>NW_026262615.1:41011925-43411925 GCF_021869535.1 Mytilus californianus
CCTTTTATAAAAATTTCACTTATTATAACATGTATAAATGGATCTATTTTTTTAACATTATACAAATGAAATTGTTAAACACATGTAGTAATAAAAGTTCATCACAAATATATCAGTCACATGTATAGTTATATATTAGCATACCTATTTTCCTATTGGTGTTCAGATTTATTTCTTCTTAAGCTTCGAAGATTTTGCTTTCGAATTTTGAAAATCCATTTTTCATTATACCATTGCTTTCTTTCTGCATGAAAGACAATTCATGTAATACCTGAAATCAACATTATTTTAATCAAATTAAATATGATCTTGAAGTGCAGCAGGACATTCAGAACATTAATTTCGATGATCAACGGTTAAGTTCAAAACTCGACGTCTATTTACCAAGAGTTGTAATGGTGGTATACATGTATAAAAAGGCTGGTATGCTGAATCTCACTTTATTCATAACGACAAAATCTGAGGGCCAAAATGTACATGTCAATTGTTCTTGGGTGTTACACTTAAAGTTACAAAGTAGCATTTAATGCACACGTATGTTTATTAGATCTTAGCATATAACCATATTTCCAAACTTTTACTCATTTAGAATTAGGTTTTTTTTTCACGGTTCAGAATTAATTATTAATAGGTCAATACTCCAACTGCAATAATGAAGTTAAGAAAGCCACTAGAAAAGATGAAAATATTTCATTGAAGGGATGGTTATACAAGCTGAAAAAGCTGCTTCAGAACAAAGAATGGAAGATGTTTTTTCAAATCACAAAGAAACTGTGTGGCCACAAAAGAAACAACAACATGCCAGTAAAAGACAAACATGGTCAACTTATAACATCTAAAAGAGAACAAGAGAGTAGATGGAATGAACATTTCAATGAAGTATTAAATAGGCCAGAACCAGAAACAACAGCAAACATACCCATCGCAGAACACGATCTTGAAGTAAACACGGAAATTCCATCAAAATCAGAGATTATTAGAGCAGTTAAGGGCATTAAAAACAACAGCAAGATACCTAAAAACTGGTCAGAAGGAGACATCATAAGACTGGATAAGAAAGACGATCTCACAAACTGCAATAACTGGAGAGGAATCACCTTATTACCAATCCCAAGTAAAATTTTTAGCAAAATATCAATAGATATATTAAAACAGCCATTGACAACAAACTCAGAAAAGAACTGGCAGGTTTTAGAAGAGGAAAGAGTTGTTGTGACCACATATTTGTGATACAAAACATTATCGAGCAGTGCACAGAATGGCAGAGACAACTGATGATAAACTTCATAGACTTTGAAAAAGCTTTTGACAGTAAACACAGAGAAAGCTTATGGAAGATCTTACAAAGCTATGGAATACCATCAAAAATAGTAAAACTCTTCCGAATGTTTTATACAGAATTCAGATGCACTGTAGGTACTTCATCGGACATCACTTTTCTTGTAAAGTTAGGAGTTACACAAGGTTGTATTATGTATTCCCTTCTTTTCATTATAGTTGTCGATTGGGTAATGATATCCACCATAAGCAGTAAAACACAGGCATCAGGTGGACTCTCTTTAACTACATAGAAGATCTGGACTATGCAGATGATCTGGTCTTGCTGTCACATCTAGAAACACACATGCAAGACAAAATCACTAAGTTACAAAAGAATGCGAGTATGATTGGATTGAATATCAACATCAAGAAATCAGAAGTTATGCCTCTTAACATCTCAGAGCCTCCTGTACTTGAATTAAATGGGACACACCTGGATTGCACTTCATCGTTCACTTACCTGGGCAGCATAGTAATATCTGAAGGAGGAGCTGACAAAGACATCAGAGCCAGAATAAAAAAAGCAAGAACTGCATTTTTTAAGCTACGTCACATCTAGAGGTCAACCACCATCAGTAAAAACACCGAAATTAGACTATACAACAGTTGTGTACTAGCAGTGCTGCTATATGGGGCAGACTGCTGGAGAATGACAGAAAATGACATCAACAAGCTCTCCAGTTTTCATAACGGTTGCCTCAGAAAGATCAACAAAAACCTCCATGAAACAACAGGATCCAACAATATGGAGACTCTACTTAAGCAAAAAAGATGGAGATGGATTGGCCATGTTCTAAGAAGACCAGACGAGGACTTGACCAGAGTCGCCCTAAGATGGACACTTGAGGGAAAAAGAAGGAAAGGACGCCCCAAAACAAATTAGAGAAGAACAGTTGAAGCTGAAATAAAAGAACACGGAATCAGCTGGGGCGAAGTAAAAAAGAAAGCACAGAACAGAGACGAGTCCTTGTCCTATGTGCCTACGGGCATAAAAAGCACTAGGTAGCTAGGTAAACGGTCAAGAAAAGATCACACTCATTTTTAATTAAAGTCGATGGTCTCAGTCACAAATCTTATCACAGTTTGATTGATTTCAATTTTGAAAAATTCTTACTTTTCTATAATTTGTTTTATCACAAATTTTTACTTATTTGTATTAAAAAATGGTAGATGTTCTTATAACAACTATATCATTGTATATGGAAGACATTTCCTCAACAATTTCTCAATACGACTACTTTTTACTAAACTCAAAATGTCAAGTTTTCAAATCACATGAAACTATAAATATGAATTCGGTCTTACAATTCACTTTTTTTTTAAGTAAAATCATGTCAGGAAACATAACACAACAATTTGTCAACACACATTGTATCAAACCAGATACAATAACAAAGTAAGGTTACATGTGACCTCATCATGATTTTTTCCTTTCTAATTGCAGCACACATTTGTTTTGCTCCTTCCATAAAACTGTTTCTTGTTCAGAAATTCAGTCTATTCAATTTGTTGGTGGTTATTTTAATTTCCTGGCAAATATACTATAGGAAATCCCTTTTATCATGTATATTACGGAAGACGAACGAAGGGTCATAGGTCTGTTCTCCGGCATCGTAATATTCCGTCATCAATTATAAGATAGGTATTTATGTTACCACACATTGCTCTTACCTTCATGGCCAAAGTTGTTGCAAGTTTATTCTGACATCTTTTTGCACTACATTAACACATAAAAAGGTAAACAAGAATTACCAAACTATTCGGCCATACAACCCATAAGACCAACAACACACTACTGATTCCTAATTCCGTTTTTCAGAACAAAAAATCAAATACGTTCTTAGTTAAGAAAAGTCTTTAATTTGTTGCACTAGTAGACACAATGCGAAGGTAGCCAAAACTTTTGGATGGAACCTGTACCTCAATTAAAAAATCAGAATCAAAACATTAAATAAGTGTCGTGAAATCTAATAGAAATCGACAGTATCTGAAAGAGGCCAGATCGGACTTCAAACATTTTAATGGAAGATGGCAGAAATCTAAATTTAAAATTTTTTTTTAAAGTTTTTTTTAACAGCTTCTAAGTAGTCTAAATAGAAGTTGGGAGAGAGAAACACATTTTTATTTCAGTTTTTACGAAAAATATCTAAATCACAGAATAGACACTAATACCGACTGTGAGAAAGGAAAGTATTCAAATGTGTTTTGCATCTATTACCTTCAAAACGTTATGTTAATGTAAGGTTAAGCTCATTAATGAAACTTTAGAACATAATATAGACACCCAACAAGATATGATCATGATGATATTCTGTCATGGATGAGCACATCACCATACATTGCTTGTCCGTGTGGTAATGTTCTTTCGGAATTTTATGGAAACTCAACAAACGCCATAAACTGTTTACAAAACTCAGATCTGTGTACATCGTGTACATTATTTGTGTCATTATCATTTATATGAAAAAGAAGATGTGGTATGATTGCCAATTAGACTACTCTCTCTACAAGAGAAAAAAAAGATCAATAACTATAGGTCACAGTACGGCCTTCAACAATGAGTAAAGCATACACCGCATAGTCTGCTATAAAAGGCCCAGAAATGACAAATGTAAAACAATTCAATAGAGAAAACTAACGCCCTAATTCATGTCCAAAAAAATTAACGAAAAACAAATAAGTCACACAGCAACAAACGACAACCACTGACTTTTGACACACACACACAGAAATGTGGTGGGGTTAAACGTGTAAGCGGGCATAAATCCCCCCCAAACCACCCCCCCCCCCCCCCCCCCACACTCCACCTAGGAGAGTGGTGTAACAGTTTAACGTAATAACAAACTATAAAAAGGCTTAACTCATTAGATAGATACAAATAGAAATATATCTAGCAAAACCACAGAGTAAACGTGGACGGGTATTTGTACATTCTAACAACTAAAAGAGACACTAAATACAGATATGAGAGTACTCGCGTTTACTGACAGCTAGTTCAAAGCCAATAACAACTTATAAAAAAATTATGCATCTAAGACAAAATTATCAATCAGTTCAAATCCAACATTCAATGGATTTAGTATAAAGACGTCATATACAGTCAGAGAAAAACATGACCTTGTGCAATGCCAAGATACAGGTATCGACAGGTTGTAGAGCTATGAATGTGCAAATGTATATAACAATAATAATATGTAGGTGGCTTTTAATTTACTGATAACAAAATCAATAAAAATACCAATAAAAACAACATTTGCACAGTACAAGAAAACAGACAACTTCCTGATCGAAATCAAAATGGACTAATAGACTAGCGGAACACATACAAATTAATTTAGTGCACCACTCGATCACACAGCTAAATTATATATCCATGAAATTAGAAAATGGTGAACTTACAGATTAATGATGCAGTAAGCCAGAGAAGAGACCACATCGTTGCATAATGATACCAAAGATCGATAATTAAATATTTCCAAATATTGTCTTAATTGATACTTTATAGTGTGTCTTTCTATGTTGTGGTGTTACACTATTGTTTCAGGTAAGGGTGCAGATTGATACTTATTAAAACGTTTAAACCCGCTGCATTTGTTTACACCTGTCCTAAGTTAGGAACCTGATGTTCAGTGGTTGTCGTTTGTTGATGTGGTGCATAAGTGTTTCTCGTTTCTCGTTTTTTTATATAAATTAGACCGTTGGTTTTCCTGTTTAAATGGTTTTACACTAGTCATTTTTGGAGGCCCTTTATAGCTTGTTGTTCGGTATAAGCCAAGGCTCTGCGTTGAAGACCGTACTTTGACCTACAATGGTTAACTTTTACATATTGTGACTTGGATGGAGAGTTGTCTCATTGGCACTCATACCACATCTTCTTATATCTTTCAACTCATAATTTGGAGTTTATTTGATGAATTTTAAACAGAATGAAAATATTTAACACATTATTCAATTCAGCAGTCGTGAAGCCTGTAGGAGCTATTATTCTTTTTTTAATTAACGTTTTTAGCGATTATAAAGTTTGACAAAAGTACTGAACTCCAAGGAAAATTCCAAAAGAGGAAGTCTATAAAAACTAACAAAAGTCAAATAGATTTTTTTTTATTTCTGTTATTTAATCTAAGAGTAAAACAAATACTAGAAAAAAATGGCATACCAAATTTGTTACATGAATCAAATAGCTATTAAATACGCATTGAATGATTAAATTCAGTATTTTAGAATTTCTAACTTGATGTCGATGTCAGTATTGTTGAACTAGTGTCAAAAACGTTTTTACTATCACCTCTTTTTGTTACCTTAATCATTGACACGATGTGTAATCCGTTACTATTATACTTTGAAAACTGACAAAGGATATAAAACAAAGTCAACTTTTTCTTCTTCGGGAAACTTATGACAAAAAAAAAATCTTTTATGCACAAAATCAATTCTATTAATCCATACCTTTTTTGCAAAATTTTTTGTTCTTTCGTTGTAACGTCGTGTGATTTTAGCGTCAATAGATGGTTCGTGATGGCTGAATGGTAATAATGATTAACATCTTTAGCCAATTCTAGTGTTGCATTTTCAAGATTTGTCCATATATCATCATATTCATCATTGGTAAGGCAATGCGTACTATATGCATGACAAAGCCTACATCTCTGCTTATTAAGATTTTGTATATTTTCCAGCTGCGATGGTGTGATGTTACAATCTCGCAGAAGAAATGAAATCATTGATATATCCATCTCATTTAGCGAAATGCTTTGTTGTGGGATGATGTTGCATATGCAATAATGCTGTACGCATCCGTTGATCTTTAATGGACCTTTTCCTTTAACACATACGACCTGACGATCAGAAATAGTTTGATATAGCAAATCAAAACGCCAGTTTTCTATTTCTTTTGGACGCCGCGAAAAATTAGTTCCACAATGGCAGCAAGGGGTATTAGGCTACCATTTGTGGTATATATCGTGTTTTCGTAAGTCAAGGAACTTGATAAAGCTACCACTATATTTAGACAAGCCTATTACTTTGCAGTCTGCAAAACTACGAACAACACTTGTTGAAACATCAAATGACACCTTTATCAACTGAAGAAATTTCTTTGATGATATGTCGCTCATTTCTTTATCAAGTTTTCCTATAAAATAAACAAAACAATAAAACGACAGTGCACACGGGACGGAATGTATGTTTACATCTTAAGTGTGACGTCTGCAATAATATTATGGAGCATTAGACTGTTTATGTTGAAATGAACTAATGTTCCAGTTACATTATTATTTTTTTTTACTTATCCTCTTCTATGAAAGCTTTTTAAATGAATCAGCTGACGATATAAAGCAAATCATATTGAAAGGTTGCGTGTTGTGGCTATATGTGTCGTCTGATCGACCATAGAGATCTCTCGTCACATAAATTCTAAATTTTTAACTTTCTTTGCAATGCAACTCTGGAAGGAATTATGATTTCCTATAGGTCTTCAATCTGACCTTTGTTTTACCACCGTTACAATTGCACAATAACAAAAACAAATTAGGTTTGTTCTTTGTTTTTTTTTTGTTTTTTGTTTTTTGTTTGTTTGTTTGGTTTTTATTTTTAGTTGGACTTTTTATCATAGATATAAAATATTAAAACATACCTCACTTCAGAGGAGATAATTTTTGAAAATTGTCAAGCACAGTCACAAATTGTCTTTACTTACATTACTATATAAATAATAATAATTAAATATAAAGTGATTTCAAAGAATTAAGAAAATAAAATGTGAAAAGCTTATAGAGAACTTGTAGCAAGAACGAGGGTCAATGGTGACAACAAACGCCAAGTGAGGACAAAAAATATAATTCCGAAACGGCCAGATTAACCAAAACAAGATAATATTTACTATTTTATGAAACAGAAACAAAACCAATTCATAATTTCAAGATTGCATAAAGGTTAAATTAGGTGTATAGGAAATCTGCCAAATGAAGTGCCAAATCTGATATGATAATGAATTACTTAATCATTGAATTTTCCACTGACCAAGCAATGCAAGTATTAATTTACGTTAACTTATCAGTATCGCATTTTTTCCACAAATATACAAATGTCCTCATTATATAACAACTGTTAGGTGTACAGATAACAGATATATATGGAGTACTTTTCAATAAAATAACTTCTCTTAATATGTGAAAACTTCATTTGTTAGCTTTCGGACAACTTATTTATTGATCATTGATATGGTGTTATAGTTAATTCGGGTTAATTGTCCTACTAAAATTATCTTTATGTTGATTTTTTGTTGTCTCGACGTCTGTATTAATTCTGTATTTTGCAGTTAGAATATCGGGCACCTTATGACAGTATTTGTTTGATTTCCTTGTCAGATATTAATTATAACTTTATATTACCTAACAGCTGTCTTCTTCGGTGAACGAACGGTACATTGACATCTCTCTATCATATACAGGATGGTCATTGTTAGAAAATCTCCTAGTAGATGCAAAATACGCTTTACCTTAAAGTTATTCTCTGCAATTTGGTATAAAGAGATATGTATGAAAAACAGACACAATCACTAAGCATGCAAACTTGACGTTGAGATTGATAATTTGTTATACCCTCCTATTGAAATTACACATTTTACAGGTCAATAAAGTAAAAACAGAGTTTTATTATTTATTTATTTCTAAGGAAACATTGTGATTCCCCCAAAGCGTTATTGAAGGCTGAGTGGTGACTTAAAATATGTATCTCTAATTAAATAAAAACAAAAGACCTTTGTTGCTTAAAAAAATCCTAGTTTCAAATATTAAATATGCCAGTTACAGTAAAACGTTTCTTTTTTAACAGGATGACGTGTATAACATTTTTAGAAATAAAAGCATGGCCTTCGACAATTCACATTAGAAAACCATGCTTTCATTTAATTAGAATCTAGAATTGTGACTGCCTATGGGGATATTATAACATTTGAATATTATCAATATTTTTGTCATTGACATCTCTTTATCACATGCAGGATGGTCATTGTTAGATAATTTCCTAGTAGATGCAAAATACGCTTTAGCTTAAAGTTATTCTCTGCAATTTGGTACACTGCTTGAAACACGGTGTCGAACATTTTTCGACTTGAACGACATCCAAAGGCCAGCCTAAAATAAAGAATACAATGATACTCAATAGGAAAAAAACATATATCCACTTTTAATGTTTATAAGGACAATTTTTTAATGCATCCTATATATCATATTTATAAAATTAAAGTCTATGATTTTATTCTATTTTTAAATGATGCAGATAGCTATATCTATTTTTACATAAGCCCTTAAACAATCACTTGCATTTACGTGGATTGACTTGAAAGACTGACTTCGCTACATTACAACATGACATCTTTGTGTATTTGAGCAACTTTTTGGAATGTTTATTCCCAATTTCTGCAACTGTTCACGGAATCACTCTTTAGTTCTGTTTTCTGGATTTTCCATATCGTATCTCATTGCGAGCTACGTACGGGCGTTTTTTTCGTTCTTATATAAATGCTGCCTGTTTTGCAAAAGAATGTTATATTGTATAAGGAGAATCCTGGACCATTTTTGAAGCCTCATAACCCTTAAATCGCTAAATACAGTATATTCTGTATGATGAACTTATGATTTTAGTGAATATTGTCGATATTACACGTAAGAAAGTATATCTATCTAAGACATTCACTTTACCGTTTACTGCGAGAGTGACACAAACAGAATTATATTAATCCATATAAATCTTCCGGTTCGAAAAAATCTCACATTCAAATTATTTCTTGCTTGATTTTCTTTTTTTTTTTTTTTTTTTTTTGTCTATTGGTAGAGATATTACTACATAGAGGGTGACCTATGGGTCCCTGTATAAATATATACTATAAGGACCCCCAGAATGATAGGGTCCATAAATAAATTATATATACATGGAAGAGTCTAATATAGAGTATATGGAAGAGTCTAATATAGAGTATATGAAAGAGTCCAATATAGAGTATTCTGAGTTTTAACTATGGAAGGGTCCAAAATCAAGAATGAGTCAGGGACCCTTAAGTTTAAAAAAAATTATTATATAAACGTTATCCTTACATCAGTACAAGTTATATGGACGGTGTCCTTATCATCTAATATATGTTTATCAAATCATTACGGGATATAGTATTTAATAAAGAGAAGAATCAAATAAAAAATTACATACAGGAAGAGTCAAGTAGACATGACGCACAGAAGGGGGTCTATTGATATATGAAAGGTATTTTGAAAGGAGGGTATGGATGAATAATTAATTAAAAAAACACATGACAAAGAAAGAAAAGTAAAAATATGTTACATCATGATCATTATTGAAAAATTATGCACAAACAGATGCATTTATTGGTTTCAAAAATGAAGGGAAATACAAAAATGACAAAGGCCAAGTTTAAAATAAATTTAGAGAAATAGAAACATACCCAGTACAAAAACCTGCAAGGCTAACAATTTTGGTCAAACATAAAATAACCGTGAGTTGGTGGTTCCTGTATTAATATGTAATATATAGAAGAGCTACTATATACGATAAGGACCCCCCAGAATGATAGGGTCTGTTAGGCTATGGCAGGGTACAGGGGTCCATGTGTTAGGCTATGCACTGACTCTATTAGGCTAATGGTGGGGGTTCTATTGAGGGGTTCAAACTATTGAGGGGTTCATGTTAAAGTCAGGGTTCATGTGTAAGGCTATGGAAGTGTTCATGTTAGAGGGTCCAAATTGGAGAATATGTCAGGGACCATACGTGCAACACACAGGGACACTGAATGTTTTAACTATGGAAGAGAGTAAATTCAAGAATGAGGCAGGGACGCTGAAGTGAAAACACTAAATATCATATTTAGCCATCAATGATTTAAGGACACCGTCATTACAATATGCTATGATTTTAGTACACCGTGTATATAATACCATATTGTAAGTTATATAGATGTTGTAACAAGTATTTGAATCTAGTTCGATATCAGGGTGTCCATATGGACAATCGGAATAATTAAACAAAATAAATGATAGTGTCCAAACATTCATACGGCAGTGTTTAACATATAAAAGATTCACATACATGACAAAGTACATACAGGAAGAGTCAAATAATCATTATGCATAGCGGGGAGTTCGACTGATATATGAAAGGCATTTAAAAGAATGGTACGGTTGAATCAAATTCACACTGAGAATTTTATACGTTGACATATTTTGTTAAGATAACAAATTACTATATGTTAATTGAGACACCCTTATCTTTAGGGGTTTGATAAAAAAGAAGTGTCTAATGAACACATTGTAGTACGATGGTGTTCTTTATGTATTTTAGGATTCGTATGCAGAAAATAATAACAATGGCGATGACCTTGTGTCAAGAAGCAAATATACCTTAGGGGTTTATGTTATGAAGGCAGCATCATTTAAAAAATGATACTTTATTGAATAAGAATTGTGTTCAAACTATGGAGGTTCAATAGTAACCATGTTGGGTTATTTTAAATCATATTGTACTAATGATGTATCCTAACAAAAGAATCACTGATTGTGAAGATTTATACCCTTCCTTTCTAAATTGACACAGATGGAATTTAAATGTCAAATTTTAATCATGTAAAATAATCCCTAATACTGATGTTGTCAATATGGAAGAACGGACAAGACAGTTGTGAGAATTGTCTAATTTAGGGTTTAATGTGATATTAATAGACTGTTACGCTTTTACAGCATAAAAAGATGTGAAATCATGCAACTCGTGTTGTAATGGGATATGATAAACGAATATCATTGTGGTTGTTTGCGACTACTGCGAGATTAATTATTGCGATTTCAGGAAAATCTGCATACAATTATGTGCGATATCAGAATACGAATTTTTATTATTACGATACTAATTCAGTTACTTTATTCGCATTAATAAAAACCTCGCAATAATTTCTGAATTTACAGTACGTAAAAAAAGGTCATTTTTATAACGTGTGTGTAAATTAAAAAACAATATTGCTAGCAAAGCAATAACACCTCCACAGAGAGAACAAGATTGGAATACTACATTAAGAAGTTATATGTATATTCTATGTCAGAAAATTAAATCAAATAAGAATCTTCAAAACTTAGGATAAAAAAAAATAGGCAGATTAAAGCTTACGAATACTCAAATGACCAATGAAAAAGAAGAAAAAAAGTGGGAACTATTAGTCAATTTACTAAAGACCGAATGTATCATTCAACATTTAAAGGTCGCTTTCATTAAATCTGGGCAATCGAAAATGTTGCAGTGTCTTGCGAAGAGAACAGATGAAATGGAAGATGATATAATGAAATCATATAACGATAGTCGATATAGTATTCATCTACAAGAAGACTGCTATCATATTGTAGATAAATAAATTAAAGGTCAAACGATTTTCCCATCCGTTAATACGACAAACATATTGACATAACAGTCCAAACTGTAACAGAATGAATATATCATGCTTTTAGGGGGAGGCATTCAAGTCACCATCAGCTCCATATACCCCACGGTATACATTAGACGTTTTAATAACCAGAAAATCCCGTTAAACTTGCACCAACTAGGGAAGGCATCGCTCTCAACCATTTCAAATGTGTGATGTAATGGATATAATACGAGAATTTGTACCTGAATTTGATAAGGCCTACATTTATTCAAAATCACACCCATATGAACGTGAAAGACTTGCTTGTAAAGAATGTTAAGAAGAACATGGTTTTAATAAGTACTAAAACAAATTACTGTTTTTGTGCAAACAATACGCACTTATAACCCAATGTACATTCAAATAAAGAAGAAAAACCTATGAGTGAACTTGTTGTTTTTTATTGTATCATTTCAGTTTGAAGAAAACAGAAATACCCAGTGCTTGAACTTTTTGATTGGGTTTTTTTTTCTAATTTGTTTTTGTTTTTGTTCTTTATTTTTTTTTTTTTTTTAACTTTCAATTTCATGTTTTTTTTTTCTTTTTTATTTATCAAAAGACCCCTTTCTGTGCGTCATGCCTACTTGATTTATTTTTCATTTGATTCTTCTCTATATTAAACACTATATAAAAAGGACCCCGTAATGATTTGATAAACGTATATTAGATGATAAGGACACCGTCCATATAACTTGTACTGATGTAAGGATAACGTCTATATAATAGTTTTTTTAAACTTAAGGATCCCTGACTCATTCTTGATTTTGGACACTTCCATAGTTAAAACTCAGAATTCTCTATATTGGACTCTTCCATATACCCTATGTTAGACTCTTCCATGCATGTATAATTAATTTATGGACCCTATCATTCTGGGGGTCCTTGTAGTATATATTTACACAGGGACCCCTAGGTCACCCTCTGTGTAGTGATATGTAAGCAAACGACGCATGTGACTTTTAGAAAGACGTGCAATGGCTTTTCGTGCAGAATGTGTAAATTATATTTTTGGGAAACAACAGCATTCGATTAAATCGGTTAACTTTATGGATAAAAAAAATTTTATGGCAACTAGTTTGCGTTCTGAGTGATTAAGGCTAACATTTATACCTTAAATATCAGTTTTGTTTTAAAAGTGCGTCAAACTATTACTATTTATTGTTACTGTTTGATATTGATTCGTCTATTTTATTTCCTGTGAAAACTTTTTTTTTTTTTAATTTTGATAAAATATTGAAAAGAAAATGAAAAAATAATATTAAATTTCGTTATATATACAAACTATTTTATTCCGAAGAACCAGCGTAATTAAAACTCAAAATTCATTTGAAATTCTTGTTCATTTTTTCACAGGGTAAATGGCCACTTAGGTTGTACTTATTAGGATGTAGTCGTTGTGACGAAATATATGTTGTAAACTAAATTTTATTCCCACTGAAAATACACATTTATTTCGAATGCGAACTTGAAGTTTCCTTAGAAATTTGACCTGTGAATAAGATAGGAAAATTATGCATTCTAACACAAGGCCTATAAAATGTGCTTTCCTGGAAATAGGAAAAAAGATAGATCCCGGATTTCTATCGATTCCGATGCTGAAGTGGGAAATACACGATATATATAGAACCAAAACATGTATAGGGTCGTATGTATTATTTATGATTCGTGTAGGATAATATAGAATTATATTTTAAACACAACCGGTACATTTTATATATTAATTTACTCTTTTAATGAATAATAAAGGTGACCATTTCTTAACGAATTTTGTGAAAAGGAGATACAAATCTCAAAAATTGTTCTGACTGTTAGAGAAATATTTCGTCTTTTAGCTACCTATTTTACGTTATGAACTCGTAGTAAATGAACACAAAACATTCAGATATGACTTAGTTTAGAACATATGCATGCATTGTTTCAAACATGTTCTTTAAAATTATTATACCCAGAAACTCGTTTCAAATGACTTTGAACTTAATTTACTTCAAATTGCCCTTGTAGTGTAGTGGTATATAAGTACTTGAAAAATAATATAATACTTCCGAGTCGTTTTTCTGGACTCTCTGGGAATGTTCGAACCAAAACTCTAAAGGACAAGAATGTAAAGATACATAATGACTTAAATGGCAAACAAAGAATACTATTTAAGGTAACTTTGTCTTAGGATTTGGAACCTTGGTTTCGGATAAATGTCTATATTCATCAGCGAAAATATAAGAAATGAACTATATAAATCATGTCAGTGGCGATGAACTGACTAACGGATATTGGAATTAATGGACATTGGGTAAAGGTTTAACAGCGACGGTACCAACCCGTTAACATAAATATGTTTAACACATCATTGACCAAAGCGCTTAACTCTCAAATAAAATTAAGTCAAGGTCAGGGTTTTTTTAATTTGTTGGTTTACGGATCCACCGACACTATTTTTTCGATTTTCAGAAAGAAACATTTCATTTTGTTTTGTTCCCGCCGACCCTAACAAATACATTGCCCTTGAAATATAAATAAAAATATCTGTGTAGCAACTTTTTCCTGAAGTTAAATACATTATATTAGCATGTTAAAACATTTCTTAAAGAACAAAAATCTAACAACTAAGCCGTAGTGTTTGTGTGCCTAAAAATAGACAGTCACGAAATGCTGTTAACGCCAATAATTTTGCGAAACGAAACATTAAAAGCCCGTTACAGTAAGTTCGGTTTTCATTTTTTTTTTTTTTTTTTATAATTCTTCATCTCATAGATGAAATGGATCCGTCCAAACGTGAAATACGTCAATTGGAAAGTAACAGATATCCAAAAACAATTTAAATGTTCTTGTTAATAGATTGAAAAAAAATGTTCGTCCATTTGGATATCAAAAGTGAGATTGCCTGCCAAAGGATGAAACCGATATCATCGTTTTCCCATTGGACGGGTCTACTTCGTTTATGACACGGATTTTATGTTCGTGCGATGTGTTTGCAACTTTTATTTCACGGGTTTTCGTGCTTCAAACTTATTATTCACTATTTTTCCTGAAAGTTGATAAAAAAACAATGAGTAGCATACCCCCTTTTTACAAACGCATGTGATGATGGTATGCATGTTTTGAACTAAAAATTGAGAAAAAGCATACCAAACAAGTAAAATGAAATATTTATCAAATTTATATAGTCATATTTCTGTCTTGTAAGATTTTGTTTTCCGACCGCCAGACCCGACTTTTCGCATAAACTAAAAAAAAAAGAAGACAGAAATAAGACTTCATACATGTATATAGAAAGATGTCATAGACTTTGTAAGAAATGAACTCTAAATTTGGTTGAAGATGAATTTGATTTTATAATTAGTTGTCTAACATAAAAGGATGATAAAGAGATGTTATACAAAGAGTAAACTATATTTCATTATTTTTCTTACCCTCAAAAATGTGGACAGATATTACTAATGAGAATATGTCTGTACAGAAATATATATGTAATTATATTTATAAATGTCTAAATGTTAGACGAAATGTTAAAGTAGTATAATTGTTTCACTGTTTTTATCCTGTCCTAAATACATTGATTGTATTATGTGACAAACAGTGTATATGAGATATCGCAATACATAAAAAAGAGACGCGGAAGATACCAAAGGGAGAGTTTGGCTGCATTGTTATGACATTATCATGGGGAGCTCGTGCAGTTATGAATGTTGCATTTTATTTGAGAATAAACTATAATATTAGAATGCCTAGAATCTAGATACGAATATGATTAGAGAAGGTTTGCACTGATACTCATACAGTTTTTGACGCATTTAAAATAGGTTCCAAAACACTATTCTCTTACTCATATAAACAGCCTGTTACAAGAAGGTGAATGTTATACATAAATAATGACTGGAAACACATTTTTATGTTTTTTTGTTGGTGAGCAGGTATGCATACGGATATAAACAGTATTGTGACATATTTACTCGTTGCGTTACAAATAAACATGATTAATAAACTTATTGATAGTGTTGTAACGTACTAGAAACAAGCTACCATAATAATAAGGATCTCGTTCCTTAAATATAATAAATAACAAGATGTACTAACAAGATTGAGATATTTCTTGTGGATTTCTATTTTTAGTACGTAACAGTTGACAAATACCCATATAGCGGGAGTAACATTGTGTTAACGTTGTCTCAGGTAGATATAAATGCCATAAGGTATGACGTTTATTTACGAAATTCTCATTTTGAACAAATTAATACAGTACTTACATATATCAACTCATTTTATACTTTCAATTTCCAACATTGAGAATTACCAATGTGTAGGGAAGGATGTTCGGTTACACTTTGTTTCCTGAATTAAAAATAAGTTTTGGTTTTTATTTATCTATTTTTAATAACTCTTCAATCCTTTATCAATCATGTGAAATTTGAGACTGGTGAAAAAGAGGTATTCGGGACTTGAAATTGAAATTGATCTCAAATGTTATGTAAATTATTCCTCGAGCTTCAAAACAATCATCAACCTTTTTGAGGAGTAAATTTCGGGCGAGGATTTGGATGGGGGATCCTTCATCATGTAAATTTTTGTAGTCTTTAATTTTTTGTTACATTGTTCTTTATGTTTAAAAAATAACGCTCATTCTGTCAAATTCTCAATTAGATTTATTTGTTATCATGGTTATCACATGATTTCTTTATTCTGTACATGATTCATTTCTGTAATCAGTATCGTAATATCTAATTCTTTTATTTTTCCAAGTTATTCTTTATTCTTTTGCTCCCCAATATTATCTAATCTTTATTCATTTTTGCTCATTTTTCTCTATCCATTAATTTTTTTGGCCATTATTCACTATTTTGTAAACTCCATTCATATACACTCTTCATTGAGATAGCAACCAAAGCACTCATACACACACATGCACACAACAAATAAATAAAGACAAGATCAACACTACGTTTTAAACAAGATCATAAATGCAAGCTTAGAATAGAATTTTATTGATACGCTATGATTAATAATGTACACGCTATCGAGGTGAATTGTATAATGTATCAAAAATTAATTTTGAAAGACTGCATGATCGGATTAAGAGGGTACTTAAATGATTGAAATATTCCTTGTAGATTTCTATATTTAGTACGTAATAGTTGACAAATAACCTCATAGCGGGACTTACAATGTGTAATAGTTGTCTCAGGTAGATGTGATTGTCATAAGGTATGACGTTTATCTACAAAATTATCATTATGAACAAATTAATACAACACTTACATATATCATCTCATTATATACTTTCAATATTCGACAAATATAAATACCAATTTCTAGGTATGGATGTTCGGTTACACTTGATTTGAAAATAACTTTTGGTTTTTATTTATCTACTTTTAGTAAATCTTCAATCCTCTATAAATCATGTAAAATTTGAGACTTGTGAAAAGAGGTATTCAGGATTTGAAACTGGAATTGATCTCAAATGTTTTGTAAATTATTTCTCAAGCGTGTTGCAAATGTTTCCTCGAACTGCATATGGTTAATTATAAAATAATCATCAATCTTTTTGGGGAGTAAATCTCTGGCGTAGAAGAAATAAAAAAGGGACTGGATATATTTCAATGAAGGTGCTTCATCATGTTCATTTCTGTAGTCTTTAATGTTTTGTTGCAATTTTCTTTATCTTTAAAATTAACGCTGATTCTGTTAAATTTTCATGAAAATCATTTTACTATTAGATTTATTTGTTATTAGATGATTTCTTTATTCTGTATATGGTTCATTTCTGTAACCAGTTTTTATTACCCAATTCTTTTTTTTTCACTGTAACTTTACTCTTTATTCTTTTGCAACCCAAAATATTTTGCCATGATTCTCTATTCTATAAACTCCATTCATACCCTCTTCAATGAGATAGCAACCAAAACACGCACACACAAAAAAAATCAAACAAAATAAAACAAGGGCAAGATAACGTTTTAAACAAGAAATTAGTGTATAGTATTTCAAATTCTAAATCATCAATGCTAGCTAAAAGTAGAATTTAATCTATACGCCATAATTAATAATGTACAAGCTACAATATTTTTGAGGTTTTACTGTTTATTGATAACTCTTTGGCAAGTTTCCGCGATACAGCAGATACAATACATGTAAACACATTATACAACTACCAACATGAATAAATTAACAATATAGCGTTGTTACATGTATACCAATTATACAGAGGCTAAATATTGATACAATCATATTTATGAAAATGTTAACACAGAAATAAAACTCCTTTTTAATCCCTAAACGAACCCATTATTGTGAAAAAAGGACTTCAGATGAAATTTTCATTGCACGAAATATCCATTTGTTACCTTATTTTGAAGATAATAGCAACAAGAGGTGTATTAGCTGATGTATAAATATGAATAATTAATATTAAAAGTTTGTTATTTATAATTTGATACAATGCACAATTGACATTTAATTGTCCACTTGAAAGACCAGTATCGCAAACACAAGCAATTTAACACTCTCAGGTGAACACACGGTTATTTAAACTGATCCCTTAGTGTAATGTAGTGACCACGACTATAGATTAATTCAAATTAATTCATTAGAATAGTAAAGATATTTTCAGATAAAAACAGCTATCTTATTCAAAAGCGGAATATTACAGTTCTACGCTCATGTGCATCTTACTGCAAAAGAAACTTGTCACTGCCAAGGGGATGAGCCAATTGAATGAAATGCTTGTTTCCTAAAACTTATTGTATTTTCCTAATCTTAAAATCTAATTCAAAAAGTCGGTATTAAATCAAGTCGGCAGTAGTTTACCGATGTTCAAATCTCTTAAATCGATTAGAAAGAGACAAATCAAGGTAACAAACAGAAATTGATGTATTCGGAAAACACCAAAATGAGCGAGACCTCGCGCGTCCACATGGAAGGCGTCTCCTGCTATTAGTATCACCCGCCATGCGAATTTACAGTCAGAAAAAGTCGACACAATCGGGTATAGTACACAATATGTAAAAACGACAGATCAGACGACTATTATACTGGTATATAATGATCTAAGATTGCAAAAATACGTCACTAGTGAGTTGAGATAACAATGTATCGTATCGGTTAATCAATTCGTGATGATAACTTTAAAACTTATGTTATTGCGATTCAGTCGTTCTCTCTCATAACTCTGTTGGAACAGTTTTGTGTAAGTAATTCATCCCTGTTGATAGAGTCCGTTAAGTGTGAACGAGCGTACGGTATAAACTGAGATATGTAAACGCCATACGATGGAACAGAGTGAATATTAATGCTGAGAAATGGGAAATTGACAATGGACAGTTGAAATCATCACGTTTGACATATACACTAGTTTGATGTTGGCTATCTGTGTCAATATCCAGGAAAGATCAAAATATTTACATTAAGATACAGGTCAAAAACGTAATTACCAACTATTTACATAATGCGTGCTTAGAGTCTGAACTTAAATGAATCATAGTCCTCAATGTCTAGAAGTTTTTGCGGTTCATTATTCCAGTCTTTGATTCTTCCTGGAAAGAAGCTGTTTTTGTATTGTTCTTCGGCATAACTGAATCCAATGAAGCGTCTTTGATGGACTTGTATCTTGTATCTGGTATTTGTGTTGGAACTCATTTGGAATTATATGAAGGAACGGGATTGTCTTATTATGCTATTTTCCTATAAATTGGAAAATTGATAACTATTTTTTTCCAGTCATGATTCCATTGTGCACGGATCTCGTGAGTTTTCTCTCACAATTATCTTGTGAAAGGTGTATGTGCCACCTACTTGTTGAAAAAGCAGTCAAGTGCTATAATTGTGCTCCCATAGGTTATATACCCATAAAGATCAAGAATGAACAAAACTTTAGCTGTTCTTCCAAAATTGCATACATTCACCTATTTTGTGCAGCTTTAAGAAACAGTCAATTTTAATTTCAAGTCGACATGTACATCCCTAAATTTTTATTAGCTAATAGGAATGAAAGAGAGGCGAGGATACCAAAGGGGCATTCAAGATTATAAGTCGAAAATAAACTGACAACGCCATGGCTAAAAAAAAAAGACAAACAGACAAACAACAGTACACAAAATACAACATAGAAAACCAAAGACAAAGACCGAGGATCATGAAATGAAAGGATTCAGCAATGTGACTTTGAACAGGTTATCGAAAGGATTATATTTTGAATAAACTTAGAGAAGAAACAATCCCTCCTGGATATATTTGTTCTCAACTATTTTTTAAAAAAAGTCTGGTCTTTCCCCCAAAAAAGAGATCATAGCAATATCATGTGTTTTCTTTGTTTGTACAATTCTAAGTCAGGTCTTTTTAGCACACGGCCAAATTTTAATTTTGATAGATTTAGACTACTAAATTATGAGCATTTATAAACAGAAAACTTTAGAAAAAAGGAGAAAGATACCAAAGGGACATTCAAACTCATCAGTCGAAAATAAACTGACAACGCCATGGCTAAAAAAGAAAAACAAAACAACAGACAAACATCAGTACAAAAAACATAACATGCAAAACACGAACCCCATCAAAAACTTGGGGTCATCTCAGGTGCTCTGGAAGGGTGAGCAGATCTTGCTCCACATGTGGCAACCTTCTCGTTGCTCATGCATGTACAAACCCGGTGATAAGTCTTATTCAGTAGGTCATATTCGGGGGAAAGGGGACGGGATTGTAGTTACGACAATTGGAACATATCCGTCGTCATCTGTGAACCAGATATTCCATAACGGTCAACCAACTCGTGATGGCATCCGTAAAATTAACAAAGGAATGAAATGAATTCACAACACCACTTGGAACTCTTGGTTTAATAGCTGTCTTGTTAGAAGCAAGGAAATCATTATTGAAAATACAAGCTCTAGAATGTTGTCTCAACTGGGAGATATATACTCCGTATACAGGCGCTGCTTGAATATTGCTGCATAGAAATGGAAAGTTCACAATTAGGAAGCTGAAATCATCCCTTTTGTCGTGAAGTTTTGTTTTCAACCGACCCTCATTGTCAATTTTTAGATATAAGTCAAAATATGAGGCATACTTAACTGTATCTGTTGTATTCTTTATCTCAAGTTCGATGGGATAGATGCGTTCATAATAGTCACCAAATTTTGAATTATTTAGTTAGAGAACATCATCTTTATAACAAATTGTGAATCTAAAGGATACTGCTAGCTTACTAAGAAGTTCCTGTATGAAGTAAGCCTTATATGAACAAAGGAACACTTCATCAAGGAGAGGAGCTCAGTTGGTTCCCATGGGAATGCCGATTACTGTATATTCAGAAATTATTGCGTGCAATGTTTTTTGCGATTTTGTCATTTTAAACTAAAATGCGATTTTAATTTTTGCGATATTGAGAAAAATCCTGTTCAATTCATATAAAACATTCCAAAATGCGAGTTTAAATTATTGCGATTATAACCCTGTCGCATTTTTCGCAATAATTAAAACATCGCAACAATTTCTGCATTTACAGTATTTGTTGAAAAGCACGTCCTCGTAACAAATATGTTGTCAATCAAGAAATCAAGCATCATACATGATGTCAGTTTCAGAGATTTTTTGTTTTAATCCGAGAGATTTTTTACAAAGTAAGATGTATCCCTCCTTTAGACAAGATACATGTATCTACGTTGGCTATTTTTTATGAAACAAAGCAGGACCAAATCTTTCAATTTGTCTATTATGAAAATAAGAAGATGTGGTATAATTGCCGATGAGACAACTCTCCACAAGAGACCAAATGACATAGAAGTTAACAGCTATAGGTCATCGTACGGTCTTCAACATTGAGCAAAACCCATACCACATAGTCAGTTATAAAAGGCACCGAAATAACAAATGCAAAACAATTCAAACAAAAACCCATAGGCTCGATATATGTACAAAACAATGAACGAAAAACAAATATGATATACAGCAACACACGACAACCACTGAATTACAGGCTCCTGACTTGAGACAGGCACATACAAAATGTAGCGGGATTAAACAAGTTGAAGGCGCCAACCCTCCCCTAACCTGGGACAGTGGTGTAACAGTACAACATTAGAACAAATTATAAAAATCAGTTGAATAGGGTTTGGAATATTTGTGTCAAGTGCAGAAAAGTCATATGTTTTAAGATTGAAGAGTCTTAGATTGTATGTACTCTAAAAGATCTTTGGAATTTTTTAGTATCCACATCTGATTCATTCCACCTCTAGGATAGGTATCTTCACAATAACTTTGAAGCACGGCTTTAATTGCTGATAACATTTATGTTAATAATTTAGAAAGAAGTTGAACAGTGAAGGAAGATCCAGTTCGTCATAGAACAGATTTATGATTATTCTGGACAAAAAAGACGAATGAAAATCTGCAACGCCTGGAAGAATTCTTGAGCATGAATACCACTGAATTAAAAACTACGTATAATTCGTATCCAAAGTTTGTTATTTTTTCATACAGGAGATTCACTTCTAGCCTGCTTTACTGATCATGAACTAATTTGTGAAAAGTCTTTAAGATTTAAGAATAAGGTTTTACTACAGATGTCACATAAACTAAACATTATCAAGATCCATGAAGTAGGTATACTCATCTTACAATAATGCTGTACACCAAATATAGTTCACCTATTGCTTTCAATACCTTAGAAACAGGAGTAACCACAAAACCGTAATGTTGACCAATGAACTGTGAAAATGATTGATTATTTGTTGATAGTTTCGCAAAACTCCTTTATATATTAAAGGTAAGTTTGTATTAGTTTATTACAACTTAACATTGAATTGATTAATGAACCATGAAAATGAGGTAAAGTTCAGATTAACCCTGCCAGACGGACATTCAAATCATTCCATAAACCAAATCTAGTTGACCTACAGCTTATAGAATATAAAAAAACGGACCTAATCAGGAAAAGTAAACCTTGATCACTGATCCATGAAATTAGGTCCAAGCAAGGCTTACCCTCATTGACACATGCAGTTGCTGAAACATAAAACCGAGGCCAAGGAGAATGGGCATATGCCAGATTGAAAGTTTATGATATAAAGCACCTTTATGCAAGATTTGGAAGTATCCAGGCCGTCTTAGTTCTGGAATATCAAGCTTGAGGCAAAAAGATAATGCTGCTTCATAATAAATGAGTCCGCCGGACATTTTTTCATCAGATCCTGTTTTATTTAATTGTTTGTTTCTCAACTAAAGGCATACAAGCCAATCAAAGTGACCATGGAAGGATATCGAGGGTAATGAACTCCATTTACCGAAAGTTTAAAACTCGTACATAAATATGGGTTCGGTTAACTAACATAAACACATTTGAAATGTTGAACGTATCACTTAAAATCGGTTTTAATTCGACTGGGAAATAACAGTTTTTAGCTACAAACAATGTAATAGGATAATCTATATACTTATCTCAAAATTTTGAACAGTGAATTAAAATTGTGTAAGTAATGATTTTGAGTTTATACCCAATTAATAGACTACTCTTATTTTCATTTTGATGGTTTGGAAGGAATTTATCACCTACCTGTTAGATTATTAAATGCAATTTTTTTTGCCGTAGAAAATTCATTTTTTACCCCAATATCCTCTATGATTAATATGTTTTGAAAGAGGAACTTCAGAAATCTGTCCTTTTATTTACAATTTAACCATAAATATGTATTTGATATTATCTCTATCACATCCAGAAATCATTGAAAATATTGAAAGAAAATATGGTCTTGCTAAATTGAATGACTTATCAACATACAGATTACACAACAAATTGTACAAGAAAGATTTACAGGTGATATGCAAGTAACATCCTATAGGGTTTCTTTGATATAATTCAATATTACAATAATTATATTCCATAAATTTGCACGACAATAAGTTTTATTGTGGAAAAAAGCTATGCCCAGCGTTACCAACAAAATAACAAGACTATAGGACAAATTAAATTAAATTAAATACTAATATATTGATTGTATGCAGAACTTGACAAATACGTTTTCTGTACAATACCATACGTTGATTTTTTTTTGTCAGTTTATGAGGGGATTTAGAAATAGATATGGTCAGTAAAATAATTTTAAGGATTAAAAAGCATGTTTTAGTCACGTCTAATGCACTTCAAATGAAGACCAAATTATTTATATTTTAAATGTCAGATTTGTTCTAACTGCAGTTTTATCTCTATATTCTTTTTTTTTGGCAATAAGACGTCTAGTGTATAGATTGATCAAGTACCCGGTTTTAATTTTACATTAGATTCCCTCAGGAGCATTCAGGTAAAGTGTGATCACATTTATCCAAGTAGTTTCAGAGAAGAAGTTTTTGACGACGACGATGGACGCAAAATGATATCAATAGCTTCAGTGACCTTTTTGAGTCAATTGAGTCTAAAATATACGTGGTCTTTATAATTTTGCAGTGTATCAACTGCTACAGAAGATTGACCATGAATGTCTCTATTTAAACATATTTTCGACCTCCCATTTACCCTCAAACATTTTTTATGGTCGTCCCTTGTCCCTTCATTTATCAAAACATTGTAACAAAGAAATCCAAGTTAACCGCTGCGTAGATTTTCAACTTTTCCTACTCAAAAACATGGTAGGCAAACGATTCAACTATTCAAACATACCACGGATTTACTAAAAATTAAAGCACAATGCAATTTACAAATAACAAAACATAGCAATATTTATCCGAACCTTAATGATTTAAATCATAAATAAACTATCAGCCAACAGAAAATGGCTATACGGCGGAAGTAAAAATTGCTTACTAGCTTCAAGTGAACATTATCAATATGCAGACCAAAAATAAACCATTTCCTTATATAGCACTGTTACTTGGAGACAGGAGGACTTTTATTTTCAACGTCCTCCTTATTCTTTTTTTTTTTTTTTAATTTCAAATTTGTTCGTGGTTTTATTTTTGTGTTAGACTTTCACACACTTACTAGAAATAACACGTGTTTACTATTTACTATCTATTGCTAGTTTACTATCCACAGCGGTCACTGATAAAGAGTATGTTTTCAGTAACGGCTGTATATAGTAAACTAGCAACTGATAGTAAATAGTAAAGTTATTTCTGGCATGTTTATTAAAGTAAATTGTTAACCCAGAAAATAGGAAATAAAACAATAACGGGTTTTGGAAAGAAATGGCTGACAGCCAAAACAAATTGTTTCTCCCCAAGTACCTGTATTACATAAAAGCCATGAAAACTTTCACGAAAGTTTCTACCCAAGGTCTTTCGAATGGACGGATGGACGGACGGACGGACGGAGTCGAGTGCTTACTAGACCTGCTTTAGCCTTTTTAGACGCAGGTAAAAACATTTATCAAATTATGCATTCATAATCAAAATATCAATATTTTGATTTTAGATCTGGCCCTTACTATAAATTTCAAGGCATAAATGAGAGTTATTGTTATCACGAATGGTACTTGAGGACAAGATACTTTCTGCTTTTTCCGTCCCCCTTATATCTTTTTGTTAAGTTCAATTATGTTCGTGTTTTCAGGGTAAGCATTCATAGATATACTACACATAACACGTGTTTAATATTTACAATCTATTGCTAGCTTACTATCCACAACGGTCACTGATAAAGAGTATGTTATCAGTAACCGCTGTGAATATAAAACTAGCAACTGATAGTAAATAGTAAACGAATGTTATTTCTAGTATATTTATCAAAGTATATTGTTAACGCAGAAAATACGAAATCAAAAAAATGTAACGAATTTGGAAAGAAATGGCTGACTGTCAAAACAAACTACTGACCCGAAGTACCTGTGTTTCATAAAAGCCATGACAACTTTCGCGAAAATTTTCAAACCGAGGTCTTTCGGACGGACGGAAGGAGTTGAGGCTTAATATACCCGTTTTCGCCACTTTAGACGCAGGTAAAACATTTATTAGATAACGCTTTCTTAATTAATTTATCAATATTTTAAGTTTAGATCTGGTCCTCACTATAAATTTCAAGGCATGTTCAACCCCGCCGCCTGTCCCAAGTCAGGAGCCTCTGACCTTTGTTAGTTCTGCATGTTGTTTTTTTTTTTATTTTGGTTCATTTATGTGTTTCGGAGTTTAGTGTGACGTCCATTGTCACTGAAATAGTATACATTTTTGTTTAGAGGCCAGCTGAAACCCGCCTCCGGGTGCGGGATTTTCTCGCTGTGTTGAAGACTCATTGGTGGCCTTGGGCTGTTTTCTGCTCTTTGGTTGGGTTGTTGTCTTTTTGATACATTCCCCGTTTCCATTCTCAATTTAATTAATGAGAGTTATTGTTATCATGCGTATTCATGGTATAGTTTCACAGAATAAAACGTTTACGGGCCTATCTATATATAGTGGAAACTCCTACAATTTTGTACTGCATATACAATGCACACGTTTTAATTTATATTATTATTTAATTAAGTTACACTATGTCCAGTCTCACTGTGAATGTGTAATGAATGCGTAGACACAGAAAGCATCAATTGCACATATGCTTCATCTTAAAGACGAACAAATGAAAGATAATTATTAAGGCACAGACCAAACCGTCTTTCATCTTCAGTGTATGGGTTTGTGTAAAGGGTAGGGGCATTAGTTTTTTTTTTCCTTGGAAACATATAATATATAGAAACGAGAATTTATTTTGAATTCTTTGTTTTCATTTCAAACAAACTATTTTTCCGTTTCCATTCTAAAAGAAATTGTTTTCTAGAAAATTAATTTAGAATAAAAAAAAATATGTAAGAACCTTTTGTCCCCATATTGAGGGAGTGACACGCTCTTTTGTGATGCGGAAAGTAGGTGGTAGAATAAAGTGGGGATGTGGGATCTGGAAACGAAGGAAAACGAGAGAAGTAGGAAAATTACAAAACAACGGGATTGATACACCATATCTTTTTTTCATTATGACCATTCGTAAGTTAATTTTTAGACAATTCAGAAACATTTTGTGTCGAATAAACATCGAATTATAGTTATTAAAGTCATAAACTGTAGACGTTGGCATAGCCCACATCTATAAGAAAGAAGTCAACAAAGAACTCAAAGCTTTTCAAACCATAAAAGAGGTATACAACGGGAAACAGGTACCAAAACAAATTTGAAGAGTCTTTTGTTGCAAGAGTTTCCAATTAATACATGCATATGTAGGTTAGGTGTCTAAATCCAGCGCTGGCGTTGGCCTTGAGAGTCCAAAGATACATCAAGATTGTAAAATGTTTTATCAACTGTGCACACATTGCATACTTAATAGCAAAAGTTTAAAGTCTAAATTTGACATCATTTGCTTACTGTATAATTTTTATGGAGAGTGAAATAATAACCATATACCAACATTTTTATTCGCACTGTAAGTTAGGGGTAAAACTTACAAAAAGTTGTGTGTTTACTTGTACAGGTGAATCATTTCGGAGATAGAGGTATATCCTTTAGACATTCAGATTTGTTTTACTTATGTTAGTACAGATGTATGTGAAGTTAGCGGCCGGTTCTTTATGTGTTATTCGTTATTAGTTATTCGACATTGCATATTAAAACCGGCTGCTAGCAGTCGGTTTGATATTCAAATTTTCTTAATTAAAAGTAATAATTAAAACATGATAGTCATAATTGATAGGAATGAAAAGAGATGTAGGAAATCGTTTTGTGACCCCATCAAGTTATTAAGAATTATCGTTGTCCTACAATATAAACCCATATGTAAATCTCAGTTTTCTCTTTATGACATATAGATTTCTATCAATGTAACTCAATAAAAGATGTACTTTTAAAAACATGACATTTCAATAAACAAGCGGACAATATAGTAAAATTTCAAAAAAGAAATAGATGTTACTATGGAAAGCCGAAAAGAGAAGATATTTTTGATTGACTTGATATTCAAAAACTATTTAGGTAAAAGGGACAAGGGTGTTGGCTAGACTTTCATAATCTCAATCTTCATAATAGTATGCCTATATATAGCTTCTTTATAGAAACAAATGATAACAAAAGTAATTTGGGGGAAACGTCTTGCCTTCTATGTTAATGGAGGGCTCAAAATTCCAGTTTGATATTCAAAATATATATTAAAAGACAACTGCATACCGCTTAAATGACGGCGATATCCCCCTTGTATTTCTATGTCCTTAAAACATAAAAATTATTAAGACTATATATAGATACATATTCTATCAAAAGGATTTCCCAGAAACATTTCTTCTTCCGTATGTACGTAGGGCTTAAAGTGTCACTTTTCAATTAAAATCGTAAAAAATTCAGGTAAATAGACACAGAGCGTTGGCTAGATCTTCCTGCTCTCTCAATCTTTGTGGAAACTTCTTGTCTTTTATGTCTACGAAGGGTGTAAAGTGCAAGTTTGATATTCAAAACATATAGTGAAAGACAAACGGAGACCGCTTAAATGACCATGAAATTGTGCTGCTCTTTGGATTTTATCTAATATTCAAATACGCGTCTGGGGAACAAAATTTTAATCCTGGTATCTATGATGAATTTCCAACTTTCCAAATCTGTCACAAAAAATTGAAAATTGAAAATGGTAGTATCATGCACATTCACTATTATAGTATTTAATAAAATTTATTAAAATAAAAGACAAATATTTGAAGAAAATAAGACTGTCTGTCAAAATGGCTTAAAATTATGATCAGTATCTGCGAAAATTCAAAGTTTATACAAACTACAGAGGTCAGATTTCTCAACAATATTACATTAACATAACAAACATGAACACTTTCATAAACGAATAAATTACTATTCTCTGAACATTTTCGTTTTATATCACTGTCTCCTAACGTCATCTTGCAGTGATAAACCATTATAATGAAATAAATGTTTTTTTCATAATTCAATAATTCTAATCGCGATTGGTCGAGTACCGTTTTGATGATCGTGAAACATGATATTTTGATATTAGGTTCCGCTTATTTTGGTTGCCAAGATACTTGAAAGTAATGAAATCGTTGTGTAATTATCTAATGAGTATTTTCATCCAGAACACAGTCTGATGACATATTGTTATGTGCGATTTATCTTTTTATCAGCATTAGTCAACACTTTTTGTCCAGCTTAGTTCTCGGAATTGAATGAACCTACCAGATGGAACCTTACTAAAATATTACCAGCATGTGTTGGTGTGTATTAGAATTTGGAATTTCAAATATGTCTGCTTGAATAGGAAAAATAAGATAACATGTAAGCAGTTTAATTTCAGTTCAGAACCTGAATTCATTTCCGTATAATTTGACATCATATATTTAACTTGCCAATCTTTAATAAGATGTTGACAACGTTTTTTGGTATTTTAATATTTTTTCTAATATTTTCATATGAGTTCGCTTTCATTCTGTATTTTCAACTAGGTAAATAAAAACATTGAAAACATGAAATATGTTATCGCAATGATTTTGAGGACAATTCTCAAATTTTATCCTGTTATTGTATTCCGAATAGATGTCTCATCTGCGACTATATCATTTTTGAACGATCTAAAAGGTTTAAAATGTTGCCTGAAAAGCAAATGCCTTGGAAACAGTCAACCGTCGTTACAAATAATTTGAAAACAACACAACATGAGTTTGTGTATCTTTTTATTTACTCTACAGTTTTGTCTTTTGTTATATGCGTGCTATTGTGTATCTTTTGTTCGTGTGACTTTTGGCATGACGGTATTTATGCGTCTAGCTGTCACGTTTTGTTTCTTGGGGCGTTCCTGGTGTGAGTGGGTCCTGGGGTGCGGTTTGGACACCGGAGATCCATTCTGTTTTCTCTTCTATTATATTTTACTTTAGTTGTGCTTTATCGAATAGGTGTGTGATATGTGTGGTGTGTACTATCAATTACAAGGGTTTTTTTGTCGACGTATTTTTCAACTAAAAAAAAAACGTGTTTGTTGAACTGTAGACGTCATTGTCTAATTAACCTAAACTTAATTTTTTTTGTTGGCGTCTTTGTCAGATTTATGTGTATGTGTGTTTGAATTTTTAATCAGTTGTGTTGAATGTCTGTGATTTATGTAAGATTACTTTGTATGCTTGTTTGAATTTTTAGTCAGTTTCATTGTATGTCTGTGATGTAAGTTTATAGTTTTGGCTGCTGGATCCCAATTAATGTCACATTGACCTATTATGTCTGTTTGGGTTGCTCATCCAATTATGTCAATATGACGGAGCTATACACAACAGTCATACAAGTGGGAGGTTTATATAGCTACAAAACCAGGTTCAACCCACTATTTTTTTCGGAAAATTCCTGTATCAAGTCAGGATTATGACAGGTGTTTTCCACTCGTTTCATTGGTGGATAATATTGATTTTGTCAGTTTTTATGAATTTCCCTCTTTTTATATTTTTTCCTGTAGTAGCAAATTTGATGTGCAAGTGCAGTTAAGTAGATTTCTTATTTCTAGTCTTGTGATAACATTTTGTAAGCTCGACGTCGACATAAACAAAAATTGTAACAACGGAACATCGGACGTTTATTTTTTTGCGTTTACAGTGATCTCTTCTGAAACTGTATCGACTTCCTTTAAAAGGCCACACATTGGCTTAATAAAAACGATGGGAACATTGAATGATACGATATAAGAGAGTCCGGTCTTTATTTTACTAGACTTATGCACGAGCTGAATGTCCACGTTCAAGCTGAAATATATTAAACATATCACAATACCAAGGCATATCACAATACCAGGACATATCACAATACCAGGGCATATAATAATACTTATTCAGTGATAGGTAATGTGATAGGTAGTGTTTGCTATTCCCCCTTCGCGCAACTGCCAATGCATTAAGCATAAGATATACATAAAAGACATGCCATTGTGATTTTTTTCGTTGTTTTTTTTTTGTTGTTGACAAGATTCGCTCCTGGTAGCCTTATCACCATGGAAAGCTATCATCTCCTGTAAAGTGAAAAGGTATTAATATGTAATTACCACTGGACAGTTGGCAAGGAACATTAAATCAATTAAAATGTGTATCGGTATGTATCAAAACATATATGATGTCTATTTGTCCCCTGCGAATGATCAAGGGAGTACTATGTTTATGAAACAAAAACTATAATTATTACTTTCCAATATTTTATGTGTAGTGTTGAAACTATGTGACGGTCTATTGCACAAGTACATAAACGAATAAAAAAACATGCTTTTAATTTTTATTAAGTGAAATTTCGGTTGAATTAATTAAAATTATATCAAAAGCTAAAAATATAAAATGTTCTGCTTATTAGATATGTTCATTCTTTTTTCCTTTTACGATCAGAATAAGGCGTTGTTTAGTATTATGGGATCAGTTTTGATTAGAAATTTACATAAACTGTTGACACACAGATATGTCTTGCCTTTATTTAATTTTGATAGTATAATTAGTTATCAAAGGTACCAGGATTATAATTTAATACGCCAGACGCGCGTTTCGTCTACATAAGACTCATCAGTGACGCTCAGATCAAAATAGTTATAAAGCCAAACAAGTACAAAGTTGAAGAGCACTGAGGACCCAAAATCCCAAAAAGTTGTGCCAAATACGGCTAAGGTAATCTATTCCTGGGATAAGAAAATCCTTAGTTTTCCGAAAAAAATCAAAGTTTTGTAACAGGAATTTTATAAAAATGACCGTATAATTGATATTCATGTCAAACACCGAAGTGCTGACTACTGGGCTGGTGATATCCTCGGGGACGAAACGTCCACCAGCAGCGGCATCGACCCAGTGGTGTAAATAGTTATCAAAGGTACCTTCAATGTGACCTTATCAAAATGTTAACTTGTGAATTAGGAAAAAGTTTTTAAAAAATCAATGGACCATGACTTTGGGGGTGGCTTAATAATCTTTATGGAGATGAAATGTGCCAATGCTTATACAACTGCATACCACATTTCATTATATACCACTAATGGTTCTGCATAAACTGACCTAATCACAAACTAAAACATTTTTGAAGTCAGGAATCTGTTCAGTAGTTGTCGTTTGTTGATGTGGTTCATAAGTGTTTCTCGTTTCTCGTTTTTTATATAGATTAAACCGTTGGTTTTCCCGTTTGAATTGTTTTACACTAGTAATTTTTTGGGGCCCTTTATAGCTTACTGTTCGGTGTGAGCCAAGGCTCCGTGTTGAAGACCGTACTGTGACCTATAATGGTTTACTTTTATAAATGTTGACTTGGATGGAGAGTTGTCTCATTGGCACTCATACCACATCTTCTTATATCTATTGACGCCGCTAGAAACAGCACGTCTCCGTCTCACTTTGTTACTTTGTCGAGGCAGTTAAAAACTACTTCTATCAAATACAATCTGAACCATTTGAAGGCAATAAATAGTTCCTTTATACGCCGTAGCGGTACTATATAAAATACAAAATTTGGTATAATGGCTAACATAACATAGTAAAGCATGAGTAGTGTAAATCTGTTAAATTCAAAGATGTATATATCCCAAATGCATCCTCCCAAGATCTTTTCTTGTTCCTCAAAACTGTCCAACATGACGTGTTATTGCCTGAAAAAAACACCATAACGGTCATAATGAATACAATTAGAGTATTGGCAACTGAACTGATGATTGTACTTATTTTTCCATTTACACCAAAACACTCGAAATATTATAATGAAATTAAAATAAAGGTAAAACTGTATCAATTCGAAAAAAGTTTTGTAATCACGATTTTCAAATGCCAGATAATATAAGCGTTTGTTGCTCGTTTCTGAATCTATTTGCCAGAATTTGATTTATATTGTGTAATATGTATTTAATTTCATAGTAATATATTGTTTACACTAAATAAAAGATGCAAAATTCCATTTAATAATAGGATACCGAAGTACTTATTTTTCACCATAAGTCCACAATTTGATAACGAAAGCCATTGGCCCCTTCAAATAGTCTATGTACAAATTTATATTAGTTCTTTGCAAATGCAATGAATAAAACCTTTGATTCAGCGCGATTCGAACCCCTTGTAGGCAATTTAAACTGAAAACCGTAAAAGCTAGCTTATTAAAAAAACGTTTACAGAAATATTATTATGTTGGTATAAAGAACCATCCTATAGAACATTTAATGACCACACTTAAAACAAATATTCTATAAGTCGTGTCAGTATGTCTATGGAGCTCTGACTATAGACCTGATTATATCATCGGGGACCAACAGTATTTGAACAACTAAATTCAATTTTCAAAAAATGTTTTCTTTATGCATGACATAAGGGTTTAAGGTACCAGATGAATCATTTGAATATACTTTCTGTATTCGATAATATATAATCTTAAAAAGAAAAAAATGAAAAATATATAGTTGATTGGTCTAATTTTGAGGCAGTTTAAGAATAAAAGGATACTTAAGTTTAACATTATAATTCACTGAGAACTCAAAGTATCACGGTTCTGTAAATGAAAAACTTGAAGATGGAATTAAAAATACAAAAAACTTGTCAATACGATACATCTCCCTTAGAAAAAATACTGTGTACTTGCCATTATTAGGGATCTTGTACAAGTTGTACGCCTTCAGAACGTAAATACTTACTGCCCTAAACATTATATTTTACTTATTAATTTTAATTCATTAACACCAATAGTAAACGTAAGAGCACGCCAACCGATAGCCATAATTTAAAACACAATTTTCAGGATGACTTATAGAAAATAAGGACATGAAAACAACAGTTCACAAAGCATTACACGTAACACACAATATTTACCCACTCTAGTTCCAACAACGATTGTAAATAAATAAGATGTTTTGAAAAGGGATACTAATAATAGAATTGAGAATGGAAATGGGGAATGTGTCAAAGAGACAACAACCCGACCATAAGTCTTTAAACGCCATTACAACTCCTATACCCAGCATATTTCGACATCAATCAATGGTGAGGCAAACATTTATCAAATGGATTACTAAAATCTCTTTTTTGATTCTGTACACATTAAGAAGTGTCTACATTTCATTTATCGCTCTCAGAATGTCCATTTCCAAAATAATAACAGTAAAATCGTTACCTTTAGGAAAGAATATAAAGTTTGTTAAAGGTTATGAATTTAAATATTACCTGTAAATCCATCTTCTGTTATATATTCTGCAGTAGAATTGATAATAACTGACAAAAATAAGTAATTTATAAAAAAAAATCGATCCATAAATTAATACCGAATATTTTTTAAAGAAGTCATGAACTAAATACAATGTAATTATATAAGATACTATTATACCTCAGTATGTTTTTTCTATATACAATGAGTGAAATATTTGTGCTATTGCATTCCACAGACTATTTGCCAGTCAATAGTTTCAAAGACTATTACCCCGGTCAATATTTTTATTATCATATTTCTTGTACTTTTTCATATTAATTTTTCAATTGACTATTCTGCTTTGATTCATGCGCTTGGCAACGTTAAACTCTGAAATATTGTAAACGGTATCATCTGTATGTGTCTGTCGTCGTAACTATTACTCGAGGTGAAGGTGTATAATATTTATACCTAGAAAATATAACATATATCTATGAATTTGGTAAGTTATCCTTAATTACAGTTTTACCCTTTAGATCGACTTTTGTCGGGTTTCTTATCATCTTGAAACTATATACTATAAATATAGAGAGTATGACGAATGTTTAACGTCCAATCAATTAAACATGTATACAAGGAACTGATACGATAAGTCTGATTTCTAACATGCTAGTTAACAAGGTAACAGTCCGCAGAAAGACATGTCACCCTACTTCTTTCTCTTGGATGCCTCGTGTTTAGCAGAGTAACAGCCAATACCAATCAAGTCTTTGTGGAGAGTTGTCTCATTGACCACGATACATCTGAGTCCGTTTTTTTCCACCCTTTTTTATAAACAATATATAATGTTGCCAGCTACATTTTCAACTGAATAAAATATTCAATATATTTGTTTTTTAAATCTCATTTAGGCATCATTTGTATAAGCAAGCTTTTAGTTATTTCGTATTAATGGATCAACTGTTTGGAGAAATAGTCAATCAAAATTATCTCGCCATTGAAATTTGTCAGCTCTATTTCTAATAAAATGCACTTGTCTTGTAAATTGTACAAACATGACAAAGTTATTGCATTCAAGAGCGTCTTTACACTTTAAATGCATCGAAATGAAATGACAAAATTTACAGTAATGAAATCCAATGCATTTCGAAATTATGAATATACTATCTAAGTTCCCGTTATGGCAGATTTCCAAGGAACAGTTGTATTCCTAGATATACATAAAACAAGAGTGCAAATGCCTATCAATCTCGACTGGTATACTTATAACGACTGACTACGATATGGACCTTATCACGAAAAATAGAAACATTAACAATGAAAAGAGGTCGTTAGGTCAGATTAACTTTATCTGATGCTCATGTTTGCTTTGCAATGATTCTAAATACCCAATCCAATTGTCCTACTTTTCAGAATAACACAAAAATGTCAAAGTTTTTAAGACATTACCTTCACACAAGAAACGAAGTCAAGGATAATAGCAATAGCATAGACGGAAACTTTTGACTATTAGGCGTTTGTTAACAGTATACGGGTTATCCATCTTTTATAGAAGGAACGCGCGTCTGGCGTACACAATTTTAATCCTGGTATCTATGATGAGTTTTGCTATATTCTTCAATACAACGCTTTATACAAAATTTGCCATTGCCACCACAGAATGACAACCCATATGTCTCGCATTTAGTAACATTTTTTTTTGTATACGAGGCAAAACTTCATTGGACAATCGCTCTAAAAATATCTATTTCCCGGTGATCCATATAAATTCATTAATTTGATAAACCAACTGACACGTCTGTAAATGAATAGCGATAGTTAATATTACCTCAAATTCAGCCTCTGACATTGATTCTACAATAGAATTGTTTACAAATGACAACAACAAAGTGCTAATAAACACATGTACAATACATGCATAGCTTATTAAAACAGCTTATGTCTTTGCTACAATACACAACACGAGACAATTACATTTTCATATTTTTACTCCAGTTTTCTAACACAAATTTATTGATACTAAGCAGTTGAGCATTTAGCAAATATTTCAAACTATCAAAAAATTGAAAACTCTTACGCTTTGTCTACAAAATAAAAATGAAAAGGTATGCAGAACTTTTTCATTTTGTTTATATGATGAACAGGAAAAATATGGTGCGTTACGTACAATACTCAATAGAGGTAAATTAAGTGCTTTTTAAATGGAAAGGTCGGTCATTATCGAGGTAAAGCGATAAATTTATTTCATAATCTATTTTGTTTTTGATTTGTTATCCAAAGAACATTTTAATATTCAAAACAAAATGATCTTTTATAGGTGATCTGAACATCGGTAAACTACCATTGCCTTAATATATTTTCTCGTAGCAAGCATGAGATGTAATACGCTTTTTGTCAGCCTTTGCATAGCTGTTGTTAATTTTTTTTTTAAGTTTAAATGGTTTTGAACTATAAACAAGATAAAACAAATCAAACAAAAATGAAAAAAACGAAATTTTATATTTCAGTCAAACTTTTTTCAATAGCGATCTTTAACTTTAGAAATAAAAAAACTACTCGGATACTTTTCATTTCATTAAACAATTTCAAACATTTGAAAATGCCCCAAAAAGGGCATTGATATAATGTGGAAAAATCAGAAAATTATAGATTACCCGAAATTGACCATTTTCTATATTTATCTTGAAAATTACAAATTCAAAACACTCAGGAGAAAATTTACTTTTTGGTTAAAAACTGAAATAAGTTATGTAATGTTTATCAAAGGAAAATTCAATTTGTAAAAGAAACGAAAGTGCTAAAATGTTAGTCCGTGTATACTTACGCCAAACATACTTCATTCTTTTTGTTGAAATTGAAAACTTAGAATTGCTAAATAATGTTAAGCTTGTTTTTGTCTTGGAAAAAATGCCAAATAGAACAATACTAAACTTTTCTTATATCATATTTTTCGGGAAGTTTGCAAAATCGAATGTCGACCAGTTATATTTGCTTGATTAGAAAAAAGAGGTCAAATGGTTCTTGATGTTAAACTATTTCATGTTTTAACATTGATAAAAAAATAAAATAAAAAAGGGTAAATAATACAAAACATTAGTATTTCTATAGAAAATACAAATTCAAACAATACACATGTTCTCTCACTTAATTATTTGAAATTTGGTGGTGACTATCTTGAACGCATCTATCCCATCGAACTTGAGATAAAGGATACCTTAGATACAGTTAAGTCTGCCTCATATCTTGACTTACAGCTAGAAATTGACAATGAGGTGACAAAACTTTATGACAAAAGAGATGATTTCAACTTCCTAATTGTGAACTTTCCATGTTTATGTAGCAACATTCCAGCAGCGTCTGCATACGGAGTATATGTCTCCTAGTTGAAAGGATACTTCAGGGTATGTATTTCCTATCATGATTTCCTTGATAGAGGATTGCTGCTCACAAGGAAGCTATTAAATCAAGAGTTCCAAGTGGTGAAGTTGAAATCATCCCTTCGTAAATTTTACGGACGCCATCACGAGTTTTTTTACCGTTACGGAATATCCGTTTCACAAATGATAGCGGATATGTTCCTAATGTCGTAACTACAATCCCGTTCCTTTTTCCCGAATGTGACCTACCGAATTAGAATTTTTACCGGGTTTGTACTAACATGAGCAACACGGCGGGTGCCACATGTTGAGCAGGATTTGCCTACCCTTCCGGAGCACCTGAGATCACCCCCTGTTTTTGGTGGGGTTCGTGTTGATCAGTCTTTAATTTTCTATGTTGTGTTTTGTGTACTATTGTTTGTCTGTTGGTTCTTTTTCTTTTTTAGCCATGGCGTTGTCAATTCATTTTCGACTTATGAGTTTGTATGTCCCTTTTGTATCTTTCGCCTCTCTTTTGAATTAAATCCCTTACCATATAACATTTTGAATCTCTGTTATGAATAGAAATTTGAATTGTTTTCATATTGATCTTTTAAGAAAAGGGTATTTTCGGGTTTTATGATTTATGATGAAGGCTATTGCCCAAGTTGATAGCATCGCTTTGTTGGCAAAGGAAAATTTGAGAAAAGTTCTTTTCTCCTTTTAATCTTTTAAAGTCTGTACAACTGCTTCATATTCATTTTCTTAATCTTCCCGTTTTTATTAAATTTAATTATTTTTCTATTTTTATTTTTTCCATTTTTTTTCGAAAACTTGAAATAACTGAGCATATTTAAATTTTCAATTTCGACAACCAAATGAAAGTAAGCCTATGTTGTTTTTCATTAAAATCCTTTCAAACAGATCTTTTTCAAAATCTCGTTACTACTTTTTTACCAAAATTGTGGTATCGGGAATCAATTTGAAATGCATGCTGTACTTATCATTTCAAATTTGGTCGCAAAATTTTTTCGAAATTTGTTATTATTTTTTAGAAAGAAATAAAGTTTTAATTCCATATTTCACACCGAGAATCATTTTGGAATAGCATATTATACCAGTTTATCGATTTCGTTCCTAGCAGGTTTCGCAAAAATGCATGTGATTTATTTAACAAAAATTATTTTAGCATTACCATTTAATGTTAAATAGCGTATTGTACCTTAAAGTCAATGTCAATCCCAAGAAATAAATTATCACAAAAGTTTTGAAATTCAGAATCAATTGTGAATAGCGGATCATAATTTATACTTATCGATTTTTGAAGAAAAAGGAGCAAAAAAGGATGTTTCTCAAAATTTGTGGAATTCTTTTTTGGAAATCTAAGAGTTTACGTCAAAACCCCTCAAATATATTATCAACAAACGTTGACATCGGGAATACATTTTCAATTACAAATCATAACCTATATAATATCAATTTTTGTCAAATTCTAGCCCAAAAATGTTTTTCATGCATGACTCTTTTTTATCAGAAAGTCATCACAAAATATAAAAACCATCGAGTCATGTCAATTCTGTAGCTCTTAAACATGACAGAAAGCAAAAGTAGGAAATAAAAAATAGGGTTTTCCAGGAAAAAATGATTAAAAAGGCTTTAATCGGTAAAGACAAGGAGACGTAAAAAAACGACAAAAGTCGGAGTGCTTTATTTTTTAAGTTTGGCTTTTCCATTAGGTTGACTTATTTTTGTCATTAAAAGTGATAATGTTTTGTCTCACTTATAAACCTGCAAATCGTTTTATATGTTGTTTGAATTTGTCGAAATCTTCTTTTATGCCCTTATACTGTTAAATGTTTGGAGGGGCAAATTATCCAGTTTGTCTTTCACCGTCTTATCGTTAATTTCACCTTATTCGTTATTAATGTTTCTAAAAAGACAAGGTACACTGTTTGACTTCCTGAATTGAAGAATTACATATTAATTCATATTTATTCGATACAATATGTTGTGTGTAAGTCCTTAAAACGTCAGTCATAACATCGTTAAATTCTATCTTGAAGTTCATACTTGTCTTTAGCCTTCAAATGGGTTCATGATTACGAGGCAAAGGACCCAAATCGATCCTTACTTGAGATGCATTATTTCAAATGAAAGGTTTTACAAGTTGACGCATACATATGAAAAGGAAATCAAACGATATTTTCAAGTATTTTTTATATACAACCTTAATTGTACAAAGTAGAGATTTTGGGAAAATTTATAAGGTTTTTGATTTCAGCCATATTCAGGCGTTGAAAAATAAGGCGACACGCTCGACAAATTTAGGTTCAATTTAGGAAGATTATTTGATTTAAACAATATAACATGTATAAGGTTAAACGGTTTTTTGTATTGCTGCATGTGCTACATATTCTCCGATCTTTAAATGGTAGGACAATATTCTGCTTTCAATGATAACGGCGACAATCAAAATATGTTTTTCAATTTTGAAGAATCTTCTGCTTTCATTGTTAATGACCATCCCAAAAATTACATTTACATTACTTATGTATGTCAATTTTTGACTGAAATATAATTTCAGATAAGACTATTGAATATGGATTCGATAGTTGTCTAATATGACACGCTATGACATTAAAATGACATACGATAACATGTCTTCACTTATTTTATCCAATTATTTTAACTCATACAGTTTACACAAATAGTATGAACTTAAATCACTATTCATGAAAAAATTAGGAATATACTTACCAGAACCACTGTCCCCTGGACTAGCTGTTGTAATAAATATTGAAACAATTTATTAAAAGTATTATATATTTCCAACAAACCAACCAACTTAACTTGTTTTAATGAGGTTTAAAAACAAACGGTAGTAATGGGTATGTTTAACCTTTTCCCAAAATAAATGAAATTATCCTGTTTTCATTGATTAATGAGGGACATTGAAATATCTGCTATAACTTTAACGTCCTCAAGAAAACTCCTAAAACTTTAATTTGATATTGGATAGCCTTATCAAACCTTCTTCTTTCGTGAGCATGTGGTTTCCCATTGAAGCAGACAGGGGTCTACATTAGAATCAATAGAAGATTTAATATTTTGCCAAAACAAAGTTATTATCACACTATTGTCAAGCATATGATAAAAGATGTTGATCCAAGGAACTCGATCTTTTTCAAATTGTCAACTTTTGTTAGATTATATTTTGTTTTAATAGAAAGTAAATTAAACGAAATTTTTTTTTTCAAAACTACGGGCGAAAAACTTTGTTGTTTCAAAAAGAATAAGTTAAGTAAAGAAGACAAAACATGTTAGATAGAGATATAAATATCTGCAAAGTAGAAAGGGTACTTAAATTACTTAAACAGAACAAATCATCTGGCGAAGATGGTATAATAACAGAATTTTATATTTTATACTGGGACATAATAAAAGACGATTCTTTAGTTTACTACAAGAAATTTTGAATGATACCTTATTGAGTAATTCTCAACATAAGGGGGTCTTAACCTTACTACATTAAAGAGGAGAAAGGAAAAATATAAAAAAAAAAATGGAGACCACTTACTTTTCTACATTGTGATTGTAAAATTATTACAAAATTCTATCTGAAAGACTAAAGATAGTTTTACCATAAATTATTCATACAGATCAGAAAGGTTTTGTTAAAGGTAGAAATATCAGCTGGAATGCGATTGGCAAGTATTGGCTACGGATATTTGATGAAAAATATAATGATACCTTTTTTGTATGTAAATGTTCAAGTTTGAATGGTTTAGATATGAACCAATTATCACAATTTTATCAGAAAATTATAAACACTTGGTCAGGTTTCATTCAAAATACTGATAAATCATTAAATAAAAGAGATGTTTTATATACGAGAATATTTGGGAACATTTCTGTTTTGTTCAAAAATAAACCATTTTTATACCCTTTTTGTATTAAAAGCGATATCAAAAGTATTAAGAACATTTGGAATTCAGAAACTACTGATTTTATTAGCTGCAATGACATTTTTATAGGGAATTATTGATCGGAGAAATTATATTTTCGAATTTACTAAAATTAAACATGCAATTCCTAAAGATTTCGTGCAATTTTGAAATCTTGCGGAAACCAGATTTTGCATAATGAAATGAAATTAAAGATATCAAATGACCTTGAGATTATGAACTTATATAACCGAATAATAAAACCATCAAAGCTAAAACTCAAATATATTCATGCGTAATTTAATAAAGACGTATCTAAAGAATGTCAAATTAAGTGGGAGGAAATGTTTGGAAACAATTTACTTTGGGAAAATTAGTGGTCGGGATTAAAACAGTTGATAATTGAAAATAAGCAAAAGAATTTCAATGGAGATACATGCACAATATTTTATATATTGAAGAAAGATTACAAAAAATTGAACTATCAAATGGAAACTGCATGCCACATTTGTCAAAATGACAACAACATAGAAACCCTCCAACACTTATTTTTTAGTTGTAGTACATCAATGTTAATTTTAAGCAAGCTTCAAGAAATACTTATCCAATCAAACATAGGAATAAATAATCCTATTGCTGAAAATTACATGCTGTTAGGTATAAACACAGGAATACTCAAATATGATAATTGTCTAAACACAATTATTACATATTCTAAATGGACTCCAAATAAAATAAACAAAACGCCTGTAGCACCTCAAGATATTTATAATATCTGGAAATATAACTTAAAAATTAATCTAAAGATGTTTCTTCAATTAAAATGCATTGACATCATCGATAAGACAAAATTGAAGTCAGTGATAATGAAAATTTAGACAATAAATATAATATTAACTTTTAGACAAAGTTAAATTTGTTATGGTTTATTGTATAAGACTATAGATTATAAAAACGATATAAAAGTGTTAGCCTATTATGTGTGTTGTGGTAAATGCATATTTTTGTGTGGTTTTCTTATTGATTACTTACTATGTTGAAGTTAAGGTATAGAGTTAGATGCGTCTAACATGATATGGATATATTTTTGAAACTAATTGTAAATCCAAGGTAAAAAGTGGACTACATTTTTAGCATTCTATCACCCCTGGATAGATAGTTCATTTTGTAAACAGGGACCCTTAGCCTGTTGCCTGGACGACTAAGGTAATTGTATACAGGAAATATTTAGGAACAAAACGTTGATAAGTGTTTAAAATAAAAGCAAGAAAGAAAGTTTTTTTGTTGTTTTTTTTTTTATTTAATTATATAAAACTAGCTATTTTGATATGCTTTCAGCAAATTAAAAGACTATTTTGGATCACGGAACTTGATCTCCCCTTACAAAACAAAATAAGTAAATTTACTTTGCATTTCTTTTTTAAAATAAGTTCATCTTAGTTTTTTCCCCTTATCAACAATGCTTATATAGCTGAGTTGACAAAACAATTGTATCAAACAAATATAATCAGTTTTTGTACTAACAGTCATAATAATCAAACAAAAGAAAATGAAAGGATATGGAGTAAATGTACATGGGACAAAATCGCACACAATACATAGAAAACATAGAAAATTATCAATGAACAGGGCTTTTATTCCTGTTCTTCATCTTGACGGTGGATGTAGGGTCTTCAACAATGAACGAATCATTCATACCCTACAACAAGGTCAAGACGGCCCCTAGCGTTGACTTAAGCGGTACTATTGGTAAAAATAAACCACAGTTCACCTTCTTGCTCCCCACCCGCCTCGGAGTGCCAACTTGTGCGATGCTTGTGTACGAGGGTTCTCCAGTCGAAAGCAGCAGAGATACAAGAAAAGTGCAGTAAGTTTGAAAGACATCGATCGCCGCTAAAATATGCATTGAAGTTACACATGTCGGGAGCGGTCAATGAATTACATAATTTATAATTACGGGCGAAAGTTTACAACATATATTTGTCAAACATTGCCCAACAAAAGACCAATAATTTCGAAACAACAAATGATAGACAATACATATAAAACTAAACAACAAATGATAGACAGCACGGGGCACATCGAAATATATGTAAGAAAACCTAGCAACATATATTTTTTTCATTTAGATAACAATTTTTAGAATTTTCGTTTTCTAATGACATGGCCCCCCCAACAGTTTGATTAGATCAAATGTATAAATTATCGGATGTCCTGCTCAATCATATTGTAAAATATCAGCTGCAAGCAACAATGTGAAGCATGTTGGCTAGTAAGCGCTGCAAGCAGGCCAACAAACTTCAAAGTATGTTGAACGGCTTATATATGAATACGCATAAAAATTGATAATATGTTTATCGTAAGATTTATAATGTCGCCTTATAAATTATAACGTCGCCGATAACTTCTCCTAAGGCGTTTTGACGTCGTTGATAAGTTCTGCTCATGTCTCACAGCTGTCATATCAAAATTACGGATTGACTAGGCGGGGAGATATAGGGTAAGGGAAGGACGTGTATTTGTCCTACGTATTTTCTATCTAACCTTCAATTTACTTTTATTTAAGAAAATCTGTCAAACCTGTCTAACTTTCAAATATGTCTTTAATAATTTAATGACTGCAACAGTCTTACATAATATGATATTTGCAACAGAATTTACAATCAACGTTCCATTGTGAGTATCATTTTTGTATGTTGATGCTCAGAATAAGAACATTAACTATGTTTCGGTTTTTTTTCTAATTGTAACATCTCGGTTGTCTCTCCTTATATAGCTGAACTGGCAAAATAATTGATATAAAAAAAAAGTAATTTTTTTGGTCAAAACAGTCTTAATGATAAGATTAATCAAATGATTTTTCTTCATTTAGATTACAACTTTAGAAATTCGGTTAAACGTGCTCGTCAGTTTTCTGTTTAATCTGGCCTTCCAACTGTTTGATCGAAGCGCCACGGATAAGACTTATGGAGTTGAAACGTTCGTCTGGCGTACAATATAATCAACCTGGTATCTTTGATGAGATTTTACAACCATATGCCAATAATGATGGATGGTTCGGTGTTTTTAGGGAATCATGTGCACTAGCTCAGTCCAATTGACACTTTCAACTTTTTTGCATTAAGGAAAGCAGCAAAATCTGTCAAAACTGTCTAATTTTTAAATATTTCTTTGATAATTGAGTTACAGCAATAGCCTTACACAATATGATATTTGGAAAGAAATGTGTAATCAAAGTGTCTTAGTTAGTATCATATGTGTAATGTTAATGCTCAAATTTTATTTTTCAAAACATGCCATGTTATACGTTATACCATTACAATGACATCACAAAGAACGTTTTTCTAAATAAAAATGTCCAAACTACATCAAACTATTATTTTTCCTTCAATATTAACATAAGACTTAGCATGAATTGAAATAGTAAGGATTTTGTATTTATAATTATCTATAATAGCAGGTGCAAAATAATGAAATATTCTCCCTTTAGACTAACTAATGACGGAAAAGTTTACCTTTTCATTTAAGGTATTGGCATACATTTGTTTTGTACTCACCACGACCAGGCATTGATACATTTCTTTTTCTGTTCGCTATTGAAACAATAACATAATTAGGTATTAAAACATAACAACTCCAACATATCGTGTATCTGGATTCAACATTTGTTTATTATCTATTATTTTTGTCCTATTCAGTTAAAAAATAAAGGGTAACCGACATTATATAATAGTATATTGAATCATTTAAATTATAATTCATATAGAAATATAATGTTATCCAATCTACATGTTGTGAACAATTGTCAGCTTTTGTATTGATTATAGGAGAGAGAAAACAAATTATTGGTTGAAAAGAAAGAAAACTATACGATATATTTATAAAATATACTATGTAAAAATAACTATTATAATGAGTTGTTTGCAAACAAAAAGAAAAATTTAGATCACGGACCTTGGTTTCTTGTTACAAAAAAATAGGTAAATTTAGTATGCATCCCTTTATCAAATTATATCATCTTAGCTATTTCCCCTGATATACACTGAAGCAGATTGAATAATGTTTGGATCAAATAACAAATATTCAGCTCTGATAACACCAGTCGTAATAATAACATAAAACAATATTGATTTTGTTGGCTTCAACATTGTATATGATCTGACCTTTCATCTGTTTTGATCCGAGTGCCACTGATGAGACGAAACGCGCATCTGCTGCACCAACTTATCAACATGGTATCTTTGGTGACTTTTTGAAAACCAGATGGCTGATGCGACTGCTGATGGAGGTTTTGGTCATAAGGGAATCACCAGCCCGCTAATGGTAAATTCTGTGTTGCATGTTCAATTAATCAAAACATTAATATTGTTCTACTCTTATGCATTAATTACCTAAGCTGTTAAAGCCCAAATTTTCAGATTTTCGGTTTTTAATGATCATCCAATTTTTGTACTGTTTTGATCCGAATGTCACTGGTGAGTATTATGAAGACGATACGCTCATCTGGCATACCAAATGTTAAGAATTGTATCTTCGATTGGATTAAATCTGTCATATATATTTGCTATTGCAGCTTTAGATTTTCCTTGATTTAAGAAATGCTGCAAAATCTGGTAGAGCTGCCGAAGTTTCAAATATATCTCTGGTAATTGAGTAAAAGCAACAGTCTTACACTATATGATATTTGGAAAGAAATGTAATATTTGTCTAAGTTAGTATCATTTGTGTTATGTTAATGCTAAAATGTTATTTTCCTAAACATGTCATGTTATACGTTATACCATGACAATGACATCACAAGGAACTTTTTTTAAATAGAAATGTCAAAATGGCATGATATTATTTCATTAATATTAACGTAAGACTTAGCTATGAAATCTTCACCCTTCAGGTTCACTAGTAGTGAATGTGTTTATTCTACCATTTAAGGTATTGTCATACTCACCAGGACGATGCGTTGGTACAGTTCTTCTTCTATTCACTATTGATCAAATAACATTTTTAAGTATTTTACAATAAATATATACAACAGATCGTGTACATGTATATAAAAATAAGAAGATGTTGTATGATTGCTAATGAGACAACTCTCCACAAGAGCCCAAATAACACAGAAATTAACAACTATAGGTCACCGTACGACTTAACAATGAGCAAAGCCCATACCGCATAGTCAGCTATAAAAGACCCGAAATGACAAAATGTAAAACAATTCAAATGGGAACTCTAACGGCCTAATGTATGTACAAAATGACGAAAACAAATATGTTACAAAGCAACAAACGACAATTATTGAATTACAGGCTCCTGACTTGGGACAGGCACATACAAAATGTGGCGGGGTTAAACTCGTTTGAAGGCACCAACCCTCTGGGACAGTGGTGTAGCAGGACAACATAAGAACAAACTATAAAAATCAGTTGAAAAAGGCTTTACTCATCAGATGGATACAATAAGAAATACATTTAACAAAAGCCGAGAGTAGACTTGGACGTGTACTTAAACATCCACACAACAGAAAGACATTAAGTACAGATTTGATAGTACTCGCAGTTACTGACAGCTTGTTTAACGCAAATAACAACTAATTCAAAAAATCATATATCTAAGACTAGATCTATTTATTTATACTATAAAAATGAACTTCAGCAAAGATATAAAGAAATATATGACAATAAAATATCATCTATTGACCAAAATAGCAAACTTCTTTATTAAACAGTCTATGGAACTAGGACAGGGGCAGTTGAGGTCATTTGGTGTGTTATGTGTTTAATATTTTGTTTTATTTTGATCTAAACGTAGATGTCATCATTAAATTGTTGCTTATACATGTAATTGTTATGCCTTTGACACTCTTATGGGTGTAGTTTGTGCTTAATAAAGTTATTTGTTATTTTCATTCCTATTTTGATTAAAATACAATGATACCGACAATATAAAGTGGTACATTGGAACATCAAAATTATATATATATATATAAATGAAAGCTTCTCCCTTCATACTAACTATTGATGAATGTGGAAACTTTTACGTTTTAAGTATTGGCACACTCACCAAAAGGAGGCATTTCTTCAGTTCTTCTTCCAATCACTATTTAGAAAAATAACATTAAACAGAATGAAAATAAAATTATTATCTACAACTGAACGTGTATATGATATTTAGAAAGAAATGTCTTATCAAAGTGTCTAAACATTTATTTATTTATTAATTTTTATGCCCCACCTAGGGGCATTATGTTTTCCGGTCCGTGCGTCCGTTCATTCGTTCGTCCGTTCGTTCGTTCGTTCGTTCGTCCGTATGTCCCACTTCAGGTTAAAGTTTTTGGTCAAGGTAGTTTTTGATAAAGTCCTTGAAACTTAGTACACATGTTCCATATGATGTGATCTTTCCAATTTTATTGCCAAAATAGAGTGTTGACCCCAATATCAAGGTCCGCTGAACATAGAATGTGATAGTGCGAGTGGGGCATCCGTTCACTATGGACAAATTTTTGTATTATTCTAGTTCAATTCAATATAAAATACAGGGACACAGAAAATATGAAATGGTTTATTGGAACATTAAAACATTATTGTTCGCTTTGGAGATTCCGTATATCGTCAAGTTATCGGAATTCCAATGGAGACTAACTGTGCCCCACTTATTGCGGACCTGTTTCTATATTGTTATGAGTTACAATTTATGACTAAATCAGCAAAGACCCATCGAAACAACATCTGATACAAAAATTTAATAACACTTTTAGATATCTGGATGATATATTGGCTCTCAATAATGACGACTTCAGTATGTACACTAAAGAGATTTATCCGGCTAAACTGACTTTAAATAAAGCTAATACTAACAATGAACACTGCCCTTTCCTGGATCTTGATATCTATATCTTTAACGGTTGCTTAATACCAAAATTTATGATAAAAGAGATGATTTTTTTCATTTCCTATTGTTAATTGTCCATTTTTAGATGGTGACGTTCCCTTGTCACCATCTTATGGTGTTTATGTATCACAACTTGTTCGATTCGCTCGTGTATGTAACAACGTATTTGATTTTAACGAAAGAAATCTGTGTATTACTGAAAAATAATTACATCAGGGTTTTCGATAACATAAACTAGTCAAAACGTTTACTAAATTTTATCATCGGTACAAGGACATCATTCGTAAATATAAATCAACATGCAGACATCTTATACGTTCAGGTATTTCACATCCAATATTTTATGGTAATATTCTTTACAAAGCACAAAAATGTCGGCATTCACCTCAAAAGCTAACCAAACCTTTAAACAGACTTATTCAGAAGGGATATAGTTACGATACTGTTGTCAGGTTATAAAGATGGCATATTTTGGTATTAATAATGATTCACTCATAGGGTCTTTGCATCGGAAATAAACAAATATATTCATGTGTTATGGCGCTAAACCTCTCACTTGTATGACAGTCGCATCAAATTCCATTATATTGACAACGATGCGTGAATAAAACAAACAGACATAATAGGTAAAAATGTCAAAATAGGGATACAGCAGTCAACACCGTGCCACAATCTTAATCACAACAAAAACAAACAAATATTTAACAAAGAAGCACAAGAAAGCATATATCACATAAACATGTTTAACCCGCCGCATTTTTGCGCCTGTCCCAAGTCAGGAGCCTCTGGTTTTTGTTAGTCTTGTGTGATTTTTAATCTTAGTTCATTTATATGTTTTTGAGTTTAGTATGACGTCCATTTTCACTGAACTAGTACACATTTTTGTTCAGGGGCCATCTGAAGCCCGCCTCCGGATGCTGGATTGTCACGCTGTGTTGAAGACCCATTGGTGGCCTTCGGTTGTTTTCTGCTCTTTGGTCGGGTTGTTGTCTCTTTGATACATTCCCCATTCCCATTCTAAATTTTATAATCTAATATATCAAAATAAAATCTTCTCCCTTCATGCTTACTATTGATGAATATGTTTACTTTTACGTTTAAAGTATTAGCATACTCACCAGGAGGAGGCGTTTTTACAGTTCCTCTTCCTATTCAAAACAAAAAAAAAACAAATTAATTATAAAGATAAGATTATTTTCTCCAACAGAACGTATATGTTGTCGAAACAATTATTTATTTATATATTTATTTATTATTTTCGTTCTAATCAGTTTAAAACAAAAAGCAACTTACAATATTAAGTGAAATATTTAAATATTTTGTTTTAAAAAAACACCTTCAATCGATAAAGAAATCATATGCATTCAACTAATGTACAACTATCATTTTTTTTTAAACTAAGTCATTGTTAGTATCTAAGCTAAATCAGTAAATGCATGGTGTTAAAATACCAAAGGAGTACGTGAGGTTAAATCGATCCCAAAATTATATCAATTATATCAGAGGTAAATTTTAAATAAATAAACTCATCATAGATACCAGGATTGAAATTTTGTATTTGCACCAGACGCGCGTTTCGTTGCATTATATTTGATGCATTATAATAAGCTAAAGGGAAATAAACCAACTTTTGTCGGCATTTCATTTAAATTATTGACATATAAAACCAAAATATAATAATAAAAATGGAGATTTGGTGAAGGTAGTCAAAATGTTCTTAATTTCAGCCACATGTAGGCGTATACAAAATATCACCACCCATTCTCGTGCAATACAATATTTATCAACTCTTGACAGTTCAATTTTAAATACGTAAAACGTTTGGTGAGCCTCGCGTTATAAATTTGAAATTTAACTATCTTGAGTGGATAAATATCGTATCACACTCGACGCAGTAGAGTAATCTATATACATATTCAAACTAAGTCATCACAATAACAAAACGAAATAATATTTCTGTACTAAGGTGATCAAATTATGTAATCCTATATAGTTGATAATACAATTATATAAAGTTTTACAGGTTATTTAATTTTACGAGTAAGAACTAATGGAAATTTTACACTTTTATAAGCAATGACCTTCATTTAAAAGATCTTTTGCTAACAATTGTCTTACACAAGTTGTTTTTACTGAGACATAAGTTTGGATAAGATTATTGCACATATCTAATATTGGATAATTATGACATTTTTGTACTAAAGTGATCAAATTAGGTCATCACATAAAGATAACAAAAAGATTAAATGAGTTTTAACAGGTTTCTTATTTCATATATGTTTTGGAATTCTCAGGGACCAGCAAGTATATATGATCGAAACGACCCTCCCTATCAAAATCACTAGTCATGAAAACATGTATTGATATACTCACCAGGACCACTGTAAAACGGAGAATCTGTTGTAATAAATATTGAACTAGTTAGTTCTTATACATAAAACATATATACCATAAACGCTTTATCAATTTTTTATATACTATCAAAATTAAAGGGTATTTTGTTTAATTTCATTACGGAACAATTGAATTTGAGCTATTATTTTTTTACGTCATTAAGAATACTCTTATTTGAAGTTCAGGGGCCTCATTTAAGCTTTTCCACTCATGAACAATTCCCTTTCCACACAGATGTTTTGATCAATGACTAATACAAGTTGCTATAAGTCAACATAAAATGGAAGCATACGCTATAAATTTATTACTTTGGGATACCATATGGCATATTTTGTTAATAGTGAACAAAAATGTAAAACATGCTACAAAGATGAACAAGTGATCAGTATGCTTCTTATTGACAACATATTTGTTGAATTATGAGGTAGAATTTTTCAACAAATTGCCGAGATTCCTATGGGAACGAACTGTCCGCCTCTTCTGCCGGCGTCTTCTTATTTTCATATTAGTCCGAGTTCCATCAGACACTTGTCAAAAACACGAAGACCAAAGAAGCCAGATCATTTAATTTCACATTCAGATATATTGATGATGTTCTTCCCATTAACAACCCAAACTATTCTGATTAGATTCCACTCATATAGCACCAAGAACTAGAAATTAAAGAAACAACAGACACAGCTTCATCTGCCTCATTTTAAGACTTATACCTCAAATTTGACATAGGCGGTCATCTGAGTACCAAAATCTATGACAAAGGAGACGATTTTGATTTTGAAATTATCAATTTCCCTCATCTTAGTAGCAATATACCAACTTCACTTGCATATGGGATATACATTTCTCAACTCATTCGGTATTCAAGAGCTTGCAACTGCTACTCAGACTTTGTAAAACGTCACCAGTGTCTGAGCAGAAAGTTGATGAACCAGGGTTATGTCAAAGAACGTCTCGTCCTTTTTCTAAAGAAGTTCATCGGAACATACCAAGACTTTGTTGATAAATATTCCGTATCAACTTCACAAATAATACACGTTGGTCTTGAAGTATAGATTTTAAGTACTGACATTGTTTATCATTTTAACTACGTGTTATAGTGATCTTTTATTTGTCTTTGTAAATTGTTACTTTTACTGTTTAGTATATTTTTGGTAATATTCATTTGACGTGGCTCGGTACTTATACTTCCCGTCATTGTGTTATTGTGCTATGGTAAAATTTTTGTATTCTTGTCCTTTGTATTGCTAATGTGCTTTGTCTATATGCCTTTTTGTTTTTCTTTGTTGATATGTTTGTTTGTATTTATAGTAATTAGGATTATAACACAATGTTGACTGCTGTACCTCTATTTTTGAAATTTTTACCTATTATGTCTGTTTGTTTTGTTCACACATCGTTGTTAATATGATGGAATTTTATGCGACTGTCATACAAGTGAAAGGTTTAGCTAGCTATAAAACCATGTTTAATCCACCATTTTCTACATAAGAAAATGTCTGTACCAAGTCAGGAATATGACAGTTGTTATCCATTCGTTTGATGTGTTAGAGCTTTTGATTTTGCCATTTGCTTAGGGACTTTCCGTTTAGAATTTTCCTCCGAGTTCGGTATTTTTGTTATTATACTTTTGACTGCTGTACCCCTATTTCTGACATTTTTACCTATTATGTCTGTTTGTTTTGTTTACACATTGTTGTCAATATAATAGAATTTTATGCGACTCTCATACAAGTGAGAGGTTTAGCTAGCTATAAAACAAGGTTCAATCCACCATTTTCTACATACAAAAATGTCTGTACCAAGTCAGTAATATGACAGTTGTTTTCCATTCGTTTAATTTATTTGAGCTTTTGATTTTGCCATTTGATTAGGGACCTTCTGTTTTGAATTTTCCTTGGAGTTCGGTATTTTTGTTATTTTACTTTTGACTTAATTATGAGTTCGGATAATTTTGTTTCTCTAATTCTTACCCGATTTATCCTTTCCTGACCTGTTGGATATTTTTATTTAATCAATGTGTGGTTCTTTTGATCTCATTCTCATTGGTCAATATTCGATTATGACGTCAAGTTTTCTTGCTTTTCTCTGACATTCCTACTGTGACGTCATGAAAATGGCGACTATGCCGGATGACATCACAACGAAAGAACACATCTTTTTGCAGATCATTCGAAAAGAAGAATTATGTGTGTCTGCACATTGTCCACAAATCATCAGATAAACATATTCAACCACCAATTCTCGTGCAATACGATATTTATCCACTCTCGACGGTTCAATTTTAAATATTTAAAACGCTCGAAGAGCCTCGCGTTATAAAATTGAAATTTAACTGTCTTGAGTGGATAAATATCGTATCACACTCGACGCAGTAGAGTAATCTATATACATATTCAAACTAAGTCATCATAATAACATAACAAAATAATATTTCTGTACTAAGGTGATCAAATATGTCATCCTATAAAGTTAATAATACAGTTATATAAAGTTTTACAGGTTATTTAATTTTACGAGTTTGACATTCTCTGACGCAAACACGGGGCTTTAATCGAACATCTCCTTTTTCCATAATCAATTACCATGCATATATTTTTGACATACTCACCAGGACCCCTGACCAAGTGATAATCTGTTGTATTAAAATATTAATCAAATTAGTTTATGTAAATAAAGAAATACTATATTTATAACACAACGGTTATTTTCTTTAAATGAAATAAAGATATCCTGTTTTCCTTTCGGGGTAATTATAATCTGTTTAATTATTTTGAAATTGTAGAGATACTTCTAATATTCTTTTATAAAATTGTGTGGTCTTATTGAAGATTTTCCCTTCCTCAACAGATGTTTTCAAAAACAATTGTTGTATATGAGTTTTTCGTGCTCAAGGGCCAACAAATGGATCTAATCGAACATCCCCACATTTCATAATATATAATCATGAGTACATGTATTGGTATACTCACCAGAATCACTGACCAATGGAGAACCTGTTGTAATAAATATTGAACAAATTAGTTCTTGTACATTGCAAATGATTATTTACAACAAACCGTAAATATAATGTTTTGATCACTATTTAAGTTTTAAACCAAACGACAACAGTGTATTTCGTCGAATGAAGTTTTCGTCAAAACATTTTGTCTGTTTTGCATTTTCAGGGGCCAACAAGTTGTTTGAGGGTCTAAATTACAGACGATAGAAATTTTGATCCTTTACCAGAAATGTAGTTAATATCACTCAATTGTCAATATTACAATAAAAATATAGGTCACAGAGCTTTTTGTCAATCTACAGGTTGTGCACAATCGTCATATTTTGAAACGATAAAACAAGGAAAAATCATTTTTTATTGTGTGAACAGAAAGGATACTGGATAATAGTATATTGAAATAAATAACGAGAAGATGTCTATTTTAATGTTCTGTCAAGATGTAAAGTGACAGTTTGGGGTCAAGGATCTTTTTTTCTTGTTCCAAATAAAAATAGGCTAATTTTATGCGCATTCCTTTATAAAATAAGATCATCTGAGTCATCTCCCAGGACAAAAAAGTAAAAATTATAAAAATACCGAACTCCAAGGAAAATTCAAATCGGCAAAATCAAAAACCTCAAAAAAATCAAACGAATGGAAAACAACTTTCATATCCCTGAATTGGTACAGGCATTACCATATGTAGAAAATTGTTGAATAAACCTGGTTTTATAGCTAGCTAAACCTCTCACTTGTATGACAGTCGGATAAAATTACATTCACATAGATGATTAGACAATAACATTCATGTGCATTATCGTTTCAAAGCAGGTCCAATTGACATATTTCTTTTGTTTGTTGTTACTAAAAATGACCTAAAAGAGTTTGAACATATAAATGTTCATTTAATTAGGTATGTGATTTCTTTCTTCATGAGATTATGACGCAAAGTGGTATATAGGGAATTAAAATCATAACTTGGAACAGATTCGAAATCAGCAATATGAGTATGCAGTTTATCAAGTACTTTCAACGAATTTTTAAAACTCCAACAGTAATTAATTTGACAATTTTGAAATGCCTTACTTGAACCATTTATTACCATGTTTTTGAGTGTACCAAGTGTACAAGTAAGTAGAATAGACAGTTAAGAAGTGGAACAATGGGTTGAAGACAAAATACATTTATATTTGTAAGCTGTTTTGTGCAGCTTCGGAAGCCAGTACATAGTAGCAATTTTCATGATATTCGGTTCTGTTAGTAAAGAGGTAGCTAAAGATTTATGTTTGTTTCAGATGTCCCGAGAACACAGTTATTTCCTAGTGCGTTATTTTTAGACAAAAAACGCAAATTAAAAAAATCGCTGCTCTTTCTAAAAAAGATTTTTACAGTGTAGTATACTACTTTTGGGACATATTATATCAAAATTATAGAAAAGTCTATCTGCTCTAATTCAAAATATTATAATTTTATGTTACGGGGGTCTGTAATTCAGTTTGACAGGTTCAGACATCCTAATTTTTGACCTTTTCAAACTTGACCAAATCACTACTTTACCTAAAAATTCATGCTCCAAATTTTTTTACTTGTAATTATATCCCCTTCTTACTATTTTAGGCATAAAATATAAAGAAATGAATTTGGAAGGTGTATGAAAAAAATTTGCAAGTTATAAACTGTCCACACAAGGGTTCTTTTCGTATACAACGAAAATCAAAGGACGATGACTGTGTCCCCGGACCAGATGACATTTTCCGAAAATGAGTCAGTTGGAATGTTGGTGAATTTGTGATTTCCTTTTGCAGGAACTCATTATGAAACTTACCTCAAACAGTAATGATATTACAAGGAAAAACATATTTGTAATTTTCTGACTGCACACGATTTCGAATAGAGGTATGTAATAATACGTTTAAAGTAAAACATTGCTAAGTTATACAGAATAGACGAAAGGAAACATTTTAAAGCAATTAAAAAGGAGGGTGCAAGAATGTCCGGCTGAAATAAACATTTTTCTTTAATGCATCTTTTATAGTCAGAAATGGACAAAACATCATTATTATTATTTTTTTTCTGTTTTAGTATTTAGACTATCCACCGTAAGTTCTTATTTAAAAATACTGATAAATCCACAGCATGCTGTTAGACCCTACCTTCTAACCAGCCTTGTACTACTCGATGTCTATTTAATTGCTTGTCCAAAGCTGCAATATCTTTAACCAGGTCATCGTTTTCATTTTTCAACATTATGTTTTGTATCAATAATTTGGTATCAACATTGTCTAAAGGTTTGCAAAGTGACTCTAGCTGATGATTTGCTATTTCCAAATCCCTCTTTCTAGATTCCAGCTGATTAATCGCTATTCGATGCTTTGAGGAACCGAAAAAGATTGAAACGTTATACCTTCGGAAGCTTTATTTCGGTAATATCAAAGGTGGGAAACTTTAATAATAGGAAAATAGCTGATATTGAACTTTGTCCTCCATTTTTCCATCAGTAACTACATATCAAAATTTACCCGTCTCAAAAATTATATATGAAAAAAAAAATCGGTAAATAGACAAGAACAAACCACTTGCTACAATGCCTTTTATGACCGTCTTCAATCTAATGTTTGACAGCTCCAACAATACATGGATTGATAACCCTTACCAGAGACACATGACCGCACAGTGATGATATAGTAAAAAATGTCAGATACCAGTTTTTTTTTCGAAATTTGAGTGCAAATCATATACGTACAAGTACCGTAGTATCTGTGAAACACTTAAATAGTGATTTGCATTTAAGGAAGAAGAACGACATGAATTTTGATTTCCCATAACATATGTCAAGACTTACATATTCAGGCACATAATTGTGAGTAGGAAATATTGAGCACGTACAAGTACCACAAAAAATAATTACATACGAAAAGTTGTTCAAATATACATAAATCGTGGAAAATTATTATTTTGTTACTTGCATGGACTCTTTATTTTTTGGACCAGAAAAATAGATCTATTAGGTTTTGTTTTGTACAGTCTCAACTTTAAAGTAGACGTACGTAAAATACTTAAAATTTCAGTGACAAGCTATACCTAATATGGCCCTAATTGCACCTTTGTTTTATAAAATTTAAACATAAAGACAAAAGGAATCATCTGAAAGCCAAGAATGTAGAAGGTCTAACATGTGAAGAGCTATATGACCACATGGCCAAACGATATACTATAAATGTACTTTTCTCGTGTGTAATTATTTTCGTGAATGAGGTTTGGCCAATGAATATACGCATGTATTTATTTTTTTTTTCCTCATCTTGTTTCAATATGAAAGCATACCAACACATATAAAAATAAGAAGATGTGGTATAGCTGCAAATGAAACAACTCTCCACCAGAGAACCAATGACATAGAAGTTAAAAAAATAGGTCACCATGTGGCCTTCAACAATGAGCAAAACCCATACCGCAACAAAGCATACAATGTTAAATCTGCAAATTTGCGGAAGCAAATTTTTGTTCTTCCCTCGCCGGGATTTGAACTCATGCTACTGGGATATCGAGACAACACCGCCTGCACTGTGTCCATGGCTCTATACCACTCAGCCACCTAGACTGAACTTAAAAATTCAGTTTTCGGTGGCCTAGTGTGACTTTTCCTTGTCAGTAGAATCTAGAGTTGTAACACAGTACATGATATATTAGGCATGATGATGGAATTGATTGCAGATTAGCTAAATTATCTGTCCTAACGGATCGTAAGATACAGTCACAGAAATAATTATTTTGATAAGTACGTCTAAACAAGTGACTACTCTACATATATATATATATATATATATGCCGAACCACAATAGCTCTCTCTTTTCTTGCTTAAAATTTAAGTATGATTTATGATGTACTGAGTGCGGTTCATTGGCTAAATAATTCTTTGAACATATCAACAAAACTTGAATATTTTACACAAAAGAAACGACATTAAAATGATTATGGCTGTCATACCAGTAATGCTTTATTGTAAAACAGTATCTACTTGTAGTCGATTTTCATTGTTGTAACGCTCCAATCTACTACTTCGGGGTTGGATGTTGTAATAGGTATTGTTAGTTTTATTTCATTGAAATTATTAAATCTATTGCATTATTGAACATTCTTACCTTCTTACCAGTCTTACACCTTTTGTTTTTTACTTAATTGTATGCTCATTGCTGGAGTGTCAAGAGATATCAGGTAATGCAAAAAGTAAAATAGCAAAAATACCGAGCTCCAACTGTCTGTTTTCAAATGCTAGCTTTGATCTTTCGTGGACATGCCATGAGCAAAACAGCTCCAGCTCAACAACTGATAATATCAAAGCTCGATTTGTTGACTCCAGCTGATGTATGACCTCTTTCTTCAAATGTTTGCAATTCTTGCAATTGTGTTCTTTGTTAACTTTTCTAACTGGAGGATCTATAACAACAAGGTAATTGATTATTGTTGTAACTTTTAAAGAAAACTAATAAACCAAGAGTTCCAAGTGATGACGTTAAAATCATTACTCTGCGAACATTTTACGGACGCCATTAAGAGTTGGTTAACTTTGATTGAATATCTGTTCCACAGATGGGTCAATATCCCTAATGTGCCTCAAATTGTGGAATTGAAATAAAGTGTGTAAACATACAATTTCTCTACAGCGACATTGGACATGTTTTAATCGTTAGCAAGTAACTGAGATAATCCATTTGTGCTGATTTGAAGAGCAAAGAACTATTGAATAAAGGTGTAGAACTTTGGAGTTATTAAATTAATGCATTGAAGATTGAGGCAAGACTACTATTACCGCTTACTTGAAATTAATTGTGCATCTCGACCCCATTGACGACGGATATGTTCTATTCGTCGTAACCACAATCCCGCCTTCTTTTCCTCGTATGTTACCTACCAAATTCAGGTATGTACTAGCATGATCAACACGACAGGGGCCACATGTAGAGCAGGATCTGCTTACCCTTAGGGAGTAACTAAGATGAAATCCGTTTTTTTTTTTTGTTTGGTGTACATTTTTCCTAATCTTAAGTTTTTTTATGATGTTTTTTTTTTTTGTATACTGTTGTTTGTCTTTTTTATTTTTTTTGCCATTTTGTTTCCACTTTTAATTCGACATATGAGTATATATGTCCATTTGGTATCTTTCGCCACTCCGAAAACTACCCTATTTAGACAGCTTGTGTATTTGATTTTTGTTGTAATGTTATGTCACTTTTACTAATGTATATTATCAGAAGCAGGATCAAGTTAAGGCACATCTTAAACCAGGGCAAGGAGGAGTGATCCTTTGAATTCAAATGTCAATTTTTGTTATGTCAAAATCCCTTACTGTCATCTGTTTCGAGCTTTCTGAGAAACCTAGACGTCTGCTGGTAGGCAAAATTAGATCTCAACAGATGCTACTGCGCATCCACTGCTGAAATTGTACTTGAAACACAACACAATCGTGCTCAAGATCTAATAAATGGTTAAATAACGCCATTTAAAATGGGTTTTTTTTTTAATTTCGGTTAGGAAGTCAGCGATGCGTTTTGATGGGTACGCTCATCCTGGTAATGACATCCTTGCAAACGAGTCTTTTACGGCGTGACGTTCATACACCAGGAATGTCAGTTAGTGACTTCCGTTAAGGGAACAGTTTTTGTACTACTCGGAGATGTCACAATTGCATGTACGTCATTGTATTCTTTGGTTTTATAAATTTTGAATCTGTATATATTGAATATGATCAAGAGATCTGACTCCTTTTTTTTTAATGTTTGTTTAGAAAAACGACAAACCATACTCTAGTCTATATTATTTTTTGAAACATCAATATACATTGCCACTAATATTCATACACGGATTAATAATAATAAAGGAAAATACATAACATAATAGTATTTATAGTGTAATCCATTAACTGTGTTCCTTCGAGATATTTCGAGGGGGCCAGATTAATTTCTATGATGGATTAGACCCTTCTCCTTTCTGTGAATATCAATTTAATCGCATTTAGACGGGTCTTTACTGAGTTTGGCCGTACGCTGTGATTCAAAACAGTACAGGAACAAGTGTGTATTATAAAAGGGGCACACTTGGTGCCATAGGGAATACCTACAACCTGTCGATAAACTTTATTGCCCACACGTGCATAAAAGTTGTCGAGCAGAAACTTTAAAGCTTTAATCATGTCATCGCATCTCCAGTACGTATATCTAAGATATTTACCTTTCCCGTTAGAGAAAAAGTTTTATATGAGTAACAGCAAATAAATTTGCAATCAGATTTATCAAACGACCATTCAACTAAAAAGAAAAACTTGTGTTTGATAAGATGTGTGGAAGTGTAGAATAAAGAGTGAAAAGGTCAATACTGTCAATAAGAACCAAAATATAGAACATATATTAAGAATTTGAACGTCCCTATGGTATCTTTTGCCTCTATTTTATGAACAATTAAAAACACGTAATTTATCTTCATCATCAAACAAATTTTTTTACACTCCAAAAATAGTTAGTTCCACTATTTTCATGTTTTATTACAAAAGTTAAAGATTGGTTCTTTGATAGTAGAAAAGGAACTCATTAAACAGGTCGAGAACACTACCTTATATGGATATGAATAAATAATTTAATTGTTTATTTACGTATGACGGAATTTTTTTTACCTGTGTTTTTTACCAATCCATTAAATGGGTAACACTGCATGATGGACTACTACATGTTTCCCCGATCAACCACGAACACGTGTTATTTACAGAAATAGAACACATTTTTCATGCATTGCGGGATATACAATCTCGCTTATTTTTTCAACTTTTGTATCGTGATATAAAGTATTCGTTCCATGTTCAGATTTACGAATAGTTGATCTATGCAAAGAAACGAGTGTTTGTAATACCCGAAATATAGCCATTAATATCATTGATGATGAGACGAAGATTTCAGATATTTGTCCACAAGACAACAACGAAACAACTGTGAAAAACACAATATTACACATAAGATTAACTTTGCATTCATTCAGATAGTTAAAAAATAATGAATCCTAGAATTTGAAATGGATTCGCAAAAAAGGGGAAGACTGAATGTGTGTCAAATATCGGTTGTGGTCACTAAAATGTCCAATCTTTTCACATAATTGATGTTATGATATTGTACCTACTTGTATGCTTAAAAAGTCATTTAAATCAAGGAAGGGTGTGTTTTTATTATTTTGTCTCTAAGAAATAAACACAAATATCTTTCAGAAAGATTTGTTTTCCATCATCTTGAGAAAAGATATTTACTAGAGAATTCCACATTTTAACCATTAACAAAATACGAGTTGCATAATAGCCTTATATGATATCGAATGTAAGAAAGATTCATTATATCATGATAATTGGTTTTAAAGTAGGAGGAGTTGCGGATACAATATCGGTACCCCATATGACATAATGACAAAAGTTCATGTTTAGGAAATAGAAACCACAAAAATAATTTTTACCAAAAACAAAATATGAAGTGCAAATTGGACTTGTATGGTAAGGAATATGAGGTTTCATTTCATTATGATAAGTGGTTAAGAGGTTGGAGTTGTGGATACAAAAGCGAAATATATCTACCGAAACCACAACCGGACGAACTGACTATAAGACGAACAGACAGCCGGACGGACGGACTCCCATCACTTTATACCTCCGCTTTACCATGAAAGCTGGGGTATACATATATATAGGTGATTTTGTGATTAAAGAGACCCCCGATTGCAAAACAAAATTTCATGTAACATAATTTAAAGTTGAATGAATCTTGGCTTGTAATCTTTGTTTCATCTTTATATATTCTAAAAAGATTTTATCAAAAGATATTAATTTCAATATAGGTCAAATAAGATATTTGGAACTCTTAATTACATAATACTTCTATTTTCCCATAATATGTATTCAGATTAATAACAACTGATAATCCATAATAGCCCAGTTCGTTCAGAATGGCGCGGCTTATTCATAATGACCAGGCGTACGTCTGTAATGACTTGGTTTCGCTATTATTGATAAAGGTTTTGTTGGACAAAATTGACAACAGACAGACTTCATCTACGGACAAAAGTGTACAAAATGTGTTAAGCTATTTACCGTTCCAACTTTTGATAACACATTTTTTTGAAGCAGCAATGTTTTTCCATGGTATTATACAGGATACAAAAATTCCATTAGCATATACATAGAAGCGTGTTGCCTATTCCTTCAAACTGTTCTAACAGGTTTCAAAGAGCTCAAATGATTTGTATCCTGGACATTGGTCACCTCATTGGAAATTTCACTATTTCAAGTGGAATTAATGCAAAGGTAGAATGCTTAACAATAGACAAAACCTGTTCAACTAATTTTACAAGTCGAAAAAGAAAGTCGAATCGTGTCACCATAACATTTTTTACAAGTCGAAAAAGAAAGTCGAATTGTGTCACCAATAAACAACATTTTTTATATGAGCATGCAAATTGAACATTATGCTAATATTTTACATTCCATACAAATCGAAAAAGAAAGTCGAATCGTGTCACCAATAAACAATATTTTTTTATATGAGCATGCAAATTGAATATTATGCTAATATTTTACTTTTCATGCAAGTCGAAAAAGAAAGTCGAATCGTGTCACCAATGAACAACATTTTTTTTATATGAGCATGCAAATTGAACATTATGCTAATATTTTACATTTCATACATTAGGTGAACAAAAATATTTATCATGAGAGTCCCAGACACTATATAGGTTTTTTTTTGTAAAGTTTATGTAATCATTACATAGTGGGAACCTTCAAATGTTCAGGGGGGGTTCTTAAGCTGAGCTGTGGTAGTGACATGATTATTTTCATTTTGACTATCTGTGGAGCGTACAGCCTTGAATGTAGTTAAATGTTTAATTTTATTATTAATGACATCCGTGTAGTGTTTACGTCGTACAACAACCATATTGATGGCTGCTTTGTTGGCCGGTACGACCACAAAACGCTTTGCATGTACTTGAATTTTATTTTCAATTCTAGAAATGGACGTACATGTATTACTTACTCTTTTTTATGTCTAAATTATATTCTAAATGTGATATGCGAATATCAACAATAAAGATGTTTGCTTTTTGTCCTTTAGTTGTGGTTTGCTTTGTTTTTGTTTTTTTTTTTTGTTTTTTGGGAGGGGGGGTAATTTTTGTCGTGGGTTTGCAGTCTCATAGATGCATATTTCATATCTTGTTATATTTTTATCATAATCTTTCTTTGTTTTCTAATTTAAGCGACTTATTCGTGTACCAGCATCAATAAGTTATCATGAAATACTTACAAGTTAGACTTCCTTCAATTCTTCGCGAGGTAAAAGAACGACCAGAAATTTGTTTAATTACGTTCATATCATCTGTAATAATAAAATGAAAATAACACATCCACAGAAAACAAACACTATGGAAGATGTGAAAAAGCACAGACAGGAAATATGTATCTTCTCTTTTTTCATAACATTATTAACAGAAACGTCGGAACAACGGACGAGTGTTCCACTACTCCCATTGTCCGCCAATTCTATATTTAGCCCGTTCACATTTCAACAACTTGTGAAAATTATTTTAACAGTCACATAATAATGTGCCGTCAACTTGTCAAACTTTATTTTGTTGTGTTTTAAGTATGAAGTGTTTAGCTGCGGCTGCAAATGACAGTTATAAACAGCAGTATGAATGATATGTTATATTCACAAAAACAAGAATCTTTATCAAAAATTGGGCCTCTCTAAATTTGACGTACCGATATTGTTTGTATATATATCTCCTCGGATAATAGCCAAAGTGATTTCTAAATTTCGACCCTGAAGATTTATACCGCATTTTAATTTTATATATTTCATCATTAGTTGGTGGAAATCAAACTAAAAATTTTATCAATATATTTATAACTTTATCAATAAAAATTATGTTGTATACACAATATATTCAACGTAATAAATATGGCACGTACTTTGTAAACAAGAAGCAATGTCAAGCATTAATTTCTCTCCTCGATATAAAACAATATCATCAACTTAGTAAAATTTGGTAATTGAAAAAAGTAAAAACAAACGTCGTCGAGTGCGTTTTGAATTTATTACACGGTGAGTTTTTTTTTTTTTTTTCTTTTTTTTTCGACATTTGAAATCATCATTCCCTAAGTAAATAATACAAATCAAGAGCTCAAAATTATCAAACCAATGGATAACAACTGTCATATTCCTGACTTGGTACAGGCATTTTTTTATGTAGAAAATTGTGGATTAAACCTGGTTTCATAGCTAGCTAAACCTCTCACTTGTATGGTTGTCGAATAAAATTTCATTATATTGACATCGATGTGTGAACAAAACAAACAGACATAATAGGTAAAAATGTCAAAAATAGGGGTACAGCAGTCAACATTTACATTGTGTTATAATCTTAATCACTATAAAAACAAACAAATATGTTGACAAAGATAAACAAAAAGGCATATAGACAAAGCACATTAGCAAAAATTGAAGACAAGAATACAAAAATTTACCATAGCACAATAACACAATGACGGGATGTATAAGTACCGAGCCACGTCAAATGCATATTGCCAAAAATAGACTAAACAGTAAAAATAATAATTTACAAAGACAAATAACAGAATACTATAACACGTTACTAAGATGATAAACAACGTCAGAACCTAGAATCTATACTTCAAGACCATCGTGTTTTATTTGTGAAGTTGATACGAAATATTTATCAACAAGGTCTTGGTATCTTCCGAATCCAGGTCCGTTCGCCCAAAATCACGTTCGCTCCCATTCACGTTCGTCCCCATTCACGTTCGCACCCCACACGTTTGCACCCTGGGTCAGTTCGCACCCTTTTCATAGGTTTTGTGTTGAATACATTTTTAATCAGTTTTTTGTATTGTTTCCTCAAAATAAAGTAATATTCTTAAAATGTATTGTTTCCTTTAGTGTTTTATTAATTATTTTGACACAATGAATCATGAATAAAAGATATGTATGAAGATTAAGACAAAGTTCATTCATCAAAGCAAGGATTTGTATAGTAAGACTATACAAATCCTTGATTAAAGACTTGTATTAAAAAGAAAGGCGGAAGATACCAAATCTTCTTTGATTTTAATCATACCAAGCTAACTACATGTTGTATTTACATCAATGCTAGTCATAACAACAATCATGATTTTCAATCACAGAACGATACCAAATTTGGCTATGTAAATACTAAATAATAGTAATTATACCTAATTAACACTTAATCATTAATCATCAAATCACAAAAAAAAAATATTTCATTTAAAAATTCCCGAATTTTTATTAATGAAAATTTAAATATTTGGATTAATACATAAAAAAACATCAAATAATTCAACCAGTATTTGAATAAAAAAAAATAGGGTGCTAACGAACCCAGGGGGCGAACGTGTGGGGTGCAAACGTGTCATTTTAGATATAGGTTAATGTGGTATTGAATTTGTGACGTATATTTATAGCATACACGAAACAAATAAATATTAAGAAACTTCACTTTGTTTGGCGTTCTTTATATTGCTTGAAATGTCAAAAGTAATGAATATAGTTAAATTGCTCCAGGTTGAAGAAATTTCCGCCTAAAAAGTAAAATATCGTATAAGTCTGGGTATTTTCTGGTGAACTTTTTTTCAGAAAAAGGACGAAACGAACATAAACCTGGTTCGTCGACTTTCTGCTCAGACATTGGAGACGTTTTATAAAGTTTAAGTAGCAGCTGCAATCTCTTGAATACCGACTGAGTTGGGAAATCTATATCCTATATGCAGGTGAAGTTGGTATATTGCTGCTAAGTTGGGGGAAATTGATAATTTCAAAATTAAAATCGTCTCGTTTGTCATAGATTCTGGCACTGATATGACCGCTTATGTCAAATTTGAGGTATACATCTAAAAATAAGGCTGGAGAAGCCGTATTTGTTGTTTCTTTAATTTATAGTTCTAGAGGAGATATTAATGGAACCCCTTTAGAAAAGTTTGGAATGTTAATGGAAAGAACATCATCAATATATCTGAATGTGACATTAACTGATCTGGTTTCTTTGATTTTCTTGTTTTGACAAGTGTCTGAAGGAACTCCGACTATTATGAAAATTAGAAGAGGTCAACAAGGAGAAGCTCATAGTTCGTTCTTATAGGAATGCCTACATTTTGTTTCCCTCTAAATTCAACAAATATGTTGTCAATAAGAAACTCCAGCATACTGATCACTTATTCCTCTGTGCAGCATGTTTTACCTTTTTGTTCACTGTAAACAAAATATGCCGCATGGTATCCCAAAGCTATAATTTATAGCGTATGCTAACCTATTTTAGATTGAAAAACATTGAGGATGATTTCTTGCGGACGATTTGTTTCAATTTGATAGGGGAATGGTGGTAAACAGGGATGAAGATTTAAAGTTTTGATAGAATTACGTTTAGAGAAAGATCGAGATTTAAAATAATCCAAAAGTTCTTTAGTGTTTTTTAAAAAACCACTACCCGAGTAAACAGTTTCACAATACATTGTATTTTTGAAAACCCTCTTTCACTGCAGACAGATGTTTTGTCAATCTAATGGACAATTCCTTTGTAGAACATGCAGATGAGACGGCAATGTACCGTTGTTTGTACGGAATTTTGTGAAGCTTTGGTATCCAATATCCTCAGATTTACCGTTCATTGTAATCTTCATTGAACAATGAAGGACTAAGACGGATTAGAGTAGACATTTCCCATAAAATCAATCGATGTACGGTTATTGTCATCCTGTGATTTTTGCTCAATACGACGTTCAATTTTTTACTCGATATTCTTAGATCGACACATGACTCCGGGAATAGAAAGGGAAAAGTTCGAAAATAGATTAGAATAACTTGATACTAGAGGTAATTCTTTAATATATATGTAAGTGTGAGTGAAGCTTATTCGAATGTCAGCACAAAGAAATTTAATGTAAATGCTGTCAATTCTTAAGATGGGGTTGGTAATTAAGGTCATTTATGTCGATGATAGCTTTTTACTTCACTGAATGTTGTAAAGATTGAAATATAGTCCTTTTTACTACACCTGATGATTAATAATCTTGCAGTTTAAGGAACATCAGAACATGTGGCTGTGATTAGTTTTTTGAAAGCCTATAAAGTTGCAGGGATAATATTTATTCATGAGATTTATAATTAAGTGTTGGTATATCAAAACTTTGTTAAACTGCTTGTGTTAACAAAAACAAAACTTGAAATTATAAATAGATATATGTCTAAAGATGAATAATATTGCTGTCATAAAAGTACTTCCAAAAATGGGAAATGGGGTGGATGAGCAATGAATATAAACAGGAATTTTAAACTTTTGAAAAATTGAAAAGAGACAAAATTACCCATTTTCATCTTTCGACATCAGAAGCTTAACATTTTTTTTCCCCGGACGAAGTGGGAAGGTAATTTAATGTTTCGTTGTTGTTAAAGAAATGCATCCTCTTAAATTTTCTTAGACTGGTACTTTATTGGTTAGATAATTCATAACAATAACATTACCTTCCGTGAGATCATTTTTAGCTCACCTGGCCCGAAGGGCCAAGTGAGCTTTTCTCATCACTTGGCGTCCGTCGTCCGTCGTCGTCGTCGTCGTCGTCCGTCGTCGTAGTTAACTTTTTACATTTTGAACTTCTTCTAGAGAACCACTGAATGGAATGAAACCAAACATGGCATGAATGTTCCTTATGAGGTGCTGACCAAGTGTTTTTACTTTGAAGCTGATCCATTTTCCAAGATGGCCGCCAGCGGGGGACTTAGTTTAACATAGGACCCTATGGGAAATACATACAAATGTCTTCTTTTAGAGAACCACTGAATGGAATGGAACCAAACGTGGCATGAATGTTCCTTATGAGGTGCTGACCAAGTGTTGTTACTTTGAAGCTGATCCATTATCCAAGATGGCCGCCAGCGGGGGACTTAGTTTAACATAGGACCCTAAGGGAAATACATACAAATGTCTTCTTTTAGAGAACCACTGAATGGAATGAAACCAAACATGGTATGAATGTTCCTTATGAGGTGCTGACCAAGTGTTGTTACTTTGAAGCTGATCCATAATCCAAGATGGCCGCCAGCAGGGGACTTAGTTTAACATTGGACCCTATGGGAAATACATACAAATGTCTTCTTTTAGAGAACCACTGAATGGAATGAAACCAAACATGGCATGAATGTTTCTTATGAGGTGCTGACCGAGTTTTGTTACTTTGAAGCCGAACCATAATCCAAGATGGCCGCCAGCAGGGGATTAGTTTAACATGGGACCCTATGGGAAATACATACAAACGTCTTTTACGTTTAGAGAACCACTGAATGGAATGAAACCAAACATGGCATGAATGTTCCTTATGAGGTGCTGACCAAGTGTTATTACTATGAAGCCGATCCATAATCTAAGATGGCCGCCAGCGGGGGACTTAGTTTAACATAGGACCCTATGGGAAATACATACAAATGTCTTCTTTTAGAGAACCACTGAATGGAATGAAACCAAACATGGCATGAATGTTCCTTATGAGGTGCTGACCAAGTGTTGTTACTTTGAAGCTGATCCATTATCCAAGATGGCCGCCAGCGGGGGACTTAGTTTAACATAGGACCCTATGGGAAATACATACAAATGTCTTCTTTTAGAGAACCACATACTGAATGGATTGAAACCAAACATGGCATGAATGTTCCTTATGAGGTGCTAACAAAGTTTTGTTACTTTGAAGCTGATCCTTCGTCCATGATGGCCGCCAATGGGGGGACTTCCTTTAACATAAGACCCTATGGGAAATACATACAAATGCTTCTTCTAGAGGTGCACTGAATGGAATGAAACCAAAACATGGCATAAATGTTTCTTATGAGGTGCTGATGAAGTGTTGCTACTTTGTTGCCGATTTACTGTTCAAGATGGCCACCAGGATTTTTTATTAAATTACAGGACCAATATTAAACCAAATTTGGCCTATCACTCATTATTAGGGTATCTGTTATGATTTTAATCTATTTTTACATGATTTCCAAATCCAAAGTAGAATCAGGTGAGCGACACAGGCTCTTGAGAGCCTCTAGTTGAATATCAACTTCAAAGTTATTGTACTTGGTTTGTTGATAACAATTTTCCCAGCAAGAGCAATTTGAATAATCAATACCCTCAAAGCCATTCGAAACGATTCTATGTCTTGATAATTTTTTGAAGTTGCTTTTAACTCTAGAAGGAGGCACCTTTTCTCGGCTTTATTAATCTTAAAGCACATGTCTGGGGGAAAACTATGTTTGTTTTCCGGCAACAACTGCACAGCTGACTGTTCATCTAATTCTTCACCTTCGACATGACAGATAGCGCGAATGTGCCTTATATCTGCAATAAAGATATATTCATTGTTATACCTTACATTTTCTTTTTGTCTATTGATAAACTACATAGTCATCAGGTTTTGTCTTGTTTGGTTGCTGTGTCGTTGATGTTTCTTTTTCTGTATATTTTCCTTTATTAGGACCCGAAAATCAACGCTCCTTGCGATCGCATGTACATATATTTCATGGTAAAAAAAAACATTTGTGTTTCTCATTCATGGTAAATAACGTATGTTGTGTTTCTCATTCATGGTAAAAAATGTATGTTGTGTTTCTCATTTATGGTAAATAATTCATGTTGTGTTTCCCTTAGCTTGTTATATAAAGTTCGTTTAAGAACAGATTTACAATACCGACAACTAACGTTCACCTTTCATGTGTCATAATTAGCATGTATAATCAAAGTTATGTTTACATTGTATAAATAGTATATGATGATACTAAATAAATCAATTTGAAAAATCTTTTTTTTATCAGTCCATGATAATTTGAATTGTTCAGTAAATTTTCCTGCTACAAGTTTTAATTGTCCTGTTAACTTAATTCAAATAAATCTTATATGTGAAGTTTCTATGATGATATACAAATTAATGAGATGTAATTACAAACATACCTTCAGACTTTCTCTTTGGTTTTGCTTCTTGTTGAGCATACACTTCTTCACTACTCGTTTCGTCCATACTATACTTGGAACTTTCTGTTTAATATATGCTACATGTCATTTTGGTACGCGAATAAACAAGAAATATGAAAGACGACTTAAAAGAAAATAAATGTTTCTGTAAGTGTGGTTTGAACACTGTGAGGTTATTCCTAGTATGACCGGACAATTTGGACTGTGCAATGAAATTAGTTTTTAAACAACATTTTATGAATTCAATTGTTTTAATGTATATTCTTGTTTTGCATTTATTTTATTATTCTGAAATTTGTCGTAAATTTAGGCATAAGTGTTTTACACGGATTATGTGTCATAATCTTGGACAAAGGACTTAAATTCATTTACTCTATTCATTTAATTATTCATTCTCTGTGACAGTTTGGACAATAACTTACGAATACGTGTCGGACTCTAATTACTCTTTTAATCTGTTATTTCCATTTGGCATATGTTAATCTTCTTAATCCTTTAATTGCTTGTGCTTATATAAATTGTTATTGTTTGTATGTTACTTAACATTTAGTTTGGAGTTTGTTGTTCGGTCTCGCCGGACTGCTAAAATAAAAGTTTAAGGAGCGAAATATTCCTTCTTGATTTCCATTTAGCCGGAACGCCATTTTACCCGGCTATATCTGATATTAGGACATCCGGGCAACGCATCTATCGGGTACCTTGTTCTACCTGTGAAGCTGATCCCCCAGCAAACAGAAAAATGGATACGCGGAGAACCTGAAATTTTGGCCGAGACTGGAGATACCAGATGTCTGATCATGGAACTACCTTTCAGATAAGAAATTTTCAACATATGGATAACTACCTATGTAAGTTTTGTGGAAAGACTGTGAACAATCAATTTCATTTTAGACAATGTATAGCAAAAACGTCATTTTGCTATAAGTGCAGAAGTTTTGGACATTACGCCAGAATGTGTAATTTTCACAAACAACCGGACGTGAAAGTTGTTAAGGTTAAATCGAAATCTAAGTTACGTCGTGACGCAGAAAGAATGAGAAAATTCAAAGAACAGATTGCTATGTCAATGTTTCCTTGTGCGGAACTTAATACCATAGAACTGATGGACTTCTTTCCAACCTTAGAATATAACAACGAATTCATAGATAACGTAAGACTCAGGCACGACCGAGTGAATTCCGAGAGAGTTAAATTCAAAATTAAAAGTGTACACAATGAAAAGAAATTTAAAGAATTAAATCAAAAGCATACCAGTGTTGTTAGCAATCTAGAAAAACTTCAAAAACAAAACGCAGATGACCAAAAGGAAATGGAAAAATTACGTGAACGCATTGATAACCTTGAAGAATCTAATTTTGGGCTGTACGATCAAAGATGTGAAGCAATCGATAAGCAATTTAATCTACAACGCGATAAAGAACATATGCGGGATCGAATCACCAAACTAGAAGACGAATTGGACAATTTTCGGAAAAAAACAAGAGAGATAACTATTCAAACCAAAACTATAGTTACAGAGGACGCCACAACCACAGACGAAACTTTCGGAACAATTTCAGATGAACAGTAAGACCCGGGTCGTGTCTTCAAGGGCCGCGGGAATATATGACCGGACAATTTGGACTGTGCAATGAAATTAGTTTTTAAACAACATTTTATGAATTCAATTGTTTTAATGTATATTCTTGTTTTGCATTTATTTTATTATTCTGAACTTTGTCGTAAATTAAGGCATAAGTGTTTTACACGGATTATGTGTCATAATCTTGGACAAAGGACTTAAATTCATTTACTCTATTCATTTAATTATTTATTCTCTGTGACAGTTTGGACAATAACTTACGAATACGTGTCGGACACTAATTACTCTTTTAATCTATTGTTATTTCCATTTGGCATATGTTAATCTTCTCAATCCTTTAATTGCTTGTGCTTATATAAATTGTTATTGTTTGTATGTTACTTTACATTTGGTTTGGGGTTTGTTGTTCGGTCTTGCCGGACTGCTAAAATAAAAGTTTAAGGAGCGAAATATTCCTTCTTGATTGAACTCTATTTTACCCGGCTATACTAGTTCCAAGTACAATGCTTGTTTTGCATTGACGAAGGAAATTTGGGGATGCTTTGTTAAGTTTACTATTTAAATAATTCATATAAGGGGGTTAATTCTTTTTATATCATTTAAAAGCACTTAAAACAGTTATTTTTAACACTTAAACGAACACAATATTAAATCAACAGTCATACACTTATAATCGAGGTATTTAATGTGACACCGTTGTTGATAAACTCCTGAAAAATTACCAAGAATTGTCTAGATTGGGTTATGAGCGATTGACTAATTTTGTCAAAATCCATTTGTTGTTTTTGATATTGGTAACATCTTTACGATTGAAGAGAAACAATCATCATTTGTTCCTAAAAAAAAAACACGCTTGTAATAAAATTTGTATGGATGGTCCTAATGAATCAATCACGTCTGATATAGAGATATGATTGACCTCATTATAACCTACATATGTTGTAACGCTTTTGCTTTACAATATTCAGGGGCGTTTCTAGGATATATGAAAGAGGGGGCGTAGAATCAAATCTTTCGCCTAAAATTTTTTTGGACCTTTCTTTTGCTAAAAAACATAAAATAACTGTGAAATGCATTAATTGCCATATTCAATACAAAATAAGCAGATTACGATAGTTTTTTTTTTTTTTTTTTTTTTTTTTTTTTTTAAAGGGGGCGTACGCCCATTACGCCCTCATCTGGATCCGCCCCTGATATTTACCTATGTGTTCATAATTGTGTGTTTTTTGTTTTTTTAGATTCATTTCTTCTTGGATTTTGTTCTATTAGTATACTAATCGTTGCTTTCAGATGATGTATTTCTTCTGTCATTTCAGCTTTGAAAAGATTAACGAAAAGATATCAATTATGCTGATACAGAAATGCATAAAAGTTTACTGACATTAGAATCATATAATTGTATGATGCAAGTATTTTTACTCTTTTTCTCAATCTATCGACGTTAAAATAAAAAAAGCTTATAACGGATAGTCTCTCCTGTTAAAGAAATGCTGCTGCACACTGTTCTACAATTAATTTCTAATGACATCATTCATTGGATTTTTCTACACACGATTTCAAAATTCTGGAAATCCCGTAAACAACATATATCAAAAATTCTTTTTTTAATTACTATATTTATCACACAAAAAATGTACATAATGATTTTTACATGTTAAGTCATATAAAACGAGTTTCTCGGTCACGATAATGTATAGAAAATTATTAAACGATTGCAATATGTTCCAGACCATACAAGTATTAGAACCATACGGGTATATGGTTATGACCTATGAGTATACTCATATGGTCCAACTATACGTGTATGGTCAGACGATATGAGTATATACTCGTTTGGTTATGAAAGGGCCGGGCCATATGAGTATATACTCGTTTGGTTATGAAAGGGCCGGGCCATATGAGTTTTTCGACAATATAAGTATTTTTCTAATCCGCACGCGAAACATGAAACCAATGATCTATGCTTATTTATCAGCAAGTAAGAAACCAAACAAGAATGTTCAGCCGTGTAAAAACATGATATTCGTTGCGACGACATCAAGCAGGAAATAAATCAAACACGTTTTGAACACAGATGATTTTTCTGAAAACTCCACTGCTATTGCTTTTATTCTTGATTAAAAATAAGTAAAGATAAACCGTGTAAGAATTATTACATCTTTAGCTAAAACACACAATTAATTTTCCGGACCCAAGACGACACAAGTTATAACTGACATTGTAATCTTTAACTGAACCTGGTGTACCTGTTTTCTCATTTTCGCTTATGTTAATTAAAAAGGTTTTGATCGTGTTCAATTTTTCGTCCGTTATGAAAACAGTGGATGTTTTGTTTTAAAGTTCATTTATTCTATATTACTTGAATGGTGTCCTCCTAAGTCGAAATATTGTTATTCTTCAGGACAAATCGATAATCCTCTTTTCAACTGGTTGATTGATTATTGGTTGCTTAACGTCCAGTGGCAAATATTTCATGCATATTCAGAACAAGAACAAATTAACAATAAATACAATAGGTAAGTTCTGTGATAGAGGTGTCCGGGATTTAGATCTGAGAAATTTAGACGGCCACGGATAATGAGGGTATATTGGATAGGGACCGAAATTTGGCATTGCAACAGGTCACCTACGGACCCCTCAAAGAGTTGTTGCAAGGGTTCTTAACGTGCAAAGAGCTTGGCACTTTCTTTACACGAGGCATCGGATTTAACGTCCCCATTCTGACCGGACGTGGCTGCAAATTTGTACATCCCGCACAGCCAAAAGGACGCCCCACTTTGGCTAGGGTTTTACTGCCGGTCGGAGGAAGACCAATGGTGACCATACTTCCATTCCCCAGTCACCCTTGGGGGTCTTTTCAACTGATTTTTATAGTTTGTTTGTTCTTATGTGGTACTGTTACACCACTGTCCCAGGTTAGGGGAGGGTTGGCTCCTTCAAACTAGTTTAACCAAGCCACATTCTGTATGTGCCTGTCCCAAGTCAGGAACCTGTAATTCAGTGGATGTAGTTTATTGCTATGTATCATATTTGTTTTTCGTTCTTTATTTTGTGCATAAATCAGGCCGTTAGTTTTCTCGTTTGAATTGTTTTACATTTGTCATTTCGGGGCCTTTTATAGCTGACTATGCGGTATGGGTTTTGCTCATTGTTGAAGGCCGTACGGTGACCTATAGTTGTTTTAATTTCTATGTCATTTAGTCTCTTGTGGAGAGATGTCTCAATTGCAATCATACCACATCTTCTTTTTTTTATATGCATAAATGTGCTGACTTTTATAATTCTAACTTGGGAGTATAATTCATAGAGTTATTCGTCGTTGTTTTAAAACAAACATAAGATGATCTTATGTATTAACAGATTTGAATTCCTGTACAACATGTGCTGAATAGCTACTTGATGGTCTTTATTTGTTATTTCAAATGCAAAAACTCATTAACGAAATCAGGCTTATAATTTGGTATGACAGACGCGCGTTATGTTTACATCATAGTGGAAAAAATGTTCATCTGCCTTTCTTTTATATAACAATCTTCTGTAATATATAGTAATTTGTTTTGCCCACAAAACAGATAGTTGTATGAATATTATTTTATCATACCTAATTTCTTATCTGTGTTCTGGATTATTTCTTTTTTGGCTTTTAAGATCTGATTTTCACAATTTGTAAATCCATTTTTGATTATACCGTTGTTTACTTTCTGTATGTCAAATACTTCATGCAATACCTGTACTTAAACAATATTGTAAACCAAATTGTATCCAATCTTGAAGGGCAGTAACACAACCGGAAGCGACTTGGTATGAATTTAGATCACTATGATAATGTTAGCAAGACATTTTCTGAACATTTTTTTCAGCAAAGTTTAATGTTAAGGACAGTGTACCTGCATTTTCATTTTAGTTTTCACCCTGCATCTATATAAGCAGATGTATTCGGAATTTAATGTAAACTACCTTCGTCTCAGAAAATAATCGAATTCCATAACCTATTGAACGTTTGTCTATACAAAAATATCAATTCTAAACGTTGTTGATATCAGAATTTAACAATAACATTTCCCATACTGTATCATTAAAGAACCAGGTAAAGTGCTTAAATGTAAGTTGCTTGCATTTCTCAAAATAAAAACGAACATGTGGTATGATTGGTTATAAGACCAAATGACGTAAAAGAGTCTGTTGAGCCAGTATCCTATCAGGGTATTTGTTTTTTTTTTTTTGCAGAAGTTGACGTAAACCATCATAAAGAAACATACAATTTCCCGACAATTTGGAAATCAGGTTATCTTTTAGTAACTTTCGGTAACTTATCAGTTAGCACTTCTTGGACGTGTCATTTTAATCAATATTTTCCCCTTTGCAAGGTCAAACCAATTGTAAATTTTAATGACCAAGTATGCCCTAATTAATGAATTTGCAGCTTGAAACTTTTCCACAGCATTGTTAAGCTGAATGTGAACTTAGTATGAGAAACTTAATTAATTTTTATAAGTATGCCAAAAGGACTTTCCCAGACATATGACTTTTGGACGTATCATTTGATTTATTATTTTGCACCTTTGCAAGGCCCAACCAATTGTGAATTTGAATGACCGATCATGCTTAAAGAAATGAGTTCAGAGATTTGAAGTTTTTCACATCATTTATAACCGATATTTATACTTACTATGTACATGAATGAGAAACATTACGGGTGCCAATAGTGGAACAGGATCTACATACCATTCCGGAGCACTTCAGATGATCTCCATCTTTTGATGATGTTCGTGATTTTTTTGTCTTTTAGTAGCTTCTTTATTTTTTAACAAACATGTATGCTTGTTACGTAAATGTATGATGAAATTTGGATTTTTTACAGCCTATTGAATATCTTTTTCAACTTTTTGAAATTGTGACTTTATTTACACCTAAGATCACCCCATTGTTTTGGTGGGCTTCGTGTTGCCCAGTCTTTGGTCTTCTTTGTTGTTTTGTGTACAGTTGTTTGTCTGTTTGTCTGTTGGCCATGGCGTTGTCAAATTAATTTCGACTTATGACTTTGAATGTCCCTTTGATACCTTTGGCCTCTTATTTTTTTTACTTGCGAGGTTGTTGCATTCACCTATCGAGATGTATCAAACCACGATATGTTGTTCTTATCTAAACAACATATGCATGATGAATAACTTTTTGATCCTTGTTGTACAAAATTATCTAGTTTTATCTAATGATCTAATTCTCTTTTTTTATGCCAATGATTAGTTATTTGTGCATTGTATCTACGAGGGAGGATTTGACATTTGTTTTATCCTTCCCGCAAATGGTAAGTCGAACTAACTGCTCAACAAAATTTACAAACGACAACTCCTGTTTGTGTGATAAAATCCTCTTAAAGTGTTCAATTCAAATCCTTGAAAATTTACAGACTGCTTGCATTGATATATTGGAGTTTTTTGTGAGAAAATTTTATCTTTTTTCAGATATATCATCAGTGAGTAAAATATGAATTATAATGTTAACATAATTTCAGAAATAGTCTTAAAGTATGCCTTACGATATACCTTATGATACTTTTGTGACCCTTTCATTGTAAAGATTTGTTCATAATTATAGAGGTCAAGATTGCTAGCTAGCTTTGTTGTATTTTAGAAATAAATCAAGCACATATATATACTTACAATATTCAGCTCCTCAACGTGTTTCGTCAATTCTGTTATTTCTTCCTTCTCTAAATCTACTTTGCGCAAGTACTTGATTTGTTTTCGGGTCATCCCTTTGTACGAAGGATCCGCCAGGTCTACTAAAACATTCTCTAATGCAGTCCATGCTGTATTCAGGAAAATCAATGGAAGGCAGTTCATTGAATAAGCATGACAAATCTGACTTCGTGTTGTGGTAATCGTATCCAATGAACTGGTCTCGTTTTGGGATAATACTGACAAATTCCGAAGAAGAAACGATATTACACTAATATCAAGCTCGTCAATTGCAATATTTCGTGTGATATATTTGTGTAGACATACTTGCACAACATTTCCGCTATTACGGATAATATGTCTCCTTTCCTCAGGACCACTATCATCATAAATCTTTTTAAATATCCAGTTATCCATATGACTCTTACGTTTAAAGTTGTAACCGGCTGGTGGACACTCACAACATGATAGCTTTTTAGATTGCCAGAGGTGAAATATTTCATGTTTTTTATCATCAAGAAATTGTTTAAAATTTCCGTTGAATGTTGGTAAAAGTTTAACTTTAGCAAAAGCAGCGAGAACGTCAGTGCCTGTGTCGACGACACATTTAAATAAGCGTAACAATTCCTGAGCTTCGCGAGTGCTGTTACTCATTGTAGTGGGGTATTAAAATAGATATGTGTTTAGATGCATCACTGATGTCTGAATAAATCTATCCCAGTGGGACACGTAATATATTGAAAATACTTTCACTTTTTCACTTGGCTTATATTCTCGCCATTATGAAAGAATAACAATTAATTTCTTCTAACTGTTGAATGTTCGAATAGCTAACATACTGTTATCATTTTCATTTTATGAAAATGAATATCTGTCAGCTCTGAATTCATGAAATTTGCTGCAATAACAAATTGAAAATCAGCAGTGTAAAATTCCATAAACACAAAGCATAGCTCCTCACCAGTATTGCTTATTATGAATTTAAAAACGACTGGCTATATGTATTGCTCCATCTGCTATTGTTTAGATTCGTTTCTTTGTTCCTATATTTATGTTGACTTTCGATTATAAGAGTTGTTTCTAGCAAATTAGACATAGTTTTGAGATCATACAAGGAAGTTAATCCAAATATAAATGTTGTTGGATTATGGGTAAAGGTAAAAGAAATTTCGTGTTGTGGCTTGTATATTTGTTTAACATAAGTGTTATTAAATCAACCGATAAAATATTACATTTAAATGACTTTGACTGAATCCTTGACTTATCTGGCATTAGTTCAAACAAAAATAATGTATTGAAAAAAAAATCATTGTGACATATTAATGCTTTTCTCTGATTTTAAAACAAGACGGTAAAAAAGTATTAATTTAAAGAAAGCAAAAAGGTTTGTAAAATTTGTGATTAAGTCAGATGTAGATTGAAACAAGAATGTGTCCATAGTACACGTATGCCCCACCCGCACTATCATTTTCTATATTCAGTGGACCGTGAAATTGGGGTCAAAACTCTAATTTGGCATTAAAATTAGAAAGATCATATCATAGAAAAACATGTGTACTAAGTTTCAAGTTGATTGGACTTCAACTTCATCAAAAACTACCTTGACCAAAAACTTTAATCTGAAGCGGGACAGACGGATGAACGGACGAACGGACGGACGGACAAACGGACGAACGAACGGACGCACAAACCGAAAAACATAATGCCCCTAAGTGGGGCAAAAAAACACAATAATATCTGTTCAGTTGTCATTACAATGTAAATCTAAAAAAGCACAAAATGTAACAATTTGTTACAATATATATTTTTTGTGTTATTGACAATGAGCTCATATCTATATTTGATATGTGCGAAGGTATGGTGTATGTATGTTTCGGCATGATTTACCAAGGTTCTGTACCAATGAGAGAAATAGAATGAAAACAAAACTTGGCTTAAAACTTAAGCATATTCAATTTTTGTAAAGTTGTACTAGTCTTATTTATTTCTAATATATGAGAGATGTAAGCTCGGTGAATTATTTCTAATCGAGAACTTGTTAATTTTACCGAACGATCCTCGAGCACACGCTCCGGAATATATCTACAAAATGGAAACACAATTATACGCAGTTTACGTTTTGTAAGTCGTTGTATTATGGTGTGATTCGTGTTTCTCAGTCTTCAAATTTCTGTATAATTTTGTATAGACTGCTGTTTTATTGTCATGGTTTTTTCTATTTGGCGATGGTGTTGTTTGTTGTTTACATTTACCTCATTCAAGTCAATGGACACAATTGCTTTATTAGTTAATCACTAATACATTAGTCAACAAAACTATTTCACATCGCTCTTTTCATGCTAATGTTAGTTATTCATAGACCATAACTAATAATATAACCGGTTGAGATTTTTTTTCTTCAAGTGAATCTGTGGTTTATTTTAGTGAAATTACATCATTTTTTTTTAGAATGGTTTGAAATTAGAAAGATTATGAGTCCTTGTACTCCGTTCAAAAGACTGCAAGGTTATTGTAAAATGTTTTCAAACAGAAAGTGGGGCCTCGGTGGCCGAGTGGTCTAAGTAGTTACTACTGTAATCACTAGCCAGTCAACACTGAGGTTGTGAGTTCCAACCCCGCTCGTGCGGGTGCACTCGACTCAAATCTTAATTGACTAGGATTGTCAGTTTTCCTATCGAAGGTCGGTGGTTTTCTCCGGGCACTCCAGCTTCCTCCACCAATTAAAACTGGCTGCACGAAATAGCCCAAAAGCGTTGTTTAAAAGTGGCGTTAAAACACCAAATATCAAATCAAATCAAACAGAAAGTTATCAGTAAATTGAAAAGGGTCAAATTTGATCAACATAGTAATATATATATGATTTTGTGACTTATTAAGAAAATATAAAATATTGTCCTTCACTAGATTACAGTAACAAACTAGAAAAGGTCAGTTTTTAAGCCCAAGAATGTCTTCTTTCTTCTTCAAATTTTCTTCAGAAAACCAGGACCATTTGTTGAAAAACCAGGATGTTTTAAATGTTTCTCTCGAAAAAAACATGGACAATATAAAACCATAATTGTAAGTGAACTACTACATATTGTGCATCGTTTTGCTAAAAACATGTATAGCATTCAGATTAAGTATTCATAAGATGAACAGTCACGAATAAAACTGTTATACTCGCCAAATAGCAGTAAATCCACCTGATCACATGTTATATCACTCGAAAATAACCTGATCTACACTCGAAAAAATTGGACCGATTCCTTCAAATCTTTGGATCACTAATAAATAATTAAGTCTAGAATTTAGTTACCACAAGTTATTGATTTTTTTACATAAATCAGACATTTAGTTTGTCAAGTTTGAATTGTTTAACATTTTTCAGGGCCTTTTTATAACTTCCTTTGCAGTATGGTTTTTGCTCATTATTGAAGACTGTGGGGTGACCTATATATAGTTGATTACTTCTATGTCACTTGGTTTCGGGTGGAAAGTTGTATCATAGGCAATCATATCACATCTTCTTATTTTCATACTAGGAATTTTTACTTCTTATTTGATTACTTGATTTCAGTAAACAACTCTTGATCATTTAGAAAGATTTAATCTTAGTTCAAGGTCAAATTTCAAATATTTGGTCTAAATTCACAGCAAGTGGTAATAGGTCTTTTTCATAAAAGCATGTACCTATTAAGGATAGTAGAATATTTTGTTAAAAGAATAAACAACAGCTAGTAGAATTATTATTATATTTATTTGATAGCACATGTGTATGGCAGCTGTATAAATTATTCATAAAGATGATAAATACAAATAGTTGTTTACAATGGTGCAATGGTTAATTTCTATCACAAAGCCATGTGTAAAAAGATTAGTGTCAAAAAAACAAAAGAGGCCGAAGATACCAAGAGAAAGCTACTTTTTGATAACTTAACTCTAAACTTTGACTAACAACTAAAATCCTGCCTGTTTTCAATGGCACAAATTTATAAATTAATCAGTTTCAAGACAATTGATAAACACAGGTTTGGCTTATGAAATAAGACAGGGGAACCAAATATATTCCTGCCAGAAGTATATTTGTAAACTCAGAAATGTTTCTGTTCACCTATTATTGCAATTTTTGAGGAATGGAAAAAAATGTGAGATTTATTATTGTGATTATTTTGCATTACATATTCTGATATAATTTTTCAATAATAAAAACATTACAAAAATTTATGAATTAACAGTACATTAAAAATTTCTGCAGCTTAATTCAAATTTGAAAATTTTATTTTAACAAAATCATTTTTATTTTAGTATTTCTAAAAGGAAGAAATGAAACACATAAAATTTTCTATAAACACCTTTAATGAATCAAGTCCTTTCTATTTGTAAAGCCTGATGAAAAAATTAAAATAAAATATTTTACCATATCTGAATTACTATTTAAACCATTTACAGAACTTTGTCTCTATTTGGAAACTGAAAACAGACTATCATGACAAATAATAGTTAAAATTTTTCTGTAATAGTTTAAATCGAAATTCTCTATACTTATTTTGACAGGTTGACTGTCAAATTCTATAACAAAGGGAAATAATTTGATTTTTGTTTGTCATTCTTAAAGAGCATGACATTTTAAGACAGTCATAGGTTGAGTGAAGTCGGGTCAAGTCTTAGTCAAACTCTTAAGTCAGTCCTCTTAAGTTCTGATATCTTCATAGTTACTCCATGCAAGTTTTAAACAGTAAATTTTAAGACAAAATTAAGTATAGTAAGTTTTAGTTTATGTTAAATTAGAATTTTCAAAATATAGTGTTATGAAGTTTAGTCTACATCATTCATTTTAGTTTTATTCTTTAAATCTACATTTATAGACAGGTTTTAGTGCCGTCAGGTCTAGTTCAGGAAATATTAATTTGCATATTCATCCTTCGACAGGTTTACATATTCAATACTTAAACATATAGATTGTGTTCATGTATTTACAATTTAATTCCTGTATATGAAACAATATATACATGTTCATCCTGTACATAAGTTTAATAAATCTGCTATATAAGATATTCAATAGAATACATAAACCTATACATTCACCCAAAGGTGCAAATCAGAGATTATTCAATTTTGTCGTAAATTGCATATTTTCTAAATTGGTTAACAAAGATCAATTCTAAATCTACGGGTAGTAAAACCCAAAATCTGCCCTAGTAGGAAAAGACTTAAAATGGCATGAGAAAATAATCTAACTCACCAATTCAGAATTAAATGCATTCTGGGTCATCTTTGAAAAATTGTACAGCAAAACTGTGTTCCTTGCTAGCGACAAGCTTTACAATTAATACCTAACCAATAGACAAATCTTCTTTTTATTTTAGTGTTAAACAATGAATTTACCCTTTTAGATTATAAAATGACTAATTGTTTACCATATAATTAATATGTCTTCAAAGAGGAACTGCAGAAATCCGTTCTTTTATTGTATTTATTTATAATTCAACCATAAATATTTATTTGATATCATCTCTTTCGCATCCAGAAATCAGTGAAAAAACTACACCCAAAAAATCTGGTCTTGCTAAATTGAATGACTTCTAATTTACATACAGATCACACAACAAACTGTACAAGAAAGATTTACAGGTAATATACAATTAACATCCTATTGTGTTTCTTTGAGAGAATTCAATAATCACATTCCATAAACTTGCATGGCAATTAATTTTAATGTGGACAGATCCTATGCAAACTTCCAAAACTACTGTAAATTCAGAAATTATTGAATTTTTTAATCATACATAAAATGTGACTGTATCAAGTTCGCAATAATAAAAACTTGCATTCTTAATGTCAGTAGTGATTTTCCTTCATTAAATTTTTGATCTTGTATCGATTAGATTCTTCTTTTTTTGCCAGTGGTCAAGGATTCACAATTATAAATGCATGCTTTAATTTATAAATTTACAGTATATGTCAAATCCCTTTACATACAAATAGATTGACAAATGTTTATACTTTTCTTGTACAATACCATGAATTGAATATTATTGGTGTCAGCTCTTTTTGTGATTTAGAAGGAAATATGGTCAGTAAAATAATTGCAAAGGTTTAATATTCATATCTTAGTCTTGCCCAAGGTATCTTAAATGAAACCGAATTTTTTTGTTAGATCAGAGTTTTGTTCAACTAAGCTAACCATGGATGCAGCAAATGTTAATGCACATGAAAAAAATAGCGATATACTGTATATAAAATGTTTTAAAACAAAATCTCTCTATAAGAGTGGTCATATCAATACATATTTGTACATAAACATATAGACATTGATATATATATATATACATATTGCACATCTTAACATAACAATATACAAATAACAATGAGACAAAGTATATACTTATACCATCATTGACAAATTTCTCCCAAACTAAACCCGTCTATATATTTTTTCCTAACATTTTCCCATTTCAAAGAGACAAAATTTTGGAACTAATTATACATTTCTAAGAAATTCATGTCAGGATGATTGGATTTTACATATTGTATAAATCTTGAATAATGATTACAAAATTTTTCTCCCTTTTATCATAAATATATACCCAATATTTCCCCCTTTTATCAGAAATATATACCCCTAACAATATAATATTTGATATATTCCTATTTGTACACACATTGTATCATTAACAATCTCTCAAAAATTTATACAATTGAAGTAAGATCTTTAAATATAAATAAAATACATTGTGCATCTTATATATTTCTACCCTACTGAACACCATCTTTGTATTGGTAGGTTTCGATTGATACAATTTGAGGAAGAGTTACTTCCCAATTGTCACCATGTTTGAGGTATACATGCATAAATTCCTTCATAAATCTGCCAAATTCATCTTGTTATATTGATTGCTTGACAGTAGAAAAAGTTGTTTTCTGAACAATTTTAATTTCTTGAAGCCTTTCTTAATTCATCACTATGATCTAGTAAGGATCTTTTATCAAACTTGTTCGAATGTCGTGTTGTAATTTAGTTAGTCAAAGAAGAAAATCAACCATTCATCTCTCCAAAATCACAGCCAAGGGAGATAACTCAAACTCAATTTACATCATATCAAAACCTATCTATAGTTTGAGTGAAATACACCTTATCGCTATTTGTCCGCCATTACTGGACATCACACAGGTTCCCGTAAAATTTTGACGTCATAATATAAAATATCTGACGCCACAATAAAAAAGTGATTGATGTATGACGTCAATAGTTCAAGCGGGACAGATTCTCGGGTCAGTCGGGAATAGCGATAAGGTGTATTCAAAAACATTTCCACTAAACTGTCACAGTAAAAACTTATTTGATAATATATATTAAATGGTTCAAATGATTGTTAAGTGTTGTGATAAACAAATATAATAATATAAATTGGTATACATGTATTTAAAGCTGTGTATATTTAAAACAATAACAATATATAAAAATTCTTATTAGGCCACACCAAATAACTCTATGTTGTCAGTAGTATGAATTTTGGACTTTTTATTTATAACAGATAATATGATGAATTTATGAATAAAATAACATTTCAAAAATTGACATTCTTGATGTTCTCCTCACAAAAAATATTGACTTGCTCTCCTTTAAACTCAAATTTGAACTTATTGTAAAGGAAATAAGATTTGATTTTATTACAGCATTAAAGCAGTTTTATTATGAAAAACTGAGTCCTAGGGTGTCAACGTAATATTACAGCCTTATTTTCCATTAAATTTTCTCTAAGGAAAAATTTCAATAATGCTTCCAAAATCAAAACTTTACTTTGTCTTTTAATATCCTAATAAACCTTTTTTTTTCTTTCCCTGTGAATTTTCATTGACTTTAACCATATAATTTGACTATTGACAGGATATTGGGTTTTTACTTGTATCATTATACAGACAACATGTCACTTTCCACTAAAAATAATAATAAACTTCTTTGGAATATCTGATCATATAAAGGAATGAATTACCTATAATCACAGCAATTATTAACAATGGTTACAGTTTGGGCATAAAAATAATCAGTAATCAAATTCATGTTAAGGTAGTTGTCAAACAATAACTGACCTCACGAATATTCATTAACCTCAGGAAAATTCAGTAACAATAATTGTTTGGTTTTCTTTGGAAGATTTTTACAGGTTTTAACAGTATTTCCTTTTCAGGAACAATAAATTTATATAAAATTTCTCAATTGATTGATTTTTTATTTCAAAATTTATAAATATGTGTTTGCCATTTTGATTATGGACCTGTAACCTTAACTAACTATAACCATCACCCTAACGCAATGTTATATCTTGATTCATAATAACTAGATAACAATCCAAGATCCTATTTTTATACCATTAAGACATCAAAATTGTTAGTAACAATAAAAGAACTTTAAATTAATTTGATGCCCCATAACAAATCTATATATCTCAACTTAATTTTTCTGAATCAATTAGTGCTGAACTCATTTGAAGTGCAATCTTGTGCAGTGCATTTCGGTAATATTTACAAAAGCATACACCAAATGTTATATTTTGCTAACTTCATCTTAAACAATGAATTGCCCACCAATGGCATACTGTGGATTCATTATCATTTGTGGGTAACCAATTTTCATGATTTTCATGGGCATATTGAACCTCAAATTTAAAAAAGTATATTTTTTCTTTACCTATGCTTGTAAGTTGTATGCAGAATTTAAAAAAAAAAACATGCATCTAAATATCCACAAATAAATATTTTCCTAAACCCACGAAAATAAATGGATCTACAGTAGCATCATTATATTTTAGTGTATGAACAATGAAATTACCCATAATTCATCAGATTCTGGAAAACAAATTATATAAAGGATTGAGATTTGATTTTCAGAACAATCTTCCAAGGATTCTACATGATTCATCTCAATGAAAGATTTCATGCTAGTTTCGCAATATATATATCTCCTAGTAATTTTGTTTTATGGGAAAATCATAGACAGATTGAGAAAAACATGAAAATAAAACCTTGCAAACTAGTTCTGCATTGGAAATTGAGAAATTCAAACTCCATGAAAACAAACTGTTAAACGGTATTATACTAATGTATGTATATGTTTTTGATTGACATGTCAATGACTGATAATATTGAAATCTAGACTAACTGATTATGCTAAAAATAGAATATTGCACTGATATTTTACCGGTATACTTTGCAAAGTTTTACTATGACTTAAATTATTAGAAGAAAAGTGAATGTAAAATTAACTTGTGGTTATCCTGCTGCACCTTAAGTAAATCACTTCACCATGTTTGATTCCTAATTTGGAATTTGACAAACATACTATTCTACTAGAAATGCAGCATCCTTCGCCTCTGCCATATACAATTTAAATAAAATTATGTAAAACAGAAAATTCATGAATAAGAACTTTTCTATGTAATTAACATTACAACTATTGTAAACATAAGCATTACAGGAAAAATAATAAAACAATAAAATATCTTTTTTTCCATTACTTATTAAGTATTTTATCAGGGTACAAATTTCAAGCTTATACACATGGGCAGGGAATAAGATATTTTGCTGTATTTTTTTACCGCCATGAAAGAACACATTTGAAATCACAATCAAAAAGTGCTTGTTTTGTACCAAACTGGTCTTAATTATTTACAACTTTCAAATCCCAAATTGATGGATGGCAACTCTTAAAACAGTGTACTGTTATTCCTATTCTAATGTATTATTATAGAAATTATTCCACTAAGTTTTGAAAACGGTACAAAATAACAAATAAAAAGCTTCAGCAAAATTTTGTGATAAATTTGAATGAATTAATATTGAGACAAAACATGGCATTATAAGAATAAGACCTTTCAGGCTTGCATTATTTTATTATGCGTATGCTTCAATTTTGGATATTTCATTAAAACTATGTTTTTGAGGTAGGCAATGTTTCACTTTCATTTACATCATAATAATTGATTATGTTTAGTTTCAGGAATTCAATATGGCAGCTCACTCCTTTACTACAAGATATCAATTGTTGATTTCATGGTAAACAGTAGCCAATGAAAAAAAGTGTTATATGATTGCTTTTGAATAAATGTCAATCATAGCAGTCACACAACATAAAATTAGTATCTAATGATAACTGGAGCCATTTATTATGTACTTAATTGTAGCCTTAAAAAGAAGTAATAAAATATACAAATTTAAAAGCTGACGAGATAAGGGGTAAGTAATCTGCATTTTCAACCTATTCCGCTTAAACTTAACTTTTGAACAATTTCAGGCTAGGGAAAAAGAAGATTTGAAAGAAATATTTTGGTTATATCTTTCCTTACCTATGGTTGAACATTAAACAATGTTTTAAATTTAAATTTAGTTATGAACAGTAACCCCCATTTATTTTTATCTTTTAATCTTTATGAGGCTAAAAAATAAGAACTTCTTCCTACAAAATTTGTTAGAAAATGAAAAGAAAAAATTATTAAATAATACCCAAAGCAAACCAAGGCACACATAAGCTGAGCTCTGAAAATAAATTCTAATACTGATAACTGTTCCCTGGCAGGACAGTCCTGATCTGATATCTTCGCACAGGAATATATTATATATTAACTATAAATAAATTTGTTTTCAAATATAATCTGTACAATATCATTACATTGTAATGATTAAAAAAATGGCCATTCAATCAAATTTTTGCCATGGAACAAACAAGCATGAAAATTGAGGACACAGTCTCTACTCAATATAAAATACAAAAATGTAGCACTATTAGTACTGCAAACTGCTTTCAATTTTTTTGTTTTTTTTACAAATTAACAGAATTAAGCCATTTGTGAAAAGCAAATTTTATAAAGAATAAATATTATGCAAAAACATTCAGCGTCCATGAGACTATCCATTGTGTAGAAATACTTTTCTCTCCAATTCTTTAATACTCTGTATACATAGAAACAAAGAGGTTTTCATATTATGGTTATGTCTCGATATTTATCATGTATAAGTGCAATTCTTGTTGTATCACCTTCCTTAAGAAATTCTCTCTGATATTTGACCTTAATCACAAAGCCAACATAAAAATAATGTACATGTAACACCTTAAACCCAAAATACCCCCATCTTACACACGTTTTCTTGCAAGTGGTCAGATCTAGTTTAATTTTAAAGTTACATATTTTTTTATTCTATAAGATATTCTGACACCATATTGCATTTCATATGCTCTATGCTGAACATTGGTACATCTTTTCATTTTTTGTAAATAAACATTCTGAACTATAAAAATAAATGTACACATCATATTTCGGAGACGCATTGCTGTGTTTTGAGTGACAAAAAATATTTCTTGAATGGTCTTAACCAAAATGAATGAATTCAATACAGGTGGTACAACAAGAAGCACTACCTAAGTATATCTAAATAATATACACCAAAGTGATACTGATGCTAGGACATTGGTTGTACAAAAGTTTTGGGGAAAAGTCCTCTTCTCTCTGGATGACCTTCTATCTCTCCTTCCTACAAATATAAAATACAGAACATTAATTGAAGAAATAACAAGGTCTATTATTGGTTTCCTAATTTTCATACAAAAAGTATACATAAACTATGGAATCTCTGATGGTTTTTAATGCTTTATGAAAACTTTATTAACCTCAATGATTATTTATTTTTAAGAAGCCTAGTGACCATTACTCAAATACCTCTTACTACCACTACTACAGCAAGTTTAAAAACTTAAAATAACATTTAAGTTCCCTACCAGATAAAAGTACAGAGTGTGTAGTTATACTTTTCAACAATGACCAAAACATTGGTTTTTTGTACACGGTCAAGTTAACATGTATATGCATTAATTTATAGTTAAAAATTTATACATCTCTATTTCCTTTGACTCTTTAGAACATCTTTTAATCAAATACCGAAAATAAAAATTCATTCAAGCTTAGCTGTGAAATGTGAGTCCAAGAGTACAATTTAAATTATATGTTGAGATCTTAAAATTATTAAAAACTTTCAATTGTATCTCTAAACATGGTGTATGTAATAAGTCTATTCAGGGTCATTATTCTACAGAATAAGCCAAATAAGAGGATACTTGAAAACTTACCTTAACCTATTTGGGAGCGAAAAAAAAAGGACAGGAAAACATTTTTAACAACAAACTTGTCAATTCTGGAGAACATGAAGCCAATGAGGAAACAGGTCGGGTGTATAAATTCTTTAGACTCTGGGTGAAATCCAAAGTCATTATCAAATTAAAGTAGTGTTATAAAACAATACACAAATGTCTCTTTTACATCTTCTTTCCAACACTGCATAAAATCTGGAAGCTCATCAATATAATTTAAGAACATGTGACTACTTACCCACCAATCATCTTCCTCTTCTCTCAATACAAGGATTATCTCCCCTTCTGCAAAAGTCAATTCATCATCATTGTCTGCATCACAATCAAATAATGCCTGAAACTTCTGACCAACTGGTGTCTTCTTCTGTAATCAAAGAACAAATCAATTAACTCTTCATGTAAAATTTCAATCAACAAGCGTTAATGAAGAAAAATACATTAGATAGGTTCTCCTGTCCTTAATACTGAATTTAATTTTCACAAAGGTTAGGATCACAGATTATTTTCAATATCTACACTAACCACCTTCTGATTCAAACTGTACACTATCCTAAAATGTCAATGATCAGCGTTAAATATCCAAAACTCTACATGCCAAGAAACTTTTTTGATGAGAATTCTTTGAAAAAAAAATATGTTAGTTCATTAGTTACAGCAATCAGAAATAAACAGGAAATGATAGAAATCTTTTTTTATTGTAGCAATTAAAACTGGAAAGCTTGAATTAATTACTAGCTTAAATCATTCAAGTGCTTTTAATTGCAATACAATTATGTCTAGAAATGATGGATTAAAACAGTTCTGTATTAAAACAGTTCTGTATGATATCTAAATTCTAAAGAGAATGTTTCCAAATTGGAAATAAGCAAAAAATTGTAACAGACTACCGTCTGCAACAACGTTATCCCAAAGAACTAAGGAAAATTAAAAGTGGTTGTCACATACCGTGGATTCACTATTTTTGTGGATTGAAGAAAAATTTTATTTCCCTGGATATTTGATTTAGTGGTTTTGACAAATTCTGCAAACATGCCTCTATAGCATATGTACTTTGTTTAACGTTCTCAAATTCTTGGTAAACCTTTACCCACAAAATCTATGAATAATAATGAATCCACTGTAAATATCGACCATGGTCTTCCTAAAATACACTACAGCTAAAGTGGATGTTGCTATTACTACGTGCCCACTGTGGACAACAAACACACTCCTAGCTATTCTAATTTGATATAAATGTGTAAATCTGTTGAATATAAAACCTTGACTGACATTTCTACTGTTAAGTGCACTATTTTATCTGAGTTTTAATTTCACAATTTCTTACGCAAAACCTGATTGCTATTTCATCTTTATTAAGAAATTAGCAATAAAATAAATCCTTCGTGAAAATTTACCACTTAACAATACCGAAGGTGTTGTATGTGTAAATCTCATGATTGATGATTAATTTTTTAGTGCTTAACTTCACTTTCAGCAATTTACTTTTTTAAATTAAAAAAAAACATAGTACAGAAAGTAGTACACGCTGGTCTTCAAGTACTAGAGCTGTAATGCTTTTTAAGAAATTAAGTTTTTTCTTCTCCGAAGCACTTTCAGAAGTTAGAACAGAAAAAGAACCTAATTGAGCAAACTTACATACCCTAAACCACAACTAACTTTTTTCTAGGAAGCAACTGTTTAAACGTGGTCAATAGAGTTTCCTCCTCAGGAGAGGCTTTACAGATGCAAAATGGTTTTGGAAATTAAACTCATACAAGTTAGTTAAAAAGGTGAAATAATATTTTGAAAGGGAATACTGTCACAGTACTTATATTCATGGTGTCTTTCCTTTTATATTTGCCTAAATATTACTCCAACCTGCATATATAATAACTTTTTCGATAAATTCCTTTTTCATAACAAATAAATGGAGAATGTGTCCATGGGAGACAGATGATGCCCCAGCTTGCATTTAATGTTATAAAGGGGCATAACTCAAGAACGGTGAAAGTGATGCCACCCAAATTTGAACTTGATCTGTGTTTTGTGGTAATATGCATTGTATATAAGTTTCATAAAATTTGGTTGAGGCAAACTAAAGTTAGAGAAGGGAAACCAATTTAGGGATGTACGTACGTACGGACGGACAAGGGTAACACTTATACCCCCTCTGGTTATGGAAGGGCATAAAAAAAATCACTATGACCAAATCCAAGCTGCAGTATGAATTCATTCATTTAAACTAAGACCCTAGCAAAAATAAATCTACCAATTGCAAAAGAAAGGTTGAAGTATTTAGCATAAAGCAGGTGCAGTGTAAATAACAATGTTCTTACCAATTCATTCTGATGCTCAACAATCTAATTGGTAAAATTAAACATATCATTCTAAAGCAACATTGACAAATAATGTTCATTTTGATTGGATAATGCCACAAATTTCAGGACATCAATTTCTGATTGACGGTCTGAATTTGTACATGCAAGCAAAGATGACATGTGAAAGACTAAGCACTGTTTTAATTCAGTTGCATTTTGGAGGTAAATAAATTTATGTGTGATAAGCATAGGGAGTTAGTTATTGATTTTTTTTTCTCATTTAACAAGAGAACAAACCAGTTATGCAAATTAGTTTGGTTTTTAATAGATTGGAAGAAGAGTTTAGGGGTATCGAACGGCTGGGTGTTGACAACTCCACTTGCAGACAATTTTTTTTATATATATTTAAAAGTTCTGTTTATTGGGAATGTATTTCCACGGTATCGTTGTTGTAACATCTTAACTGTCGTCACTTTTAAAATTTTAGAGTTGTACCAGTTCATATCGCACATTACTATTTTCATTTGAAGCATATCTTTGCAGTCTCTGTTGTAAATAGCTACATAACCTACGTCATGTTTAAAAATTTTAAAACTGTACTAGCGTCTCTATGATGTTCACTTTTGACTGTTTTATTGTACAAATTTCAAGATTGTTATAGTTTTATAATCAGACTAGATTGATATGATTCATTTTACATCGTGATCATACTGATGAAGGATATCTGTTATCCGAAATATTTAACATTTGTTCATTTTATTATTATTTTTTGGTGATGTTGTACCCTTTTAGACTTGTTATATATTATATTTTGTAGTGTACTGTATCATAATTATATGATCCATCGCCCCGTAAGATTTATTGTTGGCTATTATTCAGTCATTTAAATGTCTAAATGTATATTGATTTAAATCATTTTTTTTCAGTTTACGGACTGTAATATTAATCATTTCTAGATTTCACACAGTGAAGTGCATTAGCACCAGTGTTCAGGACATTTTTTTTCTTTCATAAATTAATCCTGTTGTTCAGTGGTTGTCGTTTGTTGGTGTGATTCACAGGTGTTTCTCGTTTTTTCTATAGATTAGACCGTTGGTTTTCCTGTTTGAATTGTTTTACACAAGTCATTTACAGCTAGCTGTGAGCCAAGGCTCCATGTTGAAGGCCGTACTTTGACCTATAATTGTAATCTTTTTATACATTGTGACTTGGATGGAGAGTTGTCTCATTGGCACTCATACCACATCTTCTTATTTATAACGTTGATTTTTACAAATAAAAGAAATCGTCGCTTTGCCTGACAGAATCAGAGTTAGTCTCACCTTATTTATATAATATGAGTCTAAAACAAGGGTAGTAGAAATGTACAGGACAATAGACTATTTCATATTACCAACTTTTGACTCCGGATTATATAATTTGTCTACTGGTTACCTTGGACATCATGGTACTCGGTCAAGTAAGAGCAATCAAAATAAGTAAAATCAAACATATAATCGGTGTAATTTGAGGGGAAAGTTAATTGTTTTCTGATGATTTTGAAGTGAAAAAAAAAATATTAAGCAGGTAATTTTCCCCAAAAATTGTACCAATTGAACGCTTGGTTTTACTTCTTTAGCTTGCTCTTACCTGACTTGGTACCATGATGTCCAAGGTAACCAGTCGACAAATTATATAATCCCCAGTCAAAAGTCGGTAATATGAAAATAGTCTATTTCAGCAAGTTAAGCACATAAATATGCTACGTTTGTTTAAACATTTTGAATCTAGAACAAAACATGATTGTATTTGAAGATTTGTGGGCACATTTTTTTCATTTTTGTTACAAAATGTTAAATACATGATATGAAAGGCAGATAACCAAGGTTATGCCTAGATTATCTTTGATTGTGACTGATTTTGCTGCAACTCGGTGGAACCTCGATATCATAAATTTATCAATTACTTTAGAAAAAATATTCAAACAACAATTATATCATAAATGTTTTAGTATAACACAAAGCAATAGTTTAACAGTTATCCAAAAAACTTATTATAAGTAAGTTATATCAAAATCTGTCAAAGTCACTAACACACAACATGGAAGAAGATATATGAAAGCCTCCATTTCTGCAGTTTCGATATATATAGATACAACAATGAAAGCATGAAAAATACAAATGGTCAATCAGTAGAACTTATTCTGAAATTTACAGTCATTAGTGAACTGCTAACAATAAAAGCTAAATGTTTGAAAAGTGACTGTGGATTCATATATTTTCGTGAATACCAACTTTTGTGGATATTTGATTCCATGGTTTTGCCAAAGTCTGCATACAAGCGTATAGAAAATTTGTACTCCTTTGAACATTTGAATTTGTGCTTTACCTTCACCCATGAAATCCACAACAATTGGTATCCCACAAATATTAATGAATCTACAGTAGAAGTAATGATTGTGTTGTAAGTAAACTTTTTACCTTGCGAGGTAATGGTAATGGCGGTGTTTCTGTCCCTGATGACTTGGAGTCTGAAATTAAAAATAAAGCATTATGATACTGTGTCTTTGTCGAGGCAACAGAAATTGTAATGAATTCCTTCTTTTAAGGTGGTATATAAACTCATCATAGATACCAGAATTAAAAATGTGTACGCCAGACACATGTTTCGTCTTCAAATGACTTATCAGTGACAAACAAATAAAAAAAGTTAAAAAGCCCAAATAAAGTATGAAGTTAAAGAGTACTGAAGAACCAAAATTCCAAAATGGGTGAATCCCACCATCTTGGATTATAAAATAGCAGAACACAACAGGTCTACATTTTCAATTAAGTCAGCAAATTTCAAAGCAGGACTGCAATCTAACAAGATGAATTTTCAGTTAAATGAACAGACTTATGTGATTTTAAGTTAAAATAAATTATTCTTTTTAAATTTAGATTGATTTAGATTTTTTTAAATTTTGGATATTAAGGGGAGGTAACTCAGTAATAGTAAATTTCATAAGGAATCTGTAGAAAATGTTTTATATCTTATGTTATAGCAGGAATTAACGTAAGGTGATCTCATTTTTTCTTTTATAATCTGAAGGCATATTATAAGAGCTATCCTCTCATATCTTATATCAAAATTCTACCATTTAGTTTTTCTTCTATTCACTATTCCTAGCGCTTTTATTATTTACTTAAGGTTAAGTTGCAATGCAGAACGCAGCGGCGTTTTGTAGAATTATTTTTATTTCATTAGTGAAATGAATTGTGCATGTCAGTTAAAATACTACACTAGATATGCAATACAGTCAGGAACAATACCTTACATTTTCTCCAGGGACCAACCTGGATCCCAAAACTTTTTTCCAAGGGCCCAGTAGAAATTTTAAGGCCCTACCAGGGTATTTTTACTACAGGTACATACTTATTAATAGTCTTGAATGTTCTTATAAAGGCAATAATATATGTTTGAAATGACTAATACATGTAGCCCAGTGTTTCTGATTATGATAGAAATAATAAATGAATTATAATAAACCACATTGAGTTTTTCAGAATTAAAATCCATTAAACCATGTCTTTTCAGACTGTTAAACTTATATTTGTAATATTATATATACCCCGCCCCCCTTTTTTCCATTTTACAAACCTCTAGATGTAGAGTATTAAAGTATTATCAGTTTCACCCCAAGAAAGTATTCATTTTTAATGAAATAATCTTAGCAGTTAATCAAAATGAAAATCTTACTGTCTATAAATAACAATGAAATGTAACTGTTTCTTGTTAAAGGGGTTTTCGAATTTTTCCCACCAAAAAAGCACATTGCTTTCAACAAATGTAAACAAAGCAGTCAATTTGTGATCATGGATTACAGCTTTAATTAATTTAATTTGGATATAGATATTCAATAAAAGGTACAGTCAAGCATTGTTTTTACTTTCTTCTGGATTAAAACTAGTTTAAAAGATCAATAAAAAAAAATCTTTGACATATAAACAACAGACGATCTACGGATACATCAAAGGCAAATTGTCATTTTTTGAGAAATATTGAAATAGAAATGCTGACTGACCGAATTTTATGAGAAAAATTATTACAATGGTCATTTATGAAGTTTAATTAACGGATTAATGACCCATCCCATGTCGATAAGCAGATTATCTGTAATCACAACTTATTACACCTGCTGTAAATGTTAATTAGCTGAGGGTCATAAACTTGTCATTATTATGATGACAGGTAGAATAATTGTATTTTCATCAAAATATTACGACAATAAAGGCATATGGACTTACGAAAAAGGGCAGGGCGTCAGAAAAAGGGCACAGGGCGTCAGAAAAAGGGCACAGGGCGTCAGAAAAAAGGGCACATGGCGGCACTCGGGAAAGGGCGGGCGGACCGTCCTGTGAAAACGACCTAGCTGGAACACTGTTCCAGAGTGCCTTTCTTGGGTTAGTGTAGGTTTGAACGGAATAGCCCTAAGAAAACCCTATGTTTTTTTATATTTTTGACCTACCATCACTGTTGGACTTGGCCCTTGGTCTTGGTGAAGGGGTCCCTCTGAAAAGAAAAGATTGGACATCATAAGTTAATCATCTTATTGCTTGATTACCATCCTAAATGTAAATATACAAACATCTAGTGTAAATAAGGTTTAGTTATTCCAGGTGTTTATAACATGTTCATCAAAATATACAGTGAGGCTGTTTATTTTTTGCGAAGTTTAATACTATACAATATTTCTTATGTCAAGACATTCAATTCTTAAATTTTAATACACTTTCCCTTTTTTCCCCAGACATCACAATAACAAAAGCAGAGAATGACAAAAATGTGATGTCATAGATAAAATTTGACTAATGAAAAACTGACAAAAATAGAACTACATGCTGATTATGAAAAAAAATAATTAGTTAATTAACCTGCCAAAAAAAGTATAAATCAGTTAAGAACTGTACTGATTTTTCTTCTAATTCTAATGGGGAATTTCCTCAACAAAAATAATGATTGTGAATTTCTTGTTAGAACTGTATTCTATAGTTAACTGCATTTATACTTTAGTGACACAATGAACCCTCTATTTCATATCATTTCATATTATTATCAGAAGTTATAATTACTTGCAATCTAGGGTTACAAGGGGGAGTTGTGTTTTACTGAGCTCTTGTTTTTATTTAATTTTGTTTGCCACCATTCTTTTTTTTGCTCATTCTTGTATCTTAAACAAAACTGTAAATTCAGAAATGTTTGCATGCATTTCTTATTGCAATTTTTTAACAATGAACAAAAATGCCAGATCAATTATTGAAATTTCAGAAAATGATGACTGCATACAATAATGCTATCAAATTTTAAAATGCAAGTTTTCATTTTTCCAATACCTATCCCATGGCAATTTTCGCAATAATAAAAACATTACAAAAATTTCTGAATTTACCAGTAATGATAGTTACCCTATTCCTGTTTTATCTATGTCTGGAGGTGGTGAGGGTCTAGATGATAAAGCAATCGTTTTCCTAAACTCTGGAGGTGGAGGTCTAGATGGTGGGTCAGAGATTGACCGCCTATGAATGACCTCTGCAGGGAAAGGCTCAGATTTGTTTCTTGCATGCTTTTTGTCACTTGGTGGCGGTGGTGGAGGTTTCTTCATTCTTGGTGGCAGGGGTGGGCCATTACCACTTGGTGATATCTTGTCATGTGACTGTAGAGAATCATGATGATTGGTTGAAGAATTCATGGCTAAGTTTGGCTGAGAAGCTGTGATATTTGCCAAATTTGCATTATTCACGGCAAAATCTAAATAAAAAATGGATAAATATTAAATTGGAAATATGATCATCTGACTCAGCAGTTAATATCTTGGCAATTGCACTGATTTCTGAATATATGACTAATTAATTATTTGCAAAGGTTACCTTTGATATAAAAAAGGAAGATTAGTTAATAAGATCTATTACAGGAACAGTTGTAGGAGGTTGAGTGTTGGAAAGCACTTAAGATGTAATTAGGAAGTTTACACATTTCAAAATGGGTTCCTATTAAAATTGTATTGGGTCATGAAAGAGAATGGAAAACAATTTGTCCATACATCTTTTTCCTAGAATAGCCCGAAGACTCATACGAAATTTCCATAAATATCCGTAACTTGTTTCTTATACTTTAAAAGAAAACTGTTTATTGTATGCATCATTTTTGGCATGCCATTTTTTCGATTATCCCTTGTAATGCTGATCACATGTAATGGACTGTAATTAAATCACTCAAAGGCAGGTTAGTTGCTCAATTATATTAAGGATTAATAATGTATTATTTTTTTCACATTTTCTATCAATATATTTTCTAAAAATGAAGCACTTCAACAAATACGAATATTCATTACAGGTTCTCAAATCTGACCCAAACTATCAAACAAAGAATGTTAAATTTATTTCAAAACGATTAAAAATATTACAGGACACACATTAATCATGCTGATACATGTTTCAAATAAGATTGTGTCTGTATAAACCAATATAAATTTCAAGGAAAAAGGAAATTTACATGCTACAATAAAAGCTTTATCAGGATTTAACGTTAACATACATGTATATTGTCTCGAGAGGCTATAACAATGTCTGAACGAATGGCCAATTTAATTAATTGAAGTAGTTCTTCGGATTAGTTATGACATAACTTAATATTTTTACTGAATGCTACAATAATTAGTGACTAATAAACCTTTAAAGTTGATGGGTCTGGGTGGCTGAGTGGTCTAAGGTCTGGGTGGCTGAGTGGCTGAGTGGTCTAAGGTCTGGGTGGCTGAGTGGTCTCAGGTCTGGGTGGCTGAGTGGTCTAGGTTTGGGTGGCTGAGTGGTCTAGGGTCTGGGTGGCTGAGTGGTCTAAGGTCTGGGTGGTTGAGTGGTCTAAGGTCTGGGTGGCTGAGTGGTCTAAGGTCTGGGTGGCTGAGTGGTCTAGGGTTGGGTGGCTGAGTGGTCTAGCGTCTGGGTGGCTGAGTGGTCTAAAGTCTGGGTGGCTGGGTGGTCTCAGGTCTGGGTGGCTGAGTGGTCTAAGGTCTGGGTGGCTGAATGGTCTAAGGTCTGGATGGCTGAGTGGTCTAAGGTCTGGGAGGCTGAGTGGTCTAGGGTTGGGTGGCTGAGTGGTCTAGGATCTGGGCGACTGAGTGGTCTAAGGTCTGGGTGGCTGAGTGGTCTAAGATCTGATACGTCTAAGGTCTGGGCGGCTGAGTGGTCTAAGGTCTGGATGGCTGAGTGGTCTAAGCAGTTCATCTACAATGGTCAAAACTGAGGTCGTGGTTTGAACCCCGCTGGCGGCAAGGTTTGTTTGACTCCAATCTTAATTGACTAGGATTGCCAGTTTATCTGCCAACGGTTAATTAATCTCACCGGGTACTCCAGCTTCCTCTGCTAATAAGAACAGCTTCCATGATATAACGAAGTGTTTTGAAAGTGGCGTTAAACACCAACATTCAATCAATCAATCTTACAAGTTAGTGTCTTAACCCGTGGTTGTGATATTTGTTCTTTCATTACTTGAAAAGATATCTGATAAATATGTTCGTAGCAGCAAAAGTATTGTTTAAAGAAATTGAAAACAAAAATAGACATAATATGCATGCTTAACTCATGTTGTTAAAAAAAAGTTCTCCATCCGACACAAAGTTTAAATTACATTACATTTATATATATTTGTGAAAACATCTCATGCAGTTACTGCCATAAAAACACAAGATGAAGGGAAATCTCATGCACTTTCTCATACAGATTCATGAGGAAATTCTCATGCATTTCTGATACATGAGAAATTACTTACTACTCCTTATACTGCTCCTTTGTCTAGTATGGGTAAACTCTATGAAACAAAACACATTATTTAAACTGATATTTTTTAATTTCCGTTTTCCCCACTGAAATAAAATTCATAAATTGACTCAGATAAGATACCAAAAAAAGGGCATCTTTTAAATGTCGTTAGATCTTGCTAGTGTTCTTGTGATTTTGACCAGTGATGTATATTTTTTCCACAGCTTTTAAAATTGCAAAAACTTATGCAAGACAATATACTAATAACTTAAACTTATGTAGAACAACTCACAAACTTCATTTTTAAATAAGGGGAGATAATCTGTCGCTCTAAGGCGATTATAAGATTGAATATATGTTTAGCTATATTAACAATGTTAACTCTGTTCTATGTACAATTTACTTTTTATGATACAAAGTTTAAAAAAAAAAAAAAGAGAGAAAAAATCGTGAGGTATTTAATAAAAAAAAAGTTTAATCCTACCGCTTTTTAATGTGCCTACTAGAAGAAATGCCTCTGATAAGCATACTGTTTTTTCTTTATGAGAAATTGTCAATAATGGTAGACCTTTGGTAGCCTCTGTTACAGTTTATTAACAACTTGTCTATAGACTATACCATACGGGTCTAGATGCAATTTAGAACTTGAGATATGGTGTAGACAATTTTACTTTATGAAAGACCATAAAATGACTTCTTTGTCATTTGGTCTCTGGTGGAGAGATGTCTCATTGGCAATTACACCACATCTTCGTATCTTTATATCTAGAGGTTTTTCCCTTATGTGTTGTTTTGTAGTTGATGCATACCACACATTTTCTTTTATCTTTCTAAGTTAGAGCAAAAACTTATTTTATAAAACACAGTTAGACTTACTTTTGGGTTTCATGTATAAAGCCTGTGATTGTGATAAAGCACGATCTCTTGCATCTAAACCTTCCTTTTGGTTGCTTGTTAATTCTAATGTACTAGCACCAGTGACTAAACTAGGTGGTCGTGACCTATTTTTACTATTCCTTTCTGGTGTACTCTAGTTAAAGAATAAATATAAAATATAATACTGTCAATATCTTTAACAATAATGTTTCATAAACTTTTATATCTAACATAAGGTTGTTCATAACATTCCATTGAATCAAAAATCCATGTAATAAAATAGAACTCCATAAATAATTGTTTTATCTGTTTTTTTTATAGGAAATTTAGATTCATTGTGAAATTGAGATTAACAAAACTCCATTTCTTATTTAGTTAGTGACCAATTGCATTCATTTAAATTTTATCTACCACTCAGACAGAAATATGCATCACTGTACAGAAATAAATCTAAATATCTGCTATCTGAAACTCTATTAAAACTCCATATTTTTCATTTGTAATGCCCAACTACAACTTATCTTTCAAAAGTCTATTTGAAACTTTGAAAAGGGATTGGAGGAAAAAAAATAATTTGAAGAGAGACATGCACAGATTTATCACCTAGTTGGTAACTGATAAACTTTGAAAATGACAAAATTTGAGCACAAAATTACAGGTTAATTATTTTTTGGAGATAATAATAAGACTGGGCATGTCTAAGTTTTTTTTTTGGTAAATATGATCTTCAATTGAGTATCAAAAGAAATCTCTTGAATTTTTTTTTAAATCAATGAATTAATCCTAATAAACCTGTCGGAAATAAAATGCAAGCATTTTTTTAAACCATTTTGGGTGGCAATATACAAAATATATCTGTATATAGATATAAGAAGATGTGGTATGAGTGCCAATGAGACAACTCTCCATCCAAGTCAAAATTTATAAAAGTAAACCATTATAGGTCACAGTACGGTCTTCAACACGGAGCCTTGGCTCACACCGAACAGTAAGCTATAAAGGGCCCCAAAAAATTACTAGTGTAAAACCATTCAAACGGGAAAACCAACGGTCTAATCTATATAAAAAACGAGAAACGAGAAACACTTATGAACCACATCAACAAACGACAACTACTGAACATCAGATTCCTGACTTAGGACAGGTGCAAACAAATGCAGCGGATTTAAACGTTTTATTGGTACCAAACCTTCACCTTTTTTCTGAAACAATAGTGTAACATCACAACATAGAAAGACACACTATAAAATATCAACTGAAATAGCTTAACTCAATCAAAGGACATATTAACACCATTGAACATACACTGAACAAATAAATTTGACCTATGACACAATGTAATACAAAATAAATAAACTAAGGGAAGAATAATAAAAGTAACATGTTATATCGGTAAGAAATGTTAAACAATTAAAGAAAAACAATATGCTCGAACAAAAATACCATCCATCTGCAATAACTTTAAACACAGGTAAAGGAAAATAATTTTGTTGTTAGGTATACCTGTACAGTACCAATAGAGAAAGGAAATATTTTTACAAAATAAATAATTTTGAATACAAAATAAATAAACTAAGGGAAGAATAATAAAAGTAACATGTTATATCGGTAAGAAATGTTAAACAATTAAAGAAAAACAATATGCTCGAACAAAAATACCATCCATTTGCAATAACTTTAAACACAGGTAAATGAAATTAATTTTGTTGTTAGGTATACGTGTACAGTACCAATAGAGAAAGGAAATATTATTACAAAATAAATAATTTTGATGTTCATAGTACGAAGTGAAAATTTATATTTATACCAAACACTTATCAAAGCTGATATATAGACCAGATATAACCCTGAATAACATTAAATAACAAAAAAGCAATACAATAAGTATCAACAGGTCAAATAAACAAGAAAGTACGATTTGAGAGTAATCGCAGTTACTGACAGCTAGTTAAAAGCCAAAACAATAATAAAAAATCATGCATCAGAGACTAAAATCAACTAAAACACATCCCAGGGATTTAGTATTTTAACGTCATGGACAAGTCAAAGAAGACATGACTAGTGCAATGCCAAAAATAAATGTATCGACAGACAGTAGGATAGTTAGGAGTTTAACCTCTTTATAGATCTAAACGAACGTGGGTGTGTCTTTATACATCCCACTTGAAAAAAATACAAATTTAGTTATGTTTTAATTTGCTGATGACAAAATCGATATTAGTGCCAATGTAAACTATATTCAAAGATCTAATTACAACATTGGTAAGATAACCTTTACTAATAAGCCTGTTTAAAGGTTCGATGAGTTTACACGGATCACATAGTGATTTCCGTGCTTTAAGTACAATATTACCGTAAAATTAAGGATGTGAAATACTGTTTTTAATCAGTTTTCTACAAGTACAGCCAAATTTACTAATCAAATCTTTGTATCTATGAAAGAACTTAGCAAAAGTTTTACGTAATTTATGGTAACGAAATCCTTGATTTAATAATTTACCAGTGATGCATCGATTACGTCCGTTAAAATCTATGACATCACTACACACACGGGCATAACGAACGAGTTGGTATATGTATACACCGTATGATGTAGCCAAAGGAACAATGCCGTCTAAAAAAGGAAAAAAATTAACAATAGGGAATGAAAAATCGTCTCTTTTGTCGTAAATTTTCGTATGGAGTTTTCCTTTAGAGATTGAAATGTCCAAATCCAGAAAAGGACAACTACTGCTGTTTATGTTAGATTTAGTTAAAGTAAGTTCTATTGGGTAAATTTCGGTAGTATATTTAGAGAACTCTGGATTATTTAACGAAAAAATATCATCTAGATAACGGAAGGTATTGTTGAATGTATCAACCAAATGTAACAATGACGTGTCTTTACTGAGTTTGGTCATAAACTGAGATTCATAGCAATACAGGAATAAATCTGCTATTAAAGGGGCGCAGTTAGTGCCCATAGGAATACCTACTACCTGTCGATACATTCTATCGCCGAAACGTACATATATGTTGTCCAGGAAAAAATTTAAAGCTTCAATCATATCTTCACATTTCCAGTAAGTGTATCTAGCATACTTTCCTTTTTCGTTACAGAAAAAGGCTTTAAACGAGTTACAGCAAATAAATTTGTAATGAGATTTTTCAAAAGACCATTTAATTAAATATGAAAACTTTTTCTTGATAAGATTGTGTGGAAGTGTAGTATAGAGAGTAGAAAAATCATAACTGTCAACAGAATTAAAAGGACCATCAAAAGCATGTATTTTATCTAAAACCTCTAAAGAATTTTTAACACTCCAAAAATAACAAGAAATGATTGTAACAGGATGCTGTTACGAAGTCTCCCAAACGAAGCTCCCATAATTCGTAATTCCCATGGTTGCCTGAAATTGGGCAAAGTCCAATGAAAATTGGTTTGGTCCAGTAAAGTTATATGCATTAGTGATGCCTGGGGACTAACCCTGTATATCATTCAAATCATCTTTGCATGACAAACCAGAATATATATGGTTTAGGGGTGGGGATCTCGACCATTTACAAGATATTAGAACTTTCTCAAATGGCAGGGGGTGGGGGTGACCCCTGGGGACTAACCCTGTATTTCATTTGATGTGCTTTATCATGACAAACCAGAATATATATGGTTTAGGGGTGGGGATCTCGACCATTTACAAGATATTAGAACTTTCTTAAATGGCAGGGGGTCGGGATGACCCCTGAGGACTAACCCCATATATCATTCAAACCATCTTCGCATGACAAACTAGAATATATATGGTTTAGGGGTGGGGATCTTGACCACTTACAAGATATTAGAACTTTTTTAAATGGCATGGGGTGGGGGTGACCCCTGGGGACTAATCCTGTATTTCATTTGATGTGCTTTATCATGACAAACCAGAATATATATGGTTTAGGGATGGGGATCTCGACCATTTACAAGATATTAGAACTTTTTCAAATGGCAGGGGGTCGGGATGACCCCTGGGGACTAACCCTGTATATCATTCAAACCATCTCAGCATGACAAACTAGAATATATATGGTTTAGGGGTGGGGATCTTGACCACTTACAAGATATTAGAACTTTTTTAAATGGTATGGGGTGGGGGTGACCCCTGGGCATTAACCCTGTATTACATTTGATGTGCTTTATCATGACAAACCAGAATATATATGGTTTAGGGGTGGGGATCTTGACCACTTACAAGATATTAGAACTTTCTTAAATGGCAGGGGTGGGGGTGACCCCTGGAGACTAACCCTGTATTTCATTTGATGTGCTTTATCATGACAAACCAGAATATATATGGTTTAGGGGTGGGGATCTCGACCATTTACATTATATTAGAACTTTCTTAAATGGCAGGGGGTCGGGATGACCCCTGGGGACTTACCCTGTATATCATTCAAACCATCTTCGCATGACAAACCAGAATATATATGGTTTAGGGGTGGGGATCTTGACCACTTACAAGATATTAGAACTTTTTTAAATGGCATGGGGTGGTGGTGACCCCTGGGGACTAACCCTGTATTATATTTGGTGTGCTTTATCATGACAAACCAGAATATATATGGTTAAGGGGTGGGGATCTCGACCATTTACAAGATATTAGAACTTTCTCAAATGGCAGGGGGTCGGGATGACCCCTGGGGACTAACCCTGTATATCATTCAAACCATCTTAGCATGACAAACCAAAATATATATGGTTTAGGGGTGGGGATCTTGACCACTTACAAGATATTAGAACTTTTTTAAATGGCAGGGGGTGGGGGTGACCCCTGGGGACTAACCCTGTATTTCATTTAATGGGCTTTATCATTTAGAACATTTTCAATTAAAAAGATTGTGTCTATCACAAACGGTTTTCAATTTATAATCATTTGAAAATTTTTAAAAATAAAATCCCATAGGGTTCTATAGTAAAACCCTCTTTTCTTTTTGCCCCTCAAAGTACCCCTTTATAAACCCCATTGCACAAACAAAACCCTGATTGCACCACTAGACATGTTAGTCTAACATATTGTGAAACCCTAAGTTAATCTGACAAGCGGTTTTGGAGAACGGGTGCGGACAAGTTCAAATTTAAAAGCGGCGGAAGAGGAAGAAGAAGAAGAAGAAGAAGAATAATAATAATAATAATAAGAACTGAGCAAAAACAATAAGTCTTCCCAAACTTCGTTTGGGAGACTTAATTAATACCATTATTTTCATAAGCTTTATTACAAAAGTTAATAACAAGTTCTTTGATAGTAGTAAGGGAGGTAGTTAGAAGCACTGATAGATTAGTAGTAGAACACTTACTCGATGCGGAGATGAAACGGAATTTAAATGGTTTTTTGTGCAATTTAGGTAACCAGTACATAGTAGGGACTTTCAAATGTTTGGATGAGGCCTTAAGCTCGGTAGTGGCAGTGATATGCTTGTTTACAATTTGACTCTCTGTGGAGCATACGGACCTGAATGTAGATGAATTTGTAATTTCGTTTTGGAGAACTTCCTTGTAGTATATGCGTCACACCACCACTACATTATTTGCTGCTTTGTCTGCCGGTACGAACACAAACCGCTTTGCGAGTACTTGGAGTTTATTTTTTATTCTGAATATCATCAGTCAGGGATATAACTCTATAGGGTTATTACAGAAAAATAACATACATTTGTTATTATGGACTAAAAAATCAAAGAACTGTGATAACTTATGTATGTTATATGTTTCAAAGGGACAATATACATCATTAGTTTAGTTAAAATGTTTAAAAGTTCTATTGATATTACTTTTGTCTATATGTATACTTAACTATTGAAAGATATAACAGTTCATAGTTTGCCAATTTTGCATAGTACACCTATATGTTATTACAGAAAAAATATGCCTGTAATAACTAAAGGGTGTTATCACAGCTTCTCTATATCACTTCAAAGCATTTGCTCAGACATACATCATGCTTAATTACAATGTATTTTAATTTATTGAAAGAAATAATGACCAGAGCATGTAATGAGGTTCTGCGCAAGTTTCTCAGTAATTCCCAAGTGTCTTATATAATAAGTTAAATTCCTTTAATAACTGAGCCTTGTTATCACAGCTAAGTTTATCCCTTAATAGCCTCGTCTCATTGATTTACCATGGTTAATAAAAAATGTATTAATTTAATTAAAAAATTAGTTATCAAGGCTATGCATTTAGTTTCTGCGCAAAGTCTAAAGAGATCCCTAGAGGCCACTATAAATGAAATAATTTTACAAATAACAAACATATGTTATTACAGATTTAGAAAATTTAAGGAATAAAGAGTAGACAACTCATGAAAGTATCTGTAATAACACACGCAAGTTATTTTCTGTAATAACCCTATAGAGTTATATCTCTGACTGATCATGGACCCTATTACTAATTTCAGAATTGTTTTCAAAATAAATATACGAATATTAACAGTATTCATAATTTTATTCAAATAACTGTCTAGAGATTTTTTATCAGATTTTTCACGTTTACACCAATTTTTACAGTAGACAGAGAGAGCGTCTTTAATGATCTGACGACACTGTTTCCAATCTATTTTAGATGGAGGACGATATTTCGGTCCTTTCTTAAGAAAAGTTATGACCTCACGGTCTTCGACGATGTTGAGGTCTCCTGTAAGGACATGACCATAGGGAACATATCTAAAACTAGATGTTTCACAATCTCAAGAGGAAGGAACATTATTTTCTATACTGACGTCTGATGTAACTGATGTATAATTAAAAATCAAACTTCTGCTGGTTTTTTTTATAAGAATATGAAATAATAGGTGGTTCTATATTATCAAAATATGGAGGTATTTGGCTTTGGATGGTAGAGTCATTGAATATACTAGATAAGTTAATAAAATCAATACCTCTATTTATATATTTTAATTTAAGAAAATGCCGTTTATGATTTTCAGGTTTATCGATACTAGGAAATAGCCTATGATGACAAAAGGCTGTAATAATATGGGTATATACATGTATAATAATTTTCATTTAAAATCTTTCCTTGAAAATACAGGCTTAAATCATTACTTACCTCAAGATCATCATCACTGTAGCCTTGGTCTTCACCAAAATGTTCTTCCTGTAAAATATAAATATAGAACAGGTCAGAGGTTTGCTTTGTGCCACCTTAACACAAAAATTAAAGACTAAGAAAAATATCCTGTAAATTGAAAGCTTGGTAAAATTCCAGTTACCATGAGGCCAATATGTTTAGGAAACATGCAAAATATATTAAAAGAAATAAGTTCCTTAGTATTTTTCTCACTGTATGAATACAACTTTTTAATTAGTGCACATTTCTTTACATTTCCATAAATGATCACAGCTAAATTTACACGCATTTTAGAGAAAAGCATATAAAAAAGTTGCATATCACATAACAACTACTTAGCCTTACACATGTATAATAAACTGCTTCGCTGAGCGCAGCTGGATACGCCCGCAGAGGTCCAACCCTGAACAGTTGGGGCAAAAATGGACACAACATTCAAGCTTGATACCGGTCTGAATTTGGATTGTAATTAAATATTTGATATATTATAGGTTTTTGAATAAATGTAGTCAAAGAACTTGAAATTGATTATATGAAAGATTTCTTGCTGTTGTGCAATACACTGTGCTGTTGCGCAATACTTCTGTTGTCAGACTATAAACAAGTAAAATCTTATAACTCTGAAATGTAAAATCGAAAATTTATAAAAATCAAAAGGGAGCTTACAAAAATAGATATAAACAATTTACCAAAGTCTCATAAAATATGCTGAAAGCATTTTTGAGTTATTGTCCGAAAACTGGAAAATCCCCCTTTTTGTTATGAATAAAACCCCATAAACATATATTCTGAAATTTATAAAAATCAAAAGGGAGCTCATGTCGATATAAATAAACAATTCACCCAAGTTTCTTGCAAATTGGTGAAATTGTTTTTGAGTTATTGTCTGAAAACTGTAAACGGGCGTATAAAAATGTGTACTATACACACCTAAAGACGGTAATCAAATATAAAAAACTTACATATGTTAGATCCCAGTCAACATTGACATTGCCAAACACATCCTTCCTGCCTTGTAAAGCTGCTTTCAACTGGAATAGAATAGAATAGAGAATGGAAATAGTGAATGTGTCAAACAGACAACAACCCGACCAAAGAGCAAAAAACAGCACAAGGCCACAATACACATATAAATAGATTTCTATTATTGTCAGAATGTAATGTTTCAGTGGTGTCATGGTAGCATGTTTGCCTCGAAAGCGAGAGTTCTTGGGTTTGAACCCCGGCCAAGTCAAACCAAAGACTTTAAAATTGGTATTTGCTGCTTCTCTGCTAAGCACACAGCATTAAGGAGTAAGAGCATAGACTTGGAGTCAGAATGATATGTCTGGGTAAGATGACAGGTCTTCCTGTGGACTGTTACCTTGTGAACTAGGACGTTAAATATCTGGTCGGTCTAGTACAAGGATGTGTTAATATTCATATTAAATTAACATGTTCTTGCCTTGAATATGCATATTAATTTGCCACTGGACGTTAAGCAGCCATTCATCAATGTAATGTTAACAAAAGTGTGTGAAAACATATTATCACGTTTCATTAGGTTATGAATAAATGGATTCCTGGACATTCATTTTGATATGGATTTTTCTCTGTAGAATAAAATGTACAAATGTACTGTGACATGAAAAATCTTCAACAATAAAGTGATCCACGATTCACCAGTAAATGCAGTCATTAAGGTGGTACCTAGCACTACAGGGAGATAACTCTGTAAAATCAGCTAAACGTTTTAATTACGTTGTATTGTTAAGGAAATATTAAGCTTCTCAATGATTAAAATTAGTGTTTGTCAAACTGCTATATATCCAATGAAATTTTTCCGAGAAAGTGATTGGTTCAAGTTTTTTGAAATTTTTATATTTTTTTCAAAGGGTCAAAGTAAATATTTTGTCAAAATTTTATGAAAATTAAACGAGCCAAATTAATTTAAGTCAAGGTGTTGGGTACTACCTTAAAACGGGAAAAATTCTGTCTAACCTACATATTCTTTAAATATCTAAAACCAATAATTCAAGTCAGCAATGTTCTGATTACAGCTGTATGCAAAATTCTCAAAAAAATACCAAATAAAGTTACAAAGGGCTGTTCCATTAAAGCACATACAAAACATAGGAAAGGTGACGAAATTTAGGTAACTATATAGATAATTTCAAATTTTCACTTACATCTACACGGCACATACAAATTATTTGATATTCAACCATATTTTAGCTTTTGAAGTGCCTTTCTGGAGTCCCAAGTTATGAAAATGTACGTACTCAATAAGAAATAGGATTGTTTTCCCTCAATACATAAAAATTGGAACCCAAGAAATTAAAGGATCCATAATTTAAAAGATTACTGCAATCAATGAAGTTTACAAAGCAGTTTTTATCACAGTATATGCAAGTCACAAAATTAATGACATCTTTTAAAAATGTAAAACTGTTAATAATAACAGTCCATAGAGATAATTTATCAATTCCACAAGAACAAGAATGTGTCCATAGTACACGGATGCCCCACTCGCACTATCATTTTCTATGTTCAGTGGACCGTGAAATTGGGGTCAAAATTCTAATTTGGCATTACAATTAGAAAGATCATATCATAGGGAACATGTGTACTAAGTTTCAAGTTGATTGGACTTCAACTTCATCAAAAACTACCTCGACAAAAACTTAAACATGACACGGGACAGACAGACAAATGGACGGATGAACAAATGGACGAACAAACAAATGAAAGGACGCACAGACCAAAAAACATAATGCCCCTACTACTATCGTAGGTGGGGCATAAAAAATAAAATGCTTCGCTGGGGCGCAGCTTGATACGACCGCAGAGGTCGAACCCTGAACAGTTGGGGCAAGTATGGACACAACATTCAAGCTTGATACAGCTCTGAATTTGGATTGTTATTAAATATTTGACACAGCATAGGTTTCTGACACAGAAAGAATGTGGTCTAAGAACTTGATTTTTTTTAATTTACCTATTATGGTCCAATGTCCAAAATCAAAATACATGGTTAGATTCAGCATATCAAAGAACCCCATATATTCAATTTTTGTTAAAATCAAACAAAGTTTAATTTTGGACCCCAACTTGGACAAACTTGAAAACTGGGCCCATAATGAAAAATCTAAACACATGTTTAGATTCAGCATATCAAAGAACCCCAAGAATTCAATTTTTGCTAAAATCAAACTAAGTTTAATTTTGGACCCTTTGGACCTTAATGTAGACCAATTTAAAAAACGGGACTTAAAATTAAAAATCTAAATACACGGTTAGGTTTGGAATATCAAAGAACCCCAATAATTCAATTTTTGATGAAATCAAACAAAGTTTAATTTTGGACCCTTTTGACCTCAATATGAACCAATTTGATAGCGGGGCCCACAAATAAAAAATATAAATTCATGGTTAGATTCAGCATATCAAAGAACCCCATATATTCAATTTTTGTTGAAATCAAAAAAAGTTTAATTTGGGACCCCAACTTGGACCAACTTGAAAACTGGGCCCATAATCATAAATCTAAACACATGTTTAGATTCAGCATATCAAAGAACCCCAAGAATTCAATTTTTGTTAAAATCAAACTAAGTTTAATTTTGGACCCTTTGGACCTCAATGAAGACCAATTTAAAAAACGGGACCCAAATTAAAAATCTAAAAACACGGTTAGATTTGGCATATCAAAGAACCCCAATAATTCAATTTTCGATGAAATCAAACAAAGTTTAATTTTGGACCCTTTTGACCTCAATATGAACCAATTTGATAGCGGGGCCTACAAATAAAAAATCTAAATACATGGTTAGATTCAGCATATCAAAGAACCTCATATATTCAATTTTTGTTGAAATCAAACAAAGTTTAATTTTGGACCCCAATTTGGACCAACTTGAAAACTGGGCCCATAATCAAAAATCTAAATACATGTTTAGATTCAGCATATCAAAGAACCCCATATATTCAATTTTTGTTGAAATCAAACAAAGTTTAAATACTGGGCCCTATCTTGGACCAACTTGAAAACTGGGCCCATAATCAAAAATCTAAACACATGTTTAGATTCAGCAAATCAAAGAACCCCAAGAATTCAATTTTTGTCAAAATCAAACTAAGTTTAATTTTGGACCCTTTGGACCTCAATGTAGACCAATTTAAAAAACAGGACCCAAAATTAAAAACCTAAATACACGGTTAGATTTGGAATATCAAAGAACCCCAATAATTCAATTTTCGATGAAATCAAACAAAGTTTAATTTTGGACCCTTTTGACCTCAATATGAACCAATTAGATAACGGGGTCCACAAATAAAAAATCTAAATACATGGTTAGATTCAGCATATCAAAGAACCCCATATATTCAATTTTTGTTGAAATCAAACAAAGTTTAATTTTGGACCCCAATTTGGACCAACTTGAAAACTGGGCCAAAAATCAAAAATCTAAATACATGTTTAGATTCAGCATATCAAAACCTCATATATTCAATTTTTGCTAAAATCAAACAAAGTTTAATTTTGGACCCTTTGGACATTAATGTAGACCAATTTGAAAACTGGAACCAAAATTAAAAATCTAAATACACTGTTAGATTCGGCATAACAAATAAATAAATGTGATCAAAGATTTTACAAATCTAATGCGCCATACTGTGCAATTAAAGATTACTTCTTGAAATTTTTCAATATTTGAAATTTGAAAAAAAAATAATATTTGAAGAATAATTCTTTTTAATTTCTGAAATCTGAAATGAGAAAAAATTGGCCCCCCACAATTTCTTTTTATCCCCCCCCCCCCCTTTTTCCCCCAAAAAAATTCTTTCCCTCAAGATATGGTCATAATCTCAATTCAAATTTCCAATGGAGTTGGCAACCATAATTACCCATTTAAATTTACCATAGTGCTAACTTAATCTATTTTATAATAGAATTAATAAAAATATAGTGTCAAATCTTTCATATGGATTTTTTTGTAAAAAAAAAAGATGAAAACATTTGCAGATATTTTTACTGGTCTTCCTTTATAAATATGCATTTCTTTAAACATAATTTAAAAGCAGTGTAAGGGAAGTAACCAAAACGTTGTATTTGGATTACCTCCCTTACACTGTTTTAGATTATCTTTATTGTTCATTAACCATTACTTTATACATAATTTAAAAGCAGTGTAAGGGAGATAATTTCAATGATGTATTTGATTTATCTCCCTTACACTGCTTTAAATTATGTTTTGTACTATAGTATTTGTCCATTAACCAGGACAACCTGGTTTTTCCCCCTTTTTTGCCCCTAATTCCTAAACGGTTTGAGCCATAACCCCCCAAAGCAAATCCTTACCATCCCTTTGTGGTATGGAAACTTGTAGTATAATTTCAGAGAGATCCATACACCGTTCCACAGTTATTGTCTGGAAACTAGAAAATGCTCATTTTTGGCCCCTTTTTGGCCCCTAATTCCTTAACTGTTGGTACCATAACCCCCAAAATCAATCCCAACCTTCCTTTTGTGGTATTTAACCTTATGGTCAAATTTCAAAAAGATCCATTCACTTAAACTAAAGTTAGAGTGCGAAAACCAATATGTATTCGGACGACGACGCCGGACGACGACGACGACGCCGGACGACGACGACGACGACGACGACGACGACGACGACGCCAACGTCATACCAATATACGACCACAAAATTTTTTTGCGGTCGTATAAAAACAGTATAGAAATAGTTATTGTCAATTATAATTACCAAATCAATACAATTCTCGTGATTATTCTCCTTAGCAATATCCAGTGGTGTCTGACTATCGTTGTTTTCTACATTGGCAAGCTCAGGCTGGGTGCGTAGAATCAGTTTCATACACTCGGTTTTATTTAACAATGAACACAAATGTAAAACGGTATTGCCTTGTTTGTTTTTATGACCTAAACTAGCTCTGAAAAAGAAAAAGAAATGTGAGTTTGTAGTTTTTTGATATTTACAGACTTCTAAAGAAAAAAAAATGTACCAGCCTCCTGGATTTCAATTGCACATTGAATATTACATTAAATATGAAGACAATTCAATTGGTGCAACTAAAATATCTTGTTCCAAAATCTAAAAGTAATCTAAAATGTGCTTTATTTCCTGATGAGCTTATTAATAAAATTGAGAATGGAAATGGGGAATATGTCAAAAAGACAACAACCCGACCAAAGAGCAGACAACAGCCGAATGACTATTCTGTGCAATGAAGTCTACGTTATTAACTTACAAATGATTATTCTGTGAAATTAAGTCTACGTTATTAACTTACAAATGACTATTCTGTATCATGAAGTCTACGTTATTAACTTACATATGACTATTCTGTGCAATAAAGTCTACGTTATTAACTTACAAATGACTATTCTGTACAATAAAGTCTACGTTATTAACTTACAAATGATTATTCTGTGAAATTAAGTCTACGTTATTAACTTACAAATGACTATTCTGTACAATGAAGTCTACGTTATTAACTTACAAATGACTATTCATTGCAATGAAGACTACGTTATTAACTTACAAATGACTATTCATTGCAATGAAGTCTACGTTATTATCTTACATATGACTATTCTGTGCATTGAAGTCCACGTTATTAACTTACATATGACTATTCTGTGCAATAAAGTCTACGTTATTAACTTACAAATGACTATTCATTGCAATGAAGTCTACGTTATTAACTTACAAATGACTATTCTGTGCATTGAAGTCTACGTTATTAACTTACAAATGACTATTCTGTGCAATAAAGTCTACGTTATTAACTTACAAATGACTATTCTGTGCAATAAAGTCTACATCATTAACTTACAAATGACTATTCTGTGCATTGAAGTCTCAGTTATTAACTTACAAATGACTATTCTGTGCAATAAAGTCTACGTTATTAACTTACAAATGACTATTCATTGCAATGAAGTCTACGTTATTAACTTACATATGACTATTCTGTGCATTGAAGTCTACGTTATTAACTTACAAATGACTATTCTGTGCATTGAAGTCTCAGTTATTAACTTACAAATGACTATTCTGTGCAATAAAGTCTACATTATTAACTTACAAATGACTATTCATTGCAATGAAGACTACGTTATTAACTTACAAATGACTATTCATTGCAATGAAGTCTATGTTATTAACTTACATATGACTATTCTGTGCATTGAAGTCTACGTTATTAACTTACAAATGACTATTCTGTGCAATAAAGTCTACGTTATTAACTTACAAATGACTATTCTGTGCAATATAGTCTACGTTATTAACTTACAAATGACTATTCTGTATATTGAAGTCTCAGTTATTAACTTACAAATGACTATTCTGTGCAATAAAGTCTACATCATTAACTTACAAATGACTATTCTGTGCAATAAAGTCTACGTTATTAACTTACAAATGACTATTCTGTGCAATAAAGTCTACGTTATTAACTTACAAATGACTATTCTGTGCAATAAAGTCTACGTTATTAACTTACAAATAACTATTCTGTGCAATAAAGTCTATGTTATTAACTTACAAATGATTATTCTGTGCAATGAAGTCTACGATATTAACTTACAAATGACTATTCTGTACAATGAAGTCTACGATATGCAATGAGTACCCATCTTCTTTCTCTATTGCTAAGTGAAGTGCTGTCCCTGAATTTTCCTGAAAAGACATAGTAATAATTAAATTTCTTGTTTTGTTAAATCATGGCTATGAATTTCAAAAATAATAGAACTACATTAATAAATTCTCCCAAAACACATTTTTCTTTTCCCATTGACCACTTACAAAATTCAATGAAATTTCCATTTCCTCTTAGATAATAAGACCAATGACATGATATGACCAATGTAGCCTGGCATCCTGACCCAATCTAATACTTCGTCGATAGGACCAGGCATAATACAATCCACGTGGCCAAATATCAGCGCTGAACAGGATTGAATTACTGCGCATGTGCATGTTTTATAAACAAGGAATATATCGATAGGATCGTTAATTAACAGTTGATTGACTATGTTAATCAATAACATTTGAATTATATATGCTAAATTTTTCAAAATTTGCATTTCATATGAAATGAAAAATAATTTTCAATGAATTCCTGACAATATAAATATTTCCCGCCATGTGTCAAGAAATGACGCTATCCCACGATGCATCATTCTAACATCCAATTGACAAAACCATGTCGTTGTATTCTGCCTGGCTCTACTGTTGAGCAGTGAGCCAGGATCCCAATCTATGACCAAGGGTACTTTTGTTAATAATTCAAGATTCTTTGACACCTCTATTTGCACTTATCAAACATGAATTTCCTTTTGATTGTATAAGAGTAGTGTTGTTAGGTCAGTATTCTCTTCATACTTTGAAGTAAGACAAATTTCAGCAACATTTTAGCCAAATAAACATAGAGCATATGTATCAGCTAACACAATTTTTTTTTAAATAAATAGAAAACACAAAACATACGTCCTGTGTGAATATCCTTTTGGGCAAGGGTTTTGCTCTATATTATTACTCAACTAGAATCAGTCAAGTAGACAAAATCCTTTCCCTCATTTGTATTTTACCGAATTTACTATCTTTCCATGATTTATAACCTGTCAAAAGGAAATATATGAACAAATAAACTGTTGACACAGAGATATGTCTTGCCTGTCTGCATGAAATTAAAAAAAAAGACAATCTGATGGACAGCAACATTGCTTATTAATTCAAATTCACTGGACCATGATTTTGTGGGCAGGGCTTAGAAATGGTTGACAAACTGAGATGTACTGATAGTAATGCATCTTTATTCAAAATATGATTGATCTTTCACAAGAAGTTCTTATTAAACTGACTTAAGCAGAAAACTTAACATTGAAAATTGCTAATTAATTTAAAGTCACTGGACCATGACCTAGGGGGCAGGGCCTCAAAATAGTCGTCAAACAGATATGTACTGATAGTAATGCAACTTCATACTAAATATCATTGATCTACCAGAAGTAGATCCTATCAAATTAACTTAAGCAGAAAACTTAACATTGAAAACTGCTAGTTAATTCAAAGTCACTGGACCATGACTTAGGGGGGCAGGGACTCAAAATAGTCGTCAAACTGATATGTACTAATAATAATGCAATTTCATATTAAATGTCAATGATCTATCACAAGTAGTTTCTATCAAACTAACTTAAGCAGAAAACTTAATCTATCAAACTAACTTAAGCAGAAAACTTAACATTTAAAATTGCTAGTTAATTCAAAGTTGCTGGACCATGACCTAGGGGGCAGGGCCTCAAATAGTCGTCGCAATGATATGTACTGATGGTTATGCAACTTTACATTAAATATCAATGATCTAACATAAGTAGTTTCTATCAAACTAACTTAAGCAGAAAACTTAACAATTGTTGACGCCACCGCCATCGCTTTTACAGGAAAAGCAATCCCTATGTCTGGCTTTCCGCATCTTTCGTCGCAGGCGAGACAAAAACTGCAATGGTTTATTAAAATACATAGATTAAAAGTTATATTCTGCAAACTGGAAAAAATTTTAAATAAAACTACATTTCATAAAACTTGACCAGTCTATCTAGTCCTCTTGCAGTTCTATCATTTGATTCGACTTGATTAGCATAGCAGTTCTATTACTCTCCTCCATACTGACATCACCTGACAGTTCTATCAATAGATCAGACCTGATTATTAAAGTAGTTCAAATACCCTCTAGACCTGACAAGTATTGCAGTTATTTGACCCTCCCTCCATACTTACATCATCTGGCAGTTCTGTCATTAGATCAGCTCCCTCTGCATAGACCTGAATTAAAGCTCCTATATCTTGCTGTATTATTGCCTGCTTTAAGTCCTGTTTAAGGTCTTCCTTGTCTGTGCTGGTTATTATTACATATTTATGTTGTTCATATTTAGCCTTAATATAATGGAGTCTTTCTTCCCTGTAGAATAAAATGATATCATTACATGATAACATCATGTTTTGTGTGTCTACTGTGGATCTTAAGATCTCTAGAAAATCCTTTTTCAGTACATGTTCTAATAACAAACTGGAGTAAAAATATGTAAAATTCACCAAATCATAAATATCTATTCACTTTAACTGTATGACTGCCATTTGCAGTAATTTTTTGGACACAATTTTATTCTTTAGCATATCAATTTTGCTGCTGTTTGGAAACATATTATTCAACCCAGACATAGAGGAACTCATTAAATGCAAGTGCTTCCTATGACACATCACAAGAAAGCAAACGAAAAGCTTCATATAACATATTATTTCATGATTGAAGCATAAAAATCTAATTATAAGAATTGAATGATTCTTTTTATAATTTTTTGGGTTGTAAAAGCCTTGATTGTACGCTTACTTTAAGTTGATATATTTAGAACGAATGCTAGCCATATGAACCCTGAGGAATACAGGTATTTTGTTCCCCCAAAACTCATATTTTCAAGCAATTTTCTTTAGCCTTAACAACGGCATTATGTGTTCTTTTTTCACCTAGCAGTCAAAATATCCCACTTCCAAGATAATAGCAAAAGATACATCTAATTATGCATTATAAAAATACACTTATTTTCATATTTTATACATACATAGGACTAGAAGGTTTCAGTTTCATAGAAGAATCTACTTTAGCTTCCACTATTTCATTAAAGTTTTGGTTCCCTACCACTCTGGCCAGCTGAAATTCAAATAAAAATAAAGTAGTAAAAATTCAGATTCATACTATAGAATATTGACCCCAAAAAAATGCAAGTTTCTAAATTTGTTAGATAAAAACAATCTGATTTGCCTTTACATGAAAGATCAGAGAGAATAATATACATGTTTAAACATTTTTGTTTTATATTTCCTCTATTCACAAGTAACATAACATAGCTGAATTTTTCATGCTTCAACTTACCTGAACTGACATTTCGTGTTTTTGTTTTTCTAACATAATATTCAAAGATTTTTGGAAAATGTCTAAATAATGAAATTCAGGGGTTCAAATTAGTGTGGGTCTGAGGTCCGGGACCTGTCTTTTCTAGGAGAGGACTTTTCATTTTTAAATTACAAAAGTCAAGGACCTACCATTCTTTACACTGATGCTTGATACACAACCATTGATTTCTTATGGAGGACCCTTCACTTAAAATTTCAAATGGTCCTGGACCTTTCATTATTTAAAGAAAATTTGAACCCCTGGAAATTGAGAATGGAAATGGGGAATGTGTCAAAGAGACAACAACCCGACCATAGAGCAGACAAAATTTGTTTAAACACTTTTAAGAGGTAACATATTTTCCGCTGATTTTGAAAGAATCTTTAAAACAAAAAAAGTAAAATAACACAACATTTTGGTAAATTAGACTTCTTGCCTTTTCATTTAATGGTTAATCACTTGACTAATGAGGATTGTCTTAAAAAACAGCTGGAGAATCTAGTATATTTCATAACATAAGAACACAAGGAGACTATTTTGCCCTAGGGCACCCCAAAAAGGTAACTCAATGATATGGTGTCCAAAGAAGTAAGACAGATAAACCTCATAGACCAATTGAACAATGAACCATGGAAATGAGGTCAAGGTCAGATGAAATCTGCCAGACCAACATGTACCCCTTACAATCATTCCATACACCACATATAGTTGACCTACTGCTTATAGTATCTGAGAAACAGACCTAATCACTAAACTTTAACCTTGAACACTGATCAATGAAATGAGGTCGAGGTCAGGTGAACCCTGTCTGATGGACATGTAGACATTGCAAGGAACCCATATACCAAATATAACTATCCTATTATTCATAATAAGAGAGAAATTCACTCGACAAAAAAACTATTAATTTTTTTTCAAGCACTCACTGAACCATGAAAATGAAGTCAAGGACAAATGGACTTATGACAGACAAAATCTTCGTCACATAAGGTATCTGCATGCAAGGCATGAAGCATTCAGGTCTTCTACCTTCTGAAATATAAAGTTTTATACAAAAAGTTTACACTGCTTTGCCTTAATTTTTCATTAAGGTTTGGAGAGAAGGGACCGGAGGTAGGCTCACGTATAACCCCCGTCCCCCCCATCCAAAGGGTCTGTCCCCTCACAAATTATGATTAGAGTACATACCAGTAATTGTGAGGTTCCTAATTCATCTATAACAATACTCTGAGTTCTAGAAATATGTACACCTAACTGTCTGTGGATACCACAGCATTCTAAACAGATTAATACACCTAAATTTGTTGACAGCCACTCGGGATCTGAAATGTATTAAAATAAACAGATTAATACACCTAAATTCATTGACAGCCATTATTTATTAAAAAATATTTTCAACAATTCTCAGTAGTATAACATATTATAAAAGTATATCAAATAGGAAAATAACTTTCAAATTACACTTTAAAGAGGGTCTGGGAAGGGGTTTACAGAATAGTTAAAACAATAAAGGACAAAAAATACAGAATAAAGGACAAAAAAAATATATAGAATAGCAAAAAATAGGTCAAATAAATAAAGAATAGAGAATAATATTGTGCTAAAATATAAAAAGAAAATAAATATGGCCAAAAAACTAAAGAATAGATAAAAAAAAAAAGGGCCCAAAAAATTCAAGAATACAGATTTTAAGAACCCCCCCGTCAAGACCCTCTTTTATCTTTATTTCAACCTAGTTTTACAGTACTGAGTAATTTCATTGTTAGCAGTTAAATAGATTACATTATTTCAAATTTTTATGAATGTACCAAATATTTATAGTAAACACAATATAAACAGTTAATTTCAATTTTTTTTTATATTTCAGTGCAATCACCAACTTATGCAGTGTCAATACTAATACTGATCTAGGCTACCTAGCACATTTGTTCTCTTTATTGACCTCTTTGTTTTTATTTTCATTAAGGAAATGGATGTTGGTTAAACTGCAATCTGTTGTTGAAGCTTTGACATTTGACAACCTTTTTAAAAATTTGCAAGGGCTGTGGGTCCTCAAATGGCAGCCCATATATAAAATTTTATAAATAAAAGATATATTATTGTGGGAAAAAATTCATAAGGAATCAAATGAGGTTTGAATTATCTACTTTAAGTCTAAATGGGCTGCACTCTGACTTCCCTTGGCTCCAGCAACTACAAAAATCTGTCAATTCTCAGAGCTATCCATGACTAGTTGTAGTGTAGAGTACCAGTAATTTTTCTTCATTTTTTTATGTATTTTTTATTCATATAGTGACTGACCTTTCATTATTCAATTTGGATCTTGACCTTTGACTTAACTTGTATTTATATTGGAAAGCATTTGGTACACTTAACAAAAGGAATTTTATGTGTTTCTTACCTTTTGCATTGCAGTCACAGCAGACGTTGTTGCCAGGCAACCTTTTAACAATTTGTAGAATACTCCCTGTCAGTTCTTTAACATTTTGGTTTATACAGGGAGAATTTGTGTTGTCGTGAAAAGCTTTCATTAATACTTGTTCTTTGGCATTATTTAAAACAGATATCCACCTGTACAAATAGAAAGAGTCAATATGATACAAAAGAAAACTACCTATGTATGTGGATTATCTCTTGTTTCTACCTGGCATGTTTACAAATTCTAAGGTCCTTAGGCGGCCTATTGCAATGATGCAAGGAAAATTTCTAGCCCATATCCAATATACCCTTATTTTCCAGTGGTTGTCAGGGTTCTCACTAGGGCAAGTCCATGAGTCCTGAACTCGTGAAAATCTGTCTGGACTCATCATTCGTCCAAAGATGCATGAAGGTTGTAAAATTTTGTATGAATTGAGCACTCACATCATCATTTTATAGCAAAATTTAAGAATAATCTAAATTTGATGTCATTTCCGTGCTCTATTTTGTGATAGCGACTGAAATAATAAATTATACATGTATGGCAATACAATTTCTTCTTCTCGCTGTTGGACTCATCATTGCCAAAGACTCTCCTTCAAAAGTTCATAGTGAGAACCCTGGTAGTCCAAATTTTCCATCATTCATCTCGGTTGCCTTATCTGGAGGAACCTACGTATTGTATTAAGTGTCAAGGATATGCATGAAATATTTGCCACTGGAGATTCATATTAGCATGCAACAATCAATACATCAACATTCTAAATATAAAATCCAGGCAAGAAGTTTCACCTTTTCTACTAAAAATTGTCTGGAGCAGTAATGAAATGACTATTTCACAGAATTCTATCCTTCATGAAAACAAAAGGCATAGTTAGGAAATCTTTTTTCAATTCATTGCCTCATTTCAAAAAATATCTTAGTGAGCAAAATTACTCATAAGTCAGGAACATTTCAGTATAACTTAGTTATGATCAGTTTTTGTGAAAAGGGCCAATGAAATTTAAGTTGGCCATTTATGAATTTGGCTATTCCTTTTTGTCTCTATTAATTATATAGCTCTTAACATTTCTACAATTTTATATATCATTTTGCAATTATGGGTTGTTTGCCTGTGAGAGAGTTTCACATGTTTATTAGTGACTTGGATGGAGAGTTGTCTCATTGACACTCATACCACATCTTCTTATTTCTATTTACTGCAGTGTTTTTTGCTCCTACTGTGTGGATGCTGTAGAATGTGTCCCAGAGCTTGTGGTGTATGTCCTTATATTTTGCAATTATGGGTTGTTTGCCTGTGAGAGAGCTTTCACGTTTATTAGTGACTCTCCATCCAATTTAAGTCTGTCATCATTACAGTAACTGAGCTGGTGTTATGGAAGCGGTTGCATGTGAAGTCATTTTGGAGCCCTTTATAGCTTGCTGTTTGGTGTGAGCAAAGGCTCCGTGTTGAAGGCCGTACTTTGACCTATAATTGTTAACTTTTTATACATTGTGACTTGGATGGAGAGTTGTCTCATTGGCACTCATACCACATCTTATTTATATTGGCTTTGAAAAGTTTAGGTATGAGTGTTTCCTGATGAAGGTAAATCCACAAAATTTATAACAGTTATTCTTATTTTTAAGTTTAAGGATGTTCGCTTGTCATGTTTTGGAATTTTTGTCAGATTTTCAGAATCCTCTGGTTTTATCCATGTGAATGCCTTAAAAAATTTTGCCCATTGACCCCCATTTTTCTTTTGATAAATCTTTTACATGTATAATTATAAGCCTTAAGTAAAAGTCTTATAAAATCTTTGAAAGGCTATGAAAAATCAAGAGAGAACATTTTCCCGCCAAAATTTCAATGGCTAATATCTCGAAAACAAGCACATTGACCTACATTTTTTTGTTGCTCTATTGGTTCCTTTAATAATCCCCTATCAATTTATACTAGTGTTATGAAAAGCTTGTTATTTTGAAACGTGAGTAGCGAACCTCCTCAAACTCTGGCAGTTAACACTTACTCTTTCATACTATCCTCATCCTCAGCTTGGAAATGATAAGTTCTGTTTTCTATAATGACAAAAAAATACATTCTACTTGCATGTCTTTATAGCATTTTGTTTCAAAACATATTAATTTTTACACTTTATCTGTGTAAATTTTCTTACATGTCAAGACAATGCAGTACCTTCTGGATATCAGTAGTTGGAGCACTGTATATTTCTTGGTTGCAGTTTCTTGAATTTAACTACATACCTCACTCATGTAATAGTGGTTTTATAAAATCCTACATGGGACCTAGGGAAGGCACTTCAAAATCTTATCTATGGGTGCATGTTTTTGTACAGTGAAAGTGTAAGAGAATTTTTTAATTTCTCTTACACTTTCACTGTACAAAAACATGCACCCATAGATAAGATTGCCTGTATAGGTGGTTACCCCATTTTTAAAAATTTTTCCCTGGATTCCATGTTTTTTTCAATGGAACAGTTCTAAATTTGATTGTAAAAACTGTTTACTCTTTATTTTCAAAAGCCTAAACATAGATTGAAAAGGACCTAATTTCTGCTAGGGGCTGTTTCATAAAGAAATACATGGGACCCAGCGATGGGTGGATGTCATCTATGTTTTTGCATAGTGGAAATGCAAGTGAAATTTCAATTTGCCTCTATAGGTGGTTACCCCATTTTTAAAGTACCTTTCCTGGGTACCATGAATGTTTTAATGGAACAGCCCTAATATGAAATATGATTTTCCTTTTCATACATCAACTTTAAAGAAAATTTTGGATTAGAAAAGTATGTGCAACCCAAGAAACAATTTATAATTGGTGAGATTATGTAAATAGCTGCCAAAAAAATATTCTGTGTTTTTTCTTTGCTCTAAACAAAGAAAATATGGTTGGAAAATGTTCCTTCGTTTTTACGAAAAATTTGCAAGGGTTCTGCGGAACCCAGTGTCTCGCCTACTTTTGCTGTTAGTCGCAGGCTCAACAAAAATGGGGAAATAATTATTAAAAATTTTCCTCTAGATACTATCTTTTGAATGTAAGATGCTTCTGTTCACGTTTGGTAAGAATCCAGGATGGTTTATGAATCTAATAAGTGTTTTAAAAACTTTAACTGCAGACTGTATGTAATGTTAAATGGAAGAAAAACTAAGTCCATTTATAAGTAATATACTGAAAAACAGGAATTTTTTTTTTACAAAATTTACTTTTGATTACTATCTTATGATCATAAACAAGCTTCTGTCCAAGTTTGATACAAATCCCGGATAGTTTTAGAAAGTTATTAAAATTTTGAAAACTTTAACCACAGAGTGAATGTAATGTTAACTGGCAGAAAAACTAAGTCCATTTATAAGTAAAATAAGGAAAAACAGGATTTTTTTTTTTAACAAAATTTACTTTTGAATACTATCTTATGATTATAAACAAGCTTCTGTCCAAGTATGGTACAAATCCAGGGTAGTTTGAGAAAGTTATTAAAATTTGAAAAACTTTAACCTCAGAGTGAATATTTGTGGACGCCGCCGACGACGATGAAGACGGAATGTAGGATCACTGTGTCTCGCTTTTGTGACAAAAGTCACAGGCTCGACAAAAAGGAGCATATTTAGATATAACATAAAAACTCTTGTGTAATTCATTAAATTTGTTTATTTTATGCATAATTGTTTACTTTTTACACATTGTGACTTGGATTGATAGTTGTCTCATTGGCACTCATACCACATCTTCTTATTTCTACTTACTGTCTTAAATACATAAATACACATTAAGGAATACTTACGAGAGACTAGATCAAAACACTTTTTACCAGGATCATCATGAACTAACTGAAAAAAAAGAAAAAAAACTAAATCTTTTTGAAAACTGCAGTATGATACATATATACAAACCTTAACGTCTTTTTCAAATTTAAATCATCTTAAAATTGAAAATTTAAGTTTTTATTACATTAAAATGTATAAAATATTGTGGCAAGTGGAAATTGACTATAAATATTAATAAGACTAAAAACAATGATTCAACAATGTTGCTATGCTAATTTAAAATAATGATGGCTACCCTGTAGGGTATTGCACCAGATTATCATATGAAAATTGTTATATTTAATTTTCATGTTTGCTTAAAGAAGTACCTATAGTGGTGTAGTCAAAATGTTGTTGAGTAAATTCAACAACGTAATAAATAAGTTGTGTCTTATGCAAAATATAATGTTAGAGAATATTTATTTCTTGGAATACTTGTTTAAATTAATGATATTCAGTTTAAACTTCTGAAGAACTTAAAGCAAGGAAAGTGATGTTTGCAATTAAAATGTACACTGGTTTTTTAAATAATCTGCCAGTTAAAGTAGCATGCAGCCTTTTTGTCTCTATAGTAAAAAAAAAATGGAGGACACAGATGATGCCCCTGCTTGCACATTACAATATAAACGGACTGTAAAAGTGACACCACCCAAATTTGAACTTGATCTGTGTTTTATGGTAATGAGCATTCTGTAAAAGTTTCAGAACATTTGGTTGAGGCAAATTAAAGTAAGGGAATGGAAACTAATTTTGAGACATAGGTACGGACAGACAGACTAGGGTAACATTTAATGCCCCCTCTGCCGCACCGGGGGCATTAAAAAACAATAGCTACCTACAATTCAGTAATCATTTAAATGAATCCATATGTTTCAAAATATAGAGCACAACAATGAGCCAAGATATCAAAGAACAGGAAATGAGCTGTCAATTCTAAAGCAAACTGGTTTTCTATATTTTGTAGGTAACTATTGCTGAACCTAAAAGGGCAGCTAGTATGAATACAATTGATGTATTCTAATGTATGGTGCTTTCAGGCTTGTTTGACTTGACACTCTATGCGAATGCCTGCCAAACTTCACCATTTTAAATACCAGATTTTTCCTTTGGAAAACACGGTTCAAAATATAGACCTTCTTATTTTCTCAGATAAATCATGCTTTCAAAAACTACATTTGTCTTTTTGTAATAAAGTATATCCTGGGAACAAGAAAATCTTCATCAAACTTAGCAGAGAGAACAGAGCTAGGGAGATATCTGCTAGAGATGCAAATTAAAGATAAGGGTTTTAATATACTTAGTAAGACTTTAAATTCTGAAACAAATACAAATCTTTTACACTTTTAAAAAGTCATGACCTTAAGAAAAAAGACTATGTTCATCCTGTAATACAATGTATACTGTGGAGGATGAAACTCATTTAATCTTATATTGTAAAAAAAAATCAAAACTTAGAGGCAATTTATTTGGAAAAGTCTTTTAAAACATACAAGATTATAATCCATGTCATGAAAATGACAAAATTAAATATCTTTTTGCCTAACAAAGTAAAGAGAAGTAAAAGGCTTCATGTTCTTTAAGAAGTAGGCCTTAGAACTGAGTACGGCAGACTCTTAATTTATTTATATTTTATATAAAAAGATCGTTTTGCTGTTATACATTCTTATGTTTGGGTTTCTTTTTTTAGTTTTTCATCCTTGTTACATACATGTTTTATGTTTATTATGTCACAAATCTTCTATGATTAAAGTGACGATAAAGTATCTAATTTGATTTGATGAAGTATTTAATTTGATTTGATTTTGATATAAATTTTCAATAAAAATTATATGATTTATAATTGAAGTAAGTATAAAATCCCGGTCTTAAACCTATCACTAAACATGTTCTTGACTGGTACACATAAATAAGCTGAACCCCCAACACAAGTTACCAAAATATATCTTGTTTTGTATCATTACATGGATTTTGACAGTGTCTTTTTCTACTTACTGCTTAAAAAATAAAAAAATTTCCTATCATTTTTTATAAGCATTTTTTTTAAACCAGTTGGCCACATGACATCAATACCTACCTTAACCTGGCAAGTAAGTAGATTTAGTTTCACCGGGTCTTTACTCTCCTACAATATACAAGACACACATTTTTTTCTAATACATAAGGACATTTTAAGCATTTACATTATTTTATTTATATAAAGAGTTTAACCTTTTTTTAAATTTGTGGATATTTTATCATTAAAAATCATACTTTTTATTTTCTTATATATTTTACTCATCTTTTTTCTGATTTTTTTCAGCAAGCTTCCAAATTTTTGTAACATATATTTGATATATGGACATGTAATAATTACAAATTCTCAGTTTTGGTATAGTTTATGTTACTCAATCTTTAGATTTCTGTGTATTGTTTTGAGGACACTTGTTATGTCATTTTGTCTGGGTTATTTTTTTGCCATGCTGTTGTTTGTTTATCTTTGATTGCTCATTGGTTTTATCTCCTGTTTTTTTAACTGGTACATCATTTTCCATGCTGTTGTCTGTTTATCCTTGATTGCCCATTGGTTTAATTTCCCTTTTTTAACTGGTACTTCATTTTCCATTTTGCTCTATCACATACATGTACATTGTATATAATTTGGACATAAGTAGTATTAAGACTTCTTAATTTTCCAACTTGCCTTTTTATTTACACTTTAATGATTTGTGTGCAGAGTTATACATATTTCCAGTGCCTTACTATTCACATTAGTAATGTCAATAATTTTTCCATAATATAAAATAAGATGTGGTATGTTTGACAATGAGACAACTTCCAACCAGAGAGGGGCCTTGGTGGCTGAGTGGGCTAAGAAGTTGAACTACTGTATCAGTAGCCTGTCAACAATGAGGTTGTGAGTTTGAATCCCGCACGTGGCAGGTGAGCTAAACTCCAATCTTAATTGACTAGGATTGTCAGTTTTCCTACAGAAGGTCGGTGGTTCTTTTCGTGCACTCCGGCTTCCCCCATCAATAAAAACTGACTGCAAAGAAATATCACAATAGTGCTGAAAGTGGCATTTAACACCAATCTATCAGTCAATCCAACCAGAGACCAAATGACGGGTATGTAAGGTATGTCTGTTGACGGTTGTACAGTAACCTGTATATTTTCATTCTTGTCATTTGCTCTTTGGTGTAAAGTTGTCTCATTGGTAATGGTCTCACTGGTAATGATACCACATCTCCATATTTTTATTTTAATTACTTACATCAGAATGACCTATTGACATTATACCATTGACAATCCTACATTTTCTCTTCTGCCATATTCTCTTCATTCTTCCCTCACTCTTTTTAAGTAGGTTTCCCTCCTTCTCAAAACCATGCATTTTATTGCCTTGTAACTGGTGAAGGGAATACCCACTTGATACTTTATTGGCTGCAGGCTGGAATGATATCAACATTTTTTATCATTAAATTAAGATATAACATCTGTAAGCCATTTTTAATAAGTGAATACTTGGTATTCACTATCGCGCAAGTCTTCTTTTTTTTGCTCTTGGCATGGTTGGTTCTCCTGATATATATATATATATAAAAACATGTCCTTTAGTAGATATGTTACATTTACTATTCTTTTGGTGATTCCTGTTCTAGTCACATGGATCTTAAAGAAGATTTGTCTAATCAAATTTTTCACATCAAATTCTCTAATTAATGCAAAAATTTCTAAACACAGTATCGAATCTACATAGTAATACCGTTAATTTTGTTCCATTAAAAGAATGATTGCTGTTTGATTTTCTAAATAAAAATATAAATGTGGTAGAGGGTGTTAATTGTGATGTTTTTTAAGGTTTTCAAAAACAGAATCACAAAATTACTCTTGCAAATTTTATCTCCAAACATGCTTTGACCATCAACCACAAATACCATAATCAATTCTGAAGCATGCATTATTAAGTTGTTAAATGCAAACTCTTTTCTATTTTTTAGCCAAATTATTGTTCATCATAAGCAAAAATAAAATGCATGTATGATTTGTATATTATATCAAAATGTTCTGGTGTAAAGGTAATTTATTGATGTATTTTTGTTTTTCAATGTTAACATAATTTGTTTCTATAACCAAGATATTAAAAAAAAAAAAAGACCGACATACAAAACACCATAAAAGAAATTCCAACATTATCAAAAAGCTACAATACCAACATAAGCTAAATCATATACAATTTAAAGATGGAAGATTTAAGCCTCTTCAAATACATGTAACTCTATTTAAAAATACCTTTTGTTTGTGCAATCTATTTTGGAAAAATGGCAGAAATATTTTAACATCATATTTCAAGCAATGCTATAGCTTCACAATGCACATGAAAAGGCTTTAAACAAAAACAAAATGTTACCCTTTTGTCAAAATGAAATAAAATATACTGAAACTAAACAAATAAGATACATGAAAAATAATCATAACTTAAGGACACATGGGAAAACAAACTAAAAACGTACAAGAAAAATGAAGCGTTACATTTTACACATGCACTGTAAAAAAAAATATAAAATCTATTTGTACAAAGTTAAGAAACAGTATAAAAACTTGAAGAAGAGTCTTGCTTTATAACAGTAAGTGAAGCAAGCTCATTGAGATTTTCTCCTGTTTCTAAACCAGTATCAATATATTTTATACTTTCTCTCAAATAACAGTTGTAGTATTTTTATCCTGCAATTTGGCGGGGACTTAAAATATTAACTTTTCAAATTTAAAGCTGTAGCCTCTATTTTTTTGGAAGAAATTATCCGGATATGAACCATAATGTTGATATAAAAAACAACGATGACTTAACCTTTTTTTTTATTGTATCTTTGTTTCATGACAGAGATACAATGTAGGATGCCCAAAGACAACATTTGTATATAAATTGTATAATTTTATCTTTATTTGTATGTATAGTATAGTAAAATAGCTGATTGCAGGATAAATACATTTATCTAAAGTGTTGATTAGTAGAGGGTACGAAACCTGTTATGCTTAGTTGAAGCAATAATACATAAGACTTATATTCTGAAAGTTATCAGATATGTTGCAAAACAATATTGTTTACGACAACACTTATTTTATCTCATATATATTTTTTTTTTAATTTAAAAATTATGCATTCTGCAAATATAAGCAAAACAATTGGCATATTATCCAAAATTTAAAACCAGATGTATCTTTACAGGGGCAAGATATTTTGATATATAATAATTAAAAAAGGTAACTTTTAGCATAGCTCCCCTACTATCAACACTTTAACATAAAATAAGCTTTACACAATAGATTACCAGTCCTAAAGTTGAGTTCCTGTTTTGCTTGCCCAATAAAAATAAACCACAAAATAATATAAAGATATCTACAGACAGCTAGATTTCTTCCATTTAAACATACATGGTATATATGAGAATGGCACTATGAAAATGGAGTACTGTGAATTTTGCAGTTTATCTATTCATCTATAGAGAAAGTGCCATCCCTGAATACCATGTATTTTAAACGTAACAAGCCTATAGGCAACTCTCTATTTTGCCTGTCTGATAATAGCATGAATGAACATTTCCCTCTATAGATTAAACTATAGCTTAATCATTACTTGTTTAACAAGCAAAAGCTTTTCATAAAAACTAGAAAGCAAAGGACAGATTTTAGAAGTTAGAAATTATACTATAAAAACATGATTAGATATCGTGTAGAGATAGCAGTCTACAGGCATGCAGACCTTACTAATTCTAAACCTCCTCGATAAATCATGCTTTTAAGGTTTTTAATTTTGATATTGAACTAAATTTGTCTGTGCATGTTATGGTGTTAGTTTAGCTTGGCAACAGTCGAATGAGATTAATGATATGAGCTGCGCCGGATAGAAATCGACCTTATGCAAATGAATTCGAATACATCTGTAAACCTATTTCGGGTTAAAAAAAAACTCCACGGAAAGCTGTAACTGTTTGGAAATTGAGTTGTCATAAGAACCCTAAAAAGCAGTTAAAAATTCATCTTTTATTTAGTATTTGAATGTTATATAATCAATCATAGTCTTACACATGTACATGTCAACGTGCACTTGCATAAGGTCGATTTCTATCTGATGCAGTTCATATCATAAGAATGTATTACAGTTTTTGGTAGATTTTCCAACCTGAGTGTGCAAATTTTTCTGGTTTCAATTAACATTTATCTTATAAAGGGGGCATCCAACGCTTTGACTAAAATAGATTTGGCTCGTTTAATTTTTATAAAATTTTGACAAAATATTCACTTTGACCTGTAGACGAAAATATAAATATTTCAAGAAATTTGAACGACTCAATTTACATGAATAATTTCATTGGATATATAGCAGTTTGACGGACACTAATTTTGATCATTTGAGAAGCTTGATTCTCTTTTACTAATAGTATGTGATTAAATCATTCAGCTGATTTTTAAAGAGTTAACTCCCTCAGGTTTTCTGTACCCCCTTAATGTGCCAAAGAACAGAAGATTGCATTCCAATCTATGGATATCTAGCCTAAAGTTTTTTTTCCTATATTGTGTGGCAAATAGAACAGATTATTCAAGTTTTATTTATACCTCCTTTTATTATTAAATTATCTAGTTACCCAAATTTGACAAAGGGCTATTCCAGAATTAGTTATATGGAGGTTGGAAGGCACTTACTTAAAATACTATAGATGTAATGGGTCTACAGTTATCATGCAATAACAAATTAAACTTCTAATTAAAATAGTATGGATGGGGGTCTTGGGGAAATAGTACCTTCCAAAACCCATACATTTAATTTTGGAACAGCCCTAGCATCACTATTAAATATAGTAACACCACATTTTGACCTCTTTCTATTCTGGTCTACTCACTTCCTTATAGGATGCCATTGAACCTTTAAGGGCATCCCTGAGTTTGACAAGCTCATTCCTTTCCTGATTCTGGGTGCGTTTGATTGTCTCTAGTTGATGAACTAGCTTATCTATGAACGACTGGAAGTGATTAATGGTTTTAAGTCCTTCTTGGAAGAACCTGTAAATATAAAGTGAAACAGCAGGTAATTTAAATATTAAGTCAAACTACAGGTAATTATGTATTCCATTTTTTTGTGAACAATGAATTATGTAATAATTAGTCCCGAGAGACAAAGTCTGAAATATATTCAATGAGTTACCAAACAACACATTAATTCACAAATGTATGTAGCACAAGAGTGTTACATCAGTGTTGTTTGGTGTTTTATTTTTCCATATTTGAATTCTTGGATTTGTAATTCTTTTAATTGCAAGTATTATATAAAATATTAAAGTAGAAAATGCAAGGAAACATTGGTATATATTTTTCTGGAAGTTCTAAATTATTCTATGTCACGAGAATTGTGCCTAAGAAAATTTGAATTTAAGGTTTTATATTTAACATTTTTACAAAACTGAAAATTATATTTATCAAAGAATATAAAGTGATTTGTTCAGCCAAAATTATGTCTTGAAATGACAATCCACAACTGTTCATCTATTTCCTACTTACATTGTCAATGCACGATAGTAGTCTACTAAATGCAGCAGCAAGTCCACACCTTTCTTTGTCTTGATTTCATTCACTCGTATTAAGTACTGAAATGGAGAGAGAGAACAATTATTATGATACAATGCAACTCACCATACTATTTGATTCTTTCTGTTTGTAAGCTTTAGGAATCATTGTTCCAAATATAGACAGAGATCTTTATTATACATTCATCAGCATCTACCTTGTGCTTGGCTTTAATGTTTAAATCTATTATTTGCAAATTCATTTATTTATGAATGAACCAATTTTTCATAATTTTGGAAAATTAAACAATTTCAAGTATAATTGAGTTGATGGTTTTCATCCATTGCTCGTCTAAAATAAACATCAAATGATTTTTAGCTGACATGTACTGTAAATTCAGGAAAGCACTTTCAAATTTTATCCATGGGTTGGTGTTTTTGTACAGTGAAAGTGTAAAAGAAAATTCTATAATTGCCTTTATCATATACATAGTAGTAAATACAGGTAAACTGTATGTGTAATACAATTAATGACAATCGTGTTGTATCAACCATCCATGATGATATTGACATCAGTCACGCTTACATAAGCTTTATCAAACCCCTTAATCTCATTGACGTCACATCATCGATATCAGTCACGCCTGTAAAGGCTTTATCAAACCCCTAACCTGTGTTACATCAACTTACGGGGAAAAATATCTGCTTTAAGTATATAATAAAGTGTACATGATATGACCTTTTCAATATCACACCCTGTATCAACCCTCAACCAATATAATCCCTTGAGCATAGCTCTTTAGATTATATTGGTGTCTCGGGTTGATACGGGTGTGATTTTTAAAAAACCATATGATATTCTCTATCTATTAATGGTTAACCCATTTTCAAAGTGCCTTCACTTGGTACCATGTGTGTTTAAATGCACCCGACCTATGTCAGAAATGTGTTATATTTTTCACTTAGTTCAATAATTTGATTTTCCCATTTATGCCAGTTATTTTTTTACTTCAAAGTTTACTAATATACTACCATGGAATTAAGAATATTTATTATTCCATGTCCTCATTAAATTTCCCCATATTTAACCATACCTCACACAACTGAAGTTGAAATACTTTTCTTTCTTTTTCCATTTCTTCAGCAATCTGCAAAACAAAAGTATATCTTTTTTCTTCCACCAAATATAAATCTAAAAATTAAGATGTTTACACAGGTAGATAAATTGACTATCAGAAAATTCTTTCTGCATCTGAATTAGTTTTGATATTGTTTCGAATGTTGATGGGAGGTAATTTGCATTCCTGTAGTACCTTCTGACTGATTTTTATGCCCCACCTAGGTTAGTAGAGAGGCATTATGTTTTTTGGTCTGTGCTTCCGTTCTTCCGTCCATCCGTCTGTTCGTCTGTCCCGCTTCAGGTTAAAGTTTTTGGTCAAGGTAGTTTTTCATGAAGTTGGAAGTCCAATCAACTTGAAACATAGTACACATGTTCCCTATGATATTATCTTTCTTATTTTAATGCCAAATTAGTTTTATCATTTTTCATGTAAGGAGTCTTCTTACTGATTGTTACTCTGTGACCTAACACCTGTTACTCATTCCTTATTAAAAATCGTACCTCTGCTCCTGTGATTGTCTCCCTTGTCATTCCAACTTCTTTTGCCAATTGTCTCTTCTCTTTCTCTATCTTTGAACTTAAAAAAAAAACCAATCATCATCTTTATCTTTATACATGAAATCAATTTTTCGTGGATTAAGGAAAAATTGTATGTTTGTAGATAATTGATTTTGTGGTTTTACAAAAGTCTGCTACAAGTCTATACACACTTCCTTGAACATTTAAATCCTTAGTTCACCTGCACCCACAAAATCCACGGAAATTGGTAACCCACAAATTAAGAATCCACAGTACTCTGGGTGAAAGGAAATATGTAGAGTGTAGACATTAGTATATCATATTTTGAACACAACCATTCTCTTATATTAACAATCTAGGTTAATTAGAAGAAAAATAATTGGCCAAAAAAAAAAGCAAGAAAATCTTCAACCTCAAAATTTCACTACTAACTAATACATACAATTACCATGATATATATCAACATTACAAATGTTTAGTACTTATAATCTAGTTTCAGTCTTTCCAGGTTTTATCTTAGTACTTACAATTTAGTTTCATAGTCTTTCCAGGTTTTATCTTAGTACTTACAATTTAGTTTCATGGTCTTTCCAGGTTTTATCTTAGTACTTACAATTTAGTTTCATAGTCTTTCCAGGTTTTATCTAAGGGTTTCCTCAGGTCACCTTTCACACCTTTTAAGTCATTTTTGAGGAATGTGTCAAGAGGAAATAACAGCATACTGTGTAACTTGGATACCTGTAATAAACATTTAAATACCATAAAAACATACAGTGTAAACCTGTTGTAAAGAAAATAATGAAAAAATACATCTGGAGTTACATCTTTTTTAATTTTGAGATATGATTTATAGACAAAAAAAATAAAAAAATATCAGTGAAGAATAAAGTATACTGTAGAATCCTGTGTATTGTACATAAATTTCTACTGAAGTGAAAAGGTTTGTAATTTCTTTAGATATGAAGAGAAACCGGTATATTGTTCTATACTAGAACCATAGGCTGTGTTTGATTTTTTATGTGCCAGCTCATACAGTAACAGACCACTGTACAAAGGATTGATTGATTATTGGTATTTTATGACACTTTTAGCACACATGACTATATTACGGCAGCCAGTTTTTGTTAGTGGAGGAAGCTCAAGTGACCAAAAAAACATTGACAGTCCAAAGGAATACAGGATATCATATTGTTACACAATTTTCTCTTTGCCCTTGCTTCTAAATGCCACAGACTTTGCAGAGAAGCAGTATATGCCAATTGAAAACTTTTTGGCTTGATATAAATGGAAACCTCTTCCATGCATGTTACCAGGAGAGCACTGAACAGTTGTAATGGACTGACATGGCGGTATGGGCTTTGCTCATTGTTGAAGGCTGTATGGTGACCTATAGCTGTTGATATCTGTGTCATTTGGTCTCTTGTGGAGAGTTGTCTCATTGGCAATCATACCACATCTTCTTTTTTATATGACAAGCTGATTTCCACATACCCACAGAGTTCAAAAATTTTTTTTCCCCCTTATGGTCCTTGAAAAAATCTGCTGATTCTCACAAGTATTTCTACTGAAAAATACCAAAGGGCCCTCTGCAAAATTTTGGTAGTCAAAACTTTTAAATGATCACTTTTCTTGAACTCTGTCCCCCCATTCTTCATCTGTGGAGATATAGATTTGATTTTGATTTTTTGGTTTTTTAACGCCACTTTTAAGCACTGCTTTTGGGCTATTTCATGGCAGCCAGTTTTTATTGGTGGAGGAAGCCGGAGTGCCCGGAGAAAACCACCGACCTTCGATAGGAAAAATGTGGAGATATAGAAAATAATCACAAATTCATTCATAGAACCCAATAATTCTTTGGTGACTAGAAAATTCTCACATATCCACAAACATTATCTATGGTCGTGTATGGAGATATAGTAACTGTTTACTCACCAATTCATTCATAGAACCTGACAATTCTTTGGTGACTGTAGAAAATTTGTTAAATGCATCATCTGTAACAAAAATGACATAAATTTTAATTTAAAAAAAATCATTTTCTTGTCAACATCATAGTGACACTTTTTTAGAACTTTTCAACCATTTCCACGCTGTAGATTTTGTTCTGATTAGACAGGTGGGTTTTCACAGGTTAATAAAGAACATTTACTGATTGCCCTGATACCAGGGTTACAGATTGGCGATGGTCATTAATCAATGGTCACTAATTTGTGGAAATAATCGATTAGATTAGGGTAAATCTTGCAGTTAAAATATGGCCAATGTTCACAGTTTTTGTTATGGAATCTGAGAAAATCTCCAAAGTTCAATTGATGACTTTATAGTACTTTAAAACGTGTTAATAATGATTTTATCAGGTTTTTGCTAAAATACTTAATGAAAAAATGTTCTAGATGGTCTAATTTACAATAATTTCAAGTGACCTATTACCTCTGATCAAATAAATGGATTAATACTAACATTTTATAGCAAAATCTTGGCCAATTGAATCATAAGCTTAAGTTCTTATCTTACCAGTGTGCATAATGTGCATCAAATTTTAAACCTGGCAAAAACTTTAAAATGGCCAAAAAGACATTTTGCTCTTCTTTTTTCATGCTATAGTTATGTGTTTGAAAGTTTCTGTTATTTTTATTGTAAACTGTATGTAAATTGGTTAAGGCAGAGTTTAAAAATGGCAATTTTAATGTTAAAATCTTAATCGCAACATTTTACTTTCGTGGCATCCTAAATAAACCTATATATTTATTAAACAGTTCATTTAATAATGAACATGTGTACTAGGTTTCAAGTTTCTTTGACCACAAACTACTTAAGATCAAAGCTTTAACACAACAAACCAAAACCTCAACCTGATATGGGATTGACAGACAGAAGCACAGACCATACAGGGCTCAACAATAACGCTTGTCCGATTGTCCGGTACCAGAGGGAAAAAGGGTCGGACAAGTAAAAACTATATCAAGCTTGTCCGACGGGACAAGTAAAATTATTCTGCAGAAAATAAATTTAATCCAACTTTGATGAACAAAGTAATTATAAACAAAAAACAAGAAAAGAGGATGAAAACAAGACATGTTTACTTGCAATCGATAATTTAAAACTGGTTCTTTGTCAGGTACTTTTTAACAGGTAAAATGCATACTATTCTCGGAAACCAGTCTTTCTGATCCGAATCAGCGATGTGCTTTGTAGATAAGGTAACTTTACAAGACAGTTCGTCACAAGCTCAGAAACTATTCGGCTCCAAGTTTAACATGTTTAATAGACAGTTTGGCACCATAGGAGACATATTTAATAGACATGATTAATAGACAGTTTGGCATCGCAGGAGACATTTCGGGACCAAGACAAATCAGTACCTCGTTTTCCTACCTTATTCTGTTGCTTTATAATAAATACCATACTGGTAATTTTTTTAACAAAAATATTTTTTAGATAAAAATGAAAAATTATTTACCATTAAATTCACAAAATCATACTTGATCATATGTAGAAAAAAACAATACTTGCAATAGGGTGACCTATAGTTGTTAATTTATGAGTCATTTGGTCTCTTGCAGAGAGTTGTCTCATTGGCAATCATACCTCAGGCTCATCTTTTTTTTTTTATTGATTGCATATGAATAAACATTTTTCAACTTTAAAAAACCAGGATACAAATCCAATGAGTGTACATTGACAGCCCTATCAGACGGTGCCTCATGTGCAGAATCTGATGAGACTTTGGCATTGATGAACTACATGTAGAACCTAGGTCCTGTGACATGACTAGATTCAGTTGTATTTGACTCATATTTTTGAATAGTATTTCAAAAGATTTAAATCAAATTCTGTTCTATTGTTTTAATTCATTTTGTTCCTTGAATCAACTTAAAATGCAAAAAAGGTTATTATTAAGATTTTTTTGGACAAGCTACAATTTCATTCGGACAAGTAAGTTTTGGTATGTACTTGTCCTACTGGACAAGTTGAAAAAAAAGTTATTGTAGAGGCCTGCCATAAAACATAATGCCCCACTACTATCGTAGGTAAGGCATAAAAATGAAATACCAGTACATTGTATTTATTTAAATACTGTATGATATTTACCGACACAAGGTTCTTGTTCCAACTGACTTTCTCCAACATGTTCAATGTTCTCAGCTAAAGTTTCTTCATTTTCTACATGCTCTGAAATATAGATAATAAAAAAATTATTTGATATAATCAGAATAATTCATCCACCATTAATTCAAGATTTCTCAAAATTGTACCTGTGGACTGTGTTCATAGTACTGTTGCATTACAGCATACATTACACATGTATAATATAAAGTTTAAATCTATTCATTAAAAATAACTGCAATTCGGATTTAAATTTTAGTTTAACAAGTTAACCATGTTCATAGGAAGATATGTATTGCTGTGTGTTTGTTTATTCTACATTGGCTAGAGGTATAGGGGAGGGTTGAGATCTCACAAAACATGTTTAACCCACCCACATTTTTGCACCTGTCCCAAGTCAGGAGCCTCTGTCCTTTGTTAGTCTTGTATGTTTTTTTAATTTTAGTTCATTTATATGTTTTGGAGTTTAGTGTGACGTCCATTTTCTCTGAACTAGTACACATTTTTGTTTAGGGGCCAGCTGAAGCCTGCCTCCAGGTGCGGGATTTTCTCACTGTGTTGAAGACACATTGGTGGCCTTCGGCTGTTTTCTGCTCTTTGGTCAGGTTGTTGTCTCTTTGACACATTCCCCATTTCCATTCTCATTTTATGTCACTCTATATATACATATAGCTACCTGGACATATTATTCAGTCTCCAAGAAAACCAGTTTTTGTTTATTCTCCTTAATTCTGCCTGCTTAGGGGAGAAGCAATAAATGCAAATTTTAAAATATTTGTTTTGACCCAACCACGCACTTGAGGCATGCTCCCAAGAGACTGATTTAATGTTATGTACAAACATGTATGTTTACATTTTCTATGTTTTGATTCAATAACAACTTAAATAAGTGACAATAAAATCACTTATTACATGTATTAAATGCTATCCTTGACAAGAAATCTTGGCTTCTTCTAACAATGCAGCCCATTGAAAAGATGGTGCATGTACATGTATACATACAGATTCTAATACTGAATTGAGTGTGATACGATATTTATCCACTCACGACAGTTAAAAATTTTCAAATTTAAAACGCCGCTTGTATTACACGAGATATGGTGGTGGAATCTTTTTCTCTAATGATTTTATGACGATGTGCAGACAATCTTAAGCCCTTTTTTCGAACGACCTACAAAAAGAGGTGTTCTTTCTATGTGACATCATCAGGCATGGTCGCCTTTTTACATGATGTCACAATAGGAATTTCAGAGGAAGCAAGAAAATTTGACATCATAATCGGATTTTGACTGATAAAGAGCTGAGATCAAACGAACCATTATGATTGAATAAAAATAATCAACAGGTCAGGAAAAGGATAAATGGGGTAAGAATTAAAGAAATATATTTCTCTAATTTTTGAATATTTCTCCACTCTCAACAGTTAAAATTTCAAGTATTTAAAAAGCTCAGCAAGCCTTGCGCTTTAAATATTAAATTTTAACTGTCTCCAGTGGAGAAATATCGTAACACACTTGTTGCAGTGGTGAAATCTATATATATATATATCACTTCTGTATTAAAATAATTTTATCTTTAAATGATTTTTGTTTTTGCAATTAATTATGTCAAACTTGTCTTATTCTAATGAACATTTCTAACATAAGATTTCCTACTTTTGATGGAGTTGTATAAAGCTTTGACTGACTTCTTCATCTTTGACACACTGCTTCTGTCTACATCTAATTTCTAAAAAAAGAAATATTACAATGATTAAATCATGGGTGAAATTCTAATCTAAGGATTCTTGTTTCAGGCTTTTAATTCCAACGTTTAATGATACAGAATAAATCAAGCTGTACAAAAGAGAACAGATACTATTCACTAAGCCACCAAGGCTAACATATTTAACCCTGCCACATTCTGTATGTGCCTGTCCCCAAGTCATGAGCCTGTAATTCTGTGGTTGTTGTTTGTAGCTGTATATCATATTTGTTTTTCGTTCATTATTTTGTACATAAATCGGGCCTTTAGTTTTCTCGTTTGAATTGTTTTATATTTGTCGTTTCGGGGCCTATTATAGCTGACTATGCGGTATTGGTTTTACTCATTGATGAAGGCCGTTCGGTGACCTATAGTTGTTAATTTCTGTGTCATTTGATCTCTTGTGGAGAGTTGTCTCATTGGCAATCATACCACATCTTCTTATTTTTATTTATTATACTTTTGGTCAAAATGCCAGATTTTGATTGGTTAATATGAGGGAGACAATTTACTCTATCCCATGGCAAATACTCTATTACCCTTCACGGAGACGCTTGCTCAAGCGTGTGCTTTAATAACACAGATGGTTGTTATGTATAAGACTACATAGTTTATTACTTTGCATTTGAAATTTAAAGAGAGAACATTCAGTATAATAAATTAAATAACACATATCTGAGAGGGTGATAGAGCAGATTGTTACCCCTTGAAAAGACATGGTCAACCTTGGCTTCGCCTCAGTTGACAATGTTTTCTCGGGGTAACAATCTGTCTATCACCCTCTCAGCTATGTGTTACTTATATAATGACATACAACCAAAAAACTCTCCTCAGCAAAAGCCAATTAGTACCTGTATCATGCATGTACATGTATATTTAATATATATATATATATCTTTATTCTCACACAATATCAAGGTCTTGCATTCATGTGGTCAAAATGCCCATTCTGTCATAGATAATATCGAGAAATATTTAACAAGGTTGCCTTCCATAATATATTTAATGGATGAATACTGCTACATGTACTTATTAAAGGGTAATGTTGTCAGGTAATATATTTTGTTATATCCTCACATTTTAAAGTTAGAAAATCTAACTATCTTGAGTGGAAAATATCGTTATCAAACATGTCAAAGGGGTAGCATGGTTCATTCTATTTATATTATAAATTATTCCAGAACAAATTTGCAGTTTCACATTTTGCAACTATAAGATTCATATTATAATATGATGACTTCATTTAAATAATAAAAAAAATGTTGTGTCACCTCTTACTAAGATATTACAAGAAAATATCAGGACCATATCATCAGAATCTTCAATTATTTATAAATCTAATGTCCATTAAGAGTTCAGTTGAAGGTCCAGGATTTTTGAAGAAAAAAAGGGGCACCAAGGCAAAGATAAGAGTATTACTTATACAATGTCTTTGCAATATCCACATATAAAGCTCCACCAGGGCCACCCCCTCCCTCACCTAAATCTACATCTGGAGTTATTTAAAATGCGATTTTTAAAAATAAATTTCCCTCTACTTAAAATCGAACGTTTAGAAACTGAATGTAAAAAATTACAAAGTTTATCATGTTACTTGACCAGGATCATTTTTTTTTAATTTAGGAGCTTACTGAATTTATGAATTACTTCCTTTTTTTAACCAATGTATTAACGATTTCTTTATCAAAATCCTGTTTGTATTTTTCAAAATCATAAGGAAGACATACTATAATAAATCATATTTCAATATTTTATTAAAAAAAAAAAAATCAAAAAATCAAAAGGTTTATCACTGTCTAGAGGAAATACATGTGACATGTGGATTTCTCACTCACTTCCTTACACACAGGGTTTATTTCCTGTTCACTGATCACAATTGTATAGAAAAACCACTTCAGCCATTTCAGTTGTTTACATTCTGTACAATTGTTTACATGTCAACACTTACAGCAAAACTTGTAAAAACCATAAACTTTTATCATGTATATCAAGACTAAGTTAATGTACTGGATGTGTCATGCAATTCAACCATGCACATGACCATGATGACCCAGAGAACTCATTGATCAGATACAAAAATGCATGGTCATGATCATATCAATCTTGAAAACTTTTAAAAAAAATACACCAACCAAAACATGATAGCCCACAAAAGGTCAAGGAATTTGAATGTTCCATTCTATTTTCCTAAGTCTTTTTCATCAAGGACTTAGTCTAAAAATCATATACATAACTCATAATAGGAATATAGTGAAATAAAATTTGAGAATTGAAACGGGGAATGCGTCAAAGAGACAACAATCCGATCAAAGAGTAGAAAACAGCCCAGGGCCACCAAAGGGTCTTCAACACAGCGAAAAAATCCTGCACTCGGAGACCAGCTTCAGCTGGCCCCTAAACAATAATGTATACTAGTTCAGCGAAAATGGATGTCACACTAAGCTCTAACATATAAATGAACCAAAATTTTTAAAAAATACACGACTAACAAAGGCCAGAAGTTCCCGACTTGGGACAGGCGTAAAAATGCGGCAGGGTTAAACATGTTTTGTGAGATCTCAACCCTCCCCCTATATCTCTAGCCAATGTGGAATAAACAAATACAGCAATATGCGCAGTAAAATTCAGTTCAAAAGAAGTTTGAGTCCGATGTTTGAATAGGTAACAGAAGAAACTAAGCAAAATGACAATGATCAACATAAATTAACAAAATCATATACATAACTCATAATAGGAATATAGTAACTACTAGCAGTTACTGACGTGCCAGCTCCAGACCTAAATTAAACTGATTGAAAGATTATGTCTTCATCAAATGAAAATCAAGCACAATCCCTCCTGTTCGGGGTTTAATATCATACCATCATAATTAAATATATCACCTGTACGAATTAGTACATTAACCATGTTAACCATGTTTACTTCAATGAAAAAAATGGTAATTATTTTGTCCGACAAAAAGGCTATGCAAATAACTGGAATTGTCTGTACTACCAAAGAAACTTCCGAAAGAGAAACCAATTCATAAATTTAAGACAGTAGAGTTAAACACTGTGTAACTGAATGTGTACCTAAAATGTGTGGAATATGTTGTTATTTGAATTTAATATTTGACCCTTTATGGCTTTAATTTTCTATTTGGATCCCTTAAATTAGTATTTAGGTCATTTAAGACCTTCAGATTTATGGACCTGAAGAAAGCAATGATATTTTTGCCTTTCTCAAATTTCACCACAGAGTAGAATAAATATGTTTCATCCTTATAATAAAAAATCTGAACCAATAGACCATAGACATTTTTTATTTTGGTTTAAATTCAATATCACATGTACAAAAAAGACTCTTTTAAAACATAAATTTGTAAAAAGGTCAGTTGTGAGTTATCTAAGATCATTTAAAGGTACCTCAGTTACTATGAATTCAGTGGTTGATTTGGTACACACATCATGTGTAATTGATAGTCTTAAGTCTATAAGTACATTCAGTTTTAAATCTATACATCAAACAATAAAAATGTCTGATCTTTACCTTTGAACCTCATCCAATTACATAACTACATATAATCACACCAATGTTTTCCCAAATTTTTTTAAGTAGTAGAGTTTAAAATCTTGAAGGCAAAGGTGCACATAGCTAGCTAGTATCTTTTTTACTTAATAACATTTACATGTATAATTAAAAAAAAAAAAACATGGCCAAATCATGATGTACATTCATGAAGTAAGCTGTATAGCAAGATACTTCAACTAGCTTCTGAAGAAAATATTGAAAAACTTCCTCTAGCTTGGTCAGCTGGACATGTATACATTACCCCAATAGTGAAAAAAAAATTGTGTAAAGCATAAATTGGTTTGTTCTTTCTGTTTAATTTGATAATTGAGTTATTTATCTAATTACTGTAAATAGACACAAGTAAGGCAAATATATATGATTATTGAAGGGCATAATTACATGAATTATATGTAATTCAATACAATAATTAAAGAGGAAATGAGAAAATTAGGCCTGTTCCTGCAGGGTCTTTGAAGTGATTGAGGTCCTCACTTCAACTCAGACTTCATTCATCCCTTATGGACCCATTTGCCATTCATTCAAACAAATCAAACAAAATGAACAATCAACTTTTAAATAAAAATATAAGTTGCTCTTTTTCTCATTTATATCTAAAATTGCAAAAATTCAACTGTCAAAAATGCAAGTTAAATAGTATGTACAACTATACTTTAAAAACATACCATAACGGCATTCCTCTTTGTTGGCTAAATATATAATGCATGTAGATGAAATTCAAGTTTACCCAAGGGTATCATTAGCTCATTAGTGAGTGCTTCCGTACTGACATGTTTTAAAACATGTACCTATTCAAAATTCCCTGCTCATAAATTAGGAAATTTATCAAGGCATCAAGATTCAAACTCCATCAGCTAAAGTTGATATGAATTTGCCAGCCTTTTCTGTTTCTCTGGGATAGGGGTTAATTGAAAAGATTGTGGTCGTAAATTTTGATAAACTGGGGCTTATACATGTATGTACCATATAGTATTAGATAAATAGATATGTAAAGAATGGGATCCTAAATCATTGCCCGGGGGCCAAATTATGCAAAAAACTCCTAAGGAAAACACTGGGAAAGTACTAGAGTTTTGTGTTGTCTGATAAAAAATCCTGCTTACTAAATTATTCATAACAATTTATCAAGGTTTATCTACACCAACATGACCAATGTCCTGTTAAAGTATATTTTGTAACCTGTACATATTAAAGTGGTTTCTCCTAAATGTATATGTGTACTGAACTTTTAGGTAAAGCACACACTTATGTCATTCATGTGTTTGTCAATGTATACTTCAGTCATCTTAAAATAGTGTATTTTTAAATTTATACATTGAGGCTCACATTGCTATATATCCTCATGGATAAAAATCATTTAATTGATACTGCACTGAATACAAAACTAATATAAGAACAGTTGCATGAAGAACAAGTTTTAAATAATGAATGTTTTTTATCAATGAACAAATTTTAATACCTTTTTTTGGTGTGTATAGTCATGATAGTACACAGGTTTTTACCATGGGATTGATTTCTGAAAAGGGGGTGCATATTATACATGGCTACACTGTTCTTGAGACTTTTTTTCAGGCCGAATTCCGATCAAGAAACCAGGTGGCCAATGTGGTATGGAGAAAATATTTTCGTTGCATAAACTTGATTGTTGTTGTGTTTTACATACATGTATATTTGTACCTTCTTGTATCTGATTTGTAATGTTATATGCAAATAAAAATCATTTAAATGCTTTAGTAGTTGTTTTTTGCATTTTCTTGTGTTCTCTGTTGCCGCCCGGAAGTTGCATTTGATCATGTCCAAATTAGAGATGAAGGATTCTATCAAAAGCCAAATTAGTGTAGGCGTTTCTCGACTTTATTACTTACTTTATGGGTTCTAACAAGGAATACAATAGGTAAATGTATGAAAATTGAATGAAACACGCCCATTAGATGAAAGCGACCGCCATTGTTTTTTTCTTTTGTAGTATCAGGTGATCATGTGTCATGTGACTTTTAATGGTTGTAAAGTTGAATTAAGTGATGATTTTAAACACATCTTTATTTTGTAACATCTTTTTAAAAACCTTCATACAAATTATAATTGCAGACATGTCAATGCAATCTTGTAAACTGTACGGATTTGATTAAGGAACAAAATTAATCTGTCAATTGATTTGTTTTGACAACGATTAGGCTTCCTAATTTCGATATTCAATAAGAATGTGATAACCAAGATTAAACAATTCAATTAGTACCAACAAACAATAAATAAAATAAGCAGAGATTAATATTTATTTCAGAGCTAATTTATCAACATAAATATTACAATTTATTTATTTATTGTGTATTTAAGAATAATTCCTAATGAATCCTTATTCTATACAAAAATCACCGACTATGCATTGCATATAAACAACTTCCCAATTTAACACTTCCTGTTGTTCTCAATCAACCACATCTGTAGAAACAATAAAGAATCAAACATCGTTTGCTAAATTATTTATCCTGCAACAATATTTTCATTAACCTGTAATCAACCAGGACTGAGGTTCAATGTGTCTCTGTAAGTGTAAAAGAAATCATTTTCAATGGGCACATTTTACTGAGTTTCAAGTTCAGATTTTTCCAAAAACTCCCAGCGTGTAAAGCATAAGAAGAAACTTTTTTTTCTCTAGCTTCAAGGGTGAAAAATGGGTGTGTACTATGCATGAGTGCGTTTTATACACACCAAAAGATGGTATACATTTATATAGGTATAATCTAATCTCTGCTGAGAAACTGTAACATCCTGTATCAAATTAAAATATTGTGCATGTGCAACTGTTATGGTGCACTTAAAATCTGAATTTATTCATTGTGCACGATTGTTTAACCGACAACCGTAAAATAAAACGCAGCCAGCTATGTGTTCTCCAACACAGAAGAAAATACGCAAAGCAGAAGACAGACTGGCCTACTAACTATATTTTGTAAGTATAGAAAAGGGAGAATAGTTTTCTGCTGTTCAAGGCAAATCAACTCCTTTTATAGATATATACCATGCATGTCGTTTAAAGGATGCTAAATGTAATTTCTGTATGTTTTGAAGGGAAAAAAAACATTTAAAATTGGTCTGTGCCCCCTTGACCCTCAGATACTAACAAGAACACTGTATCGATACTGATAATAGTATTTCAAGCACCGTGTATACACTCATTGGTAAGGTGAAATATAGAATATTGGCTGTGGTTGTATAAATATGTTGTGTCAACTCACTTCCTCTAATGTGTTCACTGTGTTTCGACACTGCGACAACCTTTTCGTGAAAGACGATGTCGTCGGAGATTTGTAGTCGTCCCATGTTTCTTGTAGAAAGTCCGAGACGCTTATTTGCTCGGGCATTTCAATATTTTTAACGCTTCTGTTGGAACATTTAGGAAGTTTTCATATCACAGGAAGTGAACTTGTCCCACTTGTCGATTCAACATGGCCTCCCTAATTTGCATATATTGGAAATGCTTAAACTATGATGGCATCCCTGACTCTGTATCAATATTTGTTTGCCAATATTTCTTTTAAAAATAATATCGAAAATATATTCGATAATTTTTGTTTTGATTTCCGTATTTTTATTCAAACATTACAGCACATTTTTAGGATGAATAGAACTGTTTATTGAATGTATGTTCCTGCAAATAATTATTGATTATAATTGAGAGAAAAAGAGTTACCTTTCCTAATATGGTCATTTTTGTAAAAACTATTTTTTTTCCCCTTAAGAATTATTTAACTTATAATTTACATTAAATTTGAAAACAAAACGCTAAATAGTATTTTAAATTTAATGTGAATTAAAAGTTTGTTTTATAAATTTCATATTGATGTAAAATATTGATTTATTTAAAACTGATACTGACAAGTTTAAAATAGAAGATTATATATTTTACCAAAACCATTCAAATGTAGCAGGATATGCTTACCCGAATTTCGGAGCACTCAATCTTTAGTTTTTAGTGTATATTTGAACCCTATGTCCTGGATGAACCAGGAATATAAATCAAAAAGTAGATTCAGTCCAGTAACAGATCATGTCTAATATCTAGTGCTTCCATCATTACGAAATTCACTAACATTTAATAATTGATGTCAGGCATAACGGGACTTGTGTTCATGTTAGATATAGATAGCCTGTTATAGTTCACGAACAGTTCTAAAAAAAATTTATATAAAAATTAGAAGATGTAGTATGATTACCAATGAGACACCTCAGTTTACACAAGACACCATGTAGATATGTAACTACTATCAACTGAGACCAAATAGCTATCAAACACAAATGATATGGCGGATAAGGGTACAGGTGTTTTGAAGAAATAATTTTAGAATATAACGCCCCAACATCAAATCCTGGGTCCGCGTCTGATACAGCTTCGGTCAAAACTTTTACTCCCCAATAAAATCTAAAAAGAATCATTCAATTCTTCAATAAACAAAGTTTGTAAAATAATGTTTTAGGCCGCCCAAAATTGAGAAAAATGGACCCAAAAAATAAAAAAATAGAAAATAATGAGGTGCTAAAATATAAAGAATAGAGAATAATAGTCAAAAAGTATAAAGAATAGAAAAAAAAAATGGCCTAAAAATTAATGAACACTGAAATGAGGGACCCCCATCAGACCCTCTTCTATCCACCGGGAGAAACATTGAAACATTTTATTTCACTAAAGGCCTCACACGAGACATGATAGTACAACAATATAACAAATAAGAAATAATGCATGAACAAACATATTTACAAATACATGAATAAATGGGAAGGTAAATATCATTTGTAAACTGACATTATAATTTTACAGAACTTAGCTAAGCCAACAAGAACAAATTTATCTTTGCTGTTCATTAAATCAGAGAAACTCATAGTATTCTTCACTTTACAAATATCTGCTGGTAAAAATTTCAACCGTTCAGCATCAAAGAAAGTTCATTCATATATATGTAACGAAATTCATCTCCTAGCACATTTCTGTTACATAAATCACATATTCTTTCTGATCTATCAATGCTATAAAATCTACCACATTCAATAGGTAACCTATGACTACTGCACCTATATTTACACAAATTAATTCTTAAATCAAAAGCAATGTAGTTAAATAATCTTCTAAACCAAACTCAGACTTGTACATTCTATAATTTAAGCATTTTGATGTATTAAATATCTGAGCCTTCCATTCATTTACAAACAAATTGTGGTAAACTGTTTCACATTTTTAGACAACTGACAGTTTGTATCTATATATTGATTATTCCAGGCATTAATAAAACCACATTCAGATAATATATCTTTTACACAATTCAACCACTTAGAGTGATATATATCACCAGAATCAAGTTTATATAGCATTTCATACAATGTACGAGAATTTTTTTTTTTTTTTTTTTGCCTGTAACAATACGTTTCCAAAAACCAACCATTCTTGCCTTAATATTAACAGACATTGGTACTCTACCAAGTTCACCATATACAATGCAATTAGGTGTACATTTTTTAACTTTCATTATATATTTACAAAATTCTAAATGCAATATTTCAATAACATCATTTTTCTCATACCCCCAAACTTCTGCACCGTAAAACAATATACAGGCGGAAACCCAGTTGAAATAGAACAAAAGAATCGAAGCTCTTTGTTAGAGAAGGCGATAAATGCTTACTGTAATGTTTACTGTAGTAACTCAAATTTTAAAAGTTAATAGAAACAAATAAAATGACAGTTTTTGGCTAAATTACGAAATATTTTATCATAAAAACACAATTTGCATAATTTTTCAATTTATCTATTACATAATTAAGTAGAACAATTAGATATCAGGTCGACGACATGGGTGTCTATTAAGTTGGATCTAAAAAATGCATAACCTCCGATTTTTCAAAAAAAAATTACCACGGACGGAGAACATATCAATCTATTTGTTCCTTAATTTTCGTTTCTGCCTTTTCATTATGTGACTCAAGAAAAAATTCCAAAAAATGGGTAACAATTGTATCGAAAAGAGAAAATCGAGCGCACCTTTTTATGTTAGGGCGTGTTTGAGTTGAATATTTTGTCTTGAAAACGTAAAAAGCAAAAGTATTTGATACATCATCTCGCTTCAGATTCTATCATTTTTATATATCAAGGCTACAGGTTGACTTTATAACATCGAAAATTCACAGTACTAAAAAAATTAAATATATAGGTCAAGTGAAATACCTTTCTAATGAATCACAAAAACAGAGTAGGTGTGTTCGAATAGCAAATTTTTACTAAAAGTACTTGACGACAGACTTTTAAGTTGGATCTTAAAAATGCATATCTTCCAAAAAACTTAATTTTTTGTGTGTGATATCTAGGGTTTATAGTCTTCAACCACTGAAAATTTTTAATCCACGAAATATTGAATTAGAATTTTTTTAAATGTTTATGAATTTTCGAAAATTCCACCTGACAACCGATCAGACAATAGTTTTAAGTTGACTGAATGCAGACAAGTACATTAACTGATGCTCATTAGCTAGTAGATACATTTGTCTTTTAAAATACAACTGGCATGTACGGATCGTAATGGTGCTATGCGGATAAATTTATTGGTTTTCAAGAGCTATATTGGCAGCGCGTCATCCCTACAATGGCTTCCATTTTTACGATTGTAAAAATGAACTGGCGTAATGGGGAGATAATTTTGACGAAGTAGAATCCTGACTGGTAATACCTCTATAGTTGTCAGCATTTGCAGGATCACCTTTCTTTTTAAAAATAGGGCAGATAAAACCCTTTGACCATGAGTCTGGTATATTACCACTATCAAATACAATATTAAATATTTTCAAAAATACAGGCATAAGTTTACAAGCCACATGTTTCAAAAATTCATTAAGTATCATGTCATCGCTACATGCTTTGTTATTTTTGAAAGATTTAATTGCATTTACAACTTCCTGTTCACAAATAGACTGATTAATTACAGCATTGTACTCACTAATATTCTCTGGTAATACAACATCAATATCATTTTCTACATTATTCAAATTAATGGTTATAAAATAAATCAAGAGCAACCTTCTGAGATACATTTTTACCTTTCTCACAACCCTCGTTTAACAATGACCAATAAGACTTAGGATCAGTGGTACGTAGACCACGCAATTTACTTATGAATGCCTTCTGAAACTCGTTAATTTAAATTGAGTTTTCAAAGTTTGCTTATACTCTCTACTTTTACATACCAAATCATCATAATTAATTGTTGAACGTGCTCTATAATCATACTTCTTAGACCTTTTTACGTTTTACATAACATTCACTATTGAAATACTTCTTACGGCGATGTACAGATTGAGAGTTACATTTTTTTTTACATTTTTATCATTGATTTTAACAAACATATTGGCTAGTTCTGCCGCATTCCTTATAATATTAATACAATCATCTACAACATTATTGACAGTTACATTGTCAGTATTTTGAGGATCAATATCCTCTAATCTATTCAAATGTTCGACTATCCATATAATTCAATATATGGATAGTCGCCGTTCGCATGGATAGAAACAACTGCCTGTGATATAATGCGTAAATTGTTACGTAATAAAAACAGAACGCAGTTGTTTCAGTATTTGTGAATCTGACTAAAATCTTGGACATAATATATTATGTTAGTATGATGGTTCCTAATGATACTCAATCTCATTAAAATACAGATCCGGTGTTCGCGCTTTGCCGGCTTACAAGCGAATCGTGGATACATGATTGGTATTTCAATAAGATTAACTTAGCATGAGAACACTAAACAAAGCAATTTTTCACATAATTTATATTTCAAGAGTTGATTTCTCCCTTGACAATGTTCTACGTGCTAATCAGAAGTCAAATCAATGGGCTATTGTAAATATAGACCTAATCTAGTTAAAATTCATATCTATATTATTATACTATAGTCCAGTAGTCAGCACTTCGGTGTTGACATGAATATCAATTATATGGTCATTTTTATAAATTTCCTGTTACAAAACTTTGAATATTTCGAAAAACTAAGGATTTTCTTATCCCAGGAATAAATTACCTTAGCCGTATTTGGCACAACTTTTTGGAATTTTAGGTCCTCAATGCTCTTCAACTTTGTACTTGTTTGGCTTTATAACTATTTTGATCTGAGCGTCACTGATGAGTCTTATGTAGACGAAACGCGCGTCTGGCGTATTAAATTATAATCCTGGTACCTTTGATAACTATTAACACGCGTGCTCGTAATGAGAATAACGAAATGAGAGATTTATGTTTTAATTAGATTGAATATAGACCGTGCATAGCATTTTTTTTTAATCTTTCAAGAACTATAATGCATGGAAAGGGTGTTTATTCCCAGACCTTAAAGGCTTTTTCACATAGTTTATATCTCCAACCGCGTACGTACTGTAACGTCCATAAAATTTACATTTCGATTATCACCGACTTCAATCTGATTACATATGAAATTTAGATCTATCTTAACTCGCGTGCTCGTATATATCATATGAGGATAACGAAATCAAAGATCTATATTCAAATTAGACTGCACCGACTTTCGATCAATTAAGATCGAGATACCGTTGATATTAACAGTTCATACGGATTTTATCACAAGAATGCACACGCTGAAATCATGTATCGCCTGTTTTACTGACCATTGATTTTATGTTGAAAGTCTTAAAGATAAAGGTGTTACTACAAGTATCACATAAACTTACAATTTTTAAAGATCTATGACAATAAGGTCAATGTCAGATAAATCCTGTCAGACAGACATGTTCACCTTTAAGTACAGTTATCCCATACACCAAATATAGTTGAACTATTGCTTATGGTAATTGAAAATAAACAGACAAAAAAACATAAAAAATTAACCTTGACCAATGAACCATGAAAATGAGGTCAAGGTCAGATTATACCTGTCAGACAGACATGTACACATTACAATCATTTCATACACCAAATATAGTTGACCTATGCTTATAGTGTTTGAAAAACTGACCATACCACAAAAACATAATATTGACCAATGAACCACGAAAATGAGGTCAAGACGGTCAGATGAAACCTACCAGACTGACATGTACCCTTTACAATCATTCCATACACCACACATAGTTGACCTACTGCTTATAGTATCTGAGAAATGGATCTAATCACGTAACTTTAACCTTAATCACTGATCCATATAATGTGGTCAAGGTCAGGTTAACTCTGTCTGACAAACATGTAGACTTTGCAAGGAGTCCATATACCAAATATAGTTATCCTATTACTCATAATAAGTGAGAAATTGACATTACAAAAAAACTAAAATTATTTTTCAAGCAGTCGCTGAACCATGATAATGAGACCAAGGATAATGGACATATGACAGACGGAAACTTCGTAACATAAGGTATCTGCATACAAGGTACGCAGCAACTTGCTGGTCTTCTCCTTTCTGAAATATAAAGCTTTAAACAAATGTTTTACATTGCCGCCGCCGGAAAGTAATCCCTATGTCTCGCAAAAATCCGTCAATAATTGTATGGCCTTTCTGTTTATCATATCCCAAGTATCTTTTTTTATACGTTGCGACCATTTTTAAATGAGTGCGCGCTTTAAATTCCAGCTATAACCAATTCTTTATAGCTTATGACATTTTTATATCACCGTTACATTTTCAGATCGTCTGCAACCTATATACACATGATACATTTGTATTCACATTGACCGTGCCACTTATATAAGATCTCTGACCTTTTGATATACAACATGACCACTTTAAAAGGTTTGTGAACTATATACATAGTCTGTTACTATTTTTGTAAACTTTGATTGTTCTGACATATCAATTTAATTTGGACGTGACCTTCTTATTTATATTTAAGTTTTAAGTACTGTGACCATGCATTTCCTATGTTTACTAATAACCAATTTTTAAAAAGGGACTTTAAGGCTATGCCTTTCCGAACAAAACGTGAGTTTACGCATATTTTTGTCTGGGATAAGATTTCAAATTAAATAATGATCAGATGTACATTAAAAAATCATTCCATGAACCCCAATTAAGTGACACATTGCTTATCGTACAGAGATACAGACCTTGCCGCGAAAATTGATTTAACTTTGACCAAAGATTAATGAAAAAGAGGTCAAAATCCCATAAACACTGCAAGACAGATGTACACCAGTGGCGGGTCCTAAATTGACGATCAATGCTCGATCTTGAAAGGGAACATATGGTTGGAACCCCCCTTTTGAAAATGACTGGATCCGCCCGTGCGTACACCTTACAATCATCCATACACTAAATATAGTTGACCTACTGCGTTATGTATCTGAGAAACAGACTTAACGTTGACTGATGAACATTAAAAAATGAGGACATGGTCAGACGAACCTTGCCCGGCAGACATTTAAACACTATAACTATTCCATACAGCAAATGTAGTTAACCCTTTGCATACTTAAGTATATTTGGGAAACAGCCATAACCCGGCATGAAAACAGAAGGTCGACTGTGAGATCAAAGGTCACATGAACCTTGCTAGACAGACACTGAAGTACACCATACTTTAGTCTTGGAGAACATGATTTATTTATTAGTTGTTAGTTGCTTTGAATTAGTTTCCTAGTAACTGCGAGTACTCTCTCTCTCTATCTTAGTGCGTTGTAACTATTATCGATACGATGTATTGAGTTAAGCCTGATTTTTACAGTTTGTTCTTATGTTGTGTTGTTAAAATACCACTGTTCCAGGTTAGGGGAGGATTGAGCGCTCACAATCATTTCTAAACATGCAACATTCTTTATGTGCCTGACATTTGATTGAAAAGTAACAATTCGAAAGTTGAAGCCAGTCAAGCTTGACATACAATTCTATGTCCCGATTAAAGATTTGTCGTTTTCAAATATCCGGGATATCAAATATCCTGTAGAAATCATTTTAAAACAATTTGAACCTTTTAATACATTTCTGGTGGAGAGGATAATTTTGTTATCACTTAAATGTAAAAGCTTTAAATCAAATCCATATGCTCTAGATATTACACTGAAAGGAAACACACTAACTTCTTTCTATTTATCTTCCTCCTGTGTATAGGAGCACATTAGCTATAATACCGGTATTGATTTCTAATTACATGTATAGCTGGGGTTTATGACATTCATTAATAAGAAGTAAACTAGTGTGAATAAAACAATAAAAGGACATTGCTTTGGAAAGATATTTAATTCATGATAAATATTTATATACTTAACAAATACAAAAGTGATCATTATTAAATTATTTTTAGGAAACTCAGTGGTACATGTATATGTTATCGTATATAAAAAAAACTCTCAATACTAAAATTGGACCGAAAAAGTTCGTACGCGTTATGGCCTGACATTTTCTTCTTCAATGCAGGTCATTTTCAGTTTCAGAGGTTGACAGGTATGGCGTGTCCCAAGTCAGGAGCCTGTAATTCAGTGGTTGTCGTTGGTTCATGTCCGTCATATTTGTTTTTTCTTAAATTGTATTGTTATGATACATGTATAAATCAGGCCGTTAGTTTTCTCGTTTGAATTGTTTCACATTTTTTCATGCCTGGGCCTTTGATAGCTGACTATACGGTATGAGTTATTCTCATTGTTGAATGCCTTACGGTGACCCATGATTGCTAATATCCACGTCAGTTGAACTCTGATGTATATAGTTGTCTCATTGGCAACCCCTATTTTTATAATCAATTTATACATCAAATATACTAGTTGACCAACTGCTTATTATATAGTGTCCAAGAAAGGGACTTAACCAGGAAAACCGAAAACTGACAAATGCGCTATGAAAATAAGAACAATGTCAGATGAACGTTTACCGGGCAAGTCAGACAGACAAGCTCAATCATAGTTTTCGTGATAGTTGCAAAAATGTCAAAATTGGTCTGAAAAACTGTCATTAAGGGAGCAGTAACTTTTATAAGTAGTCTAACACCATTTTCAGTTAGGTTTCACCTATTTGTAGATCTTGTTGATCGTATAGTTTCTCTCTGTGCATTCCAGTTCTCAATTTAAAAAAAGCCAAACATGGGTAAATATGGTAATAACACCTTTAACAAGTTCAATGAAATCTGTCACGACTTTCGACTTTTGTATATTTGATCATGCTACTATATATGTATCTATCATAATTTTACGGTCAAAATTTTTAAATTGGGTTAACTAATCAATCGAGGGAAATAACTCATCTCAGGGGTCGTTCTAATAATTTAGGCCATTTTAAGTTTTCAATCTTATTTGTTGATCTTCTCGTGTTAATAATTTGAGCTGTTTAATATGTCTCTATGAACTAGTTTTTGCACACAAAAATTCATTGAAGGGCAATAACTCCGTTAAGAAATCAACTGATGATTTCGTGCATGTTGAATTATATCAAATAAATTGGGAATATGTCCACGGGACACAGATGATGTCCCTGCTTGCATATAACGTTATAAACGAAAAAGTGAAGCTACCCAAATTCATACTTGATCTGAGTTTTGTGGTAATAAGCATTGTGTATTAGTGTCATAACGTTTGGTTGAGGCAAACTAAAATTAGAGAACGGAAACCAATTACGGGACGTACGGACGTACGGACGTAAACACGGACAAGGGTAAAACTTAATGCTCCCGCCGTAGAGGCATACAGATGGGCGATAGTAGTCTTTGAGTCAAGTGGGAAGTTTAGTTAGCTATAAAACCAGGTTTAATCCACTGTTTTCCTCGGAAAATACTGTAACAAGTCGGGAATATGAAATTTGTTCTCCATTCTTTAAAAGAGTCTAGCGTTTGATTTTGACAGTTTTTATGGACTTCCTCTTTTTGAATTTACATTGGAGTTCAGTATTTTTGTTATACTTTTTGAAGGGCAATAACTTCTTAAGGAGCCAGCTGATCCTTCTTGGCATGCTGATTTATTTGTAGATAACATTTGGTTGATAATTTTAAACTACTTGTAAGGACTCAACTTACGATTATTGTCAACAAGAGTGTACGAGCTGAAATGTCGGTTCTGATTTACTAATAATAAAAGAATTTACATTGAGGCTAAAGACAAGAAGCTCACAAGAGTCTGAATCGCTCACCTGGTCAACATAAGCCATATTGATATTTTTTTTATCTGTACTGCAATCAGAAAAAAAACACTGGAGATTCTAAAGAGCCTGTGTCGCTCACCTGCATCTTCAACAATGGCCAATTTTAGCAAAAATCATCATTAAAGGGGAATAACTCGATTAGGAGTTAACTGAAAATTTCAGTCATGTTGGCATATTTGTAGATTTTGTCCTGCTGATAAAATTTTTCCTGTTTTAAGTTTTTATCTATCTATTATAGTTTTCAAAATAATAGGCAAAATCGATAAAAATTATCATTAAAGGGCAATAACTCCAATAATGAGTCGACTGCAGATTTCGGCCATATTATGGCTTAATTGTGGATCTTGTCTTGCTGATCATTGTGTAAACCCCTGAGGGTTCATGCACCGTCATATATATTGGTTGCTTGTGTAGTCTTTCGGAATACCGGAAATACCTTCTGTCTTTTCGAAATACATCTGCTCTTTTCTATAGCCGCCTGCGTAAAAGGGAATTAATTGATGTAATAAATATGCAATAGCGTCTTACGGTTGCAGATTAAGTGACGGTCAATGGGCGTTTTAAAACAGCCATTTTAGCGTGATTAAAAAAGAGCAAAGTCTGTTCATGGAAGTATTATATTGACAATATAATCTTCCATGGTCTGTTTAAGCAGCAGTAAAAATTCTACGTCCAGGAAAGATGCGATCAAACAAAGAGTTTTTAAAATTTTTCCTTTTTCATTTAAAATAGCAAAAATGGAATTATTATAAGAAGTCCATTTATACTTGTAATTGGTAAAATATCGGAACAAACATTCCTTTATCGTTATCTCAATACAAATTAAATTAAATAGAAAATAGATTAAAGAAAAACAAACTGAACCTTAGAATCGTTGAGATGTGTAAAATGCAGATATAAGATGCTACAACGAAACCGTGATTTTATTTTTAAGTTATAAAAATATTTTTAGCGGTATGATGACGATTCTGAAAGATTAAATGTTTGGGCGTGAGGTCTGATAGTATATATGCATATGCAACAGCAGTGGTGACATACTATACAGGGTCAGAGATTAAAAAAAAAAACGGATGTCTTTTATAGAGACTGAGTGATGACAGATACAGTCAGAGATAATATAATTAACTTCTATAACAAGGTCAGGTTTTGTATTCTGACTGTTTATGACGTCTTTACACTAAATCCATTGGATGTGCGATGTGTACTGATTGATATTTTTGTCATAAATGCAAGTTTTTTTTTTATTAGTTGTTATTGGCTTTGAACTAGCTGTCAGTAACTGCGAGTACTCTCAGAGCTGTACTTTGTGTCTTTGTGTAATGGGGATGTATAAGTACCCTGCCACGTCCACTCTGTGTTTTTGTTAGATGTATTTCTATTTGTATCCATCTGGTGAGTTAAGCCTTTTTCAACTGATTTTTATAGTTTGTTCTTATGCTGTACTGTCAAACGAGTTTAACCCCGCCACATTCTGTATGTGCCTGACCCAAGTCAGGAGCCTGTAATTCAGTGGTTGTCGTTTGTTGTTGTGTTACATGTTTGTTTTTCGTTCATAATTTTGTACATAAGTTAGGCCGTTAGTTTTCTCGTTTGAATTATTTTACATTTGTCATTTCGGTGCCTTTTATAGCTGACTATGCGGAATGGGTTTTACTCATTGTTGAAGGTCGTACGGTGACCTATAGTTGTTAATTTCTGTGTCATTTGGTATCTTGTGGAGAGTTGTATCATTGGCAATCAAACCACATCTTCTTATTTTTATATCTACATTTTTATCAAAATATAAATAAGGAAACTAATGCAATAGCAAACGACAACTCGATGACATCAGACAGTTAGTTTTCTTGTATGAATTGTTTTACATTTGTTATATTTCTCGGCCTTATATAGCTTACTATAGGGTATGAGTTTTGTTCATTTTTGAAAGCCGTACTGTGACATATAGTTGTTAACTTCAGGCTACGTCATTTGGTCTGTGGCGGAGAGTTTTCTCTTTAGCAATCATAACACATCTTCCTCTTTTTATAAATGAATATGCGTTTGAGTCCTTACAATAATATTCTATTAATATGAACGATTTTCAGACACTGAGTGATATTCCTTGTGGTATTTGGCCCCACCTAAGTCAACACATACACACAATATCAAACTAAAAGTTAAAGTAGCAGGTGCACATCTTCATGTCCAACCTGAAGAAGAATCAGTGCAAGTTTCGAGGAATTCCGTCAATTTGTTTTCAATGAGTTAAGGCAATCTGTATTCATATGCGAATTTAGAGGATCTATATAAAAATAAGGTGATGTGGTATGATTGCCAATGAGACAACTATCCACCAAAGTTCAAAACAAGTTGCTTTCTTTAAAAAAAAAGAAATGCAATCGTGAACCTGAATGCCTGTTTGGCATGAACGATCAGATAATTGTTACATAAAGAAGCATACTTTTACCTTTTTTAATAAAAAATGTTGAAAAATTGATATGGGTTCTTAATGAAGCTGCTTTTTTATGCGGGGTATAATTTTCTTGTTAAAGAAATAATTTCTCTCTCTCTCCCATCCCTCTCTCTTCCGATAGATAACATTACAACATGAAACCTGATTAAAATTCAGATCTATCTTAACTCGCGTGCTCTTACATATATGCATACGAGGATAACGAAAACACATTTCTATATTTAGATTAGATTGTACAACATGCTAAATAAGAGGCAACCACTGTTTGTTCCATTCTGAGGTGCTTTTTTGGAAATTAGAGGTAGCTTCCTGGCTAAAGTCGAAATGTAAATGTGAAAACAGTCTTTGTTTTGAAGAAGTTTATGAAATGAATAATGATTATTTGTTTGTAGCCAGTTTGAAAATAGTTCAAAACCCTAAGCTATATTCGTATTTGTTAATTGATTATTCCGAACTAAGACCGTTTTTGAAAATCAATTACACTGGTTTGTATGGTTTGGTCATTGGCTATATATCATATTCGAGATATGCTTGATCTCAATTTATTTATACCCCAGGCAACAAACTCAAACAGACTTTTAGAGTAGAAACAATTTGAAACCTCAACTTTATACTTGAATCAGTTTTCTCAAACATTTCGTTTTATACGGATGTTGATTTTAAGAAAAATATTTTTTTATTAAGTTGTCGTCAAACACGCTCTAGACCTCTGTCAACTAGACCCTCTAAATTAGTTTATGACTACATATTGGTTCGACTCCTTGAAAACAAATTGACGGAATTCACAAAAACTTGCACTGATTCTTCTTTAGGTGGGACATGAAGTTGTGCACCAGCTTCTTCAACTTTTAATCTGATTTTATTTTGAGTGCGAGGTGGGTTGTTTCACATACCAAAAACAAAAGAATTCACTTTGCCATTTATAACTATATGTTTTGGAGAGGGAAGTCGACACACGTGCCCTTTGGAAAACTCACACATTTTTCTAACGAAAATTAACATACGCATTTCTAATTTCATAAAAGAATCATGAATAGATAATACTCATCTTCCTGTTACTTTAAGTCTTTGGACAATTGCTAATCTATTCTCGCAAACCACATACCGGTAGTAATTTATGATAGTTTTCAATGCCAAACATCGAGGAATATATCAAACCTCAATTTGTTTTATGTCATTGACCATAAGTTTTAAATAAATATAATGAGTTATACGGTCTCAACCCCAAAGAAAATCACTCAGTGTCTGTAAATCTTTTCATATCTTTACAATTATTTTAAGGACTCAAACGCATATATTCATTTATGAACTGTTTCGATGTGACGTGTAATTTCTGCATTTACCACACATAAATGGTGCCTTTAAATTTCGTAGTAATTTCCAGAGTTAACTTGTATTTTTAAATAAGATTAAGTATGGTTTCTTTAAGTAAAAAAAGGAAGATGTAGTATGTTTGCCAATGAGACAACTCTCCAATAGAGACCAATTGACGTAGAAGTTAACAGCTATGTGTCACCGTACGGCCTTCAACAATGAGCAAAACCCATACCGCATAGTAAGCTATAATAGGCGATAATATATTAAAAAATTAAAATTTTGTTGTAGCGTACGTCTTATATCTGCATTTTACACAATTCAACGATTCTTTAATTTAATTTCTTTTTGTTTTAATTAGTATTTTTTTTCCAAATATTTTCCCAGTTAAATAATATGTGACTATAATAATTCCGTTTTTGTTATTTTAATCAAAATAGGAACAATTTTAGAAACACCTTGATTATTCCCATCCTTCCTGGACGTAGAATTTTAATTGCTACTTAAATGGACTTACTTTTTGTTTAATTTCGCTACAATGGCTCAGTTTGAAAATCGTAAAAACGCCCTATCCATTGACCGTCACTTGTTTTGCTTAAAATCTTCTTGATCTCCAATCAATGTGAACACAGCTTGTATTTCAGAAACTTTACCATATGCGACTCTAATTTAATTACCTAAATTAGCTATTGATGTACGATATCAATCAGTCTCGATGAATACTTATCACTATAGCAGCTGTTGGACGCTAATACATATTCATTAGATCAATTCATTACCTATTACGCAGGTGGTCATAGAAAAGAACAGATGTATTCCGAAAAGACAGTTGGCATTTCCGGTATTCCGAAAAGACAGTTGGCATTTCCGGTATTCCGAAAGACTACAGCATCAAGGGTTCACGCAACAAGTGGGTGTGAGCAATTATAGGCAACCGTGCGGCCTACCACAATAAGAAAATCCCATACCGTATAGTCGGCTATAAAAGGCCCCGATATGAAAAATATGAAACAATTCAATTGAGAAAACTAACGGCCTAATTTATAACAAAAACAATTTACCAAAAAGCAAATATGACAGACATGGTATTAATCGATCCCTCATCCCTAACAACAAAGAGGCCTAGAGCGTTTTTGGAGGAAAAAGTATGACGATATCTTAACAAATGATTAGGCGATACAAAAACGTTTTTTATTTAGTAGCAAAAAATAGTACATCTTAGTTACAAATTATTTTTCTTGAAAATAAATAATCGTATTCAACGAACATGCGATTGCAAAAACAGGATTTTTAAATTGCGCACTGGACATGAGATATACTGAATTAACACTATTATTCCTGCTTTCCACTGTCTGTCACATAATTGTATAAAAGAACAAATCAACAACTTCATTATATTTTGGCTAATTTACAAAAGGACAAGTTATGAAATGAAAAAGTGAGATTTGTTTGAACGAACTAATTTAAGTATTAAGTTGAGGTTTCAAATTGTTTCTACCCTAAAACTCTGATTGGAGTTTGTTGCTTTGGGTACAAATATATTGGGATCAAGCATATCTTGAATATATTATAGCTACCATTACTCTTTAATGTCATATCAGAAATTTATTAAAAAAATAAAGGATTGTTATTTTAATACATATAAACCAGTCACCAAAGTTTCATGAAAACTGCTAAAAGCTCTTTTGAGTTATTGTCCGAAAACTGGAAAATCCCCCTTTTTTAATGAATAAAACCTCATAACTCGGAAACGTAAAATGTAAAATTTATAAAAATCGAAAGGGAGCTCACGTCAATAGATATAAACAATTCACCAAAGTATCATGCAAATTGGTTAAAGCGTATTTGAGTTATTGTCCGACATGTTGACGACGGACAGACGGACGGACGGACAACGGTATACCATAAAACATGCCGTAAACGGGCGTATAAAAATGACATAAAACCATGCACCTGATAAAACAATTGTTTAAATCTGATTTATCAAACAGCCATTTAGGTTCACGATTGCATTTCTTTTTTTTTTTTTAAAGTTGTGCTATTTTAAGTTTCTATCTATCTATTACAATTTTCAAGATAATAGGCAAAAATGGGGAAAATCGTCATTAAAGGGCAATAACTTCAATAAGGATTCGACTAACAATTTCGGTCATGTTGACCTTTTTTGTAGATCTTGTCTTGCTGATTATTATTGCTATTTAAAGTTCCTATCTATCTAATATAGTTTTAAGATATTAGGCAAAAACGCAAAAAAATCCAAAAAGATCGTCATTATAAGGCAATCACTCTAATAGACATTTTCGGAAAACTATTCGATACCGACGCTTACACCTATACCTATGACTACAGCAGTCGGTTGTACGAACGTGGCATTAGCCTAATGGGTCATAAGTCTTCTTTATGATGCATTAGGCTAATGAAGACTTAATGACTCATTAGACTAATGACACGTTCGTACAACCGGCTGCAGGTAATCTTATTGAGAAGGGGTCATCTCAATGTGTACAACGACCACAGGCATTTATATTATAGTTTTTATAATCTACATTTTAAATACTGTATAAAAGATATATTTTGATTGATTTGCTCCTTTATTGGCTTTGTTTAGTAGCTGAGAATTGACCGACCTAATATTGTACTTTGTAAAAAAAAAATTCGGGGTTTTGTGTAAATTATTAGAACTTTAATGGTAAACAGGAACGTTTAAAGCATTTCATAGCGTGAAACATAACGTATTAATAATTATATGGATGATATTATCAATTATCTTGGAGTAATCAGGGGTGTTCGGAATTTTACACCGCGGTGTTGAAAATGCATTGTAAAATTCTTTACAACATGGATTACACCAAGATAATTGATAATATCATCCATATAATTATTTAAAATACGTTATGTTTCATGCTATGAAATGCGTTAAATGTTCCTGTTTTCATTTTTTTTTTTATTTTGTCAAAATTTCGTTTGTTTGGTTTATTTTGGCATTTTTTTGGTGGAAATTAACAATACAACCATTTTTATTTTTTAAATTGCATATTTTCTACTTTAGCCACCGAAACTTTCATTACAAATCCCAAAACCTGATGATTTACACCAATTTAATATACGCTTGCTTCATAGGAAATAAGATACCTTGTTTAGGAGAATGCAGATATCCCTAATGGCAGATAATTTGTTCATTGGATGTCTCCACAGTGCTTTCTAGCAATTCAATTCGCCAATTGTATATTCTACCTTAACTGTATTCCGTTTAAATAGTTGCAAACGGAAACAAGTAAAATAAATTGCTTCGCCGAGCGCAGCTGGATACGACCGCAGAGGTCCAACCCTGAACAGTTGGGGAAAAAATGGACACAATAATCGCGCTTGATACAGGTCTGAATTTGGATTGTAATTAAGTATTTGACACATAATAGGTTTCAGACACAGAATAACTGTGGTCAAAGAACTTAGAATTGGTTATAGGATTTGAATTTATATTTAATTTTTTGCTTTTGTGCAATACACTTTGCTGTTGGGAATTGACCCCCCCCCCCCCTCCCCAAACCAAAAAAAAAAAATTACCCCCCTTTTTTTTGCTTTTGTGCAATACACTATGCTGTTGCGTATTGACCCCCCCCCCCCCCCCCCCCCCCCCCCGACCAATTTTTTTTTGCAAAAAAAAATAATATTTGAACAAACTTTTTTAATTTCTGAAATCTCAAATGAGAAAAAATTTACCCCCACAATTTCTTTTTACCCCCCCCCCCCCCCCATATTTTTCCACCCCCCAAATATTCCTTAATAGTAACTTCTAAAAATAAATTGACAATTAATCACCTTAAGACAATACAACATTTCTTTTTACATAATTTAAAAGCAGTGTAAGGGAGGTAATCCAAACACAAAACATTGTACTTAAAAGTAATTGTCCATTAACAAGGAAACCCTTGTTTTCCCCCTGTTTTTCCCCTAATTTCTAAACGGTTTGAGCCATTAACCCCAAAGCAAATCCTAACCCTCCCTTTGTGGTATGGAAACTTGTGGTATGATTTCAGAGAGATCCATACACCGTTCCACAAGTTATTGTCTGGAAACTAGAAAAATGCTTATTTGGGCCCCTTTTTGGCCCCTAATTCCTAAACTGTTAGAACTATAACTCCCAAAATCAATCCCAACCTTCCTTTTGTGGTTATAAACCTTGTGTATAAATTTCATTAAATTCTAATTCGTAAACTCAAACGAACATAAAATATTTATCAAATAACCACAAACTCTTACATGGGAGACGCCACTTGCAGAGACAAGCGCACATTTTATTATAAATATGAGTATAATATTGTGGAAAGTTCATATAAATACACAGGTATTAAGCAGCTTGTACATGTACTGGTTTCCCCATACTAGTGGTCTACAAATCTGAAAATAAATAATATAACTAATAATATTATTTATTTGGCAAAATGCTACTGTACACTTTGACTGCAATGGCTCGAATGACTTTAAACCACCTGAGTTCACTCGTGCATGAACTCAATATCCCAATCGAACCGACCTTACTATAATTAACCAAACACTAGTCAACTATAAACCAACAACATTTTTACATGTTCGATTTTTGTACAACTTTGATAAATACATTAGATTTCTATTTACTTACACTAAAGTTATTGTCCGGAAACAAAATGCCTTCGGACGACGTGATACCAATATACTATAAAAACAACAGATGGAATAGTTTTGACGTAAATGAACAATGGGTACAGCTTAACATTCTGAACCTTTTTGCACTTGTCAGATTTTCTCTTTTCATAACGGTTTTCAAAATAATACGCAAAACTAGCATTTTATCCTTATGTTGTATTTTTAGCCATGTCGGCCATCTTTGTTGGCATGCGGGGTCATCGGACACATTTTTTCAACTAGATACCCCAATGATGATTGTGGCCAAGTTTGGTTATATTTGGCTCAGTAGTTTCAGAGAGGAATTTTGTAAAAGTTAACGACGACGGACGCCAAGTGATGAGAAAAGCTCACTTGGCCTTTCGGCCAGGTGAGCTTAAAATGACATTACAAGGGAAATAAATTGCTTTGCCGAGCGTAGCTAGATACGACCGCAGAGGTCCAACCCTTAACAGTTGGGGCAAAAATGGACACAATATTCGCGCTTGATACAGGTCTGAATTTGGATTGTAATTAAATATTTGACACATAATAGGTTTCTGACACAGAATAACTGTAGTCAAAGAACTTATAATTGGTTATATGATTTGAATTTATATTTTATTTTTTTTTTGCTTTTGTTCAATACACTTTGCTGTTGCGAATTACCCCCCTCCCCCAACAAAAAAAAAATAATTACCCCCCTTTTTTTTTGCTTTTGTGCAATACACTATGCTGTTGCGTATTGACCCCCTCCCCCCACCAATTTTTTTTTGCAAAAAAATAATATTTGAACAATTTTTTTTAATTTCTGACATCTGAAATGAGAAAAAAATGACCCCCCCCCTCCAATTTTTCACCTATCAAATCATATAACCAATTTCTTCACCCCCCCCCCCCTTTTTCCCCCCAAAAAAATCTTTTTCTCAAGATATGGTCATAATCTCAACTAAAATTTCCAATGGAGTTTGCAACCATAACTACCCATTTATATTAAATACATCATAAAAGTCTTATAATAGAAAATGATATACATAATCATGGCTAAAATTAATATTCCTCACTAGTAACTTCTAAAAATAAATTGACAGCTAATCATCTCAAGACAATACAACATTTCTTAAAACATAAGTTTAAAACAGTGTAAGGGAGGTAATCAAAACATTGTGTTTGGATTATCTCCCTTACACTGCTTTTAAATTGTCTTAATTGTCCATTAACCAGGAAACCCTTGTTTATCCCCCTTTTTTGCTCCTTATTCCTAAACGGTTTGAGCCATAACCCTCCCAAAGCAAATCCTAACCATCCCTTTGTGGTATGGAAACTTGTGGTATAATTTCAGAGAGATCCATACACCGTTCCACAAGTTATTGTCTGGAAACTAGAAAAATGCTTATTTGGGCCTCTTTTTGGCTCCCTAATTCCTAAACTGTTAGGACCATAACTCCCAAAATCAATCACAACCTTCCTTTTGTGGTTATAAACCTTGTGTTTAAATTTCATAGATTTCTTTTTAATTATTCTAAAGTTATTGTCCGGAAACCAACTGTCTTCGGACGACGACGACGACGACGACGTGATACCAATATATGACCGCAAAATTTTTTGCGGTCGTATAAAAATTTTAAAATCTGATTTTCTGAAAATTCCATTGATACACTTGGACTTGCTGATCCTTGTCTAGCCTGCAAAATTAATTTCGCGAAAGATTCCGTTGTCGGCGTTGGCGTCGGCAGCGTCAGCATTTAGGTTCAGTCTGTGGTTGAAGTTTTTTGGACATCAATCACTTTGTCAAACCTACAAGGAATTTTATGAAATTTGGACAGAAGCTTGTTTATGACCAAAATGCAGTATCCAGAACGAAATTAAAATATATATTTTCATTTTCCGTATTTTACTGATAAATGGGCTTAGTTTTTTTGGTTTTTTTTTTTACAGTTAACAAGTAGATACAGTCTGGGGTTAAAGTTTGTTACACATCAATTACTTTGTCAAACCTTATTAGGGTTTTATGAAACTTTGACAGAAGCATGATTAAGAGACAATGTTTAAATCAAACCTTTGAAAGTATTTTTTTTTTCATTTTTAGTACTTTTCTGATAGATGGACTTTGTTTTTACAAAATGGACTTCGTTTTTACAGTTTATATTTACAGACAGTCTGGGATTAAATTATTTTGACATGATAAATTTGTAAACCTTCATGGATTGATATGAAAGATGGACAGAAGCTAATCTTCAAGACCAAGAATAGCATCTAAAGAAAAAGTTTAATTCTTTATTTTACTGATTAATGGACTTACTTTTTAAGTCAACATTACCCTTTTACACAGACAGCAGCAACCGCAGGCGAGATTCTGCAGAACCCCTTACGAATTTGTTTACCCGTTGTCAGTTTTGCTCTTACTATTTTTGTTTTGAAGAATTAGACAAGAAACTGAAATTTTTCTATAAATTTACATTTAAGGGTCAATCACTCTAAAATGGGTTGTCCAATTATTTTAAAAAATTTTGGGAGACAGTTATTAACCTGTACTCTTTCTAAATCCGATTAAAATTCTGATTTATATTAACTCGCGTGCTCGCATATATATGAGGATAACGAAATCAGAGATATGTTTTTCAATTAGATTGACTCTTTCTGCAATAGAGTTAGAGACACAAGCACCATTATAGTTGTTTAGTACCAGTAGTTCAGAGAAGTTTACACCGACTGACGCCAAGTAATGACATAAACTCACATGGGCTTTTAAGCCATGTGAGCTAAAATGACCAGATCAGTGACGGATTTGTGGGGGCTTACCCCCAATTTGTATGGCAAATATTTTATTTTTGCATAAAATCGTGCAACAATAAATTCGGCAGTATATATTGTTTTTGATTCAATGTTACATTTTGAAACCATTTACTACGGTGGCAGAATGCAGCCATGAAAAAAAATATGTTGTTCCCTCAAGATACTATGTCGTCCCCTAAAGATGCTATGTCGTTCCCACAAGATAGTTATGTCGTTCCCTCAAGATGCTATGTCGTTCCCTCAAGATGCTATGTCGTTCCCACATGATAGTTATGTCGTTCCCTCAAGATGCTATGTCGTTCCCACAAGATAGTAATCTCGTTTCCTCAAGATACTATTTCGTTCGCACAAGATAGTTATCTCGTTCCCTCAAGATATTATGTCGTTCCTTCAAGATGATATGTCGTTCCCTCAAGATATTATGTCGTTCCCTCAAGATGCTATGTCGTTCCCTCAAGATGCTATGTCGTTTCCACAAGAAAGTTGTCTCGTTCCCTAAAGATGCTATGTCGTTACCACAAGATAATTATCTCGTTCCCTCAAAATACTATGTAGTTCCCTCAAGATGATATGTCGTTTTCAAGATATTATGTCGTTCCCTCAAGATGCCATGTCGTTTCCACAAGATAGTTATTTCGTTCCCACAAGATAGTTATCTCGTTCCTTCAAGATGCTATGTCGTTTCCCCAAGATAGTTATCTCGTTCCCTCAAGATACTATGTCGTTCCCTCAAGATGTTATGTTGATCCCTCAAGATAGTTATCTCGTTCCCTCAAGATACAATGTCGTTCCCTCAACATATTATGTCGTTCCCTCAAGACACCGTTTCGAAGTGGGAAATAAAGAATATATTAATATAATTTTATTGCTATGTTGTAGGAACGACATACTATCTTGAGGAAACGACATAACATCTTGAGGGAAAGACATCGCATCTTGAGGGAACGAGATAACTATCTTGTGGTAACGACATAGCATCTTGAAGGAACGAGATAACTTTCTTGAGGGAACGCCATAGAATCTTGAGGGAACGACATAGTATCTTGAGGGAACATCTTTTTTTTTCTTTCATGGCCGCATTCTGCCACCGTAATTTACTTCTAATAAATGCAGAAAACCTTTTTTTTTTAAAATCCAATTTACTAGATAAGATTGTTTTTGCAAAATCTGGTCCTATAGCTAGTTACCTTCCATAAGGTCAACCATATTGATGCTTGCAAATTAATGTAGTTTCAATTTAATTAAGACTTAACTGAATTAAGAGTTTCTCTCCACAAATGAAACTGTTCAACGGGTCCGAGATTTTAACAAATTGCTGTAGAAGAACCACACCTGATTAAATATAGCATACTTACCTGGGCCTGATTTAGGGGAGGACAGGGTATCGGCTCCACCTCTGGGGCTACATATAGGATAAATGCAGATCTTTTACCAGTATCACTCCAAACGTTGGCTTACCAGACACACCTGCTAACAATCCTATGACTTGAATTCCACTTCAAGGCTACTATGATAGTGTTTCCGTACATTGCTATGCACATAATATATTGTAACGCGTCTTTTGAAAGGCAAGGTCTTGACCACAGTGAAATATACATTTAAGCTAAAGTGTTTTCATCGACTTTTAAAGGGAGATAAGGCAGTTTAATCAATATTTCATTATATATACGAGTCTGAATCACTCACCTAGTAGAAGATACCCACCGGTATGCCATTTTCCACATGTTTTCCTTAATAACAATCAGCTATATTTGCTAACTTGTAGATCTTATTAAAAAGCAGTTTTGAAGGTATTGTATTGATGATCAAGTTTATACCCATCTATTCAATAAAGGCAACAACCACGTTAAAAGGTCATTTGACGATTTTTGCCAAGTTTGGACCCTTTGAACCCCAATGTGGACCAAATTGACAACGGGGCTCAAAATCCTAATACACACAATTAGATTCAGCATATCAAAGAACCCCATATATATTTAATTTTTGTTGAAATCAAACAAAGTTTAATTTTGGATCCCGATTTGGACCAACTTGAAAACTGGGCCTAAAATCAACAAGAGTGCACACACTGAAATGTGTCGCCTTCTTTACTAGATATTGAAATTATGTTGATAGTTTTAAATATAAAGCTTAACTACAACTATCACATAAACTTAACATGATCCAAGAAAATGAGGTCAAGGTCAGATAAACCAAACTGTAAATACATGTACACCTTACAATCATTCCATACACCAAATATGCTTTCAATATAATTGACCTATTGCACATCTAAGAAACAAACTTAACCAGGAAAACTTAACATTGATCAATGAACCATGAAAATGAGGCCAAGGTCAGATGATAATTTCCAGACAGACATATACACCTTACAATCATTCCATACACCAAATATAGTGATCCTATTGCTTATAGTATTAGAAAAACAGACCAAAACACAAAAATTTAACTTTAACCACTGAACCATGAAAATGAGGTCAAGGTCAGATGACACCTGCCAGTTGGACATGTACACCTTACAATCATTTCATACACCAAATATAGTAGACCTATTGCTTATAGTATCTGAGATATGGACTTGACCACCAAAAACTTAACCTTGTTCACTGATCCATGAAATGAGGTCGAGGTCAAGTGAAAACTGTCTGACAGACATGAGGACCTTGCAAGGTACGCATATACCAAATATAGTTATCCTATAACTTTTAATTAGAGAGAAATTAAGAATACTAAAATTCTTCCAACTTTTTTTTCAAGTAGTCACTCAACCATGAAAATGAGATCAAGGGCAATGGACATAACATAAGGCATCTATTATATACAAAGTATGAAGGATCCAGGTCTTCTACCTTCTGATGTACTAAGGTTTTAAGAAGTTTGTTAACACCGCCACCAACGGATCACTATCCCTATGTCGAGCTTTCTGAGACAGAAGTCGCAGGCTCAACAAAAATCTGAATACATGTTTAGATTCAGCATATCAAATTACCCCAATAATTCAATTTTTTGTTAAAATCAAACTAAGTTTAGTTTTGGACTCTTTGGACCTTAATGTGGACCAATTCAAAAACATGGCCCAAAATCCATAATGATAAATACATGGTTATTTCAGCATATTAAAGAACCCCAAGAATTCAAGACTTAGAATTAAACAACATTGAAATAGACCAAAAAAATAAATAAAGTATTGTTTTTCGGCCCCCTTTTCCTAAACGGTTAGGGTCATAATCCCCAAAATCAATTACAACCTTCCATTTTTAGTATGAAACCTTGTGGTAAAATTTCATAGAGATCCATAGACTTATATTCAAGCTGTAGTCCAGAAACTAAATCCAGGGCCAAACTGATAAAAGATTACCCTCATTGGAATTTTCTTGACAACATAGTGCATGTTTCAATTTCAAATGAATCTAGTTAACATAGAAGACATTTCACTAGTAAAACTTAATTTGAACATCTTTATAGCAAGTCAAATATAACTAACTAACCTTTCAAAAGACTCATTACAATAAATAAATTAAATAAATATCATTACAAATTTTACTTGAATCTTTCATAGCAGCTATAAAGTTGAATTCAAGTCCTGTTCAATTCAATACAATTGGGTCACAATTTTACAGGTAACAAAGATCAGCTCCATATTAACTATAAATAATGCACAGCTGACCATTGATAATAAACTGCTTTGCTGAGCGAGCTGGAATCGCCCGCAGAGGTCCAACCCTGAACAGTTAGGGCAAAAATGGACACAATATTCAAGCTTGATACAGGTCTGAATTTGGATTGTAATTAAATATTTGATATATTATAGGTTTCTGAAAAAATGTAGTCAAAGAACTTGAAATTGGTTATATGAAAGATTTCTTGCTGTTGTGCAATACACTGTGCTGTTGCGCAATACTTAGTAAATCTGTTGTCAGATTATAAACAAATAAAATCTTATAACTCGGAAACGTAAAATCGAAAATTTATAAAAACAATAGGGAGCTCATGTCGATAGAAATAAACAATTCACCAAAGTTTCTTGCAAATTGGTGAATTTTTTTTTGAGTTATTGTCCGAAAACTGGAAAATCCCCCCTTTTTTAATGAATAAAACCCCAAAACTCAGAAACCGTAAATCCGAAATTTAAAAAAAAATAAATAAAATGCTCCGCAGGGCGCAGCTTGATACGACCGCAGAGGTCGAACCCTGAACAGTTGGGGCAAGTATGGACACAACATTCAAGCTTGATACAGCTCTGAATTTGGATTGTGATTAAATATTTGACACAGCATAGGTTTCTGACACAGAATGAATGTGGTCTAAGAACTTAAAAATTTCAAATTGGACATTCACCTATTATGGTCCAATATCCAAAATCTAAATACATGGTTAGATTCAGCATATCAAAGAACCCCAAGAATTCAATTTTTGATGAAATCAAACAAAGCTTAATTTTAGACCCTTTTGATCTCAATGTGGGCAAAGTTGATAACGGGGCCCAAAAATCAAAAATCTAAATACATGGTTAGATTCAGCATATTAAAGAACCCCATATATTCAATTTTTGTTGAAATCAAACAAAGTTTAATTTTGGACCCCGATTTGGACCAACTTGAAAACTGGGCCCATAATCAAAAATCTAAATACATGTTTAGATTCAGCATATCAAAGAACCCTAAAAAAAAATTATTTTTTGTTAAAATCAAACTAAGTTTAATTTTGGACCCTTTGGACCTTTATGTAGACCAATTTGAAAACGGAACCAAAAATTAAGAATCTAAACACACGGTTGGATTCGGCATATCAAAGAACCCCAATAATTCAATTTTTGATGAAATCAAACAAAAAAGTTAAATTTTGGACCCTTTTAACCTCAATGTGGATCAATTTAAAAACGGGGCCCAAAATCCAAAAACTTAATACAAGGTTAGATTCAGCATATCAAAGAACCCCATATATTCAATTTTTGTTGAAATCAAACAAAGTTTAATTTTGGACCCCGATTTGGACCAACTTGAAAACTGGGCCCATAATCAAAAATCTAAATACATGGTTAGATTCAGCATATCAAAGAACCCCATATATTAAATTTTTGTTAAAATCAAACTAAGTTTAATTTTGGACCCTTTGGACCTTTATGTAGACCAATTTGAAAACGGAACCAAAAATTAAGAATCTAAATACACGGTTAGATTCGGCATATCAAAGAACCCCAATAATTCAATTTTTGATGAAATAAAACAAAGTTAATTTTTAGACCCTTTGGACCTCAATGTGGACCAATTTAAAAACGGGGCCCAAAATCCAAAAACTTAATACAAGGTTAGATTCAGCATATTAAAGAACCCCAAGAATTCAAGAATAAAACCCCATTGAAATTGATCAAGAAATAAGCAATTTATACGAAGTATCTTCTTTTGCACAATACTGTGCAATTGAATATTTCTTGCTATTGCGCAATACTGTACAATTGACAATTTCTTGCTATTGCGCAATATTGTGCTATTGGATATTTCTTGCTATTGCGCAATACTGTGCAATTGAAGATTTCTTGCTATTGCGCAATACTGTGCAATTGAAGATTTCTTGCTATTGTGCAATACTGTGCAATTGAAAATTTCTTGCTATTTCCTGTTTGGTGTGTATCTCCTACCATATCATTATTTGCTTTTCAATATAAATCAGAAATAACCAACTTAAAATGGAAAATTTTAAAAGAAAAAAAAAAGAAAAAAATAAAAAAAATCCCCCCCCCCCCAATTTTTTGAACCCCCTTATGATTCATCACCCCCAAACTCAATCCCAGCCTTCCCTTTGTAGTATGGTACCTTGCAGTACAATTTCAGAGAGATCCATACACTTGAACACAAGTTAGTGTCTGGAAACTAGAAAAATGCTTATTTTTGGCCCCTTTTTGGCCCCCAATTCCTAAACGTTTCGGGCAATTACCCCCAAACTCAATTCCAGCTTTCCCTTTGTGATATGGAACCTTGTAGTACAATTTCAGAAATATCCAAACACTTACACACAAGTTATTGTCATGAAACTAGAAAAATGCTTGTTTTTTGCCCCTTTTTTGGCCCCCAATTCCTAAAATTTTGAGGCAATTACCCCCAAAATCAATTACAGCCTTCCCTTTGTGATATGGAACCTTGTGGTACAATGTCAGAGAGATCCATACACTTACACACAAGTTATTGTCTGGAAGTTACAAAAATGCTTATTTTTGGCCCCTTTTTGGCCCCTAATTCCTTAACTGTTGGTACCATAACCCCCAAAATCAATCCCCACCTTCCTTTTGTGGTATTGAACCTTATGGTAAAATTTCATGGAGATCCATTCACTTAAACTAAAGTTAGAGTGCGAAAACCAATGTGTCTTCGGACGACGACGACAACGTCATACCAATATACGACCAAAAAATTTTTAATTTTTGCGGTCGTATAAAAAGGAGTTCACGTTAGTAGATATAAACAATTCACCAAAGTTTCATGCATATTGGTTAAAGTGTTTTTGAATTAATGTCCGACATATTGACGACGGACACATGGTCAACTGTATACCATAATACATCCCGTAAACGGGCGTATAAAAATGTATGTTATATAATTATTGTGACACTTTGTGAATTCTGGTATGTCAACCGTATGATATATATTGGTATGTCTACAGAATGATATATATTATATATCATACTGTAGACATACCAGAATTCACATGTGCCACAAAAAATGCATATATACTTAATTTGAATTAAGTTTTTGTTCTTTATTTTTTATTTTCTATTATGGTTTTCAAAATTTAAGACAATAAATTGCATTTGAAAACCTATGTTCTATCTTTTACACTTTAGCTGTGGCGATTATGTAGTTTGGTATGAATATCATATTTGCTTATTCTGTAATTGTCCCTGTAATTAGCGATTTATTTGTGAGAGTAGTTTCCCTTATGGAGGACAATAAAGAGCTGCATAGAGCAAAATTCATGTCATCATTAACATATTTAAATGGATTGAGTTGACATTGATTCTTTTATGCTCAATGCTTTCAATATCAAGTAATCAAAAACAAATGGGACACAGATGATGCCCCCGCTTGCATATATAACGTTATAAAGGGACATAACTCAAGAACTGTAGAATTGACGCTACCCAAATTTGTACTTGATCTGACTTTGTGGTAGTAAGCATTGCTTATAAGTTTCATAACATTTATTTGAGGCAAACCTAAGTTAATGAATGGAAACGAAAAATTCAAAAATTTTTCCATTTGTAAAGGGCAGAACTCTAGAATGGTAAAGTGAAGCCACCAAAATTCGAACTTGATCTGAGTTTTGTGCTAATTAGCATTGTGCATAAGTTTCATAACATTTGGTTGAGGCAAACTTAAGTTAGAGAACAGAAACCAATATTTAAGCAATTTTTCCATTTGTAAAGGGGCATAACTCTAGAACGGTAAAAGTGACGCCACCAAAATTCAAATTTGATCTGTGTATTGTGGTAATAAGCATTGTGTATAAGTTTCATAACATTTGGTTGAGGCAAACTTAAGTTAGAGAATGGAAACCAATATTGGGACATACGTAGAGACTGACAGGAGTACAACTTAATGACCCCTCTACGGCGGGGGCAAATAAAAAAAGTTTTTTAAATGTCTATATCGGTACATCATTTATACTTATCAATTCATGCTTAGCATGGCCAATGCTCAGGCCATTATGTCTGGTATAGAACAAATGTACAATTAGCATGATAAGCAAAGAGAAACCACTGGTGTTAAAAATGTGTTATAAGAGAATCAGATCAGTAATTGGAAAATAAATTATTGGTTCAGGGATTTCTGAATTTTTTCAAAGAAGATTATTTGGGATGATGACGACAAGAGTGGACACACAGAAATGTCTCGCCTGTCCCCCCTTTTAGGCGAGATGGGGAGTAAAACTTTGCAGCAGATGTAATGCAAGAACTAGATTCGAATAATATGTACTATTTCTCATGTTTTGTAAGTATTTTATTTTGACTTTTAACAGAAACAAACTGCTACTGTTTAATTTGTGTTTAAAAAAAATCACAGATTTGTTGTTGGTGAAACCCCCCATTTAATGTCCTCACCACTGCACTAATTCTCACAAACCCATGCACAAAACATGTACATGTAAAATTGTTTCATTATATCTCAGTACACTACCGAACTCAGCGAAATGTTAGTAATTTGGTCCTAGCTTTGATTTGTCTTTCAATTGTTTCATAATTAAAGCTGCACATTATTTTCTTGTATAAAAACTCCATTGCACTAATGACGATGTTTGGGGAAAAACTGTTTTATAATCTGTCTACCCGAGACTGTTTATATTGTTCGTGTCTCCATGGATACGTAAAAATATCTTTTCCCCTCTGAAATGAGAATAATCTTCAAAACACAGTTTTCTTGAATTGTCTAAATACTGATACATAACACAGAAGTTTTATCTTTGAAGTTGGATGTCATCTCATTTTCAATAATGAATCACACGCAGGTTGTGTGTCTATTGGGACATTACGTCAGTTTTTCATACATTTTCCCTGAGGTGTAATGCACTGTCTGTTTCACAATCCACAATGAATCAATAAATGCCATCATTGTCCTCGTATACTACTCCCGTCTTTCAGAAAATGAAAGTACAACACATTTTGAATTTTCCTTCTTTCTTGAATTGGAAGGAAATTGTTTTGTCGATTTGAAAATATTGTACAAGAACACATTCAAAACGCAAGAAGAAGCACAATGGTCGATTCTTTTGCTGGAAGGGTTTACAGTCGTTCACTGCGACCAGTAAAATTTGTAAAATGAAATTCATAATGAACATAAAATCACGATGCATTATTTCCTTAGTTGATAAGATCATGTTGAGCGGAAATGAAATAATTATGAAGTTTGAAATTATTGTCTAAGCTAACATTTCATTATAGATTATATATTCTGAAGATTTAAAAGTTTTATCAAAATGCTTGCTGGATAATCCAAATATCTTCAAATTACCTGAAAAAGAAAGAAAAAGAGTTTAAAACATTGTTAAGCTAGCCTAATGAAAGTAACATACTTGCAAAATATGATGAATTGATAGGCAACCACAGGGAATTCTAAGTGGCAGCCCAGACAGTTTCAAGAGAACCACATTAACTAAAGTTCATTAATTTACTCATATATTCTTATTTCTATCACAGGTTTCCGTGTAGCAATAAATGTGCTTCGCTAAGGGGTTGCTGGATACGACCGCAGAGGTCCAACCCTCAACAGTTGGGGTAAAAATGGACACAATATTCAATCTTGATACAGGTCTGAATTTGGATTGTTATTTTAATAAAATTGTTATTTTAATAAAATGCTCCGCTGGGGCCCAGCTTGATACGACCGCAGAGGTCGAACCCTGAACAGTTGGGGCAAGTATGGACACAACATTCAAGCTTGATACAGCACTGAATTTGGATTGTGATTAAATATTTGACACAGCATAGGTTTCTGACACAGAATGAATGTGGTCTAAGAACTTATTAATATTTAATTTACCTATTCAAACCATATCATTATTATTTGCTTTTATATATAAATCAGAAATAACCAATTTTAAAATGGAAAATTTTAAAGAAAAAAAAAATCCCTCCACTAAATTTTTTGAACCCCATTATGATTCATCACCCCCAAACTCAATCCCAGCCTTCCCTTTGTGGTATGGTACCTTGCAGTACAATTTCAGAGAGATCCATACACTTGAACACAAGTTATTGTCTGAAAACTAGAAAAATGCTTGTTTTTAGGCCCCTTTTTGGCCCCCAATTCCTAAATGTTTAGAGCAATTACCCCTAAACTCAAACCCAGCTTTCCTTTTGTGATATGGAACCTTGTAGTACAATTTCATAAAGATCCATACACTTACACACAAGTTATTGTCCTGAAACTAGAAAAATGCTGGTTTTTTGCCCCTTTTTGGCCCTAAATTCCTAAAATTTTGAGGCAATTACCCTCAAACTCAATCCCAGCCTTCCCTTTGTGGTATGGTACCTTGCAGTACAATTTCAGAGAGATCCATACACTTGAACACAAGTTATTGTCTGGAAACTAGAAAAATGCTTGTTTTTTGCCCCTTTTTTGGCCCCAAATTCCTAAACTTTAAGGGCAATTACCACCAAACTCAAACCCAGCTTTCCTTTTGTGATACCTTTTGTGATATGGAACCTGGTAGTACAATTTCATAAAGATCCATACACTTACACACAAGTTATTGTCCTGAAACTAGAAAAATGCTTGTTTTTCGCCCCTTTTTGGCCCCCAATTCCTAAAATTTTGAGGCAATTACCCCCAAAATCAATCCCAGCATTCCCTTTGTGGTATGGTACCTTGCAGTACAATTTCAGAGAGATCCATACACTTGAACAGAAGTTATTGTCTGGAAACTAGAAAAATGCTATTTTTGGCCCCTTATTTCTAAACGTTTTGGGCAATTACCCCCAAACTCAATTCCAGCTTTCCCTTTGTGATATGGAACCTTGTAGTTCAATTTCAGAAAAATCCATTTACTTACACGCAAGTTATTATCATGAAACTAGAAAAATGCTTGTTTTTTGCCCCTTTTTTGGCCCCTAATTCCTAAAATTTTGCGGCAATTACCCCCAAAATCAATCCCAGCATTCCCTTTGTGATATGGAACCTTGTGGTACAATGTCAGAGAGATCCATACACTAACACACAAGTTATGTCTGGAAGTTACAAAAATGCTTATTTTGGGCCCCTAATTCCTTAACTGTTGGTACCATAACCCCCAAAATCAATCCCAATCTTCCTTTTCTGGTATTGAACCTTATGGTAAAATTTCATGGAGATCCATTCACTTAAACTAAAGTTAGAGTGCGAAAACCAATGTGTCTTCGGACGACGACGCCAACGCATACCAATATACGACCAAAAAATTTTTAATTTTTGCGGTCGTATAAAAAAATATTTGACACATTATAGGTTTCTGACACAGAAAAAATGTAGTCAAAGAACTTGAAATTGGTTATATGATTTGAATTTATATTCAATTGAAGATTTCTTGCTGTTGTGCAATACACTGTGCTGTTGTGCAATACTTAGTAAATCTGTTTTCAGACTAAATACAAAGAATTAGCAAAATAAATTGTGACCCCCAATTTTTTTTATAGAAAATTGATAATTTTTTAAATCTTGAGGAAAAATAAAATGACCCCCCCCCCCCCCCCCCCTCCCCAAAAAAAATTGACAAGTACCCCAAAAATGAATCCCAACCTTCTACTTGTGGTATTGAACCTTGTGGTACAATTTCAGAGCAATCCTGAAACTAGAAAAAGGCTTGTTTTCAGCCCCTAATTTGTCCTGAAACTAGAAAAATGCTTGTTTTGGGCTCCTAATTCCTAAACAGTTGGGACCATCACCCCAAAAAACAATCCCAACCTTCCTTTTGTGGTATTCAACCCTTATATTAAATTTCATAGAGATCCATACACTTAAACTAAAGTTATTGTCCAGAAACCAAATGTCTAAAGATGACGACATGATAGCAATTTACGAACGCTATCTTTTTGCGGTCATGTAAAAACTAAATCAGCTGTGTTCATTAATATATTTTCCCAAGTGCAAATACTTAACATAGCAAACATTATATAAACTGTTAACACAGAGATATGTCTCGCTTATTTGTTATTCTGATAATGCAAATGTTGAAATTAAAATAGCAATACTTTAACATGTAAGTTATGCAAATATTCAAAGTCAATGAACCATGACTGAAGGTACAGGGCTAAACAATCTCCATGGAAATGGGATGTGCCAATGCTAATACAACTGCAAACCAAATACCATTGACTTTTCATAAGTCGTTCCCTTTAAACAAACCTAAACACAAACATTAACTTGTAAACTATGTAAAAGTTTCAAAGTCAATGAACCATAATTAGGGGTGGGGTTATATAATCTCCATGGAAATGAAACTTCCATATGCCAATACATTTGCATACTGAATATCATTGACTTTAAATTAGTGGTTCATCTTAAACTGACCTAGTCTCAAACTAATACATGTAAACTAAGTAAAAGTTTCAAAGTCAATAGACCACGACTGAGGGGTAAGGACCAAATATTCTCCATGGAAATGAGATGTGTTAATGCTTATACAACTGCATACCAATTATCATTGACCTACCACTAACAGTTCCCCTTAAACTGACCTAATCACAAACAAATACATGAAAACTAAGCAAAGTTTCAAAGTCAATAGACCTTGACTGAGGGGGTAGGGCCAAATAATCTCCATGGTAATGAGATGTGCCAATGCTAATAAAACTGCATACCAAATATCATTGACCTACCACTAGGTGGTTCCCCATAAACTGACCTAATCACAAACTAATACATGTAAACTAAGCAAAGTTTCAAAGTCAATCGACCTTGACTGAAGGGGCGGGGCCAAAAAATCTCCATGGAAATGAGATGTGCCTATGCTAATACAACTGCAGACCAAATATCACTGACCTACCACTAGTGGTTCAACATGAACTAGACCTTATCACAAACTAATACATTGTTGACGCCGCAGCCAACTCAACCCTAATTGCCATTTTTTGGTGTTGATTTAACTTTTAGTTTTGGTGCATAAAGTGTTTTGAGGAAATCATGCTTTTGTCTCATCTTTCATAAATCTATGGTTTTTTGTTGGACAGATTTCCTCTCAAATATAAATGATGGCCAGAGGACTGTTCTTGTGTATACATGGTATAGTCCAAGTCAGATCATGGACATGTGTTGTTTTTTATTTTATCTAATATGTTTGTTAATTCCTTCGAGCTTTTTTGTATGTTTCACTATTTCAAGTTCTGTGTCAAAGATGGTTTCTTAACACCAAAGTATTTAGTTATTGATGTAAAATATTTCAAAATATTTTATCTGCTTTTGACAATTTTTGTTTTATTGTAAATAATAAGGAGTGAATTGCAAAATCCTAATCAGTCTCACAGATGCATTTGTATATCAAATCCTAGGTAATTGACTACACTAGTAGCTTCTGAAACATATTTAAACACGAGCATCCAACACTTAAGGCAACTAAGCAAACATCCATCAGATTAAAAAAAAATTATTAGCTTTAAAGGCCATTGGTTTTCTCATGGATTTGTTTTATAATTTGTTACCCCAGTTTACTATCCAGTATGAGGGTCTGGATTGGTTTTACAGAATAGAGAATAATGGCATCCAAATATAATGAATAGAAATAAATGAGCAAATAAGATAAATAAACTGTTGACACAGAGATATGTCTCGCCTATTGGCATAAAATTCAGAAAAAGACAATCTGATGGACAGCAACATTGCTTATTAATTCAGTCACTGGACCATGATCTAGTGGGCAGGGTCTGAAAATGGTAGATAAAATGAGATGTACAGACAGTAATGTAACTTTATAGAAGGTAGTGTTGCGATTGTAAGTAGTTCCTATCAATCTAACTTAAGCAGAAAACTTAACATTGAAAATTGCTTATTAATTGGCTGGACCATGACCTAGGAGACAGGGCCTTGAAATAGTGGTCAAGCTGATATGAACTGATAGTAATGCAACTTCATACAAAATATCACTGATCTATCACAAGTAGATCTAATCAAAATAACTTCAGCAGAAAACTTAACATTGAAAATTGCTTATTAATTGAAAGTCACTGGACCATGACCTAGGGGTCAGGGCCACAAAATAGTCAGTAAAACTGATATTGTACTGTTAGTAAGTAGTGCAACTTTATATTAAATATCAATTATCTATCACAAGCAGTTCCTATCAAACTAACTTCAGCAGAAAAACTAAACAATTGTTGAGGCTGCCGTCATTGTTGCAGGCGAGACAAAAATCAGTATTTTTAAAGATTCAAATAAAAATTTTTAATACAGAAAAAAACTTAACAATTGTTGAGGCTGTCATCATTGTTGCAGGCGAGACAAAAATCAGTATTTTTAAAGATTCAAATAAAAATTTTAATACAGAACTTAAGAATTCCTCAATCCAGATCCTTCAGTTTGAATTTGGTCATTTGACCTGTAGTTAACATACTTCCACTTTTTTCATTTTTATATGCACTACATAATCACCTTTCAGTAACAAGACTGCATTCCATCTTGCCTGCTTTACTTATAACGAATGGATTGAATTCATGTTGAAAGATGAATGTTGACTTCAAGTACATTATTAATATTTCAAGTAAATGAGGTAAAGGTCAGATGAATCCTGCCAGACAGACATGTACACCATTTACTCCATATGCCAAATCTATTTGATCACTGCTTATTATAATTAAAATCTAGTATTTTAGAACACCTTGCCAAGAATTTTAAACTGACCAATTCAATGAACCATGAAAATGGAAGTCAAGGTCAGATGAACCCCAACAGAGGGACATGTACGCCTAAAACCAGAGAATAGGACCTTTGCACGGAAACTTAACATTCAACCAATGAACCATGGAATTGCAGTCAAGGTTAGTTACATTATGACAGACTGATATGATACTAACTATAATTTGATACACCAAATTATCATGAATGGAATGAAGCAGTTAACCCAAACATGAAAACTATATCAATTATATATAAACATTGTAGTTAGTGACCAATTACTCCAAAGGTTATGCTGGTTTTTTTCTCATTCTGAAATAATCTTTTTATCATGCAAAGCAAGAAATTATTTTAAGAACTCAACATTAAATTTAATGGCAAATACTTGTAATCATTTTTATTTCCTCTTCCCTGACCATTATTTTTTTTTTAGAAAAACACACTTCACTTTCCAGAGTTAAATGGTCATTCCCTGTAAATATAGCACAAGAGATCTGGACTTTACAATGAAAACTCCTACATTGACAAGACGTCAAGGTAAAGCGAACCTTGTATTCTGAATACATGTACCAAATATTCCATCACAAGTAAAAAATTCACTCAATAAATTTTTTTTTCTGCAGTCACTGAACCATGAAAATGACACCAAGGACACTAGACAAATGATATATATATGGCAGACAGGTATCATATATTAGAATTCGTGAAGGCACCAGTATACAAGGTTTATAGTATCCAGCTATTCTACCTTTAGAAATATATAAAGCTTTATACAAATAGTTTACACCCTTGCTGATATCCCTACGTCTTGCATCCTGTGATAGGCTATATATAGTCTGTAATGATACAAACCTTGATCAAACAATAAAAAAATAACAGAATATTTGTACAGTAAAACCTGCCTTGTAAAATACAGTATATAAATTTGAAATTCTGAGTTATTTTTGTCTTGCAAAAATAAACAAACATTTTTGTAATTTAATTAAATGCTCTTTTCTATCCTTACAACATGTATGGAAACTCCATATACAAAATTTTTGCTAACCTAGGTGAAAGTCAAGAAATTGATGTAATAGTTATCATAAATCATGCAGGCTAAAAGATGGAAAGAACGGGTCTATCATTAACAGAGGACATGTTAAAAGGCTTCAAGATCAGGGTACCACAAAAACATAATATTAATTAATAAACGAGGTCAGATGGATAAACATGTAAAAAGTATCCTACTACTATCACATTTGTTCCAACAAATAAAATTATTAACTATGGAACCTACTATCTTGATCCTTGGATATTTGTAATGATACAAGCTGGACAAAAACTGAAAATTCAATGTCATTAGGCTCAATAAAAATTCATCAGAAAAGAATATAACAGAGTGGTGTGTCAGATCCTGGTCAATGAAGCATGGACACCAGTACTTTTTGAAACAAAACCCATTGTATTTCTTGAACTTCTAACAAATCAATCATAATGTTGTCAATGTTTGCATTTTTTTATTTAGGTGTCTTACTTTTTTTAATGACAACGACATCAAGGTCAGATAAACCCTGCTGCACAGATATGTACACCTAAAAATCATTCCATACACCATATATAGTTTACAAAAAAACCCTTTACATGCTTAAACCAAATATTGTTATATAGTTATCCTATTACTAATCAGTGGGAAAATCACAGACAAAAAAAAACCACAAGTCACAAAACCATGAAAATAAGGTCTAGGATGATGGAAATACAACAGCTTGAGACTTCTTTACATAAGGCATCTGTATAAAAGGTTTGAAGCATCCACGACCCTCTGAAATATAAAGCTTTATACAAATAGTTTTACGAAGACACTGATGAATTGTAATCCCAAGGTCTTGCATTCTGCTTCTTTTCGTTGCAGGCAGTACAATAAAGAACTGTGCCATGAGCACCTGATACACTCATCTTTACGCTTAAAATGAATTTATACGATCAAATAGAAATACTGTGAGCACTGCTCAGACATAGACCCCCCCCCCCCCCCCAAAAAAAAAAAGACATGCACACAGTGGTACCCATTGACACATTGAATAAATTTGGAACTATTAAGGCTACCACGAGTTTAACTACATGCAAGTTAGTGGCCTCAATTTTTTTAACAAATAAAATTCTATTAAACATCCAAAGTGTAAAAAATATAAAGTTCAATAACTTCGCAATGTCATATATACCAGAAATCTATAACAACAAGCATTCTGAGAGAACTGCATGGCAATACATAGTCCTCTACCTGTTAAAAATTCATTGTACTGGAACAAAATGCTAACTTGATCTATAACTGGTCATGGTGTAAACTATATAACAAATAACAAGTCAATATCTTCAAGCATGACGAAAAAAGTGTGGAAAACTAATTATTTGAGTGAATTTTCTAAGTCCAAAGACCATAACTCTGCACAAAATCATCAGACCTGAACAAAATTTCGAACTTGATCTGTAACTTGATTATAAAACAATACACCAAATATCAAATCAATATCTTCAAGCACACAGAAAAAAAAGTGTGGAAAACTGATTTGCCAGACTGGCGGATGGACAGACAGACAGATGGAGCAAACCTAAAGTCCCCTTTTTGTTGGTAGGGGACTCAAAACAAAAGGGAGCTTATTTCAATAGATATAAACAAGTCACCAAAGCTTCATGAAAACTGCACAAAACGTTTTTGAGTTATTGTCAGGAAACTGGAAAATCACCCCTTTTTCTTGAATAAAGTCCCAATACTCCCAAAACATAAAAGCATTCTTTTTTTTAAATTGAAAGAGAACTTATGTCAATATATATGAACAATCCACCAAAGTTTTATGAAAATTGCTAAAAGCATTTTCAAGTTATAGTCGGAAAACTTGAAAATCTATTTTTTAAGAATAAAATACCTTAACTCGAAACCAAAAATTTTGTAAAATACGTCAATAGATATAAACAATTCTTCAAAGTTTCATAAAAATTGGTGTAAGCGTTTAGAGATTAAGATCAGAAATTAGTGCAAACAAATAATATTACTAGTGTTTTCTTAAAAAATATGCTAATATTAAGAGGCTCTCAAGTGCCTGAATTGCTCAATAGAAAAAAATGTGGTATTTTGATATCTACATGTACATGTAATAGTATTTTCTAAATTTTTCACAATTCAAAGATGTTTCGGAAAAAAATTACTCAATTTCAAATTAAAAGATTTTTGAGACCTTTCAGATCAAATCAAGGGGAATATATTGTGTAACAGGATCATATTTAAACTTTAGTAATTAATGAACAAAATAAAAGATGTAATTGAAAAAAAATATATCTCCAAATGGACAACCCCTCATAAATTGCTATGTCCTTCTAAAAAGCCATCACAATATCGGACCAATGACAGAGTTTGTAGGTCTCAAATTGCTAATTTATCAACAAAACAGTTTACAATTTCTATTTATCCATTAATTTTCAGAAACATCAAAAGTTACTAGAAACCATCATTTAAGGGCAATAACTCTTGTAAGCATTAAAGCAAACAATGGTTTCAGTCAATTCAGCATTTTTTGTAAAACTTGCATTACTGACATTTGGTTTCTACCTGTATAATGGGCAATAACTCCAATGAGTCATAGGATATTTAGATGTACATTCTGAGCATTTTTGCCCTTTCAGATTTCTTCCATCTGTTATGATTTAATAGGAATAAGACATTCGAGTTGCCCAATAGACCCCAACTTAATTTGAATTACGATTCAAAGAACTTCATGATGAAAACAATGTGAAAAAAAATCATGACCTACCAACCCTATTTATTTGGAGCATGCAACGGAGAAACACACCCTTTTTTTTTTTATTTTGGCCTGATGACAACAGATGCCAAGTGATGACAAATCTCCTACATGTATGTCCCGTTTGGTCAGGTTAGGTGCTCTTAAAAAGTTGAAGACAGGTCACAGGACAAACATTGCAAGCTTATTATTTATAGATTACTTTTATCATTAACTGAAAGATAAACAGCCAAAATCTTGCAATAAAAGGTGATTTAGCCAGCTACTGACTTCTAAGGAAAACACTAAATAATCAAAATTCTTTTAAGAGTGCTTATCAATTTGCCCTTTGTTACACAGGTTTTACTGTACAAATGGAGTATCTTCTTCTGTAGCTAGCCTGAAACAAAAACTTCTTTTATTTAATTTGGTTCACTTCAGCAGGACACCTACCCAGTGTCAACAATGGGCTTTATTCAGCACCATTTTTTTTAAATTCTGTGCCTTCCTCCTCTTGCCGTTTCTCATAGTGACTGAAGTCATCAAAAATCGAAGTGCTATGCCTATAATTGTGAAGTATTTTCAGTACTTGCTTTCCCTTTTCCAGCGGCACTTCTTGCGTATCCCTGGAGTTTGTAACAGGCTTGTTTTCATTATTCTCCAGTCTTATGTGTCTGAGGTGACCGTTTGGAACGTCCTTCACATAGATCCATTTCACCTCAAACTGTCCCTTCCACTTATCCTGTGCCCATACACCCACATCTGTATTGAATTCCACATTTGTCATCATTTGGGCCATTCCACAGAAATGTCCACTTCCGTTGACACTATAGAAAAGAAATATTGGTCCTTTTCCTTCACGTTCCTTGTATGCCGCGTCCAAACGTTTGTTTCCCTGTTCAGTGCTACACCATACACTATACTTAATTGAACGGTGGATATCGTCCTCCGAGTAGCTCTTGATAATGAAAAATCTTGCCCCTTTTGGATTCAAATTGAAATCCTTTGGATTATATTGATTAGCCGACTTGAGCTTGTCCAAAACAGGATTGGGTGGAAGTGCAGATGTTGCACTTGAAACATTCGCCTGTCCAGAGCTACTAGAAGCACTGTTCGATTGATTAGTGTTTCCTGAATAATTAGAATTCATTGACCTACTACGAGGTGCACTCCAAGATCGTCCTCCGTGTTGATTTCCTTGCTTTCCGGCCACATTGTTCCTTGTATCCCAAGTTCCAATGTCCATATTTTGCTTTTTCGGATTCATTGGAGCTCGGGGAATAGAACCTGGTTGAATCTTAGGCTGGGGACGAGCTGGCTGACTTGCAATTGCAGCCCAAGAAGTCTTCTTAGGAGCCTGCTGCCCGGTAGAGACAGGTCCCACGGGAGGTGCAACGTTACTAGCGTCCCCACCTAACTGTCCAGCATCCATATATCCATTGTCCATTCCTTTATCCCCTGCAATTGTCATTCCTTTAAGTCCCTGTTCCACACTGTTCATAGACGGATCACGTTCAAATTCTCCATTCATTTGTGCGTATGGATCAGCGGGTATCATTTGCTCTTGTCTGTAATAGTCCTCTGGATTAGGATAACGAGTGTCTTTTCTACCCTGTCCTCCATTGCTCCAGTAATCACTTCCTGAATATTCAGTCCATCCAAATTGAGGGTATCCGAAACCACTGAACATTCCATTATAGTCATAACTACCAAATGAAAGCATTGTAGCATCGCCACCGTTTGACCAAGCACCTTCACCTAGTCCTTGTCCAAGATACGGAAATGACATGGTTGGATTATAGTAACTAGGCATGAATGGGTCTGGGCTCGACATTGGTCCTGCACTGTATCCCTGTTTTAAAAATACATCAGATATTATTAATCAACAATCTGAAATGACTTTTACCTTATATCATCTGTCTGTACACATGTTAAGTACGAATTCAGTGATCTCTCCATTCATTTGTCATAAATATATGCCTATTGTTATCTCACAGACAACACAGACCAACATAAATTTTAACTGTTAATTCACATCAAGAGAGAGGCTTGTCTATCAGACATAAATTATTTTCAATGTAAATTTCAACCATGTTAAGGCCAAGTCTGTTTTTACTATCAGGGTCTGACAGTTCTTATTTTTAAAACAGAAAATAAATGGGGAATGTGTCCATGTCCTTCCATATAACGTTATAAAGGGGCATAACTTGAGATCATTTAAAGTGACACTACCAAAATTTAAAACTTGATCTGAGTTTTGAGGTTATAAGCATTTTGTATAAGTTTCATAACAATTGGTTGAGGCAAACTTAAGTTAGAGAACAGAAACAAAAAATTCAGCAATTTTTCCATTTGTAAAGGGCATAACTGTAGAACAGTGAAACTGATGCCACCAAAATTCAAACTTGATCTGTGCTTTTTGATAATAAGCTTTGTGTATAAGAGCCATAACATTTGGTTGAGGCAAACTTAAGTAAGAGAACGGAAACGGAAAATTCAGCAATTTTTCCATTTGTAAAGGGGCACAACTCTTGAAAGGTAAAAGTGACCCCACCAAAACTCAAACTTGAACTGTGTTTTGTGGTAATTAGCATTGTGTTTAAGTTTCATAACATTTAGTTGAGGCAAACTAAATTAGAGACCAGAAACCAATTTCGGGACATATGGACGTACATGGGTAAAACTTAATGCACCCTTCCGCTTTGGCGAGGGCATAAAAAGAAAGAGCAAGACTCATTTAAGACAATTATCAATGATGCATCATCATGCTTTGTCTGATAAATTCTTAAAACTTGTTTACAAAGGTGTTTTACCTGGGCAAATAGAATGAAAGATATTAACAGTGAATTCATAAACTTTCATGTGAACAGACAGTGAATTGTTCATAATTTAGTATATTTAAAATGTTTGTGTACAAAGCAAGTGTACAGTAATGTTTTAATTGCCTTTATTTAAGACATGAATTTTAAATCTTTGATAAGGTTTAATGCACTGATTGATCTAAGGCCAAATAAAAATATATGTGTGGTTCAAGTTACCCAACCGACCCTAAAACTTTTTTTTTTATTCTGTAAAATATATTTTCAAGTTCTGAACGATCCCATTTTGTGGAATGTGAACATCAATAATTAAATTCACAAACTTCTGTCATCTGAATTTCCATAAAAAGTATTTACTTCGGCTAAAAATGTAACAAATTCTCACCAGAATGCAACAAAATTAACTAAAAATGTAACATGTCTGTTTATTTTACAACCAAACATAAAGAAAATAGCGAACTTCCAGTAGGAGCATGTAAAATACTGGAATCGGACTCGGGGAACACACAATTTATTCCGGATTTGACAATATAAAAAAAAGGCCGACGTACTGACCCTATCTTTTTTTGAGGCTGTAACTGGAACCACACATATATTTTTACTTGGCCTTAAACACATTATTAAGGCCAAATAAAAATATATGTGTGGTTCCAGTTACCAGATCGACCCTAGAATTTTTTTTGCAATTTCTAAAAAATAAAATGTTGGTGAATGTGAACTTCAAATTATTAAATTAAGACTTCTGTCACCTAAATTTCCATTAGAAGTAACCACTTGGCTAAAAATGCGCAACAAAATTAACTAAAAACGTAACATGTCTGTTTACATTACAACCAAACATATTCAAAATATCCAACTTCCAGTAGAGGAGTCACTCAAAAAAAAATAAATGCCAACTGACCGACCTTTTCTTTTTCAGGCCTTATATAGTGTCATTATATGGCAGGTCTCACTAGTAGAGCAGGGATCTGCTGACCCTCCAAGAGCACCCAAGATAGAATCCAATTTTTGGTGGTTAATGTTGCTTAGTGTGTTGTGTTTTGAGGACGGCTATCTGTAATTGCCTTGTTTTTCTTTTGGCCATGACTGTTTCAGGTTTTTCTTTTACTTATTGGTTTTTATTACTTATTACTAACATGTTTCAATGGATATGTAAATATTAGTCTTCTCACAGGATATACATGTATATACAACGCAATCATAGGTTTGAACGTTGTTTTCAATTTAGACTTTTTTATATATTGGAGACCTACATACAGTCAGGGGTAAAACTTGTACAAGTGTTTTACTGGTACAGGTAGATTATTTTGGAGGTAAAGTCATATCCCTAAGACTTTAAGATTTATTTTATTTTTTGTCTGTGATGTATAGTTGTCTTTACTATTCATAAAAGTATAATTTCATGCACAATGAAAATCTCCTTGTCTTATCTTCAAAAAACTGCTAATTTACAAGCCTCCAGGAAGTACTTTTTGAAGACCTTCAACAGTTTACTTAACATTTGTGTGCAATAGGTTTCTTTGTTTATTTTTTTAGATAAAATGTTGAACTCTTAAAAAAAAAATATTTAGGGATGTAAAAAAATTACTTTTGGAGAAGATTGACGGGAGATTATTCAAACCTTGAGAAAAAAAAAAAATCTTACAAATTTACATATAAAAGTAGGTATTATATTTCTTGCATCTTCAGTAAATAAACAGGATGTGTGTAAGTATTACCCCCCACTAACAAATAAATGGTGAACATGTACTAATAACACTTTTCAAAAGACTTGGCCATGTTCTAGCTAGGGGTTTAGGGCAGAGGGACACAGTTAAACAAAGGGCATATAAACATGGTTAATTGTCTGAAAAAGAAAATCTTGATAATGGTTAGGCCACAAAAAAAATATGCTAGGTTCTCAGGCCCCGCCTAAATCTTTAAAACACTCCTGCTTCGACAATTTTTATGGATCTCGGTGGAAATAAGATGTGCCAAAGCTAATACAACTGCATACCAAATATCATTGACCTACCACTAGTGGTTCACCATAAACTAGACCTAACCACAAACGAATAGTCTGTTGACGACGCCGCCGCCGCCGGAAACAGCATATCTGTCTCTCGCTTTTTGACGCCGTCAAGGCGAGACAAAAAAGTGGCCCGAGAACCTAGGCATTTTTTTGGTATGGCCTTAAAGATAAAATTTTAAATAACTGAATATATGAATGTGTTGTTACTGGATGTATAGTATTTTATTGCCGTAAAAAAAAATTCCAGTAGCTTTGACGATTTTTTGCTTTCAAAATACAATAAATTAATTTTCTTTTGAAAAAAAAAACAAAATTGCATAGGACAACCTTTAAAGGCAGTGAGGAGCTGCAGCGCAGGGGAAAAGATTAGCAGGGGCCCAGTAGCCGATGCTACTGAACTTTAGGTTGGGCCCCTAAAACTTTTATGAAAATGACCATAGTGCTTATCTATATTTTCATATTGCGGCAGGTTGGGCCCCTAGTAGGAAAATGATAGTATTATTCCTCTATTTTTGGTAAGCTAAGACACTGCTTATTACAATGTAAAACCATAAATACATGATGGGCTAGAATTCAATAATGGAAAACTGCATATTTCTTACTGTAGATAATTTGTGTATCCTTTCCATTAAATTTAACATGATTTGTATACATAATTTTCAAAAACCAATGTACAAATGTTATTTCAAACAGGAAGTAGGTATCTGACTGATCTGAAAAGCACTCACTCAATGAAACTCATTGTCAATGTCATTTTGCTAAATAAATATGAAGTCATTCTGATAAGTATAACTGAGAAGATATATTTCTTATTTGAAAACATTGAAAATTCAAATTATTGGAAAACAACAAGTAATAAAAAGCTAAAAGATACCAGAAGTTCTTGTTTGAATTGTTTTACATTTGTTATTTCAGGGCCTTATATAGCTGATTATGCGGTATTGGTTTTGTTCATTGTTGAAGGCAGTATGGTGACCTATAGTTGTTAACTTCCATATCATTTGGTTACTGGTGGAGAGTTGTCTCATTGGCAATTTTACCACATCTTTTTATTTTTGTATTATAAGTGTATGATAAATGAAAAGCACATACACCTTTAACCTCATCACTGTCAAGCTACTGCCAAATATAGTCATTCTGTTCAAAAGCTGAACAACCCCTTTAGGACAAAAAATATGTTCAAAATCAAGTGTTTGGTTTAATCCTTGTACAATGTAAATTCATATAAGACTACAAAGACTTGAGAAGTCTAGTTTTTTGTCATCTTTATACCTGATGTTGGGGTGGTTGTTGAAGATAAGGTTCAAATTCCTCGTCTTTCACAGTTTCTTTAGCTTGTCCATTTGCCACTGAAAATAAATTTTAAACTATGGTATAGTTCTATGTAGTTATTTATCTTAATGATCGAGGGTATACAGTTTTTGTGGAGATTGAAGATAGGTCGTTTGCTATTTTTAATGAGTTGATTTTTGGTAGCCAATCATATATATCTATTGTAACAACGTACATTGTATCAAGGGTTTGCAATGTTTATTGAGTTGGTTAATCGTAGATTGTATCTATTGTAATGATGGAGGGTTTGCATTTTTTTTATTGAGTTGATTTTTGGTTATATAATTATCAATTGTGATAAATTGTATCAAATATTACAATAGATGTCTTGGATTGTTTTATTGAGTTATATTAGAAGAAAATGAAATCAATTGTTCAATCAATCCATCAATTTTTGTAAGTCAACTGTTATAGTATGAATGGCTGGTTCAATTCTGTACCTCAATGTTAAATACCACAATATACTGTCATTTTAACGAAAATGTGCAAGACAGGAACCATTAATAACATAGAAAACAATAGAATTAGAAATACTAACCAGAATAACTTTGCAATTCAAATAAGCTTTAACAAAAAGCATAAATAAACGACATAATTTATATCTTCAATAACAAAACACAGAATCCTCATAACTTACTATAATAAATTCAATTATAAATGACTATTATTTTACTTGTTTTTTTACATTAACAGACGTACTGAAATTCATTGTGACTATGAATTGACAACTTGGCTGTCCTATCAGGTTTCTGAAACAGAGATATGTCTTTTCTGTCTGCATAAAAGACTATCTGATGGATAGCAACATACAAATTAATTGAAAGTCGATGGAAAAAAATTAACATTGAAAATTGGTAATTAATTGAAAGTTACTGGACAATGAACTACGGGGACAGGGCCTTAAAATAGTCGTTAAACTGATATGTTCTGATAATAAGATAAGTTTATAGAAAATATCATTGATCTATCACTAGTAGTTCCTATCAAATGAACTTAAGGGGAAAAATTAACAATTGTTAACGCCAACGTCGTCACTAAAAATGTGATACCTACGTCTTGCCTTTTACGACTTTCGTTGTAGGCTAGACAAAAATGAATCTACTGGTTTCAGGGAAAGTCTCTTTTATCTTGTTTGTGAAATGATTTAATTTCGTGTTTGTCTGTGGACATACCCCCCTTTTTCGAAATTATAAGACAATGGCATGCATTGTATTTTTAAAACAGCTGAATAATAATATTTGGAAATGATGACATAATAGCATACCAAAAATATTGTTAGTAAGCTGAAATATATATTTATCTTTTTACATATTTATGTCTTGTAATATTTTTTCCCCCGACCTACGACCCAACTTTTTCATGTGAAAATTGTATATTAAAAACCCCTGGCCTATCCAATGTAGAATAAACAAACACACAGCAATAAATATAAATAGGCTCTCTACTGCCACCCTATCATTGGGAAAAGCAAAATAAGTAGATTTAACAAAAAATTCCTTGTCAGGTTTTTTTACGATCATGCAATTGGGTTAAGGGTTTCAAATCGTATAAGTTGACTGGTTAACTATCATAGCTGATGCAATTTAAAATGTGACAGGACTCTGTGTGGTAGTGTACTTTTTTGTATATTACTGTGGTGTAGTGACGGTGTAGTTTGAATTGTTGTATACATTTATTGTTTAGATTTTAAAAATGCAATATTCCCTTTTGACTGCTCCTTGGCTGCCCGAAACAGTTACATATGCCTTCAAAATATAAAATTGTCACCATAATTATTTGTACTATTGGGAATTATGAAAAAGGAAAGTCGAAATTTTATTTTCATCCTCATATATCATCCAGGGAAGCAAGTTAACTCGTACCATTGTAAACTCGTACCACGTAAACTCGTACCAAAAAAGTTAACTTGTACCAACGTGAACTCGTACCACTGGGAAGTCGTACAAATCAGAACTCGTACCACTGCAAACTCGTACCATTAAAAATATATTCAAAAATACGAATGTTTTATGATTTTTTTTTTTGGTAAACTTAATAAAAAAAGTTGAATTACTTGAATTTTATACTAGATTTTATTTTATGATTATTTTTTTTAAGCTTTATACAAAAAATTAAAATATCTTTGAATTTTATACCAGATTTTAATGAAAACTTAGACAAAAATCAACTTGTTTAATCATATTATTAAATTTTGATTGTTGTTATATAATTTAACAGCTTGGAATTAAATGTATAATGTTTATTATTAAATGAAATTCCTGATTATCAAAACATAAGCTGACATGAGTTGTCTCAAAGCTCACTTTCCTCATAAAATGGGGCATGTTTGTGAGGTTTCTCATAACCACAATGGAAGACGACAATTGTATATGGTGCCACTCTCTGGTTAGACCCCGACAAGAAGCAATAGAGTGTGATGTATGTTCTAAATGGCAACACAGAAAGTGCGGAAATATAGGTAGCTACAAATTGGTCATTGTAATTTCAAATTATATACATTTTACAGACTTAAGAGGTATCGAGTGAAATTAAGTATATATTCATCATTAAACACCATTTGAATGCATTTAAATAAGTTGGTACGAGTTTACAATGGTATGAATTTACCGTGGTACGAGTTTGCATTGGTACGAGTTCTTTTTTAGTGGTACGAGTTGACATTGGTACGAGTTTACAATGGTACGAGATAACTATAATTCTCATCCAACTGCTGAAAGAAACAAATTTTATCCATTACGACCATAAATATATATTCTGGTTCATTTTCAACCTTCCAGTAGTAGATTAGTACTTATTGCATTTTTTATAACCGAAAGTAAAGTGAAATGATTCACCAAATTTCCCACCAAAATTTTTTGTCAATAATAACGTACCTTGATTTGGCTGTCCTTTTCCTCTCTGAGGTTGGAAGTACATGAAAAAGAAATAACACGAAATCAATGGCAAATAACTAATATTAAGATCATCAAGGGCTGAATTAATTTACGTATTAGGGCGTTTATTGATTACAGGAAATTACAAATACATTCACAAAATGGCGCATGGTGACCATACCTGATCAAGACTCGCAGACATTCCACAAAACAAGTTTCCACGTTTGTGTTCGAATTTAAAAATAAGTCTATATTGTCTTTAAAATGTAAGGTTTCTTAAAAACCACACCACTATTTCTGATAATTTGTTGTAAACACTAAATCTGAAGAATTATTTATCAAAGAGCACTTCCCTCCAAGGAACAATGGCGGCGTATATGCATGTGCCTCGTTTCCGTAATATCCACGTGATTGAAAGATGACGTCGACATTAAATTTCCTTATATAAAAAAGGGGGAGCAAAACATTCATTCATTATTCGGATTTATTCTGATTATTGGCCACCTGTGTAATTGACACCACGCAACAGAGATATATTTATGGACATATTTAAATAGGGGAATAGATTTATAATATTTATGATCATTTATTTCTTCTTGAAACAAAAATGAGGGTGGTAAAGGGTTATTTTCGTGCAACGTGTTTTGCCATTTTTATTTCACGTGCAGCTGTGAAAAAGGTTCGTTATTCACCGTGTTTCGTGAAGTCGGTAAAGAAATTTTTAATTGTTCGTTCATCGTGAAATTGCAATTTTATTTCGCGTTCCTCCATGCAGATACCCCCCCCCCTTTTTACGCCCCACAATAATTTTGATTTTTGTTTTTTTTTTCTCACTGTTAATGTTTGTGCGATATTATTGTTTTACCTTCTGAGAGGTCAAACTTAAACTTTGGGGACGATCATTTGAAATTTTTTTTGGGTCTGAGAAAATCAGTAATTACTATTTTAAACTAAGCCTGGTAGTAGGAACTAGTTACTTTGCACACGATGGGATAAAAATGAAAATTCTGCAACAAGAAATGCAGGGGACAGTACTTTTATGTTTTTTCTACTTTCTGAAATGTCCAAAGTTGAGGGGGGGGGGGGGGGGGGCAAAGTTAACTTTCGTAAGTGGTCAAAATATCAAAGTCTATCAAAATTGGCTTCAACAACTAAGTACACCGAATTTAAAGATACATTTTATAGATATGTTAATTGGCTTAATAATATATGCAAGAATGGGTCCCCATTTTTCCATACCCAAGAATGAAGGACACTAATGGCCGATTCAGTGACCCTTATCAGCGACATCCGGGGTGCAATGTTTTTAATGATGTTCGATTAACATAAAAAGTAATGGGAAAATAAATGGGTACCCTTCATCAATTCTTCATATTATTTTTATTAATCATCTGAATTCTTATTAACACATACGACAGAATTCTACATAGATTTACCTTTCTGCATGGTGGTATAAAAAAATCAGTTTATCTTATCTCATTGTTAGGTCTCCGATTTTTTTCAAATTTCATTATCTAAATTCCCTTACTCACATCAGTAAATAACGATGAATTACCTCAAAAGAAACGAGACAGCAGTAACTAAAAAAATTTAAGCACACTTAATATGCAAAGGAAATACTATTAACACTGACATACTGTTGAATACTTCTGTCAAAAAGCTATATTTTGATGTCAGAAAAGTCAGTTTAAATTAAGAAATTCTTAGGTCTCCGGCGTTTTGAAAAGTTGTCTTTGAAAAAAAATAACCAACACAAATGTAATATACGAAAACAACGTACATTAGCGAGATCATACTGTTATACATGTAAAATAAATTCCATTTGTTCTTAAATAAATGAAATAATACATAATAAGTTCAAATTCAAAGTGTTCACTGCGGCTATTTTTTATTGTTCAAATAGAAACGATAAATATTGAATACAAAATATTTGGCGAAACGTATTTAATGATAAATGATAAAGTATACATTTACATTTAAATAATAATAAACGATTCGCTGTTCAATTTTTTTTCTTCACCCGTACAACATTTTTCCATCATTTGTATTTCGATGATATTTAAAGAAAATGAAAAGGTGGTATTTTAAAAAAGCTCGAAATTGATATATTGTCAAATAAATTTTATTATCAGCAGACACCCTGTCGCTTGATTGTCTTTCCTATCTCCAATTACGATGTCTTATATATGCTCAATAGGATGCCACTGTTTGTTTTATTAAATTGAATCTGAAACAAGTTGCTTTTTAAAAAAAAAAGACAATACGTGAACCTTAGAACTTTTTTTATTCTAATTATTAATTCAACTGAATAAGGAATTATATATCAGTGTTATCTTGTCCATGTGTGTGGAGGATAATATTTTCTTTTTATTTCTTATTATTAAAATGTTGGCATGTTGAGAGAAGTGTTAAATATAAAACAAGGAGAGAAAAAAAAAAAAAAGATTCCCAGACGTATAATTTCTTAAAGAATAATAATAATTCAAAACATGGAGGACACGTACATGTACCTTCTTCCAAAAATTCATAAAATTAATCTAGAAATATAAGTAATGAGGCATTGCGAACTGGTCAGCTAGCAGGACACATGAATGTTCGTTACCGACCAATAATCAATAAGTGTAACTCTCCAGCGAGAGATACTTACTTGATCTAATTATAATAAAAAAGAAGATGTGGTATGATTGCCAATGAGACAACTCTCCCTGCACAAGAGACCAAATGACACAGAAATTAACAACTATAGGTCACCGTACTGCCTTCTTTCAATGAGCAAAGCCCATACCGTATAGTCAGCTATAAAAGGCCCCGAAATGACAAATGTAAAACAATTTAAACGAGAAAACTAACGGCCTGATTTATGTACAAAAAATGAACGAAAAACTAAATGTAACACATCAACAAAAGATAACCACTGAATTACAGGCTCCTGACTTGGGACAGGCACATACATACAGCAAGTGGCGGGGTTAAACATGTTAGCGGGATCCCAACCCTCCCCTAACCTGGGACAGTGGTGTAACAATACAACATAAGAACGAACTATAAAAATCAGTTGAAAAAGGCTTAAGGAGGTTCGCTACTCAGTTGCAAAATAACAAGCTTTTCATAACACTAGTATAAATTGATAGGGGATTATTAAAGGAACCAAAATAGCAACAAAAAAAATATAGGTCAATGTGCTTGTTTTCGAGATATTAGCCATTGAAATTTTGGCGGGAAAATGTTCTCTCTTGATTTTTCATAGCATTATCATTGAAAAGATCAAGTTCTCAAAAACTATTAAAAAATAACAAAGATTTTATAAGACTTTTACAGATGGCTTATAATTATACATGTAAAAGATTTATAAAAAGAAAAATGGGGGTCAATGGGCAAAATTTTAAGGCATTCACATGGATAAAACCAGAGGATTCCGAAAATCTGACAAAAATTCCAAAACATGGCAAGCGAACATCCTTAACTCATCAGATGGATACAAACAGAAATACTACACAGAGTGGACGTGGCCGGGTACTTGTATATCCCAACAACAAATAGGCACTAAGTACAGATCTGAGAGTACTCACAGTTACTGACAGATATTTCAAAGCCACTAACAACTAATTAAAAAAATCATGCATCTAAGACTAAATTATCAATTAGTACACATCCAACATCCAATTATTGAAGAGGCATAACTTTTACATTCTAGATACAAAAAAAATTTCATTAATAAAATAGAGTCACACGAGGTAAAAAAGTATGCATTCTTATTGCCTATGATGTACGTCAATGTACACAAATATGATTATGATCATTGATAATTTAGAAGAAACTGTTTAGAAAATGCATTAGAATTTATTGACACACAGGAGAATATACTTTAAAGATTCTCAACAAAATAGATTTAACTGCATTTGTTAAATTAATTCTTAGAAACAATGAATTTGAGTTTAATGGACTGTTATACAAACACATTATAGGAGCGCCCATTGTCACCAATATGCACAGATCTGCATCTGTCTGCCCTATTCATTAAAATCTTAGATAAGTTCCAATGGAGAGAAAACATCAAATTACACTGTCAATATAGGGATGACGGTTTTATGGTCTTCACAGGCAAACTAGAGCAAGTTGAAGATTTCTTTAACCTTGCAAACGAAATTGACCATCTACTTAAGTTCTAATATGAAGTGTCGACATCTAGTATGGCCTATATATTTAGAGGGTGGTAAAGGGTTATTTTCGTGCAACGTTTTCGGCCTTTTTATTTCACGTGTTTCCGTGTTTCGACGTTTTATTTCTCGTTTTCTCGTGTTTGGTTCGATGTGCGTGCTTCGTGTTTTCCCTTAATTATTTTCCGTGTTTCGTGTCGGTACTCTTATTTTCTCGTGCTTGTCCCGCATTTGATTAAAAAGTAAACCGGGACTAATTCAAAGTCAGCCCAAATATTGTTTTTAATTATAAACTAATTAACTGGTCCCAAGATATTTATTAATAGCCTATTGTATAATTTTGATAAATCGGATGCAACTAACGGACGCTAAAAGGTGACCACATGCAGGGTCGCCATGTCCATTTATAATGACTGCATGATCTCCAAGAACGGCTGAGTAATAACTTTTTGTACTTTTTTCCTTAATATTTACGATTTTATTCCTTGGCTTCGTTTTTCCAGAGAGTTTTTTTCCCGTGCAACGCTTTTGCGATTTGTTATTTCACGTGTTTCCGTGTTCAGACCCTCCCTTTTACCTCCCTCTATTTAGATATCGAAGTGTACAAAAGTGAACGATTCCATAATAATAAAATTCTTGATGTTAAGTCACATATATTAAAAACACAGAAACGTATCAATATTTACCAATCACGAGTCAAGACTTTCTGCAGCGGTCACTGAAATAATAGTGATATCAATGAATTAAATAAACATTTAATTAACTTACAAGATAACTTAATTGATAGAGAATACTGTAAAAAGGAAACAGTAAAAGTTGTAAAAATGTATATTAACGAACAGTCTTTATTTTAATTGTTTTATTTTCATTTGAAACAGATTTGTTTTATCTGATTTGTCAAAATGACAAGTGTGCATAATGATTTTATTGTTACAAATCAAATCCCAAAGCTCACTATAACTCATTATGTAGAAACCACAGCACTATTTTAAAATATCTCTCTGTGAATATCTAGAAAAAAGATATAAGAAGATGTGGTATGAGTGCCAATGAGACAACTCTCCATCCAAGTCAAAATTTATAAAAGTAAACCATTATAGGTCACAGTACGGTCTTCAACACGGAGCCTTGGCTCACACCGAACAGTAAGCTATAAAGGGCCCCAAAAAATTACTAGTGTAAAACCATTCAAACGGGAAAACCAACGGTCTAATCTATATAAAAAACGAGAAACGAGAAACACTTATGAACCACATCAACAAACGACAACTACTGAACATCAGATTCCTGACTTAGGACAGGTGCAAACAAATGCAGCGGGTTTAAACGTTTTAATGGTACCAAACCTTCACCCTTTTTCTGAAACAATAGTGTAACATCACAACATAGAAAGACACACTATAAAATATCAACTGAAATAGCTTAACTCAATCAAAGGACATATTAACACCATTGAACATACACTGAACAAATAAATTTGACCTATGACACAATGTAAATACAAAATAAATAAACTAAGGGAAGAATAATAAAAGTAACATGTTATATCGGTAAGAAATGTTAAACAATTAAAGAAAAACAATATGCTCGAACAAAAATACCATCCATTTGCAATAACTTTAAACACAGGTAAATGAAAATAATTTTGTTGTTAGGTATACCTGTACATGCAGTACCAATAGAGAAAGGAAAATCTAGACACAGATGTTTGATACCATAGGTCGTTATAATTAAATCTTGACCATTTTACTTTCACTTGTTTATCAAAGGGTACAACTGTCAACTTTGCTCAAGTCAGTAATTTTAAACCCTTGCAATGCATTAAATGTAGCTTTACAATAAATATACATGTTTGAAAAGGATCTATAGATTGTTTATTATCATATATCAGATATGTGAATAAGCGATCTGTGAAAATTCTTTATTGCCATGTTTTACATATCTTAGATATACCGTATGGAGGTGCTCTTAATTGCAGGAAGCTAATGCAGATAAGATGAATAGGTGTTCCGAATGAAAAATAATTTAGCTTCCGAATATTCCTCCATAGACTATATTTCTAACTAATAAATATGCGTGAACCCTCAGGGGTTCACGCAACAATACAACTTGTGTATGTACATGTAATGAATGTATGCACGGTTTGTTATGGGAGTATCATCCTGTATAATGACATTACATCAATGTGGTGGAACTATTAAAACAAATTTGAGAACTCGAAATCTAATGCAAAAAATCTTTCAAATCACTCTTTTTTAGGGAATCGTGTTCCTCGCTCTTTAGTTTGACCATGGAAGTACATTTATTAGTGTTATTATCTATGTATATATAGTTTAATTTGCTGCTTTTATTTTTTTATTTCTTCTTTTAATTTGTCATTTTCTATATATTATATGTTATTTTTACTTAATGGTGCAATACAAAACACATGTATTAAAGTTGACTCTCGGTCATTTTAGAAATACACTGTTTGAAATGTTCTTGTGTGAAAAAATGTAACGCTTACAATACACTGAATGTTGGTTTCTGTTATAATGATGAATGTGTTGTCATTGTAAATGAATATTAAAAAGCCGATTGCTGAAGACCTGGTGACAAGTTTAATCTTATGCACAGCAAAAGAGGCCCTTCTTCGTTGATATGTTGGGTTTTCCTTGTATTTCAAAACACCTTTTGTCTGGTGCATATGCCACGACTCATAAAATCTAACTTATATTTTTTAATTTATTTGACGAATAGTGTCCCTGACCTTTTTTTTTTTTTGATTTAAACTGATTAGCCGTTTTTTTTTATCGTCTAAAAGAAAGTGTACATTTTATTGTCATGCACCAAAAATTACCGTTAACATCGTTTGACAAGAATTTTTACTTGTATTTGTCATGAATGTACCATCCATCATGACCCTCATACAGTGTGTTGAAGTCGAGCACATTTGAAATGTTAATTAATTCTAAAAAAAATCACAGAATCATGTTAACTATTCAACTTAAGTTCTTTATTTTGATTAATTTTTAAATTCATGACTAATGATGCTTGATTTAAAAAAAATACAGACATATAACAAATGAATTAGTATTTTATCATTTTAAATATGTTGTAGCAGGGCGCCCGGGTGGATCCAGCCATTTTTAAAAGGGGGTTCCAAACCAGGATAAAAGGGGGTGGGGTCCAACCATATGTCCCCATTCCAAAGCATTGATTGTTAAAAAAAAAGGGAGGGTCCAACCCCTGGATCCCCCCTATGGATCCGCAACTGTGTACACAAAGGTCTGATGAATAAATACAAACAACCAGGTTATTCATGGGACCCTTTTCATGGAAGAAAATACTGTTTTTAATTTGGGTGATTATTCTTTTAAAAGAATTTAGTATTGCTGGACAAAAGACTGGCATCTCATGCGAAATTGGCAAGAGTTGGCAGTATTGATAATGGACAATTAACATGGTAAAATGAAGACCGTACTTTGACCTATAATGGTTTACTTTTACAAATTGTGACTTGGATGGAGAGTTGTATCATTGCCATTGGCACTCATACCACATCTCCATATATCTATTAACTATAATTGCAAAGATATAGATTTTTAATAAAGATTTTTTTATATATTTACCTATATATATGTTAAGCAAAATTTTAAATAGGTGAAAAGTCTTCAGAAAAAAATAAAGATGATGAAAAAAATGATGATGATGATGATGAAGAAGAGAATGGATTATCTCCTCCTGATCAAAAGAGACAAAAAACTTGACATGGCATAAATGAATTTTAAATGTACACAGAAGAAGAAACTTAAAACTGTACTGTACTACAATTAAATGTGATGGACGAATTATATAATTTTTTTCATTGTTGTATCTTTCATTTTAGCTAGTAAAATTTACTTTCATATTCTGTTTTAGAATTTTCATTTTTGACATATATTGGCTCAAACACAGACTGTATCTTATTTTCGTTACATTGACAACAGTCAGTTTTTACTAATCCATTTTGTCATAACCGCTATAGGGTATAAGATGAATATACTTAAGACAAAAATTTCATGAAATATTTAGAATTACATATAATACAATGAATAAAAAATACATAAGGACAAGTGATGCTGAGGTGAAAGTGTAAAGAAAATAATAATAATGAAAGTAGATCTGTCTGTCAGTCTGTCTATTCATCAGTCCTGTTCTTGCCATCCCACCCCTCTGAAACCATATCAAAATCAAACTGTGTAGGTTACTGTTAAGGACATAGTAAATAGATGTGCAAAATGACAGGAAATTATGATTCAATTTCTTTTCTTCTTAGAGTTATGCCCCTTTGAACTTAGAATTTTGGTCTAAATATACTACTGCAACAGCATCTTCGCTAGCCAAGGGTTACGATCCACTTCCCTCCTCTCCACCCTTGGCAGATTGAGATAGAATAACGGAGACACATGGTAATGATTTTCATTGGTTGCAGTCGAAACTCGCCGCATCCAATCAAAAAGCGCCTATATAACATGATCATGTGTAAATGTAGAAAGTGTATGTAAAGAATTGCCACGTGCTTATTGTGCAACAAGTCTTTACATCCCTAAACATACGACTATATTTAGAGACAATTTGAATGTTTTTAATCAACTAATAGAAGTTCCTGTGTATGTTTCTTGCACAAATGCATGAATGTCAACGTATATCTTCGTTTCCTGCTTTACAAAGTGTGTAAAATCTAGACGCTACCGTGTTTTTACCTCCAAATTGAAGAGTACAAGTGCTACCATTGGTCAAGAATAATGTATTCGGAATGGGCGTGACTTTAATCTACCGATAGATGGCGCAACATTGTTATCACAAATGTTGGCCTAATCTGCCAAGGGTGGAGAGGAGGGAAGTGGATCGTAACCCTTGGCTAGCGAAGATGCTGCAACAGTTAGTTGAAGCAACTCATCTGAATCCACATAACAGAATTTCATGAAACTTTGTTGTTAAATAGGACATAATATGTAGATGTGTATATCTACAAGAACTCATCTTTTGTAGGAGTTATGAGTCTTTGAACTTAGGATTCTGGTGAGATTTTGTTTGTTCGGTGAGCATGCTTGCTACGATTCTTCAAGTTTCAAAATTGAAATAACAGCTTGAATGAATAAGTTTAAAAAGAGATGTGGAGTATATGCCAATGAGACACATCAATGTATTGTAGCCCAGTAATTTCAGAGGAGAAGATTATGTAAAAAATTAACGGAAGACGACGGACGACGGGTCCAAGTGATGAAAAAAGCTCACTTTTCACTTGGGGTCAGGTGAGCTAAAACCAACCAAGAATTCCAAACAAGATTGAACCGTTCTTGAATAAAAAAAAAAGTCTAACAATTCATAATTAAGGTTTACACGCACGAGATAAACTAATCAGACATGGCAAAACAACTTCATTTGCGTTTTCTTAACAAAAATAAATACTACGTATTATTTTTACAAGAGTGACTGTACGCACTGACATGTCGCGACTGCTGGAATGATCGTTATCGAATTTATTTTGAAGGTCTGTAAGATAAATAATTTAATAAAAGTATCTCATAAAATTAACATTGTTCATGGAACCATAAAAAAGTCAAGGTCTGATATGAAACCTGCCAGACGGACATGAACACATTACAATAATTAAAACCAACCAAAAAAAAAACTTAAAATTTACCAATTAATCAAGAAAATAAGTTCAAGGTCACTAATATAGTCATGTGCGCCATACGAGCAAATATAGTTGACCTATATAGCTATTACTTATGGTATTAGAGATACGGACTTGAACACGAAATATTAACCTTGATCATAGATATCAACCATTATCAGCTATTCATTTTGTTAGGAAATCGCTGAACCATGAAAATGAGGTCAAGGGCAATGGACATATGACAGATAGAAACATCGATACATAAAAGATCTGTGTGCGAGGTATGTTGCAGTCAGGCCTTCTAACTTCTGACATATGAAGCTTCACACAAATAGTTCAAGCCGCCACGAATTTGCATCCCTTGGTCTTGCATTCCGACAATTCCAAAATATCAATGTGAATTTTTAGAATAAACATGATAATCCTACTCACATACATCCAATTTCGCGGGTGTCCCTGCTTTCTTATTTCTTATAAAATTTTAAGTTGGTATACGATTTAGTTATATAACATCAGTGGCGAATCCAGGTGGCGTATAGGTCACACGCCCCAACCCCACCTTTGATGGCCCAAAAAAATATTAAATCTTTTTTTTTACGATTTATCTTAGCATAATTCGTCCAAAACATTGTTCGCTTCGCTACGCTCTGGGTATGTAAGCTGTTTGAATTACGCCCACTTTGAAAAAACCTGAATCCGTCCCTATATATTGTCAATAATATATTGACCAACGTCAATGCACGATAATCATAACACAATGGAGAGATAACAGAACCGTTTATTTATACAACTATTAATAAAATAATCATTATTGCATTTTCTCGATGGCCTGAGACTATTATACTTATTTATACTTAGTATTATAGCTACAGTTAGGGATATATAGATTTGATTTTTAATGCATGATTATTGTAATCCTTTTCTCACCATAAACATTCATTTTCTATGGCGATTCTGCAAGCATATATACATTTGTCTGATTATCATGCCATATAATGAACATTTAGTCTTAAGAAGATTTATTTTAAACGATCATAGGAAATATTACACCCCTAGGTAGATTGGATTACTTATAAAGATAACCATCCTGTTGTGCAAGAAAACACATATCAAATGTGCGTCCTTCAATTTTTAAGACCATAAACTCTAATTTTAAGTTTAAACACTAAAATTTACATAATTCATATAAAAAAAAACGTATGGAGAACTTAAACCTCAATTTGCGGTTTAACCTTCATTTCTATCTATTTCGCAGTTAGAGTATTTTTTTCAAATGCAAAGCGGCAAAATTATAATCATTTTTGTTCCAATAAAGTAGGAATTCAAGTGTTTACAGATTCAAATAAATAATAAGTTGTCCTCTGCAAGAAATCGTTTTCCAACCAGCCACCAAAACTCCTTTTAATTGCTGAATTTCAATTATGTTATGCGATTATGCATGTTTTTTTTTCTTTGACAAAACCGGGTTCTGCCTTGTGAAATTTAGGACAAAACCGGGTTGTACACATTGACAAAACCGGGTGCTTCCATTTTGACATGACCCATTTCTTTCGTTCCACACGCAGAAATACAAGTATTGAGGTGCTCATAGTGACTAGTTTTGCAATCTCCATGTCAATATCTTTCTTTCCGTACCATGTGAACAATTTAAGGAGAAATTAAACAAATTCGAGGCAAGGTTCACTCAGTTCGTCATTTTGACGTGCATTTTTACTTATTTCTCTGTTAATCTAGAACGGTTGCAGAAAATATTACATGATCTCACAATAGAAAACAGTTATACATGTATAAATATTCTTCGATATCATAACAATAACAAATAAATAAACAGAAAAGTACATTTTCTCTGTCTATTGATGTTCCGTCGCCGTGCCGGATATTAGATACCATCGAGTCCAAACATTTTTTGCCGGGGTAGATTAGACCAGGGACTTTATATACTTAGTAGTATCTGGGAACAGTATATCTAACAATGTATATGTTCCTGGTAGTATAGAAAGTCCCTGTTTAGACACAGTGAGACAATATCTTGCAAAATTTTCAAAAATTATGCAGGTTATTGGAGCCTCATGTTTTTAGGTTTTACTGTTCATATTTCCCTTTAGGGGAATGCTTTATTATCTGAACAAAAGTCTGTTACATATTTGGTGAAACACCTTGTGTCAGCTTTCATTTATTATATTTTTCTACCCAGCCAGTTACTCAAGTATGAAGTGAGTAGATTTCAAGTGAAAAGATTTTTACCTGTACGTATGATCATGTGACTTTATACAGGTTAGGATTTGAATTCAAATTAGTTTGATCTTTACTTGGACAAAGACTTGCAATATTTCCTTAAAATTTTGAAGACATGAAAAAGTTTAAAGTTTCATGACGGAGTTTAAGGTATTTAATGTAGTCATAATTATTTACTTTAAGGATTATGTACCCTTCTGTTGATTCAACATGTTCAATGCTAAACATATGGAAATTTTATAGAAAACCCACAGCCTTTCCCCTTGTAATCTAATATTTGACAATTCGGTGCTTGATTGATAGACGATAATTGCATGCAGTGCTAGCAATGATTTCCTTAAAACAAAATTATAAATTAAGATATTGGTTAAAACAAATTTAAATACGGACCTATTCAAGTACACCTTCTAGGGTGTGCTAGACTTTAATGACTCACCACGAGTTTTTTTGGAATTAAAAGGTTATTTAGGACTTTTTGTAAACAATAAACGCTAGCACACCATGGACAAACAAGTAAGTAATCTATGTTTAGAATTGTATAACGAAAATCTCAGTATTAAAGTCTGTGGATTTTCTACAAAAATCTGATTTTATTTGTCTCAAAATTCCCATTTTCTATCGAATGCAATGAAACTATAAATAATAATGATTTGTTCGAAGTTTCCCCTTAGTATATGTACAAAATGGCCAATCTCTACTGTACATTATCTTTTGCTGTTTTGATATATTATTGCAGTTTGAAAATTTCGAATTCAGATGGCTACAGAAGGGGTCCTTAACCTAAATGTATTCTGTTCTGGATTTCAAACTTTTAGTTCCAGAAAATTACTTTTAAAGAATTAAAGATTTTACTAATTTTTCATACATAATAAGGTTGGATGGGAAACACGATGATGACGCTTAACCATTTCTTCATGTTGGTTTATTTGAGAAGTATAACATTTTTTCATTGACTTGTTTTAATATTAAATGTTTCTTTTCAGTTCTTGGATTCTTGGAACTTAGTCATCTAAATTGGTATTAGATAGGAAAACCAGACACTATACGCCATTATATAGATTTTCAACAATGCTAGACTCAGAGTATATGCAGTCAGGACAAAAGTGAGTTCCCACTGTAAAAACGTCCTATCATTTCAACTAAAATCAATATTTTTCAAAGAAATTGTACTTTCAGTAGCTATTTAAAATGCCACAAAGGTCAGTAAAAGACATTTAATTAAGCAAGGAGGTTATAAACACCATCTCCTTGAGTTTACTAATATAATAAATTGGGACCATGCATCGTATCTATTTAGAAAGCTTATTATATGTAATTTCCTTTGGTTTTAGTTCATCATAATCATTTGGCAAAGTTGGCTGTGTTTACGCAACAAATGAAATTTTCCTTTTCAAAATCTAAGGACTATGGGTAATCTCATTGGTTGTACACAAACAAAAAAAACAACGTTATATATCATTGATTAATTTCCATTTTTAAGATTTTTTTTTAAACCAATCATAATGTTTTTATGTATGCTTTTGAAAATATTACAGCAAATTGATCACAGAAAAAGCAGTGCAGCTGAAAAAGGCATATATATATGGAAAAGTAAATTGAATTTTGTATTTCAGAGAATTTAAAAGACTATCCACAACATTCTCATTTTGATGAATTGTTAAACCAGTCAGAAACTTAAAGAAGACCTACAGAAAACCTAGGCTGTATAGTATATACAACAATATAAAAGAATCGGCCAGTTGCATTCATCTATAAGGTTTGTATTGGTTGAATATTACATTTCCCTTCATCAATTTTCAACATTAAAATATTTTTTTTTAAGTACAATATTAATTACCTTGCTTATTAAAAAGGCTTTGAAAGGCATAAACATGTTGAAAATATGCTGCACAGCCCTGTGTTTTGAACTTTGTAAAGAATAATAGTGCATATGAACTTAAGATTCCAGGATATGATTTTTGTCTCGCTTGACAGAGTCAAAAAGCGAGACATAGGTATGCTGTTTTTGGCGGCGGTGACATCAACAATGTATTAGTTTGTGATAAGGTCTAGTTTATGGGGAACCACTAGTGGTAGGTTAATGATAATAGGTCTGCAGTTGTATAAGCATTGGCATATCTCATTTCCATGGAGACTATTTGGCCCTGCCCCCTCAGTCATGGTCTATTGACTTTGAAACTTTTGCTTAGTTTTCATGTACATGTATTAGTTTGTGATTAGGTCTGTTTATGGGGAACCACTAGGTCAATGATATTTGGTATGCAGTTGTATTAGCATTGGCACATCTCATTACCATGGAGATTATTTGACCCCACCCCCTCAGTTATGGTTTATTGACTTTGAAATTTTGCTTAGTTTACATGTATTAGTTTTTGTTAAGTTTGTTTAAAGGAAACTACTTGTGATAAGTCAATGGTATTTGGTATGCAGTTGTATTAGCTTTGGTACATCTCATTTCCATGGAAATTGCTTTGCCATGTACCTTCAGTCAGGGTTCATTTACTTTGAATAATTGCAAAACTTACATGTTAAAGTGTTGCTAATAATTAAATTTTTAATTTCAACATTTGCATTATTGAAATTACAAAAAAGCGAGACATTTCTCTGTGATAACAGTTTATTTACGAAGCTTTATAGTAATTTTTTGGTTTTTTTTATCCTTAAAAGGAGTTCCATTTGGAAATTGCATTGTCTATATTTACAGAGGTTCAACCTATAAGCTAACAAATCTGAACAGAAAGAAAAAACAAGTGACTGGGTTTGACAGTATAAATAATACTGGTATTAATAAGATGATGTGGTATGATTGCTATTGAGACAATTTCTGTTTATAAGCAGCCATAGGTCATGGAACAATAACCATGATCAAATTTAATGATGCATGCAAAAAAATATTGATCGGTTATTTTTACAGGACAATATTAATATCTTTTTGAGATAAATATACATGTACTGTAAATTCAGAAATTGTTGCGTGCATTTATTATTGCGAATTTGTCATTTTAGACTAAAATACAACTTTAGTTTTTGTGATATTGAGAAAATCCTGTATAATAAAAACATTGCAATAATTTCTAAATTTACAGTATTAGAATTTAAGTGACAGATAGCAATGATTAAAGGAGATGCATTAAAGAAAACATATGACCATAATGAATGTCTTAGATTGAAATTTTTTAAAGAACCAGAAATTATATAAGTTTCCAACCTTTCAAATATTATATACAAAACCGATATTTTTCAGGAACCCAAAAATTGAGCAATGACATTGAAGAGTAAGCAATGTGTACAGTAAGATATCCATCTTTGTAGTTACCAAAGAGTGTGGTAAGAACCTCGTGTATAATTATACATATGGTAAGTATTTTTTTGTTGGTTAAAAATTATGCATCAGGACACTATAATTTTTTTCTTAGATCCTCATTACGAAAAAAGGGGATGCAGGTAAACATCAATGAAGCAGCAACCCAAAACCCACCCTTAGAAATAAATTGAAGAATGCTCAAATTTTTAGACCTGTTGATATGAAAACTTGTGCAATGCCTAAATCAAACTACATAATTTCAAGCAGAATTATTTTTTTGAACCGCTTCAAAGTTTAGATTTGCTAATTTATGTTCTTTTAAACAAAACTAACCAGATGCAACTAAACATTTTTGAAAATCTACGAGATGACACTAAGAGAAAAAATTCAATCCTGTTATTTTTTTAAATACTTTATCATTGGCCTTTAACATTGTTAATTTATCAATTGCTCTGGTACTTTAATTTATTCAAATTTTTACAAGTGAATGGGAGTTGTTTTGATGAAAATCACCTTTTATCAATGGGAGGTAACTTTGATAGCTTTTTCTTATGTGTTTTTAAATGAAGCAAAATTTCATTTTTAAAAGAAATTGAATTTCTTCTCTCAATTGTTCCTATTTGTAATGTCTTTTATATTCATAATTGATGACTGAAGATAAAGAATTACAGAAATTGGTTATATAACATAACCCTTTGCCATGCTTACATCAACACATTTTTTTTTCATTTTCCACAAAAATAAGGCAGTGATGTAGGATGTCATTCTAACAAAACATCACAGCATAGAGACCCACATCATCACACTAACATGTCAAAAGTGTATCCTACTTCATAATGCAAATATTATTTGATAATGTTAATATACAAGTTTGTGAAAAAGAATTTTTATTTAAAAGATTTTACTCATTTCTACTCTGTAGAGACTATTTCACCAGCACTTTGACTGATGCACAGAGACTTCTGACAAATAAGTACCGGTACTCAATAGAGTTGAATGCACTATTGGCGACCAGGTTTGAGGATGTGGAAAGCACTCTATCATTGTTGGTAGTTTTAAGTGCTTTGATCTTTTAGATGAGGTCTCACATAGAAACATATATGTTCCTTAGTTTCATATAAATGTTCAGTGCATTATAACTGCCAGACATCTGATTGACTTTGACTGTAGACTTATTTTTAGTGTCTGCAGAGTTCAAATGAGTTTGACTAAAACCCAGCTTATCTATTCCAAGTGTTGAGAAGATTTGATTTCAATATTCCATTAATTTATATCTTTTACTTTTGATAGCAAGGCTGAGGGTTTATGCACTAGTCTTAGAGTAAACTTATTTGGACAAAGAGGTTGTATCTGTTCCTCAACAAAAAATAACGAACAAATTTGTAAAGCTAAGCTAGAGACACGCTTAGAAAAGACTATCTTTTTCTTTGAGGTTGAAATGGTTATAAAAAACGTTTAATTATATTGTGTATTTTAGCCAGCTTTCACTCTTTTTTTAAAGTTTGAAAAAAAAACAACATTTAAAATATTTATCCCTTAAGGTAGAAAGGGTGTCTTCCTCCATCTTGGATTTTGAAATACCAGAAAACAATCGGTCTAGATCTTTAAGAAAATGTGCAAACTTTGAGATTAGTAGGTAATTCATGTGTAAGAATTTTCATTTCAATATAGAAAATGACATGTTTTATCATATTTATGGTTGTATTTTACAAAAAACTGAATACTTTTGTTTGATTCAATTTTTTCCAACTTTGCCACATAAGGGGAGGCAACTCAAATGTAAGGGCAGATAATTCAGATAAAGTTATTTTTACAATAGAATGTGTTAGGAATTTACCTATTTTATTATGTAGCAAGAAAACGGGTCCCGTGACCCCATTTTTTCTTTTTCTTATCTGAAAGCATAATATTTGAGCTATCTTCTCATATTTTATCTCAAAATTCTATGGTGTAGTTTTCGTTTTATGGCAGAAAATTGGGTTTTCCATGCATAATCTATACAAAGTCTGTCAATTTTGCACAACCTGTAGCGTGAAAATAAGCCCTGTGACCCATTCTTTTTATTATTTTTTTTGTAAAATTGAGCTTAAAAACATAGCTGATATATTATTGTTTTCCAAGACGAAAATTGAACCTCATTTTGGTCTGTATTGCATGCAACATTTAATTTGACCAATAGTAGTGGATGGTTGCACATATGTACAGCATGGTCAGATCTTTAAAGTAAAGAAATGTCAAAATTTAATAAAAAGGAAGCAACCATTAAAAAAAAGCATCCCTGACCAATTTGGACCCCATAAAATATTCTTTCACAGGTAAAATTTTTATGCTTCCATTTTTGACTAGCTTGAGAGAAATTTTCTTCGAAAGTAAAAATCTTATATTATTTTTTGACAGCAGTCTTATTCCCTGCAAATTTTATGGTAAAGTGAGGTAAAAAAAACTTTGAAAAAAAATAATTCAAGTTTCTATAAAGGTTTAAAGTTACTTAAAAGAACTAAAAAAAAGGTTGTTTTATATATAATAATAATCTTTTTTTTATATGTTTATGTGTAATGCATATTGTATACTTATTGACTGTGTATGAATGTAGAAGTAAGTTTATTGTTCTTCATGGTGCAACTATTGTCCCTCATGGTGCAACTATTGTCCTGAGGCATAGCCGAGGGCAATAGTTGTATCTGAGTTGACAATAAACTTACTTTTCCACAAATATCCAGTCCGTAAGTGTTTTATAATATCAAAAAAAGACAACAGACAATAAATGGCTGTGATAAATCAACTATCGTAATATATAAAGCAGAAACCCAACCATAACGTTTACTTCATAAATATTCTGAAATGCTAAGGCTACTGTGATCTTGCACTGACGTCAACCCTAGATACAATAGGTAAAAATTACTCTCCCCAGTATTTTCAAAATCCTCCATTATAGCTGCATTTGAAATCCCGCGAAATATAATGAAGCTTGCAGTCAAGTAGTTACAAGAAGGTCCAATAGTTGGAAACTATTGACCAGTTCAATAGTTCAAAGCTTGTAAGTCAAAATATTGTTTACTTATTTTATATAGAAAATGATAATTGAGGTATAATAAATATTTATATTTCATTTCAGGGGGCAAAGTTACTTCAAAGAATTGAAATAAGGTTGGTTGATCCATTTTATTTTATGTTTTTATGTGTAATGTTTTATATGTATTTCTATTTCATTTAAAGGTTTACCACAGACATTTAATTTATGAATTTTATTTTTGTTACAGATGCAGCTGGGAGGATGTTTCAGTCATAGACCTTGGATAGACTCCGTTGTAGCAGACTAGCGAGAGTAGCATATAGTTCTCGTAACGCTATACAATAGTAACAAGATCATTCTACTCTGAGATTGTTAAAGGGCCTGTTTGATAGAAGTGACGCCAACGTTCTCCAACACTACTAATTTATGAATTTTATTTTTGTTACAGATGCAGCTGGGAGGATGTTTTAGTCATAGACCTTGGATTCAGACTCCGTTGTAGCAGACTAGGGAGAGTAGCATATAGTTCTCGTAACGCTATACAATAGTAACAAGATCATTCTACTCTGAGATTGTTAAAGGGCCTGTTTGATAGAAGTGACGCCAACATTCCCCAACACTATACTAATTTGTTAATTTAATGTTTGTTATAGATGTAGATGGGGACCTGAGAGGCAGATTCAGTCATAAACCTTGAATATGTGGCTTATTAGAGATCTGCTTCAATGGAATTGACAACAATTTTCTCAAACACATCACTAATCTTTATTATCTGTTTCCATTACAGAGTTTATACAGAGAATATAGGTATACCGTATTTTTAATTTTTTTGGTCCTATGTTTGTAAGTTTGTCATAAAGAAATAGTATGTGGTATTAATGTCAATGGGATAAAACACACAGAAGAAAATAAGTTAAATACCTTTATAAGTATGGATGAAGAATGACAGACTACCCCATAACCAAAAGAAAGGACAGACAAAAATATACAAAACAATACACAAACTAAAAAATGTACAACACCAACCCAATCAAAGACCAAGGATGATCTCAGGTGATCCAGGAAGTTAAAACCAAAAGAAATGACAGACAAAAGTCTACAAAACACTAAACTGAAAACTAAAAATGTACAACATCAAGCCAACCAGAGACCAGGGGATGAACTCAGGTGACCCAGGACAGAAGTACTACTAGGATGGGTTTTTTACTATCAGGACAGGACAGAAGTGGGTAAGTAATTGATATGTTAACAAATTTACAAATTGACAAAGTCAAGGGTGTTTTTTTTCATTCATTCTTTCTTAAATTCTAAATTTTAAATGTGACAAGATATTAAGACGGCACATAATTTTCAAATATAGTTTTTTAGAATTATTATTCTTTGTTATTTTGAAGTATCTTCATGTTTGACAAAATTTTAACTTCAATTTTAACTTAAAAAGATATGCTCCAAAATTTATTAAATTGATACACCTTTTTTTCACAGAAAATATTGGTTATCTATTTTAACATTCATGTGAGTCAAGTTAAGATAACGATGACTCAGTCTTACTCCATGAAAACACTGGTATCTTGCATTATGAGGGGCTTTAGCAAGGGGGGCTACTAAAATTTGTGTAAAAGAATAAAGCTTTCACTCACTGAGTCAGAATTCCAGAGTTCTGATAAGGGTGAATCAAATTCCCACGAAAAATAGTCCTTATACTGAATTCCCTTTGGCTTCAAAAATAAATAACCTTGAAGTCTGTAAAAAATCCTAATGCCGCTCCATGATGGTAGAAAATTTTAAAATTTCACTGAGTGAAGGGGAGGTAACTCATATGAAATGAATTAATTTAAACTCCATGATCCAATTGAGCTATACATTTGTAAAGTAAGACCCCGGGACCATGCTCAGAGAAGTCATTTGTGTATATTATTTTACATTAGGGAAGTTGAGTCAGTACAATGTGTGGATACAGCCATTTTGAAAAGGGGGTTTCCAAACCTAGGAACACCATGAAACGTTCACATATTAAAAAAAAAAAGGAATCAGAATAAAAGGAGGGATTCCAACTCCCAGACTCAAAATTTAGATATTTATGTGAAGTATTTATCAATTGAAAAAATATGACTGGGTTCAGATTATTTAAATTTCATATTTTTACTCTTAATATGTACCGGTATTTAGAACAAAATTTGAATGCAGTAATTTTTTAAATATCTCAACTTTTGATGATTTAAAAATGCACACATTTACTTCTACTACTACTCCTATGTGGTTAATCTGCAAGCGAAATTTCTATAACACAGATGTACTGTGTGTGTCATCCAGTACACCCCAAGTAAAAAATACTTTAATTCTGAATTAGTTATTTTTATATGAAAAAGTCATCTTTTATATTTGTTATAAATATTCACCATTAAAATTTCTAATATTTCTGAAGGATTATGATGAGCAATTTTTAATTGTGAAAGTTTTCATGTTATTTATTACAACAGTAGCCAAATGATCATTTGATCCATGATAGCCAAGTACCTGATCTCAAAACATGTCCATCTTTTCTTCTTGAATGTAGTAAAAGATTTGTCCATAATTTTCAATAGTTAAATTATGCATCTATTAATGTGCAACAACACAAGAAGCAAAATATAGAAGTTGGAGATTAACCCAGGGTATAACGCCTTCTTTATATTTGGGGTGTTAATTTAATATTAAAAATTATCAATACAGAGATGTTGATAGTTGCAATAACTTCAGATGAGGTTTATCCTGGTTATGATTAATTTCTCTGTATTTTCACCACTACAGACTGTCATTTGATGCAACGATTGAAAGTTTTTTTTAACATTGTCTTAAAGGTCTATCAGTGCTTTTTTTGTGGTGAAAAAAAAAAGTAAAATCACAAAAATACTGAACGCTGAGGAAAAGTCAAAACGGAAAGTCCCTAATCAAATGGCAAAATCAAAAGATGAGTAAATGCATTTTTTTGGTTCGTTAAAAAAAAAAGATGTCATTTAAAATTAAAATTTCAGATTTATAATGAAAATTTTCCTAAGACATTTAAATTAAAATTTAAGATTTATAGTGAAATAATAATTTTCCTAAAATTTTTACATTTTCAAAGCATTGTAGTTGTCAGATTATAGAATAACATAGTACTTGAAATTGATTTAAACTCGTAGTCTAGTGCATGCAAAGTTCCGAAGCAAAACATTCTATTTTTATCTTCAGAGTTTTGGTATAGACTTAACAAATATCAAATGATCATTTCAGAAATACATTATGCTTGGAGCGCTGCGTGTCTTTACTAACATATAACAAAGTTGCTTGTTGGTGTTTAAGTAGTAGGGTTGGTTATATCTTCTGTTTGTTTCAGTTGTTCTTTGGATGGTTCTTTGGTTTTGAGGTATTTAGGGTGTGGTGTTTACCATTCGAAGGAATCTATATATGTAATTCTGAAATGAAAAATATTTGATATTTCTAGTCATAAAAAAATAATCAAATGTTTGAGCATAAAGCTGCTTTGAACTTTGAATCTGTACGATTTTCATACTTTCTTAAATTTCTTATTTTCAAAATTGAAAATGAATATCTTCAATCAAAATCAAAATCTAAATTGTATTTGACATATTATGATGAAACGGAAAACTAGAAAATATATTCTCGTAAATTCAGTTGAATTCAGGGGAAGTGGAAAATGATCCCAAAATTTTTTTAGATATGCTTTATCTTCTTCAAAATAAGTTTCTGGGTATCTACATCTTTAAAGCACTGATTGCTATTAAGATGATAAAGAAGTAAAAATACATTTTTATAGCAGTCAAGCCATAATGAAAATTCGATCTGCCATACAAAAAAGAATTTGGATGTTTAATCTACATTTGTTATAGTTATAAACATAATCGCAAAGGTTATTAATTCATACATGACTGAGAGCTTGTACAAGTCTTAATATTTGGTGAACAATAATAAATTTCTATGATATATATATTATTATCACTATTTTACTGATAATTTCCTTTCTCATCATACGTAGAAAGATATGGAAAGTATCTCTAGAAACTAAGGATGCACGTGCCATTGTCAATGTAAATTTCAATGTCGTCATAAGCAAAATAGCGATAGCAGATTATTATAAAATTTATAATGATTTCCAATACCCTAAAAACTTCATTTTGAGTTATCTGAAACTATCATCATCTCCAAGTGAAGAGTTATCTAACTTATCAATCCCGATATCTTACAGTAGTTATCTCCCTTTGCTTCAAGCTTCTCAACCTTGGGTTAATTTTCAACTCTCACCTTCAACACTAGGTTTTTATCCACAGATTCCAGACATTTAATGATAACTTCATTATTATGAGACCATAATTGACAACTGGTATTAATGTTTTAATTTTACTTGTTAGTCCCATTTACAATTGCTCATCGTAATTTGTAAAATTAAATTGTCTTGAGTTTAAGCATTTCTTTGTAAAAATTTCCTGTTTAATAGAAAATTAATCTTTTTAACTTCCCAAACCATTCTGTGATCAATATATTAAAGGATAATTTTGTCCAGCTTCTTGAAATTTTTTTTCTTTTTTGCAATCAAAAGTATTGACAGTGAGCAGGATCATTTCAAGATCACAAAAAAGGAGCTGAAAACTGGTCTATTTTATTCTATTTATCATGTGTACATGAAAAGGAGTAGATTGTACAACACAAAAAATTCAAATTTCAAATCATAAGTTTGTTGAAATATAGCTCATTTTATACAATTTAGATCTTTTATTGAAAAGGGTATTAGACTGATCTTAACCCTATCATACCGTTTGAATTACAACATAAATTAATTTGCTCTTTGGTATCAAACCATTCTATCTTTTTGTCGAGCCTTCGACTTTAGTCGAAAAAGCGAGACATAGTGATCCTACATTCCGTCGGCGTCGTCGTCGGCGGCGTCCACAAATATTCACTCTGTGGTTAAAGTTTTTGAAATTTTAATAACTTTCTTAAACTATCCTGGATTTCTACCAAACTTGGACAGAAGCTTGTTTATGATCATAAGATAGTATCCAGAAGTAAATTTTGTAAAAATAAAATTCCATTTTTTCCGTATTTTACTTATAAATGGACTTAGTTTTTCTGCCGGGAAATATTACATTCACTCTGTGGTTAAAGTTTTTAAAATTTTAATAACTTTCTTAAACTATCCTGGGTTTCTACCAAACTTGGATAGAAGCTTGTTTATGACCATAAGATAGTATCCAGAAGTAAATTTTGTAAAAAAAAAATCCATTTTTTCCTTATTTTACTTTTAAATGGACTTAGATTTTCTGCCAGGAAACAACACATTCACTCTGTGGTTAAAGTTTTTAAAATTTTAATAACTTTCTTATACTATTTTGGATTTGTACCAAACTTGGACAGAAGCTTGTTTATGATCAAAAGCTAGAATCTAGAAGTAAATTTTGTAAAAATAAAATTCCATTTTTTCCGTATTTTACTTTTAAATGGACTTAGATTTTCTGCCAGGAAACAACACATTCACTCTGTGGTTAAAGTTTTTAAAATTTTAATAACTTTCTTATACTATTTTGGATTTGTACCAAACTTGGACAGAAGCTTGTTCATGATCTAATGCTAGTATCTAGAAGGAAATTTTGTTTTCTTCCAGTTAACATTACATTCAGTCTGCAGTTTAAGTTTTTAAACATTTATTAGATTCATAAACTATCCTGGATTTTTACCAAACTTGGACAGAAGCTTCTTACAATCAAAAGATAGTATCAAGAGAAGAGGAATATTTTTATTGATTTACTTCCTCATTTTTGTTGAGCCTGCGATTAACAGAAAAAGTAGGCGAGACACTGGGTTCCGCGGAACCCTTACGAATTTTTCAAATTTGGTAATTACAATATAGGTAAAGCACTTGCCATCATAAAATACTTTAAAAAAATAAAATAAGTAAAACCCAATTATCAATAACTGACTACAGCTATTCTTCATTGGATCCTTTTTGAAACTCATGGCCAGCCAAAGAGTAATCTAAGAGCTTGACTCTTTAACAGGGATCCAACTTTAGCCTCATTAGTTCAAACGAGTTTTCCATTAGTCCATAATAATTAAGAAATAATTATTGCAAGCTATACTTTATTGTAGTTTTAACATGGGTAGGCATTATATACGTTATTATTTTTGCCTGAGCGATAGCTTACAATCAGTTCTGTTAACCAAGCAGTTTTAGATTTATATTAGACACTGTTTCAGACTTTGGGGATTTAATCACTAAAAAAATTAAAGATAACCAGACTATTTTAGATTTAACTGGTAATCTGTTTTCTTTTCCCGGTAGCAAAAAAGAGCTGATTCCTGTAAGTCTGTATATTGGCTGCTTCTGGTTCTTATCCATTTAAGGAACCAATGATTCCAGAGAGTGCAGTAACCTTGCCTCAGTCCATTATTGTCAAGATATCAGTGATTTTCATTTTTTTCTGACAAAAGTCATTGGAAGTAATCTTACATAAAACAAATTTTGATATAACCAATCAAAAATGCTATCATAAATAATCTGGGAACAAAAAAATTTACTTTTTCAATTGTAAATTATGCTACTATTTTTCTTTCAAGTATAAAACTAAAGTAAAAAGTAAAAATCTATTTTATTGAAGTATTACGTGCCATTTGAGTTTTGAAATTAATTTAAATTATAAAGTATTGAAATTAATTTTTATTATAAAGAATCAGTATTTATATCATTTCTTTGAGTTCTTAATTTTTTCTTTCTAAATTTTTTTATTAAATCTAAAGATTTCATACTTGATACATGTAATATCATTTTGCATCATATTTGTATTTTTTCATTTCAGCTTCTTTTTCTTGTACCACTGAAACTTCACAGAATAATTGCGTACATTTTGAAGTTGTGTACCTGCTTATATGAAATTGTTTGAGGAATTTCCCCCATTTTTCCCTTAATTTTGATCTTGATGATTGTTTTCCAAAATTTTCAAAGACAGTACTGATTTTGTGTAATCAACTCCTGCAGTTTTCAATCTCAATCTTTTTAACTTCACACAATGATTGTACAAATATTTAAGTTGTCCACTTGGTACTATGGAATTGTTTCAAATTGATAATTTTTTTCCTGACTTGGGAACAAAGTAATTTTTCATCAAAGGTAAAATAAATAGTTTTTAACCCATATCTTTTTGAATTCACAGAGAGTTTGCAAATCTATAGAGGCTTTTACAAATTTTGGGACTATACATGACTACTATGTACATGAGTAGTAAACCTTGAAAATGAGATATTTTTTATTAAACTATGCTTCAAAATATTTTAAAAATGTTGATTTATATGTGTTTATTATACTATTACTAAACTGTACTTTTTTGCTTACATTTGTATAAGTATTTTCATATCAGATATCTGGTAACTTATATAAAAGCTATTATCTAGAGCTCTGTAAATAAAAAAAAAAATGTAAACATAGTTCTAAAATATACTTTTAATGAGTGGAAGAAATTGTGGGGTACAGAATACATTTCATAAATTATCAAAATACAAGTTACCTGTTTAAAAGCATGTCTGGTATTTTTACAGTACTTTTTAAATGAATTTAATAAATTATTTGTATTTTAAATTGAGAATTTCTTCAGTTTCCATGATTGGAAAAATAATGTGAGATGCCTTGGAACATTCTGGTGACTATTGTACATTTTATAATGTACAATGGAAAGGACATTTCATTACTTAGATAAAATGGATTCTGTGGACTGATTGGCATAAAAAACTATGATGGAAAACCTTTGAAAGCAGCCAGGATAGCAGCTCCAAGGAAGATGGTCAAATAAATCTTCAACCAAGTCTGAGGCTTTACCAAGAAATTAAGAAGGCAAGTTTATTTAAGCCAAATATTTGTATACATTTTCTAGAAATATTGGACAAGAAGTGCATATTACGACAACACGCCAGCACCCTTCTGATCTTCTGCATGGAAAACACCATTGATGTATTAGTTTTAATAAGTTTTATAATTTAAGTTACCATTTTCTTGAACAAGATTTTTGATCAAAATATTTAAGACTTCAAGGGGAGACAAGTACAATTAACAGCAAGATTTGTTCATTTAAGGGATATAACTGTTAAATTTGCACATCACTTTTGTGCAGTTAAATTCCAAACAAAAACCTTTGACTTGTTTTATTTTTATTATGTCAAGTTTTCTGTTTAGTCAGGTTAATAGTTACTCCTTGCTGTAGATCAATGACTTTTTGTATTTATTTGCATTACTAACAAATTATCGAATTAATTAGCAATGTTGCTAATCATCAGATGTTTTTCATTTTCCGCTGCTAGGCGAGACATCTCTGTCAACAGTTTATCTTACAAACTTGTGTTGATACTATTGTGTAGAGAAATGGATTTGTAAAATATATAATGTGTCTTTTTTAATTCTTTTTAGGTTCTTCTGTGATATGTTTTCATGGTGTGGGAATAAGACTTGGTGGTCTAATACAGCTAATACGAAGGTATGTACCAGTATGTTAGTCTAGTTAGTATTATAAAATGTATTTGGAAATAGCATGTGCTCTAAGCGTGAAGTTTGTAGGAGTTTGGTAAGAAGTCTTTGCTTTCTTTAATTGCCTTTAAAGGAGTAATTTTAATTAAGTTTGTTGGGATGCTGGTTTGCTGTTCTCAACTTCTATTACATATTTATAGACTTTTATTTAATTTGCCACTGGACATTAAATTTTAGCAACCAACAATCAAATGAATCAATCATTCAAAATATGGAATATACATACAGTATATCAAAAATGATCCTTTTAAACAATCTTGAATGACTAATTTTATTTTTCAGGTTCAGCATCACAGCTTGTCTGTAAAGATTGAAGCTGGGAGTGGGCATTGGAGCTGACTTTTATGGTAAGAACCAATACAAAAAAAAACAATATGTAAAAAAAGAAATATGTTAGACATCTACCATTGACTTGTTTTTCATCCTTTCTGCTAATAAAGACTGGTAGTTCAAAAAATATATCAGCAAATCACTTTTAAACAAAGTAAGAGAAATGTTTTATGAATCATGATTATAATGACCAGTTACTTATTATTTTACATTTGATATTGTTTCAATTTTCAGATTTTGACAATTACGTTTAATTCTGTATATTTCTTTTTCAGGTAACTGTGACTGCATAAAAGGGCTATGTGATTTTACTGTAACAGTAAAGAATGTAATTCAGACTATTTTTGTGTATGTTTTAGAAAATGTTTATAATTTTTACAAAAAGAAAAACAAATTATGTACAGGTTCTCCATTCTCAACAAGATTGGAAGTTGTAGGTTAATAGGTCTTTGAAATTTCAAAAATTACTTTCTATTTTCTGTTCATACTCATGTCTAGGCAAAACACTTCCAGTAGTTTTAGAATGGAGAATCTAAAAAAAAAAAAGAAAAAGAAAAAAATGTTCAATTATTGAAATGTTTTTTATTTTTGCAAATTGTAATATATTTTTTCACCTTTGTGTCATTTTTAGCTGAGTTTATAACAAAGGGTATATTATTTTAAGAATATTTTACAAGAAGCATAGTTGAAGAATATCTTGATGAAAGTAGATTGATTGATTTTTGGTATTTAACACCACTTTCAGCATGATTTGCTATATCTTGGATGCCAGTTTTTATTTGTGGAGACAGCCTGGTGAAAACATCCCCTTCAACAGAGAAACTGGCAACTCTAGTCAATTAAGATTGACGTTAAACACACCTACAATGTGAGGGTTCAGAGTGTTGACAGGCTAGTGATACAGTCGTCGTACTACTTTGACCATTCAGCCACCATACTCCATCCACACTAAATATGTTATTGAAATGTGTTGAATTTTTGTAATTTAATTCTTTTTTTATTTTGATTACCGGTATACTATTTATATTTTTTTGTTATATATAACAAAGGTGTGGAGTTCTAACAAGGTGAAATTTAGGTCAAAGGGAGGTAATTTATTATACTGTGTTTAACTTCAAATACTTGAAATTCCCTCAATGTTAAATTTTTATTTACTTGGATACTCACATTTATGCACTTTTTTACATATCAGATGTTTTCTAGATAATGCAAATTTAGGGTGGGAAAAATTAAGTGTCACTTAAAATAATTACGTAAAATTTTTCAAAAAGTTTATTAATTGAAAGTGCATCTGATATTTTTTATGTATATTACTTTATTTTCTAAAAACAAATGGACGCAACATAGATTGACAATAAGATATTGAGAAAAACCACCTTGTCAGCCAGGATAGCAGCTCTTAGGAAGATGGTCAATTAAATCTTCAACCAAGTCTGACTCTTTACCATGAAAATGGAAAAGGCAAGTTTATTTTAGCCAGATCTTTTAAGATAACAGACCCTTCTGAAATATTGCATTTAAAACACCATTGATGAATTAATTTACCAGTTTAGTATTTAAAGATGCAAGATACACGAACAACATTTTCTATTAAAATACCAATAGTAAATCCTAAAAATAGTCATTAAACTTCAAGAAAAGACCAGTACAATTTAAAACACGATTTTGCATTCAATGGGAGATAACTTTGTAAAATATTCAGATATTTTTTGTGCAGTTAAATTTAAATCTGACATTTTTTTACTTTTCTATCTTTTATATTGATTTAAAAAAAAATATGTTTTATACAATTGTCTACCTGCAATAAGAAATCAGAACAATATTTAGTAAATTTTAGGTTATCGGTAACACACAAATTGATTTACAAAATGTATAATGTGTTGATTATAATTTCATTTCAGATTCTTTCTGAGACATTTTAATGGTGTGGGAATAAGACTTGGTGGTCTTATACAGCTAATACAAAGGTATGTACCAGTATGTTAGTCATGTTTTGGAAAACTCAAATGTATTATAAATATTTTATGGAAATTAGCAAGATTTGAACGCTTAAAAGATTTTTTACAGGAATCTACTCTTATTATTATATCAGTAACCAAATAAGAGTAAAGTTTAGGATCTGAATTGTTTACATAAAAATGTATTGGCTTGTTGGATTGCTGTCTCATCCAAATGTTCTTGACATATATAACACATTTTAAGACTATTTCTATTTAATGATTTGCCACTGGACCTTTAGCAACCAACAACCAATCATTCAATTTATTCAATATACATACATAATACCAACAAAGAACCTTTTAAACAATTTTTATACGCCTGTTTACGGGACATATTATGGTATACCGTTGTCCGTCTGTCTGTCCGTCGTCAACATGTCGGACATTAACTCAAAAAACGCTTTAACCAATTTGCATAAAACTTTGGTGAATTGTTTATATCTGTTGACATGAGCTCCCTTTCGTTTTTTATATATTTTAGATTTTACGTTTCCGAGTTATGGGGTTTTATTCATTAAAAAAGGGGGGTTTTCCAGTTTTCGGACAATAACTCGAGAACGCTTTCACCAACTTGCAAGAAATTGTGGTGAATTGTTTATATCTATTGACATGAGCTCCCTTTCGATTTTTAAAATTTTTAGATTTTACGTTTCCGAATTGCAGGGTTTTATTAATGAATTATCATTTTATATTTCAGGTTAGCATCACAGCTTGTCTGTAAGGATTGAAGCTGGGAGTGGGCATTGGAGCTGACTTTTATGGTAAGAATCAATACATAGATTTATGAACTTTTCATCCAAGAGCATTTTAAAGCTCAAGATTTTTGTTAGGCACAGATGTAAATCTTACATATTAATGTCTTCTTTACTTATAGTTGAATAAACAATTTAGGAGATATATATAAAGATATATAAGGGAAGTCAAAAAGTATAATCTATAATGCGAAATCTTGGGATTTCAGTGTTTAGCTCACCTGGCCTGAAGGGCCAAGTGAGCTTTTCTCATCACTTAGCGTCCGTCGTCCGTTGTTCGTAAACTTTTACAAAAATCTTCTCCTCTGAAACTACTGGGCCAAATTTGACCAAACTTGGCCACAATCATCATTGGGGTATCTAGTTTAAAAAATGTGTCCAGTGACCCGGCCAACTAACCAAGATGGCTGCCATGGCTAAAAATAGAACATAGGGGTAAAATGTAGATTTTGGCTTATATCTCTGAAATCAAAGCATTTAGAGCAAATCTGACTAGGTAAAATTGTTTATCAGGTCAATATCTATCTGCCCTGAAATTTTCAGATGAATCTGACAACCCGTTGTTGGGTTTCTGCCCCTGAATAGGTAATTTTAAGGAAATTTTGCCGTTTTTGGTTATCTTGAATTTTATTATAGATAGAGATAAACTGTTAACAGCAATAATGTTCAGCAAAGTAAGATCTACAAATAAGTCAACTTGACCAAAATGGTCAGTTGACCTCTTAAGGAGTTATTGCCCTTTATAGTCAATGTTTAACCATTTTTCGTAAATTTTTGTAATCTTTTACAAAAATCTTCTCCTCTGAAACTACTAAGACAAATTTAACCAAACTTGTCCACAATCATCATTAGGGTGTCTAGTTTTAAAAATGTGTCCGATGACCCCACCTGCGAACCAAGATGGCCGACATGGCTAAAAAATAGTACATAGTGTAAAATGCAGTTTTTGGCTCATATCTCTGAAACCAAAGCATTTAGAGCAAATCTGACAGGATAAAATTGTTCATTAGGTCAAGATCTATCTGCCCTGAAATTTTCAGACCAATCAGGCAACAAGTTGTTGGGTTGCTGCCCCTGAATTGGTAATTTTAAGAAAATTTTGCAGCTTTTGGTTATTATCTTGAATATTATTATAGATAGAGATAAACTGTAAACAGCAATAATGTACAGCAAAGTAAGATCTACAAATAAGTCAACATGACCAAAATAGTCAATTGACCCCTTAAGGAGTTATTGTCCTTTATAGTCATTTTTTTACAATTTTCATAAATTTTGTAAATTTTTGTAAATTTTTACAAAATATTTTCCACTGTAACTACTGGGCCAAGTTCATTATAGATAGAGAAAATTGTAAGCAGCAAGAATGTTCAGTAAAGTAAGATCTACAAACACATCACCATCACCAAAACACAATTTTGTCATGAATCCATTCATGTCTTTTGTTTAATATGCACATAGACCAAAGTGAGCGAGACAGGCTCTTTAGAGCTTCTAGTTTTGTTATCTATAGTTGTCCCCATATATGAAAATATGTAAGTGTGGTATGTATGCCAATGAGACAGCTATCAACCAGAGACCAAATGATGTGGATGCAACTAAATGTCACCCTATGCCTTCAACAATGAGCAAAACCTATATTGTATAGTTAGCTATAAAGGTTCAACATGACTAAATGTTAAAAAATTCAATCAAGTATGTTAATAGCCTGATATACTATATATAGCTATAAAACAATGTTAAAAAGATATTTGTCAAGACATCAGCCAATGACTTGTTTTTCATCCTTTTATTGCTAAGAAATACTGGTACTTTAAAATTTATTTCAACAAATCACTTTATAACAAAGAAAAAGAAATGTTCTATACATTATAATTGTAATGCTCAGTTAATTATAATTGTTTTGCATTAAATATTATTTCAATGTTCATGAGTAATGTATATTTCTTTTTCAGATAACTCTGGCTGCATAAAATGGTTGTTTGATATAACTGCAACAGTAAAGAATGTAATTCAGACTATTTTTGTGTATGCTTGAGAAAATGTTTATAATTTTTTTACAAAAAAAAAAAAAAATATGTAAAGATTCTCCATTTTCAACAAGATTGGAAGTTGTAGATTAACTTGTATTTGACATTACAAAAATTCTTTCTATTTTCCGTTTATACTTATGTCTAGTCAAAACACTTCCAACAGTTTAAGAATGGATAATCTAAAAGAAATAGAAAGGAAAAAGAAAAAAAAAGTTCAATTATCGAAATGTATTTTTTTTTTGCGAATTGTAATGTATATATTTTTGCCATCTTTTTGTTATTTTAGGATATGAAATACTTTCAAATTTTACAAGTTACTTTATACATGTAGTTAATGCAATTAAATCTGCCGATGTGAATATTCCCACTAAATTTCTTAGCAAAAATTTTAATTATTTTTTATTTTTAGCAACGTTTCAAAATACCTTACCATAGCAAATGCCTCTCTAGATGAATAATGGTCTGCAGTAAATATATCCCCTTACAACCTTTTCTTTCATGTTAATTTTAATATCTTTAAGATATGTGACAAGGGTGCTCTAATGCAGAGGAATTTACGAAGTTAAGAAGTTAGAAATATATTTTTTGCACTTTTTTGGTCATTTTTAGCTGATTTTGGTTTGCAACCAAGGTGATATTTTTTAAATAATTTTACAAAAGGCATAGTTGAAGAACATCTTGTTGAAATTGGATTGGTTGATTTTTGGTGTTAAACACCACTTTAACATGATTTACCAAGTACTATAATTTTGGCTGTAAATTTTTATTTGAGGAGACAGCCAGAGTGCCTGGTGAAAACATCACCTTCATCAGGGAAACGGGCAAACCATAGTCAAATTAAGAATGAAGTTACACATTTCATGTGAGGGTTCTCAGTGTTGACAGGCGTAGTAAGTGATACAGTAGTTGAACTACTTATAGGACCACTCTGCCACCATAAGTCGATCAGTACAAAATATTTTATTGAAATGTGTTAGATTTTTGTTATCAATCTATTTTTTAATTTTAATTGTACTATTTTATTTATTTTGTTTAATATAACAAGGATGTGGAGTCCGAACAGGGTGAAATTTGGGTCAAAGGGAGGCAATTTATTATACCCCTGTTTAACACCACATACTTGAAATTCCCTCAATGTTAGGATTTTCATCTACTTGGATATTCATGTTTGTACATTTTTTTTTAATATCAGATGTATACTAGCTAATATTGACTATTATTTAGAGCTTTGTAATAAAAAAAAATAAATGTAAGCAGAGCTCTAGATAATAAGTATGCAGGGTGGGAGAAATCTTGGGTCATTAACAATTGATTTGCTGAAATTTTCAAGAAAGGGGATTTATTGGAAATGCATCTGATATATTTAATGTATAAAATTATATTTAAAAAAAAAAAGATGTTAAGATGATGAGGAGAGCCACCTTGTCAGCCGGGAGAGCAGCTCTAAGGGAGATGGTCAATTTAATCTTCACCAAGTCTGAGGCTTTACCATGAAAAATATGTGGTAAGTTTATATATTCCACAAATTTTATGGTAATAATATATATATAGGCATTTAACATTATTTTTTAAGGGTTCTTTTCTATCAGTGTTTGATTTTTAGAGTATCTAGTCTTACATATGTTTTCTGTCTGGTATCGAGTGAGCTGTGTTGGATAGAAACCAACTGTATGCAAGTTATTATCAATGAATTTGTAAACTTGTTTGGGTCGAACAAATTTTTATGCGAAGTCTGTAACTGTTTGAATATTGAATTGATATAGAATCATTTTCATAAAAGCGTGGACAAGACGATTTCTTGGCGCTCTTATGTTATCTATTGACTCGGTCAGATAAGGTGAAAGTTTGTAACGCCCACTTGTCACATTGAATGTGTTATAGACATTTAAACTGGGGTCACCAAAGGTTCTAAATGCCTACATCAAATAGTACGAATTACTAGCAGAGGACTAAACCTTGTGTGTTGATTTAAATGTTGAATAATTATTTTCTTTTTTTCTTCTCTTGTGCCTTCATTTACTTTGCTCTTTTATTCTATTTAAATCCCTATATAAAATTAATTTTATGGTTCAATAAATTCAAAATAAATAATAACCATTCATTAATTGCGATTTTGTAATTTTAGACTAAAATGCGATTTTAATTTTTGCGATATTGAGAAAAATCCTGTTTAATTCATATAAAAAATTTCAAAATGCTAGTTTAAATTATTGCCAATACAACCATGTTGCATTTTTTGCAATAATAAAAACATTGCAGTAGTTTCTGAATTTACAGTAATTGAGTTAGTATTATTACCAATATAAGTATTGGGGTTGTCTACGCTGTTATGAAAATGATTTTAAGAACCATCAAAAGAGAACAAAACCATCTGATTTTGTAATTGAATATTCCAAAATCATTGTCTTATACATATACATGCACTTGCACAAGGTCAATTTCTATCTCTAGCAGTTTAAAGTTTATATAGTGAAGATGATAATGTATAACAAGTTTTAATAAATGAAACATCCTCTTAGAGACTGATTGATCTGTAAAGTAATTATTTTTTTATTTTTAGGTTGTTATAATGATGATGTTTTCATGGTGTTGGGAGTAAGACTTGGATGTCTGATATTGTTAACATGTTGGTAGGTAATCAAGCATCTTTTTAGTAATATAATATTTGAAATCAATTTTATAATGTTCTTTAGTACCAAAAAAATAATTTTACACTGATGAGATACCGGTTGAATTTTTTTGGTAAATATAAAACTGAGTTTATAATTCAGAATACCAAATATTTTTTCCATGATTTTTTGTTATCCTAGTGCAATTTTAAATTTAGTACATGTGTAATAATTTTTTTTAGGAAAGTTTAGTATAACTGACTACTTTTATATTCCAGGTTACCATCAGGTTTCCATTGGGTTACTTGCTGGGATAAAGCTGTTATAAGGTGAGAACTTATTCATCAACATACAACTTTAATGTGTTTATGTTATAGTGTGATGAATGTCACTAAATAGATTTCAATATATATATTTTTAATTAAAAAAAAAATCAGTATTCAATCTTTTCATTTTAAAATAATGTACCCTTTAAAGCAGATACTAGATCTGAAGAAGATATATGAAGGGGAGATAACAATAAAATCGGATATTTTTGAGTAATCAATATAAGTAATAAACAAATTGTTTAACATACAATGATGTCTGTTTCTTTATTCCCGTTAGATTATTTTAAAATTAAGAATTAGCAATTGAAATTTAACTTTGTTTCTTTTTCAGTCGAAAGAGTTGCTGTTGCTGCCTTCCTTGTATGGTAAAATCCTCAGACTACAATCCTGCAAACCATTGGATGAACTGTTGCTATCTTTTGTAAAAAAATCAGCAGATATTTGTCTTATAAGCAGAATGAATTATAAATGCAATTAATTTTTAATGCTTTATTATTCAAATTATAAATATTTACTTCATTATTTTTTCTTGCATTCAATTATTGTTTTGTGATTGAAGAAAAATAAAAAAAAAAAATGTGAAATTATTGTTATTTGAGAGGTCCCAAAGGCATGATGTATGGTTTCACAAGATACCCATAAGAATTGCTTCAGTTTACATATATTTTTTAAACAATGTACACTGGTTTTGAAGAATTATAAGTCCTTTGTGAAATGAGTTTTTCTGGTAAGAAACCTATTAAGTAGGACTTTGATGGCCAAACACTAAAAGGGAATAAAACAAATCCCCTATTAATCAATACAAGTACTGAGTTTTAAGTGCAATATGAACTAGAAATAAAAACGTTTTGTTAGATGGTTTGTTTTGACTCTGCATTCTCTACATTTATACAAATTAATGGCTGTCAGTTTTATTTATTGGTTTCGTTTATATATTATAAATGCATTATTCAGCATCTGAGACCACTCAAGTGAAAATAATTACATAGTTTTTGCAGTTTGTCATATTTTCTCATTTTTGTGTGATTGATTTCTATATTTTTTCTCATTTATGATTATTTATATTTTAATGATTGATTTTTGAGGCTTGTACTCAGCTTCTAAACAATTACCTCCCCCTCCACATGTATAACCAGGATCCTGTAAAAGAAGTTTTGATTTTGAAGGATGGATGGATAATTAAAAATGCAAGATTTTTTTTAATGTGCTAGTTCACAATGTAAAAGTCTGCACAAGACATCTAACCCTACCCGAACACATTATTTTGACTTCCAGCTGACCAGTCTTTGCTCCTACTCCTAATTGCTGAATGCTTATCAGGGGAGCATCAAATACCAATTTTCAATTCTTTGATATGACCCAGGGCAGGACCAAATCCCATGCCCATCTGCACTCATGTTGAGCATAAAAAGGTTATTAAAGAAGATTTGTCGGTCTGTTTGTCCATCATCATCTCTCATCCACAGCTTATAAACTATTGGAAGGTTTTCATTTAAACTTTCAGTTTATCTTCTGTATCTAATGGCTGTGTGTATTCTATTTTATTATAATGAAATTTTGGGGTTCTCAATTGTAATGAATGGACCTCCTAAGTATTTGAAAAAAAAGAGAAAGAAGCTTCTCATACCTGTAACCAGTTTATCATGTGAAGGATAGGTTGGTTCAAATATATTTGTTTTTAATCATGTTTTTAGTAGTTGGATCTCATTATGACAAAATTTTAATGACTTAAATTCAAAATAAATGTGGGGTTCACACTGATATATATTACCACTGTAGCTTTAATGTAAATTTTATAAGGCTTTGCTATAACAAGATTTGTGTTTTATCTTGTTTTATCTGATTTTAGTGGTTTTTATGTGATTTTATTTGTTTTTACTGTCAAATCTTGTTATACCAAGCCTTAGTATGATTGAGTTTATATATTTTGATTATACATGCAATTCAAAATATAAATTTACATAATGAGATCAGACATTTATTATTCTTTTAACTCTTCTTAGTGGATAAAATAGAAAAATGAATGAACATAAATATTGAAGTGGTCGTTGAAGATTGAACAAATTACAAGATTTATAAATGCAGAATCTTGCTCTATCTAAATCTATGTTCTTATCAGCTGAACCAACCTATCCTTCAATATGAGTAATAAAATGGAAAAGTCCATTCTTCGATTGGGGAACCTTTGGATGTGAAAAAAATATACACAATGCCAACAGATACTGAAGATTATTTGAAAGTTTAGGCAAAAACAATTCAATCCTTTAATTGTGATTGGAAGTTGTAGACGGATGAGCAAACAGATGATATACTTGCTTACTATGGCACATTTCCTAAAGGATATGGACTATGGGTATGGGTTTTGCTCATGGTTGAAGGCTGTAGGTGACTGATAGTGTTAAATTCTATGTCATTTGGTCTCTGGTGGAGAGTTGTCTCGTTGGCAATCATATCTCCTCTTTTTATTTTATATGAAATAATTACTTATTACTTCCTGGGCAAAAAGTTCTGGTTCCATGAAAATAATAAAAAAAAATACTTATATCAAACATGTATTGTCATAGGCGGATCCATGGGGGGGCCAGGGCCCCCCCTTTTGGTGGGAAAAATTTGGTTGATTATATAGGGAATCACTGAAGCATGACTGGAGCGGGCCCCCCCTTATGAAAAGTTCTGGATCCGCCACTGATTGTTAAATAACTATCCTACTTTGATATAAAGTTTAAATTGTTAATGTTGTTAAATTGTTAATGGTTAGAAATTGGGAGGAATTATAAAGAAACTTTATATACAATATAAGAGCTTGGGGTTATAAATGTTTAATGAAATGCAGTTAACTATTTTATTTGGTGATCTAATAATTTTTGCACAGATCACGATATTAGTTTATTTAAATAACCCAGTAAATAAATTGAGTACACCTCATAAATGAATTTGATTCATGTATTTTTATGCATTTTTTATCTTAGTATTTACCATTGTATTCCTTGTTATATTTGTAAATGCCTCTTCGTATGTGACAAACTGAGGATTCATATATTTTATGGATTTATATAAATTTATTTTAAATTTGGTATTTAAAAGTATTGGAAAGCACCAAGTTTAATATTGAGCAAAAAAAATATTCCTTTAAGACCTAAGGATATTAAAATTTAAGACATGTATCTCAGAACAGAATTGATTTTCTAAATTCTATTTAAACAGCTAGTCTGGGAACTGGTATCAAGAAACTAAAAAGAATCCTCAGCTCTGTCAGTTATTTTGTATAATTGTAATATTTAACCAATGATACCTTACCCATGATGCAGATCCTTTTCCTCCTTTTACTTATAAAGGGACTAAAAACTTATTATTATTATAATTTCTTTGGTATTTATACACACTTGATGGAGCAGAATGGGTCTGGTTTCATTTGGGTATTTTATATTATGATGCATGATCATGATATAAATAAATAGGTAAATAAAAATTTAATTGAGAAAACCTATCTTATATTTTATTTGAGTCTGAATGACAAATAAAGGGGGAAGAGGTTTCTGTGGTCAAGGGTAACACACAGCTGATTTATTGTATGGTATGGACGAAGTTGAAAAAGCGAGACTTGGGCATGCTTTTTCCATAAGCAGCAGCTTCAACAATGTATTTGATTGTGATATGTTCAAGTTGAAGAAAACAACTAGTGGTAGGTCAATGATATTTGGTATGCAGTTATATAAGCATTTAAACATCTTATTTCTAAGGAGATTATTTTGCTTCACTCCCTCAGTCATAGTCGACTTAAAACTTTTAATTAGTTTACATGTATAAGTTTGTGATTAGGTCAATTGAAAGGGAACTATAAGTGGTATGTCAATAATATTTGGTATACAGATGTATAAGAATTGACAAATCTCAGTTCAATAGAGATTGTTCAGCTCCAGCCTCGGTCATGGTTTATTGACAATGTTTTGCATTATTTACATGTGATTTGTGATTATATCAGTTTAACATGAGTGACTGATATCTGGTATTTGGTATGCAGTTGTATTGGCATTTGCAAGTCTCATTTTCATAGAGATTATTTGGTCCCACTTCCTTATCATGGTTCATGGACTTTGAAACTTTCAGTTTTTAAAAACAAGGAACCAATTGATAAGTCAATGGTGTTGGGTATACAGTTTTATAAGCATTAGCATTTCCGTGGTGTTTTTATTTTGCCCTGAAGTTCATTGCATAGATAAGTTTAAATATTGCAATTTAATTTCAACATTTGCATTATACCACCAAAAAACGCAAGACACATCTCTGTGTCAATAGTTTATATTTCAATCTCTTGGTATCTTTCAACATCATGTTTTGAGTTAAATGTCACAGAAACTTCTTTGCTAGTTTAAACAGGACTTGACACAAATGATACTTAGGAATTACATGACAGAAATGTTCATTTGACTTGCTGATTACCTGATTGGCTGCCAAGTCTTTAAATAGATCTAGAATTCTAAAATGATCTAGTTTGTATAAAGGCTCATCAGATACAAAACACAGGGATACAGATCTAGCAGTGGATGCTCCTGATATAAAACTTCATAATCTAGACTGAAGAAGAATGCGTTAATCCATATCTTGTATGCAGTTGCCTTATGGTCTGGTTTAATCTGGCATATGAACATTATCTTGATTCCATTTTTAAGGGTATGTGTACATTACTTGTTTTCAAATTAATTTGACAGTTTTTATGTGTAATAAGTACAATTTATTCTCTTATGGTTATTGCCTGTGATCTATTTCTCACATGAAGAGATATATTTTGTATCACATTGCATGGATTGGGATAAGAAAAAGGTTTACGAAAAATTTGTTAATTTGAGTGGCACATCCTGCACCATTTGGTCATCATTTAGGTTCCATGATTTGGTCTGTTCTCGGTCAGATTCTCTAGGTCAACAATGTATGGTGTACAGAATGATTGTAATGAGAATATGATTGTCTGATGAGATACATCTGACCTTGGCCTTTTTTTAAAGTGTGGTCAACATTAAGTTTTTATAGACTGCAAAACTTTTGCCATTTTATAATGGTGTGGATATGTCGTCATTGTGGTCTGTAGACATATAAAATTGAAAATGGAAATTGGGAATGTGTCAAAGAGACAACAACCCGACCATAGAGCAGACAACAGCCGAAGGCCACCAATGGGTCGTCAATGCAGCGAGAAACTCCCGCACCCGGAGGCGTCCTTCAGCTGGCCCCTAAACAAATATGTATACTAGTTCAGTGATAATGGACGTCATACTAAACTCCAAATTATACACAAGAAACTATAATTAAAAATGATACAAGACTAACAAAGAGGCTCCTGACTTGGGACAGGCGCAAACATGCGGCGGGGTTAAACATATTTTTTTAGATCTCAACCCTCCCCCTATACCTCCAGCCAATGTAGAAAAAACAAAGATGTTTTCCAGACAATAACTTGAGTATAAGTGTATATATCTCAAAGAAATAAAACCATAAGGTCCCATACCACAAAATGAAGGTATGAATTGAATTTGGGGTTATTGCCCTAACAGTTTAGGAATAAAGGTTAAAAAAAAAGATTTTCCGGGGTTTCCCGGCAGACCATAACTTGAGAATATATCCATGGATTTTTATGAAATTATTATACAAGATTTCAAACCAAAAAGGGATAGTTGGAATTGATTTTGGTGATTATGGCCCAAACTGTTTATGAATTAGGAACCAAACGAACACCAATACTTTGTGTACATTATTTGTTTCTTGAACAATTTCAATTTCGATGAGAATCATGTATTTTTTGGGTTCTTTAATATGCTGAATCTGTTACCATGTTTGTGTATTTCTGTTTTCGAATTGGTTCACATTCAGGTCCAAAGGGTCCAAAATTAATCTAAGTTTGATTTAAACCCAAAATTGAATTCTTTGGATTTTTTTTTATATAATCAAACTGTGTAATTAGATATTGGGCCCATTATCAAATTGGTTCACATTGAGGTCCAAATGGTCCAAAATTAAACTTTGTTTGATTTAAACCAAAATGTTAATTCTTGTGGTTCTTTGATATGCTGAATCTACTGGTAACTGTGATCTGTATTTAGATTTTGGATTTTTAGCCCTGTTAACAAACTAGTTCAAATTGAGGTCCAAAGGGTCCAAAATCAAAAAATTAAAAATTGAATTTTTGGAGTTCTTTGAAATGCTGATTCTAACTTATTTGCTGTGTCAAATATTTTATCACAATCCAAATTAAGAGCTGTATCAAGGACTATCAAGCTTAAATATTGTGTTCATACTTGCCCCAATTGTTCATGGTTCAACCTCTGTGGTTGTAACAAACTGTGCCCTGCAGTGCATTTTATTATGATTAAGTCAGAACTATAGTGAGTGTATAAAATGATTGTAAGGTGTAGTATGGTTTATATTTGCATCTGACAGGGTTTATCTGAAATTGACCTTATATTCATGGGTCAATGATAATGTAAATGTTCTGTTATACCTAGGTTAAAACCTGCATTTTTTGGTCTTTCAACATAGAATTCAATTTTCATCAGTTTTCAGCCTGTCTGTTTAGTACAAAGCAGGGTTGATATTCATATAAGATTCACATGTTCTCATTCTTAATATGCATATCAATTTGCAGTTGAACTCGTAGGCGTAGCATGCCCAAAAATAATGGTACGGTTTCGGCAAATTATACAAAAAGGACACGAAGTGTCCCTCCAGCCTCGCATAGCGAGGCTACATTACGGCAGGGGATATGGGGGGCCGCTCAAGGCCCCCAGAAGCTCGGGGGTTAATAGCGTTAAAATCCTGCGTTCTAGGTGTTTCCTGGCACTAAAAATTATTTTTGAAAAGCAGCAGTTTTTACTCGACAACTTGAAAAAAATCAAATATGAATGTCTGTGTTCCAATCACTTGCGGGTTTTGTAGTTTGTTTTCCATTTTTGTGTAATTTACATAACAAGATCGGTGAATGAGAACAACACTGTCATACTATACCTCGCCACTTCACCACAAATCATTGCGCAAAGTTCATGCTTTATAAGAGATTTCTGTCAGCTTATTTGTTATAGAATCTTAGTATTTAAAAAAAAATTAAAACAATAGTGCGGTAAACAACTATTGAGCTATAGTGAATAGAAAAGTGAATGGAAATGGGGAATGTGTCAAAACAATACGGGAATCCTCACACACTGGGGTAGGCTGCAGCCGACCCAGAAACAACGATGTAAGTTGAGAGGAATACATTCCATTCTAGACTCCATAACACATAAAAGAACTAAAATTTAAAACAATACAAGAAAAACAAAGGCCAGAGGTTCCTAACTTGGGACAGGCTCAAAATTGCGGCAAGGTTAACATGTTTTGATGTGAATTTTCAAGACAACCACTTAAGTCGACACTAGGGGGGTCGTCTTGACCTTGTAGGATATGATTTTTGAAAATCATGCAGCGACTGTCAAGATGAAGAACTAAAATAAAGCACTGTGTTTCTTGAAAATTTGTATCTTGTCTATATGTTTTGTGTACGATTTTGTCATATGCACATTTACTCGAGAGCTTGTCGCAATTACCGTGATTTTTTGGACAGCGGGTGTCTTGCAAGAAGGACCGGCTTACCCTTCCGGAGCACCTGAGGTCGCCCAATTTTTTTCGGGGTCCGTGTTTCTTATTTCTTTTTAGTTCTTAATGTTGAATGGTATTGTTTGTCTTTGTGTGTCTTATTTGTTCCCTGGTTTGTCTTTTGTCCATTGATCGCGATTCTTTTTTGGATAGCGCTTCGGTTGTCGACCCTTTTTTTTATTCCATTGTACCTTTTTAACAGTTTGGTGGCTTTTTATTTTCCTGATTGAAAACTTTATTACATAAGAAATCAGATTTCAGATTTCAAAGGACTAATCATTTTTACCGGTAGTGGTTGGGGAAGCTCCCCATCTCTGATTTTACTTCGATGAAAAATGCCAAAATCACCCTTGCAAAAAGGAAAACTTTTCCTCATGTTAGAATAATAAGGAATGGAATGTTATTCCTCTTGTCTATTTTTATTATAAGTTTACATTTTTTCCCTATCCAAAACAAACCTTGATACCCCCAAGAAATGGGGAGCCCCCCCCCCCCCCCCCCCCCCCCCCCTCTTTTCCACTTTTGTTGGTAAAAAATGATGTACCCCTAACCAGTACAAGTATCATGTTGTGACTTCTGGGAAATATTATACTATCAAGATACATGTAGCTTGCTTTTAAGGGCGCATCTATACTTCACCAGCGACGGTATCGCGATTTTTCGCGCGACAATCGCTTTATTAAAATCAATATTTAAATGACCAGAATAGTGATAATCATAAATACAATGCACTTTCTACAGAAATTCTACACCATTCCTACAATTTTTCTAAATTATTGTAATGATCAATGGAAAGAGTAGATCGAAGGTTGAATGAATACGGCTTCACATGAGGTTGAGTCATTGTCTTTCACGTTTATTTTGACGAAATTGAACCAAACTGACTGCTTATAGCAAACTATTATTTTTATATCCCGCTTTTGTAAATGTTTGACACAAAAAGTCATATTTCAATTGTTTGTCCAATTGGTAGCTACTGTCCCTTTTTAGTACACCGAAATGAAAAATAATAAAATATTCAAAGGTCGAGTTTATGTTAACAATAAAAGAAAAAAACAGCTTTGGCAGATGGCAACCAAGTTCAACCAGTAAATTATTGCGTCCTAACTTGAGATAGGAACATAAAATGAAATGGCGGAGTTAAACGTGTTGACAGATATCGATCCAAACACTAAGATGGGACAATGGTGTAACTGCACAACTTATATACGAACTGACTGTAAAAAAACAAACCAATTGGAAAGTGATTGACCCCTCAGATCGGCACGAAGAGCCCCCTAAAAATAAAACACAACAAAAAGACAAACAATGAAAAAATACTCCACAAAATGGACCAAAGAGCATACTCGCAGATTCTAAAATCTGGTTCAATCCAATTTCAATTAATAATAAATAAATGTTCTCCAAAATATCAATCAGAACATACAAAACGGTTTTGCACATGGGTTGTACTTAAATGTATGAGCTCTATTAACAACATCTCCTTAAACTTTATGATGGGATATCTCGTTTGTTGTAATTATACCGTTTTGAATAAGATTAGCAAGCAATAATGTATCTACAGGTACAGCCAAACTTCCATACCAACTACGAGTATTTGTGTCTTCGAATAAAGAATTAAGAATAAAATAAAGAATACCTGACTTAATAATCTATCAGTAGTACTAGGTAGTTCAGTCATTAGTTTTGTTTTCTGCCGATCATGGACAATAAAAAACCCTGATAGAAACTGGCTTTTTCTCCATACATTTCATTGAAAATTCAATATTTGAGCTCTTGAATTACATTAAAACAAGAATGTGTCCATAGTATACGGATGCCCCCCTCGCACTGTCATTTTTCTATGTTCAGTGGACCGTGAAATTGGGATCAACATTCTAATTTGGCATTAAAATTAGAAAGATCATACCAAAGGGTACATGTGTACTAAGTTTCAAATTGATTGGACTTCAACATCATCAAAAACTGTCTTAACCAAAAACTTTAACCTGAAGCGGGACAGACGGACGAACGGACGGACGGACGGACGGACGGACGGACGAACGGACGGACGGACAAATGAACGGACGCACAGACCGAAAATCATAATGCCCCTAGGTGGGGCATAAAAATGTCAAATTTGCAAACAAAATATTAGAAAAGTATAATTCCTAGTCAGTTTGTTATACTGAGTTGGTAAATCATATTTTTTATCATTTTTTTTTTCGTTGAACACTACCGCCTGGTACGCTTGCATTGTCTCTTAGTAATGCCCCCCCTCCCCTTTTGCGCATGCTAAAAGATAGCAATTAAAAATAGGACTCCACAATGACTGGAACTGTGATGAGATTATATACTTTAAACAGATTCCGTCGATTCTAGAAAATATTCAATAAAACCATAGAGTTACAGTATTATATTTTGGTCCGAAACGGGTTTAATGGCTTGTAGTTAAGGAATTTGCGACTGCGCTAGTCACATTCTCCATGTCATAAACATCACCGATAACCAACTGCGCTGATCACACTTTTGACGTCATAAACATCACCGATAACCAACTGCGCTGATCACACGTTTGACGTCATAAACATCACCGATAACGGACTGTGCTGATCACACCCTCGACGTCATAAACATCACCGATGACAACGTTATCGTCGAAGTTTCGTCGATTCACCGTAGCAGGATTTTTTTTCGACTATCAATAAATTTATTCTGTGCAGCTTTTTAGAGATTGGAGTAACGGAAAGGTCCTTGTGGTAAGTTATTTTTTGTTATTGCTTTCTGAAATATGAATGAAAAGAAAAAAATCTGTGAATCTGCTCCCTAAAGAGAAGTATATATACCATAATGTCGAACTCTATTTAAAACGCCTGCAATCTTGAAACGTTGTGAGAAATTTGAGTAAAGACTACCAAAGATCTACCTTCACCTACAATTTATTTTGAGGAAAACAAAAGATAACTGAAGAGGTTCCTGACTCGGAAAGCTGGGGCGGATTAGAATATATTTTAGAACTCAGGCCTCCTGTGTTTTCTTTTTTTGTTCCTGACCAGATGAGTAAAAGTTACAAAGTAAAAATTACAACAAAAATCCTCATTTATCAATTAGTCTCGTAGATAATTTAATTTCAACATTTTTAAAACAAAATCTCGTTTCTTTATAGGCTAAATATGGACGGGTCATCGGAACAGCAGGCTGTGTCAAAGTTTTGCGATGTCCTTCTCAATGTAGCTACATCTCAATTTACCCTTAAAGATTGGGAAAAAGTTGAGGCATACGTACAGGCCGTGGAAGAAAAGGAAACCGCTTTAAAGATGGAACTAGGTATGTAAATGAGAAAAAAAAAAAGATTTTCAAAGAACTTTTTTTTACTTTAGATTCCGAACCCATGTAGAATTATATTTTAACTAACCCTAACCCTGAACCTAAACCTTGACCTTACCCGTACCTAACACTTACCTTAACCCTTACCCTTACCCGTACCTAACACTTACTCTTACTCTTACCCTTACCCGTACGTAACACTTACTCTTACCCTTACCTAACACTTACTCGTACCCTTACCCTAAATCGTATCCGTACATAAACCATACACTAGCCCTATCCCTCAACATAAATCTAACATAGAAAAAGCCCTAGCCTAACTCTAAATCTAATATAGAAAAAGCCCTAACCTAGCCCTTAATCTTACATAGAAAAAGCTCTAACCTAACCCTACAGGGACCTCTTTATATAAAAGAAGACAAAAAAGTCTCTGCGTGCATGGGAGAGGGATGACTATTTTATGGTTTTTTAATAATATCTTTATATCTTTATTGCAAAATTACACCCATAAGGGTCAAGCAATACAAACAATTATACATTTTAAATACAATGCAATACAATGTAATACAATACAATATAATAGAACTTATTTTAAGAGTTCAATTTTAAATTTATGTAAAAAACACAATCATAAGCTTGTCTGACATGGGTCTGACCCCCTCAGTTCTAAAGACTGTTTAATAAAGACTCCAATATGACAAACAAGTTCAGGGATGGGGTTTAGAATGTGTTTTAGTTTATTAAATGCATCAAGATGTTAAATTAATGGTACATAGTCTTTTAGATAAGCAAAAAAATTGTAACGCAATGATATGTTAATAGAAGATCAATTACAAATGAATGATTTATGAACTCATTTATGTGATTGCACACTATAATTTTACGAACTACTTATATCTTAAACTTTGTAATAATTGTAATGCAATAGAGGATGAATCTCATTTTTTTCAATTCTAAAGTAAACAAAAAAATTTAACAACTATTTAGTTAGATAGACCTTTATCCATAAAAGAAAAAAAGAACACATTTAACCTCCAACACAATATGAACAAGTGAAATGAAATGGTTCCTTTTTAAAGTTACTAGCACTACGGACAGGGGGCGTTTTACTTCATTTGTAATTTTTAAGGACATAGATAAATGATATGAAAATGTTTTGTCGTGAGAAATATATATTTATCAATAACAAATCAAGAATACCGAAAATTTGTGTTAACGCATGCGGAAGAATATCTCAAGAACGTTTTGCAACAAACGCGGGAAAATATGAATGCCTACTCAAATCCAATCTATTAGAAAACGAATTATTACAGAAGAGTGTCCACCATGCACTTGCACTGCACTATCATTAGAAGAGTAGAATAGAATGATATACAAATGGATGAAAATTATATAAACCTGTTATACAAATATTAATATAATATATAACAACAAACCAGAGTATACTGATAACAAATGATTATATCACTACTACAATATAATAGTTATTACGGTGAGGTTGAATTCCCTGTCATTTATGCATCATACACACAGGAACTTGTCTCAGTAAAAAATATATCTATGTACCTTAACCTAACTTTTAGGTATAGAGATGTGATTTTTTTTTCTTGTGACCATCCACCAGAACTGGCGGTCATCCGATATTCAGTACTTCAATTACATTATGATAGTTAATTTAGCTTGACATTAATTGTCTGTTGTCTCTTTTGGTATAATAAAACACTTACTGACTGGATTTTGATTTTGATTTTTTGTGTTTTAACGCAACTTTTAAACACCGCTTTTGGGCTATTTCGTGGCGGCCAGTTTTTATTGGTGAAGGAAGCAGGAGTGCCCTGAGAAAACCACAGACCTTCGATAGGAAAACTGACAATCCTAGTCAATTAAGATTGGAGTCGACTGCACCCGCACGAGCGGGGTTCGAACTCACAACCTCAGTGTTGACTGGCTAGTGATTACAGTAGTAACTACTTAGACCACTCTGCCACCGAGGCCCCCTTTACTGACTGGATATTCGTGAAATAGTAAGTTTATAGTCCCCTTGGACACAACTATTGACCTAGGCGACGCCTCGGGGCAATAGTTGCACCTCGCGGACAATAAACTTAAAATTTCACTCATAACCAGTCAATAAGTATTAAAGTAAGCAGCTTCACTATTTATCGTGAACTGGGCGAAATTTGTTATATGTGTTTATCGTATATAGTTACTAGTATGTTATAAATTAAGGCGTTAGTTCTCTAAGTTGCCTATATTTGCTTACATCCACTTCATTTTAACTTTTGTGGATAGTTGCCTCGTTGGCAATTTTTTTATATGTATTGTTTTCCTTTAGAGCGTCGAATATTATAACGCCATTATTTAACAAATACACAAAATATAGTTTGCCTTTTAAAGTTTGTCACGTGAAGATCCATCTATGTTTATTTATCAGTAATCATGGTCTCTTACTTTTCATATACACTTTTCCAGATAAATTAAAAAAACAGATGAAAGATGCAGAGGATAACCTCAAAGGAAATGAAAACCAGGGAGTTCTCATGAAATATGAAGAGGATAACCTCAAAAGAAATGAAACCCAGGGAGCTCTCATGAAAAATATAGAGAATGATATCAAAGGAGATAAAAACCCGGGAGCTCTCATGAAAGATGTAGAGATTAACCTCAAAGGCGACGAAAACCCGGGAGCTCTCATGAAAAATATAGAGAATGATATCAAAGGAGATGAAAACCAGGGAGCTCTCATGAAAGATGTAGAGGATGACATCAAAGGTAATAATTACCAGGAAGGTTTCATGAAAGATGTCGAGAATAACCTTAAAGGAGATGAATACCAAGGAGCTCTTACGAAAGATAAAGAGAATAAACTCAAAGGAGACGAAAACCTGGAAGCTCTTATGAAAGATGAAGAGAATAACCTTAAAGGAGAGGGATATGAGGGAGATGAATACCAGGGAACTGTCATGACAGACGTAGATGATAACCTCAAAGGAGATGAAACCAAGGGTGCTCTCATGAAAGATGTAGAGAATGAACTGAAAGGAAATGAACTCCAGGGAACTGTCAAAAAAGATGTAGAGAATGAACTCAAAGGAGATGAAACCCAGGGAGCTCTCGTGAATGATGTAGAGAATGAACTGAAAGGAAATGAACTCCAGGGAACTGTCAAAAAAGATGTAGAGAATGAACTCAAAGGAGATGAAACCCACGGAGCTCCCATGAATGATGTAGAGAATGAACTGAAAGGAAATGAACTCCAGGGAACTGTCAAAAAAGATGTAGAGAATGAACTCAAAGGAGATGAAACCCAGGGAGCTCTCATGAATGATGTAGAGAATGAACTGAAAGGAAATGAACTCCAGGGAACTGTCAAAAAAGATGTAGAGAATGAACTCAAAGGAGATGAAACCCAGGGACCTCTCATGAATGACGTAGAGAATGAACTGAAAGGAAATGAACTCCAGGGAACTGTCAAAAAAGATGTAGAGAATGAACTCAAAGGAGATGAAACCCAGGGACCTCTCATGAATGACGTAGAGAATGAACTGAAAGGAAATGAACTCCAGGGAACTGTCAAAAAAGATGTAGAGAATGAACTCAAAGGAGATGAAACCCAGGGACCTCTCATGAATGATGTAGAGAATGAACTGAAAGGAAATGAACTCCAGGGAACTGTCAAAAAAGGTGTAGAGAATGAACTCAAAGGAGATGAAACCCAGGGACCTCTCATGAAAGACGAAAGGAATAACCTTAAAGGAGAGGAATACGAGGGAGGTAAATACCAGGGAACTCTCATGACAGATGTAGAGGATAACCTCAAAAGAAATGAAAACCAGGGAGATCTCATGAAAGATGAAGGGAATAACCTCAAAGGAGATGAAACACATGGAGCTCTCATGAAAGATGTAGATAATGAACCCAAAGGAGATGAATACCAGGGAGATCTCATGAAAGATGTAGAGAATAAACACAAAGGAGATGAATACCAGGGAGATCTCATGAAAGATGAAAGGAATAAACTCAAAGGAGATGAATACCAGGGAGCCATTATAAAAGATAAAGGAAATAACCTCAAAGGAGGTGAAAACCAGGGAGATCTCATGAAAGATGTAGAGAATGAACTCAAAGGAGATGAAACCCAAGGAGATCTCATGAAAGATGTAGAGAATAAACACAAAGGAGATGAATACCAGGGAGATCTTATGAAAGATGTAGAGAATGAACTGAAAGGAAATGAACTCCAGGGAACTGTCAAAAAAGATGTAGAGAATGAACTCAAAGGAGATGAAACCCAGGGACCTCTCATGAATGACGTAGAGAATGAACTGAAAGGAAATGAACTCCAGGGAACTGTCAAAAAAGATGTAGAGAATGAACTTAAAGGAGATGAAACCCAGGGACCTCTCGTGAATGACGTAGAGAATGAACTGAAAGGAAATGAACTCCAGGGAACTGTCAAAAAAGATGTAGAGAATGAACTCAAAGGAGCTGAAACCCAGGGAGCTCTCATGAATGATGTAGAGAATGAACTGAAAAGAAATGAACTCCAGGGAACTGTCAAAAAAGATGTAGAGAATGAACTCAAAGGAGATGAAACCCAGGGACCTCTCATGAATGACGTAGAGAATGAACTGAAAGGAAATGAACTCCAGGGAACTGTCAAAAAAGATGTAGAGAATGAACTTAAAGGAGATGAAACCCAGGGACCTCTCGTGAATGACGTAGAGAATGAACTGAAAGGAAATGAACTCCAGGGAACTGTCAAAAAAGATGTAGAGAATGAACTCAAAGGAGCTGAAACCCAGGGAGCTCTCATGAATGATGTAGAGAATGAACTGAAAAGAAATGAACTCCAGGGAACTGTCAAAAAAGATGTAGAGAATGAACTCAAAGGAGATGAAACCCAGGGAGCTCTCGTGAATGATGTAGAGAATGAACTGAAAGGAAATGAACTCCAGGGAACTGTCAAAAAAGATGTAGAGAATGAACTCAAAGGAGATGAAACCCAGGGACCTCTCATGAATGATGTAGAGAATGAACTGAAAGGAAATGAAATCCAGGGAACTGTCAAAAAAGATGTAGAGAATGAACTCAAAGGAGATGAAACCCAGGGACCTCTCATGAAAGACGAAAGGAATAACCTTAAAGGAGAGGAATACGAGGGAGGTAAATACCAGGGAACTCTCATGACAGATGTAGAGGATAACCTCAAAAGAAATGAAAACCAGGGAGATCTCATGAAAGATGAAGGGAATAACCTCAAAGGAGATGAAACACATGGAGCTCTCATGAAAGATGTAGATAATGAACTCAAAGGAGATGAATACCAGGGAGATCTCATGAAAGATGTAGAGAATAAACTCATAGGAGATGAAACCCAGGGTGATCTCATGAAAGATGCAGAGAATGAACTAAAAGGAGATGAATACCAGGGAGATCTCATGAAAGATGAAAGGAATTACCTTAGAGGAGAGGAATACGAGGGAGGTGAATACCAGGGAACTCTCATGACAGATGTAGAGGATAATATCACAGGAGATAAAAACCCGGGAGATCTCATGAAAGATGTAGATAACGAACTCAAAGGATATGAATACCAGGGAACTTTCATGAAAGATGTAGAGAATGAACTCAAAGGAGATGAATACCAGGGAGATCTCATGAAAGATGTAGAGAATAAACAAAAAGGAGATGAATACCAGAGGGATCTCATGAAAGATGTAGAGAATAACCTAAAAAAAGATGAAAACCAGGGAGCTCTCATGAAAGATGAAAGGAATAAACTCAAAGGAGATGAATACCAGGGAGCCCCTATGAAAGATAAAGGAAATAACCTTAAAGGAGATGAATATCAGGGAGATCTCATGAAAGATGAAGGAAATAACCTTAAAGGAGATGAATACCAGGGAGCCCCGATGAAAGATGAAGGAAATAATCTCAAAGGAGATGAAAACCAGAGAGCTCTCATGAAAGATATAGAGGATAAACTCAAAGGAGATGAATACAAGGGAGATCTCATGAAAGATGTAGAGAATAAACTCAAAGGAGATGAAACCCAGGGAGATCTCATGAAAGATGAAGGGAATAATCTCAAAGGAGAGGAATACAAAGGAGCTCTCATGAAAGATATTGAGGATGAACTCAAAGGAAATGAAAACCAGGGAGTTATCATGAAAGATGAAGGAACTTACCTCAAAGGAGATGAATACCAAGGAGCTCTCATGAAAGATGTAGATGATAACCTCAAAGGAGATGAATACAAGGGAAATCTCATGAAAGATGTAGAGAATAAACTCAAAGGAGATGAAACCCAGGGAGATCTCATGAAAGATGAAGAGAATAACCTCAAAGGAGATGAAAACCAGAGAGCTCTCATGAAAGATGTAGATGATAACCTCAAAGGAGATGAAAACAAGAGAGCTCTCATGAAAGATGCAGTGAATGACATCAAAGGAGACGAAACACAGGGATCACTTATGACAGATGTAATGAATGACCTTAAAGGAGATGAATACGAGGGAGAAGATGTAGAGGTTGACCTGGAGGGAGATGCATACAAGGGAACTCTTATGAAAGATAAAGGTACATATACGAGGGCGGTAAAAGGAGGGGGGGGGGGGGGTCTGAACACGGAAACACGTGCAATAAAAATCGTAAAAATGTTGCACGGTAAAATAAAAATCAGGAAAAAACGACGCACGAGAAATAAAATACATGAAGTAAATATTAAGGAAAAAAGTACTAGAAGTTATTATTCAGCTGTTCTTGGAGATCATGCAGTCATTATTAATGGACATGAAGATGCTGTGGTCACCTTTTAGCGTCCGCTAGTTGCATCTGATTTGAAAAAAAAAATATTATTCATAGTAATTTGATGGACTTTATAACTTCGGCATACCATACATATATAATAGAATTGCAAAACTTTTTAATCAAATGCGGGACAAGCGCGAGAAATAAAGAGTACCGACACGAAACACGGAAACACGAAGCACGCACATCGAACCAAACACGAGAAAATGATAAATAAAACGTCAAATAGTTATCAAAGGTACCAGGATTATAATTTAATACGCCAGACGCGCGTTTCGTCTCAGTGACGCTCAGATCAAAATAGTTATAAAGCCAAACAAGTACAAAGTTGAAGAGCATAGAGGACCCAAAAACACGAAAACACGTGAAATAAAAAGGCCGAAAACGTTGCACGAAATTAACCCTTTACAACCCTCATATACATTGATTCGAAAAATAGCATTGAAAAATCACAATTTGTTGGAAACATAACCATAACGACTGTACTTTAAGTTTGCTTTGTTTATGATGTCGAAAGGTAATTAATAGATTGTCTGTTGATGTACGTGATTCACAGTTTTGTGTCACCAACAGATAGAAAACCCGTCACTGATAGGAAAAACGGATAATAAAACATCGTTCATTACAAAAAGCATAATGTTGCTTTTTGGTGTCTTCGATTATAGGCAAAACATTCAAGTGTGTGTTTAAACCGCTTCACGTGACATGAATGGAAATATGTGTAAATCAATAATTGCTTAATAAGCGAATCGAATTATAAATTATGCGTTACCATGGTTACTTACATGTCTTTTTTTTTCTTTTATAGAAATAGTAACTACAGAGATACACGACGAGAAAATAGTAAATAATCCACTTAAGGATGCTGTTGGGTATAAGGTAAAACACACTAATGTTGACAATAAAGTGTGATTTAGGAGGCCCCTCACGGGGATATCCAAGTAATCACATAATCACATTTTTTTTTGCCAATATAATCACATAATCATTAATTACTTTTGAAACAAGATAATCAAATGATAAAAAAAATACAGTCCTAGATTATCAAATAATCATGAAATATTTTGTCTGGAAATCTAATAATCACTATAAAAACGACCAAGTAATCACATAATCAAAAACCCCATGAGAAGGCTCATTTATGATGTTCGCTACTCTGTTTCAAAATAACAAGCTTTTAAAAGACTGATATAAATTGATAGTAAAGAAATAAAGGATCTGAAAAAGCAGAAAAAAATGAAGGGTCCGTGCGCTAGTTTTCGAGATATAAGCCATTGAAAATTTGGTAGGAATCGATTCTCTCTAAACTTTTCATACATTTAACATTGGCACCTTTTTTCTTTCAAAAACTATAAAAAAAATAACAAGAATTTTATAGAATTTTCAAATATGACTTTTTTAAAAACTTTATGTAATAAAATTCTGAAAAGAAAAGTTAGCGGGGAAAAATTTTAATGGCATTACAGGGATAAAACTAGAGTATTATGAATATCTGGCAAAAATTGAAAAAAAATAAGAGGAGCGAACATCCTTAACTTGAAATATATAACATATTACAAAAATGTTTTATGTAAGTTATGCGCAATACAGTTTAAGGAAATTAATTTTTCATCTCCACAGAGATAAACCTATTATACATGCTATCAAATTACTGGAAACAAGGGTCTAAAAAATAATGTCAGCGACTCTTCCTAGCGTTTTTTTAAATTTTATTTTTGGAAGATGATTCGTTTTAAAACTTTTCTATAGTCATGGACTGGAGATCGTCAGGTACAAGCAAATACAAATACGTACACATTATTAAACCAATCATCGGCCAATAAAGGGCAACACGGTTACATATATTGATTGCAAACAGACAAGGACAAAAATAATAATGCTTATGATAATATGGAGTTAACTACAGCAGTGTTTTTCTTAGTGTAAAACATGTATAGCATCAAATCAACAGTGTTGAATATTTCTTCGTGTTCACATGACAGAAGCCAAATAAACCTGCTTCCTCTATCGAGATTTTTGAAACTAATACATATTTCTAAAGCAATATCTAATATATCTTGTCGTTGTTGTTCAAACATGAAAACTGTGCTGTGTGCATTTTCAGCAAATTCACTTGCCTTTGTTGGGTTTATTCTAAACTTCAAACTTAATATATGGTTTTGGCTCATGTCAATGATTGAAGACCGTCTACTAGGTTTTGGCTCATGTCAATGGTTGAAGACCGTCTACTAGGTGTTGGCTCATGTCAATGGTTGAAGACCGTCTACTAGGTGTTGGCTCATGTCAATGGTTGAAGACCGTCTACTAGGTGTTGGCTCATGTCAATGGTTGAAGACCATCTACTAGGTTTTGGCTCATGTCAATGGTTGAAGACCGCCTTCTAGGTTTTGGCTCATGTCAATGGTTGAAGACCGCCTACTAGCCTCTAGATGGAACATTTTTACAAACCAAGATGTTTTTGCTGCTGTCACATATAAACTCACCGGTACTTTTGTGTTCATATTTACATCTATTTATACATAGTAGGAATATTCGTTAATAAGAATTATATTAGCCTGAAAAAAAAATAGTTCCATTTAACGTATAAAATATTAGGTTAATTTCTAATTGTAGATTCCAGTCCAGAATTCTGAAGTGGAGAGGGTACTTGGAGAACAAGACGATAACAACAAGAAAAGGAAGACAAAAAGAGAAAAAAAGAAGGAAGAGAAAAAGAGAGAAGAAAAAGCTAAAGAAGATAAGAAGATGATTAAAATGCATTTCCAAACAGTTGAAAAGATGTTAAAAAGACATACCAAAGATGTTAAGATACAGTGTGAAAAAGAGCTCAAGAGGAGAAAACAAGTGACAAAGATCGAGAGAAAACAGAAAAAGAAATTAGAAAAAGGTATTTACGCGAATTACACGGGATCATCTGAAATATCATAATGCGCATTGAAAGTTTTTTAAACGTAGTGTATTTGCTGGATATATGATACACCGTAAAGACCAATTATAGTTCTGCAATAATGGTATCTACCTAGTAATAGTTAATCTGAGTCAAGCACACCGAATTTACTGTGCTCGAAGTACTTAGGTTGTCTGTTTCCTACTGATACTTGGTCAGCGGTTACCTACAAATTTCTTATTTAGTAAAAGTATAAATTTTACCATGATTATATGATAAAGTGATAGAAGTCAACATGCTTTATATTTAACATTTACAGAAATGAAGAGAAAAGAAACAAATAAGAATAAAGATGAAATAAAGAAAATCATGAACCCCACAGATACTGACAAAGAAGGACAAAAAGAGAAAAAGATAAGAGAAACAAAAAAAGAGTTAAAGAAAACCAAAGATAAGAAGGCGCACAACGATAAAGAGATAAACAAGGAACAAGATAAACAAATCGAAATGGAATTTGTCGATATCAAAAGGGAAAATGATAATGAGGAAGTCAATGAAAACAAAGCAGGAAAGAAGAAAAAATTTGGATCAAGAATCCTTGCATTCTTCAGATCTCTGTCATGGTTAAAAGGACAGAAAAACGATGTTATAATTAATTTTTAATAAATATTTTTATTTAACTTTGTTTCTTTTTCATATTGCAAGTTAACTTGCGTCGCCAAAAGCGAACGCATACATGTCTTATATATAGTAACCACTCGACTCCGTCAGTCCGTACATCCGTCCGCCCGGATAACTGCGGGTAGAAAACTTTCGTCAAACTTTTCTTGGCTTCTATGAAAGGGAATGGTTTTATGTTTGGTTTGAAGCTTCATAATGTTTAATTGTAGTGCGTAAACAATTTTTACATCTGCTGAGCCGGACACTCATTTTACAAAGAAATTTGTCGTCAAAGTTTTCTTGGCTTCAATGAAAAGGAATTATCAATAAATGTTTTAATATACATGTTTCCCCAATCATTGCACACAAGCATCTCGTTTTCATTCAATAGTAATGAGACACCGCACATGATACCTTCTGGTGCCCCTTTGTTTGGATACTTCCCAGGTAATTTGTTTTATATATATTTTGTTTTAAATTGTATGTACGTGTTAACAGCATTAAGATTCTTTTTGTAATATCAGTCGACGGCCGGATTCAATATAAGTGAACCAGCGTAAATGATACACTTCTGGGTGCCCCCTTCTTGATTTGTTTTAAATTGTTTTCACTTTTTATGTACGTGTTAGATACTTTGAGACAGTCTATGTGTAAAATCAGTCGACTGGCAATTTATCCCAAATTGCGTCAGTACTTTCAACACACGTTCCAGGTTAAAACCAAACAAGTTAAATAGGTATATGGGTGACCCCACATAGTGCAACCTGAAGGATATCCTGTCCTCGCGTACCTGTGGCGCAGCACTCTCGGTTATCACAATAAAAGTTTCCAGTGACATCTTGGTGTAAATGTTGTATCTCCGACCCACCATTATTTATTTTTACATGTAATTTGTTTGAAAATCGTTGCAGCTGTCCATCATACTGGTATTGTATCAACAATCTCATTTGCCTAATGCAAGAATGGGGATAATAGCATTTAAAAAAAAGTGTGGGAATCAACTCTGATATCAATACACATCTTGAATCAAATTGTATTGGTCTAAAATCCAAATTTTATTATTCAATGGCTTACAGGAACATAAGATTCTGATAAAACACTTTCTTTATTCTTATCAACTGCATAAGTTTGATAAATCAAATTTTCCACATTAATCAATAAATGACAATTTAATATAAATTTTGATTTACAAAGGAACTATATATGCAAGTGTATATCTAAAATAAAGAAGTTGTTCGACCAACCTTTTCTTAATTTAAGGACAAATAACATATTAAAAGTTGGCAGTTGATGATTAAAATGGTGTATAAAGTTTCGTTAAGTCATAGAAACAAATATTTATTTTCATGACATGTCTTAAACATAGAATTTTGTACCATCTTAAAATCCGGAGTGATCACATAAATCAAAAATATTTTCAGTAAATTGCAAAAACGTTGAGAAATACTCTCTTTTAGACTACCTACATTAAATGTATTTTGCTTTCTAAGCTATGGTTTGTAGTGCCTATAAAATTAAGCATATGCATTGATTTGAAAGACATGTATTATGAGTACAGGGTGAAATGAAAACTCAAGCTGTGTTGAAAATACTAGGGTTGATGATTTTAAGATTCTTAGGCAAGGTGCAAATATAATAACAATGTAAAACATGAACTAAACCAAGAAGTAGAAGTTGTTTAATGACTCCATTGAAGGGCTGGGGACATGGGGTGTTTGCTGTTTGTCAACATAAAACGACAGCCTTGATGTTAAACTAAGGGCTTTCTATAATACATTGTGGACTTTGGCCGACTTTTTGTACACACTATATGATCATTAATCGCACAAGTTCCTGGTGCTTGCTTCAATTCCTTTATTCCACTCATGTTTTTGTACCAATGTGTTCCACTATTTTTGCGCTTTGGATATTATTCAGTCCAAATTTCTTGACATTAAATTTAGGACATACAGCGATTTTCATTCTTCGACACCGCTTATTACTCTTAACTCGATTATTTCATGCCTTTTCTGTAATCAATCTTTATTCTCGGAAGATTATGTTGTCATCATAGAGCAGCAGAATATGTGGACTTAATTATTTTGGTTAAATATTATTAGAAGAAATGCGAAAACCGAAATTTGCAACAGGAAGTTTTTAATGAAACAAAATTATCGGCCGTTTCTGGTAACCTTACCTTACCTCACATTACCTCTGTATCTTTAACCCCCTTTGTAGAGGAACCATACATTTGTATATATCACTTGTGATCTGCATTAATCTATGTACAGTGATGCCTCCACAAGTTATGAATATGTTGTAGTGCTCTATATATGGAAGCAAGACAAATCGCTCCACTTTCTAAAAAACGCCCCGTTTATGAAAGAGGTGTTAAATCCCGTTAAATTAACTCCTGTCAACTCGCAACTCGAAAAAGGGTAAAATCCTGATGAATATATAATAAAGATCTGCCAATTCGCCCCACTTATGAAAACTTATCTACACAGAATAAAAAATAATAACTTGTGATAATTATAAAAATCGAAAATCTAATATATGATTATGATTGAAATTAAATGATACTTCATTTCTTAAAATAAAATTGATAAATTATTATTCGGTAATTGTAGTATTTATTGGAGAATAACTTTATTCTTGCAAACTTACTTATTTGCAAAAATAATTGCAAAGAAAATAACATCGTACATCACAGAAATAACTTCTTTCTGCTTTATTTCAACCAAAAGAAAACTTTAAGCGTTAAAAAAAAACCAAGATGCTTTTCTAAAACTTTAAGAGTTGAAAAAACAAGTTGCATTTCTAAGGTTTTCATCAGTATTCATTTAATTCATAAGTGAGGCGAATTGGTAGGCCTTAATTCAGTACAGTTTCATTCTTGTATTCATTAGTGGGGCGAGTTGCCAGTAGTAAATTTAACGGGCCTATTTTGAAAGTGGGGCGAGTTGGTAAACAAGAGTGGGGCGATTGTTTAGAAAGTGGGTCGAGTTGGTGAAAAAATGGGGCGAATTGGCAGAGGGGCGAGTTGTCATGGATTTCTCTGTATATGCAGTGAAATCCTACCCACACACACCTATATTAAAAATCCTTTGTTTTATGATTAAAAAGTTCCGGTACTTATCGTACGATAATTAAAAAGTCCCTATACAATTCCTTTCTTTCGTTACATACACATGTATCACATTTGGTTTCGGTTCTCCTAACCGTTTCGTGGCTAAGTATATTTTAAAAGTATAACGCATTTCTATAATGTATCAACAACATTATTCCATAAGATCATTTGTTTTCATATCACAGTAAATTAGTAAAAGAATGAGTGCATTTTACTCGTGATTTAGAAGCTATATTTTAAAATATTTTATAAAAGTCATATATATCATCACAATTCACGAGTTGATTTTTTTGTCAATCACGATTCACAGAAAATAAATTTCCATGATCACGGATCACGAAAATATAAAAAAAAATCTGTAGAAAAACGGATCACGATAGCGAAAATGCGCCGATCACGAAGAACGAAAATAACCCATCAGTCCCCTCAATACTGTTGGTTATATATATTTTAAAATATTTATGAGATAAGCTCGCACACTGTATTAAAATGTCACCACTAGTATGTATATAGTAAAATAGGTTACTTATTTTTCACCTTTTTAAGTTGACTAGTATAGGAGAATTAAGAAGTTTTGTGGCAAAGATGTTGTTTCTTCTATTAATGAAGTGGTTAATTTTCCCTTTTAAGTCATTATCATTCATCCGCATACAATTTTGTAACGGGCTATATGTATATATCAAGCGTCTAGTTAGGCGTTCTACTTTTGTTGCACTGACTGGAGAGAGTTTTCTTAATGTTGCTACCGTTGTGATATCCAAAATTATTTGTAACGTTTTATTGTCCAATAGTTCATTTAATTGAATTCCAATACAGTAACTGTTTAGTACATCAACTATTTCTAGAAGTATGGTATTCCTTCTATTTCGGAGTTGTCACAGTTTCATAATCCTTTGAGCATAATTAGGCATTTCGGATCGGTTTCGTCCTTGTGCATTTTTATTCGTTTGCTCTGTAGAATATAAGATCCAGTTAGCAGCTTAAGTTTAACCGGTAGTCTTGCCGTATCTATAGCGGAATGGCAGTTAATTTTGAACAGGGGATGACTTTTTTCTTTTTCCAGGTTTCCCGTTGTGAGATGGCCCAGTCCTTTATATGGTGGCAGCAGTTGCACAATTGTTTTACTCCAGTAGTTATGTATTGTTTTCTTGATGTTGGAGGTCCATAAGGATTTTTTGACTGGGTTGTTCAGGTACCATGCAGCCCGGCTCTTGTAGATCGTACTTCCTGAGCATATGTTTTATAGCGACAAACCAACTAGAACTTGGGCTATTTTTCAATGTAAGTTGTCGTCTTGCTAGCGATTTTTCTATGCTTTCTTCGGGCTGATTACAGTAGTTGTTGAATAGTCCAAGTGCTCGGATATGTTGTAAGCTTCTATTGGTAGTATTCCGGTTAGGATGTTGTTAGATATATCTGCTACACAAGTTGGTAACGAGAGTATTTGTTTAAGTAGCTTTATTTGGAAGTTTTCGATTAATGTTAGTGAGCTTGTTGTTGGTAATACTAGCTCTAATCCATAGAGAAATGCTGGAGATACATATATTTTCTATAGATGCACCATTGTCTCTACATTTAATCCGTTATGACCATGAAATCCTCCTCCAAGTAGGATATATGCGCTTCGCCTTGCTTTTTTTTTCTATCACGTACTTAGCAGTCATGTTTTCTTTTAGTGACGTGGTTCTGATGTTTCCTAAGTGTGTGGCACTCTTCACCGATGGCATTTCGTGGGGCCCATGGTAAAGGTTGTTGTTACGGGGTCCTGTTTACGGTTCCTGTTGGTTATGTTGAGGACTACACTTTTCATAGGTTGTAATTGGTAGCCTTCCATATATGCATAATCACATGCCATGTTTGTTAGCAGTTGCGCTTGGTGTGGTTCTTCACTGATTAGTGCGATGTCATCTGTACATGCTGTACTATTTACGCTTATGTTTCCGATTCTATATCCTGCCTCAGTTATTTCATACATATTTAATAGTTGGTTAATGTATATTTTGTAGATATTGGTGGTAAGTATACCTCCTTATCGCACTCCCTGGTTAACATTGAATGGCTGCGAGATGTTTCCTTCCCATTTAATAGCACTTTTAGCGTGTTCGTGCAGATCTTTAATCAATCCCCAGTGTCCATCATCAATTCCTGCCATAAATACTCTTCTGAGCATATGACTATGAATAACAGTGTCAAATGCTGCTTTTGCGTCTTGGGGTACCAGATTGTGTTGTGTTGTCGTTGGATTCTCTGTAACTTTTTTCTATTGGTAGCGCCGATGATCCTGAGGTGAAACCTCTCTGTCTTTTGTTTTGTGTTTCTAACACTTTGTTGTTCGTACGCTCTTTGATGACTGTTTCAATTATTTTGCCTATGACTGGTAGTACTGTAATTCCTCTATAGTTGATAGCTTGCTGTCTTGTTCTTGTATTTGGGAAAACTGGTGTTAGTAGTCCCATTTTTAACGATGCTGATACACTTCCATGCTTGAAGATACATCCCACGAGTATGACTAGCGTTGTTTCTATGTCGGATCCTGCATGGATAATATGTTCTATTATTATGCCCAGGAAATCCACAGATTTTCCTCTGTTTATTGATCTGATGGCGTTTGTTATTTCATTGTGTGTGACGTTTCTGATGTTATCACGTTGCACAAGTCTGTTTATACTCTGTATATCATCTTTATGATATGTACTATCTATGTCTGTCTGGTTGCTGAATGTGGCGAGACTTCTGAAATGTTCTTCAAATCCAGTGTATCCATGTATTTGACTCCGTTAACTTCTAGCTCCGTACAACATTTCCTTTATTCCTGTTGTTACGAACAAGTTTATGGAACATTTTTGTATCCTTTGTTCTTGTTTCGAGAATGGTTTCCTTCTTCTTGCTTCTTATTTTGGCGATCTTTATTCTTATTGACCGACGGAAGTTCTTCTTTGTTTGATTTTTCTCCTGAAGCATTACATTACTTTTGTTGTTGGGCTCCCGTGATTTCTCCAAACTTTGTGTTTTAGCCTTGCAATGTTTAACGCTGCTTGTATTTCAGGCGTCCATACTAATTTTGGCTTTGCGTTGAATTTTGCCTTTAAAGATGATGTGAGGTTAGCTGTTTCCCTTAGTTCACATAATTTGGATGTGGCTTGCTCTATTGCTGTTTCTTCTATATTTTCTTTTATTTGGAGGCTGTCTATATGCAAGTTGATGTGAGCAGTATACCAATCTTTGTCTTCTTTGTCCCAATTGACCCTTTTTGCAATGTTGCTACTAGCTTGTGGATGACTGTTTTTTGAGTTTTCGTAAGTGAATTTGGTACTCATACGAATTGGGTGATGATCGGATGTGTTTTCTGTCACGTTGTTGAGTACTTGCTTGTTGTTAAATTCACCTTCTGGTAGGTTATGCAAAAAATAGTCTTTCTGATAACTCCTGCCCGAGCGAGTTAACAAAAGTTCTTTCTTTATTGTCGTATTTCAGGTTATATAAGTCCATTTAATGGAATATCTATCATGAATTCCATCTAAGGATATCAATCCTGAATTGAATTTAAGGATATCTATCCTGAAGTCCATATTAAGGATATCAATCATAAAGTCCATTTAAGGATATAATCCTGAAAGCCAGTTAAGGATATTAAACCTGAAGTCCATTTAAGAATATCAATCCTGTAGCTCATTTAAGAATATAAATCCTGGAGTCCATTTAAGGATATCTATTCTGAAGTTCATTTACGAATATCAATCCTGAAGTCCATTTAATGATATCAAGTCCATTTAGGAATATCTATCCTGAAATCAAATCCATCTTAGGATATCAATCCTGAAGTGAATTTAAGGATATCTATGCTGAAGTCCATTTTAAGGATATCAATCATAAAGTCCATTTAAGGATATCAATCCGGAGGTCCATTTAAGAACATCAATCCTGAAGTTCTTTTAAGAATATCAATCCTGAAGTCCATTTAATGATATCAATTCTGAAGTTCATATAGGGATATCGATCCTGAAGTCCAGCTTAGGATATCAATCCTAAAGTCAATTTAAGGATATCTATCCTGAAGTCCACTTGAGGATATCAATTCTTAAGTTCATTTAAGGATAGCAATCCTAAAGTCCATTTAGGGATATATCATGAAGTCCATTTAGGAAAATCTATCCCGAAGTCCATCTAAGGATATCAATCCTGAGGTCAATTTAAGGATATCTATCCTGAAGTCCTTTTAAGGATATCAATGATGAAGTCCATTTAAGAATATTAATTCTGAAGTTGTTTTAAGAATACCTATCATGAAGTCCATTTCAGAGTATAAAACATGAAGCTCATTTAAGGATATCAATCCTGAAGACCATTAAGGAAAAATCTATCCTGAAGTCCATCTCAGGATATCAATCCTGAAGTCCATTTAGGAATATCAATCCTGAAGTCCATTTAAGGACATCAATTCTAAAGTCCGTTGAAGTATATCAATCCTGAAGTCCATTTAAGGATATCAATCCTGAAGTCCAGTTAAGGACATCAATTCTGAAGTCCGTTGAAGTATATCAATCCTGAAGTCCATTTAAGGATATCAACCCTGAAATCTGTTCAAGGATATCAATCCTGAAGTCTGGTTAATGATATCAAACGTTGGGTCAATTTAAGTTTTCTTGAAATGTAATTGAGGAGGTCCTGAAATGTCAGCATATTCTGAAAGCGTATTTCTGAGGTCCTCAGTGATTTATGATAAATCTGAGACTCTTATTAGGTAAGACATATTAGAAATTGTTTGCAGTCGTATCCTGTAAAGACTTGAACCAGATGATATCAGCAACAAATAATTTTATTAGAGCACTTGGGGTTTTATTCACGCTGTCATTTAAGAATATAAATATTGTTTATCCAAGAGCACTTACAGTTACAACAAGAGTGCACACGCTGAAATGTCTCGCCTGCTTTACTGACCATTGATTTTATGTTGAAAGTCTTAAAGATAAAGGTTTAACTAAAAGCATCACAGAAACTCATGTCAGATAAATACTATAAGACCTATTGCTTATGATAATTGAAAAACAGACCGAAACAAAAAAAACTTACCATGAAAATGAGGTCAAGGTCAGATGATACATGTCAGACACATATACACCTCACAATCATTCCATACACCAAATATAGTTGACCTATTGCTTATAGTACTTTAAAAACACACAAAAACACAAAAACTTAACATTGATCAATGAACCATGAAAATGAGATCAAGGTCAGGTGTTACCTTCTAGATAGACATGTACACCTTACAATCCTTCTATACACCAAATATAGTTGGCCTATTGCTTATAGTACTTGAAAATCAGACAGAAACACAAAAACTTAACATTGACCAACGAACCATGAAAATGAGGTCAAGGGCAGATGAAACCTGCCAGACCGACATGTACCCATTACAGTAATTCCATACACCACATATAGTTGACCTGCTGATTATAGTATTTGAGAAACTGACCTAATTACGTACCTTTAACATTGATCACTAATCCATGAAATGAGGTCGATGTCAGATGAACTCTGTCTGACGGACATGTAGACGTTGCAAGGAACCCATATACCAAATATGGTTAGCCTATTACTCATAATAAGTGAGAAATTCACATGACCAAAAAAAAAACTTATTTTTTTTAAAGCAGTCGTTGAACCTTGAAAATGAGGTCAAGAACATTGGACATATGACAGACAGAAACAGCGTAACATAAGGTATCTGCATACAAGATATGAAGCATCCAGGTCTTCTACCTTCTGAAATATGAAACTTTATACAAATAGTTTACGCCGCCGCCTACGCTGCCGAATAGTAATACCTATGTCTCGCATACTGCGACGCAGGCGAGACAAAAACCGGAAGTTCCCATAATAATCATCATGATGTCCTATATAACAAAGCAGAATATAAAACCATCAACAGTTTCATTTGGACATTTACCTGGTAAGTATATGCAAAATCATTGGAGGCCTAAATCAAATACCAGTATTCAAAACACATAAAACTAAAGATTGTTCCACAGCTAATCTCGGTTTAGGGAGGTATTCCTTTTAAACCAGTTAAATGTCTGGTAATATATTTTGGGCATAACAAAGACATGAAAGAAGAGTGTTAAAAAAAAAATATGTTTAACTGGAAAAAACGAAAAAAAAAGTTATTCCTTTTAAACACATACCTTATAAAAAAAGAAGGTTATAGTAAATGTAGTTAGGATGTATTAATACACTGCCACACCTAATCGTTGTGGGGACATTAAAAATCTGATGATCGAGTTTAGGGAGAATGCCACACTTTCTGCACGCTAAAGAATTCATGCAACGACTGGTTAAGGTGTTCACAGGTGCCCTAATGCAAGGGCAAAAAAAAACATAGCCCCTTTACTAGTGGCAGTTCAAATTTCTATTCCTTCATCCCTGTCAACCAACCAAGCAAAACCTAACGGAAGAGGTATGATAAAAGCCTTTATTTGGCTTCTGAAATTGCAAAAATAGTTAAATTATTCAAACCTTTCAAAATGATGTCAGTTTTATTGATATATGAACAGGCTGATATAATATTGACACTTTAGAGCAGAAATGTCATTTGTATTGTTGCTATATGTCACAAACATGTTTTTGGTGCCAAAAACCTAGTTCAAACCAGGCTGCATTTGTATGCAACTGTCCTAAATTAGGAGCCTGTTGTTCAGTGGTTGTCGTTTGTTGATGTGGTGCATAAGTGTTTCTTGTTTCTCGTTTTTTATATATATTAGACCGTTGGTTTTCCTGTTTGAATTGTTTTACACTAGTCATTGTGGGGCCCTTTATAGCTTGCTGTTTGGTGTGGGCCAAATAAACTCGTCATAGATACCAGGATTAAATTTTGTATTTACGCCAGACGCGCGTTTCGTCCAAGGCTCCGTTTTGAAGGGCGTACTTTGACCTATAATTGTTTACTTTTTACACATTGTGACTGGATGGAGAGTTATCTCATTGGCACTCATACCACATTTTCTAATTTTATGAAATTGAAATATTTGACCATAAAAGGCCATTTTACACACTGCTTTACAGCAAAAGATATTTTAGATGCAAAATACACCTAGTACCAAATATCTTTTGAGTAAAGCTGTCTCTCATAATCTTAATAGCTAAGACAAGACCTCAAAATAAAACTTATTTTGTCAGTTTTTATAGTTTTGCACAGCATGCTAGGAGTTCAAATCCCTAATGTAACTGTGTTAGACAAAATATAAATACAAATGATTGATAGTTGAATATCCTGTGAATATTAAAAACCTGTTGTTTGCCGATTTATAATAATTTTTGATTTTCCAAATCAGGGGGTAAATAAAATGCTCCGCTGGGCACAGCTTGATACGATCGCAGAGGTCGAACCGTGAACAGTTGGGGCAAGTATGGACACAATATTCAAGCTTGATACAGCACTGAATTTGGATTGTGATTAAATATTTGACACAGCACAGGTTTCTGACACAGAATGAATGTGGTCTAAGAACTTAAAAAAATTTAATTTACCTATTCAAACAATAACATTATTATTTGCTTTTATATATAAATCAGAAATAACCAATTTAAAATGGAAAATTTTAAAGAAAAAAAAAGGGAAAAAAAATCCCCCCCCCAAATTTTTTGAACCCCCTTATAATTCATCACCCCCGAACTTAATCCCAGCCTTCCCTTTGTGGTATGGTACCTTGCAGTACAATTTCAAAGATCAATACACTTGAACACAAGTTATTGTCTGGAAACTAGAAAAATGCTTGTTTTTATACGCCCGTTTACGGGACGTATTATGGTATACCGTTGTACGTCCGTCTGTCTGTCTGTCTGTCCGTCCGTCTGTCCGTCCGTCCGTCGTCAACATGTCGGACATTTACTCAAAAACGCTTTAACCAATTTGCTTAAAACTTCAATTCATATAACCAACTTCAAGTTCTTTGACTACATTTATTCAGAAATCTATAATAGATGTATGTCAAATATTTAATTACAATCCAAATTCAGACCTGTATCAAGCTTGAATATTGTGTCCATTTTTGTCCCAACTGTTCAGGGTTAGACCTCTGCGGGCGTATCCAGCTGCCCTCAGCGAAGCAGTTTATTGGCCCCTTTTTTGCCCCAAATTCCAAAACGTTTAGGGCAATTACCCCCAAACTCAAACCAGCTTTCCCTTTGTGATATAGAACCTTGTAGTACAATTTCATAAAGATCCATACACTTACACACAAGTTATTGTCCTGAAACTAGACAAATCCTTGTTTTTTGCCCCTTTTTTTTCCCCAATTCCTAAATTTTGAAGCAATTACCCCCAAAATCAATCCCAGCCTTCCCTTTGTGGTATGTTACCTTGCAGTACAATTTCACAGAGATCCATACACTTGAACACAAGTTATTGTCATGAAACTAGAAAAATGCTTGTTTTTTGCCCCTTTTTTGGCCCCTAATTCCTACAATTTTGAGGCAATTACCCCCAAAATCAATCCCAGCATTCCCTGTGTGATATGAAACCTTGTGGTACAATGTCAGAGCGATTCATACACTAACACACAAGTTATGTCTGGAAGTTACAAAAATGCTTATTTTTTGCCCCTTTTTGGCCCCTAATTCCTAAACTATTGGTACCATAACCCCCAAAATCAATCCCAATCTTCCTTTTGTGGTATTGAACCTTATGGTAAAATTTCATAGAGATCCATTTACTTACACTAAAGTTAGAGTGCGAAAACCAATGTGTCTTCGGACAACGACGACGCTAACGTCATACCAATATACGACCGCAAAATTTTTTTTGGGTCGTATAAAAAGTGGCCTTATTATACCTTCTTTGTTCTCGTCCTGAGTACTAATAAAACAATTGAATCTGTGAGCTACTGCTCACTAATGATACCCCCGCCCGCTAAAAGTATATGGTAAACAGGAAGTTGTTGAGTGATGAATCTGAAAAGGCATCACACGGTATAGCTGACTCATACAAACCCTGAAACCAAATTTCAGAAATCCTTGTAATGTAGTTCCTGAGAAAGATGCGATGAAAAATATTCATGGGACGGATGGACGGACTGACAGACAGACAGAGGTAAAACAGTATACCCCCACTTTTTTAAAGCGGGGGTATAAGTATTGTCACTGGATGCAAACTAAACAACAATCTATCAAATAATTGTCTAAATTAATATCCCCAATATGTCCAGTAAATACAGAAATTATTGTGAGGTATTTAATAATGCCAATGATATGACTGGGTGAGTATTGCAATAATAAGAACTCATATTTCTAATGTGCACAATAATAACTAAATTTACAGTAGTCAAAAATAATTGTAGCAAAAGCACAAAGTACAAAATGTAGGTGTTCATATTTCATTCTTTATTTCTAATAAATGGATAGAAAGATAAACAAAACAGACACTAACAATCATATAAGCATTTGGAAAGCACATATAGTTATTATAAAATAAGCACTTTTTGTCACAATGTAAAACTTGCTGTTATGGAAAGTGTTCTTCTCTATTTCATTATTCTAGTCTGAAGTCAACAAGTGGCCTTTACCCACAATAAATATGATATAAACATATATGTAACAAACCCTGTAGAAAATAACATGATTTTAATAGAATTTCCAATATTTCTTTGATAAACATGTTAAATGGATAACTTAATGCTTGTTCAGAAACATTATCATTTAGTTGTTGGGCAATAAAAATTCTCATCAAGAAGATTTGCCTCTCTTGTTTTAGAATTTTTGCCAGATATTCAGAATCCTCTGATTTTATCCATGCAGTGCCATTAAAAATTTTGCCTGCTAATTCCTACTTTTCTTTAGCAGTTTTATTACAATTAGTTTCATAAGCCATAATTTAAAATCTTATAAAATCCTTGTTATTTTTTCATTGTTTTTGAATGAAAGAAGGTGCCAATGTTAAATGTAAGAAAAATCTAGAGAGAATCATTTCCCGCCAAATTTTCAATGGCTTATATTTCAGAAACAAGCACATGGACCCTTCATTTTTTTCTGAATATTTAGTTTTTTTATTTATTTACTATCAATTTATAACAGTCTTTTAAAAAGCTTGTTATTTTGAAAAAGAGGAGCGAACATCCTTAATCATGTTAATATATAATCAACTATATCATATTCCAATATTGGGTTTTTTTATTTTTATTTTAGACACATGCATACAATGCACTACCCCTCTTTGACTTCATTTTAACTTTGATGCAATGGTTTATGTGAAATTATATGTTTGTAGTTTTTAAAAAACTGAAGTATATTAATACAAGAGTGCACACGCTGAAATGTCTCGCCTTCTTTACTAATCATTGATATTATGTTGATAGTCCTAAATATAAAGCTTTATTACAACTGTCACATAAACTTAATATTAACCAAGTAAACTAAACATTGACCAATGAACCATGAAAATGAGGTCAAGGTCAGAGGAACCATGCTAGGCAGGCATGTACAGCTAACAATTCTTCCATACAACAAATATAGTTGACCTATTGCTTATAGTTTAAGAAAAACAGACGAAAACACAAAAACTTAACACTGAGCAATGAACCTTGAAAATGAGGTCAAGGTCAAATAAAACCTGCGTGACTGACATATAGATCATAAAATATTTCCATACACCAAATATAGTTGAACTATTGCATATAGTATTAGAAAAAAAGACCAAAACTCAAAAACTTAACTTTGACCACTGAACCATGAAAATGAGGTCAAGGTAAGATGACACCTGCCAGCTAGACATGTACACCTTACAATCATTCCATACACCAAATATAGCTGACCTATTGCATGCAGTATTAGAAAGAAAGACCAAAACTCAAAAACTTAACTTTGACCACTGAACCATGAAAATGAGGTCAAGGTCAGATGACACCTGCCAGCTAGACATGTACACCTTACAATCATTCCATACACCAAATATAGTAGACCTATTGCATACAGTATAAGAAAAACAGACCAAAACACAAAAACTTAACTATAACCACTGAACCATGAAAATGAGGTCAAGGTCAGATGACACCTGCCAGTTGGACATGTACACCTTACAGTCCTTCCATACACCGAATATACTATACCTATTGCTTATAGTATCTGAGATATGGACTTGACCACGAAAACTTAACCTTGTTCACTGATCCATGAAATGAGGTCGAGGTCAAGTGAAAACTGTCGGACGGGCATGAGGACCTTGCAAGGTACGCACATACCAAATATAGTTATCCTATTACTTATAATAAGAGAGAATTTAACATTACAAAAAATCTGAACTTTTTTTTCAAGTAGTCACTGAACCATGAAAATGAGGTCAAGGACATTGGACATGTGACTGACGGAAACTTCGTAACATGAGGCATCCATATACAAAGTATGAAGCATCCAGGTCTTCCATCTTCTAAAATATAAAGCTTTTAAGAAGTTAGCTAACGCCGCCGCCGCCGCCGTAGCCGCCGCCGCCGCCGCCGCCGGATCGCTATCCCTATGTCGAGCTTTCTGCGACAAAAGTCGCAGGCTCGACAAAAATCTGTATCATATAATGTAAAATGTTAAAGAAAAAAAAAGAATTCAACATTAAAACAAATTTTACCCAGTAGTAATACATAAAAAAATCTAGCATAAAATAATGAGCAAAAATTAAACAGAAAATCAAAAAAATACAAATATAAAAACTGCCATGCCATAAAATAATTACATATCAATTAACTAAAAATAGTTAATTGAAATAATAAAATACTGACTGATTATATTGGTTACAAACAATTGACACACCCCTTTCAGAAACTCACTTCAAAATCAATGAAAATGACTCTAAAACTATAACTTCAAGCCAGTTATTTACCTTTGCCAAAAGAATTACTTAGATGCAGCATATGAAGAGTCAATTACCATAATTACCTGATTTCAATACCTTGTTAAATTTGAAAAAAATCTAGAATATAAAAGTTCCTAACAACTCTACAATTTTTTTTTCTTGTTATCAAACTCAATAACACAGCTGGGAATGTTTGTATACAAGATGAATTTAAAAAATCTTTTAGTTTTTAACTTTTTTTGCATGCTTTTGAAACCGGTACTTCTTCCTTGGAATGGAGACATAACTCATTTCAATTTTAAAAGAATCAAAATTCAGAAAATAGATTTTTCAAAGGGGTTATAGCTAATAAGTTTTATCAATACAATAAACTATGCTTTATTTAAAAACATTCTGTCACATTCACATGTGAAACAAGAGGTAAATATATATAAAAAAGACAATCACATACGATCATAGAGAGAAATAAAGCAAATCTAAAATGGATTATATTAATAATTACTATACTTTATAATACTTTAAGGTGGTACCAAACACCTTGACTAAAATTAATTTGGCTTGTTTAATTTTCAAAATATTTACTTTGACCCTTTGACAAAAATATAAAAATTTCAAAAAACTTGAACCACACACTTTTATCGGAAAAATTTCATTGGATATATAGCAGTTTGAAAACACTAATTTTGATCATTAGAAGTTTAATATTTCCTTAACAAAAGAACGTGATTAAAACGTTCAGCTGATTTTTACAGAGTTACCTCCCTGTAGTGTTATGTACCACCTTAATTAACTTTGAAACGAATAGAGATATATTTTGTAATACCTTTATATTACACACTGATAGTAATCCTTATCATTTTCATTACCAGAAAAACTCTTTTATTTTATGCTGATTTTTGATGTCATTCAAATGTTTGTTTGGCAAACCGGTTCCCTACATCCTTGAATTGACAAGGTCACTGTCCCCACTAAACATTTTTCATGCATCCTCTGTATTCTTATGTATAGTATTTAACCCTACTTACAGTATGTACGACTATTGGAAACAAAGCATACTGGCTAGACAAGTCTAAAATTGATTGGATGATACGTAAAAAGCAGAAGCCATAGAATCTAAAATTTTTGCAAACGCAATGTTATTACAGAATAATTTAATTTTAGATGTAATGCGTCTTCTGATTGGCTGACGTTGTTTTGTTTATCAGCTCATAGACATAATTTTGTCATGTGACTGTGACGTCATCAACGTTTTTTCATGGTTTACTCCGATTTAAAATGGAATTTAGACAGTAATGAGGAGTCAATTATTTCTATGTCTGATTTATGAAATGTATAACTGATGTATCATTGAGCAATATCGCAACACACAGACATGTGATTGTCAAAACAAACACTTGATTTCATAGAAAATAAAATATTATATACAGATGACTCCATAGGGGCCATCAGGGGGTCTTCTAAATCTGATTTGATTCAAACTACTTCTAGGGCAAAAAAACATGTGCATGCCTATGGCATACAATCATAGCTTAGAAATATTTATAGCTGCTGTTTTAAATTTGAAAAATAAAATATTTGATATGCTTATATATATTATTCGTTGTAAATTTTAGATTGAGCAAAATTTCGTAAGTTTGTTCTATCTTCATCATGTTCATTCCCATATTTTTGAAAGGTATTGCAGTAAATACATTTTGTGTCTACTTTTAATTGCAACAAGGAGCCATATTTTTTTTACAGTTGACTATCAGGTCAGCCTTCAAATCCGAATTTGATTCATTTGTTGATGGTAACAAGGAGCACATATATATATATATATATATAGGCCTAGAAAATCAACCTAACAATGTTAGAGTAAATCTGATTCTTTACTTCCTCCCTGGGGGGGGGGGGGGGGGGGGGGGGGCTGGAACCTGTACTTTTCACTTTATACTTCTACGACAACACCACCTAGCATTGCACAGATGCCTTATCCCCTCCTCTAACTATAGCTGATAAAAATCAGCTTTCGTTTCGGGAGGTGTTACTTTCTCGTAGGTATTAAACAAGGACATCAAACGCAATACACAAAGTATTTTTAAGTGTACAGAAGTGATCATTAATACTCATCTCTCTCTATATATATATATATACATTTGACAATCAGGTCAGCCTTCAAATCTGAATTTGATTAAAACCATTTTTTTTCAAACTAGTCCTAGGCTTAGCTTGCCTGGGTATTGCTTAAAATTTAAAATCAAACCAAGCAGATTACACCACATATATGTTCATTGTATACACTTTTTTTTTCATTTTATATATATTTTTGTAAAACGTAACAAGTTCAGTGATATCTATATAAAAGTGTGAGACAATTCAATGATTACTTAAAATATTGCCAATAAAATTACCGCCCCCCTAATTAAATAGAAAATAAAACAATACAATACAAGAGTTTCATGGCATTTCGACTATGAACGTTTCAACTATTTCGATAAAAGCACCATTCCAAAAAATAAAAATATTTAAAAATATTGACAATACATTTCGACACATTATATAAGTTAATCTATGACTAGAGTTATATACTATATAGAACACACTTTTGCATAAATATTGTTCGAATAATATAATTTATAGTAAAAAAATGTGAGTTTAAAAATTACCTCCATTTCTTCCAACAATCATTTATTTAAAAAAATATCTCTTATTGATAGCCAGTTTATAAGTGTTTTGATTGATACTGTATTTATCATGTTTCTTTTATTTTGAACTCTCCACTGCTAAAATATTATGACATTTTTGTTCCTTGCCATTCATTGGTTATTTTATTTTGACAGCATAGAAAGGTGACCATTCCTGATGAGATCACCCAAAAGTAAAATAAATTTTTTGAAAATTGTATAAATATAATTTGAAATTTTACTACTGTATATTATGCGAAGCAAAACATCTCAACTCTTTACAGTAAAATTTTTAAACATTTGAAATACTCGGCAAGCCTAATTATTTGAAAATTTATTAAAATTTATTAAATGTCTCAAAATAAGAAAATACATTTCATTCAGTGCAAAATTATAATCTAAACATACCAAATGGTTCATAATGCACTTCATTCTAAAATAATTTATCAGACATTTAAAAAGCATTACAGATTGTTTTTGCTGACAACTTTATATCATAAAACATTAGCCATTGGAGTTTTTTGTTTCAAATATAGAAGATTTAAGAACAAAATGAACAAAAAGCATTTAAAGGAATCTTTTGTATCAAATGATATAAAAAATATATGCATAACTACATTTGGCAAATGTGCTATCATGCTTTCTGTCTTAATTTGACTAAAAATTCAGGAGCGGATCCAGAATTTTAGGTTAGGGGGTCGCAAAAATTTTTTTGAGTGAGGTAGAATTATCGAAATATTCTTTATTAAGCTGAGGACAACCCATGCTTTGCAAATTTTAGGGGGGGGGGGGTGCACGCCAGCCACGCCCCCACCTGAATCTGCCCCTGAAATTAGCATAGGATTAAAGCTTATAGCATATACCCTATAATAAGCAATTTACAATTGTTTAGAATAGTTCTTTTTCACTTCACCATCCTAATCCTGTTTGTTTACGAAGATTGTCTAAAAAGTTATCATCGATTTCTTCTGTTGTAAAATAACCATCATCATCATCAGTTATCTAAAAAAAAAGAAAAATATATAAATTAGTGCTGAATTAATAGGACTCCAGTAGGGTCACAAGGTCATGTTTAAATTGCCTCAAATCACCAGGTCACTTTTAATCAAATTTGACGATTTAACAATAAACATGAACTAAAGGTCACAGGTCCATATAAATGAGACTTCAGGTTGAAAGGTTACTTGCAAAACCCCCAAGGTTGCAGGTCTGCTTTAAGCATGGTGGAACTTCATTTATAACATACCTTGTACTAATTTGAATATAGTTTCTTACATTGGTACCAGTGGATTATCAGATTTATGAAATGGAGATAATTAAATATATAACTATCGACAGTCAGGGGCATTATTTAAACAAGTAACATTTAAAATTACCTATACAAGTAATGTTGAAAACGAGGCTATTTTAAAAATTACTTATATAAGTAACTTTTCTAAATATCATTTTTATAAGAGTCCAATTATACAGATTTTATTTTAGTTTTAACAAATTTTTACAGTCATCTGGTTATTTTTCCCATGAAATATAAAACCTAATCCTTCTGAAACACTACCGGTAATTGCCTTTCTGACGCACTTAGGTTTCATATCAACGCTTATGGGTCAAAGATTGGTCTCTTGGGACTATAAAAATATCGTTTTCCATGAAAATCTTGAAGGTAGACAGATATAAATAGATAGAAACTTTTGAATTAGTTAAGACTTGAAGTTATTTATAATTTGCAACCCAAAACTATTACATATGATCCTTAAATAAGTGTTATTACTAATTCTTTCAAAGATGTATAAAATAACTTATTCAAGTAACATTTTTGTCATTATTTTCAAAGTAACCCACTATGTCTATACTCCACTCAGATCTAATAAATTCTTAATTTTATGATATAAAATGATGTTAAAATTCATGAAAACTACATTTAGTCCATGCTTCTATTGAAATTTAATATAACTCTATTGAGTAATTTTATATTTTTTTAAAACAAATATTACCTATATAAGTATCTAAAAAAAGTATCTTGTTTAAGTAATGCCCCTGACTGATCGAGATTGGATCAATCTGATAATCAATGAGTAACTATGTAAGAATTGGATTCTCTAATGACTATCAAATAAATTTTCATATTTGATAAATTAAAATCCCCTTAGAGTGCCTTATGTCATTCCTGATTTCTACGTCATACACTTACAAATTTGGTGCGCAAGCACTTCATATATACATCTCTGGATCAAATGGAAGCAAACATTAATAAATACCACTTTTTATCAAGAACATTGAATCTGATGAAATATATATTCATATTTTATATTAAACAACTTGAACAAAAATTACTGATGGTGAAACTTTTTCCATGTAGTAAAAGATAAAGGTTATGACCTTTTAACTAAACCAATCATCTTCTGAGATCATCAGCAACTACAAGTTGATTAAATTTGTTAAACAATGGGTTCAGAAAGCGTTAAATTTCCAGTTAAGAATTAGAGAAAAAGGTTAACACGACTGACTTGCTAATTTAAACTGATATTGGACTAACTAAATGGCCATATACTTAATGTCCTGCAAAAAATCAATTCTAAAACTTATAACAGTAATCAATGTCATAATAAATCAGTGTTGGATCCAGGAGGGGGGTGGGGTCCCGGGAGTTGGAACCCCCCTTTTTTTTGACGATCAAGCTTTTGAATGGGGACATATGGTTGGAACCCCCTCTTTTAAAAATGGCTGGATCCGCCCCTATTAATACAAATGTTGCAACTGAACAATATTGATTTCAATAATCATTAAGATTCATCATCATTACAACTATCATGTCTTTCTGTTGTGTATTCACATATAATGCATGGTGGCTGTCTCTTCAACATACATGTATATATACATTTCCTTTTATTAAACAATTTTAATATCAACAGCACTTTAAAAATTAGCATTTGGACATAAATTTCTATATTTTTTGGTCCTCAATACCCTTCAACTTCTATATTTATTAGACCTTTTACCTTTTAAAATTAGGGCGTAACTGATGAGTTTTTTTTTTGTAGAGGAAATGCACCTCTGGCGTACAAAGTTAGAAGCCAAGTGTCTTTGATGAGTTCCCCCCCCCCCCCCCCTTATCTCTATTTATCCACCATTACTGGACATAACAGACATTCACATAAAATGTTGATGCCACAAGAGAAAATGTCAGATGCCACAATGCAAAAGTGATTGTGATATGACGTCAATAGTTCATGTGTCGTAAAAACTCGGGTCAACTGTCACAGATTCCAAAATGGTGATATGGTTAATTGTGTTTGTCTTATGGTGCATAGGCTGTGAACTTCTATTTTTGCAATATTCAAATTATTTCTGAAAAATATGACCATATACATTGTAAATATCAATTTTCTAGAACCCAAAAATTTGGAATTCTAACAACCTTCTTTCTACGCAGTATTTCTATAAATTTCATTTTCAATCACATATCTTATCTGTTGATGAGTAATCACACAAATTAATACAGACAATAATCCATATCTAATACTTACAAAATCTCCACTATCAGCTTGGTCCATTGTACTTTGTCCCGTCTTTTTACTGGTACCCATCACTAATTTTATTTTCTGAAGCTCAGTTTCTAGGTCTTGAGAATCTGGATGATTGGACGGGAATTCTGGTTTGGCAAATAAAATTTTGGCAACTTGTTTTGAAAGGCCTTGAGGGTCTGCAAAAAATCAGATAAATATTAAACATTTTTCAATGGCTTTATTTAAGCTAGGTATCATCAAGTATCTTTTTCTCAGATCCTACTTGTTTTTACCCCATATATCCCACCTCCAAAAAGCATGTCATTCCCCTCATGTACTGTCCAAATTTCATGAAGATTTGACAAAGTTATTGATGACTGAAAAACTTTAACCTCAGACTGATTCTGAATGTTAACAGTAAAAAAAAAATAAGTCCATTTACCAGTAAAATACGGAAGAATGAAAATGAATATTTTCAAAATTCTGCTCTGGATACTGTATTTTTGGGCATTAACAAGCTTCTGTCCAAATTTCCTTAAATTCCATGAAGGTTTGATAAAGTTATTGATGTCAAAAAAAACTTTAACTACAGACTGAACATAAATGTTGATTGAGCCACCACTGCTGACGGGATAGCTATGTCTCGCTTTCGCGACATAAATGTAGCAGGCTCAACAAAAATTGCTAAGAAAGAACTAAATAATCTAAATCAAGCCATTTCATCAAGCGATAACTTTTAACTTTAACAGTTGACAAAGATTATTGTAGTTTCATCATTTAAGGAATGAAGGAAATCTTAATAGTTACTCCAGGGGCGGATCCAGGGTCTGAGGAATGGTGACACTTGATTCTCCAAAATGGTAAAATAACTGTTAAGTCTAGCTATGCGATTTTTTTTTTTACAATTTAAAGCATAGTAATGATACTTTTCAACGGTGATGTGGTATGATTGCAAATGAGATAACTTTCCACCAGAGACCAAATGATAGAAGTTAGCAACTATAGGTCACAGTACAGCTTTCAACAATGAGAAAAACCCATACCGCATAGCAAGCTATAAAAGAGGTCTCGACATGACAAACGTAAAACAATTCAAACGAGAAATCTAACTGTGTTTATAATTCATAAGTACACACTATGTAAGCTTATAGTTCATTGCGTTGTACTAAACACCTTTGACCCCAATCCCTTTTAACCATTTATTAAAATTACCAAAATTCATTTTAGTGGCTAATTCTTTTTGTAATTTAGGAACATCGGACAGAGAGACAACTTGTAAGGCACTGTCAATCAAACTGAATAGCTCCACCTTATCCTCTTTACTCATTGCATACAAATCAGCCATCTGAAAATAAAAATATAGGAATTGCCAAAGACTTATTTTATTTTTGTCAAGTTATGTAACAAATATCTTGATGTTCCCACTGGTTCTGTTTGTTCTGGTTTAATATTTTTGTTGGACATATTATGATAGTATTTGTCTAGTCAGTTTTTAGCCCCCGACTGTGTTAGTTCAGGAACTGATGAAGTCCTAAGAGTTCTGCTCAAACTGATGACATATTTGCCACTTTACGTTGAAAAAAAAGAAGAAAATAACACTGGTCTCAATCAATTAATATAAAGACTGTTTTATCATAAAAACTCCCGTTTTAACATTTGTACAATTGACAATTATGTGTGTTTAAAGTTGACTCATTATAATCTTATCCTTCTGAAGCACCTGAGATCACCCCTGTTTTTTTTGTTTGGGGGAGGTTGTTGGAGTTGCTCAGGATTTAGTTTTTTAATGTTGTGTTTGATAGACTGTTGTTTGTCTTTTGGTTGTTTTTTTGTCTTTGGCCATAGGGTAGACAGTTTGTCTTAGACTTATGAGTTTAAATATCCCTTTTTATATCTGCCGCCCCTCTTTTACAGTAATTGTATGAGGCAAATAGTAACTACCAGTTGCTCTTGCATTTTCTATTTTCTCAATCCTTTTATTTTTCCTTAAGGCCCTAAAAATAATACCTATGCTTCCACTTATATGCTGAAAAAAATTAGGTTCAGTAGGTAGGCACATAATTATATTTATTAAAAAGTTTTCAACAAGGGGAAACAGTGTCCCACTTTAATATATACAAGTGCTTCTATAAATTAGGCACTGAGAATTAAGGTAGTCTTGGTAAGCAGAAACACATACCGGTATACTTTTTAAGGCCTTATTCCCACAATTTATAATAATTATTGTTTACTTTCATACCTGTTGTAATTTATGTTTCCAGTTCGTTCTAAAGTCAGTTTCACTGTCAAACTCTTCATCTATATACAGGGCTGTAAATTTTCTAACTACTTCAGCAATGTCTGATCTGAACCCTCTCAGACCATCTTCACTATCCATGCGCTTGGCTAGACCAAAATCTATTATTCTGGTCTGTATAACACCTTCAGATTCTTGAAGCATTACATTGCCAGCTGTAAAATAGAGTAAACTGCTTCATCGTTTATGTAAAATACAGAATCCAGTTCATAGTCATTTCTTTTCAAAATACGATACTGTGGATTCATTATTATTCGTGGGATACAAATTTCGTGGATTTCGTGGGTTAAGGTGAACCACAATTTAAAATTTTCTATATGCTTATACAAATCAGAATTTGGCAAAATCATGAAATCAAATATTCATGAAAATGCAAATTTTACTCAATCCATGAACATTGGTACCCAAGAATAAATGAATCCACTGTAATACTTCTGTATAAAATTAAATGCCATGCTTTCAATATCCATGCAGATCAAAAGTCAACAAAAATCTATATATGCTCAAGCCACATAAGTTGTACAGTACAAAAATAAGATTTCCAACAATAAATAATCTTGAAACTTGTTGTGAATTTTAATCCTGTCTTTGTAACTGGTGTTCTCCTGAGATCTTATCTAAAATGTATAAGGGTATGAATGGGGAATCCCTAATTTCTGTATTCACTAAATTTTTGGGACATTTTTCTGTACCTAAAAATAACACTCATTCTGTAAAATTCTCAAGAAAATAATTTTACAATTTAAATTTCTGTAATTAGATGATTTCTTTATTCTGTACATCCTTCATTTCTGTAATCAGTACAGTACCCCGGTATTACATGATTTTTTTTTTTTGCACCCCATTATTCTTTATACTTTTGCACCCCATTATTCTCTATTCTTTACATTTTTTTGCTCATTTTTCTCTATTCTTTATTTCTTTTGGTCATATTTCTCTATTCTGTATTTCCCCCATCCAAACCCTCATGTATGAAATGATCTAAGATTATTTCATTTGAGCTTTTGCACATGTAATAAAATGCTTACACAAAAAGCATCGAAATACAACAAAAAAAGATTATTTGATACCCAAATAAATAGTCCTGTTAATCTTTTCATTGTTTTTCTTTTTCTGTCATTATTGATGGCTTGATCAGCTTTTCTTCCACTTATGAATTTTGAATGTCTGTTTGGTATCTTCAGCCTCTATTTCAAATGGAGAGTATATCTAGCTTGTTTTAAATCTCTTTACATTCAACTTACGATGGAGATCTCTGTGTGTCCATCCTTTCTGATGCATAGTATGTACAGCTGATAATAAACCATGGAAGACATATAATGAGAAAGGTCTGGCTAAGTTAGGATCTTCAGCTCTGATGCTACCCATGTGTGTGTCTATTATGTCTCGTAAAGTAATGCCTTAAAATAAGAAAAAAATACATATATCACCATTATCTAATTTGTGTATGAACCTAATACAAGTATTCATTTTCTTAATTTTTTTAATTTATCAAAATAAATATAATAAGATACATAAATCACAGTTAATAAAAATAAAAATAGAAATAATATTTAAATCTCTCAGGGCACTCCAGCTTCCTCTACCATTAAAAAAATGGCCCCAACAATTTAGCAAATAGTGGTACAAGTGGTGTTTAACACCACCAATCAATCAATCATTGGTTCATATCCCACAATTCTTATATACCCTTAATTAGCAATATAAATCTCTTTAAACAAACACTGATAAGATTCTGGCTTAGGAAAGACCAATACATGTATATTGGGAGCAATCAAGCTGTGCATGCCAAGATCTTAATTTGGAAACACCAATAAGAGTATTAAGGATGTTTGCTCCTCTTGTTTTGAGTTTTTTTCGAATATTTGAAATCCTCTGGTTTTATCCATGTAGTGCCATTAAAAATTTTGCCCGCTTAGGATGTTTGCTCCTCTTGTTTTGAGTTTTTTTTTTCGAATATTTGAAATCCTCTGGTTTTATCCATCATGTAGTGCCATTAAAAATTTTGCCCGCTAACCCCTACTTTTCTTTTCATAATTTTGTTACATACAGTTCAAAAAACCATATTTGAAAATATTATAAAATCCCTGTTACTTTTTCATAGTTTTTGAAAGAAAGAATGTGCCAATCATAAATGTATTAAAATCTAGAAAGAATCATTTCACGCCAAATTTTCAATGGCTTATATCTCAAAAACAAGGACACGAACCTGTCATTTTTTTCTGATTTTTTAATTCTGTTATTTATATACTATCAATTTATAATAGTCTTTTAAAAAGCTTTAAAAAAGAGCCAAAATTTACATGTTCAATGAAGTACAAATTTTCTTTAGGCATATATGCAGACTTTGGCAAAGCAATGAAACAAAATATCCACAACATAACATTTGTCTACATTTCAAGAAAATTGGTATCCACGAAAATAAATGGATCCACTATGTATTTTTTTGTGCCTTGTACCCACCGTTATCTATTTTCTCCATGAAGATATGAATTCTATTGCCCTCAAGTTTGAAGCAGTAAAGAGCAGGGGGAATTCCTGTTTCACTTAAATCCACCCATGCCCTGATTTCTTCCTCTCTAAAATAGGAGATCATCATCTACAAATGTACAACACAAATAGTTCATTCACTCATGATTTAACCTTTGTCTATGTGAAACCAACAATATGCAAACAGCTATATTTCATCATGCTCATGTAAAAATTAAAAATAAATGTAATTCAAATAATTGTATAAACTAAATAAAAACATAAATGGCACCCAGGGAAGGCACTTCGAAAACAGGGTAACCATCTATAGATGAAATTTTACAATTTAGCTTACCATTCTATTGTATAGAAAAAATATTTGACAAAAACCCAAAACCCAAAATGAAAATTTTTTAAGTGCCTTCTTTGGATCTAATCTATGTTTTTATGGAACAGCCCTAACTACTTTACAGGGATATTTGTCATAACAACAAACATTGTTTGGACTCTAATGTAAAGTTGTCTTATTAGCGATCATACCACACCACCTTATTCTATATTGCATACAAAAACCTGGAAATCATTGAGAAAGGGTATTTTTGGAATAGGATATAGCTTCTTCAATAAGTAATTCAAACGGTTTACTCATCACATGATAGTCTAATTATGATATGACATTTCTGGAGGTATTATTTGTTTGCCAGTTGTATTTCCTGAAATCTATATCATTCTTCTCAGATCATCAAAAATTATATACCAGGCCTTGCAGTCATAAAACTTTCGAGCATAATATTCCTACTCAGACTCAGGAATCAACCAATCAAAACACTGGATTTGGTGTTTCGAGCACAAATTTTGTACTCAAGTACGAAGTAAAAGTTTAATGATCGAGGACCCTGGTTTGTGACATCAAAAAAGAATGACTCAGATTTGTTGACAACATCATACTGTCTGACATGGTGATATAAATTTAATTCAAATCATATCTATTTCAAAATTCAACATTTGGGAAGTAAAAAGCTATATGTTTAAGCATATAATTTAAAATTGCAGGATAAAAGTAACAATTGTACGTTGTACTAAAATATAAAATAATTTGTAGAGGCATTCTCATACCCAATATTTAAGATGATATAATGAAGAGATTAATATAAGTAGGAAAAAAAATAGTTCCTATTCCCTATATGATTATTTCTTGAACAGCTCTCAGGTATTGATTCATTTTTATAATATTCTCATGGATATACATTTTTAGGGATTGTGGAAAAGTTCAATTGTAAATTTGTGGACGCTTGATTATGTGGTTTGACAAGTGCTGCATGAAAGTCTATAAAGAGTTGTATTTCATTGAAGATTTTCATTGTGGTTCACCTATATTTAAAAGATACCAATAAACAGCTGCGCCATGAGGGCATGATACGCCCGTCATCCTGTGTGTGAATTTTTATGCAATAATCATAAATATTTTCTGACATACGGCGCGACATGCAAAAAACCCCCTTTTTTTTTTACAAAAAACTCAATATCTCTAAAATAAAATTTTGAATCAAAACCAAAAAGTATACAGATCTTAAGATTAATATAACTAAGGAGTGTGTAAAGTTTTAAGCAATAATCATAAATTGTTTTTGAGATACAGCGCAACATGTGAAATAAAATGCTCCGCAGGGCGCAGCTTGATACGACCGCAGAGGTCGAACCCTGAACAGTTGGGGGAAGTATGGACACAACATTCAAGCTTGATACAGCTTTGGATTTGGATTGTGATTAAATATTTGACACAGCATAGGTTTCTAACACAGATTGAATGTGGTCTAAGAACTTAAAAATTTTAAATTGGACATTCACCTATTATGGTCCAATATCCAAAATCTAAATACATGGTTAGATTCAGCATATCAAAGAACCCCAAGAATTCAATTTTTGATGAAATCAAACAAAGTTTAATTTTGGACCCTTTTGACCTCAATGTGGACAAAGTTAATAACGGGGCCCAAAAATCAAAAATCTAAATACATGGTTAGATTCAGCATATCAAAGAACCCCATATATTCAATTTTTGTTGAAATCAAACAAAAAAAAAAAGTTTAATTTTGGACCACGATTTGGACCAACTTGAAAACTGGTCCCATAATCAAAAATCTAAATACATGTTTAGATTCAGCATATCAAAGAACCCCATATATTCAATTTTTGTTAAAATCAAACTAAGTTTAATTTTGGACCCTTTGGACCTTAATGTAGACCAATTTGAAAATGGAACCAAAAATTAAGAATCTAAATACATGGTTAGATTCGGCATATCAAAGAACCCCAATAATTCAATTTTTGATGAAATCAAACAAAGTTTAATTTTGGACCCTTTTGACCTCAATGTGGACAAAGTTGATAACGGGGCCCAAAAATCAAAAATCTAAATACATGGTTAGATTCAGCATATCAAAGAACCCCATATATTCAATTTTTGTTGAAATCAAACAAAGTTTAATTTTGGACCCCGATTTGGACCAACTTGAAAACTGGGCCCATAATCAAAAATCTAAAAACATGTTTAGATTCAGCATATCAAAGAACCCTAAGAATTCAATTTTTGTTAAAATCAAACTAAGTTTAATTTTGGACCCTTTGGACCTTAATGTAGACCAATTTGAAAACGGAACCAAAATTTAAGAATCTAAATACACAGTTAGATTCGGCATATCAAAGAACCCCAATAATTCAATTTTTGATGAAATCAAACAAAGTTTAATTTTGGACCCTTTGGACCTCAATGTGGACCAATTTAAAAACGGGGCCCAAAATCCAAAAACTAAATACACGGTTAGATTCAGCATATTAAAGAACCCCATGAAATCAAGAATAAAACCCCATTGAAATTGGTCAAGAAATAAGCAATTTATAGGAAGTATCTTCTTTTGCACAATCCTGTGCTATTAAATATTTCTTGCTATTGCGCAATACTGTACAATTGACAATTTCTTGCTATTGCGCAATATTGTGCTATTGGATATTTCTTGCTATTGCGCAATACTGTGCAATTGAAGATTTCTTGCTATTGCACAATACTGTGCAATTGAAGATTTCTTGCTATTGTGCAATACTGTGCAATTGAAAATTTCTTGCTATTGCACAATACTTATTATATAATAACTTACACATCCTGTTTGGTGTGTATCTCCTACCATATCATTATTATTTGAGTTTAAATATAAATCAGAAATAACCAACTTAAAATGGAAAATTTTAAAAGAAACAAAAAAGGAAAAAAAGAAAAATAAGGAAAAAAAAATAAATCCCCCCCAAAATTTTTTGAACCCCCATTATGATTCATCACCCCCAAACTCAATCCCAGCCTTCCTTTTGAGGTATGGTACCTTGCAGTACAATTTCAGAGAGATCCATACACTTGAACACAAGTTATTGTCTGGAAACTAGAAAAAAATGTGTTTTTTGGCCCCTTTTTGGCCCCAAATTCCTAAACGTTTAGGGCAATTACCCCCAAACTCAAACCCAGCTTTCCCTTTGTGATATGGAACCTTGTAGTACAATTTCAGAAAGATCCATACACTTACACACAAGTTATTGTCATGAAACTAGAAAAATGCTTGTTTTTTGCCCCTTTTTTGGCCCCTAATTCCTAAAATTTGGAGGCAATTACCCCCAAAATCAATCCCAGCATTCCTTTAGTGATATGGAACCTTGTGGTACAATGTCAGAGAGATCCATACACTAACACACAAGTTATGTCTGGAAGTTACAAAAATGCTTATTTTTGGCCCCTAATTCCTTTACTGTTATTACCATAACCCCCAAAATCAATCCCAACCTTCCTTTTGTGGTATTGAACCTTGTGGTAAAATTTCATAAAGATCCATTCACTTAAACTAAAGTTAGAGTGCGAAAACCAATGTGTCTTCGGACGACGCCGGACGACGACGACGACGCCGCCGCCGGACGACGACGACGCCAACGTCATACCAATATACGACCACAAAAATTTTTTTGCGGTCGTATAAAAAAACACACACCTGTTTTAGTTACTAAGTCACGTAACTCAAAAAGTTTTTATCTTATTTTCACCAAAAAGTATACAGATCGTTTGACCATCATAAGAAACAACTATGTTAAGTTTCATGAAATTTGGAAAAGTCGTTCTCAAGTTAGGGTGTGACATGTTTACACTGGACAGACAGACGGCAGACGACATTTGTATACCATAATACATCCAGTCAAAATTTTGACAGGTGTATATATATTAGTATCCCACAAATCGCAAAGAACACACAAAAATAAAAAAAAATGTTAAATATATGTAGTAAACTTGTATTTTTAGTCAGACAGAATCTAGGTATCTTACAGTTTTATGAGCGCTTTCTGTTTGAGTTGTCTTGTCTTTAATAACAATGATATCTCCAGCAGAGTTGCCTTTCCCTAACACATCTTTTGTTCTTGTAAACTCTCTTCCTTCCCTGTAATAACCTGCTTTTGAACTAACCTGAAAAGGAAAACAAATTGTCTCAATCAGTTTTTCGATATATTAGTTGTGATTTGACATAATTTGAGTTTAATTTATTGCCTTTGGCAGCCATTTTTGATGTGTAGATGGTTGATTTTCTTATTTGATTAACCAAATTGAAACAATTGGTACAAAGAAGTCTGATAAGAGATCCTTACTAGAATTGTACTGATGAATTTAGCTATGCTAACCAAATTTCAAATAAAGAAAAAATTAGCATGAATCATGATTTATCCCGTTCAGTACGAAAGTGAACATTTTCATTACATATAAGAAAAAATCTACCATGGGAATTAAAAACAGCAAATTTTCACCTTTTTTTTCCTGATTGTAACCAGAGAGCTTGATTGAAATTACAAAATCAGTTTGTCTCCTCTCCGACTCGAAACTGAGACCTCTGTGTTACAAGGCAGCGCTCTAACCGACTAAGCTAAAGAAGTACTTCCTTAGCTCAAAGTTTACGGCTGACTAAGTATTTACTACATGTTCTCTAAGGGATTTTTCTGCAATGAAATGGAGGGTTTTTTTCCATACAACAGTCAAATTCATGTGGATTTTTTCCTGACCCTTTTTAACATGAAACTGCATGTGATGTTACATACTTTTAATTGGTGGTATTGTTACAGTTTATTTTTTTCCGGCAGAAGATTTGTCACAATAAATAGTTTCCAGACATGGTATTTCACTGGTAGATTTCTTCCGGAGGAGTGAAATTCTTTCCATCTTAAATTTTTGTTTCAAACGTACGACATTTTACTGTAAAATTATTTCCGGATATTATTTTACAATTAACATCTGTGATATTATTTCTGATAGCAAAACAATTGTTTGGGTTTTTTAATCACTACATTAGCTTTTATTTAAATACTCCATTATTAGTCCATAGTATTGGCAATGGTTATCAAAGGTACCAGGATTATAATTTAATACGCCAGACGCGCGTTTCGTCTACATAAGACTCATCAGTGAAACTCAGATCAAAATAGATTTAGTTTTTTATTAACTTTTCAATATTTAAATCGTTAAACATGACTAACTTTCTGGTAAAAATATCATGTCAATGGAAAATATCTCAAAGTGTAATAATTTCTCCTGGAAAGAATCTTACAATATGCAAAATTTTTTCTGCCTGATGTTATTTTATCCGGACAGAATTATGCTTTACAGAATTACACCAATAATTAAAGTCTAAAGAAAATTGTTGAAATTCACAATTCTTCAAAACTCTACTATACAACTACTCTTTATAGGATCAATTTAATCCACTCTTAATATTCAAATCTTCAAAGACATTTAATCTCCCACATACAGATTGGATAAAAAAAACTACCACAACCAAAGTAATGTTTTGGTGAAGTAACTGGGAGGTAAAATCATATATCTTACATGAGTTGGGTCTAATACAACACCAGATGGAGCTTTATGTTTCTTGAGATAATCAATCATTTCCAGACAGGCGTCCATCTTGACCTGAACATCATCATCTGACCGAGGCTTGGTTAATATATTGGCATTGGATGCATCCCACCATAGTTTTCTATGAAAAGAAATAATAAAGAAAAATTAAGAAAAATAATACTAAAAGAGAGGGGAAAGATACCAAAGGGATAGTCAGACTCAATTTAAAAGTCAAACTCATGAGTAGAAAATGAACTGACAATGCCATGGCAAAGAAAATGAACTACCTGAACAATCAAACTATAACTAGCTTTCAATAACTGCATTCTTAATTTACTAGGATTGTCTGTATTTCTGTTGAAGGTCAATGATTCTCTCTGGGCACTCTGGCTTCCTCCACCAATAAAAAACTGACTGCCACAATATAGCTAATAGTGCTGAAGGTGGTGTTTAAAAACCAACAATCAATCAATCAATCAACCAATAGCTGCGAAATTGCTACACTCAGATCGGTACTTTGTGTCTTTCATGATTTTGTTCCTCAATTTTATGCTTTGTACCCATCTAATGAGTCAAGCCCTTTTCAACTGATTTTTACAGTTTGTTCCAATGTTGTGCTATTACACCACTGTCCAAGGTTAGAGGGTTAGAGTGTTGGATGCCTGCAAATTCCCCTGTAATTTAATAGGTGTCATTTGTTGCTGTATATCCCATAAGTTTTTCTTTTGTTGTTTTGTGCATAAATCGATCAGGCCATCGGTTTCTTTTATGAATTATTTTACATTTTGGCTTGTCAGGGCCTTGTAAAGCTTGCTATGAGGCATTGGTTTTGCTCATTACTGAAGACCTACAGTGACCAATATCTAACATATATGTCATTTCTTTTATTTGGTCTCCTGTGGATACTGTAAAATAGATGTAACTGTATGCAGATTTTCCTGAAATCGCAATAATTAATCTCGCATTTTAGTCTTTTCTATAAAATTCACAATAATAAATGCACGTAATAATTTCTAAATTTACAGTAGTTGTCTCATGGGCAATCTAATCATACCACATTTCCCTATTCTATATGTTTTTGGAAGCTAATTATCCTACTTCTACCTTGATCTTTCGTCTTTGTACTGTATGACTGGTCTCTTCTGATCATCCACACCAATTACAGCTAAAAGCATTTAATAAAAAAGTGTTAAACTTTTATTTTTCATATTTCTTTCATAAATTTCAACATTATCATAATTCTGAACTATGTTTCATTTAAAATACCGCAGATATGCTTTAAAAATCTATAAATAATGTATAATGGAATGGATCGTAGCTGAATATATATGCATATTTACATGAATTTAGGTGAACTATAAATTCAAGTATTCAACAAGATATAAATTTTCAAAATTGGTCAATACGAAGATCTCGAGTATCTACAAAAATTTAATTTATCCTCATTCAGCAGAAATTTGTAACCATGAGATGAAAGTTTAGATTCTCAATTGTTAGTTGTAAAATACAGGAGTAAATTAGGCTGAACAGTATCTGAAATAGCTCCATTTATATATGTAAATGATCAAGTTTATTGTTCAAAGTACCGTTAATGGCTTCAAAAAGATCTTCAAAACAAATTATGGTAATACTAACAAAACAAAGCAAACACTTATTTGTAGATGGAATAAAAACAAAAATGACAATTTCAATCTAATCTCCATCTCACATAGTCTGAAGGTAAAAAGGTTTTACTATTTACATTCTGAAATTTGTTTTTGAATTTCTGTCTAAATTAAGACATAATGGCTTTTAAAGTCAATCCATAACCATTGCATTTATAGCTCCTTTGTTCAAAAGCAAGTTAATACAAATCAATACAAATCACGCCACTCATTTCTAAGCTGCAATGTACATGTTCACCACCAAAGAAAATTATATATATATAGATTCTACCACTGCATCGAGTGTGATACGATATTTATCCACGCGAGACAGTTAAATTTTCAAATTTAAAACGCGAGGCTTGCCGAGCGTTTTAAATATTTAAAATTTAACTGTCGAGAGTGGATAAATATCGTATTACACGAGATTTGGTGGTGGAATCTGTTTCTCTAATGATTTTCAAACAATATGCAGGCAAACTTCTTCTTTCTTTTTGAATGATATGCAAAAAGATGTGTTCTTTCTATGTGACGTCATCAGACATGGTCGCCTTTTTTCATGCCGTCACAATAGGAAATTCAGAGGAAAGCAAGAAAATTCTACGTCATAATCGGATTTTAACCAATGAAGAACTGAGATCAAACGAACCACACGTTGATTAAATTTTTGTTATACAATGGGTGCAGAAAGTGATAAATTGACGAAGAATTAGAGAAATATAATTACACTTACTTATATCACATGATGTTGGTATGATTTTTTAAAAATGATTGTGTACTTCAAAATAAATATACTGTTTTCATTGTTCTTTATATCAATAATGGGGCTTGTAAAGTCACCGATAGTATAAATTTAATAAGAAAAATCCTTATTTAATAAAATTTGAAGCGTAGGTATTTTTGAAATTCAGATACTAATGCCTTATCAGCTAAAAATAAATGCAATTCATTGATATGACATGAAACTTATGAAACAATCAATGTAAGTCAGAGTGACCTACTTTCAGAAAGAGTTATTTCTGTTGGTTGCAGGCTCATATGCAGTTTTCCAGATGCTTTTGTATACACTTAGTTGTATAATTTTAGGTCTCACAGTATTTTGGTTTGAGGTCATTAGACTCTTCCAGAGGCATTCTTTATACTATTCTTATACCAAGATATATGATTTTAGATTACCTGGTGTCAGATAACTTGAGTCCATTGTAACAAATTACTCAAATTACTGGGCAGGAAATGTAGGCTACAGTGATTTACATTAGGTCATAGACTGTGTTTCACCCTTAATGGATTCTTACACATCAAGTTCAATAATTGAATGATGGGTCAAACTTAAAAGGGGTCTTGGTGGCCAAGTGGTCTAAGTAGTCGAACTACTGTATCACTAGCCTGTCAACACTGGGGTTGTGAGTTTGAATCCCTCACTTGGCAGGTGCAATCTTAATTGACTAGGATTGTCAGTTTTCCTAACGAAGGTCAGTGGTTTTCTACGGCTTCCTCCACCAATAAAAACTGACCAACACGAAATAGCACATTAGTGTTGAAAGTGGCATTAAACATCAATCAATCAATCAATCAATCAAACGAAATAGAACTTAAATAAACTTGAAACTTCAAAATTGGTATTTGGAACTTCTCTGCTAAGAATGTGACATTAAAGAGTAGGTGAAGACTAGTAAACTCAAAGTCAGAAAAAAGAGTGTCAAGTTTTTGTGACAAACTTTCTTGGGAACTGCTGTCTCATAAAGCTAGCACATAAAATCAAGCATGTTGGTTTAGAACAAAGCATAAAAATAGACTTGGGGACTATATGGTATGATTTTTCCTCATTGTTGAAGGCCATACAGTGACCTTTAATTTCTTTTATCTTCGTCATTTGACATCTGGTGGATCTCCTTATTTTTATATTGGTTGCCTGTAAAGGACAAGCGGAAATGACAAAATAGTCCTATGCTGTTAGGTACAGGTCCTTTTAAATGAGATGTCAGGTCGCAAGGTCGCCAGGCAAACCCTCCAAGGTCGCAGTTCAGATATTACCATTTTGGAGCCACAACAATATACAGATTATGTATTATGAAAGATTGTCGAGTATTACTCTAAAGAAACTGTTAACCTACTGTACATGTGATATCTAAAGATTATGTCATATTCTTATAATATGTTTAACCATGTATGAAATTGCTACAGTGTTACTAATTATACAAGCATTTGAATCATCTGAAAATCATTTATGAATATTTTCATATTGATTCTAGGAAGTCAGTGATGATAACATGTATACATATAGATTCTACCACTGTATCGAGTGTGATACGATATTTATCCGCTCGAGTCAGTTAAATTTTAAAATTTAAATGTCGAGAGTGGATAAATATTGTATTACACAAGATTTGGTGGTGGAATCTGTTTCTCTAATGATTTTCAAACAATATGCAGGCAAATTTATTCCGTCTTTTCGAATGATCTGTGTTCTTTCTATGTGACGTCATCAGGCATGGTAGCCTTTTTTCATGCCGTCACAATAGGAAATTCAGAGGAAAGCAAGTAAATTCGACATCATAATCGGATTTTAACCGATGAAGAACTGAGATCAAACGAACCACACGTTGATTAAATTTTTGTATACAATGGGTGCAGAAAGGGATAAATTGACGAAGAATTAGAGAAATATATATATCTATTCATTACTTAAAATGAATAATAAAAAGCATGAAATGACAGCTTTCTTCATGTACATGAGATATATATAAGTCATTTTTATTTAGCAACTGTCATTATACAGATTTGTTGAGAAATTCAAATCTTATCAATGTTATGATATTTAGACATAGTAATCACTTTATATCCGTCAGTTTGGGTTTTTTTTAATTTTGTAGCGAAAACAGAAAATATAAAAAAATGTTTCTGTTACAGCACTGTGAAGAATCACAAACATTATCATGATTATGTTTGACCAAGGAGGTTATATAACCTCCTTTTGACCCTTTTAGAAAAAAAACCACATCTGCATGTAGTTCACAAAGTGTTAAGTTTTAAGATAAAAACACGAGAGGTCATTAAAAATTTTGTCAATGTATAGCATAATTATTCCTGATAAATTGTTCACAAAATTAAATGAAATGCATTTAAATTGACAAATGATGGAGATCTAATATTGTAATATGGTTGTCTTTTGTAAATAGAATATGTGTCTGTTTATGAGCCTTTCCACAAAAATAAGGTGTTCCCAGCAAGAAAAATCAAAATAAAACACAGAAAATTGATGAATGAATTCAAGCTTTAATTAATTTTCTATGAAATTTAGTTTTTAGAAAATAAAATTAATCGCCACATTAAAATCTCATTTATATTATAATTGTTGAAATGAAATTGATTACATCTATCAACATGATTAACTTTTTAGCATCCATTGCTATTTCTTGATTGCTTAACCACTAGTGGCAATTATTTTTTTTTGAAGTATGAGATGAAAACTTTTACAAGCAAATTAAAATTACTTAAACATTTAGCTTGTATCTAACCCCTTGTTAAATATTCTTTACAAAAGCACAGACATAGATAAAATCTATTTTTCTGTGGTAAGATTTTTAATTCTTTTTGCTGTAACCCCAATCTTTTTTTAGTGGATACTTTATTTCGCATTTAGCCCTTTCTAGCCCACTTTGTGGTGTTTTAATTTCGCGATTTTAAAATTTACTTGATATAGTTAAATAAGGAAAGATTTAAGTTTCACATATTTGTAACGATTTATATTTGCATTATTTTTCTACTTGCGAAAGTCACAAGAATAAATTGGTTTACCATATCAAATTGATGAATATATAAACCATTAGTCTGCCACATTTGGCCTGCTTGATCCAATCCCATGTATGTACAATGATGTTAGTTTGTAGGAGTTAACTGATTATAACATATATACAAGTGTATTATATATATACCAGTACCTTTAGTTACATTCTTTTCCTTAAATTATGAAAAAGACATTTTATTCCAGTATGCTGATTGGATAGATTTATTGATATATATACAACATTAAAAAAAAAAACAAGAATGCAAATAGTGTCGTGCAAAGCATATCTCGGATCCATATATGATAAAATATTAAGTCCTTCAGTTCAATAGTTTTTGAAAAAAGTGTGAAGAAACATTTGATTTCATTCATTTGTCATTCAACCTGTTGAAAAATTCAAAGTATTGGCAAACAGGGAGTAGGTGACCCACAGGTCTTAACAGCACTCACCAATACAACCCATCATTTTCAATTTGACAACCATATATGAAGTACTCTTTTCAATAGTTTTGCAGAAAAGTGTGATGGAAATATTTGTTTTCTTTCAACATTTTGAATTATTTTAAGTCTCCACATACTTAAATAAACTTAGATAGTGTCCACATGTGGACACAGATGATGCCCCCGCTTGCATATCATATAGTTATAAAGGGACATAACTGAAGAACGGTAAGAGTGACGCTACCAAAATTTGAACTTGATCTGAGTTTTGTGGTAATAAGCATTGTGTGTAAGTCTCATAACATTTGGTTGAGGCTAACTTTAGTAGAGAACAGAAACTAAAAATTCAGCAATTTTTCTATTTGTAAACACGCATAACTCTAGAATGGTAAAAGTGTTGCCACCAAATTTCGTACTTAATCTGTATTATGTAGTAATAAGCATTGTGTATAAGTTTCATAACATTTGGTTGAGGCAAACTAAAGTTAGAAACAGAAACAAAAAATTTCTACTTGATCTTAGTTTTGTGGTAATGAATATTGTGTATAGGTTTCATAATGTTTGGTTGGGGCAAACTTAAGTTACAGAATGGAAACTAAAAATTTTGCAATCTTTTGATTTATAAAGGGGCATAACTCAATAATGGTTAAAGTGACACTACCCAAATTCAACTTGTGGAAGTCATTGGAAGTCAAAATTAAACATTGCATTGTATAAAGCATTGATTGTAGTTGATTCAACTATAATCATGGACAAAGGAAGATAACTCCAATTTTAAAAATTACTTGATATTTAGAAGAAAATAAAAATTTTGCAATTTTTCCATTTATAAAGGGGCATAACTCTAGAATGGTTAAAGTAAAGGCAAACTCAAGTTAGAGAACGGAAACCAATTTTGGGACGTACGTACGTACAGACGGACAAGGGTAAAACTTAATGCCCCCACCGCTACGGCGGGGACATAAAAAACTAAATAATCATACTATTTTGACTCTATATTCATATATTGATACTCACCCTCATTCTTTCTAAGACTTTGTAATAAAAGTACAGTCCTGGCTTGGGATGTAGGTGACAGATCTTGGACCAACTCTGTCAGGTCATCTGAAACTGATTGAGACATGATCTGTACAACTTTTATTTTAATACCCATCTTGAAAATATTTTTTTTGTTAATCGTTATCAAAGTTTAAAAAAATCCAATTTCATTTTATAAAAGAGGGCAATCCTAAATAAAAGTAACCCTTTTAAGGTGTTGCATCATTTTGATAAAATGTGATTTCTGATCATTGAAGGTAAAAATAATTTTCGTATACTGCACTGACCTTAACAACAGTAAATTAAGAAACTGTTGTAAATAAAGGATCTTAACTTATCCTGTCAGGAAGCAAGTCAAGATCAGGGATGGGCACGATTACTGACAAATGTAATCGATTAATAATCGATTACTTGAAGGATATTTGTGTATTCGATTAATAATCGATTACTCTGATTTTTGTATGTAATCGATTGCAATCGATTACTTTATCAAAAGTAATTACATTACTTTTTCGATTACTGTCAATTACATGCTACAATATAACCAAAAAATAAAAAAGTAAGTTAAACATAAATATGTTGTTCAACGTATGTATAGTGGAAATTTAGACCTTTATAAAAACAGTATTTAAAGCATTGTTTTGAAATGTTAAGTTAACAGTTGTTTACTAGATGGAAGCTCTTACTGAGGATCCGAAATATTCAAAAATTCTTGAAATTTTGGTTTTCAACATGGGTGAGTGGTGATAAATTTCTTGCAATGACATGGCATGGCTTCGGTCAATTCTTTACATTTTAGGTTATTTTCTCCATGTTTTGCAAATTTTTGCTGTCATACTGACTTAAGTAAGGTATTTTGTATTTACTCATTTTTAACAGGTATATTTGAATATAGTTCATTACAATGTTAGAAGATTCCTCTGAAAAAAATATCAAAAAGTAGAATAATTAACTAGTTCAGCTAATTTTAAAGATGTAAATTTATAATATTTATAATTAATACATGCATGAATTAATCCAGTTGTTTGGATAGCCTCCCTAATTACAGGTTATAAAACTGCCAATAGGGTATATTTTATAACCTGGGGCAATATAATGTAAATCTCCTCTTAATTAGACATAATTGAAATCAAAAACAAAGTTGGCATGTCATTGATTAGAAGTCCTTGATCATCTGATTAGTAAAGACAAGAAGTCAGTTGAGAATTTTTTATGCTCTATTCAAAATTATAAACAATATATATTTTTAGTGTCAAAATGGGATACATGTACCTATTTCTGAACAAGAATTTCAATGCATAGTCATTGGTACATTGTCAAAAGGATTTTGTGAACTTTCTAATTTTTTATATCATAATATTATGACGAATCAACTGTTTATCTGTTCTAGCTAAAATTCCAACTCTTATTGAAAACTGAGCTTCAATGTCAATGTAGTACAGAACTTAACACAAGACTCATTTCTTATTTTAATCTATTTTCTTATTTCAAAATAAAAGGTCTTTAAATTATTGATAAGCATTGAAGACAGTAAAGTCAATTGTTTCAAAGCTGATTATATACAGTAAAATTTGGTAGGAGATCTGGTTGATCATAATGCAGCTATAGACAATAGAAACAAATAAGGCATTTGATAAACTCTGAAGACTTTTTAATACATTCTATTTTATCTGTACTATAAAGTGATGAATGCTTACATATTTTCATTTAAAATAGGTTATATTTCATCAAACTATTTTACTAAAGTAATCGAAATGTAATCGAAAAGTAATCGATGATTACATCATAATTTTTGCTGTAATCGATTAAATTACGATTACTTGTAATCGAAAATGTCTTCGATTACAGATTACTGTCGATTACTGGAAAAAATGTAATCAATTACAATTGATTACGATTACAGATTACGATTACCCCATCCCTGGTCAAGATTAAAATCAGATCTATTTTTTAATCACTATTATTTTAGATTTTTGTTTTTGACATTCAAACTTTAAACAAAGCAGAGTTAAAATATATGGTTTGCCGTTCATAAAACAATCATTCCTTAATTACAACCACTTCATTGAACTTTGGTGGCTAGTTGTCTCATTGGCAATCATAACACAACTTCTTATTTTTAAATCAGAATATATATGCACTGCCGCATTCATCCCATAACAAATAGATTGGACTAGAGGGCATGATAGCCTTGCAAGTAAAATTAAATGAAAACTAGAAAGTCTTCTCCAAAATCTGTCCATGACTCCATGTGATCATTTTAAATTTAAAAAAACTTACGACCACTCTCCTGAATATCAATAGGTTGTGTATGAAGAACCCTCTGAGAATCGGTTTCTGTTGTCATGGTTACTGGTCAAATCGTCTTGAAATGTATTCACATGCTGTCTGCGTATTATATCACAGCATTATACAAGTAAGCAGGAGTTTATTAAGTCTGAAAAGACACAAATAGAACTCTGAGATAATTAATGATATATATCCCATTTTAAAAGACAGGCCGAAGATACCGAATGGAATATTCAAACTCATATATCGAAAACAAACTGACATTGCTATGGCAGAAAATGAAAATGACAAAAAGACAAACAACAGTACACAAAACACAAACTGGAGATTGGGCAACGCAAACCCTACCAAAAACTGGAGTTGGTTTCTGGAAGGGGAAGCAGATTCTGTCCGACATGTGGCACCTGTTGTGTTGCTCATGTAACTACAAACCCATTGATAAGTCTAATTAGGTAGGTCACATTAGAGGAAACTAGGGTGAATAAAGTATTCAATTAATCAGGCAGTTGATGAAGAGAAATGAATCTGAAAACCAATTATTATGATAACAAATTTCAGGAAGCTCTTATTTGCATTTCTATTGAAAAATGCAACAAAAAATTCCATACATTTTTTGTCATGTTTGTACATGGTATGCTTTAGAATAATATATTATCGTCATTGTTAGTGTCCAAATTAAAATTTCCGATTACATTACTGGTCTATGCTTGGGTGGTGGGTGAAGCCATAAAATTGTTGATAGAAGTCATAAATTATCTTCATATTAATTAAAACACAAAATAAACAAGTTACGAGTACCAATTAACTGATTAAATCCAATCAGCAACAGCTGCAGGTACCTCTCACCAGGTAAATGATTTTAATCAATCACCTGTTGTAACTATCAACATGCTGGTTATATTTCACCTTTAATTTTATACCACACAGATAAGATTTAACAAGTCACAATTAAACAATTTTTCATGGAAAAATTATAACACCACGGAACAGAAATATATATGTAGGACTCTAAAATGCGATGGTACTCTAAAGTGCAATGGTCATGCTAAAGTGCGATGGTCTACGCTAAAGTACCATGGTGTCTAACGCTAAAGTGTGATGGTTGTTTGTTTGCTAAAGTACAATGGTATATCACGCTAAACTAAAGTGCGATGGACCAATAAGGTAAGGCCGCAATTAAAAATATCTTTGTTTCCCCTTACCCTACCCACCATTTTGGAAGTGGGTAGGTAGGTAGGTAGGCTTTTTTTTTTTTTTTAGAGAAAATCCCTGAAATATATCTAACACACAGGAAAACACAGAAAAACAACAAATTGAACTTTATTGATACTAAAACAACATACTGTATAACGTATTATGCATGACTAGAAGACCTTACAATTTCTAGACTAGAAAATGTTAATAAATATCAATGTCTTTGTGACTTAGAGTAGACCACATATAAATTGAGACACGGTTCTATATTTTTCTTATAGTTTTATTAATTCAATTGAAAATATAAAACCCCAACGAGACTGCTACCTAGAAACATTCGATGCAAAAAATATGTACACTTGTTTTTCATTTAAGGAAATACTAGAAGCCACAAACCCTGATCCAAGCAAGTATGACAACGCCTATTAAGGCTTATTCTAGAAAACTAAGAATTTATTTTTACCAATAAACTTTACCATGAACCCTTGGGCGTGCCTATGTGCGGATCAGCATTCGCTGAGTTAGCAGACCTTACAATGTTTGTTAATTCTTTAACACATTTTACAACGCTTTCAACACAGAGAAACAAAATGATAATGATAGTTGAAGTTCACCTACGAATTTTCCTGTAATGAAACAATATTCTTATACACTGTCATAATTATACAAAGGAGAAAGATTCTTTAACGAAGGAGTAGTATGATACAAGACATTAAAACCAATATCAAACCAAATGAAACATATCAATATCTGCACAGACACAGCTCACACCCAAAAAGTGTTTTCATTGAAAGGATTTATCAAGGGTGAAGTATTGAGGTATCTCAGAAACACAAGCAGCAAAACTGATCTTAAAAAAACGCTCAAACAAGGATATCAAATATCTGAAATCAACGATTTTTTTTATCAAACACAAAATACAGAAAGGGAAAACTTGCTAACACATCGCCCAGCAAAACAGTATGTAATGTAGTAATGTTAACAAAATTCAACCCATCTATACAGAAACTAAAAATATAATAATGAAACACTGGCATCTTATTTCACAAAACCCTGAATGTGTGACCATATTTAATCATCAGCCCATTAAAGGCATTATAACTTATAAAAGACATAAGAACTTACAAGAACTTTTATCAAAGCATTAGCTGGTATAGTCATCTCGACTTTTCACAACACAATATGATACTGAGCTCGAAAAAAAATCAACTACTATTTTATCCAAAGGCAACTGGTGTATGGTCCAATATCACATACGAAATGAAACAAAATAGCATAAATAGCGATCCAATATACAACTTATTGAGTCAACCACTGACACTACAAACCAGTAAAAGTCTGAAATGGCCTATATTTGTACTCGACTGTACTGATTTTTACTCGACCAGTCTGAATTGGTCTGAAATTTACTTGATAATACTCGACTGTAGTCTGAACCATACTTAACAGTCTGAACTTGTACTCGACCTGTACTTAACCATTTTATTTTTGTCTGAACCATGCTTGACCTAGTCTGAACCATGCTCGACCTAGTCTGAACCATGCTCGACCTAGTCTGAACCATACTCGACCTAGTCTGAACCATACTCGACTAAGTCTTAACCAACCTAGACCTAATTTTTGTATCTATCTATTGTATTTCATCAATTTAGGAACTGTTTTTAACAGCTATTTCCCCTGGCTAGAAATTTGAACAACAATTTGAAATTTAAAATGTATTCAATATGGCATTGAAACCAAAATTTCACAATAAACATAATATAAATTCAACACCATATTTATCAACACTTACATATATATATCACCTTAAAAATAAAAATAAAACAAGCTGATCAAATAATCTCAAAACTGAATTGTGACTAATATTTTTAATGTTATTAAAAATTTTTGAATGTTTCAGATATATTTTATGGTTACTGGACAATTTTCACCATTTACTTAAGCCTTGTATAGATTTATGGTGTCAGTTGAGTTAAGTTAATAATGTGCACTTTTTTTTATTAAAATATATTTGAAATAGTATATAAAGCAACTTAATAAATTTTAAAAATAACACCTTATTTTGTAAAACCAAGAATTTAATATAATCATGATAATAGAACTTCCATAGCAATCCTTGATAACCATTTAAAAAAGGAAATGTGTTCCAAAGTTGCAGAAAAAATTTATTTCAATTAAATTTAAATAACTTTTGTCAAAATTAAAGACATGGCATACAAGAAGCACTTTAATAAGGTTTATTTACCTCAGTACATGTGTGTTTTACAGGTAAAAAGAAAGCCCTTTTTTCTTAAACTCGTGTATTACTTATCTAGTGAAATCAAAAGGCCTTGCGATTTAAGTTTTACAGGATATGGCAATTTTTAATGAATGTTAATTAGAAATTAATACTCTCTAACCAGGTGTGATCTTTTTAATGAGTTTGCCCCAAGCAGGAGGTATTACTTTATACTTTACCACTAATCAGAAGAAAAATTTTATCTATTTCTTTAATTTTTTTATCCCTTCTTGATATATATTATATATAATGTATCCCAAATTATAATAAGAATAGATATATTTCTAATATAAGGTTAAACAATTTCAGTGATTTTTTGGCTGATGTTACCTCATTAAAAAGATAATTATATAACTATTGTATGTAACCATGAAACCTATATAGTTTTTCTTTAGGAATTTAGGAAAATGAAGTTTAAAAAAAAAAACACATGCCAAACAAGAAGCACCTTAATAAGGTTTTATTACCCTCAGTAAAGGTGTGGTTTTTAGTTAAAAGAAAATCTTTTTTTTAACAAAACTCTGAAACTTTAAAATTAATATAATTAAATTATTATATAAGATAATTTAATTTAACTATCTCTATTTGATAAATCTGAGAATCATGTAAGGATGTAAAAATATGTTTTTATATATATCTTTATTTTATTATGGCTGTTGTCATGTCAGAAAAAAAGAAATTAATTTTAACAGCTAAAATTAAAAAAAAGTATAGGTTTTTTGGTCAAGTATGGTTCAGACTGGTCGAGTATTGTTCAGACCTTTGGTCGAGTATGGTTTAGACTGAAAAAATTGGTCGAGTACAGGTCGAGAATTGGTTAAGACTGTTTCAGACTGGTCGAGTAATAGTTCAGACTATTTTCAATGGCAAAGATAAGGGTCAAGTACAAATCAGTACAGTCGAGTATGGTTAAGACTGGGGTCGAGTAATGTCGAGTAAAATTCAGACCAATTCAGACTGGTCGAGTAAAAATCAGTACAGTCGAGTACAGATATAGGCCATTTCAGACTTTTACTGGTTTGTAGTGTGATGAAGGCGAACTCAGGGATTTACCACAAACACGGCAGAAACACCGGGCCTAACATTTAAGCTCAAGGGTGAGCTCGGATGCGCAATCGTAACTACTCAGCCATTCTCGCTACGCATTTTGTTATTGGAGGCGTAGCTAGAATGGAACAGTAGTTACGATTGCTCGGATGCATTTATTTAAAACATTATTCCATTCTAATTTCAGTATCCTTGCCTACGTTGTTTACCCTTTGCTGCAAACACACGGGCGACAATGATTTCGCGGAATGATGAAAATACGGACCATTCAAGGAAACGAAATTAAAATACGAACTTTTGAGCGAAAAGACAAAAAAAAAAACAACAACATGATTTTCGAAAAAAATTATTTCAGTCGGCGTATTTTTAGAGGGTCGGTCGGGTAAGGGGAAACAAACTTAATTTTAATTTTGGCCTAAGGTTCGAGGGCTTAAAACGTTAAAGTACATGGATGTTAAAAAATGGTATTTTTTTCAAAAGCTAGTTTACTCAGGTATAACATATGTGACAGGCTTTATAATTTACAGGTAGACTAACCATGCTAACATGATTGTTTCTAAATTTAGAAAACTGACCCGATAATATTTGCAAATTTGGATTGTAGATGTCACTATATTTCCTGTAAATGTTTTTTTTTCAACAATTCGGGGGTATTAAATATTTGGATAATTGGTGTAGCTTGCCATTCACACAGTCTATCAATAATCTGAACACCTCCCCTTACAGTCTTCATTGTAAATTACAAATACAAAATTCGTTCATTGTCGGAATATAAGTAACATTTTTTTTGTACAAGCTTTAATGTAAATGCGAGAGAAAGGCGAAGTTCGCTGAGCTTCCTCCTTTTTCGAAGCAAGTACAAATACATGTTATATTTTCCTACAATATACAAACTCTGTTATAATTTACGCTTGAAAACATGTACCTTTATTTTACCGATGTTACTTTTCAATAAAATCGACAATATTTTAACGGGGACCGCAAAGTAAACTGCAACGTAAACAATGATTTAATCAAATGTATCCGTTCGCTTCCAATAGAAGCAGGATACAGGATACCTATGCGTATACTATTTTGTATTTATATAGTAAAATAGTCAACTGCAGGACACATTGTAAAGTCCTTCTTCCAGCACCCGCAAAAAAACAACAACATTTGCTTCAGCAGACAAAGCACATGTACAGTTAGGTTTGAAATAAAGTCATGGACATTTGGTTTAAAAGTAGTTAATCAAACATTTTAATTCATCTTCCAGCATGTACATTTTTGGTTTGTATAAACGACTGTTAACGTCATAATCCAACTACGTTTCCTACGTCTATACTTTTGCAGACCATCAGACTATAGCGTATGGAGGCATCGCACTTTAGCGCAGACCATCGCACTTTAGGGTGCTACATATATAGGGCAGTGCAAAGACTGATAGGACCACACTCAGAAATTATAGGACTGCAAGTCAGTGGTGCTTTGTGGGCCTTGGGAGAACACTGTTTTATGGCCACCATTTATCAGAGATTTTCACAGGTTGTACTGTAATACAGGCCTCTACATTATCATTTTTTCTAACTTGTCCCTTCGGACAAGTTGCAAGAAAATCAACTTGTCCGAACTCTTAACTCACTTGTCCGAATTTATAATTGAAAATCTAACATATTGATGAAATGCACTAATAATACTTGAGCTTAATTGATTGTACCAAATGATGGGAGCATTTTGTTATGTTATATGAATTTGTTTGTAACTAATTTTAAAAGAATACCACATAAAAATTCATTTTCATTATTTCAGGCTGAACATGCTGAAAGATTATTTGCAAGACTGAGTTCTCTGACTCAATGTCACTATCATGTGTCGATCATTAAATCATGATGACATCACTTCCCAAATCACTAGGTTCTCCTAAGGCTATGGACCTATTCATTCTGTAGTAGTGGTATGGGTTAAACCAAGGATGTAAATACACCTGGCCACCTTGTATATAATTCAGCCTTTTTTTGACTTTTTAATTTATTGATGGTAGCAAAACAATCTTTTATAATTTTATTTTGATTTTTATATACATGATATACATTGATACATGATCATGAAGTACATAAATTATTTCACTGAGAAAATCTGCCTTTTTAGATTTTATTTAATTTTTACATCTTTACTTATTATTTTAATACATAGATCTTATTAAATAAAACCTCTTTTAATGTATTGTTATGCATAAAAGCAAAATCAAATGAAACATACTTTAATTTAAAATTTTAAAGTTAAGGTAAAACTCCACATGGAGGTGCTCCTAATTCAAGGAGGCTTATACTATGAAGAAGCATTAACATTGGTTTCTTTCCCCCTTACCCCCTTACGTATATTCCCCTGGTCAGCCGCTGCAAGCATATTAAAATACGTTCAATCAATGGATATTTATTTCTTTTTGTATGATCAATAAAACAACCATTCAATTTTTTGGGAATGTATAAGTCTTGAATTTGATTTATTTTACATCTGACATCGATTTTTCACTTGTCCTGACGGACAAGTAGTATGGTGAATCTACTTGCCCGACGCCTGTGTCCACTTGTCCCGGACAATCGGACAAACGGTAATGTCGAGCCCTATAATAGTTTCCAATGATGCTGCAAAGCAAAATATCCCCAAAATCAATGCAGAGTGTCCACTAGAAGTTATGTCTATCGGATAATCCACATGTTATAGCATGTTACTGATGAAGGTAAATCCAGAAAAGCGCTTTGAACGCATAAAATTTATAATTGTTGTTTTTCATTTTTATGCCCCACTTAGGGGCATTATGTTTTTTTGGTCTGTGAGCCCGTTCATCCGCCTCTCTGTCCTGATTCAGATTAAAGTTTTTGGGCAAGGTAGTTTTTGATGAAGTTGAAGTCCAATCAACTTGAAACTTAGTACAAATGTTCCCTATGATGGTATGATCTTTCTAATTTTAATGCCAAACTAGAGTTTTGACCCCAAATTTCACGGTCCACTGAACATAGAAAATGATAGTGCAAGTGAGGCATCCGTGTATCCGTGTACCGTGGACACATTATTGTTTTTTTTTTACTGACCACAATATGTTATAATTATTCGAAGCATATACAATTTAAAAGCACAAATGATAGGCTACGTTTTACTTGGTCCTGTTGGTGATCCCTATTGGACTACTGTTGGAAGGAGAAGAAGAAAATCAAACAGTTTGAGACTGTATTTCTGACGGTGACTGATCTTCGATAAGAAGAACTATTAAAGATACTTCACTAATTTTTACCCTATCTTGGGCTTACGTTTGTGTTTTTCTTGTGACTGTAATAAGTAGCACACAGTCAACCCTCAATCATGTGTGATAGAGTTACGGGTAACAATCCTTGAAAATCATCCACCATTTTCTAATCATGTGACCGAAGTGTGTAAGGCTAAAAACTTTAATGTAAAAACCGATCTTGTATTGGTTTTGAAGAAATCCAAAAACAAACAAAAATTAAAATAGCAAATATACCGAACTCCAAGAAAATTCAAAGCGAAAAGTCACTTATCAAATGGAAAAATCAACAGCTTTAACACATCAAAAGAATGGAAACCTGGTTTTACAAACAAAGCATGATATAAAACACATTTTGGATTGGATAAAAAGTTTTCTATCCGGGCGTAAGCAATGTGTTCGTATAAATAATACAACTTCAGCATGGTCAGATGTTGTGAGTGGTGTACTTCATGGGACTATTCTAGGACCTGTTCTTTTTGTAACATTTATAAATGACCTTCCTGATGTAGTAAAGGGCATAGTGAACATATGGCAAAATCAAAGGTACTTTATTTAAATCATTTGCACCACGAGACTTTGTCCCTTTTGATCAAATTACTTCTGTTTTGAATCTTGCTATTTTACGATTTTACGTCATTTTATTTGATCTTATATAGCAATTACACAATGGTTACGCTTCCGATTTTTAAACTAAAAAGGCCGGACAGAAGCCTAAAAACATGTACAATTCACCTATATGCGAACAAATTGTTCATTCGACATAGATTTTTGCATATTGGCATTTTTATTAAAAGGGCTTATATAATCCTATTGTAATGGCTGCCGTCATGATAAGGCAAAATGGCCACTATGCAAATTAGCAAATTACCCCAAATTTTGCCATATGAAATTTTTGCCGATGATTGTAAAGTATATTCTAAAGTCTAGTCAGATAATGAGCGCTGTAAGTTACAGGAAAATTTGGACAGTTTATGTGAATGGTCAAATACGTGGAAATTGAAATTTAATGCTGCTAAATGTAAAGTATTACATATTAATCCTGACAATGATCAACAATATCGTACGTTATACCATGTTGGATGATACAGAAAATTTTATTGCGTTATCTAAGGTGAACGAAGAAAAGGATCTTGGAGTAACTTTCGAGTCAAATTTAAAGTTTGAAAAACATATAAGTACTATAAAGCGCAGAGAGTTTTATCACTTATTCATCATTCCTTTGCCTCGGACTACATGGACCAGGATATGTTTCTTACTCTTTATAAGTCAATTGTTCGTCCACTGTTGGAATATGCTACATGTGTTTGGTCTCCGCACCTTAAAAAAGATATTCGTAAATTGGAATCTGTCCAAAGAAGGGCAACTAAACTCGTAAAGAATATAAATCATTTAAGTTATGAAGATAGATTACGCTCATTGGGATTGCCAACCTTGGAATATCGTAGGGATAGAAATGATATGATACAAGTGTATAAAGCGTTGCATGGTATAGATGATATAAACTGGATGAGCCTATTTACTTTAGCACCATCTAATAATACTAGAGGTCACTCCTTAAAACTCTTTAAGAAACAGTGTAAGACGACACATAGACTAAATACTTTTTTCAATTAGAGTAGTGGATCAGTGGAATAACCTGTCAGATTTAACAGTGACGACAAAGACTTTGAATAATTTTAAGTCGGCGTTAAATGCCGAGAATTGGAATCTGTATAAGTTTATATGTTCATGTTAATTGTTAAGCTGCGCACACCTTTATATATAAATAAGTTCTATTTTATAAGTATAATATATATATATATATATATTGTTATGCGATTATTATGAGAGGAGAAATTGCATTACGACAATCCAAGATGAGGGGTCAGAAGCCTTTGGCTTATTTTAAGGACCCGAAGATAAAGGTATAAAGGTATGAAATAAAGGAATATTGCGTGTTAAAGCAAAATCAATATAACTGAAACTGTATTTTGCCTAAATAGTGTTAGGCATTAATCTTAAATCCTAGGATTTAAGCTTAAATCATGAAAAATGTGTCCAGGCATTAATCTTAATGCCTAAAATGTAAATGCGAGTAAATAAATAAAAAAACAACAACATTTGTTCAAAATTAAAACACATTTGGTATATAATAACATGATAAGAACTGATCAGAAGTTTAAAATGTCAACTCCTTGAAATAAAGTCACCCGTTCTGACCACTTTATTTTTAAACTCTGGTATAACCAAAGCTGTAAATTCACGACCATTGTGATAATGCAGTTTATGGGACGCGCTAAAAAATAAAAACATTAAAAATATGAAACCCTTAATTAAAACAAAAGTCACCTCTATTTAAGCACATTTTGACGTACAAAATCTAATGTTAAAAACTTTTGTAAGTTGATTTTGGTATGCTATAAGACATTTATAGCTTCCATTTTGGTTTAATTGGAAATCCATTAAATCAACCTGTCCTCTACTGTTGAACTCTTCGGATAAAATGACCAAGTGTATATCAATATTTGGAATACAATTTAAAAAATATTTTAAATCAAGAACATCTTATCGATTGTATATTTAATTGGAAGATTTAAAAAAAATCCTAAAATTCACTTATTGCCTGAAGTGATGTTTTGCAATAGGCTGAATAGTCATCATTATAATTCAGGAAATAAACTTAATGCCTGAAAATTTCAGGCAATAACTTAATGCCTAGGTTTTACCTTATTGCCTAGGATTTAACCTTAATGCCTAATTTTTGTTATTGCCGCTAACATATACATAATAATAAGGAACATGAGCTCTTAAGAGCTTTTTAACCGACTGATATTAAATAACAAAATATACATGTAATAACATCAGATACATATACAACACAGACATACAGACAGCACATACATGTATTAATACATAGATAGCACATGCGAAATAAAAGCTAAGCAAGATACATATTAATACAAATGTCGAATATCAGCACATAAGAGCACACAGTATCTGGATCCAAGTAGCACTTGGAAATTAAACACTATAAAGCACAAGCAAAAGACTGCAAGCAGCTGCAGCACAGGTAATGCATGAGCAAAACAAAGAAATAATAAATAAAAATAAAAAATTGCAAAAAATAAAAATAAAAAACAAACAGCAGGCTTCAAAGTTAACATCGTTAAGTCATGGCGCAGCAAGGAGTTAAATTATTTACAAGAACTGCAGGTACAATTTTCTGAAAAACACCAGGTAGAGATAAATTTTTTGAACTGGCCAAAAGTTGATATGGCAAGGAGTTCCAGAGTCTTGCTGTCTCATAACTAAAGCTTTTTCTTAGTGTTTTTGGCCGTGGTATATGCGCTATGCCTTTGTACCTAAAATTATATGAATTTTCTTTAATGTTTATTAATTTATGTAGGAATTCCGGACTTGATTTATTAATTATTTTGTAAGTCTCTAATGCCATGGTTCTCATTCTTCTGTTTTTTAGTGAAGGTAGCTTAGACTGTTCAAGGAGTGTATCGTAAGAATTTTTGTAGTCGTCATAAATAAACCTGAGTCCTCTTTCGTGTATTTTCTATTTTCTTTGTGTTTTGTTCACTGCAGAAGTGCCATACATGTAAGAGGACAATAGCTGAGGTTTGACAAGATAAATAAGTGGTATACTGTAAGTTTAGAAAGTCTGGTGAGATGAGTGCCGATTCTTTTTAGTACGTTTAGTTGTCGTGCAGCTTTTGTACAGATGTTTGTGATGTGAGTGTTGAAATCCAGTTTAAAGTCTATTGTTACACCAAGAAGTCTCACCTCGTCGTCACATTTTATGTTGAATCCATTTAGGTTGAAGACCATATTTTGAGTGTGTGTTTTTTTACCTATGGCAATTGCCTGGAGTTTTTCTGGGTTTGCCTGCATTTTGTTGAAGGGGAACCATGATATTAGGGAGTTACTATCTTCCTCTAAGGGTTTAATTACTGATTCCAAAGTAGTACCTGAGTTAGAGACTGATTTAGAGAGGGTGTTATCATCAGCATAGCTATATAATTCACAGTGTTTGATAAATAATAATAATAATAATAATAATAATAGGGAAATTAAATGTAAAAAGTAAATGTCCAAAATTATTAAATCGAGGAAAAGTTAAAAAATTAAAATATATAGCCTTTCAAGACGTCATGATTATTTGGACTACTACTACTACTACTACTACTACTACTAATAATAATAATAATAACAATAATAAAAGTGAAATTAAATGTAAAAAGAAAATGTCCAAAATTATTAAGTCGAGGAAAAGTTATTTTCCTGGATGTCCGTAGTTCCGAGGGAAAATAATCTTTTCGAGATTTAATAAATTTGAACATCTACTTTCCATGAAGGCCATAGCTGTATCATTATGCTGAACTGAATACAAAGATATAATTTTCCTTGAATGAAAATAAAAATTTGAGATAAAAGTTCCTCTCGACTGTAACTAGTAAAAATCAAGATTTCTCATAGATCTGTACGTATTGCATACTCATTCAAGTATATCAACGAAACTTTTGTAGCTTGTTTAGAGTGATTTTTGAGTCTGTGTCTCAAAATGTTTTCGATGTCCTGATCCGAGAATGAGCAAAATATTGAGGCGGCCGCCATATTTCCCAGATGTAAACAAGCGATATGATATTTCTAGCTTGTTATTATTTTGATGTGCAAATGTTTGCCAAAAACAGTCATTTTAGCTACGCTGTTATTCCCGAACAGTTATTTTGCGTACGCGCTTATTCACAAACAATTATTTTGCCTACGCGCAGATTCTCTAACAGTTATTTCTGTTCGGTGTGAGCCAAGGCTCCGTGTTGAAGACCATACTTTGACCTATAATGGTTTACTTTTATAAATTTTGACTTGGATGGATAGTTGTCTCATTGGCACTCATACCACATTCTTCTTATACCTATTTCGCCAACGCGACATTTGCCGCCAGAAAATGGGGTTATTCTCCTTGAAGGAATGAAAAACATACAGTAATATCTTAGTTATTTTACAAGTGCTTGCTACAGTAAAGGATTAAAATAATAATAATAATAATAATAATAATAATAATAATAATAATAATAATTGTACTATTAATAATAATAATGATGATAATTATAATAATAATGATAATTATAATAATGATATAAATAATAATGATAATAATAATAATAATAATAATAATAAGGATGATGATAATGATTATGATGATGACAAATAATCATGATAATAATAATAAAATTAATGTAGAGAGAGAGACTCCTAACATGGAACATGCACAAAGATGTGGGTGGTTTAGACTTTTAATTTTATTATTGTTCCAAGAAAATTTGTACTCAAAATCAAACCAGCAGAATTGATTTTTTTTTAAATATGGTCTCAAACTAGAGATAAGTGAATTGATATAAACCCAAAAGATGACCTTCACCAATAACGTAAAAGACAGTTAACAAACAAGTTATCCTTATACATTGCATTACCTGCAAAGGCATGTTGTGAAATATCACCCTTGACTTTTTAGTGTTTAATGCATTAACTTACAAGAATGATTCACAAAATCAGTACGATATACATTTAAATAAAGTGAAACTTGCCACAGAACCACAGAACTAGTTGATCTAATTTCAAATATCACAAAAGTAAGTATATTTCAGCGAGCTTGTTATCCATCTTTATGTTGTGGTGAAACAATTTCATAGCGATTCAGGCTTGTATAGCAAAGGAACACAAATATATAAAACAGAAAGAAAATAAGTTGATTAGATGAAACAGAAAAGACACCTTTGAGTATATACTTTAAAAAAATAAAAGAAAGAAAAAAATGAGTAAGCGCTTTCTATCGTTTAAATTGTTCTTCACAAGAAGGAGATTTAACAGGACAATCTACTGCTTGATAGATGGTGACAAAACAACTCCAGTTGCCGCCAACAGACAATTTCAGTCATGTTTATTCATTCGTAGATCTTATCTTGCTGCAATTTTTTTTATAGTTTTTATCTATGTAGTATAGTTTTCAAGATAATAGGCATAGAATTGGTATAAATAGGTTAGCATTTAAGGACAATAACACTTATAAAGAGTTGACTGATAATTTGGACCATGTTGTCTGTCTTAATTGTAGATCCTATCTTGTTGACATTTTTTGCTATTTATATTTCTATCTTTCTATCATAGTTTTCAAGATAAAATGGAAAAATGCAAACAAATTGGTAAAAATCGCCATTAAAGGACGATAACTTCTACAAAGAGTCGACAAACCATTTCAGCTTTATCAACTTATTTGTAGATCTGTTCTTGCTGATCTTTCTTGCTATCTTAAGTTTCATCTATCTAATATAGTTTTCAACATAATAGGTAAAAATACACATAATTAGTAAAAATCTTCTTTAAGGGCAATAACGCCTATAAGAACTTGACTGACTTGATCTTTTTGTAAATCTTGTCTTGCTTGTAAATTTTGGAATTTAAAATTTTCTCTATTCATTTTAGTTAAAGTTTCCAAGATAAAGGCAAAAACGAAAAAAAAATGTCAAAATGCATCATAAAAAGGCAATTACTTCTACAAAAAGTCGTCAGACAGTTTTTGTGTAATTGGACATAAGGTAGATTTCAATATTTTGAACATTTCTGCGCCTGTTAAATTTTCTTTATCTATAACAGTTTTCAAGATATTAGACAAAATTTGCATTTTTACTCTTTGTATAAAATGACAGTTGTTCTAGAACACCCTTTCCGCCTATAAGAACGTTATTGATATTAAGGTTTTTGTACGTTTAAAAAAGATTGTTAACTCTTAGCCAATTTTTGATTTTCATCCCGAAAATTTTCTGCTTCCACAAGATGAGTTATTTGTCTAGATCATCAACTCCAATTGGAGCTATAACAGACAATTTCAATCATGTTGACTCATTCGTAGATCTTATCCTGCTGCATTTTTTTTTTAGTTTTTATCTATGTAGTATAGTTTTCAAGATAATAGGCAAAGACTTGGTAAAAACAAATCATCATTTAAGGACAATGACTCTTATAAAGAATTGACTGACGATTTGGACCTTGTTGTCTTATTTGTTGATCCTGTTTTGTTGATAATTTTTGCTATTTATATTTCTAACTTTCTATCATAGTTTTCAAGATAAAAGGCAGAAATGCAAACAAATTGGTAAAAATCGCCATTAAAGGGCGATTACTTCTACAAAGAGTCGACCAACCATTTCAGCTAATCATTGTTGCTCTTTTAAGTATCTATTTATGTAATATAGTTTTCAACATAATAGGTAAAAACATACACCATCGGAAAAGATTATCATTAATGGGCAATCACTCTAATAAGACGATTTTGGTCAAGTAATCTTATTTGTAAATCTTGTCTTGCTGGTAATTTTTGCTATTTAGAATTTTCTCTATCAATTTTAGTTAAAGTTTTCAAGATAAAAGACAAAAATGAAAAAAAAAAATGTTAAAATTCATCATTTAAAGCCAATTACTTCTATAAAAAGTCGCCTGACAGTTTTGATGTAATTTGACAGAAAGTAGATTTCAATATTCTCAACATTTCTGCTCATGTCAGATTTTTCTGTATCTATAGCGATTTTCAAGATAATTTTCAGCCATTTCGGCCAGATTAGTTGGCAAGCGGAGTCGTCGGATACAATTTGTAAACTAAATACCACAAGGATGATTATGACCCTTCAGGTCAGGCAAGCTAATAAAAAAAGCATATATAGACTCGGATATTTTTGTTATAGAGAATATTGTAAAAGAGAGGCAAAATATACCAAAAGGATATTCAAACTCATAAGTCGAAAACTAACTGACAATGCTATGGCAAAAAATGAAAAATGATAAAAAAGAAAAAGTATACAAAACACAACATAGAAAACTAAAGACAGAGCAACACGAACCTCACCAATAACCGGTGATGACACGTGTGCCTTTTGATAACACTATAGTTAGAGAAGGGGTTATTGTTCCTGTTGATTCTTAATAAATGGACAACTTTATCATCCTTCATCAATTTTAACAATCCTAAAAGGGAGTTAGTCTGTTAGTATCTTATATTTGCGTTGTGGGTTGTGTCCAATTCATTTAGGGTCATTACTTTATTATCGATGCATGGATGTTTGTTACACGCACGAGATTATTTCTTATGGAAAGACAATTTCATTTCATATTATGCAGACTCGAATATTAAAACTACTGATGAAATAGAATCGCTTTAGAAAAAGGGCATCAACATCACGATTATAAAAAGAATGTTTCTCTATAAACCAGAAAAAAAAACCAAAAAACAGAAAGACCTTAAAACATAGTCACAAATATAACATCACCAGTAATAGCGTAGAAAAGAGTGCTCATCATTATTGAAAAGTCATGAGCTAACACATACATTTTATCTAAATTAAGGCCATTGGCAAGAACATTAATTCCAAGTAGATTTCAGACAGTGCCGAAAACGCCACATTGTGCAACACCCACATCATTTCTATTAATACAGATTCGAAAACAGTAATAACGTATGTTAATCTAATTTTGACTCGTCTACACGTGATTTGATATATATATCCACTAGACTCAAACGACCGGGTTGCACAAAATGTTTCACAAACACTAGGAAATGGACAACAATGAAATTTAAATATATTAACTTAAATATTAAGTGCAAAATATGGGGGATCTTTAAACAACTACAGGTATCGTTTATTGAAAACAGTACTTAAAAGACTAATACGATTAACGTCCAAAGTCACGAAAAAAATCAGGGAAAGTCCCCAATCCATGCCACAATAGGAGGTACAAAACTTCAATATATGTACAATCATTCTGTGAGGCTACAATGATGTAGGTTGAAAACTGTATAAGGAGCTGATTACACATAAAGAAACTGTCTTTGTACAATTTGCTGGAAAAAAGACTCAGTTCCCAATTCTGGCAAAAAGTGGTAATACTTCTTCAAACAATTCCGTTATATCAGGTGTGAAAATCAAGTATACGTGTCACCTTTTTAAGATGTTTTAAGGATCTGGATTGAAACCTATAGGAGGAGTTGATAACACAAAATAGGTATCCATTTCTTCCGATCTCCCCAAACCGCCCGACATCACCATACTATAAATACTATAAGCAGGTTTTGCACTTCGTGCACCACGTCCTAAAATGCAACCGCAATGATTTAACATCTATGGTGTAATTATTACTTTTATCAATAAGACGGTTCAGAGTCATGAGAAGAGCTGATTGTACTGTTATTAGAACAATTCTAAAGACATTTTGTCCAACAGTAAAATCATATACATTGGCTTCAAATGTGTTGGTTTGAACGTTCATGATGAAGGTTAAGTCAGAAAAGCGCTTCAGATACACGAAACTTATAAAGTAGGAATACTTTATGAATTGATTAAGTTTATCCTCAATATAATTCAGAATACCCTTTTAAGTATGCAATCAATTCAAGGCTTGCTCACCCAATGTTGCCAATATGGAACTATAAACTGTCATACAAGTGAGAGGTTTAACTAGCTATAAAAACAGGTTTAATACAACATTTTCTTTGGAAAATGCCTGTACTGAGTCAAGAATATGACGGTTGTTTTCCGTTCGTTTCTTTTGTTGATAAAGTCCAACGTTCGAGTTTGTCAGATTTTATGTACGTCTCCTTTATGAATTTACCTTGGAGTTTGATATTTTTATTAGGCTTATTTAATCAATAAAGTATTCTATGTTGTGTTTTGTGTACTATTGTTTGTCTTTCGGTCGTTTTTCGTTTTTTTGCCATGGCATTGTTTGTTTGTTTTCGACGTGCGAGTTTGAATATCCATTTGGTATCTTTCGCCTCTCTTTCTTTTATCATCAATATTTCAATACTGTATTAATATATTTATTTGTATACTTATTTTTAAATTCAAATGTTATGTGGGTACCTATGTAACTCCAGTTTTTAACCTGGTTATTATAATTTTTATATACACGTATAGAGAAAAAAATAACTCTCTTGAATTACATACAAATAAATTATTTTAAGGGTGGAGGAAAATATATGTAGATGGATGAATGTACTATTAAATTATTGAAATAATGATGATAATTGATTTGTTAAAAAGGTAATGTGAATTATATTGAAGGATAAACTCAATTCATTTATAACGTATTCCTATAAGGTAATATAAATCTCTTGATCCGCTACGCCATAAATATCGCGAGAACTACCAAAATCGCACAAGAAAGTTGTCGGGTAAAAGATAGGAATCCCACGCAGCTATAGCTTGACTACTTAATCAAACCAAAACCAAAACATCAACAATCGGAATCGGCGTATTCAATTCACTACTCAAATATGCAACAGGAAAACGTGCACAACCCATCCCCCACCGAAAACACAAAACAAGAAAAACTAATAAATCCACTCTAAAAAAGGAGTACCCCCATAAACAAAAACAACAAAATTATGACAGAGTTGTAGTTCTGTGAACCAAGCAAAATGATCAAAATACACTAGTACTGTACACATATGCTGCATCACACTTTCTTCATCTATTAACCTGAATGTTTTTATCCTAATGTAATGGTTTTGAAATTCGTTTATATTGCAACTATAACGCTAATAGTGTTCCTTTATAGAATTTATTTTTAGAAATGAATAATTACAATTTTACCGATGTGTTTTTATTTTTACCAAGTTGAAGTATTAATTTTAAGCACTCAATGATACAAACCATATGACAAAATACAAAACAATAAAACAATAGAGATATGAGGTCAATATCAATGAAACAAAATATGTTGAAATAGTTTGCAAACGTTTGTGCAAATCTATATTTACTTTAAAGTTACTGTTTATAAAATGTTGAAATATTCAAAACAATATGGTTTTTCTACCCCCAGGTATATATAGACTTAGCCGTATTTGGCACAACTTTGCGAAATTGTCGGTTATAAAGCTCTTCAACTTATTATTATGTCACCCAATCGACAATGTCGGGACATTTGACTGTTCCTCCGTTTCTTTTTTTTATCATTATTAGACCTCCACTTTTTGTCCCTGGCTTTTCTGTAAGACTACTGGACCAATGTTGATAAAACATCAGCATAATGAGAAGCACCATATTTAGATGTGCAGTTAGACTTTGGAACTTTTAAATGGCCGCCGTTATCATGGAAACAGAACAAATGCGAAAAATATTTTTTTCTGTTTTTGGTGAATAATTGGAGTATGCCTGAACTTAAAATCATCAAATTTTTATACAACATAGGTGTCCACTATATACTGGTTTTGGATGATTATGAGAATCTCCAGAACTACTGTATTGCCATCGAAACTGAAAAAAGTTTGCATATGTAGATGTGGCATTTGAATTTGGAATTTCCAAAATGCCACCGTTGCCATGAAAACTGCAAAAATGTCAAAAATTTCAAATGTTCCAAACTCAATGAAATTGAATATAAATTTTAACTGGCAAGCATACTTTTGACACTACGCCTTTATAAATGTGTTGTCGACACAGGTACTGATGTTCTCACTGCCTTTGCTAAATATCAGAGACTTTTGACTTTGGAATTTCCAAAATGGCCTCTGTTGCCATGAAAACGACAAAAATGTGAATGATTTCAAAATGCTTCATACTTAACGAAACTTTACAGAAATGCTAACTGTCATACCGTTTTTATATATATCTGGCTATCGACTTTGGAATACAAACTGGCTGCCGTTACCGTGGCAATGGGGGTGGATGACATCCGCTATTGCTTGCAATAGCAATTCAAACTGTTTTGATGAGTCGTATGTAAGCGAAACGCGCGTCTGGCGTGCCAAATTGAAAGCCTGGTATCTTTGATGATTTTTTACATTGAAATGATCACTAAATGAATATAATTTTATATTACCAAAACGAAATATAAGACGAAACGCGCGTCTGGTGTACCAAATTATCAGCCTGATATCCTCAATGAAATTTTACTGCCTACATTTGTCTATACAAAGGTTTCTGTTTCCCTTCATGGAATATTTTGCCTTTTAACATGTTTAACCTTGTTTTTTTTAATGTGAGAAAGAAGGAATATTATGAATATGTCACAATGAATTTTGTTTAAATTTATGACATATCAACCAAACTTGCAGTCATTGTTATTTAAATGTGGTATTATATCGGTTGAATCACTAAAAGGTGTGTTAAACAGATATACAATGGACTACCTAGTACCCACAATTCAACAAATTAAATCTATTTTTGGATAAACTTCCTTGTATGATCACACAAATAACTCTTATCATTGCGTATCAACATAAACGTTGGAAGACATTAAAAAGAAAAGCCATCTAAACAATAGTAGATGGATAAATACATATAATCATTCGTTTTGCATTCATGGAAAGCGACGTTGACCAGTACTATTAATGAGCCATTTTTGATGTGCATATGGAAAGTTACACAGACTGCTGATTTTCGATTTGTTTTTGCAGCATTATTTTTTACAATCGAGAGAACATTTCCATAGTGAAAACAATTGAAAGCATCTTCAAAGTGTTATGTGTCATCAGATATCAATGTACCCAACTCACCGCTGCAATGAGTACCAACACACCCGAGGCACGGGATTTATTACGCCTTTATAAATGTGTTGTCGACACAGGTACGGACGTTCTCACTGCCTTTGCTAAATATAAACTATTACCAACATACAACGGAAATTTTAAACAATATCTTGATGACAAAAAACATGAACTATTCCATCTCTGGCAATCTCAGAAGCTATTGTGTTGCGCATGCCCAGCAGCAGGTTGCAATCTTAAACGAATGAGTCACATGAGTAACTGGATATTTAAAAAGATTTATGAAGATAATGGTACTGAGAATAGGGGACATATTGTCCGTAATAGCAGAAATATTGTACAAGTGTGTCTACACAAATATGTCACACGAAACATTGCGATTCACGAACTTGATATTAGTACAATATCGTTTCTTCTTCGGAATTTGGCCATACTATCCCAAAACGAAACCACTTCATTGGATATAATTACCACCACAAGAAGTCAGATTTGCCATGCTTATTCCATGAACTGCTATCCCATGGCCTTATTGAATACAGCGTGGACTGAATTAGAGAATGCTTTAATAGATCTAGTGGATCCGTCTTTCAAACGGATCATCCGAAAAGAAATCAAGCAATTGCGCAAAGCTGATTTAGAGAAGGAAGAAATAACAGAATTGATGAAAAACGCTGAGGAGGTCAATATTGTATGTATAATTAAAGATACTGCGCTCGATATACTACTCAAATACATCAAGGCTAGTTAGCAATCTTGCACTTCTATACTTATGAACTAGATTTTATTAATGATCAAGGTCCGAAGATAGTTCTCATATATATCTAAAGTATGCAATACCATCCATGCCCTATTAAGTCTGACTCGTAGTTATAGGCAAAGTAACTTTCATAGTTTACCCCACTCCCCTCAAATAATTTTTTGCATTAAAATTGTTTATTGCTACAAGCAAAATGCTTGATCCACGGCAAATATGTGCAAAGAATGATTCTCTATGATGTATGCAAAAAAATTTTGTTATATATAAATAATAAACGTTTTCAGTGAGCCCAATCGGGGCTGAGCATAAATAAGTATACAGGTAACATAAACCACAAAGAAAAATACATAATTATATTATATATATCACACAATTAACTTCTTTATAGCACTCAATTTTTTAGTCTGAAGGTCTTTCATTCTCATTCATAATGATGAAGACCCTGATTACTTGGAAATCTATTGATGGATGAAATCTTTAAGCGTATCTTTTCAATGTTATTAAAATTTTAGTTATACCAAACAATTGGGTCACTTTCGTCATTTATTACTAAACTTACATTTTAAACAGAAATGGATTTTATCATCTTATTATCTAGGCACTGGACAAATCCTATCTTTTCTTTGGACTTTCGTATATCTACCAAATTCAGTTAAAAGTGGGTTTTCACTCGTTCTGAATTTTATCAATAATTATTTTTGGTGTAATAAATTATGGCAGATATAGTTCAAGTTTCCTATCATAGCCCTTTTTACTTATTTAATGCTTTTTCTAAGAATAAAAATAAAGTTCTTGTAGGAGTCGACTGAAAAGTGACTAGCAAATATTTTCCCTTAAGTCTTACAATCTTATAGTCTGAGATAAGCGATTTCAATTTCATTAATGCATATTCAATAAAAAAAATTGACCCCTCGGCTCTTATAAAATAATAGACATGCATGCATATATGAACAGTCTGTTTCTGTCTCAAGAAATCTTTTTTTAAAACACTTTAAATGTTAACCATAAGCGAATTATAGATGTCATAGCGAGGAAAAATTCGATTTGGCTTTATATGAACTCGAATTATTTGATTAGAATATAATATTAAACGATGCTTTGGCGACAAATTAAAGTTTTTAAAAACTCGTATCTTGTGCACTTTAAATCTTAAAGTCATATAAAACGAGTCTCTCAAATTTTTAGGACATTATTGATCCAATGCATGTATACAACCTAAGTCCTCCATGCACAATTGTATTTTTACAGTTATTACGAATTCATAACTTATTATCGATAAAAATATTTGTTTCAATGAAAACTTTACCTGCTTATTTACTTTCGTGTTTCATTGCCGGAGTTTACTGAACGCGCTTAGTACACAATCAACACAGATGATCATGGAGCACATAAAAAATAAGTGAGATGATAGACATGTAAAATTTGTTTTATACATGTTACAAGTAACTCTAATGGTATCTTTTAAGAAAAAAAAAAACGTAGCTTGTACTAAAGTCACATTCTCCATCTTAATTATATATATATATAAAATCAAAATTGGCAATACATATTTTGTTTTATTTCAGGTTTTAGTAGAATTGAAATCCTCCTGTAATAACAATTTCAAGCATTTTAAAGGTATGGAAAGCAGACTTACAAATATGTCATTCAATAACACAGAAGATATCAAACAACATACTACTGAACAAACAAGAGTTTTGGCAACACAAGCCCAACAAGCACTCTCAGAAAAAATACAAAATACAGAGGAGAAATTAGAAAACTGTATCAAATTCGAGGTCGAAGAAGTGATGGAATCTCAAGAAAGCCGTTTTCAACAAATAGGAAATCAGCTGCATGAAACCAGGACAGATATCAAGGAAGTCAAGGAAAACCAAGAGAAAACACAAGGCAAGGATGTTATGTTCTGTTCATTATCTCAGATCGGAAAGTTATTACTCTAAAATGAATAAAAGACAATACATGAGCTTCATATCTTTATACGAGATAAGTTTAGGCAACAGTAGTTTATTGAAGCTTAACTGTTATAAATCGGTTAAGAAAATACAAAATCTAGGTCACGAACAAAAACTGAGAGAATTGCTTAAAACCTCCAAGGAGGAGGAACGGTACGTCGACACGGTAAGAATCTCCTGCTATGCATACACCAACCAACAAGCGAATCCACACTCAGTCAAAATGTCACAATTAGTAACAAGAAACATAGTAAAATTACAGTCATATGTCTCTTATGGCCGCAATAAACCTGTCGCCAGACAGTTCAGACATAGACAAATAGAAATGGTCAATCAATTCGTGATGTTGATTATAAAACCTATCGAAAAATCAATTTTAGTCGTTCTTCCTCATGATTGTGTTGGAGCACTGTTTTTCATTGAGCTTATCCCTATGAATGAAGGCCGTATAGCGTAAACAAGAGTAACGTTCTAGTAGCGATATGTCAATGCCATACCAAAAGGGTATGTTACTGCTGCAAAATAGGAAATTGACTACTTTAAAGTTGAAATCATCATGTTTATTATAGATTCTTGTTTGAAGTCGTCCATCTCTATTAATATGGAGGAAAAAATCAAGATATGAAACAGATTTCATTTCGTGGACGACATCTTACCGCAAAATTTACCCGATGCGAACATTAAACTGTTCTTTAAATGCATTGTACTAGTTCATGAAACGTGAACATTGAATTGTCCCATCTAAAGTCCAAACCGCCAACGAAATGCGAGGCGAAAATAGCCCCATACTCTATATTTTTCCATTTCTATTTATCAATCGCATTGTTTTATTATTGGAAATTAAAAGCGTTCAGAAGATTAGAAAAAAAGAAAGTTTAAATATTATGTCTGCTCATACATGTATGAGTTTAGAAATTTTAAATATGCATATTCACAAATTATTCTCATTTCTCAATAAAGACAGTATATTTTCAACGTCTTTTCTCCTCATCATATCAAAGAAAGAAGGACGGACTGTGATTTTTTAAGTTCTCTTTTTTGTAAATGATGTAGGATTTCCAGTTTTACTGTGAATTTCAAGTTCTGTAGTTATCCTTTCAAAAAATAATTTTACATATACAAAGAACATTGTTTGAGGCTTTGTATGCTGGGACGACAACATATTTAACGTAAAGATATGATAAAGGATCAGAAATAATATACCAGATTAAACAAGACATGCAAGATTTATCAGGAGGTTTGAATTGTACATTCATGAATTTCCCTAATAAGCTCCTCTGTTTGAAACTGTTTATTTATACGTAACGTTAATAATGCTTATGTTAAACAGAAAAAAAAAATTCAAACTCGTTGTTCTTATGACGTTTTTTGTTGAATTTCATGTGTACTTTTTTTATTTTTTTTTTATTTTCTCTGTTTGCTTGGTGTCACCTATCTTTTAAATGTCTGAATGCAGAAAATAGAAAACAAATGTTCAAAAGATTAAAAAAAAAAAACCCAAAGATTAATATTATGTCTGCTCATGTGAGTTTAGAAGTTTTAAATATGCACATTCTAAATGTTTTATAATTATTTTGTTGTTGAATTTTGATTCCATTTTTAGTGGAAATATTAAGAGCCATACAGAATTTAACGCTGTCAGTGAAGTATGAAAGACCTGTCAACTTACTTGTACCTGAAGAAACATGTGAAGGTAGAATATATTTATATATGTAGCAAATAATATTTGTCTTATATGAAATAAGTTTAATATTAAGTATGTGTTGAATTCCTTTAGAGAAAATATACGCAGTGAAGAAAAAAAATACTACCTTTAACTAACGGCAACGTTATATTTCAAAATTGAATCTTCTTATATTATAATGGAGATTGTTTATTGTAAAATAAGAAATATAAAAAATTACTATTTTGATTTTAGATGCAATGGAATGTCCTGTCCTCTGGCAAATAGAAACTCCTGAGCACTGGAACCTAGAAGCAGTAGAAGCAACGCTTCGAAATCCATCAAACAATGATGAACAATTTAAGGAGAAGTTTGTGAGGAAAGGCTCTTTGATTATGTTGACAACAATAGCAGCAAGTATACTCATTGATCCTGAAGCATTTGAAGCTGCGGTCATATCATTCCTTACGAAAATGATAGACGACTGTAATATCAACACAGACACACCTTGCCGACTTGACGTCACGCTTCATATTTTGAATGCTAATGAAGGTTTGTGAATCTTAATGCACTAAAGTAATGGCAACATAATGTACCAAAAGGGTAAGGTGCGGGAGTCCTTTCATTAACACTTAAACCCAAATAAGCCTCTGTAATGTCTCTTTATATACATACTAGTGGTTTTCGTTGGTAACTGTGTGTCATGGTTATTTCATAAGCTGTATCGGTTGTACGGTGCATATGCCCGTGTGGCATGGTTAATTGTAAATGTTTAGTTGATGTGATACTTGTAGTAACATCTTTATCTTTAAGACTTTCAGCATATATTCAATTATATTAGTTAAACAGTCGAGGCATCTCAGAGTCTGGACTTTTGGTTATCATACATGAAAGGAAGCGGTTCTAATTGACATTTTGTTTATATTAAGGCACAATCAGACGTGAATGGGAATACACATTTCCTCGTATGCGTATATCACCCTTGTAATAGTTTAACAGGTTTGTGTAGCTTTTTTTGTAGGAATTGTTGAACTAAGATTGTTTTGTTGGTTTACATTAAGGGAAAATAGTTTTTATTCAAATGTCTATTTCATTATTCTGCTATATAGTGTAGATACTAGTGGGATCTTTGAAAGAGTCATGAACAAAGATAAGTAACCGTACTCGTTTTCAATGAATATGAGGTTCAAATTAATTTTTTTTCAAAATTACATATATTACGCAATAAAATAGTCAAATTGCATTTCTTTAAAAGCTCAGGTTTATGTGCAATAAAAAAAATTACCAAGTCAGATGTATTGTTTCGTTTCAAATCTTGAGTAATGTTTTTGCATTTATGCAAAAATAAGTTAAAGTTGCTACCCTTTAATGAGCAGTTTGACAAGACTATTGTCATATCAATGCTCATGATTTTTCGTGTATTTCAAAATACATAGACTAGAAAGTATGTTCTACCATGCTTATTTTACAGAAAGCTCTTAAAATAGTTCTGGGGAATATGTTTCCCTTATTGTCGTCTCATATAATACAGAAATATAATTTTTTCCCGCCATGACATTCCAAGGCTTATAAAAGTATAAGGTCATTGTGAGAAAAACGCCGTTAACTATGAACGTTACGTGAAATTGTGTAAACATAAAAGTTTATGTCTGTAATGAATTAGAAGTCTGGATGTTTTAAATATCAAATAAAAATATAAGCTTTTAGCTTAAAGTAAGGAACTAATCACCAATGCCAATATGAAGTTGAAATGTAAATTTTACTTCTTTATGATTAGTCTAATAAAACATAAATGTATCATTAAAACACCATTTTCTTTCGTATTCATTTCATTACTGCATTGCACATAACCTTTTTTATAATGAATAGTTATTAAATATACATAAATATTGTCATACTTTATATTTGTGTCAACAGTAATACTTCACTCTCCATTTATTAACCATACAATATATGTGTAGCATAGGAACAGCCAATAACAAATACTATATATAACTCTTTTGAGAATGCTTCATTTTTATCGCTTCTGCACTTAGGTGTTTCATTTGTGCGGATATCTGTTAAATGATAAAGTTATTAATTACAACTATCAATAGTTTTACTGAATATGACTATAACGCTACCTTAAATGGAAAAACAAGATATTCGTCTTTTTAAAAAGAGGGTACCCAAACTTGCCATAATTATAGGGCGAATTTAACTAGCAACACTTATTAGGTAATTGTCGATGCGAAAAGGACACATCGTTACTAACAGAACAAGCTAATTAAATTCTTAAAATGTCATGCAAGCAAATTTCAAATAGATAATTACAGTATAAGCTGGTTAAACAGCTATTAAATGTCATGCAAGCACATTTTAAAGAACACTACACTATTCTGTTGTAAAATTGAAAATCTAACCGCATTGAGTTAGAACTGTAACAGTTATTATTTTCGAAAGATTAGCATACTTTTGCGAAGTTTAAACAGCTAACAAAAAGAATGGATCCAATTCTAATGCTACAAACGGGAAGATATGTGATGTATGATTAGGTGTATAAATTTCTAAAATATCCATATAATAAGTAAACAGAAAGATCATCAACAATATTAGAAATTTATCATAGAAGTCCAAAGCAGTCAAAAGATTTGTTTTGCATGGTATATTCAAAGTATAATTTATTTTATAAGTTGAAGGCTGTTGAAAATGAAATATGAATTGAAAGTAAATCATATATATATATATATATATATATAAATTGAAGACTGTATGCAGTTCCTTCAATCCCCTCTAAATGTAATTGAATAAAGTTTAATTGTCGTTTCTATTTTTTTTTTTTTGGAAGAGGCTAAAACACTTTGTTTTGGTTACATTTTTGCTGGCATGCACACTATGCTGAAGAAGTTTTTCGTATTTGTTTGGGGTGGAAATTATTTTATCCTTCATAAAACTATTGTCAAGTTTCAATGTGCTTAATGTTTATAATTATCTGTTCTATCGAATTTAATAGCTAGACTTATTAAAATTGTATCAGTATAATAAATGCACCGTATCGAATGTATATGTTATGTTATTTTTGTAAACTTCTTCTAAGAATGTTATGCCTCGCATGTTAAGTCTGGTAGAGACATGCATCATTAATCTTTCAAAATTAACGGAAAATTAAAATCAACCACTACAAGCTTTTATTGGGAAAAATTTTAAACTAAATATGAAATACATGTGTATTTTAATGCGTGTGTTCAGCGAAAAATCACATTCGAAGATGCCTTATGACGATATACAAAACAAAGACCCATTTAACTGTTGTTTTAATCTTAACTGACATGAGAGGCCAACTGTGCATTTACTATGTTGTACATATTGTCCCTTCTCCAGGCTTCTATCTTTTTTTTTTATGTAAAAAACTCTCTCTAAAGCCGTTATGCTCTTTCATACCGGCTCTTGTACTCTTTAGAATATGTTCATTCATCCCAATTTTAGAAAGTTCTTCCTGTAAATAGCAATCTACTCTAAAAGCAAATAAGCTGTATATCAAATAAAAAAGTGCGCATAAAACTTGCATTAAATGGAAAGGGTATCTACTTATCAAGTACGAAAATAGTTACATTTATCTTTCTCAGTCTAAGCAAACTATCGCATTTATCAAAGAGATCAAAACAACTCTGACACATTTGGTCAATTTTGCAGTATTATATGACCAACATCGGAAGGAACATTTTTACTTAAGGCGAAGTGTACGTAATTAACTACTCCACAGAATTTAAATTTCACATATGAATTCTGCTTGTATAAATACACAAGAAAATACAATAAAAAAGCCGTTTACGTTTTTGAGATACGAGCTGTTGAAATTAACAACATGGTGTGCCAACAATACATAGACTATATAAGGAAAATCATGAAATTTGGCACGAATTTTTACATGAGGAAGATATTCTATTTCATTAGTCCACAGATTTTTTTCAAAAATTGATATATGATTTAAAACTGAACGACAATAGAAATGAGCTGTGTCGGATAGAAATCGACCTTATGCAAATGAATATCAATAAATCTGTCAACTTGTTTCAAGTTGAAAAAATATTTATGCAAAGTCTGTAACTGTTTGAAAATTGAGGTGATATATGAACCCTACATGACTGACCAAAATTCATCTTTTATTTCGTATTTGAATGTTCCAAGATCAATCTAAGTCTTATACATGTACATGTGTATGTGCAGTTACATAAGGTCGAGTTCTATCCGACGCAGCTCAGATGAAACTTGCATATTACCCATATGTTCTATTATTAGCCATGTCGGCCATGTTGATTATAACATGATACACTAATGGTGATTGTGTTGTATTTTGCCAAATAGTTTCAGAGGAGAAGATTTTTGTAAAAGTGAACCGACGACGAAGACGGACGCCAAGTGATGAGAAAAGCTCTCTTGACCCTTTAGGCCAATTGAGCTAAATATTAGGCTATTTTGGCTGTTTTGGCTGTTTTGCCCTAAACGCAAGGCATGTTAAGCCCTAATAAAAATATTCAGATTAAATTCAAACTCTGAACTGACAAACTTATATAACATTAACATCTGCATGATCTGAATAATGTTATTAAGTAGATATATATTACTGCTTTGTTTCAACTTCGAATGTAAGGGGCCAACAACTAAACCTTGAATATATTTTATCACATAGAGTATTGTATAGACTTCTATACTGTTATTTCCTTTTTGTTTCAGTAAACGTCACATGCATATCACCAAGCCCATCTTCAGACGAAAAAGCTGTTCAAACTGAAGGTAAACATTATCAAAAATTGAGATAGTATGTTCCACAAACCATTTAAATGAGTTTCTGAAGCATGCTCTAATCGATATTTCTTTTTTCTATATTCTGACTGACAGTGAATACAAGTTATCTTTGGGATCATTAATGTCAGATTAAAATTGATAACTACAAAATCATACAAAATATTTACATCATCAAACGTACAAGCTAGTAATGAAATTCATCTTTTCTCCTCGGTGTTTAGGGAAATCTTAAGATAATTAAACATGATAAAAAATGCATAGAAATGTTCTGAAAATTACTGTACTTTATACATGTCATTGGGTTAAATACACATTTTGCGTCGACCTTATGAATAATTTCTGCGCTTTTTAGATTCTTGACCTTGATGTTTCTTTGGTTATATACTTGGCATAGAAATATTGTTTCTAAAAACAGGATTTTCACTTTGCTTTCAGTGAGTTAGTATCTTGGAGATGCATAAAGTATAAGTGGTGTATATATGAATATGAAAGTAATCCAACAAAACAAATTATGAAAAGTCATATACATGGTAAATCACTGTCCTGAACAATAGACATGTGCCTATACAATATGTCAAGATCATATAGTACAGTGACAAGAAAGGTTAATTAAAAACCTTGACAGACCAAATAACCTCACGGTTATTTTTGTCTTATGTTGAAGATAATTATACTGTCATTTGATTTAAGCCTGTCGTTAAGTGCTATAGTGAATAGTGATGCACATCTTTGAAAATTGTTGTTGTCGGTCAGTAGGGGGACTTGTTCTTTTGTTTCACTATTTTTTTTTACAATTTTTTGGTCATCCAGCATGAATATTAATAAAAAAAAATAATGGAATAATGCTCTGGACATGTTCTATATTTTGCTTGTTCTATTTACATCTGATTGTCAGAGATCGGTGACTTATAATATCCCGATTCAAAGAGAAAATGACAAATTTATTTTTATCAACGAAAATTGTCAACCAAAATATTCCAATCGTAGATTGAGATATACAGTATTTTTTTTACAACATATATAGATACAAGTATCTTGTCTTAGGGAGGGATAAATCGTACCTTATAAAAAATTACTCTGATTCAAACAAAAAAATTCTCTGAAACTGACATTATTAATATGCTTGATTTCCTGATTGACAACATATTTGTAACGTTTGGAAGACGTGTTTTTCAACAAACAATCGGCATTTCCCTGGGAACCAACTGTGCTCGTCTTCTTGCCGACCTGTTCCTTTATTCAAACGCGACTGACTTCATACAGGAACTTCTTAGGAAGAAAGAAAAAAAGTTAGCAGTATTCTTTAACTTCACATTCTGCTATAAAGATGATATTCTGTCACTAAATAATTCTAAAATTTGGTGACTATGTTGAACGCATCTATCCCATTGAAATTGAAATAATGGATGCAACAGATACAGTTAAGTCCGCCTCATATCTTGACTAATATCTAGAAATTGACGATGAGGGTCGGTTGAAAAAAAACTTTACGACAAAAGAGATGATACAGATTCCCAACTGTGAACTTTCCATTCTATTTAGCAACATTTCAGCAGTGCCTGCATACGGAGTATATATCTCCCAGTTGATACGATATTCTAGGGCTTGTATTTCCCATTATTATTTCTTTGATGAGGGTTGGTGCTCACAAGAAAGCTATTAAACCAAGAGTTCCAAGTGGTGAAGTTGAAATCATCTCTTCGTAAATTTTACGGACGCCATCACGAGATGACAACGGATATGCTCCAATTGTTGCAAATACAACACCGCTCCCTTTTTCCCGAATGTGACCTACCAAATTTGAGTTTAATGTCCCTTTGGTATCTTTTGCCTCTCTCATATAGACATTTTAGAAAAGTTTGGTAGACATTCAATTTATAATGAATAAAAAGAGGAAAGGAATCAGATTTATACCAGATTCAAATTTCAATGAAAAAAAAAATGAAGATCATTATTGGTTTTTTAAACCTAAAAGACAATATAAAGCATAATAATTGTCTTGATGCGTAAAAGTCAATAGCATGTACAAGATCATATACGAAGATTGTATTAAAACAAGTCAAGAAGTACAAGGTTAATTGCATATTAAAAACTTGTAAAACAGTCACACATAAATTGAGATATGAAGAGTATTTTGAATAAGCTCATAAATGTTTGATTTGTATGATCAGTCAAACTTTTAACATTTGTTTTTCTATTATTTCTCTGTCAAAATTAACTATGGATGCATTATGAAAGATATTCAAAATACTTTGACAGACGGTAAAATTGCAAACAAATGCCACATTCTATTGATTCAATACATACTTTCGTTTGACTTTAAGGTCTGTATTGAATACAAACGAAAAATTGTAATTTCATTTTATATCAAAATATTGCTGAATTATCATTCGGAAATTAAGAAAAACCATTTCTGTGTAAGATCCAAAAGTCACAAGTTATCGCGATCTTATACAATCCCTTACGTGGGAATATTCTACGACTGGGCTTAAATGATAGTGTACAGATTTCTTTATCCGTATGTGGATATCCTCAGTTAAATCGTGAGTTTAGTCGGCCCATTTAACTATCAACATAAGGGCCCTTTTTTATTGATTTTTCACTGCACTACTAATCTTTTATGATCTAAAATAGTTAAGGAATGACTGTAATATTTTTTCTGTCTATGAAGAAATAACATCACAAATGTGGTGCACACTTTTAAATAACCCGCTTCTTAATTCAAAGTTACATTTTAAGGAGTAAATAAAGAAAAAACGTTTATGACGTCACGATCACATGACAAAATTATGTCTTTGAGCAGATAAAAAAAAATTCAGCCAAGCAGAAGACGGGTTACATCCAAAATTAGATTATTTGTTAATAAATTAAACAGTAATTATGACATTTTCTATACATATCATCAGAACTGATTATCAAAAGAAAGAAAAACCCAATAAATATCAATATACATTACAAGCTATAAGATATGTTCCTAATGCATTTCCACAGATCGAGTTTAAACTAAAAGTAGAAATCTCCACCCGATCGATTCTCAAACTTTGTTGGTGTATCAAAAGGCTTGACTTTGGTATATCTGGAAACTCAAGAAATTCCTCCTCTTCCGTTGACTGGCGCCTTCAGGGGTTTAAGGATGTTGGCTGATCTTGTTCCGAACTTGTTTCCCTGATCAAGATATTTTGTTCGTAAAAGTTGGGAATCAGAATATTTTGTTCAAAAAAAAAACCCCACATTACCTCCTCCCTACTCTCTCCCGAGTTTAATGGTCGTTCCATTAAAACTTTTAAATATACAGCAAAAATTGACAGAGAATAGCTATCTTAATGTAAGTGTGAAAACCAATAGAATGTTTCCGTTAAACTACCATGATAAGCAGGGATATGAATCTTAGGATACATGCTTAGTTTTCCCAATTTTAATGTATTATTTTTAGTTATAATTCTGGTTCCCATATTAAACTCAGATAAAATCTGTAAATTGAAAAAGTTATTCCAACCTTTGAATATTTCATTATTAGTATTTAGATATAAATTCTTTCGTCAGATATAAGTTGCTTTTGAGAGTTTTTTTTTTTGTGCACAATGTGTTAGAGAAAACTATTAAATTGCCGGAATAAACTTTCTTTTACAGGGCCATATGAACATGTTTTTTTTTTATTAAAAAAACCCAACATTTTACGACAGGGTTATTATTATTTAGATACCGTTTTTAATTCTGCTTTGGGGATTTCATTAAAAAGAAATCGTCCACGGCAGCTGTTTTGTTTAAGACAGTTTTATATATATGTTTAACATCATAAAAGGATTTACAATTATTTCCTTTTAGTTTTCAACTCTCAAAATTTCACTTTTCTTTAATGTTTTAACAAAGAACATTTTGATCATCATAGTTTATAAAATGTATATAATTAAAAACCAATTGTTCAGAGAACAATTGAAGGTCTTTCCACATCAATTTTGTAAGTAATTGATAATAAACTACTTCCGGTTAACTCATAGTTACGTTTGGCGTCCAATCATAGGTTTCTTCCTAATGATAAAATATATCTATGGTTTCTATATGCTTTTGCCTGAAATAAGGGAGACAATTGACAACTTCCGGTTAAGAAAATGTCAGTTCCGGTTTCTAATGATAGCTGTTTTTACACTGATTCCAAAAATATATGGTTTTTATATACTTGTGCCTGTAAAAAGGGAGATTATTGGCTACTTCCGGTTTAGAAAATGTCACTTCCGGTCTCAAATGATAGCTTTATTCACACTAATTCCAAAAATATATTGTTTGTTTATACTTATGCTTGTAATAAGGAATTATTTTGCTACTTCCGGTTATATAATGTCATTTCCGGTCTCAGATGATAGGTTTATGCATGCCAATTTAAAAGTGTTGGTTTCTAGGTACTTTCCCTTAAAATAAGTTCAAAAATACTACTTCTTGTTAATTCCAGGTCGTTTCCGGTTGATTTTTTTCAAGGTCATATGTCACCTAACATTTTACAAAAGACCTTATGGCTTTATCATGTACCAATCTGAAGTAATAATCAAAGTAACTTAAAATAAAACATTTCAGGAGCAGTAACTCCTATAAGATGTCATTGGATTGTTTCAGACCAAATGTATCATATCTTCATCACTATAAAGCACATTTTGCACTAGTTCTTTTACATATAACTGTAAAAGTATCAGACAAAATGCAAAAACAAGCAAAAGACAAAATTCAGAACATGACATTGACCCTTGACCTTGACCTTATTTCTAAGTTATGACCCAAGAACCTCAAATAAAAAGACTCTAGGTTTATACGGCTTATGATTTATGAGTTACAAAAACATAACGAAAAATTTATTTGGTAAAGTTAGATAACTCCTATAAGATTTCACCAGATTGCTTCGATCCAATCAGTTAAAAATTTCCGAGGATGAAACGAACAAATATGAAAAAGAATTTTGTCGTTATCTTTTTTGGTTACAGAGGAGATACACTAACAAGGAAAACAGTGTTTGGGGAGATAACTTTTACAATAAAAAAAGTCTTCGGCTTAACAAGATGAGTTTGAGAAGCGCAATAAGTGTTCGATATAATATCCAAAATATCTAAGTGACATCCTGCGATACAACTTTATACCACAAACAACGGTTTGGCGGAAGAAGAAGAAAAAAAAATAATAATAATTATTAAAAAACAATTGTTCAGGGAACTATTAAAGTTCTTTCCACCCTAAATAGACATATCTTCACAGGAAAATATTAAAATTTGGTTGAAAATGTCAATTCTGGTGTAAGATAATAGCTTAATTTATGCTGATTCCAAACATATATGGTTTTATTATAGCTTTGAGAAAAATAAGGGAGATAAGAAGGTACTTCCGGTTTACAAAATGCTACTTACGGTTCAATTTGAACCTTACTTCACACTTATTCCACAAATATAAAGTACTAGTAAATTGTACATGAAGTAAGGCAAACATGGCTACTTCCGGTACACAAAAGGTCACTTCCGGTTTACCTTTATCATGGTCATATATATGTAACTCAATGTAAAAGACCCTTTGACTTTATTTTGAACCAATAAGAAGTTAGAGCAAAAGTCAAAATCTAGAACGTCAAATCAAATTTTGACTTTGACCCTAACTTCAAGGTCTTTAAACAAGGGCCTAAAATCAAAAGACTCTAGGTCTCTACTGTATATCATTAATGATTTATATTACAATACAGCTAATTTTAGATATAAGAGGGGAGAAAACTCCCATTAAATGTCTACGTACCCTTTCAACTAAAATGTACGTGTTATGACATGTCGCAACTAACAATTCTGTAAAAGCATTTTGTTGATATCTTATACAATTTTTGAAAGTAAGTGATAACAAGCCACCATCAAAATTTAGAACATGAATTTGACCTTTGACCTTGACCTCATTTTCTTTTTAATGGACCAAGGACCTCAAATCAAAAGAACCTGTCTCTATCACCTATGGTTTGCCAGTTACAAATACTTTTCACTTATATCAAATACAGAAGGGGAAATAATTATTCATATGGAATCTCTATACCGCTTCGGTCAAAATTAAACAGAACATCCTAAGGATATAACGAGCAATTTGGAAACATAAATTTGTCGGTTTCTTTTACGGTTGCAAAGTATTAGAAATGACAAGAAAAACAGTGTTCGGGGAGATAACTCTTACAAAGAAAAGTATTCGGTTAAACATAGTCAGTTTCAAAAGCGTATAAACTGTTCGATATCATATACCAAATATCTACGCGACATCTTTCGAAACAACCAAACAGCGAAAGAAAAAAATTAGGCGGCAAAAAAAATAAAAAAAAATAATCAGAACAAAAGCAAAGTTTTCCACGGAAAAGTGGAAAGACCTAATAATAATCAGAAAAAATACAATAAGTCTTTCCACAGAAAAGTGGAAAGCCCTAATAAACCATCATTAGATAAGGTTAATGTAACGACATGTAATCTTAATAAACCTTGATACAACCCCAAATTAAAAAATGATCTGTCATCCTAGGCATAAGTGTAAGTGTTAGCATCGAAAAGTTTGCGAAATGTCTACTTCAGGATTTTGGATCCATTGTTTTTGATTTTTTGTTAGATATTCGGAATCCTCTAGTTTAATCCATGAAGTGCCAATAAAAAAAAATTGACTGCTTACCCCTACTTTTCTTTTCATAATTTTATAACATATAGTTTAGAACCCATTTTTTAAAATCTTATTTCATCTTTGTTATTTTTTTTATGGTTGTTGAAATAAAATTGGTGTCAAAGTTAAAAATATGAAAAACTAATGAGAATCATATCCGCCGAATTTTCAATTGATTATATCTCAAAAACAAGGACACGGACCAAAATTTTTTTCTGCTTTTAAGAACCGTTATTTATATACTATTAATTTATAACAGTCGTTTACAAAGCTTGTTATTTTAAAACAGAGGAGCGAACATCCTTAAAATCCAATCTGAAATATTTCGATCTGATGAATTGTTGGCCTTCTCACAATTCAACATTTCAATTAGAATACACATAACACGTTATGAACGTCCGAAGTCCTTTTCTCCGTCTACCTCCATAAGAAACGCACAAATAAAATTAAAGATGATGATTTTTGTTATGAAATTTAAATATAAAAATAATTTTTCATTATTTAGAACTTGCACTTCCTATTTACATCTTTTCGTCACAGCTTTAGATAAAGATAAGTCTGGAAAAAAGATGATTGCTGCTGCTTGTAAGAAACATACAGGACGTTTATAAGGCAACTAATCCCTGTTTGCTAGCTAAAGAGAACTCCAACTTAGAAATCATGCCAAACAGTCCAAATGTGTTTATCACATATTTTTGGAACCCATTTCATACAAGTGATTTACATGATGTGAAGAGAATACTTTTATGTAACTCCTTAATGACTACAAAGTTAAATTGTGCAATAATACAACAGTTGCCTACTATTTGTTAGTTTTAAATGATATCATCTTGAATGTTATAACTACCACTGGATCGATACCTCTGCTTGATAAACTGTTAGTCTCCGAGGGTATCACCAGCCCAGTAGCAAGTACTTCGATACTGGGATGAAAATACTGAAATTGTCTGATTGAAATTTACTGCTAAAAATTTTGGAAATCATTTAAATTCAGGAATATAAAGTACTCGTACTTCCTCATGCAAAGCTCTGATTCCTTGTCCAAATTTGACTATACTGTTTGGTTAAATCAGCTCTTCAACGTTCGAGAAATGTTTATCTATTCTAATATTAAGGCCTCGAGCAGCACTAAAGGCACATTTATAATTGGTAGCGTTAATGTTATTTAAATCATTATTTCCAGGTATAACAAAGCACAGGAACGAATCTGAGAAATTTGATGTAGCTTTCTTAAATGGTGACCACGAAAAAGAAATCAGATGGGTACACACCATGTCAACATTGTTAAAAGAACAATATGGTATCACATGTGCTATTCCAGCTGTAGATTATCTGCATGGTTTTCCATTAAAAAGGAGACTGAATCGGTATCTTAAGAATTTCAAAGTAGTTATATTAACCGTCACACAGAAAAATTATACAGAGTATTACGATTACATAGAAAGTGAAATGCCAATTATAGTTGTCGAACTAGATTATATTAGTCATATTCGTTGGACGTTATGGGACTACCCATATATCAACTGTACAACATGTGCGCATTTATGGTTCCCGAGACTTATGGATACACTGAAGTCAAAGCTACCCGGTAAGTTAGTGCATATATAATTGAAAAATGCAGCTAAACACAATTTATGCATGTTAAACATACCAAAAATGTTCAATTTTAGAAACCTAAGAAGTGACACACGTGAAATTCATCTCAAATATTTGAAAACTATATATTGGCAAAAATCGGAAATTATCAAAATATTGCGACTCTTCTATTAAAGTAAAAAAGCTTATATTACACCTTTTGAATGTAAAAGAAAAAAATAAGACTTTAAATTTTGAACAATGAATTGAAAATATTGTCCCTGTGGGTGATTTGCAATTAAAAATCATAACTTTTTGGTCAGTTTTATTCGATAGTTGAAGCCGTAGTACACACATGAGATCCAACGATATTCGGCAGAATAAACGGCTGTCCCAGTCAATTTAAAAAATCAAAGTCGGACGCAATCTGCCGAAGCGGGGTTCAACTCAAAACCTTAGTGTGTGTGATGTTTAAGAAAACATATTAAACGAATAGGCAAACGAGTTCTGAATGAAGATTGAAATATTGGGTAGGGATATGTTAACTACCTACCACATGTGTTATTACTTTTTATTTCCCTTCTTACACATCTTACATCCGAGGAATAAAAAAGTGTATTCGATCAGGATCAAATACACATTTTCGAACGCCGCTGATGAGTAAAATGTCAGGTCAAATACATAATATTGAATGCCTTTACACAGCTTTCTTTCGTCAGGTTGATTTTGAATATCGAATTAGAAATCTTGGTCTCCGAAACTTTGTGCGATTTACTTTCAATACCATGCTGGGTTTACGAGAACTCTGAACACATGTAAGAAAAAATGTTAAGAAAAAAAATTTGTTGATGGTATCTTTATTTATGATTGTGCTAGCTCTTTTTCTTAGAGACTGCAAATTAATCCACCTCCATTTCCTTAACAATCGTTTCTACATTGGAACCATAACTTCAAAATAATGATGGATTCCATTGAGGACTATGCCAGAGTATGGGCTAAACGAGAAGAAGTTGAACTGGACACTTTGTCAGAATGGGTCAAATAATTAGGTCTCTGATAAAACGTCGAATGTATAAGTTGAAAAACTGTGTGAAGATCCATTAAAGTCTGTTTTCAGAGACAAAGAAGCTGTGAAATGTCTATCAACTATTCACGATAAATATGTTGTTTCTCCTGCGGACAAAGCTTCAATTAATATTGTCTTTGTATGTAAATCGTACTACTACGAGTGTCTTGCGAAAAAAATAGGAATAAATGAGCACTCATGTAATCCCACCTACAAAAACATATCATTTGACAAGGATGAGATTTTGGCGAATCCTTAGTCCTTCACTGCTTCAATGAACATTACATTTAACAGCAAATCTGAGGACTTACATTGTTTGTATTGGATACCTAAGCTTCACGAAATTCCGTACAAACAACGGTACATTGCCGGCTCTTCTGCATGTTCTACAAAGGAATTGTCTATTAGATTGACAAAAATTCTGTCCGCAGTGAAAGAGGGTCTTCAGAAATACTGTGAAACTGTTTACTCGCGTAGTGTGTGGATTCTAAAAAACTCTAACGAACTTCTGGATAATCATAAATCTCGATTTTTCTCTGAAATTAATTCTATCAACAGTTTTGATTTTTCAACCCTGTATACCCCCATTCCCCATGTTAAATTGAAAAATCGTCTGAAAGAAATAATCCACAATGTTTTTCAATATAATAAAATTCATAAGGGGTTCCGCGGAACCCTGTGTCTCGCCTGCGATTGCTGCTGTCAGTGAAAAAGTGTCATGTTGACTTAAAAAGTGAGTCCATTTATCAGTAAAATACAAAATTTAAAAAAAAAATTAAAACCTTTTCTTTAGATGCTATTTTTTGGTCTTGAAGATGAGCTTCTGTACAAGTTTCATAACAATCCATGAAGGTTTACAAATTTATCATATATATTTTGTTTTATCCCAGACTGTCTTTAAATGTTAACTGTAAAAAATGAAGTCCATCTATCAGAAAAATACTAAAAATGAAAAAAGATTTATTTTCAAAGGTATGCTTCAGACATAATCTCTTGATCATTTAAAAGCTACTGCCAAAGTTTCATAAAACTCTTTGAAGGTTTGAGAAAGTCATTGAAGTGTAACAAACTTTAACCCCAGACTGTATCTAATTGTTAACTGTAAAAGAACTAAGTCCATTTATCAGTAAAATATGGAAACATTGAAATAAGTATTTCCCAAATTTTGCTCTGGATACTATATTTTGGTCATAAACAAGCTTCTGTCCAAATTTCGTAAATTTCCATAAAGCTTTGACAAAGTTATTGATTACTGAAAAAATTTTAACTTCAGACTGAGCCTGAGTGTTAACTTTAAAAAAACTAAGTCAATTTATCAGTAAAATACGACAAAATGAAGATAAATATTTGCTAAATTTTGCTCTGGATACTGTCTTTTGGTCATAAACAAGTTTCTGGCCCAATTTTATAAAATTCCATGAAGGTAATGACTGAAAACTTTAACCTCAGACAAAATCTGAAGTTAAATGTAAAACAGACTAAGTCCATTTATTAGTAAAATACGGAAAAATGAAAATAAATATTTTCAAAATTTTGCTCTGGATACTGTATTTTGGTCATAAACAAGCTTCTGTCCCAATTTCATAAAAAATTCCATGTATGTTTGACAAAGTTATTAATGTCCAAAAAAACTTTAACCACTGACTGAACCTAAATGTTGCCGCCGCCGCCGACGCCATCGCCACCGCCGCTGCCGACGACGACGGAATCTCAGATCAGTAAGTCTCGCTTTCGTGAAATAAATTTCGCAAGCTCGACAAAAATGGTAGCATATGCTATAAATTTATTACTTTGGGATACCATACGGCATATTTTGTTAATAGTGAACTTAAAGGTGAATCATGCTACACAGAGGAACACGTGATCAGTATGCTGAAGTTTCTTATTAACAACATATTTGTTGAATATGGAGGTAGACTTTTTCAACAAATTGTCGGCATTCCTATGGGAACGAACTGTGCGCCTCTCCTTGCCGACCTCTTCTTATTTCTTATGAGTCGGAGTTCCTTCAGACATTTGTCAAAACAAGAAGATCAAAGAAACCAGATCATTTAATTTCACATTCAGATATTGTTTATCATCTTAATAACGTGTTATAGTGTTCTTTTATTTGCCTTTGTAAATTATTAACCTTTACTGTATAGTCCATTTTTGGTAATATCTTTCTGGCGTCGCTCGGTACTTATGCATTCCGCCAATGTGTTGTTGTGCTGTGGTCATTTTTTGTATACTTGTCTTTCATTTTTGATTATCTGCTTTGTCTATATGCCATTTTGTTTTTCTTTGTTGACATATATGTTTGTTTTTATAGTGATTAAGATTATAACACAGTGTTGACTGCTGTACCCCTATTTTTGACTATTACTAGAACACACCCACGACATCGCGGGTCCGTGACTAAAGTAAAGTATTTAATCATGTATAAGACTTATTTTTAGCCTGGATTATAAGTATTGCTATTGTCATCTGATAAAGTCATGCTGATTATAAGGTGCACAGTTGTTTTTTTTTTGCTTTCAAAATCTTTCTGCTTGAACCCGTTGACCTGGAACTTATTAATTATTGATAATATTAATTATTTCGAAAACAAAAGGGCCTGGAATTGTGTAATTTTCAATCAACACCATTGTCCTATATAAGTTATATATAAAGTTGAATTCTTGGATTCGCCGTTTTTACGTTTTGCCGGCTAACAAATTGGAAACTGTACCTGCACCTTATTTTAAGTCTGGATTTTTAGTATTCGTATTGTCATCTTATAAAGTTTTGCTGAATAAAATAATACCATAGGAAACAATGTGACAGTGATTGAATTTAGAAGAGTCAACCCTGTATAATGACCCGTGTATATAGCAAATCCCAAATACACCGTTTGGTGGTGAACCGCGTATAGATGAGGTAATATAGATTTCGTTGGCAGTACGTCGACTGAGCATGCGCGAAAGCGTATAAGACAAGGATCGATAACGGTCTCCGAATTTGGATATTTTCTCAAAAATTGGTGTTTTCTGTGGAAAAAAGATTGTTTAAAAGACAAATTTAGGACGTACAAAACACTACATTTATACGTCATATCACAAATATTTCCGAATTTGTGTGGTTTCAGAGGAGTTGCGGCTCAATGAAATCGGTCTCTTCCTTTATTAGTATAGATGTCTGCTTGTTTTTTTCACACATTGTTGTCAATATAATAGAATTTTATGCAACTGTCATACAGGTGAGAGGTTTGACTGGCTATAAAACCAGGTTTGATCCACCATTTTCTACATAGGAAAATGCCTGTGCCATATAATAAATATGACAGTGTCCATTCTTTTGATGTGTTTGAGCTTTTGATTTTACCATTTGATAAGGGACTTTCCGAGTTGAATTTTCCTTGGAGTTCGGTATTTTTGTTATTATACTTTTTTCTTAATTGTTGAATATCATACTGAGTCTCGCACTTACTGTCCTCTGTTGAATTAGAAAACACAGAATATATTTGAAAACATTTGTATTTTTGTCATGCCTAACCCTAGCCAGGGTTTTCATAACTTTGAAATAAAAGGAAGGTCTCATTTTCAATTTCAGTGAACTCCGTTAATATTTAGAAATATATTTTGAACCTGAAGCTACCAATTAAAGTCCTATAAACATATCGAGAAAATAGCGGTGCCAGGACTCTTGTCGTCTTTCTAACATAAGGATATCTTGCAAGAAGCTTTAGAGGTCAGGAAGGCTGATTCTTGTTTTGTCTGACACTTGTAAAATTCAAAAGTCTTAAAGGGCACGCAACTATAGCATTTACAATAGACGTGCATTAAGTGACGATGTTCTTAATATTCTTATCCAAACTCTGTCTCTTCTGCCCAGAGCAAGCAGTGTTGTGCTTTATGATGATTCTAGTTAGCCAATTGAAATCTTTCTTAGTGCGGTCAGGAGATATCTTTATAGTCACTACGATGGCCGTTCATACGTTTGTGTTATAACTGTTTTGATCACCAACATATCGTTTACCAGATTAACATCGTGTGTTTAACAGTTTGTTGGTTATTCAGAACAGCTGTTTCACAAACATGAGCGTTTATCGTAGTGATTGCTTTTATTATTCCCGTATATCCGTGATTTCTGTTTTTTTTATATTCATATGCGTAAGCGGCTAGCCCATTACTACATGCGCACTGCAGGGAAACTTTGAATCATCTCTTTTTATCATAAAACAAGGTTCTCAGCAGATTCTTATATTTTGATTCTTATTAAGGCGACAGTTGTTTAGCGATGTTCAAATCTCGTAAATCGATTAAAAGTCAAACAAAGTCACAAAGAAAAACTGTGGGAATTGCATGAACTCTTAAAAAAAAACACAAGACAGGGCCAGCGTCGCCTGCTATGCATGCATCACCCGCCATTCGAATTCACTCAAAGTTTGGTAGACGACACAATCGGTTAAATATCAGATCAGACGACTATACTGGTATCTTACTATCTTAGCCCGCGAAAACATGCCGCTAGTAAGGTGATATATCGACGCAACGTATCGGTCAATCAATTTGTGATGGAGACTGTAGTGTCTATTTCGGTACTCGTTCTTCCTCATAACTCTGTTGGAGCAGGTTTTGTGTAAGAAAAACAACCCTGTTAATGAAGTTCGTATAGTTTGAACATGCAAGAGTGTTAAGTATTACTGATACATGCTTACGTCATACGATGGAGCAGATGGTATGGGAAGTCGACAATTGGAGATTGACATCATCATGTTTGTTATACATTTTAGTTTGAAGTCATTTGTGTCAATATCGGGGAAAATATCAATATATGAAGTAAACCTTCATCTTTAAGTAGTATTCTTAATATTTAGTTCACTGGGATGTATGAGATGTAAGCACCAATTACGATTTGGGTTATTGAGTGACATAACATATATAAAATTGTCCTTCATATGAGTAAATAAACAAGTCGGCCAGTATTGTTGCACAATACGTTTCCATTGAAATACTGACTGTCTGCTAAAAAAAAAGTCCACCAAATTCAACAAATACGTTCACAACCTTTTGATGATATTATCTTTGGTGTATTTGTTGTGTGAATCAGTGTGGCTCCTCACAAAGTTAGTTTTTGTCTCGCATGCGACGAAAGTCGCAGTATGCAAGACATAGGTAATACTTTCCGGCGGCTTATACTATTTGTATAAAACTTTATATTTCGGAAGGAAGAAGACCTGGATGCTTCATACCTTGTATGCAGATACCTTATGTTACTAAGGTTCCGTCAATCATATGTCCATTGTCCTTGACCTCATTTTCGTGGTTCAGCGACTGCTTGAAAAAAAAGAAGAGTTTTTTTGTCATGTGAATTTCTCACTTATTATGAGTAATAGGGTAACTATATTTGGTATATGGGTTCCTTGCAACGTCTTCACTCCGTCAGACAGAGTTTCCTTGACCTCGACCTCTTTTAATGGATCAGCGATCAAGGTGAAAGTTACGTGATTAAGTCCATTTCTCAAATACTATAAGCAGTAGGTCAACTGTATTTAGTGTATGGAATGATTGTAATGGGTAAATGTCAGTCTGGCAGGTTTTATCCAACCTTGACCTCATTTTCATGGTTCATTGGTGAATGTTAAGTTTTTGTGTTTTTGTCTGTTTTTCAAGTACTATAAGCAATAGGTCAACTATTTTTGGTGTACAGAAAGATTGTAAGGTGTACATGTCTGTCTGGCAGGTATCATATGACCTTGACCGCATTATCACGGTTCATTGGTCAATGTTAATTTTTGTGTTTTTGTCTATTTTTCATATCTATAAGCAATAGATCAACTATATTGGGTGTATGGAATGATTGTAAGGTCGTGTCTGTCTGAAAGGTATCATCTGACTTTGACCTTATTTTTATGGTTCAATGGTCAATGTTAAGTTTTTGTGTTTTGGTCTGTTTTTCAAATACCAATAGCGTTAGGTAAACTATATTTGGTGTATGGAATAATTGTAAGGTGCACATGTCTATGTGGCAGGTATCATCTGACCTTGACCTCGTATTTATGGTTTATTGGTCAATGTTAAGTTTTTGTGTTTTGGTCTGTTTTTCAATTAACATACACAATAGGTGAACTATATTTGGTGTATACAAAAATTTTAAGGTCTACATGTCTGTTTGACGAGATTTATCTGACCTTAACCTCATTGTCATAGATTTTAAAAATGTTAAGTTTCTGTAATGCTTTTAGTAAAACTTTTATCTTTAAGAAAATCAATGCTAAGTAAAACAGGCGAGATATTTCAGCGTGTGCACTCTTGTTCATGACCTAAAACAAGAAATTTGTATTTAACATGTTTAATTTTCTCATTTTTATCGCATAAAGCTCTGTCAAATGAGACAATATAATCGACCCTTAAACCCCAAAATAAATCTAATCATCAAAAACGTTTAGTTTCGGAAAGGACATCACATATTTAGCCGAATGTGAAGTAATATGTTAATCATACTTTTTTTTTGTTTTGTTTATCAAATGTTATTTCATATCATGCCACACTAATACGGAAAAAGATCTGATCTGAAAGACGACTCTCAGTTAACAAATCTTTTGCATAACCAACAAAAAGAATTGATAACGCCAGTTTGCTTCAACATTTTTTGTTCAGTCATAATGGTTTCAACAAATAATTTTTGAAATTCAAACAAAATATGTGTATGTTTTTACGTCTACTACTTTTTAAAGGGGTGTGATAGATTAACTGAAGATTTATACAATTGTTGATTGTTGGTTGCTTAACGTTAACTGAAGATTTATAAATTGTTGATTGTTGGTTGCTTAACGTCGTGTGGCAAATATTTCATGTATGTTCAGGACGAGAACAAATTATCAATAAATACAATAGGATGTTCCTGAAAAATACCAGCATATATCCGATCTGATTTTAAAAGTTTGGTTTTAGAGTGTACTAGTCTACTACAAAACTGTCCAAGGTTAGGAGAGATTTAATCACTTACTCACATGTAAAATCCCTCCACACTCTTCATGTGCCTGTCCAAGATCAGGAGCCTTTCATTCAGTGGCTGGCGTTGGTCATTTGCCACCATGTTTCCTTTTGTTTTTACTCGTTTAAATTTTTTGGTCTGATTTTGAAATAGATACAATCCAGAATGTTGTTGATATGTACAGTTAAATAAAAACAACTGTACATTTTGAACAGACCAAACAGATCTAAATTACCTGCAAGTGAATTGTCTGAACAGTACTGAATTTACCACAGTGGATAAGTCTAACAATTGACTGAAAGACTGAAAATGACTTAATAGTTCTTTATGTTTTATATAACAACAAAATATATCACCCTGTTACTGTATTCAAGAGCTTGCCTGTTCATTTTGTAGAACACTATAGCACCAACTGGTAATAACTTTAAAGTTATTTTTCTGAAAGTTTTGCGAACACCTTCATCGCTTTAGAATCCTCATATCTCAGAAAACAACTAATTGTAATATTTGTCATCGCCATAATCTTTTCCTCTTTGAAACATGGATGAAATAACCTTATCCGGATTATCATTTAATCAAATAAATTATCTGAAAAAGACGGCTATTACTAGAAATGCAACATAACCTTATCCGGTTCACAAGCCTCTAACACGAATGTCTTTGTAGAGGTCTTATGGAGTCTTGATCTACCTGTTGTCTATTCTTTTTCTCTCATATTTTAACGATAATGGTTTCTGTTTCTCTTATTCATATGTTGTTTGATTATTCACTTTGTGTCTTCCAATATTTAGTTCACTTCTTTTTTTATTATAGATCATATTAGAGAAAGGATTGGAAACGTTGATTGTAAACTGGAAGTAGAGTGTGAAAGGTGCGATTCTATAGGTAAATAGCAATAATAAGAAAACAATTGATACTTTTGCTGTAAGTGGGGTATTTTGTATTTCCATGGAAGAACCGTTTATCTTTTAAAATTGAGAAGGGAAACGGGGAATGTATCAAAGAGACAACAACCCGACCAAAGAGCAGAAAACAGCCCAAGGCCACCAATGGGTCTTAACAATAGCAAACGAAAACGAATGTTTGGGTTGAGAAATAGAAGGATTAAGCACATTTGTTCTAGAGATTATTTGAGAAATAATTCATGCAAGCCACAGAATTATTGGACATTGTAAGATTTATCGTACAGGCGTAAAATAGAAGAGCAACACACATGACATACACGGCACACTAACCTTCGCTTCAATTTTTTACCGAATTAGTATCAAAATATTTCATGCAAGCCATACATTTGTTTTCATTTCCGAATGGCCTCGATAAAATTTGAATATAACTTCCCAGGCCATGTGAAAACTTCCAACAAATATATGACTTTCATGCATTATTTCCTATATATAGCACTTACCTAACTGCATCTAAAACGGACAGATTAAATGGCAGTAACATAATTTTACTATTAAATCGTATTCAACTTTTTCAAAATAATGCTTTTTTATTTTATAAATGAGTTGGCTTACCCCTTATGAAAGAACTTTTTGATATATGCATATAAGTAACCAGGAAATTGACTCTTCATGACAAGAAAACAATAAGTAAATCTCTTTCAACCATTACTTTTTTCAAAAAATTGTTAGTCAAATTCTAATACAACTGACCTTGATGCATTAAATTCTTTTAGACTGGGAAATATTCCTTTATGTCTTTTTATTATGTACTTTGCTATTCTACGTGATATTCAAATGCATAAAGATTACAGTGTTCTCTGTTCATACCAGTTGATTTTGAAATATGTTTATTTTTCAATGTTTTTATTCAAAAACAATGCCTGTAAACTTCAATGAATAAAAATCGTATTAAAACAGCCTTAATGTAACATCTTCAGGACTAACATTGGTTTGAGTGGCTAGCTCAAACGTGTATAGAAGAGACATTTTGGCCAGCTTGATCCTCATTCTAAAATTCAACTACAATGTATTACATGTAAAAAATACCGAACTCCGAGCTAAATTTAAAAAGGAAGAAGTACATAAAACAAAATCAAACGCCCGACTATATCGACCAACGGAACAAATAAAAAATATGTTTTATTCCTGACTGGGTCAGGCATTTTCTGAAAAAAATGGTGAGAAAAAACAAGTTTTAAAGCTAGCGAAACCTCCCACTTGTATGCACATTGTTTCTAGTTCCGTTATATTGAAAACAAATACATTTTTTAGTCAGCCGTCATTCACTTTACACATCAAAACTAAGCAAACACCTCTGCATATCAATGCTAACTCTTACCTTTCCTATAATTGCACGACAGAACCATATATTATAGACCGAAATAAGACAGTAGATAAAACCATAAGAAAAATAGTAAACTAGAAGACTTGAAATGCATACGCTTTTAATTTCATTTCTTGATAGATAAATGTCAATGGTTTCAGGAAACGTATCACTCAAATGGATTGAAATTCTACTTTGGAACAAATTTGGGGGAATTTGTGACACACCCTCCCCCTTTTTGAAATATTTTGTATCAATTAAACGCAGATTGTTGCCATGGTTCACAGAAAAGAGATCATATTTCAGCATTTTATCCATTGGAATCAAATCTTCGGAAGATGCATATGCGCATACATGACACAAACAGTAAGCTGAATTGTTAAAAAGCAATGGAAGTAGGGTGCGTGTCAATCTTAAGTTTTTTTCTTAACTGTGTATAACTACAATAAGGTGTCGTTTGACGTTTTCGGACATGTTGACTTTTTTGTAAGTCTTGTCATGTTGATAATTATTGCTATTATAAGTTTTTTTCTATCTATTATTATAGTTAAAAGGCAAAAATGAATAAAACATGGTAAAATATATCATTTAAGGAAGGGCAATAACTCCAAGAATTAGTCGTCTGACAGTTTTGATGTAAACATTTGAACATTTCTGCTCCTGTCAGATTTTTCTGTTTACAGAGGATAATACACAAAACTGAAATTTTACCCCTATGATCTATTTTTAATAAGCCTTGTAGGCCAGGTTGGTTGGAAAGCATGTAATTTTTTTAACTATATACCTCATTGGACGACGACTACGGACGACGAAAAGCTCACTTGACCCTTAACGCCAGTAGAGCTAAAAAATAAATAGTGGCGTTCAGGCAACCCCGCCAAATTTTTGCGCCTGTCCCAAGTCAGGAGCCTCTGGCCTTTGTTAGTCTTGTATGTTTTTTAATTTTACTTCATTTATATGTTTTGAAGTTTAGTGTGACGTCCATTTTCATTGAACTAGTACACATTTTTGTTGAGGGGCCAGCTGAAGCCTGCCTCCGTGTGCGGGATTTTCTCGCTGTGTTGAAGACCCATTGGTGGCCTTCGGCAGTTTTCTGCTCTTTGGTCGGGTTGTTGTCTCTTTGACACATTCCCCATTTCCATTCTCAATTTTACGTAGTGCTGTGCAAAGAAAAAATTGAAGTTTTTCATGTTTTTATTTTTTTCATTTTAAAATTCGTATATGGAAATATTACATTATACTGGAACACACTCGCGACATCGCGGATCCGTGACTGAATTAAAGTACCTACGCCTTATTTTAGCCTGAATGTTTAGTATTCGTATTGTCATCTGATAAAGTCATGATGAATATAAGGTGCAGAGTTTTCTCTGCTTTCAAAATCTTTCTGTTTGAACCCGTCCTGGTTTTCTTACTATACAACCGGAAACTACATGTGATATATACTATTGGTATCGGTATCAGATTCGACCTGCAACTTGCTAATTATGTGGAAAACAAAGGGGCCTGGAATGGTGTTATTTTTTAATCAACACCATTGTCCTATTTTAGTTATATATAAAGTTGAATTCTTTGATTCGTCGTTTTGCGTCAAGCCGGCTAACAAATTGTGCCTCGTTATTTTAGTAGCATAGATTCTAGGCATAGCACAAGCTCTTGTCGTCCTTAACTGTTTACATAGAATATTTTTGAAATCTTCCCTGAAGTCAGTCATCGAAATAAAAATGTTGTTTTCAATGATATCATTCGTTAAAAACTACTTGCCTTCCAAATTGCTAGAATTCTTTGAAATTGATTACATACTGTTGTTTACTTGTGTTTTTTTCGGGGTTGGGGGGTGGGAGGAGGATAGTATAGTCTTTTAGTAGTGCGTTACATGTAAAACAAACATTGTACCAGCTTTGATATATGTTAAATTAACTCCTTACTTTTTTTAGAGCTTGATATTCTTTAAAGGAACCTGTATTATATATAAGAGTGCATGTTGACTCTAGATATCTTAAAGTTTATGTGTCACAGGGTTGCTGGCTCACCAAAGTATATGCCACATCGCCTTGCAAGGGATGACAAGGCTATAGAAATTTTGTTATTCCTGGACTTCTCCCGTCTGACAGTAAACCCTTGCTACAGTGAGGTTTCCGTTTGCTTGTGTGGGATGTATAAATACACAGCCACGTCAGATCGAAACGTGGACGTAAAATCGTATGCCTCGTGGTGCAGGATCTTCCCAAAGATCACCCCTGTTTTTGGCGCGGTTTTTTTGTTGCTTGATCTCTAGTTTTCAAAGTTGTTTATATTTGGACTAATGTTTGTCTTTTAGTAATTTGTTGTTGTTTTTTTTGGCTGAGGCGTCGTCAGTGTGTCTTTGACAGATGAGTTTTAATGTCCTTTAGGTATCTTTGGCCTCTATTTTGAAAAACATTTTGAAAGAGGAGATGGATGTAGTGTTCGTATGTGGACGGTTGAATTGCAAAATATGTCGACCGCTTTCCAACACACCTTGGCAGTCATTCGAAATATTTTCCATCTTTCATCCTTGGTGTCCAACTTTGCAGAACCCACCATTTGTTTTAAGTGTAAATAGTACTTCGTCCGGAATAATGCGTATGCAATAAATTATTGCCACTGGATGTTTAGCAAGTATCAATGAATCAATCATAGTCGACTTACCAATTGTATTAATTTTAATTTGTTTTTTGTTCTTAAGAGATGCGGTAGGTAACAGGGAAATTTGAACTTTTAAATGAAAGACAAAATAAGACTTTTGCCAATGGATGTAAATCTATCAAACAATTCCTATTTTTGAAGAAAAAGCTCAGTTTAATTAAACAATTATTCGATTTTTTATTAGAGCATAATATGGAATAGTAATGTGAAGTGTAGAAAAATCAAAACATTTGATTTTACCGCAAGATTGAAAATATATGATATTACTGCAAAATAGTGAAGACTGTGATTGAAGATTTGAAGCAGATCATTAGAATATTTAAGAATCCACATGTGATTGACACCGCTGTTTATATATACTTCATCACAATATTTCTGAAGGTAATATTTTACTGTAGAAAGGCTGGTGATGAGAATATCTTGACGTTTTTAATAAGGACTTTTGTACACGCTAAGTTTTTCTGTATAACGATGGGAGATTTTCATCGTCGTTTATGATGTTAATCATAAGGAGAGAACGGTGGATTTGTGATTTTATAAAATCTCCTCTTTCGGGAATGATGTAGGGGTTTATCATGTTTATGCCGTATTCCCAGTTTTGCTTTTAATTTCAGGTTTTTGGTAAGCCATTTTGATTAATGATTTCTGTATATAAAATTAATATTGTTACATGCTTTGTCTGCTGACACAACAACAGATTTGTAATGGAAAGAGGATAAAACATCGACAAACCCGTGTTCTAATCATACGCCATAAATTAAGGCGACAGTAGTTTATCGATGTTCATATCTTGCAAATATGTGAGAAAGAGACAAATCAAGGTAATAAACAAAAAATGAGTGAATCTGAACTCCAAAATAATCGAGACTAGGTGCATCGACAAGGTAAGCGTCTTCTGCTTTGCATTTACCCCCGCCATGCAAATTCACACTCCTTCAAACTATCACAATCGGGAAGAGGTCACAATCGGTAACATTACAGATCAGACGACAAATCAGATTCAGCTAAAAGCTTATTTTAAATTTCTTGAAAAATATACCAAATGTATGATTTATTTTCCAGCCACGATTCCGGTCTATCACTTGGTTGATTTTAGGAAAGGATTAAGTGAAAAGAAGCTATTACTTTGTGGATCACTTGCCGACGAGGCATGGTTACTGCTTTTACTAAATCAGATGACAAAACTCGGAGATCCAAACTGGATTTTTAAGTGGAATAAACAAATTGATAATAAATTTACAAAAGTAACCCGCAGTATTTGTCCTTGAGTCAATAAATCTGCAAAAATGTCCGGCAATAGCAGATTACGTAAACGATATTGTCAATTACAATATAGCTAAATTATATCCGTTAAAGATTATTTCTGGAGAAAGCCCACGATTATTTGGTCATCTACCAGATTTTATTGATGCAACAAGTATGGACCAGAAAGAGTTAGCACATCAAATCTTTCATGCAGCATCTGAACGTAAGTTTGCATCTACTAAAACCTTACATGGCATCTTTCAATGAAAAGTCTTTTCGCATAGTACTGAGAAAATCAGGTAATAGGGTCCAATTATAAACAGTGCATAATGGTATAATCAAGGTGTTGTTGGAAAAATCTATTTTTGAACATACTGAGCAGTGGTTTTCTCCGATGTCACAATAGTTTAGCTATCGTGTAAAACAGATTGTTTGTAAGTGCCATTGAAATACAGTTCTGCAGACTTCAATCTGTCAATATACCAACTTTAACGAAATATTAACAAATTATGTCTGGTTTATGCCAATTGATTTAAACAAGATAGTAATATTATCTTAATCAGTGATCTGTCTATACAAGAAATTTGTATAAAAAAAAAATAAGAAAAACAGATATGATGAAAGTCTTCGACCTGATATCTAAAAGGCATACTTAACTCTGCTGTACGAGTAATAGATGTGAAATTATAAACGTGTGATTTTTTTGGGTTTTTTAGTTAATTATAAAAAAAGTCAAATTGATTTTACGTCGATGGCATACAGCGTGCTCAGCTAAACCGTCTTTCAGCCTATCTTGTAGAAAAATACACTTTAACTTAGTAAACTCTTCAAGAAAAGAAAGTGGAATAATTATTAAAATATATTGTGTTTCGAATTTTTGCACTCAGTGGTTAAATCCACTTGATTGTCATAGGTAAGGTTGTTCCCACAAAATACGTCAACATATAATAATTTCAATTCCGAAAAACTTTGATTTTAAACGTTTTAATCATAGGAACATGTAAGTCTATTTATCAGTAAAATGCGAAAAAGCGAATTCAAAATTTTTATCTGAATACAATAAAAAAAAAAAAAAGCTTTTGTCAAAATTTCATAAAACTTCATAATTTTTCACAAAGTAATCTATTTCTAAAAACACTTTTACCACAGACGTAATGTGATTGTGTGACGCCGCGGAAGACGACGCCGACGAGAACGGAATAAAGGAGCTATATATCTTGCTTTCGCGTCATTAATGTCGTTGATTCGTAAAATGCAGTTTCTGTGTAAATACTTGTTTGGTGATGCTTGTGCTTTATATTATTTCATAGCATCTTTTAGTCGATTGTTCACAATAATTTGCAAATTCGCCATATTACTAAATTTTCTGTTTTATCCTGGCTATACTACATATATCAATAACTGGCAAATAATTAAAACTAAAACCACACAGTTTTATTTAATAACAAAGATTAAACATTTAATTCTACAAAGGTCTCATAATTTCAGATAGTTTTGGACCAATTTGTCCCCAAAGTGTACATTATACCATGTCGTTCTTTGTTGTCCAGGAAAAAGTCCAACATCTCTATAATAAAGGCTTCTATGTTATTAATGTTAGTATCATTATTGGTCTTCTCGTAGGTAGATAATTCCTAACCATAAAGCAAGCAATTTTTATCTACGGTTAACGTTTTATAGAAAAGATGTAGTCGATATTGCATTTGATCACGACGAAAAGTAGTGTTGAGTTTTGTTGATTGTTGAAAAAAATTTTCATGCTTAGGCTGGAACTATGTAGAAACCGACGCGGATTTTGTTTTAACAATACATCTCATAACATTGACACTCGAAACAAAACGGTTAGAAGGCTAAATCAATGACAAAGTTGAAATGCATTGAAAAGCAAAAATTCTAAAAAAAAATGGCCAATACTGGAATAGCTATATAGGCATGGATGTAGAAAAACTTAGTTTTAATTTTCATTTCAGATTTCAATTTTAGCATGGAACAAACAGTATTCCAAACTAAAGGACGAAAAACACAGGTTTGTATATTTTATAAAGAAATAAGATAAGAGATTTGAGTAACAACTAAGAACTATAACGTTCTCCACGACTATTGCGTTATACTCTGATTACACAGTGGTTTTTATATGAGCTATCACTAGTAAACAAATTTAAGTCTTGAACTGTCTATTTGGTGTTAAGATCATCAGACAAATCTAAAACTAAAAACGTTAAGTCTTGCTACGAGTTTAATTAATATCAAAATTTTATATGGTTGTTTATTCGGTACTGTTCAGACATTTTGCTTGCAGTCAAATTAGTACTGATCAGCACCATTTCAGACAATTCAGTATGTTGCTGTTCTGTACAGGTAATTCACAGCAACCAAACATTGTGAACAAAGACTGGACAGCTCCTAATTAACTGCAAGCAAATTGTCTGAACAGTTCTGACATGTCTAAATTCACCACTGTAAAGTCTGTATTTTAAGAGTTTGTCAGATCAAAATGACCGTTTCAATTCATATTTGGTTCACTAGTGTATATTAAGGTCACTTCTGACTTTTGACTTTGTTAACAGGTGATTCTAATTGAATTATATGTCATAAATCAGTATCGTGTGGAATTTATTACAAAAAAATGTACCTTACAATATAAAATATGACGCCAATCTACAAGTGTTTTTTAATAATCTTCATAAGCTACTGTTGATAATACATACAACATTTTAGAGCATTTAATGAATAAAGGACATAGACTGAAGACCTAAAATGTATTATGAAATATAACGTTTCGATTTGTTTACTTTTTTCGGGTTTCTCGGACTTTTCCCTGGATCAGAAAATACTGGGAATTCACCTTGAACTCTGAAAATCAATAATTAGCTGATTGCATTCTATAGCTATCGGCAACAACGGACTAATTACTAAAGGTGTTGATTGTATTGTTTAATAAAAAGGTGTGGTTAAATCATGTAAATGGCGTCACATGTCACCTGAAGGATTTATTTACAACTTTAATAGAAATAATTGTTTTGAAATGGGTACTTCACACAGGCACTTGCTTCTATCCATGGGAAGGTCGACTATCCATATATAATAGAAGAAGGTGGCTAACGAAATTTTTTTAATGTCACGACCGAGTTGAATATAGTGAGAAGGTAGTAAGATTACGATGAAGAGGAACACTGAGGGGGATATAAAATATGTTTAGTGTTAAAGAAAAATACTCAATGAAGCGATTCATATAAGGTAGGAGTTTTTTCATTAAGTTAATGATACAAAAAGCGTCCGAAGCGGAGACGGTCGTGACATTCTTTAGCCACCTTCTTCTGTTATATATTGATAGTCGACCTTCCCATGGATAGAAACAAGTGCCTGTGGTACTTCACACTCGTTTTAGCGACGCACGTGTATGAAGCATATTTTTCCATCTCGACTTTTTCTTTAAACGATGGTCCGGAAAGGAACACTGTTGTTATGAAGAAATATATTCAAAAGAAAGAAAACTCTCTGCCTTATACTTTATCCTTTAACTTTGAAAGACATAATTGTTTTAAAGTGGGTACTTTACAATCGTTTTAGCGACATGTTTGAATCATAGTTTTACGTCTCGACTTTTTCTTTTAACGATGGTTCCGAAAAAAACGGTTGTTATGAAGAAATATATACAAAGGAAAGAAAATTCTATGACTTTAGTCTTTATCCTTCAAATAGACGGGAAGTATCCGATAAACTTATTGAAGATAAATCCCGTGTTCCCAGAAGTACAAAATGTTGATTTCATTATTTATATTGCAATTTTAAAGTAGCTTTTAAAAAGTAAATGTTTGTTATTATTGAGTGATTATTTATTACAATGTTGAAAAAAAATAGATATGTAGAATTATAAAAGACAACAATGCAGCAAACTGATTTCTTTTTGTTAGAAAGAAGGAAAGTTTTAAACAAGAAATATGTTTATGTTAGTTATAGCGAAACAAATAAATAGTGGCGAAAAATATATTGTTTCGGCGAGAGAGGTGGCAAAAAAAAAATTGACCCAGGGGAATCCCTGATCCGGGTCTATGTTTAAGCACAATTGAAATATTTTTAAGTAGCGTACATATATCATTGAACTTGTGGTAATATCGCTGCCTAGGTATTGGGCAACAACAACAATAGGAATTGAATTAACAATCGAGCACAGTTATGGGCTCACTAGAAGTACTGCAAAACTGTTATCCTTCAGGAATAATCATTTTAAATAAGTACGCTTAAGACTAAATTATAACAAAAAAAAAACCCCAAAAAAACCCCGCAATATTGGCGAAGTATAAAACAGTTTTTTAGACACAGTTTTAAACAGTTCTGCTATATAACAGTTTTGGACAGATATACCCTTTATCCTGTTTTTTCAGTTGTTCACTAAAACAGTTTTGCATAGATCTAGAACGGTTTTGGGCAATTTTAGAATTGATCATGAGAGTTCATCTCTAGAACAGATACCGACAGTTATATTTTAAAAACAGTTTTAAGCAGCTCTGTTTACATGATACATTTGTATAATTATCTATATAATTCATTTTATCAAATTTATCAATTTGATTTATCTATTTGCTTATCTATCATAATATACGACTGCATTATTTAAGATATACTCGGGTATCAAAACACTTCTCGTATAATTGTTAAGTGTATTCAATATATTTTACATGTAATTAACAACTCTTTGACCTAATAATATGTAATTATCTTTATAAAAAGAACATGTTGCTTGTACTTTTGAATATAATTACGGAAATATCAGAAGTTTATTTCTTCACTGCAAATCAAAGTAACAAACAAAAATTGATAGAATTGTATTTACTTGAAAATGAGCGAGACCAGGTGCGTCGACAGGGTAAGCGTATTGTGTTATACATGCATCACCCGCCATGCGAATTCACAATCAGTCAAAATGTCGCATCTGAAATAGGACACAATTACAGATAAGACCACTTTACTTGTATCTACAGATATATAAAGAGGGTTGATTTAACGTGCAGAGAGCGAGATATTCACCCTACAAAAGGCAAAGGACGTTGTTGTGTATTTATGTATACCGTACACCACTACGTACGCCTAACTGTATTAAGAATTTTACTGGCAGGTAGAAGAGGTCAGGACATGACCATACTTTAATTTTAACCAGTAAAGCTTTTTGGGTTCAAATCTGGATAAGAACAGAAAACAATGTAGAATTCATGTTCCTACAATGGGGAGAGAGAAAACGACGATAATCTTTCCAAAAGTAGGAAAAATATAATGTCGCTGATACAAAACAAAAACTAAAATAGGTACAAAATACAGATATATACATTTCTTTTTACAGATACAACAGAAGCACTCTAGAAATTGGAATCAAGAGAAGATTTAAGTTCCGCCTCTTTTTCAAAACATTATTGAATGAAGAACAAACACTTTTTTTCTGCTACAAGAACGTTCTTCTAATTGTTCTATTAAATATCTGTAGTGTTTGTGTGTTCGTATAAAGTCTGTTTCTCTTTGTTACCAATGCATAACCGCTCGTAAAATAAACGTGTTAGAGGCTAATAAAGTGTATTGTCTTGTCTAGCTATATCCCGATTAGATTCTGTCTTGTATTAGACTAGCATTTATATTGAATAAGTCATTCGTACCCACATGCAAAATTATAATAATAAAATGGTACCAAGGTAATACCCTAATACCCTATTTCTTGATTTTCTTAGGAGCATTTAACAACTCAGTCCACCAAAAGCCTGTAGTTGCGTGTTTCTCATCTATGGTAAAATACTTTAAAATAGAATCAGAAATAACAATGCTGGGTTTATCCCAAGCCTTTAAACCTGCAATATAATATAAATTATTAACAACTAGTAAAAATTTAATTCCAACGGAAGACATATGGAAATATATCACAGACATCCAATCGCTTTTGATGAAACTTGCTATTTATCAGCTAAACCATATATAAGGTACAACTTATAGGCGTCACTCTTCCAATCCCCTTGTAATTGAATGAGATCAGAAGATACACCACATTGGAATGCACAAGTTGCACCTCCTCTTCTGAAACAATAAGATGAGTATCCTGTTGGATCTAATCCAATTTTGTCAATAATGTTTTTTTTTTAAGTTTGCAGCATATTGTAAGACACTGGCTTAATTTTGTTTACCAGATTATATAAGGAAAGCTTGGGAAGAAGCTGAAACTGGAAATATTTTACACATGGCCTTAAAGGCACACTTTATGCACATAACGGAGAAGATACAGTCTTAACAGTTGGTATTTCTAAATATCTTACCCAAAACTGTATAGTCTTAGACCAATGAAATTGAACTAATGAACAATCTTTAAAAACTGAAATATCTTCTCTATGTAAACATTTAGAGCTATCATCTACTGGCTTAACTAAATTGGATTTCCTATATATAAAAAAACAGAAAGAAAAATGGACCAATATGTGTAACTATTATCATCATCAAAATCGAATTCCTCCTTTATTTTTTGATAAAATACTTGGTGTGATTGGAAGAATTGCACGAACTGTGTGGGGATTGCATCGTTTTAATCCCTTCCTAAATAATCAAAAATTAAATGACTCAAAATGAATAAAATGCAGATCAAAAACTAAAAGTAACACCTTAACTCCATTCAGATAATTTCTGATTTAGTCTACACTTTTAAATGATTTACTTATAAAACGGCGAAAACAAGCAAACTGTAAAAATCACATACATCTAAAAAACCAAGTATGTAATAAATCGTGACTTACACCACTACGCAATATTTTCACGATAATGCAATAAAAGTCTGTCAAATTTCGTGGATGCTACACAGCACATCTTCAAATTTATTCATATTAAATTGAATTTAAACATGGAGTGCTGATGTGTATATGATGTACTGCAAAATTGTCTTGTAATTTCATCAACTTCTGTAAAGTGGTTTAGTCGTAAGGTTTTCTCAAGAATTTGATTAATATCGATAAATGTAGTTGTTTTTCGAACGTTATATCAAGAAAGGGTCAACGTCAAATGATTTTGTGAACGTGAGGAATCAAGATGCATAATTATCAACCTACTTTAACTTCAATTTATTGAACTATATTTAGTTATCTGTTAAGTTTTGTAGACATTTGTTTTTTTTCATTTTATCATTTTTCCGGTTTGCGTTTGTTTTGTCTGTCTTTTCGCGGCTTATGAGTTAATAAATTTTCTGGGATATTCAGCCTCTTTTTTTACAGATGTCTTCAAATTGTGTAATCGATGACCATTAAATGAAATCCTTTTTAATTAATTGAGAAATTATAGAAATTAATATAGAATACTGGCATGCTACAATACAAGTCATGAGTAGAGTTGATTAAACGTTTATGACCTCCAGCCTTAAAGGGAAACATTTGTTTATTTATTTGATATCTAGGACAAACGCTTCATGATCCCCGACGAGAAGAACATTATCTGCGTTTCTTTGATATTATTCTTGGTTAGTCAAATTGAGAATTCGAATACAATAAAGGAAAGTGTTTCTTCATGGCTTCTTTTAAGTCATTAACCGATATCTGAAATCACTGGATATGGCGCTTGGTATCTGAAACAAAAGGATGGATTCAAAATACAATTGCCAAAATAAAAAGTATCCAAATACATTAAGCTAAGTTGACTTCCACAAAATTGGATTATCTGTTTATAACTGGTAGGAGGTGCTTGCTTAGTATATTAAGATAAAACAGATATTTTATTTCAGTACTTACTCAAGATATTTTTCAAATGAACACATAACCAACGTATCGAAATATATACGTATATTTGAAAACATGCGTAACTCGAATCAAATGATTTTCATAAGTCAAGTTTTGACATTGCGTTTTATTTTGTTTAATCTTAACCAAAGGTTATATAAGGTTAAAACTATGAATAAATCTATCTGATAGAAAATAAGAAAGAAGTCCTTGTGCATGGAAATGGGACTTTTTCATCTGCAACTTTTGCAAAGTTTTTCTTTCATATCCAGAAATCAACGCCGCTTTGCTTATTTGAATATTATACTAAAGAAACCGGATACGGGTCACGGAAATTATATTGAAATGATAGGGAATTTAGAAAAAATGTCTGTTTTAACTTTGATTTAAGTGATAGACAGGTTGCCGGGGCAGAAAATAAATATACACAACAATATACACCATTTAAACGAAATATAATGACTGGCGTTGCAAAAATCAAGGTTCCTGAGCTATTTTAAAAATCGAAGCGAGAGGCTTTTAACATTGCAGTATAAAATACAGGCTAAAATTGCTGAAACGTCAAATTTGCAAACTTCGTGTTGAAAATTGGCTAACAAGGTCATTAGAAATACAGGTTGCCGGGGTGAAACTTGAAACTTGAATGTCCAAAGAATAAGAAACTCCAAACCTTGTATGTGTAGTCGTTGAACTCTAGGTTCCCACGTAAAGTTAAAATGCCTCTATTTCAAGAAGAATAAACTCACAAAAACACGAAATATTCACTAAATTCGCGTTCATTGTTTTGATTTTGACCGCCTGACAACTTTACGGAAATATCAGCGTGATTATAAACAATGACTCTGTGACGGGCAACTTATAATATCCGTGTTTTAAAAATTTTAATGATATCAAGCCAGCCCAGTTCAAACTATTATCATGTGGTACGATTCTCATTTACATATTATGAATATTAATTAGCAAAAGTACTACTAATTTCTGGCTATGTTGTTTCAACATAACGGAAATAATAATTGAAAATAGTTCCATTGAAATTGTGAAACAATCGAAGAATACCTTTCCATCCACCACGTACATGTTGTTATCAGATGACCATAGTGCATTGTTGGTTCGTAGTTTTTCAATGTGAGGTGATACATGAAAGCGATAAACTTATATGTTTAGTTTTCAACTATGGCAAATGAGTTAGAATTATGTTAATTGTAAACCGTTAGGATTGCAAAATGATATTTGAAATATTAAATATATAAGATAAGTTTGAACGATCTAGATAAATGAAACATTATAAGCACAACTAATGGCCTTTGTCAGTTCACATCTTTGCAATAATACAATATGAAAACCTAAGTGTGTGATAGTGTATATTAACACAGGTAGCTGTGTCTTTTAATCCGTAATTTTAAAAGTCCTCAAAAAAACGAGGCTGTAAGTGCTTCCGACACTGTCGATATCTAATAGTAGCAACTTGCTCATTGAGATACTCTCTACTTCCTGAAAACGTGACTTAATAGTCTGGTGTTTATAATCATTCCCTTCGAGTGTCTTTTTAGTTTACTCAGTTTATTTTTGTTTCTGTGTTTAAACATATTCGCTTGCCTGTATAGTGCACTTTTAGTAAAAATAACAATATGGCTGCTGTTGTGGGACCAGTATTGGTTGATGGCAGTATGTTTTGAATACACGATTTTGTATATTATGCCCTCTGTAAAAGAGTTGGAATTATCAAGGAAAGTAACTTTGCGATTCGATATCTCGGGAGTAAATTTTTATGGGAGTATGAATTTTAGTCGCATGAGGGATAAATATGTCTCAATTCTTGTTATTGTTATTACTTTCTTTCTACAGAAAAAGATGACCTCCAGATATATTGTGATGAGGTATATTCAACCAACATAGTAAATCAGATGTGGATTCTTAAAGGGAACTTCCCCAAAATCTTTTACATCAAACTTTAATTTTTTGCAGAAATTTAAAACTTCTGATTTGTCTAACTTTTAACTATTATTCCCAATGCTCTATTGAAAATCGACAACATCGTCTCATAAATCAAAGACCTTTTAACAAAAAATGGGATTCGTAGTTACACGTTTATTGATTACGGTCATAAAAAATCGTCGACTATGAGATGATTCAATGCCTTCATTATCCTTAAGTAATTAGTAGTGTCTCTAGTATGAAATGATATACAGTTTTCCAAAATCTTGTATAAACTTTTGGATATTGATTTTCAAATATTCTAGATAATTCTCTTCGTGCATTTCTACCAAATCTGTTATTTCTGTTCTCGATATACAAGTGTAGTCCGACACTGGTTTTAAATACTAGGATCTTTTATCGCTAAGTGGACTCTGAGTTTATAGATTAAAGGTGGCTTATATATTCATGATGACCACTTTATCTGCAGGTTTGATGAGGATGTTGTTGTTGGATCGAAAGTCTGTTAGTGCATCCCGTTCATCAATGGAAATATTGTCGTGAGAGTTGCTGTTTTCCCTAGTATTTCTATGAATATCTTATCTTAAACTTTAAATTTTCAACAAATGATTATCCGTCGGCCTTTTTACTCGGTTTTGGGATACTGCAGCATTTTTATAAATGTATAAAAAATTCATTTTTCAAGTCACTATCAGAACTTTTGTTGACAATAGCCCTGTCCGCGAAATAGCTCTCATTGCGGAGACTTTGTCAACATTTTTTGGTAAATTGGACCGGGATGTGCTGAATGTTTCTTTAACAATGGAGAATGCTCTATACTAAACTTTTAAATATTTGAAGAAGAACTAAGTTTCGAAGTCTGCAAAAATGAGAAAAACGTCCTTAAACAGTTCCATAATAGCTGTTGTAAAACTTGCACATATGTGCAATTTAACTGTAAAGGTTCAAGGGTCTCTTTTGAAAACTGTAGGAGACGTTGAGTACACAGGACCTGTACCATTAAAAAGAAGAAAAGACAAAAAGACAAACAACAGTAAACAAAAAAAAAGTAAAATAACAAAAATACTGAACTCCCAAGGATAATTCAAAACGGAAAGTCCTTTACCAAATGACAAAATCAAAAGCCCGAACACAACAAACGAGTGGAAAACAACTGTCATATTCCTGATTTGATGTGTTTGACCTTTTGATTTTACCATTTGACAATGAACTCTCCGTTTTGAATTTGCCTTGGAGTACCGATTCTTACCTTAAAGACAGCTTCTCTTCTTTGAAATTTCCAAACGCATTCACAGACACTCATTAATACTTTCTCGATTTTCTCATTTTATTTAATGTAATTATACGAAGAAAGATCTAAGATTTACATGTTCGCGACGATTTATATTTTTAATAATATTCTACTTGCGAACGTTGCTAACATCTATCGCTTCCCAAACATTTGTTGTATTACCGTATATGACAGTCAAGCTTATCGTTTTGGTCAAAATAAAGCAGCCTACTATACACCTAAAGGGATCTTTGCACTACGTTATAAATATACATCCATATGCTAGTAGTTCTTTGTTAGTTTATGTTGATCATTTTCATTTTGCTTAGTTTTTTCTTTTACCTATTCTAACATCGGACTCGGACTTCTTTTAAACTGAGTTTTACTGTGCTTGTTGCTGTGTGTTTGTTTATTCCACATTGGCTAGTGGTATAGAGGAGGTTTGCTATCTCACAAAAAAGTTTAACCCCGCCACATGTTTGCGCCTGTCCCAAGTCAGGAACCTCTGGCCTTTTGTTAGTCTTATATATTTTCTAAATTTTGGGCCAGCTGAAGCCCACCTCCGGGTGCGAGATTTTTCTCTCTGGCTGTGTTGAAGACCCATTGATGGCCTTTGGTTGTTTTCCGCTCTTTGGTAAGGTTGTTGTCTCTTTGACACATTCCCCGTTTCCATTCTCAATTTTATCAACACACTTGAATTTCGACTGTATGTTTTCCGATTATTGAAATTGACTCTTGAACACAGACGAGTAAATGGACGATGGCGTTTATTCAAGATTCTCTCTTTAACTTTAGTTGCGAATGAACAAATTGGAAATTGTCATAGATACTTTTGACGTTTCCATCTGTAAGTTCAAATTTACAAAAGAATGTTATTCATATAAAGTTGAGCAGCTTACCACAAAAATCATGCAAATTGTGATACAAGCATGAAACTTTGTAAGAACATGCCTTTAGGTGTATGTAATTGTATTAAGGGGGTAGCCACGAAAAAAATCCATCCGATCTTGGCGGCCATCTTTGATTTTCAAAATGACGTCTATCCAGGTAAAAGACATTAATGTATGTTCCCTTTTGCATACATATTGCTTGTATTTTATTCCAAATGTTATTTGATTGAGTGAATGAAGGTTTATTTGTTCTTATTGTAGTAATTAAACATCACTTCCGGTCAAATATTGGTCGATAACTCACTTATTGTTTTAAAAATATCTTACATTTGATCCGTACTATCACACTCCAATGTTTAAATCGTATTACATTGATAGTTATTAATTTTAATCATTGTTTGGGGTTGGTCTTTGAAGCTTATCTATATCAATTCGTAATGTTTAGTCTTCACTTGACGTTCGTCCTAAAACCATTGCTTGGCATCCGTCCATTGTGATGTCGCTTGACTTTGTCAAATGTCAGTCATTACCAGTCATTACTTAATGTTCATCACCTACGACTAGAAGTCTTTTAGAGAATGATTTATTGGCACTACCAGAGCACACTGGTATAAATCACTGCCAACAATCTCGGCATGGGGTCCAGTATCAGCTTTATAAGAATAAAGTGCTTCCAAATACTCCATGATTGCCCCAACTATTAAGTCATGGAGTCGTACCTGAATCGACAGTATGTGCTAACGCAGGAGAGCCGAGCCAAGGAGGAGGTGCTTATTCCTCAGCATGGTGTACAGATCGCACGGGAGTTAAATAATACTGGATGAACGAATGGGCTTAATGTAGGCAAAGTTTTAATTGGGTTAACCGAATTCAGTTTTATCTCATACAATTAAGTGCTATACAGGTGGTAAAAGGATAATCCCTCGACCTGAATATCAGAAGTGTTAAGATCTTTTACTCAAACAATATTTGCGTTATTGTTTATATGTCGCATTGATCATCACTTTAGTTTATTTATATAATAGTTGTTTCTTTTTTAAATGGCAAAAAGAATTCGCTTGTCAGCTTCCTCAACAGATAGTTGGGAAACTGATTGAGAAAAAATGTTGTTTGTGTCATGAAGACACAACGGACTTACTAAAATCGTTAGATGAAGGATATACAATGTTGGGCAAAAATATCCCCCTTTTTTATTTCATGAAGTAACTGCACTCCCTGTCCTTCTAGAATTAAGCCGAAAAAACCACGGAGAGGGAATAGAAAGCACAATGACAAAGAAAAATGATAAATACCATAATTTTTGCAGAATAAAGTTTAAAAATACAAAACTTGAGAGAACACAGAAACGTCATATGTCACCGATGACATCTGGAAGTTTGAGTGAATGTAAGTCCCCTAAACTTTTAAGAAGTACTTCTCCTTCTAGAGACCAACAACCAGATCCAATTGAAAATTTGTATAAATGTTTCATTTGTGATAAAGGGTCGCCTTTATCCGCTTTTAGAGAGACAATGACAATGAAACTGAACCAACGATTAGTGGATTGTGCAACAGTTCAACAGGATAAATAGCTGTTGGCAGAAGTAGTGGTGATGTAATAGCACCAGAAATGAAGTATCATCCGTCATGTCTAGCAGCTGTATACAACAGAGAAAGACAGAGAAGAGACAAACAGAGGCCGAAAGCAGTTGTACTTAGGAGGAAAATATGATAAAAGAATCTGCATTAGCTCAGCTGGCTACATACATCTTTGAAACTCAAAGAAATTCTGAAGAGTCAATGGTGCTTCGATTAGCAGACCTGGCAAACCTATACGAAGAAAGATTGACACCACTTGTTTCTTCTTCTGCACAGGTACATTCTACGCGCCTGAAGGACAAGCTTTTGCAGAAGATGCCAGAACATACCACCTCCTGTGTTACAGTTGGTGAAAATGATAGAGCATTGCCTGATATTAAATCGCGTTTCTACAAAGTCCGACTTAGCTCTGGCCCAACTATTAATGTTTAATTACCATCCAAATACACAGGAGGTTCCAGTACAACACAGACATTCAGCTGATCGTGAAACACCATATTGTGTGTATCTTAGACTATTACTCCTTGCAAAAACCAGGAAGAGACAGCTTACAGATACATTATTTCAACATGGGTTACGAGCCGATAACATTTGCTGGTTACCATCTGACAAAATGATTTTTGTGGTAAAAAAGTGCACCTGAAAGGGTATGTAAGTCGACACTGATAATCAGCTCAGACACTGATGTAGTGGTTTTGGCAGTGTCTCTTTTCAAAACACTACAACTAGAAATACTTAAGGTTGCATTTGGAAAAGGAAAAGACCTGCAAAAGTTTCCGAATCACGATATTGATCATGCTCTTGGCCCATAAATCAGAGGGTTTTTTTGCCATTTTTCATGCTTTCACTGGATGTGACACTGTCTCTGCATTTCGTGGAAAGGGAAAGAAATCGGCATGGCAGACGTGAGAAATATATGATGACGTAACAGAGGTGTTTGGGTAATTGAGTAAGAAACATGCATTGGTCAGTGAAGCTGATATGGAGTTGATGGAGGAATTTGTTGTAGTAATGTACTGTACGACACAACTGCAACAACATTTGACATCAATGAATCCAGGCTTGAATTGTTTCCATGCAAACAAAGACAGAATAACACAATTCCGCCCCGGAGCTGCACTGCTTGACCACACCAAACGAGCTGCATATCAAGGTGGTCATGTATGGGAAAAGGCAATCACAAATGAACAACATCTAGATAGTCTGGGTGATTGGGAATGGATTAAGGAGAACGCCGATTGGTTGTGGATTCCCAATTGGATACAATTAGCAGCCATTGCAGCATCTTGCCAGGAGTTACACAAATGTGGATGCAAGAAAACTTGTTCTAGTAGATGTAAGTGTTACAAAGTTGGTTTGACATGTACAACATTGTGTTCCTGTAGCTGAAAATCGGAAAACATGGTAGATCAATACATTAATCCACCTTCCTGCATGTTTTACATGATTAGCGATATATCAAATGGACATTTTTATCGCATATCCTTATTCCCATTATTTCACTCGAGTGTATGAACGTTTACGACCCTAACCGGAAGTGGTGATTTTTTTTTGTCAATTGCTGTCTGTTTGACATGTTTTCATGTCATTTTGTTGTTTTTCAAATAGTTGTCATGACCTATATCACGTTGATAAAGGTGTGGATCTGTTTTAAATCTCCACTATAGAGCAAAATGATGTCAATTTTAAATTCAAGATGGCCGCCATGAAAAATTTTGGAATATGTTGGCTACCCCTCTAATATGCTAAAGTACACTCTAAAGAACGTATGTGCCAAATCGTATGCTTGTTTCACCATTTTCACGATTTTGTCAAATTTCGGTACTAATCCGCCCCACTATATTTGAAAAGTACATTCGCGATATTATATATGAATTGAGGATTTGTAATCCAGATAGTATAATTATTTTATCCTCAATTTAACCAAGGCCATGTGATTTTAATCATTCTGAATTGTATGTTATGAATTTTAATAATGTACTTAAACAATTGGGTTCCTCTCTTACTAATGTCATATACATGGCATGTGAAAAGGCTTTTTATATTAGAGTGAGGAAGCCAATTAACACTTTATTTTCAGTAAAAAAATTGCACTTATCCACTACTAGATACTCTGGGTCATCTTCTAAACATTTGAATAAGAATGAATTGAATTAAGATCGGGTTAGAAATTAGATTTAGAAATTTTAAATGCAAATTTATTTGTAAATTGCAGCATAATTTTCAGTAATTTACTTTTGCAAAACTCATGAATTTTCATTGTATTTGTCTAATAACACTTTTACATAAACCCTTGTCAGCATAATAGTTTCATTTGAAGGCCCAAGGAAATATAAAACCAAGTGTTGTACATTTGTTTTGTCAGTTTCAATAGAAGATTTAGGAATCTAGTATCAGCATATCCATCCTGGAAAGGACCAGGATATTTTGAGTGTATTTCATTGAAATTTATATTGAATAACTAGTAAAGTTTCAGATAAAGTGTGTCAGTAAAACACATAAATCCATAGTTTATGTTGAGTAGTTTGAGGTTGTTGTTTCTCCTTTTGCCATTGGTTACTCAGTATTATTTTTCTACTGGATAACCATACTATATTTGAATCATTGGTTCGTACATTTTATACACTATCGTTGTGATAGCACTGTGAGGACCCTGTCAATGAATTGTGGAGTATTTTGAATGAACTGAAATCCAGTCATATTTTGGGTGTTATTAGTCATATTTGCTATGAATTTCTAGTCAATGTTTTTGATCAGCTCACAGCAAAAGTCCATTGACTTTATAACAAACTTATAAATGAAACATAAATCGTTTTGGGGTCATTAATTGTTTAATTGATTTATTGGTGTTTAATGCCCATTTCAGAACTATTAGCTAATTAATGGCTGTAAGTTTTTTTTATTAGAAAAGGAAGCCGGAGTGCCCGGAAAGAACCACAGACCTTCGGCAGGTAAACTGACATATGCGGGGTTCGAACACACAATTACAGTGTTGACAGGCTAGTTCGACTAATTAGACCAATCGGCCACCGAGGCATTGTGGTGATTGAAATTTCTAGAATCTACAAAAAAGTAAAATAACAAAAAATATCGAACTCCAAAGAAATTTCAAAACGGAAAGTCCCTTATCAAATGGCAAAATCAAAAGCTCAAACACATCAAACGAATGGAAAACAACTGTCATATTTCTGACTTGATACAGGCATTTCCTGATGTAGGCATGAAATTCCAAACTGCAATTAATTAGATTTATTAGACCGGAAAACCTTTCCATTGGTTTCTTTAATGGCTATATGAAGCCCGTATTCATATAGCCATAAAAGAAACCTATGGAAAGGTTTTCCGGTCTAATAAATCACAAACACAAACCGTGGGTACGAAAACAATAAAAAGAAAATGAAAATCCTAATGACAAAATAAAGTAAGATCCTTATTATAAAACCAAACAGGGAGAATAAAACTAAAGGGGTTGTACAAAGCCAGCCATATGAACCAAGTGTCTTAAAGACTGTGACTATAAAAGAATCCGACTTGATAACACTCTGCAATAAAATGTTCGAAGAAAAGAATAATGAGCCAAATTTCAAACCCCCCAATAAACCTGATCAGCTTCATATTATCAATACTGGTTTAAAAAGTCACATAACTGTGGTCAACCAGGTCAAATTTGTAGGAATTGTACCAAAAAAAAAAGAAAGCATTTGAAAGACCGAATGTTGACCATTTCTTTTTTTCTTGTTGACCCCTTTTAACAATGAAATTAGAATTGATTAAAGTGCAAATGTTAGATCAAGGGTCACGTAATTTAAAAAAAAATAATATAAACCAAATCCTGACAATAATGCAAAAATGTTAGAATGAATAATGCATTAGAATATGAAAGAGGTCAATCAATTATTTAGCATGGGGAGTTATATTTCCATCTGTTTATGAACTATTCACTTTTTGTGTGAAAGACCTGAAAGAAGTGACAGATAAAACGTCTGGACAGCTAATTGTCAAACTGCATTCGAAAAATTAAAAACGGGCATTTCAAAGTGCCGACATATGGCTTTTATAAGGGGCACTGGGGAGTTCTTTTGAGACACTCGGATTTTGCAATTGGTGTTTTAGATTCTTAACACTCAAATGTTGATAACCAGACACGTATTTGAAATACGAGAATATGACTGCCTCGATAATGGCAAAATTGAACAACTTCATTGTTTCCCTTATAATTATGGCGCCAGTAAAATGCGAACAACGGGACACTGATATGTTAAGCTCTATTTCGACCAATTAGACATTAAAGATATTCAGACTGAGCAAAACAGTGCGACTGAATACACAGCAAACCCAAGAGGAGCATGTCTGAACACTCTAGGAAGGTGTGTCTACTACCGCAGACATTAAAAACTCTTTCATGAAAACGACCTTTATGTACGATCTGAACTTAAATGGTTGAAAAAAAAGACCCAGTTCAATAGAAATGGAAAACTCGACCTTAATCAATTAATATGTTGTTTCATCTTTGTCATTCCAAAGATGAGACTTTGTGCCAAACAAGTGTGTCAAGCAGCTATATTGTGATAGTTATGATACACGTATAGTGACCCAAATTCTATTTCTATTATTTATTCTATTTGAGAAAAGGAAAGAGTGAAGAGGAAATTAGAAGACATGTGATGACTTTTCAATCACACTTAGTTTTGAAGAATAAGCTGAATGCTAGTTACAAGTGTATTGTGGATGACTATCACCCGAAGAAATAACAAACCCCTAGCACCTCACACCACTACTAGTATATCATATACATATGATTCATCTGGAGTTCTGGATTAATTTAGATTTTGCAAAGGAAGGAGAGTAGAAATGCTTACGGGTCTACACTCAAGTAGTGAACATTTATCACCAGCCCTTGGACCGCTTCCAGTAATCCCACCCTAGACTGTGAACACCTTAGGGACACCCCACCAACCAGATCTTCCTTACAAAATGTCAGTCGGTTAAATTCATTACCAAAAGCAGCTTTATATACCCAAGAAGCACTGTTACAAAAACAAGTAAAGTACCAATGTCAATTAGACCAGAGTCTCTTGAACTCTAAAACTTGAACTGCTACTCAAGAGACAATTTTTTAAGAAGTTACAACAATTCGACAAACAATATCTACCTTTAGCACTAAAATAGCCTGAATCCACGCCAACACTTTCTAAACAGTAAGAACTTGATCCGCCCTCAACCCCCCCAAAAAGGTAAGGTTTATCGTACGTTAGAAGAGTGGAAAAAAACATAAGAAAAAGAACGGTGACTTTTATTACTGGCAATGTAAGCACTTATTTTTTTATGCAATCGCTTTTACAAAAGTGCAGAGCAAATAAGTTTAAAATTCGAAATAACATGTATACAAAATGTCGCAGAGAAATGGGACGGTTTAGTTTAGATTTTGTTTCTATTCTGAAAAGTGACATGGTTGTATTATTCAATACAGTATGTAAATGACGTTCTATTGAGTTAAGATATAATTTCATCATGATAATAAACTTACTTTTATCACAGTTAACACATAATTGATATAGACAACAATCTGTGGAACCTCAACTTCTTCAGTCATAAGTTTAATCGTTGTTTTTGTATACCTATGATATATGATTTGTAATAAGTCATAACGATTTGTATTAGTCACCATCTTCAATTTTACATTCAACCAAATCTATCCGAGCATGTTTATGGCTAGGGATTTGTCTGGAGGACAAAAAGTACAGTTATAATGGCATGAATAGTTTCAGCTTTACAGTTCTCAGGCGATAAAAAGCATTGTTAAGGCAAAATTATGAATACATTAATCTTTATTTCATTGATTTTTATTATTATCTATTTATCCTATTTTCGTGTGTATTTTGTAAAAAGGGTATTTATTAACTGAAACTTTGATTGCAAATACATACAAATTAAGGAAAACGTTAACTGGAAGGAGAAAATAAATAAGACCACCATCATTTATATTTGTTCAAATATGCCTTCACACACTATTGTTTTTGTATATTAAAACACGAGACTAGTGTAATCAGATTTTGTACTGTCAATTCATTTGACATAAAGTTAAATGAAGACATTCATTGTTATATGTTTTGATTTTGCAGTAGTTATTCATATAATTAACAACGAATGTATGACCAATCTTCGACAATATAAAATTTGTTTATCTTACGGCAGAAATTGATGCAAACAGTAATTTTCTTGAATTCTTGTATCATTTAGAAAGTTGGTGTACTTTAACGTTTAACAATCACATAAAATTTATTCAGTTTGAGTTAGAAACAATAACAGTGATTATATCTACACCTTTTTGTCTATTATTTGTCTTTAGTAGTGGTAATTAACTTTTTACCACCCGTATTCATGCTCAAGAAAAATCGGTTTCTAGTAATCACTGGATCACATTCAGATTGACAACTATTGAAAACTATTGTGGTTTGTTGAATGTCCTGTGACAAATAATTCATTGGACAAGAAAAATAATGTAATCAACTTGCAAAGTTAATCGACCGGAACAACATGTGGACAATTCAACCATCTCACGACAACGGTCGTTAATAATGGTCAAAAAGTATAAGCCAGACGGTCAAGCTGTCTAAATAAAAACACACACAGACACACTAGTTACGAGTATTCTGCATGATTTCGTAAAATAAGTATTTACTACCACTGGATCAAAATCTAATTAAAATACAGTTGCTGTGTCCGAACTTCGCGTACAAGGATCTGACAACACTCTGCAAATGAAATGCTTTTTACTGGATTGGATTTTTAACACAGCACCTGTCTTTTATTTGATCACAAGGAACCAGAATATGTTCAAGGACCAGTTAATTGTTATTATCCGTAATTTGGTAAAATATCGTACATCGTAGCTTTTTTGTTTTACATATAATAAGCCTAGTATATAATTTAGTATAACACATAGCTTTCAATTTTGAACTCTTTTGAGTTAGTGCGAGGAAGAATCTTTTTGCTAAAGCAAATGTTGTATATATTCCGTCAACCTTTGTTTTTCTATATATTTCAACTCTAACCTTTTAACAAGAACCTGATTTTTCCTCATATAACTTTGTCCACATCCATCAACAACAAATTTTAGTGAGCAATCTTTTTAGATTTATAATTTGTGTTCCACTACAAAATTCACCAACAACATCAAAACAAAACAAAATGAATTATATAGAAAAAAAAAAAACCAACAAATCAAAACTAAATAACCTGTAGAAAAATATTTTTTGTCTGTCAATTCTCAATTGAAAAAAAAACGTGGGCTTACTTTGAAACTTGAAATATTTTGGTATAGGATTGTTTTAGGTGATAGGTATTCCGCTATATTATCTATGAGAATAAAAAAGATATTGGGAAATTATTGAACAAAAACCCTTACGAGGTTCCAAATTTTGTATAGGCGCACACATATTGTGGGATTTTAAAGATCTTTTATGAGCTCTCAACATCCCTCGTGGCTTGTTACCCCGATCAATAATTAAACAAATATAACAAAAAAGCAAACAAGAATGGAAATGAAAATTGAAATAAGTTCAGATATAATCGAAAAAGTACTTAACTCCATGATCAATAAAAACCGGAAAAAACGACTTCAAAGGATGTTGTTAAAATTATTATTAAATAATTTTTCCGTATATGGCCCAGATAACCTGTTGGAACACAGGTTTGTTGGGTTTCAACCAGTTTATAAGCACACATCCCTCTCCTCCACTTTAGCCTATTTTCACCGGCCGTCGTAAAAGTAAAACAAAAAATATAGAAGTGTACCCTCAAACAGGATCACTACTAACTTAATAAAAGCACAAAAAAGACGATACACTCCGTTAAAAAACAGGATCAAAACATGTTCCCTACTTTATACATATATATCAATATAGTATACGTATATACACTACATAGAGCTTGTTTTTAAGGTAAAGGTCCTGTAAATTGCTCATATTAAATTCGGATGTAACATCAGGTCCCCCTCCTATTAAGTACACGTTTATCGCATTTTTTATAAAACGAAAACATCTAGACGTTATAAAATAAAAGGAATTTTAAAACAATACAATGATAAAGAAAGCTTGTATCAAAATTTATATAGTCTAGTAAATCTTGTTAGACTTTATGTCTTGTATTGTAAAGATGACGTTTTTCCGTCAATTCTTATTTGTTTTTTGTTTTTTTTTTGGGGGGGGGGGGATAAAATTGGCCAGGCTGCAAGCTTTGCATAAATTGTATACTTTCTAAACATGTGTTTATCCTTTAAATTACCTTTTTTTGGGCATTAGACAGGAAGATCTGGTTTAGTTTTACAAAATGAACAAAACAATAAATAAAATATAAGACCCTATCCCTCCCCCCAAAAAATTAAAAGAGAAAAATAAGTCCCAAAAAAGAATATAGTAATAAAATATAAGGAATAAGGAAAAATGGACAAAAAAATAAAGAAGAGAACAATGGCATAAACATTAAAGAAATCAGAGATGAAGACCCCCTCAATCCACACCATCAGATCGACTTCGACCTTTAAATATCCACCAATTAAGAAACATTAACTACAATGATTTGCAATGTTGTTAACATACTCGAATTTATTTTTAGATCTACTTCCTTGTTTTTTCTCACAACAAATTTGAAAGCATGTTCATAATTTATCAGCGGTATAGGACATATTTAAATATTTATGCCAATTACAATGAATAACAACAATAGTGAATCACAGGAATTGTTGCGACTGTTTAAATGTGCAGTAGATACTGGGACTGAAGTTTTATCAGCCTTTGCTGATTATAAAATTTTACCACCATACAGTGGATCTTTTAAACGGTTTCTTGACGACAAGAAACATCAAATTGTTCACATGTGGCACTCTAAAAAGTTATTGTGTTGTGCTTGTCCGCCTGCAGGTTGCAGCCTTCAGCGAACGGGTCAAATGCACAACTGGATTTTTAAGAAAATATATGATGAGTCAGGTACTGAAGATGAGAGACATATTGTCCGAAATAGCAGTATGCTTGTACAAGTGTGTCTACACAAGTACATCACACGAAATATTGCGATTCATGAATTAGATATCAGCGCAATATCGTTTCTTCTTCGAAATTTGGCGCTTTTGTCTCAAAACGAGATCACTGCATTGAATACAGTTACAACTTACAGAAGTCAGATTTGTCATGCACATTCTATGAACTGCTATTCGATTACAGAATTAAATACGGTATGGAATGAACTAGAGAATGCATTGGTAGATCTAGCAGACCGTCGTTACAAAAGACTTATTCGAATTCAAATCAAGGACTTGCAAAAGGTTTATTTAGAAAAAGAAGAAATATCAGAATTGTTAAAAAGAGTAACGGAGGTCAATGTTGTGAGTACTAGTATATATATATAACTCCATGTCATTATCTATACATATGGTGATTTTACCAAGCTCATTGCCCTTTGATATTCTTGACTCTGGTAGCTTAACGTGATAGTTCTGCAGGATTTAATTTTCATGATTATTAACAGATTACAAGATCGTGTCGACCCTCTGCAACTTATTTTATATATATCCAACTTAGTTTCCCACGCTAAATTGATTACATTATCAATATGAGAAAATTATTAAAAACGGAAAACATACTTGAATAACTTCCTTTAACGGATATCCACGTGAAACACAAAGCTTTTCTAACCTAAAACATTTATTCCATATAAAATCTCAAATTATTGATTAAAATATTGAGTGTATAAAATACCATCAATGGTTAGACGTTTCGTAGATGAATTCAATTCCAGAAGTCTTCGATCACATTTTATTTCCATAGACGTGTAATCATTCAGATTGTCCTGTATGTCATTGAAACAAATTGTATGTTTATTTTTATTATAGTAATGATCGGTAGGTACATTAAGAAAACCGTTCGAATGATTTTTACAACTTTGATAGTTTGGAAGTATATAAACAGTTCTTCCATCGTAAATCTGTACATATTTAATTTTTGATAGATAATAAACAAATGATGTGTGCGTTTCAACATCAATATAGACTATTTCTATAATAATCTGGCTTGTTATCTATTTCCTGCATCGAAATATATTTATCGGATCACACTGAATTGACAATAATATGAATAAGTACCACAACTTGGTCTATACATTCTGGAATGTAATACGAAATTCTGACCGAAAGATATTTAACAAGTACTAAATCAAAATACCATACCTAAGACAAAATTAAAATTGCGAACTTAGTATTTGTAAGTATTGATTGAGGAAAACGGGTTAGGAGTAAGTCAAAATATCTAGCTATAAAAGATTAAATTTGTGAATTCCATTTGAAGTCCATACAAATGATATTGTACACCGAACCCATACTCCACCAATTTGAGCATTCGTTGGTTCAAGGTAACTGCCATTTTTGCAAACAATCTTCTTGAAACACAAACTCATCTCTTTTATAAATGTACAAAGATTTACCAATTAATGATAGAATTTAAAAAAAGAGAGAAATATGATCCACGGTTGTTATGACAGACCTTTACAGGAAATTTTATTTGACAATATCCTAATATGGACAATATGTGAATTCGAAATCTAATAAAGTTTGAAAACATCACTTGGAAAAATATTAGAATTATTAGACAATTTCATTTGCGCACTAAAAGAAAACATCGTTTTAATTTAAATTATTTACAAAATAAAGAACCAGATATTAATAATGATATGGTACAGTTAATAAATCAGATAGTTTTTATGCAATTACTAGGTCGAGTGTGTACTTTTACAATGGTTAGTTAACGTGTCGATACATTCAATTGTAAAAAACGGTTATTATGTTTACCAACTTATCTAAATTTACAATGTTAACCAAAAATGTACATACCTTGTTGTAGACCGGTATAACTGTTTATAGATCAAGTGTAATCGAATTAATGTATACTGTTAGGTGTCTTTGACTTTGTGTAAATTTGATATAAAAAAGCTACAATATGCAATTTTATAAGTAAAGTGGACATTTATCTCGCCTGTTTTCCCTGGACAGGAGTGAGAATGTAACACAGGGACCCTAACTCTGCTCTTCTGAGCTAATAAGGTAATTGTAACAGAATATTGGAAATAAATTGTATTTGAAATGATTTTTAATAAAATAAAATGCCATTAATATCAAGCAATGTATGCATGCCTGCCATGTACAGTTTTTGGCAGTAATATTTAAGAAATAATTCATGGCAGCGGTAGATTTTTTTTTCATTTAACCATAATTTGGGCATTTATATTCGATTATTTTATTCCGTATTGTATATGAAGAGTGGCCTGCGTAAAACGTCGGATTTACTGTCAAAAATTGAGTTTACCTGGTCGTATACATAAGATTGGTATAACGCGGAACAACCAGTTTTGTGTATCTTTATGTCTGTGCTATAAGTAGATGCACTGTGATTAAACTGGTTGGCGTTATATAGGTAACCTAATAGAATTATTTGTATTAATGTACCTTACTATGTAATGATTATAGTTTAACGAGCAAATGTACAGTTTTTTTTGGTCAAAAACAAATGTCGTTCTCCCTAAAATCAATCTATCCAATTTTGTAAAATAAGTCTGTAATACATCCTTTTTTTAAATTTCAGGTATTAGAAGAATTGAAATCCTCCTGTTATAACAATGATAGTCATTTAAAGGGTATGGAAAGTAGACTTGAAAGAATGTCAATCAGTAATACAGAAGATATCAAACAACACACTACTGAACACAGCACAAGCACAACACGCACTCTCAGTAAAATTACAAAATACAGAGAAGAAGCTGGAAACCTGTATAAAACACAAGGGCGAAGAAGTGAGGGAATCTCAGGCAAGAAGTTTTCAACACTTAGGACGCCAACTGAAAGGACAGATATTAAGGAAGTCAAGGAAAACCAAGACAAAACACAAGCCAAGGATGTTATTAATTTTTCAGAACGGAATGGTATGTCTTTTAGATTTATTGACGACTGAACGGGAGTTGCATGGAAGATGAAATGAATTTAGGCAACACTAGTGTATAACGGTATTAAGGCTCAAATTTTATAAATTGGTTCAGAAGATAAAAACAAGGTAACAAACAAAAACGGAGGTAATCGTCTAAAATCCTAAACGAGCAAGATCATATGAATTGACAGGGTAAGCGTCTCGCTGTTTCAAAAACATTATACGTTATCCAAATCTACACTTAGTAAATTAACCTACATCAGGGATAGGACACAATCGGAAATATTTTCATAAAACTATTCTGGTATATATAGAGATGTAAAACAGTGAAAACATATCCCTATTGAATTTAGTATCGGTCAATCCATTTGTGATAGTAATTTTAAAACATATTTAGTATGCTGTGAATTCTAAGTTCTGTAGTATAATAATAATAATGATATTGTTTGCATATGAGGCTTTAGTCAACATATTTGTAATGAATAAAGGATAAAGCATTAACAATCTCAGTTTGTTTTATAGGGTAAGAAACCATATACCAGATTAAACAGAAATCAGTGGGAATCAATTGTACACCCTTGAGTGTTAATGGCTCCTGTGGTTTAAACTGTAAACTTATTTTTTTCATATCTATATAAAACACTGAACATGTTGAAGTTAAGATTCTTAAAACAGGTAAGAATTATTCAATTTCGTTGTTTCTATGACCATTTTGTAACTATTCCAAGTGCATTATTTTTCATTCGTTTTTATTTTGTTTCTCTGTTAGGTTGCTATAACCTTTTGTTACTCATCTGTCTGTGTCAATCTTATTTTATTTCTATCAACATCAGTTATTTATGTCTGAATTGGGTGAACACAACGTTCAAAAGATTTGAACGAAAAAAGCTTAAGTGTGATATTTACTCAAATGAGATTACAACATCTTAAATATGCATATTCTTAAAGTTTATCATTTGTTTTTGATGGATGTTGATTCTGTTTCTAGTGGAAATATTGAGAGCTATTCTGAATTTAACGCTGTCAGTGAAGTATGAAAGACCTGCTAATTTACTCGTGCCAGAGGAAATATTTGCAGGTAGAACAGCCTTATATATGTAGCCCATTATTAAGGTAGATCTTCGGTATATATTTCCTCAGATAGAATTTTCGTATACTTTGTCAAAATGACGATTTTACTATGCTTTTTTCAAAAATATAATAAAAAGTATGGGTCACCGTGCTATTTTTCAACCTACAAGTCGTACAAAATTGCCTAAATTTGCAAAGATTGTTCATGAAAAAACACATTTTTGTGAATAAAAAAGATCAATGAAATAGAATTTTGAAATAAAATATGAAAAGATAGTTTTCATAATATGCTTCAAGAAAATAAAACGAAAATATGGTGTCACCGAACCAATTTCCTTGCTACAAGTAAAATAGGAAACTTTCCCTACTATTCCAGTATAATTTTGTTATATAAGATTTGTTCCACCTTACACCTGCAAGTTGAAAAATTAATTCCACAAAACACAAATATTGGTATACATGGTATAAGTTTAAACATTTGGATAGTGCAATAAACCACTTTTTCTCTATACAAATAAACAGTTTTACACATAGATTTCAACCCTGTCTCAAAACTTGCAGATTAATGCAAATAACTAGACCGATTGTGTACTGCTATTGTACAATCCAAGATGGCGGATACACAGTTAATATACTTTAAGTTGCTTATGATACATGTTTGATACTAAGCATTCTTTGTATTGTTAAGGCAGAAATAAACACTGTATAGAAAGAAATAATTTTTTACATTTATCTGACGGCAACTTTATAGTCCAACATTTTATGAAGATTCAATAATCTGTTAATATATTGAGGTTGTAAATTGTAAAAATTAGACATACAATAATACTATTTTGAACCTAGATTCAATGGTATGCCCTGTCCTCTGGCAAATAGCAACTCCTAAGCAATGGAACTTAGAAGCAGTAGAAGCAACTCTGCGACATCCATCGAACAAAGATGAGCAATTTAAGAAAAAAATTGTGAGGAAAGGCTCTTTAATTATGTTGACAACGATAACGGCAAATATACTTAGTGATTCTGAAGCATTTGAAGCTGCGGTCATATCATTCCTTACAAAAATGATAGAAGACTGTGATATCAATACAGAAATACCTTGCCGAGTTGACGTTACGCTTCATATTTTAAATGCTACTGAAGGTTTGTGAATCTTAATGCATTTTATATATAAAGACACAAAAATAAACCAATATAAGCTTGTGTAGTATTTCGATATATATAAAATTATTGTTTTGTCATAAAACCGGCCGTTGGTGTATTATTTGAATTGGTTCATATTTTGTCATGTCGAGGCGGTCTATAGATGAACTATTTTATAGTGTTGTTCATCGCTGAAAGCCTTGCGGGGATCTATAGTTGCTTACCTGCACGTCATTTTGACTCTGTTGAATAGTGGTAATACTGACAATCATACCGCTGTTGGATATTTTTATATACTAGTAACTGTATTTGGTATAAATAATGGATTTAATGCCATGACAGAGAAATGTAAATTTTGATAGCTTAGAAAAAAAGTATTTTTACAAGGTAAATTTCATTTTAATTGTGATTTATCTGCGAGAGTTAAGATTGCCTAAAACTGCTTCAATACGTTTTTCAGTATCATTGAGCTGTGAACTTCCGCCTCTAGCACAACATAAACAGGTTTCAGGTATGTACGTTGAAATAAACATACCATATACGTTACGTTTTCAAATAACATTGAAAGTCATATTAATGTCATATAAGTTTTTACTCAGTTGTGAAAACCAGGTTAACAACATATTGTATATTTATCAATCCCTGTCACATTAAGACATCCTCACAGAAGCCGTTAAACGTACAAAAAGTATAATAAAGATAAAAACAAAGATGGATTATTACATCGTTAATCGACTTTATCAGATATCAGGGCAACAGAATACTCAGAGTTCGATTAGGTGTTGGGAGATTGATAGTTGGGCAACATTTTTGTTTTCGGATGTTATAGGTTTAATCATATGGCCAAAGATTTATCAACCTTACTCTATACGGTAAGGGAAATCGTAATTGATTTGGGATTAATATTTGAAAGGTCATGTGGACAGCTGCTATTTAAAAACTGAGTTTAAGCTAAAGGGTAGGATTTTGAATGATATTCCTTTTAAGTCTTAACGTTTCCACGTACATACACATCCCTATATTTTAAATGTTTAGGTTTGAGAGTTCTGGATGAAGGATAATCTAAACTAGCGCTTCGTACGCACGACATTTTTAAAGTGCTTTTATCATTTTTTAACGATATATCCAATTAATTGCAAGACATTTTGGGTAAGACGATTTGCAAAGAACAAGATCCCTATACTACAAACTGCTCAGAGTCTGAAAAGACCAGTAAGGTCGAGCCCAGATTTTACTTGATAAGACTCGACATTATCTCAACAGTAATTAACTGTACTTAGCTGTACTCGACTTTGGTCTCGAGTTTGGTCTCGACTTTACTTATTAAGTCTAATTCAGTATTTGATAATCTTGGTGTAGTCTGAAATGGTCTAGACAAAGGCTCGACCAATCTCGACCTGTCTCGACCAGTCTTGACCTTCAAATTTAGTCTTGACTGGTCTGAATCAGCCCATCTAACTTAATTATATATTGAATTTACAAAATTCCAGGTTACTTGGTAGTTTGGTTCATTGCTGTCAAATTAAAGGATTTAATTATTAGGTAAAAAAAGCAAGAATTTTCAGTTTTGATTAAACTCAGATAGTCATCTTTAATTAATTCTATAACTTTTACAAATCAACTTGGATTTTCATTAAACTCTATAGCTATCTCAATTATACATTGATCTTACAGAATGCCATATTGTTTGGTAGTTTAGTTTATTGCTGTCAAATATAAGGATTTAATTAATGAGTACAAAAACTAGAATTTTCAGTTCGAACTGAATTAAGATAGTCACCTTTAATTTGTTTATTACTTTTTCAAATTAACTTAGATTTTCATAAAACTATACAGCTATCTCAGATATACATTGATCCTACTGAATCCCAGGTTGTTATATAGTTTGGTGTATTGCTGTCAAATTTAAGTATTGGATTATTCTAGGTACAAACCGCGAGAATTTTCAGTTCGGACTCAATTCAGATAATCATCTTTAAATTTTTTTAGAACTTTTTCAAATCAACTTGAATTTTCATCAAACTATACAGCTATCTCAGTTATATATTGGTCTTAGAGAATGCCAGGTTGTTTGGTTATTGATGTCAAATTTAAGGATTTAATTGATAGGTAATTTTAAATAAACTAGTTTTCAGTTCGGACTGAATTCTGATAGTCACCTTAACATTTGTTTATTTCTTTTTCAAATCAGCTTGGATTTTCATCAAACTTTTCAGCTATCTTTATTATATGTTTATCTTACAGAATACCAGGTTGTTTTGTATTTTTGTGTATAGCTGTAAAATTTAAGGACTTAGTTAATAAGTATAAAAAAGCTAAAATGTTCAGTTTGGAATAAATTCAGATAGATACCTATAATTTTAATATTTAAATTTGACTGCAATAAACCAAATTACCAAATAATCTGATATTTTGTAAGATAAATATATAATGGAGATAGCTGTAGATTTTGATGAAAATCCAAGTTGCTTTGAAATAGCTATAAAAATTTAAAGATGACTATCTGAATTTAGTCCAAACTGAAAATTTTAGCTTTTTTACCTTGATTATTTAAATCCTTAAATTTTACAGCAATATGTCAAACAACATAACAACCTGGGATTCAGTTAGATCAATATACAACTGAGATAGCTGTATAGTTTTAAGAAAATCTAAGTTAATTTGAAAAAGAAATAAACAAATTTAAAGGTGACTAACAGAATTCAGTCCGAACTGAACATTCTAGCTTATTTAAAATTACCTATCAATTAAATCCTTAAATTTTACAGGAATGAACCAAAGTACCAAACAACCTGGCGTTCTGTAAGATCAATGTATAATTGAGATAGCTGTATAGTTTGATGAAAATCTAAGTTGATTTGAAAAAGTTTAAAAAATTATAAACATGACTATTTAAATTTAGTCCGAACAGAAATTCTAGCTTTTTTTATCTATTTATTAAACCCTTTAATTTGACAGCAATGAACCAAACTACCAAATAACCTTGAATTTTGTAAGATCAATATATAATTGAGTTAGATGGGCTGATTCAGACCAGTCAAGACTAAATTTGAAGGTCAAGACTGGTCGAGACAAGTTGAGACATGTTGAGACTGGTCGAGACTTTGTCGAGACCATTTCAGACTACACCAAGAATACCAAATACTGAATCAGACTTATTAAGTACAGTCGAGACCAAAGTCGAGTACATTTAAGTACAGTTAAGTACTGTCGAGATAGTGTCGAGTCTTATCAAGTAAAATCTGTGCTCGACCTTTCATGGTCGAGCACAAAATATGGTCTTTTCAGAGTTTGAACAGTTTGTAGTGCTAACAGTATCAGGAACAGTTTGTCTAATGTTAAGGTCAGATAAAGATAGAAAGACTTTTAAGCAACGCATTTGTGTATAAATGTTTATTTCAAACCGTATGAATAACATGTACCAACTTTCATTTCAACAATGCCACAATAAAATACACTGCTTTATGATTTTGTGGTCGCTTTGTCCAAAATAATGGTAAAAACAATAATCGCTAGGTTGAAATTGAAGTCAACACCTTTTTGTGTTACATCTGGGGACATATGTCCAAAACTTTACAAAAACAGCGGGAACATGAAACTCTTATTGACTTTATTGTCGCTATACCACATGCCAATGGAAATTAAGTACAATAAAAAGACCATAACTAATCTAAAAATTTTACTGAATTATGGTTTTAATACAAAGACTTGGTTTTGAATTTTTTAGAAAGTGTAATTTTCAAGACTACTCATTTGAGTTTTTAAAATCTTAAATATGAATATTCTTAATAGCCTATTTTTATTGTTGTTGAATTTTGATTTCATTTTTAGTGGAAATATTAAGAGCAATACAGAACTTAACACTGTTAGTGAAGTATGAAAGACCTGCTAACTTACTTGTACCTGAGGAAACATGTGCAGGTAGAATTTCTTTCTTACATCTAGTACTTTGTAACGTCTCCTACAATGATTCGCATGTAGTGTATTTTTAAAGGGAAATAATGTTAAAATAAGTTTAATAGATTTAACTAATAGCAATGTTACATAACTAAATCTTATAAAGAAATTGTCATCTGATAATATAACTTTGGTTGTTAATTGTTACAAAAGAGATAAAATATTACTGTGTTAACTTAGATGCAATGGAATGTCCTGTTCTTTGGCAAATAGCAACTCCTAAGCACTGGAATCTCGTAACAGTAGAAGCAACTCTTCGAATTCCATCAGAAAAAGATGAACAATTTAAGAAGAAATTTGTACGGAAAGGCTCCTTGAATATGTTGACAACAATAGCAGCAAATGTACTTAGTGATTCTAAAGCATTTGAAGCTGCGGTCATATCCTTCCTTACGAAAATGATAGAAGACTGTGATATCAATACAGAAATACCTTGCGTTGTTGATGTCAGGCTTCATATTTTGAATGCTAATGAAGGTTTGTGAATCATAATCACTTAATATGTACTCCACCATTATGAGTATCTTACTTAGCCCTTTAACAAATTTATATTGTATGCTATAAAGATCCAAATAAACGTCTGTATTGTCTACGTATGTACATATAACATTGGACGTATCACAATAACCGTGAGACTATAGTATTTTTTAGTTTTGATATGCTAGAAAACAAAAAGTGCATGTCAAAATATTGATATTGCCTAACATTCAGTGGGAAATTTTTCAAACATGTTCAGGACAAGAACAAATCAACGTTACCTACAACAGAAATATTCTGCAAGGTAAGGGTCGACCGGAATGAGGGCGGAAAGTTTGAACTGCCGCTTGAAATTAATGGTGTGTTGGATATTGCTTGATATTTTGTCTTGCAGCCTGTAACCTGCGGACCTATGGGTTATTTTACGTATAAACATCTTAGCATTTTTCCTAAACGTGGCATTAAGTTTTACATCCCTATTTCGACCGGAAATGGTTTCGTATTTAGACACCCTACACTGCAAAATGGAAGTCCCACTTTAGCAAGGAGGTAGCTGCCGAAATATGAGAAGACCAGAAATATTATTTTTATGTCCAAAATTAGGCTTAACCATTTTAGTTTTCAATGGTAACAATTTTTTTAAATTCATATTGTGAAACACTAGTCGAGCATGGATTCAATATTTTTTATTTCATTTTCTGTTATCTGCTGTTTATGCATACTTTGAACAGTAAAATTAGAATAAAGTCACTCAACCATGTTGAAGGAAAACACACATCTTCTTTCCTTCATAAGGGACAATAAAGGAAACAGTAGTATACCGCTGTTAAAAAGTCCTAAATCGATTGAGAGAAAACAAATCCGGGTTACAAACTAAAACCGAGGGGAACACATCAACTATAAAAGGAAAACAACGGAACAACAGCAACACTGAAGTGCAACAAAAACAAACGCCAACATACATAGAAACGGACTATTTGATAACAACTGCTATATTCCTGACTTGGTACAGGACATTTTAAGAAAACAAATGTGGGTTGAACCTGGTTTTATGGCTTGCCAAACCTCCCGCTTATATGGCAATGTTAAAAAATATTGCTAAAGTGACAACACTGCGTGACAGGAGTACAGTACAAACAAACGCAAGACCACTCAGCACAGAGACACAAATCATGAATGATTCAATTTTATTTTGTACTATCTACATTTTCTCATTTAGTATTCTTAAGAATGAAATAAAATTGATATATGATTTAGATATAAATTACAATTAAACGGTACAAAATATGTTTAGCAGCGTTTGAACAGCGGTATACTACTGTTGCCTTTATTTAGCAATCTGTGCCTGCTTTGCAGCTTGATGTCGTGTCAGGCAAAATGCAAAGAATCAATTTCTTCGACTTTTTATTCATCATGTTCATGCAAAGAGTCTTCTACATTAGTGAAGCTGTTTTTTCTTTTGTGTGTTAAAAACACACCAAACAGACAAACAAAATAGAACGCGCAAAACAGAACAAGCATACAAAATCAAAACCCGGTAAAACAACAATAAAAACAAAAATCGAAAAAACGACAATAATGGAGACAATGACGAATAATCAAACTACAGAAATGGCTTACAAACAACAAGCAGTAAACACTTAATTCTATTCAAATCTTTAAAGTTAAATGTTATTTTTTTTTAGATATATCAAAATTAAGGAAAAACAAATATAACCAGACTTTGGTTTATGATGGATACCGTATGTCCTTTCAGCCGGGCAGCAGTTCTCATAATGGCGTCGAAAATGCGACAAAGCTCACGTGCTTTTCCATTAAAAAAATGGCAATTTTTAGAAACGGCATTGACGTCACGAAAAAAGCTGCGTAAAGAAATTTAACCTGTTTCCCATTCTAAACCAAGTATACCTTTTGATGCGACAGGTTCCAAACTTTCACTACGTTATTATTAAAAGGCTGAAAATACAATATTTCATTGCAAATTTGGTGGTGAAAGATGAAAATACGGGCCGCGGAAGTGACACTTGAAAATAAATAAATGTAAATTGAAATGACACACGAAATAGTAACGTCTATTCCTATAGATGAGATAATAACTATTGATATTTTGTTGAAGAAAAGCCCACTGATAGAAAAACTCGACAGGTAAACCGGCCCAGTGACGATTCAACAAGTCGAAAAATAGGACGTTTAAAGGGGAATAACTCGACCCCAAAACAACAACAACAATACGACGGTGATCATAAATTGGACTGAACAAATGTTTTCCCCTTTTTATTGATTTGTAAGCAGTGTGACTGGGCACAAATTTGAAAGTTTAATAAAAATGTGAGTTTCAGTTTATGAAAATATCATTGAAAAAGCGGTCATTTGTTAAATATCGTGTCTGCCTGACATGTATCTATCTATCTTCCCGTCATGGAGTGGACTCATTTTTGAGTGTATATACTCCAGCGTGAGTGAACAGCTGAAAACCTTCAAGTGTGTACAGTTAAAATGAGATCTGTACAATGTATGTACAGTTAAAATCAGTGCTGTAATTTAGTAGTGTCCCGTCAGGATATAAACAGTGATGCCCCTCCTGTTATTTATTTTAAGTAAATGGTGGTCTCTAGAAGCTGACTGTTTGAATTTAACACGTCCACCGGTTTTATTGGTGGATACACTCCTGATATTTGTAAGAATGGACCAAAAAATATTCCATGGTTTCATTTCAGTTACTCTTCTCATAAAAAATGTCATCCTTACTTTCTTAAGAATAGTTCATAGTAACTGTTGTGATTCTTAATTGAATTAATCAGAGACATATTAAACCACATATCTCAGGTTAAATAATTGTTTCTGAATAAATGTCAATGAAAGAAACATTGTTTTAATATTTATTTTAACTAAAATTGAAACCACAGAAATATATGTTTGTCCATAGTGTTCTAACAATATCCAGAGGCCCTCTAGCAATCCAGTTCAAAGGACAGTTTAACTAAAAATAATATAAAAAAATATATATTAATGATCTTCATCTTCCTTTAAAAAAAATCCAGATGAAATAAATTAAAGTTGATAGATTATATCTGGCATACAGAATAATCTACAAAGTGCATTTTATAAATTTTATGTTCAATTTTTCAATAAAAAATAATTCGTTCCTTTGAACTGAATCATGAGCAGAACTCGTGTTCATTGCCCCTTTATTAATAATTCAAAAACCCTTCTTCGATTATCAAAAGGGAAAAAAATACATTTGAAAAATGCAATTTTGTTTTTAATTATTGGTTTTACAGCTGATTTAAAACTTTTAACCAAATCAAAAAATGGAAAACAATATATTTCAATAGTTAAACCTATACTAAAATTCATTTGTTATTTGCAAATTAATCTAAATGAATTTTTAAAGTACTTATAGGAATACATTTAGCCAAAGCCAAAATAATATGAATAGTAAATCTATATATTTTTGCATGCAAACTTTTATCCAAATTATATATCATTTATTTCTGAACCTTTTAACTGAAATTAGTAATTTTAGATCACTAAGTCTTCTATTTTATAGTTTGAAACAAGACAAATAATTTACATTTTTTTATTTTACATTTATTCCTAAAATGGAAAAAAAAACTACTATTCACATGTTTAATTTATTTAAGTTTTTAAAAAAATATTATGAAAACATTATTTTGAAACCAAATAAATTCATTAAAAGGATAAGCTTGGAATAAAAAATACATTTTTATTATTTAAAAAATTTGTCAACAAATATGTTATAAATCTTATGATGAAGATTTATCCCATTTTTCAATAAAACATGATTGTTGTGTTTAGCAGTACACAGAGTTCTACTTCTGGCTTAAACATTTAAAACATAACAACCAGCAAAGCCAGAAAGGGGTATTTACAAACTATTTATAAACAAAACAACTTATAAACAATGTAAACATACTTACATTCAACCTGACAGTAATTAACACTTAACATTAACCCACCAATTATTGAAATTAGGTAAACCTTATGTTAAGAAATTATTTTAAAGAGAAGTCCGGGCCATTTATAAAAAAGGTTACCTTTTATAGTTAGCCAGTTCCTTGAAAAAGTTGGTCTTGCTATTTTGGTTCTTTTCTAATAGGATTTTATAAGTTATTTTAACTGATTGCATGATTGTGTCTTTTTATAACTAGACTTTTCAATCTTTTTCAAAAGAGATAAATTAAAAGTAAACTTTGCAATTTCACTAAATTTTTAAAAGAAAGCATTATAACGAACTATAAAGCTTCAAAAATTAAAAACAAAAAGAAATATTAGTATCACCTCCACCTACTATTAAATCAGCATAATATATAGAACCTCTAAAGGAGGGAAACTTACAAATGCTTGGTAATTTGAAATTTCATAATTGTTAGTTTTATAATTGACTATGAAATGCTATGTGACCAGTCTTATGCAACTATAAAACAAAAGATAATGTTGTAAACTAATAAGTAAAAATATAAATACAGGAAATAAAACCATAATAATAATCATATTAAATAAATTAAACTATAAATAAGTAATAATAAAAATAAAAAAAAACAGAAGTGAATTAATTAGTAAATAACCAGCAAGTATTACGTGATGACCTTCATAGCATTCAATTATCTCGTCCATGGAACTTAGCATTGCAAATAGGCGAGCCATTTTACCACAGAACTTAACATATATTCAACATGGAATCTGATATCAATATGACAAAATGCAACCTAGGACATGGAGAACATAGTGACCTGCATTTAAATGGAGTTGTGACCTATGACCTTAAAAAGGTTCAGACCTTGCAACCTACATGTAATGGTGTAAATTTACTAGAGCCCCATCCCCATTATGTCAATTATGTAAAAAAGTAACATCTGTGACCAATATTTATAAAACTGTTTTAGAACCCATTTTTTTATCATTTTCGTGAAGGAGAAATTATCACAAAAAAATTCCAGTTCATGTGATATTCATTTTACAGTACATTGTGTACATTCATATTTCTTGGCCAAAAAAAAAAACATAAACTGTTGGGTCTTCTCTTTTAAAAATACTGATCAAATAAATATGTACATCTACACGTGAGTCATTTATTTGACATATTATACTTGATGGTGACCTTTTGAATATATATATGTTAAAAGCAATAAATTCAATGAATATTAAAAACTGTTTGTTCTCCTTTTGTCTTTCTTAACTGCAAACTTAATCATTATGAGAACAACCAGAGTTGAATTGATGTTACTTCCTTCTAGATTATAATAACATTATGTGGAAATGATATAGTTTATGATATTGAACAGTCTAAGTCAGTCAGTGACCAATATCTAATGCCATATATGGGTATGTGTGGTAGGACCTAAGACGAGATCAATTGTTGCTTTACACAGTTTTCATTATAATTTATAGCTACAATAAGTATAATATACAAATAAATGCCCTCATGGAACATCAGTTTACTTCATGCATGTTTTCAACTTAACTCATCTGTCTCAGTAGCAGTTAATGAACAATAGTCTTACCAAAAAGTATGACTTTAGAAATTTATAAAACCAATGGCTGAAATCACACAAACGTCAGTGTCCAACCCTATGGACAACGTATCATGATGCCATTTTGGTTAAATATTATCAAATTTATCTAAAGAGTAAAAGTAAAAGTTTGAAATAAAAATAGATTAAATCCCTGTTATACTTTCAAACAGTATTTAGAACCTGCTGTATACACTTTTATTACTAATTGGTTTAACTAATATTCAACTGCATACCAATAATAAATTTGTAATGTTGAATAAACATGGAAGCATTTTATATATATATATATATAATTATTAAAAATCTTAGTTCTATCTGAAGGGTGTGTGAGGGGGACTAAGTATTTAATAAACTGTTTGACACAGAGATACATGTATGTCTTAAATTTGTGAAATTGTATAATGCACTCAACCATATTAGCTATGCAAAACTTCCCAAATCAATGAACCATGACTAAAGATATAAGACCACAATATCTTCCATGGAAATGACATATGCTGCATACCAAATAGCATAGACTTCTCCTTATACAGACCTTATCATAAACTTAAAAGGAAAAAATGCTTATACAACTACATACCAAATATATAAACAAGTGACAATAACTGGTTCCATTAAAACTGACATATACCTGTATGGTACCTATATATTTGCCTACATTAACAAGGTCTTGGATGGAGAGTTGTATCACTAGTAATCATATCTTATTTCGATACTAATGACAAAAAACTTAACCATGAATAAGAGGCCCAAAATAATCACTCTTGGAAATGAGATTTACAAATGACTATACAACTGCATACCAAATATCTTAAATTTAACATAAATAGTTCCCTTTAAACTGATCAAACGATAAACCAATTTCAAATAGATTTAGTAAGTTCACTGAACATTGCAAATGTGGTTAAAAAAATGATGCACATCATCAGATACAATGGGATAAACTTTGTAGCAACATTCACAGTAAATGAATGAATAAATCAATACATACATGTATAAAATTGCTTTCCAACCCCAAAGACTTTTGTCTGCAAGTTGTTTTATATCTACATTGATCTATATCATTCTTATATTTTTAAGATGGTGATACTTTCAGCACACTAAAACATATGTATATAAGACTCGTGTCTTATTCATTAGGTTATCAATTTGTGTTTTTTTCCCCCGTTTTTTTAATAATAATGCAACAATGTTAAAACCCCCAGCATTTTATATGCACCTGTCTTTGGTTTGAATTGATTTACACTGGTCATTTTGGGACCCTTTATAGCTTGCTGTTCGGTGTGAGCCAGGGCTCTATGTTGAGGGCCGTACTTTGATCTATAATGGCTAACTTTAAATACATTATGACTTGGATGGGGAGTTGTCTCATTTGCACTCAAACCACATCTCCATATTTATATTTAGCAATGAGCAAAATGCAGAAAAAGTATAACAGAATCATCATATTGTATTGACCTTAACACCTGAGGAACTAGATATCATTGAGATGGGAGCCATCTCTGTGGGCCCCGCTGTGAATAATGTGTGGTAAACAATTTGTATCTTTATCATTGAACATGGGGTTGTCAACTGAAACCGAAGTTTATGACCTTGACCTTTGACCTAGGAAGTTGTACATAAATTATGACACACCCTCTGGTGTTGGTTTTTATACATGTCAAGTATAAACTTTGAAATCATAACGGTTCTCAAGATATAGAGCGAACACGATCTTTACCATAGAACATGGGGTTGTCAACTTAAACCAAAGTTTTTGACCTTGAACTTTGACCTAGGAAGTTGTACATACATTATGACACACCCTCTGGTGTTGGTTTATATACATGTGAAGTATAAACTTTGAAATCATAACGGTTTTCAAGATATAGAGTGGACACAATCTTTACCATAGGACATGGGGTTGTCAATGTCAACTCAAAACCAAAGTTTTTGACCTTGACCTTTGACATAGGAAGTTGTACATACATTATGACACACCATCTGGTGTTGGTTAATATACATGTCAGGTATAAACTTTGAAATCATAATGGTTCTCTAGATATAGAGCGGACACAATTTGTTACGGACGGACAGACTGATCACTATAGAGCGGCCGCCATTCGGCGGGGCCCTAATTACAAAAAAGTTACAGTCCATTAGGAACTATGTGGTTTTATCTCATTATACCAGTCATACTATATTGGCCTAAAACGTTCATGAATAATAGAAAAAAAAATAGACAAGTTTGAAAAACAGCCTTATTTTCAGGTAAAAAAGTCATTGCTTTGTAGTTAATTGTTATGTCATTAATGTATACCATATTCTATTTGACCAAGACCATTGCAGAATTACAAAATATGCAGTATTTCAATAAACAACTGAAAGCTTCATTTTAAAACTTGGTTTGTTATCTCATTAATGTATACCACCATATTGCATTTATACAATCCATTAAATCTGACCATTGGCAATTTACCCAATTAATATTAAATTTCAAAGCTTGATAAAAAATGTTTATATAGGATCCACAAAATCATTTTTTAGATTCAAATCCTCCAACTCCTTACATATTATTTCATCTACTGGGTAAAAAAATAAAAAACAGCAACTGTCCACCCCTGAGCACCTAATTTAACCTTGAGATATATCATGTATATGGGGATCAAAATGTACATGTCAATAAGAGAGCATTTATATCACAGAAAAATGACATAGTTTTAAACAATGAACAAAAATAACTACATGTACAATATGTCAGAACCTAAACCACTCAGAGTATATTTGCCCCATAAAAATAAGCTTATGCAAATGTACTACTACTGCTTAGGTTTCACACTTAAAAGAATTTGAAAAAGATTAACAGGTCAACCGACCGCTACGGCGGGGGCATAAAAAAAGTAAGAGTTGTCTTCCTTAGTGCACTTATTTACTTAATATACATGTACAGCTCTTTATTTAAGGCAACCAGAGTTACCTCCTATATAATTAATGAAAATTTTAACACTCCTTTTTAACATTTCAGTGGCCATATTATGAAGCTCTCAACTTCTAATTTATGTTTTAAAGAACCTGAAATTCATAGCAGGTGGAAGAAAGGTCCGTTGATGTAGGCCCTCGGGTAATCGGTGCCCTCATGTATCTTGCAAATAGTGCCCCATATGCGTAGTAATAATATGATCTAAAAATAGAATAAACTAAAAATACATTATTCTACTTTCTATTTAGACTGTGACAGTACACAAGACTGGTTTAATAAAGGTTACCTCAGGTAATCTGTTGTGTATGGAAACTGGTTTAATAAAGTCCTCACGAAACTTATGTATGAAGAATGGTTTAATAAAGGTGACTTTGATATTTAACATAGTTTATTCATTAAGATATTAAAAGGATTGAGCAACAGGCACAGCATATAAAAGCTCTCTCCATATTACATGTACAAGGTACAATTCAATTATCAACAACTGTATTTAAAATAATGTAATATAGTGGAACATGCACACACGAGCAAATATATGTTTACAGTGTTACTTACTAAATGTAAAGTATATTTAAGTATATAGGCAATTACTCATCATTTATTCAAGTACCTTGAAACATGCAAATATCATTTATAAGTCATTAGAAATATATACATATATATGGCTTTAAAAAAGACACTAAGCTTGCTTAGTGGAATAAATGAATTAATGTTGAAGTGGAGGAGAAAAAAACTAAATAAAACAAAAATTAAGTAAATTTCAAACAAAATGTTGAGTGTCACTGATATATTTCTGAACAGATTTAAAAATAGCAATATTCATATCATATGTAAATAATCTGTTTCCAAAAAGTAATAATTCAATATTTATGTCAACATTATCAGCAATGGAGTAAATGGAATCAAGTAGGATCTATCTTACATCATTGTACTTAGGGCAAATAAATACGAAATGTTGGTTATCCTCAACAGGGTGATTACAGTTGGTACAAAAAGTATTCTCGGATGAGAACTGATTAAACAAATGAGATTTTAGGTTGCTAGCACTATTTTTGAATTGACAATGACTTATATTAAGTTTCCTTATCCCATAGTTGAAAGGTTTAAATATATCATCAGTCCTATAAAACTCGTCCAGTCCACTTCTAAAAATACCCAAACTAGGGGATTTTTGTACTCAAAGGAAGACTATTCCAAAGTCCTATAGGGGAAGGAATGAACCTATAAGAGCTAGTTCTAGCAAGAGGCGGGTGAAAAGTGTTCTTTTCATTCCTCAAAGAATAAGGGGTTTGTCTGGGAAGATATGGCTGGACTAACTGATATAAGTATGCAGGTGTCATCCCATTTAATATTTTATAGAATAGTATAAGCTTATGTTTATTACGTCTATTCTCCAGAGTTTCTAAATCTAATTCAATACAAAGTTTTTGTCTTGAGGAATTACATCGTAATCCTGTAATAATTCTAGCAGCTTTTATTTGAATATTTTGAAGAAGCTCAGACTCATGATGCAGGGAGCAATTGCCCCAAAAAACATCACCATACTCTGATATAGGTCTAATAAAAGCATAATAAATACCTATAAGTGAACTCCTATGTAATAAATGTTTAACTTGACGATAAACTCATCATAGATACCAGGATTAATTTTGTATTTACGCCAGACGCGCGTTTCGTCAACAAAAGACTCATCAGTGACGCTCGAATCCAAAAAAGTTAAATAGGCCAAATACAGTACGAAGTTGAAGAGCATCAAGGACCAAAATTCATTAACGTTTTGCCAAATGCAGCTAAGGTAACCTATTCCTGACGAAGCACAGATAGACGAGAGCATGCTTTTTTATAAATAATTTCAATATGTGTGTTCCATGAACCTGATGACTGAAATGTTATACCAAGATGACATTGAATATTTAATTTCTCAACCTCTTTGCCATTTATCCCCAAAAAAATACAGGTGGATGCTCCCTTTCCCTTCTAGTAAATACAATATTTCTAGTTTTCTTTGAGTTAGATTGAACAGCCCATGATTTTGCCCAATTTGAGATAACATCTAAGTCATTAGTTAAAAAAGCAGCTGCTACAGCATGATCATCATCTACTATACCAAAAAAGATGTGTCATCTGCAAATAGTCTAATATCATTAGCAATGTCATTTACTTTATCATTTATATAAAAAATAAAGGTGACCTCAGTTATCTGTTGTGTATGGAGATTTGTTTGATAAAGGTGACCTCAGATAATCTGTGTGTATGAAGACTAGTTTAATAAAGGTGACCTCAGGTAACCTTTAGTGTATGAAGACTGGTTTAATAAAGGTGACCTCAGGTAATCTGTAGTGTATGGAGAGTGGTTTAATAAAGGTGAAATCAGGAAATCTGTAGTGTATGAAGACTAGTTTAATAAAGCCCTTATGTAATATGTTGTGAATATAAAATTGGCTTAGTGAAGTAATTTGTAGTGTATTAAGATTTGTTTTATAAAGGTGACCTCAGGTAATCTGTCTATGAAGACTTTTTAATAAAGGTGACCTCAGGTAATCTATTGTGTATAAACACTGGTTTAATAAAGGTGACATCCGGTAATCTGTAGCGTATTGAGATTTGTTTAATAAAGGTGACCTCAGCTAGTCTGTTATGAATGTAGACTGGTTTAATAAAGGTGACCTCAGATAATCTGTCTATGAAGACTTGTTCAATAAAGGTGACCTCAGGTAATCTGTGTATGCAGACTGGTTTAACAAATGTGACCTCAGGTAATCTGTTGTGTATGAAGACTGGTTTAATAAAGGTGATCTGAGGTTATCGGTATTTTATGGAGAGTGGTTTAATAAAGGTGACCTTAAATAATCTGTGTGTATGAAGACTGGTTTAATAAAGGTGACCTCAGGTAATCTGAAGTGTATGGAGAGTGGTTTAATAAAGGTGACCTCAGGTAACCTGTAGTGTATGAAGACTGGTTTAATAAAGCCCTTATGTAATATGTTGTGAACATAAAATTGGTTTATTAAAGTCCTCAGGTAATCTGTAGTGTATTGAGATTTGTTTAATAAAGGTGACCTCATGTAATCTGTGTATGCAGACTTTTGAATAAAGGTGACCTCAGGTAACCTGTAGTGTATGAAGACTGGTTTAATAAAGCCCTTATGTAATATGTTGTGAATATAAAATTGGTTTATTAAAGTCCTCAGGTAATCTGTAGTGTATTGAGATTTGTTTAATAAAGGTGACCTCAGGTAATCTGTGTATGCAGACTTTTTAATAAAGGTGACCTCAGGTAATATATTGTGTATGAAGACTGGTTTAATAAAGGTGACATCCGGTAATCTGTAGCGTATTAAGATTTATTTAATAAAGGTGATCTCACTTAGTCTGTTGTGAATGTAGACTGATTTAATAAAGGTGACCTCAGATAATCTGTCTGTGAAGACTTGTTCAATAAAGGTGACCTCAGGTAATCTGTGTATGCAGACTGGTTTAATAAAGGTGACCTCAGGTAATCTGTGTATGCAGGCTGGTTTCATAAAGGTGATCTGAGGTAATCGGTAGCGTATTGAGATTTGTTTAATAAAGGTGACCTCAGCTAGTCTGTTATGAATGTAGACTGGTTTAACAAAGGTGACTTCAGATAATCTGTCTATGAAGACTTGTTCAATAAAGGTGACCTCAGGTTATCTGTGTATGCAGACTTGTTTAACAAAGGTGACCTCAGGTAATCTGTTGTGAATGAAGACTGGTTTAATAAAGGTGATCTGAGGTAATCGGTATTGTTTTGATATTTGTTTAATAATAGCGACCTCAGGTAGTCTGTAATGTATGGAGAGTGGCTTAATAAAGGTGACCTTAAATAATCTGTGTGTATGAAGACTGGTTTAATAAAGGTTACCTCAGGTAATCTGTAGTGTATAAAGAGTGGTTTAATAAAGGTGACCTCAGGCAACCTGTAGTGTATGAAGACTGGTTTAATAAAGCCCTTATGTAATATGTTGTGAATATAAAATTGGTTTATTAAAGTCCTCAGGTAATCTGTAGTGTATTGAGATTTGTTTTATAAAGGTGACCTCAGGTAATCTGTGTATGCAGACTTTTTATTAAAGGTGACCTCAGGTAATCTATTGTGTATGAAGACTGGTTTAATAAAGATGACATCCGGTAATCTGTAGCGTATTAAGATTTATTTAATAAAGGTGACCTCACCTAGTCTGTTGTGAATGTAGACTGGTTTAATAAAGACGACCTCAGATAATCTGTCTGTGAAGACTTGTTCAATAAAGGTGACCTCAGGTAATCTGTGTATGCAGACTGGTTTAATAAAGGTGACCTCAGATAATCTGTGTATGCAGACTGGTTCCATAAAGGTGATCTGAGGTAATCGGTAGCGTATTGAGATTTATTTAATAAAGGTGACCTCAGCTAGTCTGTTATGAATGTAGACTGGTTTAATAAAGGTGACCTCAGATAATCTGTCTATGAAGTGTTTTGAGATTTGTTAAATAATGGTGACCTCAGGTAGTCTGTTGTGTATGAAGACTTGTTTAATCAAGGGGACCTCAGGTAATCTGTTGTGTTTGAAGACTGGTTTATAAAGGTGACTCAGGTATTCTGTAGTGTATTGAGATTTGTTTAATAATTGTGACCTCAGGTAGTCTGCTCTGTATGAAGACTAGTGTAATAAAGGTGACCACAGGCAATCTGTAGTGTATGGAGATTTGTTTAATAAAGGTGACCTCAATAAATCTGTAGTGTATGGAGAGTGGTTTAATGAAGGTGACCTCAGGTAACCTGTAGTGTATGAAGACTGGTTGAATGGAGAGGAAATCAGGTAATCTGTAGTGTATGAAGACTGGTTTAATAAATACACTACAGATTACCTAAGGTCACCTTTATTAAACCAGTCTACATTCAAAACAGACTAGCTGAGGTCACTTTTATTAAACAAATCTCAATACGCTACAGATTACTTGAGGTCACCTTTTTTAACCACTCTTCATACACACTATTACTCATTCATTACAGGGGGTACCTGAGGTCACCCCCCCCCAAAAAAAAAAAAATAAATATTATCATTTAACTGAAGTTATCTTAACAAATATATGACATTAACTATGCAATGTCCATCATGTCCATGAAGTCCTACATTCAGAATGAAGAAATTAGTTTATTGCAGCATAATTATATACCATAGCTTAGTATTTACTATTCTTTAATTACGGGGGTTACCTGAGGTCACCCCAAAAACCCACAAAAATGCAACCACTTCATCTCCAATAAACTCAGTTCACCTTAACAAATACATAAACAATACAACGTCCATGAAGTCCTACATTCAAAATGAAGAAATTAGTTTATTACAGCATAATTATATACCATAGCTTAGTATCTATTATTCATTCATTACATGGGGTACCTGAGGACACCCCCCAAAAAAGCCGAATAAAACATATTTTACTCAAGTTAACTCAGTTCACCTTAAAAAATACATTACACAAACAATATAACTTCCATGAAGTCCTACATTTCAAACTGAGGAAAATAATTTATTACAGAATAATTATATACCCTAGCATTGTATCTATTATTATTTCATTACAATGGTGCCTCAGGTAACCCCCAAAAAATCAAGAAATATAACCTATTTTACTCAAGTTATCTTAACAAATATATTACATAAACTATGCAATGTCCATCATGTCCATGAAGTCCTACATTCAGAATGAAGAAATTAGTTTATTGCAGCATAATTATATACCATAGCATAGTATCTATTATTCATCCATTACATGGGGTACCTAAGGTCACCCCCCCCCCACCCCCCCCCCCCCCCCCCCCAAAAGCCGAATAAAACCCATTTTACTCAAATTAACTCAGTTCACCTTAAAAAATACATTACACAAACAATATAACTTCCATGAAGTCCTACATTTTAAAATGAGGAAAATAATTCATTACAGAATAATTATATACCCTAGCATTGTATCTATTATTATTTTATTACAAGGGTACCTGAGGTAACCCCCAAAAAATCAAGAAATATAACCCATTTAACTCAAGTTATCTTAACAAATATATTACATAAACTATGCAATGTCCATCATGTCCATGAAGTCCTACATTCAGAATGAAGAAATTAGTTTATTGCAGCATATTTATATACCATAGCATAGTATTTACTATTCTTTAATTACGGTGGTTACCTGAGGTCACCCCAGAAACCCACAAAATGCAACCACTTCATCTCCAATAAACTCAGTTCACCTTAACAAATACATAACATAAACAATACAACGTCAATGAAGTTCTACATTTAGAATGAAGAGATTATTTAATTACAGCATATTTATATACCCAAGCATTTTATTAAGTCACATAACAATTTGGTATTAAGATTGATCCAAATAGAGAACTATATTTTCGTGCGAATTAATCGATGACCAATTCCCCCGGATACCTGAGGGCACCGGATACCCCAGGGCCTACATCAGCGGACCTTTCTTCCACCTGCAAATTGATAACAAAAGGCAGATAATTACAGAATATTGCACATTGAATACATGTATTGTACATATTCAATCTCAAATGAACCTGAGTAAATACATACAAATTGAATAAAAGTGAAATGCGAGAAACAGCATATATAGTATTAATTATTAGAATGGTTAACAAGTGTGGACACAGACCAGCATAGATATAGTCTCCAGCATTCTGAGAGTATAGCCATCCCCTACCAGTTAAAGTTCAAAATTTTGCCCCCACCACAAACTTTAAAATACATGAAATCTTTCATTTAAGTTGAACAGAATATGGTACATGTATGAATCATACCACATCTTCTTTTTTATATATACATAATATACAGAATATTATAACTTTTTTTCATATTCAAAGGTTAATACAATTAGATATTTTAATGCATATGTTGCCATGAATAAATAAAATCTTTATAAATATCCATTCAAATATATATACCTATTTAATCTTAAAAAGTATATTGTGCAAAGAAATATGATCAAGACAATAAAAGAGGCTAGAAGGGGAGATGTAAAACTTTTTCTATTTCTTCAAAACTGAAATTTATTTTATGAAATTAATTTCTTGATATGTAAAAATGTTATTAGGAAAAAACATTATTGTTCTGATTTTAAACAGTTTTATCTTTACAAATACAAGTTTTTTAGTACAATTCTTCACATGATCCAAAAAAGGGGGTTTACATATTTGATCATTAAAAATTATAGTGATATGTATTTTTATTAAGAGGAGTACAGACTACCTGACAGCCTTAACTCTTTAAAAATCAACTGGTAAGGATCATTGCATCTTAATGATAAAAAATAGTGTTTGTCAAGCCAATAAAGTAATAACTATAACTCAAAAGTGTTATATCTTTTTCAGCAAAAAGTGAATATTTCATCAAAAATTTAGAGCCAAATGTATTTTTAGTCAAAGAGTGGGTGCCCCTGTTATTTAAAGACATATTGGAATTATATCCTAATTTATGATGTCTACTAGAGGTCCACTTTTATTATTTTAAAGGACTAAATGGATTATTGTTTTTAAAATGATTCAATAAATTTAAGGGTTTAAAAAAAACCCACTTTTTTCATAATTGTAAAAATTATTACAATTCTATTGATTTAAATTGGATAAAATATGTAACACTTACATGACAATCAAGCTTATTGATAATATGAACGAAAAACCACAAAATACAGTGAATGTGTGAAATAATAAAAAGTACATCAGTCTGTAGGTAAGGCAAAAATGTAATTCTCAAAAGTGTCCCAGTAGTTAATGTAGTTAGTGGTTGTATTTCCAGATGTATCCATTGCAATTTCATTATGGTCGGTTTCAGAATCAGATTCAAAGGAAATGTTCTCTTCAGATTCACTATCTTCTAAATCTGAATCTTGATCATCTGCAATATTCTGATGCACATTATGTGGTAAGTTAACACAGTTGACACACTTGCAACCTGGTGAGCAGTATTTGTTGGCTGATTTTTTACAACTACATCTCAATGTTGTACAACCACTTTTACATGAGCAACCTTTGGTATACCACTGTATGGTATCATTCACTTTTTGCACATTCCCTTCTGAGTCCCAAACAACTGTAACATCTCCATTTATTATATTCCATCCATAACATTTAATATCTGGAAGTGACATAAAATTAGTGCTGCTTTGTTTCCAATACTGCATAATCCAGCAGCATCTTAACCAATGCAATTTCAATGCCTCTGCATTTGGAATCATTTCAACCTCTGATACAACACGTTACCACATGCTCTCACGGAATTTCTTAATAAGTGCTAGGTGTTTATCCAAGTCACTTTCACATAAGGTGTTGTCATACATTTCCTTCACTGAATTGGCAGGCTGGAATGCTGCACGGTGTTTTGAAAAATACACACAGAGAATGAGGCGGAAAAATGCACATAATCCTTTGATGTTATCCTTATTGCAAATTGAAAGATCACTCGATATGAAGCTGGCATTTTGACGAAATATGTCGAAAAAGGTTTTTTTGCCATATCCATGAAAAAGGACACAAAATCACATCCACTTGCTATGTACACCATCTGTATGCAATTCTCTGAATTTCCTAGCTCTTTTAAACACATATCATTTGACATTTGCAATGAAAACCTGTGCATATCTACAAATTGATGTTCAAATGTGGAATCTTTCAGCTGTAGGTATATGGTCTTGTCACCCAAACAATCAATGAAAGGTAGTCCAACAAAGAATGTGTCAGTATCGGGACTGTAAATGATGATTCTTTGTGATTTAGAGTGTATAACATGCAACCAAACCCTTGTATCACCCTCTTCATGATTACTATTAAAATCAGAGAATTCACTAATCTCTCCATCACCAGCACCTAAAGCCTTGTCCACATACAGTTCCTCATAACCTCCAGCTGTTACAACAGTGCACTCATGGTCTTGAAATCTCTGTAATGCGAAATTTATCAACTGAGAACTTAGGTAGTTCAGAAACTTTCTTTTATGGTCACGGACATTTAGGAAATATCTCCAGTTGTTTGGCAGTAGCAAATCAGATGACACAGTATTGTATGTAATATTCTCTTGGTTGATTTCATGTGCACGCCTTGATCTTTCAATATCCTTGGGACTTTCGCCATTTCTATTTGGGTGATCAAATACTACATGTATCTCCTGAGCTTTAAACTGAAACAGAAATTCTGCATAATCAATTAATGTCCTATGTGATGATAGCGGAATGGTGTTGATAAGAAACATTCCTTCAAGAATAACAGTACTCTGAACGGCATCATCAGTGACCGGTAGTGATGTCAGAAAGGCATCCTTATATGTAGATTTAAGCACTTTCAATGCATTTGACTTTGTTCCCTTCACTGGTAGGCCGGACGCATCGGATATTGCTCTCGGCAGTGAAATAAACTGATCTAAGTCTGTAACAGGTTTTTGAGTATGCTTTGAGAATGCAATCTTCTTTCGGAGACAAGATATTACAGTTTGGTTGTCTTTAATTTCCTTCTTTTGTTTATGCATACTAACTTTCCGAGGAGCAAAGGTTTTAAATTCATCCTCACATAAAGCTGTTAGCTGATAAATCTGGCGCTTTAATTAGAAAACATGTGATGTACTTTTGCATATCTGTGATTCCATACTGCCTGTAATTCAACATGCTATTAGACTGGTCTTTTGTTGCTACAATTTTTTTGAAAAAAGTTGGCTCTCTGAATTATCCTTAAATAATGAGGTAGTAGCTAGTTCACTAATATATTGCCTAATGGTGAGTTCCTCAGTTTCAATGTATGGCTTGTTGGTCTCCCTGTGTTGTGAATCAATTTTTTCTATACACAACTGATTTTTGAAGTTATGCAATGTTTCAGCTCTGTATGGTAAGTAGTGTGTCAATGAAACCAGGGAAGCGGAGCTAAATGAATTGATTGCCTGCTTGGTTTTCAGATTAATTTCCATTTCATGAGCCTCATCCAAAGCAACACAGTAATAATTATTTCCAGTGATAGAAACGGAAAAACAACCTGCCTCAAAATGGTCCAAAACTGACTGTGGAAATGTTTTGAGATCTGCTAAATTGTATGGGATCATACGAAGGTAGTTATGTCGGTCAAATGCATCAAATAAGCATGCCAGTTTTTTAAGGGAAATATTCCTTAAATTCCAGTTTCTGCTTCTTATTCCATGTATAATCCCAAATAAGCCATGAAATCACTATGGATAAATGTATCCCAGAACTTTTCAGTACTTTTCAGATGGTTCACCGATGAAGTTGTTTGGTTCTGTCAAAGATTTAATTATGACTGATGGCAAGGTTCTACAATTAGACATTTCAACTGGTTTACTACTGGCAATATCTTGAACATGTTGAATTTAACTGCAGTATTTAACTTTTCATTCTTTTCGCGTGGCTTAGGTATCACAGCCTGTATAGTCGTACCATGAAAACCTGATTTGTCTTTTCCGGAACCAACTAAGGCGTAGCTCTGATTTTTATCAAGGTTATCAAAAGAAGCTAAGGCGAAACTTTCAGAACTGATGGAATTATCTCTGTTTAGTTGCATAACTCTGTTGGTAATGAATCTCTTTAATGTGTCCTTAGATATACCTGCACCAAGTCTAGAATTAATCGTCATAAGATCAGATGAAGAACTGCTGTACTTGTCTGCTATGTCAGATGCTAGTAAATGAAGTGGCTGAACACAATGCGGGCTACTAGCATGGAAGATACAACTGGCAATGTAAAGTCTAGGGAAAAGCCGAATGTTTTGCTGTTTATCCTCGGTCATATAATGCTTATTCCAAGAGACGTAATTTTTCCTTCTAATTTTATCTTCCTCCTCATTAGATGTTAAAACATAGATGAAGTTCCATAATGTAGGATTTACTGTCCTAATTTCTTCATATAAGTCAAAGCAATGAATATCTGGTAGTTGTGTTTTCAAAGAATCTTGAACATACAGCTTAACATGGTTTTTCATCAGTCTGACAGTCTTATCCAGGCATTCCATTGAATTCAAGGAAGAGCTTTCTGCTATGTTTGTGATGTTACTGTTCACTTTACTTTCCAAAGCACTTATCTTTTCGTTAAACTCATCAATTTCTCTGCTATGGTCAGAAATAGAGGAGTGTAAACACTGAAGCAGGTCGGTTCCACGCCTGTAAATCATTCTTCCTTGTTGTTTTTTTGGTGGAGTATACGCACAAAGAGCTGGTCCAAGACTAGATTTCAACATTGTAAACAGCCATTCTCGACGATGCTGTATTGCTCTAAGATGATCATCATTCACAACTAGACTGAACTCATCGATTGCTTTGTCTACCTCTGATACATAATTAGAATGTAGTTTGTGTAGTAATAGTGGCTTATATGATAGGAAACTGCTGATTACATCTTGCAAGATTTTTTGGTAACAGTATGTATCTATGTTAATTCTATCACACTCTATAACATCAATAACAGAAAGGCAGTCTGTTAAATACTCATCTGTGTTTGATCTAGACTTTTCCATGTCATCAGACTTCGTGTAATTATTGAAGGCTTTGTAGCATGAAAGACAGAGCACAGGTTTTTCCTCTGAAATAAGTGTTTCATTCTGTAACTCTTGTATTAAATACAACTGTTATAATCCCAGTCGGTCCTCTACATTTACAGTTTTCATCTTAGTAGTGCTTCTTTCACATATGCAGCAGTTTGATCTTGCAGCATAATTTTTGAATTGCATGTAATGAGTATGACAAAGGTCAATTGCTACTTGTTCATTTCCTGGTTGGATAAATGTTTTGTCAAATTCTATGTAAAAACATTTTTCGAAAGATCCATTATTGACAGATGATGTCTTAAGTTTTTCATCTTTATTGCACAAGATGTCTTTAGCAAGATAGCACAAGTGCTTGTTCATGATAGCAGAGCCTTCGTGTTGAACATACTGTTTTTTAACAGGAGTAGCTTCATCTTCAATATCTTGACCTACATCCATGTTTTCATCACATTTTCTGGTGAATGATAATTCACATTTCCTGCAAATGCATCCACGATCCTCAATTTTATATGCTGTTTTCACAAAGGCGTACAAATCAGGAAAACTGTCTTTTTTCTGTATAAGATGGGTATACCTGTCTGATCTTTCATGCTCTCCACAATGAACACATGGTCCAGGCTGTCTACCTTCATGAACAATATCACAGTTCTTTTTGCGTGGCATTTTTACATTTATAAATAAGTATCACAAATAATATTCTTTTAAATCAAAAATAAAAAACTAATTGTATTGTGTAAAAGAAAAATTAAAATAAACAAATCAAAACAGATAAATTAACATAGAAAACCTTTTTACACTACCAGAAAATAAATAAAATTGAAACAAACAAAAATTTGCAGTCAAATTTGGTCAGAATACAAGTCGCGAAAACCGTTCTGCTGTCACGACGTCCGTTAGCAGTGAAATACGCTTAAGCACACAATTAATATATATATATATAATATATGGCATGTATGGAAAGAAAGCTTCTGGAAAGCAAGACGTACTACATTGCTGTAATATATTAGACTGAAATTAAGACTTGCAAGACTAATAAATAATTATTAAACTGTAATGATTTTATCTCAGGTTGTAATATGTAATCTAGAATTCTATACTAGTAGGTTATTTTCTTTAAAGTAAAATCAAATGGAATTGAAAGGGGGGATGGGCAATTATTTAGAAATCTTCTGGAGTAGCAGTCAATGAATGCAGACTGTTACATGATGTATATTATGTGTATAAAATTGACTTAACATTTATTAATTAGTGTCTTGTAACTTTTCAACAAGTCAGAAATACGTTTTGCAGATGAAAACGTGGAAATTATTGTTTGTAAACAATCTTTTTTAACTGTGACCTCTAATTCAGACTACGTCATTGGGGCAGAAAAAAGGGAAAATAGGTAAGAATTAGCTGTAAAGGTTAAATATTTCGGAAAATATCAAGATCACATAATTTCATAATGATTTAACCAGTATTAAGTTTCATTTGGTTCAAAATATGGACGTATTTCAAGAATAAGGAGAGGATTTCTTTTCCCGCTACCTACATATATTCTTTGGGGTTGAAAGGCCGCTTAAGTATTTTAAATCGCCTGGAAACGTCATGTGACCCTACTGTAGCTATTCTTCATGCCTCAATGTATCAAAATATACCAGTCATATTTATTTTCCCTAGGTAAACCGGCGGTGTGACGATTCTTTTTCAGCTGAAAAATTGACCAGGGCAGTCGATGTGAAAAAAATGTCCGTTTCACAAAATGGAAATAATTGCTTGAATTTAATTAAGTGGCTTATGTCATCTCGCTTCTTTTATAGATTTATTTTGCTTTAATACTTTAGATGAAATATGTTCTAGATCGGTCTATAATTCCGTTTATTTTAAATGAAATTGGCGATTTTTCGATGTGTCATTCACGGCCAATTTTCTTTTCAATGCGGAGCGACATCTGTTGACAGCTTTTCCTCAAATTATCTCCACTGGATTCTCTTGTCGCATATCCGGGGTTTTAACGGACAAATCAGATGATTGCGTTCCGGTTGTTTGTTTCTCTAAAACATAGCAATAAAAAAATCGACAAAACACAAGCAACAGTCAACAAACCAATGCACAGAATACTTATGACATGAGCAACAAAAACTCAATCCAGATCCGGACGTGAACGACGACATAATATTCTCAAAAAGTACTCACAGAAGAAGTAACTGTATTACTCTTGTAACGCACCATTTTAAAACGTACTTTAAAGATTTGGTAAACGCTGGACGCACTTTCTGACAACAAACAGGCTTTGATATAGAATAAATAATAAATAAATAAAAAAAAATATCTTCCATGAAATCAATTGTGTCAGCGCTTTCTTAAATTTGAAAGAGAACTATATAAAAGCCACATGATATATAACTATCGTAATGGTATGATGTCAAACAGGTATTATGATTTAATTTATTTACTTTTTGTGAATTAACTCTTTTACTTAAATGTTTTAGTTTTCTTCCAACATTGAAGCTGGAAATTATGAACAGCCGTTGGCATTTTGTAAATTTTGTGAATCAAGACGGTTTGTTTTCGTAAAATATGATTTGCGTTGAATAAGAATGCACGTATTTCTTTATTTTAATGGGAATTATAAATCGTCATCGGGTTTGGTACTTTTTGTGCATCGTGATGGGTTATTATTCAGAAAGTAGAACAAATATCATAGAAAAGACATTAAAATGCTGTTTGCAATGTTTCGAAATATCAATATCATGCACAGTTTTGATATCATTTATTTCAAATGCTTCTGAATAAGTTATTTTTGATAAATTTTTTTTAGAATACAATTCTATAAGGATCAATGTGTTTGAACTTTTGTGTTTGTTGAATAAGAATGCAATAATTTCTTTATTTTAATACATATTATGAACAGCTATAGGATTTAAGTACTTTTTGTAAATCAGGAATTGTTGTTTTTCATAGAATATGATAAATTTCACAGAAAAGATACGAAAAGTTTGTTTGCATTGATTAAATATGCAAAAACTTCTTTTTAATCATAAATAAGGAAACTTTATTTGTCATTTAAAATGCCTCTACAATGTATGCTAAAATGTGAATAATACAAGGATAAAGATATTAAAAGATTCGTTTCTGACCAATACGAATGTACTTTTTTCTCTATTTTAAAGGAAACCATGAACCACAATTGGAATTCAGTACTTTTTGTACATCAGGATGTGTTGTTTTCGTAAAACATGATGAACTTCAGAGACAAAAAAAAAAACAAAAAAAAACTAAAATTGCGATGCATTAGATATGCAAATATGTTTTTTTTTATCCTAAATAAGGTATCTCTGTATGCCATCTGTCATTTCAATTGCCTCTACATAAGTAAGTTTTGATAAAATGTAATTAATATAAAATAAGAGGTACTTAAAGTCTTGTATATGTTGAATACGAATGCACTTATTTCTTTTTTAATTGGAATCATAAATCGTCATTGGTTTTTCGTATTGTTTGTGCATTGTGATGGGTCATTATTCAGAGGATGGGACACATATATATATCATAGAAAAGATACTTAAATGTTGTTTGTAATGTTTAGAAATACTAATGTTTATTTTTTCTATTAAAAATAATGCATATTTTTGCTATCAGATAGGACAAATATAATAGAAATGTACTAAAATACTGTTTGCAATATTTAGAAATACCAAAATTTCTTCTTGTTATAACAAATAATCCATATTTTTGCAATCATTTATTTCAAATGCTTCTGAAAAAGTTATTTTTCATAAATGTATAAAATACATTTGTATAAGTACCAACTTGTGTAAACATTTTTTGTTGTTATTGAATATTTCTTTATTTGAATTCAAATTATGAACCGCCATTATTTTATATACATCAGGATTGGTTGTTTTTCATAAAATATGATAATTATCACAGAAATTAAAACACAAAAAATTGTTTGCATTGATTAAATATGCAAATACTTCTTTTGTCATAAATTAGACAACCTTATAAGTAATCAGTCATTTAAATTGACTCTAGATTAGTATTTCCTTGGATAAAATGTGAATAATATATGGATAAAGATACTTAAAGTTTTGTTTGTGTTTGATACGAATGCACTTATTTCTTTATTTTAACGGAAATCATGAACCGCCATTGGAATTTTGTACTTTTTGTACATCAGAAATGGTTGTTTAAAAAAAATATGATGAATTACAGAGAAAAGATACTAAAATTGTGTTTGAATTGTTTAAATACAAAAAAAGAAGATGTTATATGATTGCCAATGAGACAACTCTTCACAAGAGACCAAATGACACAGAAATTAACAACTATAGGTCACCGTACGGCCTTCAACAATGAGCAAAGCCCATACCATATAGTCAGCTATAAAAGGCCCCGAAATTACAAATCTAAAACAATTCAAACGAGAAAAATAACGGCCTAATCAATGTACAAAAACATGAAAGAAAAACAAATATGTAACATATCAACAAACGGCAACCACTGAATTACAGACTCCTGACTTGGGACAGGCACGAACATACAGAATGTGGCGGGTTAACCATGTTAGCGGGATCCCAACCCTCTCCCTAACATGGGACAGTGGTGTAACAGTACAACATAAGAACGAACTATAAAAATCAGTTGAAAAAGGCTTAACTCATCAGATAGATACAAAAATAAATACATCTAACAAAAACACAGAGTGGAAGTGGCCGGGTACTTGTACATCCCAATAACAAAAAGACACTGGGTACAAATCTGAGAGTAGTCGCAGTTACTGACAATATGCCAATATTACTTTATTTTATCCAAAATGATGCAAATTTATTTGCAGTCATTTTAAATGCCCCTGTATAAATTATCGTTTTTATAAAATGTGAGTAATATAAGGATAAAATTGTGTAGATTTTTTTGGTTTAACAGTTATTTCCTTATTTTATGGGAAATCATGAACAGTCATTGGATATTTGTACGTTTTGTTCATCAGGACGGGTTGTTTTCATAAAATAATTTGATTTGATTTTGATTTTTTGTGTTTTAACGCCACTTTTAAGCACCCCTTTTGGGCTATTTCGTGGCGGCCAGTTTTTATTGGTGGAGGAAACCGGAGCGCCTGGAGAAAACCACCGACCTTCGATAGGAAAACTGACAATCCTAGTCAATTAAGATTGGAGTCGAGTGCACCTGCACGAGCGGGGTTCGAACTCACAACCTCAGTGTTGACTGGCTAGTGATTACAGTAGTAACTACTTAGACCACTCGGCCACCGAGGCCCCTAATTTTTCATAAAATATGATGATTATGAGAGAAAACATTCCAAAATGTTGTTTACATTGTTTAAAAATGCCAATATTTTTTCTTTTAATTAAAAATAATGCACTGAGGTTTGGAATCAGGTTTTTTTCCTAATGCCTGTGGTTAAATTATGTTTTTTTTAGAATCTAAATAATATAAGATAAAATAGAATTAATCTTTTGTTTTTGTAGAATAAGAAAGTAATTATTTCTTTATTTTGACAAAAATTGTGAACCATCATTGGTTTTCAGTTCTTTTTGTTCATCATGATGGACTGTTTGTTTTTTTTTTGTGTTTTTTTGTTTTTTTTATAAGATATGATGAATATCGTAGAAAAGATAATAAAATTGTATTCACATTGATTTAATTGAAATCATGAACAACCATTGCAATTTAATACTTTTTGTTCATCATGATGAATTGCTTTTTTGATAAAATATGATGATTATCAGAGAAAAAATAGTAAAATTGTATTTGCATTGTTTAGAATGCCAATATTTCTTTTTTCTTTTTTTTTTATACAAAATTATGCAGTGCAAAATAATGTTTTGTTTGAATTTTTTTAGAGTGCATTTTTTATATTTGCATATTTTTGTATGCTTTTGAAAATAATTTCCCGAAATTTGCATTTCTTTATCATATCATTACATTTTTAGAAATTTTTCGGCAAATTTAATGAAAATACGATTTCTATCAAGGTTTTTTTTTATTTACCTGTGCTATTTTCGGAGCACCTGAGATCACCCCCAGTTTTTGGTGGGGTTCGTGTTGCTTAGTCTTTAGTTTTCTATGTTGTGTCATCTGTACTAATATTTGTCTGTTTGTCTTTTTATTTTTGGCCAGGGCGTTGTCAGTTTGTTTTCGATCTGTGAGTTTGACTGTCCCTCTGGTATCTTTCGTCCCTCTTCTTGTGGAAGCTCGTGTCATTATGAATGTTACATTTCATTTTTAAATGAAGGTAAATTTCAGAATGAAGCAAGATTGCTGTAAGCCAATCAAATTAACGTATAACAATGAAACATACATGTAATGTAATTATAAATTCATGAAGTCAACAAAAGTTCTATAAATTTGTGAGTGTAATTATCAACCTAAAAAAATCATACCTTTATCTATTCCAAGCACAGCTATAATAAAAGCGTAACAAAAATACTGAACTCCGAGGAAAATTCAATCGGAAAGTCCCTAATCACATGGCAAAATCAAATGACAAAACACATCAAACGAATGGACAACAACTGACAAAGAGAACTAAAAAACAATATGAAAAAATGCTGCAAAATGTATACTTGCAAACTGACAGTCATGCAAATTAGGCCATCATCGAAATGGATATTTTTATTGAATTAAAAAGGAAAAATAACAATTATTAGCAGACTTGAGTTATTGAAGGATTTATTGTCCAGTTACAAATATAACATACATATTCAAGAGAAGAACAAATTAACATGCAATTGATAGGTGTGCAATTGATCAGAATGAAGGGCGGAAAATTTGGGCTGCCACCTAAACATTAAGATATGTTGGATAAAGACAGAAATTATGATTAGCAACAGACCATCGACGAACCACTCAACAAGTTGTTACTCTCTGAACACAGGTCATCGAATCGCCTATTCAGACTGAACGTGTTTACGTATGTATATAATCTTTACAGTCAATTCGACGCCCCAGTTTAGCAACGGTGTTATTGCCAAGACGAAGTCCGTGGATGACCGTATATTAATACCAAAATTATCCCTTTAGATCAACAAATTTGTAGGAAAATACACTTTTATGATAATGTATCGGAATAAATGAAAAAAGTTGCCCTTACCAGGATACTGCCTTTTTGGTGATTATAATTTAGCGAGAAATTAAGGAAGTGTGGTGAAATAAGTTGCCGTAATATGCAGAATTGATTATCATAACGTAGACAAACTATGATTATAAGTTAAATGTGTCACCGGATATATTTATCCATTTTGTTCATTATAAAGCATTTCATATTATTTGTGTTTTCAGTGTTATATGTTTCCCATTCATATCATATTCATATTTCGTATTCTTGATTCTTGACGATTGACGAAAATAGTTTTGCGCTGCGTATTTTGAAATAAACTATAGCTTTGTACGCTATGTTTTGCTTTGCGTGCCGAATATTTAAATTAGTACAATAGAAAGGTAAAGCGATTCTTTATTATTATTTAAATGATATATATCTATATTCAAATAGCATGAGTTATGCATGAGCTCAAAGCGCGGCAATACTAACCATATATATATTAATACAATTTCACTTTTCGAGTTAGTCACTGGTCATTATTACAATCGGGGAGGCGGCAGACTAAAGTCACCGCTGCAGGTACTTGTAAATTTATTTATTCTTTTAGCTATGTTTAAAATGTTTCAATTAAATTAAAGTTACTTTAGCATTTCATATATAGAATTCAGTATGGCTTGAAAGCCGCATTTTGGTATGTAAGTTAAAGTCAGAATAAAGCTCCGTTGCATGCAAATATTTCAGTCATATATATTGTTCATATTTATTGGAACATAATTGTAAACTTGGTTTACAATTTGTTTACTTGCAGATTATATAATAAAGTATATATAAATTGGACGACTCATTTAATGCAGAAATGGCCCACACGCATTACCACGACAAGTTTATGGGTTTATGGTGACTTATTCCTCATCCCAAGTCGATGTATTATTGGTGTCCCATTTTTCCTGCGCCATTTTGGAGGTTCCACCGAGATCCAGTTATCAGATGATAAACCCTTTAGACAACCTTACAGGCGTATTCCACCAGCATTGTTCGATGAGGTAAGAGAACATGTACGTGAAATGTTGGATGCGGGCTGTATAAGGGAGTCAAACAGTCCTTACGCTAGTAACGCTGTTCTCGTTCGGAAGAAGGACAGTTCTCTGAGGTTCTGTTTAGATTTTAGATCTTTAAATAAGAAGACAATTCGTGACAGTTATTCTTTGCCTCGCATTGACGAGACAATTGATTGTCTAGCTGGGGCTAAATACTTTACACGACTGGACCTTCGGTCGGCATATTGGCAAATGGGCATTAAAGAGTCAGACAAGCATGAGACCGTGTTTTCGTTAGGTCCTTTGGGGTTCTATGAGTTTAATAGGCTCCCATTTGGTCTGACAATCGCAGGAGCATCGTTTCAGAGATTGATGGAAAGATGCATGGGAGAAGCTCATTTACGTGAATGCTTGGTATTTTTAGATGATATTGTGGTGTTTTCACGTAGCATAGATGACCATTTTGCTAGGCTTGAGTCTGTTTTTAGTCGTCTTAAACACCACGGCTTAAAACTAAAAGGTAGCAAGTGTGAATTTTTTAAGAAGGAGATTAAATAACTTGGTGTTATAGTGTCCGCCGATGGTATCAAAACCGACCCAGAGAAAGTTATAGCAGTTCAAAATTGGCCAGTATAAAGAACATTAAGGACCTTCGTAGGTTTATAGGTTTCACTTCCTATTACAGGAAATTCATTAGAGACTATGCTAAGATTGCAAAGCCTCTAAATGACCTATTTTTTGGACACCCTACGAACAAGAAAAACCTTGGGTCTAAACGGAAGAAGTCTAGTAAGCCTAGTCCTTGGAAATGGGGTCCCGAGGAACAGAATGCTGTTGATCTGATTATTGAAAAGTTGACAAACCCTCCAGTTCTTGCATATGCAGATTTTTCATTACCTTTCATTGTCAACGTTGATGCAAGTGGTACCGGTTTAGGTGCCGTCTTGTATCAAGAACAGGAGGGTAAAGAACGGGTGATAGCTTACGCTAGTCGTAGCCTACGTGGCCCAGAGAAATTATATCCAGCCCATAAAAGAGAATTTTTGGCGCTTAAATGGGCTGTTACTGATAAGTTTCATGATTATCTCTTTGGTAGCAAATTTACTGTTAGAACGGATAATAATCCACTTACGTACGTTCTCGGTAAAGCTTAATTAGATGCTACCGGCCATAGATGGGTTGCTGCATTGTCAAACTATGATTTCAGCATTGTGTATAGAACAGGCAAGTCAAATATTGACGCTGACGCTCTTTCTAGACTTCCGTCCGATTGTAAAGAAGTTTTTAGTGACGTAGTTCAGGCTATTTGTAAATCTATAGTATTAACTCTAGATACAAACCCTGCTATTGAAACTATATGTTTGTCACATGATATTCAGTTTATAGACAGCGATAGTGATATTATGACCGATACATCCAAATTCGCTGATATAGATTGGATGTATGAGCAGAGACAAGATTCATGCATAAGTAGAGTTATTGATTTAGTTACAACCGGTCATAGACTCGCTAAGCGTCAGATGTCTCATGAGACGGATCTTGTCCGAAGATTATTGAGAGAATGGGAAAAACTGTCTCTGAAAGATAAGGTTTTATATAGGAAAAGCTACATTAATCATGAAGCTGTGTTTCAACTAGTATTACCTTCTATTTACCATGAACTAGTACTGACTGCTCTGCACGACGATGTAGGTCACCAGGGGCGCGATCGTACTTTATCACTTGTGAAATCAAGATATTTTTGGCCAGGTATTGATAGAGACGTAGAGAGGAAAGTTTCGAACTGTCAGAACTGCATACTCAGAAAGTCGAAGTGCAGGAATTCTGCATCATTGGTAAATATATGTTCTTCCTACCCTTTGGAGCTCATTTGTATAGATTTTCTAACTCTTGAGCAGTCAAAGGGAGGATATGAGAATATTTTGGTCATTACGGATCATTTTACGAGGTACGCTCAGGCTATACCTACGAAAAATAAGTCCGCTAAAACTACAGCTAAAGCATTATGGGAAAATTTTATTCAGCACTATTCTTTTCCATCTCGATTTCACAGTGATCAGGGACGAAATTTTGAGGGTAAGGTTATCCAGGAACTGTGTAGATTAGCAGGCATAAAAAATCTCGCACTAGTCTACTCCGTATCACCCGCAAGGGAATGGTTAGTGCGAGCGTTTTAACCAGACTTTATTAAACATGTTGGGTACTCTTGATGATGAAAAGAAATCCAATTGGAAAGTGTATGTTGCGCCGTTAGTACAGGCCTATAATGCAACAAAACACGATACAACTGGATACAGCCCACATTATCTGATGTTTGGTTGGCACCCGCGGCTTGCCATTGATGCTTTTATAGGTAACCCAAACCAGTCTGTTACAAAAAATCACTCTGCATACGTGAGTGACTTGAAAAAACCACTGCAGTTTGCCTATAAAACAGCTGAAAAATCAGCCGAAAGGACTGGGAGACGTCATAAAACGCGATATGATTTGAAAGTCAGACAGTCAATACTGGAGCCTGGTGATAGAGTTCTATTTAAAAATGTAGCGTCTAGAGGGAAGCATAAATTAGAAAATAAGTGGGGTAAACAACCTTATGTTATAGTTTCAAAACCCGACTCTGATATACCGGTTTATATCATCAGACAGGAACACGGTCGAGGCCGCAAGACAGTACATAGGAATATGTTACTTCCCATTACTTCCATTCCCATTTTAAACCCTCAGTGTATTGATAACTCTCAAGGTAAGAGAAATGTAGTTTCAAAGAAGAAAGATTGTCCGTCTGTATTAGTAGACAAAGTTTTAGACTCTGATAAAACAGTGGACGAAATCACTACTGACCACCAAGTTGGTTCAAATGCTTCATCTGATAATTCTGATTCTGATTCAGAAGAAGAGTTTTTAGTTCACGAATGCCCGAGGTGTCGAGAAGATATAGTACCGCCTCTTAACCCTTTAGCGGATGAATTTCATCCGGGCATTTTGAATCTAGATGAAGTAAGTCAGCGATCTAGTAGTCCTGACAGTAGTATTGAACAATCTGATGGTCAGAGGTCAAGTATTTTAGGTGTATCTGAGTTTAGCAACCCAGTCCCCGTCAGTAGTGAATCAGAAACCAGTTCTGATAATCAAGCGTCAAGCTTATCCGATAGTCATGCGCCGAGCGCTTTAGATTATGTCCAACCAGAGTCTGAAATTCAAGTGCGGCGGTCTAGTAGACAAGTGAAACCGCCAGTCCGTTTTCAAGATTATGTTAGATACTAGTATTTTAATGTTTTAACTTTTTGAATATTTTTTTATTGATATTTGGAATTTAGTTTTATATCTATTTAGTTTCATTTTTGTTTGTTTCACAGAAATGAATCAGCATACATATATTTACACGTCTAGTAGAGGAAAAGTTCTAGAAGGCAAAGTTCGTTGTAAAACGTTACGTGTAGTGCCTGGAGGGAAATTGGAAACTTTGTGCAAAAAGGCATATGATGATCTTAAAGATATAGACGGTCTGAAAATCGTGTATTTCATAGCTGGAATACCGGATATTTGTTCTTTAGAAAGGAATCGTAGATCAAATTATGAGGAATCATTTCTCAAAAGAACTGACAATGGTTGTTTTGATTGAGACTAAAGAATACTATAGTAAATACAGAAACTAAATTAAAAAGTATAAATTGTAAGGTAGTATTTGCTACTATTACAACTATGAGTTTCTGTCTTTGGAATTTACATAGTTTGTCTATTGGAAAAACAAGTCATTTAAAGTATGAGAATGCATACGATGGGATGCAGCTAGAACTTAACTCTATTATACAGGATGTAAATAATTTTATTACAGAATTTAATCATACAAATCATGTTATCACTCCATTTTTTCATTCTCCTGTACATAAATGTAAGAGTGGGAAATTTAGATATTTGTATAACAGATTAGTGGATGGGGTACATCCTACATTTGATTTGGCAAGGATTTGGATTGATCGTTTGTCAACGGCAATTCAAAGCAATGAGGGAAGATTTTTTTAATTTTATTTGACTTTTTGATATATTTTTTTTTTTTTAATATTTGTTTGTGAATTCTATTGAAGTGTCTTGAATTTTGGTCATTGCTATATGGTATAGAGGCGTTTGCCACATGATCATCTAGGTTGCCCAAATTTCAAAAGTGTCATATATTATTGTATAAGGTTTGATATATTAGTTTCGATATAGTTTCGAGACGAAACTTTTTGTAGGAGGGGGTGTATGTCACCGGATATATTTATCCATTTTGTTCATTATAAAGCATTTCATATTATTTGTGTTTTCAGTGTTGTATGTTTCCCATTCATATCATATTCATATTTCATATTCTTGATTCTTGACGATTGACGAAAATAGTTTTGCGCTGCGTATTTTGAAATAAACTATAGCTTTGTACGCTATGTTTTGCTTTGCGTACCGAATATTTAAATTAGTCCAATAGAAAGGTAAAGCGATTCTTTATTATTATTTAAATGATATATACTTATATTCAAATAGCATGAGTTATGCATGAGCTCAAAGCGCGGCAATACTAACCATATGTATATTAATACAATTTCACTTTTCGAGTTAGTCACTGGTCATTATTACAATCGGGGAGGCGGCAGACTAAAGTCACCGCTGCAGGTACTTGTAAATTTATTTATTCTTTTAGCTATGTTTAAAATGTTTCAATTAAAGTAAAGTTACTTTAGTATTTCATATATAGAATTCAGTATGGCTTGAAAGCCGCATTTTGGTATGTAAGTTAAAGTCAGAATAAAGCTCCGTTGAATGCAAATATTTCAGTCATATATATTGTTCATATTTATTGGAACATAATTGTAAACTTGGTTTACAATTTGTTTACTTGCAGATTATATAATAAAGTATATCTAAATTGGACGACTCATTTAATGCAGAAATGGCCCACACGCATTACCACGACAAGTTTATGGGTTTATGGTGACTTATTCCTCATCCCAAGTTGATGTATTATTGGTGTCCCATTTTTCCTGCGCCAAATGTAACGTAGGAGGTTTTGGTTTTCCAGAAGTAAAGATGGAGTACAACTGTGTCTTAAATTTTTATTGTATTGTCTATTAGTTGTGAAAAACCATACGAAATAAGACAATATCTGAAAAGAAATGTACAAAACAAAGCCATAGGTATTGGACTTTCTTTATTCAATTTCGTAAGGGATGTCAATTAAATCAGATTGAAGCTAAATTCCAAAACTCAAACACTATGTAACCAATACGATAAACACATTTCTTATTCCTCTATTTTTGTCTAGATTTTATATTAATACTGAAATATGTTTCGAAAATTCACAAAGAAACCGTTAAAGAATGCAATTAATAATGAAACATTGAATGCTGTTTGTTTGTTAAATGACCACCAATATGAACTATCAAATTAATGGCGATATAGTTAAGGAAAAGAACATGTTAACCAGTAATATTGAGAGACGAGAACAAAAATATTATTATCAAAAGTATAGGTATTAAACTGTTAATCTGTCTCTACGAAACAGTCCTGCGGCATTTTAGTTAATGATATATTATCATCATTGGTGAACACGAACCGGTTTATGCATTGTGTAACTAGGTGTTTTGCCATTTTAATGTTAAAGTTTACATGTATTTAGTTTTGGGCCATCCTACCGTTTGAAGGTCGTATACAAAAATGTCGCAACGAGTACTGCAAAAAGAACATTGCTTCTCAAGCCATAAACATTCATCCAAAAGTGTTATTTTCAATCGACATTAAGAGTGGATATTACTTGAAATTATATATGTTATTTGAACATCTTTTTTTTTATAATGCAGATCATTGAAAATACACAAAAATACATTGTGGGAGTTCTGGTATGAAAATTCAAATGTTATGTGGTGGCATGGTAATTATCATTATCATCCTTATAATTTCAAATACTAAATAGAAATCCTTTTATTACCTGTTATCAAAAAACATTCAGCTGAACCCGATGTTGCCTTTTTGAATGGTGACGATGAAAAAAAAAAATGAATGGGTACAGAACATGTCAACAAAGTTAAAAACAAAATTTGACATTAACTTTGCTATTCTTGCTAAAGATTATCTGAATGGTTTTCCATTACGAAAAAGCCTTGGCCTATATTTCAACAAGTTTCAAGCAGTCATACTGAGCTTAACAAAGGAAAAGCATGGACAGTATGATTTCTATATAGAAGATGATATGCCAGTTATAGCTGTCGAATTAGATTACGTGAATGAAATTCGTTTTAATTTACGAAAATGTCAATACATCAACTGTACGACCTGTGAGCATCTCTGGTTTCCACGACTTATAGATATCCTGAAGACTAAACTACCAGGTAAGTTATGTATAGTTATAAACCATTAGCCTTTACATTTTGTTAACATTCGCCTCAGCAATACATGTATGGTAAACATCAGTTATAAAAAAAATATATATCCGTCAGAGAAATACACCGTTTGTCAGCTCATATTTTGATGAAAAGCATAATAAACAATTAAAATCCATAGGTAAACCCGACAAAATATGAACGCTATTAGCACACATTTTGGTATTTTAAAATTTCAAAATTGAAAACCGACGGGACCGACTTTTAAATCTTTAACCACTGAAGTCTTCACATATCGATTAAGAGAACGAAGATATTAAATAAAATGTTACAATCGGAATCATTCTATCTATCATCAGCATATTGGCACGATAATGTGTTTTAAAGAATTAGGGGGATCTGAGGTACATGTACAAAATGTTTTAACTTTTTTTAACCGTTTAAATGTTTTAATGTTTTTTTTTGAGTAAATGTCAAGCAACTGTTATTGGAATAAACATAATTTTCAGTAAATGCTAGATAGTTAAGAGAGTGTATAAAGGCGAAAGAGACACCAACCTTTTGCTGAAGAAATATCCATGTTAAACACAAACAATATTTAAATTTAAAAAAATTAGAACTACAATATTGAGGAGGCAGTACAATCGTTAATCTGAGGAAGAAAAATAACACCATGACCAACAGAAAATAGGCAAAAAATATATTCTGCATACGATAACGCTAAACTCTATAAAATCCATGATCATAATTTGATGTAGATCCAGGTGTTTTTGTGACTAACGCAAAGGTACATGTGATTATGAAAAGTTTTAATCCGATGATAACATGGATAAGTCACAATCGTTGATACATAAATGCTGAAACAGTAAACAATGAATTAATTTACATCACATCTGTGACACATATTTTCCTTACCAGACAAATCAAATCATGAGCTTTCACAAACCTATAAAAAGAAATTTCTAATCTCATATTGAGATCGATCCCTTGTTCTAATAGATTCCATTAAGCAGCAACTTCTTTAAGGAATGCCGATGTTTGATATCATGATGTCATGACTAACATATGCTTCATATGCATTGATATGTAATTGGCACATCACTATTTCTCTATGGACTTGACAATTTAAAGTAATTTTCTTCACTATTAAGTTCAGTTGGAATAAACATGATTTTTCAGTTATTGCTAGGTAGTTAAGAAAGCTTATAAAGGCGAACGAGACACCAACCTTTCACTGAAGAAACATCCATGTAAAACACAAACAATATTTAAATTTAAAAAAAAATAAGAACTACAATATTGAGGAGGCAGTACAATCGTTAATCTGAGGAAGAAAAATAACACCATGACCAACAGAAAATAGGCAAAAAATATATTCTGCATACGATAACGCTAAACTCTATGAAACCCGTGATCATTATTTGAACCCGGATTCGATTGGGGTGAAAGCAAATGTTGATCCTTTTTATGTGTGTGACTAACACAAAGTACATGTGGTTATGAAACGTTTTTATCCGATGATAAGTTACAATCGTTGATACATGATTGCTGAAACAGTAAAAAATGGATAAATTTATATCACATCTGTGCCACATATTTTCCTTCACAGACAAATCAATCATGAGCTTTCATAAACCTTTAAAAAGAAATTTCTAATCATACTATGTAGATCGATTCCTTGTTCTAATAGATTCCATAAAGCAGCAACTCCTTTAAGGAATGCCAATGTTTGATATCATGATGTCATGACTAACATATGCTTCATATGCATTGATATGTAATTGTAACATGACTATTGCTATATGCACTTGACAATTTAAAGTAATTTTCGTAACCATTAAGTTCGGTTTATATCGATCTCTAATATGTTTTGGAAGAATGAGGCAGATACATTGTATTCACAACATAAACGGTACCAATTGTACTGCTTCAGAAGCGCATTTCGACAATCAAGACCTCTTCATTGATGCTTGAGGCCTAAATATTTGAAAACAAAAAACTGCAAACCTTAAAGAGCCGATGAAAATATCCTTATTTTCTTGCCTTTAACGAAAGTCTGGCTAATAGGAAAATAAAACCCTCGGGGACTCACAGTCCACCAGCAGATATATCGACTCAGTTGTAGTACTAACATTAAGGAAACAAGTTTTACTGCACCATTTGTATTCCTGTAGACTTCATTTGAATTTAGAATATTACTTAAACGTGCGAAGGTCTTACGAATAACAGAGAAGAAAACCAGAAATTAGAAATTCATTTCATATAGATAGCCGGCGAAAGCCGTTTCAAATGAATTAACTTAACATTATAAATGTTCAATCAAAAAAGATCATTCAATATTTTGATTTAAATCCATAACAATTTCCAGTCATATAAATATCATGTATCATAATACCTCACACTAGTATTTATGTTTACTATATTTTTTTATAAAAGGGATGTTTTTTTAGCTTACAAACCTGGTACAACTCACGGCTATTTTTCTTTCAATTGTTCCACAAAGTGCCAGAATAAACATTTATTATTATGAGCAGCCTAATTGATACTCCGGTTGGAAAAAATCAAACAGCTAACCTTTTCGGAACACTATAGTTTATTACAGATATCTGTCAATCTTCGCCATATGGTTTATGCCTTTCGCATTTTCTTTCTTTTATTCTCACAATGTTTATAATTACAGATCATTTAAGAAATAAATATTGAAAACAATAGAGATGAAGTTGATGTTAATTGTGAAAAGTGCAGGCATTCAGGAAAATACATACTCAAAAATGGAAAAGTGAAATATAGTTGACGGTAAAAATTCTGTATTTCTTGGACTTGGATTAATTTTTCAAAAGCTTTTACAGTATGTATACCAAGTAAAAGATTTCAGGTTAACATAGATCATAAAAACACTTATCACTTCCATAAGAACACATTTCATTTTTTTTTTGCAATGAATTAAGAAGAATCAGTATTGCCATTAAATCTTTGTTTTTAAATTTTATGCAAACACTTGTTTTAACTTCCTTTTTGAAGTGTGCCTCACAAATGTTTGATATTTCCTTAAATGCATTTAAATCAGAGTGCATAGGGTATACATCAATAGTTGGAAAAAAATAAGTTTACACAACATGCACAACGCCGTTCATTTTAAACTGAATATATATTTATCTTTTAGCTTACAGGAATTAACTCAATCACATTTAAAAGAAAACGTTTTACAGTACATTTCAACTCATACTCCCAAACATAATGAACGTTCAATACAATGAATAATAATTTACCATTTTTACAGAGCGATCAGAGCAATCAGAGGATGTTGAAATTATTTCATTCGCGTAAAGTATTTAAAAGCAAACGACAACCGAAATCGTTGAAAAAGTTGCTGACCCGCGCCACATTCCATACTGAAAATAGTCAACCAAAGGTACAAAATTGTGGTTGACCAAATTGTAAATCTTGTTTATATTTATCCGAAGGAACAGAATTCGTTTTTAAATCCGGAAACATTTTTAAAATCAAGAACAGTTTTTCATGTACATCGGAAAACCTTTTATACATCATCACTTGCAGTTGTTGTCAAGAAAATTATGTTGGACAAACTAGCAACACCATTAGAAAACGAATGACAGTACATAGACAGCAAATTCGAGTCCCAAGTACAAGAAAAATCACACTTAGGGATATATCTTTGACCTCGTCCTTTTCAAGTGTATCATTTTATTGGAACTCACTATTCATATGTGAACTATTCGTACTGTTATTATAACCTATTATAGGTCAGATTAAAAAAAGGAAAATGGTATGAATTAAAAATGTGTATGTGCATGGAAATTTTTTCTTTATTTGTTTGATCTAATCGTCGTTTTTCTCTCATCATTTTTCGTTACTTGATTGAGTGACCACCAGGTCTTGCAGGTGCCTGGTGTTAAGAAGCTAATGCTTTTATACCGATTGTAAGAATGTTAGGTCGTTATTGATTTTTTTTTATGGACAAAACGCCGAGATGGTGTACAAAGTTGTAAACCTGGTGTGAGACCAGTTTTTATATGATACATTTAATGAGTAAGTTTGCAGTTCATAAACAACCAAATTATACTAAAGCAAAGGTTATAAATCTCCGAGGCAAAGTAAGCATTTTACTGTTTTTAGTGTTTTGTTAAGGTTTTTTTATTCGTATGCTCTCATATATTTATTTTCTGAAGTTTTGGTTTCTAGCATACAAGATGAAAGCTATCTATAAACACTGCTTATGTTATATAATGACAAAATATAGGTAAAGTTCGATTTTGAAGATTTTCACTTTTACTGTTCAGGAGTTATGGTCCTTGATTTATTGGAAAATGACACTTTATGTCGTTTCCATTCCATAACTTATGGTTCCTGCTACATTCACATTTAGAAAATGTTGTTACTGATAACAAATAAAATGGAGGTCGTCCGATATTGATAATTTTCACTTTTGCCGTCCAGGAAATTTAGTTCTTGATAGCTTGAAAAAAATGTCGTTTCCGTTCAGTTATGTATGAACCATTCAACTAATCAATTCAAAAAAAAGCCTTCAAGTGTCTTACAAAATACCAAAAAAAAACCAACAAAAAAACAAAAAAACCGTGTGATGTCAATTTTAAGTCTTTTTTTGGTCATATAGCTCTTCAACTGCTTCGGTATTTTTACATCCTTGGCTTTCAAATATTCTGCTTTGACAATTCTTGGTGAATAATAATTCCGGAAAAGCGCTTCTGACGTATAAAATTCATAAAGTATTGTTTCATTTGTCATTGTCGTTGATGCTGTCTGCCATTTTCGTGTTTTGTTTTTGTTCTTTTGTGAGTGTTTAACATTTTGTCAAGCCTGTGCCCTTTGTAGCTTTCTATTAGGCTTGGGTTTAGGCCATTTCTGACAAAAGGGTAATATGTAGTTGTAAATGCTAGGTTGATTTTTTCTGGTGGACAGTTGTCTCACTGGCAGTAATACCACATCTCTTTACGTTTATACTGTAGGAAACACGTGTTGTGCGCAAAAAAAAATCAGTATAGTACGTGCTTACAGATCTTGGAATCTTAAGGAGACAAAATTTTGATTTAGTTACTTGACATCATAGAACTGTATCATAATTTTATTCTGAAATTCATCTTTTAGAGACCACTGCAGTATATCGTGGATTTGAATTAAGGAAAGGATTTCATAAAATGCGGTTTATACTTTGTGTTTCACTTACGGATGAGGCATGTATACTGAATTTACTTTATCAGATGACGAATTTCACAGAACCATATAGGATTGCTACTTGGAATAAATCTGTTGGAACTCTATTTCCATTTATAACAAACGCAGTACTTGTTCTAAACTCACCAAGTTTGCAAAAATGTAAACAAATCAATGAACATTACTTCGACAAAACCAATACGTTATATTGTATAACGATTGCTCCGGCAGAAAGGCCACAGTTCAGTCGTTTTGTAGACTGTTATATAGATGTCACAAGTGAGCACTACAAAGATCTAGCAGATGAAATATTTCCATTAGCTGAGAGTAAGTATACATTGAATACAAAAATCAATTTTCACTGTAAATACATATTCACATAAAATCATGATTGAAAATAACACAAATTCCATTTTTACATTTCTAGGTCGTTTGTCCTAGTCTTATTATACTCATTTGGGAGTGCTATAATTTGACTATTTCTGGCCAGATGTATTTCATTTGCGCGAGGTATCTGGTAATGGTCTACGTCTCTCCTTTCATTTGTCCATCTGTCCGTCAGTATGTCTGAAACACATCTATTTTGCGAATGATTTGTTTTTCTTTTTGTTCTGGACTGCTATTTCCCGAAGACACCACCCGCCAGTATTTAGAGCTATTAGCATTACTTAAATGAGTTACACGGAATTAACGTTTATTAAATTATGCCATTGTACTATTGCTAAAGTTGCAACTGCCTAAAGTTAAGTTGACCTGCCAAGATATTAGGTTTACTTAATATTAAAACTATTTTGTGATGCACAAAGAGAGGCTAAAAATGCCAAAGGGATATTCAAACTCATTAGTCGAAACAAACTGACAACGGCAAGGAAAACAAGATAAAGGACTAAAGAACAAACAACAGTCCTCAAAACAAACTGACAACGCCATGGCACATGTGGAATCCGTTGTGTTGCTCGTGTTAGTCCACATTTGGCGATACATTTTATTCGGTTGGTCACATTTGAGGAAAAGAGGACGGGATAGGGATTACGGTATGAGATTATCTGAGAAACTCAGTAGCATATTTCGTAAAGGTTAATCATTTGATGGCGTTCGTAAAAATGGTGAGCTTAATAAGAATCTATTAAAATATGTTAAAAGACATGTGTGTATGTTTGCTCTTAAAAATCCAATTAATAGACCGTTATCTTTACAAATACGACCTTATCTAGTGACTTTATTGGGATGGCGAAGGGTAAGTAAAACATCCTTGTGAATGCAAATTAAAAGTAAGTTAATGTACATCTTAAACGAAATATGCAAAATATAAGTTTGTGTTTACCAGTGTGACATTTACATTCTGACGTCAAACACGCGATTCTCCGCCAGAGTTAATGTTAAAACTACGATTCGGTCCCAGTGCTTAAAATCCCTTGTTCCTTTATGGGTTGATTTTGCATACATAAATAAAATACAAAAATAAGTTAGCAATGAACGAGGTTGTTAAATGTGATATATGCTTTTTTGTGCTTCTTTGTTAAATATTTGTTTGTTTTTGTTGTGATTAAGATTGTGACACAGTGTTGACTTGTGTACCCCTATTTTGACATTTTTACCTATTAAGTCTGTTTGTTTTATTCACGCATCATTGTCAATATAACGGAATTTGATGCGACTGTCATACAAGTGAGAGGTTTAGCGCTATAAAACCAGGTTCAATCTACCGTTTTCTACATAAGAAAATGCCTGTACCAAGTCAGGAATATGACGGTTGTTGTCCATTTGTTTGATGTGTTTGTGGTTTTCGTTTTGCCATTTGATTAGGGACTTCCCGTTTTGAATTTTCCTCGGAGTTCAGTATTTTTGGGATTTAACTTTTTTTGTTACAATTTCATCAAATCTAAGCATGCTTTGTACGTGTTGTTTTCAATTTCATCGAATCTAAGCATGCTTTGTACGTGTTGTTTTCAATTTCATCGAATCTAATCATGCTTTGTACGTGTTCTTTTCAATTTCATCGAGTCTAAGCATGCTTTGTACGTGTTGTTTTCAATTTCAGCGAATCTAAGCATGCTTTGTACGTGTTGATTTCAATTTGTGTAATTGTGAAGAAAAATGTACAATGGATATTTGAATCATAGTATATCTCTTTTAAGTTACAAGACACACTATTTAAGTATACATTGGAATGCCTATTCTTTTCGCAAGTATATGCGACCAGCATGAAAGTGTACTTATTCGTCTGTATATGAACACATATGGTTTAGTTTCTGACATGATAGTGGTATTATAGACTTCAAAAACAAGAAAACAATTTATAAAAAAATTCGTTTATATGATAATATGTAATTTCCTGCAGCAACTTATCAATACATGCTTTTTGTGAAAAGGTTTTGAAATAAACAACCTAAGTTCAGATACTGGACTTTTATTTGCATCTAGAGTCGGCCCATTAATGTCTGTTTAGGAATATGATATATGTTTGACTTCTTAATTCATAGGATGCTTTGCAGAATGTTATTTAAATAAGTGGTCTTTTATATCCCTGGGTAAGAGATGCATTTATGTTTATGAAAATGTGGTAAAATGTTCAGTTATCAAGTTAAACACGATATTCAATGTTTACACACTTATTCATATTGTTGTTTTAAAAAAAAAAACAACAAAAAACAACAAAAAACGGAGCAAAAAAACTCTCATCTCACTGTAAGTTTAAGACGGCCCCTTGTTTATTCTGAAATACAACCAGAAAACGTATAATGGAGGAAAGTGCATTATTCATATCAGAAACTGCATACTAAAGTATTTAAAACCATTATCATGTATTTGTTTTCTATCGTTTGTCTGGTAAAGTGCTTTTCTTTTATTGGTGTTTATTTTTTGAATTATTATGCTTCTTAAGTTATTTTGTTAATCTATATCTAAAGTGAAATTGATTAAATTTTCCTGTGATTGTCAAAATCAGGAACTTAGGAAAGTTTACTGATAGACTACGCGGAGAATAAGTGATAAGAATACTCATACTTACCCTTTCAAGTTGAAAACAATAAGGCAAATAGCTTTATCTGAAAACTTTACAGAAGAGAGATATGACAAAGATATTCATAACCATGATAATTAGGCATATTCTCCAAAGAAAATATCAAAGATAAAAGCAGTACGTTATACCATCAGCAAAATAAAGTCAAGTCAAATTACTGTAATATAAAAAATGAAAAACAACTCGTTACAAATTTCATGCGAAACACTGTTCGGGTTTGACCTTCATCAGGAACGCTCAAAGCATTAAAGAGAATTTGGTAACGCAGTAAACTCCAAAAGTCTTTTTTAAAATAAAATATATACCGTTCGCCTATCATGCTTATGGTGAAACTGCTTTTATGGCATTAATAAATATGTTCTGGATATATTCTTATGACTGTGTATTGTATATAAACTAACACATAATATACTGCATATATTTACCCTATTTTTTGGTGTGATTCGTCCATGTCGTCTTTTCAGTCCTTTGTGATCCTGCCCTGATTTTTATTACTATTGCTCTTACAGTAGCACCAAAATTATTCTCATATTGAACACTTCGCGGTCTGTTTTGTCATAAGGGTATGTATAAGACATATACGTTTGTGTTCTATGTAGACAAGTACACCATAGTCAACTTATAAACGGTGACGCATTACTCCATCAACCCTTACTATTTGCTATTAAAAACAAACAAACATTTCTTGCGCATAACCAATTTATCCTTCCATATCGTTTGTCTTTTTGCATTATTTCATTATTTCTCACTTGATATCTTTTCCTTTATGTGCTGTCAAATCAGTTTTGTTATATTGTCCTTAATCTATAACAGTTTTTATCATAGGTAACTTTGCGCAACCCATGATCCAGGAAACTGGTTTTGTTACGGATTCCGTTTGAACATTAATATTGACATTATTTGATTTCAGAACATTTTAGGTCGTAGGTAAAGGTCAAGGTTTTTCGTAAGCTCTTACGTCCATAACATGCATTGATCGTGTTTTAACAACATCTCTTAACACAACTGACCTTGAAACATATGATATATTTTTTAGAATAAAAGTTATATTTACGGCTTTTGAATAAGACATACGACCTACCAAATTGTGGCCTATTTGATATTTTATGGCAAATTTAGTTTCAAAGGCCATATGTTGGGGAAAAAAAAGAACATTCATTTATATGTCAAATGATTTTTGTTCTAGTCAAAATACTATAAATTTACCAAGAACAGAAATATTCTGAGTATTAATTCAAAGTTCATGTAAAAAGAAGATTTGAATGTACTTGTAACTACACAATGGTTTATTTGGATACTCAGAAATGGTCTCAAACAGCGGGGAATGTTCAATGTACTTTCAAAATTGATTATTTTAGTAAGGTTTACACGAAATCAATTTGTTAATATTTTTAAACGTAAAATAAGCGCAGACGCATATTCAAACATTTGAAACATTTTTGGTAATAGTTGTGTATTGTGTTATTTTCATTCTGTATATGAATGCATTGGAAGTGAAAATAGTTTACTCACCGCCAATATTTTTCAACTACATGACGATATCACAAAAGTTATTTTAGCATGTTTGGCATTACAAACTGGTCGTGCAACCTGTAAAATTGATTTAACTATCAATCAAGGAGTGTGATACTATCTTATCCATCTGTTCTTAAATTGTCAATTTGTTAGACAGCACATGTGATATCTAATTAAGTTTACCTAGGAAAACAGATAGTGGTATATTATCATATACATTTTGATTAATTTAAATTTCTTTACAAAGGTAAGTATGAAATCTGAAATCATCGAGTTATCATGGGTCTGTGTTTTAAATGGTCCGGAAGCTTCAATTTAGAAAAAAATAATCTTCCAGTATGAGGCAGATATGTTTACCTCCGTGGTGTCCTTAACTTGAAGTTGATTTTAATATGTATGATGTAGGTATGCAAAGTGAAAAACACAATTTAAATAGAGGCGAAAGACCAAAGGGATAGTCAAACTCATATGTACAAAATAAACTAATAAGGTTATGTCAAAAAACGAAAACAAAGAAAATACTAACAACAGTTCACCAAACACAACATAGAAGAAAGATGTGATCAATATCCCGTTGTAAAATCAATTTGAAAGTAACATATAAAAGTAAAACATATGTTAGCAATCAGATAACATGTAATAATCTTTTAATCAACTCGTTAATCAAGCATTTTCTCGAATTGACTTTATGAAATCTTGTTTTTCATTAACAAATTTTGCACTTTTTATTACAGATGACTCTGTCCATAGAGTTGAGACTTTGATAAGATCCAATATTAGTATCAAAAAATGATAAATCAAAGCGACCAGGTAACAATAACATCTAAAAGTCAGCAAACGATATCAACAAAAAGTAAATTGACACAAATACTGAACTCCGAGGAAAATTCAAAACGGAAAGTCCCTAAACAAATGGCAAAAGTAAAAGCTCAAACACATCAAACGAATGGATAACAACTGTCATATTCCTCGCTTGGAACAGGCATTTTCTCATGAGGAAAATGGTGGATTAAACCTGGTTTTATAGCTAGCTAACCCTCTCACTTGTATGACAGTCGCATAAAATTCCATTATATTGACAACAATTTGTGAACAAAACAAAACAGACATAATAGGTAAAAATGTCAAAAAAAGGGGTATAGCAGTCAACATTGTTTTTTTAGTTTTAATCACTATATAAACAAACAAATATGTCAACAAAGAAAAAGCAACAAGGCTTATAGACCAAGCACATTAGTAAAAACGAAAGACAAGAATACAAAAAATTACCATAGCACAATAACAAAATGACGGGATGTATAAGTACCGATCCAAGTCAAACGAATATTACCAAAAATAGATTAAACAGTAAAAGTCATAATTTACTGTAACAACATAACAGTATGCTTACATAATATCTCATCGAGTCTCAATATGATGTGAGTTTTCCGCCAGAGACGATCCCGATACAACAAAGTAGCATACACTAACACAAGAGAATGAAATTGAGTCTTATGTTGTCATTTTCATCATAGAATCTTGTGAATTGTTTAAACATAGAATAGTTCTTCAAAAGAATAGTGTTTTTTTTAATTCAAATTATCCTTGTGATACATTCAGTACTTAGACAGTTTGCTATTACTCAAATTTTGCTATTCAGTTCAAGTTCTTTTCAGGCAGTTGTGTTTAAATGCTTTGTTAAGGAAACTGGTACTACGAATACTTTATTCATCCGACACACCTCTAGGCAATTTAACAGTACTGACTATGTAAAAAATATTTAAAGATATGTTGGCTATGTTTGTTACACATTAAGGAATCAGGGACTCTTGACAATAACATACAGACTGCTAAAGGGCACAATACAGCCTTCAACAAAAGACACGTAACTGGGATTAAAACGCCCTAGGTGCATGAAAGTATATGAAAGTTGAGGTTTACAAATTGCTAATATTGATCACTTGAACCATGTAAGAACAGTTATAAATATTTATAACTGAAAACAATTAAAGGCATATAAGCAATCAGATAAAATTTAACATTTACTTAAGCAAGCTGCTGTTATCCTGCATTTCCTCAAATTTACTTTTACAATCGTGTCTCTTATGAAAAGCAATTGTCACACTTACTATATCGCAGATGACTCTGTTGATGAAATAGAGAACTTGCTATCTATAAATTATATATCTATTTTATATCTATATTTCGGATTAGGTGATGTGTTGTTACATTATTTATGATTTTCAGGAGTTTGTTCTACAGTTGAATACAACATAACCTGCCTTACAATAAAAACTAATTGATAACTTTATAGCTCGTCGAGTCACAATTTGATGTGAGTTCTTTACCCCAAAAAGACCTCAATACAACAAAGAAGGAAACTCATATATAGAATTATACATTTAAGTCGTTATCAGTCATTTTCATCATGGTTTTATAATAAAATAGTTAATAACACGTAAGCAACCAGATAACAATTAACATTCACTTAAGAAAGCTTTGGTTGTCTTGCTAATCCTCAATTTTACTTTGAAAATTATGTCTCTATAACATAACAAATGTTACACTTCATATTATAGATGATTCTGTGGATGAAATGGAGATTCAATAAAAGTCAAGTATTAGTTTAGAAAAAGGTATCTTTTGGCGACAAGGTAATGTACTCTGTCATAATTACTTAGTTACAGGTGTTATAGTTTTGATTGAATACAACACAACCTGTATCATAGTATCATAGGAAAGGTTTGAAAATATAAATTTAAAAGAGTAAATCTACGTTTTCTCAAATTATCCCTTTGATACATTCAGTGCATTGTCAATTGCTTTTATTCAATCTTTGCTATTCAATTCTTTTTTTTTTCTTTTCGAAGTTAAATGTTTAACTTTGCAACGATAACTTGTCTTACGAAGAGTGATTTATCTTACATAAACACCTGGCAAGACTGCTGGACAGTACTGATACAAAAAATAAAAACTAATTAAAAAAATATATTGGGTATATTTTGGTATACAAATGTATACGTCGATATGATCGGAACACAGTGGCAAAATAATGTTATGACGTATTAAAGATATCATAGCACTTTCAATAATAAACATGTAGAAAGTTTTATAGCGCCCCAAGTATTTTTCAGTATCTAAAAGTGAATGTTTGAAAAAAAGATTACATTGAACCTTCGAACCGTGAATAATATACAATAGTAATAGCTGAAACGGTTTATTGTTTCAAAAGATAAACTTAAGCGAAATTTTGTTAAAGCATCTTAAATATCTTCTTTACATGAGTATGCTTTGAATTTGTGTAACAGTTCTTTGAAAATTATTCAGTTGTTTCACATTTCCATGATTTTAGTCAAAGAACGCCATTTTTGCTGTATAGTCATCTAATTTGAAATAAAATCATTGGTTATTTGTTTATAGAAATGGCACAAAGAATCCTCATACATTATTAAGCTAAATGTTATTTTTAACAGGAAGGGTCCATGAACTCGTTTTCAAGTTAAATCAATCCGAATGATAAAAATCAGTCGAAAATGCATCTTTAACCGATTTGTCACAGTTTGACATCCTGAAAAATAACATTATACGTTAGCAACGTCTTTACCTCCCCTGTAACTGTTTCGTATGCCCTTAAGAAAGCTTCGGTGGTCGGACAATTCTTCTGATTGACTTTGAAAATCATGTCCCTATAAAATAACAAATGTTACACTTCATATTATAGATGACTCTGTGCACATGGTGCATGAAATAGAGAGCTTGAAAAAGTCACATGTTAGTTCTAAAACACGCAGACCTATCCCATCAGGTGATGTGCTATATAAATCACTTAATTGCAAGAGGTATCAGTTAAGTTGATAAGAAAGTTACATTGCTAACAAGAAGAAAATAAACATCTGGAGGTCATCATACGATCTCACCAAAAGTAGAGCATGCTTACGATGTGCGTTTTTTCACAAGAGAAAAAAAAATATATGTAGTCTATGTTTGGAAGACGTCAATGAGACATAAAACCAACAACATAATACCCTGAAGACATTAGCAGGGCACCACAAAGTCCTCACCAATAGACACATGGCATAGTTTAAAGTGCCCTAAGTGTTTTTAAGTATGGGTAAAAATATCAACAAGAAGCTTAAATCTACCCTTCGAAACATGTGAAAAATATACAATAGTTATAACTAAAACATGTAATGATATGTAAGCAATCAGATACCATAACTTAAGCAGGCTTCGGTGATCGGGTAATTCCTCAAATTGACTTCGATAAATCTTGTCTTTTATAAATAACTAATGTTAGACTTCCTATCGCAGATGACTCTGTCCATGAAATTAAGAGTTTGCAAAGTCTAATAAAAGTATGAAATATGGATATCTATGCGACCAGGTTATTTGCTCTATCATAAATGCTTTAGTACAGGAGTTTTTGCTTAAATTAAAAACAACCCAATCTAGTCTATAGCATGAACATTATTATCTACAGGTCATCATACGGTATTAACAAAAGAAAATGCTATTCATATTCATGGCTCCACAAACTGTCGATACCTGTATCTTGGCATTGCACAAGGTCATGTTTTCCCTGACTGTTAATAACGTCTTAATACTAAATCCATTGGATGTTGGATGTGAAATGATCGATATATAAGTCTTAGAGACATGAATTGTTTATTAGTTATTATTGGTATTGAACTAGTTGTCAGTAACTGCGAGTACTCTCATATCTGTACTTAGTATTCTTTGTTCGGTGATGTATAAGTACCCTGCCACGTCCACTTTGTGTTTTTTTAGATGTATTTCTTCTTTCTATCGATCTGATGAGGTAAGTCCTTTTCAACTGGTTTTTATAGTTTGTTCTTATGTTGTACGGTTACGCAACTGTCCCAGATAAGGAGAGGGTTGGCGCGCCTTCAAACTAATTTTACTCCACCACATTTTGTATGTGCCTGTCCCAAGTCAGGAGCGTGTAATCAGTGGTTGTCGTTTGTTGTTGTATATCACATTTGTTTTTATTCATTATTTTGTACAAAAATCATCAGTAAGTTTTCTCGTTTGAATTGTTTAACATTGTCATTTCAGGTTTTTTTTTATAACTGACTATGCGGTATGGGTTTTACTCATTGTTGAAGCCTGACGGTGATTTATAGTCGTTAATTTCTGTGTCATTTGGTCTCTCGTGGAGAGTTGTCTCATTGGCAATCATACTACACCTTCTTATTTTTATATAACATTATATCGCAGCCAGTCACAATATGATATGCGGCTTTATTTCATTAGAAACGGCCATAATAGAACAAAGTAGCAAACACAAACACAAGAAAATAACATTGTCTTAAGTAATTATTTCATCATAGTACCTAATAGAATGTCTGAACATAGAAATACTCTAAAAAAGAGTAAACATTTACTTTTTAGCAAATTATGCCTATTATACATTCCAGTCTTTTGACAGCAAGCTCTAATATAATATTTGGTATTCAGTTCAGGTGCTCTTTGTAAAAAATAATAATATTTAACGTTTTGCTTAAGGAAATAGTACTACGAACAATGACTTGATTTTCAATGACTCCAGACAAGATTTCTTAATAAATTTCAATATGTTTAAAGTTATATAAAGAATATTTTTGGTAAGTAGTGTATACGTCAATGAAACTGGAATCTAATAACAACATAACCTAAAAAATGTACTGGGCATCAAACAGTCTTACATAATAGACACGTGGCAGGGCGTCTTTCAGAAAGATATTGAGTAGAAAACATTCCTCATTTTTTTTCTTTGTTTGTATAAAAGGTAGGATTTTTTATATGTGGTCTGGAGCTTTATAATGATGAGTTGTAGCGTGTTAACAATTTTTACATCCGCCGTGCAGCAACTTCTGTTTGCCGATAGTGTAAAATTTTACACCACTGATTTTACAAAGAAAATTTTCGAAATACTTTTCTTGGTTTTTATGGAAAGGAATGACTTCTTATTTGGTCAGCAGCTAGAGCAACTTTCACATCCCCCATGCTGCAACTTCTTGTTTGCCGAAAGTTTGAATTTTTACAATAATCACTGTTCAAAGAAAACAATCATGCAAAACGCAGTATACACTTAAATAAAATATTCGATTTCATCAAAATACTCATCAAGACCATTCCACTAGTAAACACATGAAAACCAGAAGAAATATATACGGAATGTGTTTTTTAATGAAACAATCATATAATATGTGCATGTTACAGTTTTTGTGTATGTATCTTATTAATTGTAACATTTTATTGGTTTTTTCCCCAGTTCGCAAGTGCATTACACAGTCATTCTATACCCAAAAGGTACAAGTATATTATGTAATAAAAATTGTCTGAAAGGAAGCATTTTACTGTTTGTTTTGTGTCGGATTTCTCGAATTTATTTAAAAGAAAAATGCAAAACTTGATTTGTTCGCACGGGATATTTATTTAGTTTACTAAGATGTGTTTTTAGATCTCGCTTTAATAATTTAATGTTAGAGAACGCGAGATCTTGTTCATGAAAAGCAAGATCAGGTAGACAGACTAAGATCATTTGCATTTTCACACAGGTGTCTTTATTTTCCAATTGAGTTCTCTATTTTACACACGGTTTGTTTAGCACTTCCGTATAATGATTTGTACACTCTTGTCTGAGATTAATCTCACATTTGCCATATTTGATTGCATAAACAAACATCTAGTGTCTTTGTTCGAAATTGCCATTGAAATATTTAAAATCGAATAAACTATGTTTTTATTATGATTTCTATGTACAAAATATTACATTCTATTTACCTCATAAAATATTGCTTTAAGGGAATTAGTTTTGCCAATTCACTTAGTAACATCACGTTACTACCTTGGAAAATAAGGGACATCCTTAACAACCGTAGGTCTGGTTTATGTTTCTTTGCTTATTTTACTTAAAGTGAAGACATCAATATTACTACAAACTACTAAATATTAAAATTTTATAGCTGTCCTTAAAAACAAAATTATATAGTGGGTCTGCTAAATGACTTATAAATATCTTTCCTAATTCAGTCACTGTGAAAAATCATTAATTAAGTAATGGGTTCGCAAAACTTGCAATTTTTATGTAAGATTGACTTTTGTGTTAACTATTGAATCTAACCTGATACGTAGAGTCTTTAAATGTGGTCCAAGTTGATTTACTCATTATGAGGGATTAAATATATCGATTGTAATATAAAATGCATGTTCCATGCATGGTATTGATTAGTTTATCTGTAAAATGACTTCCGACAAACTATATTTTTGGTAACCTCAAATTAAAGGGTGACTTCTGTCTGAAGTAATTTTGTAGTGGTTTCACAAATGGTACGATTTATTTATGGAACCAATTAAACTACAAAATGACGTATTGGTTCCATACTACATGCAATTATTCGAGATGTAGTGTTAGTATTACGTTTATGCATACGATAAATGCATTCTTATTGTTTCTTCTTATTCAAAGCGCTGATCAAATTTTTCATCAAATCTTTATTTCAAAGTTATTTGAAAAAATCAAAGTAAAATTTCTATAACATATTGGGTAAAATATAATCAATACGCCCATATCGGAAAATTTGTAAACATTTTTTCTTTATTATAGGGGAAAATGTTTCACTAAAGTCAGCTGATGAAAAGCTGGGATACGGAAGGATTCAAAACCAACCGGAAGGAAATTCTTCTAAAAGAAACTAATTATTTTATGACATCTTGTCAGCTGACAGTTTGTATATATATGACTGTTGATTTGAGTATAAAAACTTTTTTTTTTCTAATGCTTAGATTAATAACTCTATACAGAGAAAACAATGCACATAGTGTTTCTTCATATACTTGATTTATATATTGTTTACTTATAAAAATATATACAATTCTATAAATAGACAATATAACTTCATTTTAGAAAAAAATGATATATATCATATATACAAATGAAACGATTATGTATAAAAAAATAAAAAAATCTTTTATAGAAAATAATTAGGTATATATTTATAATAGACTTAAAAGAATTATGAAATTGAGACATATTTACCAAAAGAAAACAACTTTGAAAACTAAACAGAACTGTTCGTACATTGATATGGATAATTTTTGTACATTGGTTTTACGTGGTTCATTTCTGTCAGTTATGCAGTTTGCTTTTCATTCACTAGAAGGACATGGCTACTGAGGAGAGTGGACTCGACAACTGTATGATTGGTACATGTGTGTGTAATGCCTTTTACTATTATTATATTATGATGTAAAAACAGTATTATGTACAGTGTTTTCATTATTTTTCTATATTTCATGTGTGCAATCAATCCGATTGGTGTGTTGCTGTGCATTTAAATGAAAATAACATAAAACATGGTTTTTCATCCTGTTTTAACTGAAACCTCTACAAAACAAATCTAGATAACAAATTAAAAAAAAATACAATTTATTTGATTCAATACAATTCAAAGATTTTATTGTTCAAATCAATTATATCTAAACACAAAGATTGGATATATAATTCATTTCCCATACAATATGGATAGAATGATAATTAATGCATGTTTTCTCATTACTATTATGTATACGTCATTTTGTCTCACAGTGAGTCAGGGTAGGCACTCCTCCATCGTCTATCAATTTATACTAGCCAACAAAAGAAACGATACACAAGTTTGCACTCCAAATTATAATGAAATGCAATAAATGGAAAAACTGTTAAATTACCAAATGAAATCATTTGCAAAGCAAATGCATATGATTAAAAAAAAATGACCAAATTGGATAGTTAAAAAATACCGTGTTATTGAACACAGGGGTCAAATTTATTTTGCGGAAAATAATGACAAAAGTCGGCAGTTAATTTCGAAAATGAGAATTAAGTATTCAATTACAGCAAAGGCATTCAAAATTTTGAGCAGACCATGATTAAGTTTAAAGTTTTAAGTTCGAATTCTTATATCAATTTTTGAATTTTTGGGTGAAAATACGACTTTTGAAATAACCCCCCCCCCCCCCCCCCCCCATAAAAAAATCAAAAAAATCGCGTATTTGCTTAAAATCAATGGTTTTGATAAGAAAATAACACTCTGTACATATAAGACCAATTAGGCAATTATTTACCTTGGTAGAGTGCATTCAATTTCATTACATATGCAAAATACATTGCCTTGTATCGTTTCTTTTGTTTACTAGTATATAATATGAAACTTACAAAATATTTATTGTGAAGAGAATTTCAGTCGGATTACTAGTGAGTAAAATGCGCTTATATAAGTCATACGTGGTTATCTAAAACAACAGGTATCACTATTAAAAAACTGCAGAGTGATTGTTCATGATATTATCAGACTCAATGTGATCAAAAGAAAAACCTGTTTTGTTTCTGTCACTACGTTTACAGTTCAATATAATGTGGATTCATTTATTTTAGAGCGTAGACATTTCATGGATTAAGATCAAAAAAAGTATTTTCGTAGATATTTGAATTTGTGGTTTGAAAACATTATTCAGACAAGCCTTAAGAAAATTTGTTCATTGTTGCACATTTAAATTCTTCGTTAACCAGTAACCACGAAATCCATGAAAATTGGTATTCCACGAATAATAGTAAATCCACAGTAAATTAAAGTAAACGGATCAGTGGTCATACACAATCTATATGGACCTACGATTTGCTACACAGGAGATGACCCCTTATCCATCAACTGCAAACTTCGTTGTAAAATAATGTTCTATAACATTTTATATTATTATTGTGTATATTCGAACTAATTTAATTCATTTAGAAATAGTCTCTTGTTCAGCTATATTTTCAAAGGTAGACTGAAGCAGCAGTTAGAAAAGTGATATTGCACGGTTATTTTTAGAAAAGTGATATTGCACGGTTATTTTTAGAAAAGTGATATTGCACGGTTATTTTTAGAAAAGTGATATTGCACGGTTATTTTTAGAATATCTGACACAATTGAAACAACAAATCAAATGAATTGGTGCACTATTTCTGGCTTATTGACAATATTAATATAGCAATCGTCCTCAGTCAATATTATTCTTTCAGATCGATATATCCTCGTATCGACCTCATTGAAACATATAATTGTATCATATCATATCTTTTTTTTTTATTACTTTGAGTTAATTGAAAAGAAAGACTTCTATTTTGAATTAGAAAAGGAAAACAAAATATAGAGTTACCCATTTTTTTTATATGTAATTAGTTGAGAATGTTTAAAGAGGTTATTCAAATATAACTAGTAAATTACTTGTTACAAATGTTATGTCGTGTAGCTATAATGATACATCAAAGCTCAAAAGAGATAAGCAGTTCCTGCCCTTCTATTGGCACTATTCAGATTGCTGATTACAGGTAAAATCCATTAAAGAGTTACATTTGGTATTGTCATTATCACGGAAAGGAGTAATTCTGACTACGACAAGTAGAATATGGTAATGGTCATCTATCATGTCTGTGGAGCATGCACTTCCTACATTTTTGGGGCATTGGAGTACTCCTTAAATTGTCGTTGGATCATGTTGCTTGATAAATTTGAATTTTCCTGATCTTGTTGTGTATTGATTTGTGGTATTTTCCTGACCATGGTATGTTTTTCCTACTCTAACTAACTATCTTTTGTCGAGATTTGGTGTGATGTTTTTCACGTAGAATGAAATAATATCGCTTTTTACTATTCCCAGCATGTAATTCCAATGTAAGACTTCTTGGTTTAGCTTTTTTATTTTTTTTAAACGGATATTGATAGTTTGAACTGCATGTTGAATTTTATTTGCCAATAAAATTGCAAAAGAAAAAGAGTTTAGACACCAGTACAAATCATGCGTGATGCAAACTGCACTTCAGTTAAACGAGGCTGTTATCAGTGTAAAATTTCAAGTAAACGATATCAATGAACATGTTTAGACCACAATTAATTCCCATTGTTTGTAGTCAATAGTGGAAGATAGTTCCAATGAATTATACGGGATCTTTCTTCCAGCGTTTTCTGACTACTGTTTTCTTTGAAAAGTTTCGATTTGAGTGGTCCTATGAGTTTCATATATATTGAAATAAACAAGACATGTGGGAACAATTTATTGTTGAAAGTGAAAGTATTCGATTTTGGCAAAAAAAAGAGGGTAGTAATTAGTCTTTGTCATTTTATTTCGGTTTTTTTTTCACTTTGTTTTCAATGTAATTATATGCGACTGGCGTACAAGTGAGAGGTTTAGCTAGCTATAAAACCAGGTTTAATCCACAGTTCAGTACTTAAGGAACTGCTTGTACCAAGACAAGAATATGATAATTGTTTTCCATTCGTTTGATGTGTTTGAGCTTTTGATTTTGCCATTTGATAAAGGACTTTCCGTTTTAAATTTACCTTGGAATTCGGTATTTTTGCTATTTCACTTTTTTGTAATAAATGGTAAGAGCAATTGTGGTGTACTACACCTTGTTTGAGTGTAGTGAAATTTCAGTTTAATAGCGTTTCTTTGATTACATTAAAAATGACGTTATTAATCAAATTTCTAACATCAGGACAAACTTCCGATACGTTAGCGTGCTTTACTGACTTTTTCAACAGAAATTATGTTGGGAATAAATTGTTTTTCAATTTTTTGAAGAGGAATTTATTGTCGAGTCCTCAATCATGAAGCCAATAATGAAAGGTATCTAATAAAAAGTCTTGTTTTTAGATTAAAATGATATTTGTAATTTTAATGTCATAATTTCTAAAAGGAAAAATAAATGTTTATAGTCTTAGCTTATTTTTCTGTATTTTTAATCTTAGAAATAATATACTGTATCAAATTTTTTTTTTACTGATTTCGCCTTCTTTCAGAGGTAACACCTGCCTCTTATTATATACTCACCATGATGGAGACTAAAACGAAATCATACGTAATACACATACAACAGGCTTTCATACGAAAATGAAATAGATATATGAGGTCAATTTTCATGAATCAAAAATTAGTGTTGAAATATATTGTACCCTTTGTGCAAGTTTGATTTTACATTTGATTGACAACTAAATAGATATCCTTTTGTTTCACTAACACGAAATATGAGACAAAATGTGAGTACCAAATTATTAGCCTTCTATCTTTGAACAATACTTATTACCTACATTTGACTTAAGCCTATGTTAATACAAAAAGATATGTTTCCTTCGGGTAATGCTTAGTTTTTGCCGACATTTTTTTTTTAAATTAAAATAAAGAAATACAATGTATGTCACAATAAAGTTTAATCTAAAAATGCATTTTGTTTTAATTAATTGTAGATCAACCAAGCTTGCAGTCAATACCATTTAAATGTACGGTTTATCGCTTTATTTATCATACAGTATAACTGATATACAAAAGACTACATTGAAAATTGCATTACCTGCCAATAATTAAGACCAAATCTATTTTTGGATAAACTTCATCGTATAGTCAAACCCGTATATTTTATTGTTTGTAGAAACGAATAGCATGATTATGTAGCAACATAAACGTTGAAAGACATTAAATGTGAATCAACAATAGCTAAAGGACATAGCTAAACATATACAACCAGTCGTATTTGCAGTCATAGGTAGCGAACTTGACCAATTAACACAACCGAGAAGCCATCTTTGTTGTGCGTATGGAGGTTAACATTTTCTTTTGACTTGTTTTTAAAGCGAACTTCATAAATCCAAAGCCAGCAGACATTCCATTTTATCAACATATGACAGAATGTACACTTAGAAACAATTGAATAAAATAAGGAACTCTTCTTATACAACTGTATTACATTTTCATAGCAAAAAGGAAAGCTTTTTTAAACTAGAATGTGTTACACTGGAATAAAATAATTTATCTTTAATGATGTTCGTACCTTAAATAAGAGATATCAGTGGTCTGTATTTTGAAATATATATGCTTACACCCCATTGCAATGAGCACCAGCACGCGCGAAGCGCAAGAATTGTTACGCCTATTCAAATGTGTTGTCGATACAGGTGCGGACGTTCTCGTGCCTTTTGCTAAGCATAAACTTTTAAAATCATACAACGGAAATTTTGAAAGGTTTCTTGATGACAAGAAACATGAAATGTTTCATCTCTGGCATTTTGAGAAGTTATTGTGTTGTGCCTGTCCACCTGCAGGTTGCATTCTTAACCGTACAGGTCATATGGATAACTGGATATTTAAGAAAGTGTATAATAACAATGGTACTGAAAATAGGGGACATGTTGTCCGAAATAGTGGAAAGGTTGTACAAGTGTGTCTACATAAATACGTTACACAAAGTATTGGTATTCGTGAACTCGATTTAAGTGCATTGTCCTTTTTCCTTCGGAATTTTGCAACTCTAAATTTAATCGAGACTACTGCATTGGATACAATAACTACTTACAGAAGTCAGATTTGCCATGCGTATTACACTAACTGCTATCACATGACCTTACTGAATACAGTATGGACTGAACTAGAGAATGCTCTAGTAGATCTTACCGACCCTTCCTATAAAGGTGTCATCAAAAAACAAATCAAGTACTTGCGCAAGGTTGATTTAGAGAAGGAAGAATTTACAGAGTTGTTGAAAAATATTGAGGAGGTCAATAATGTAAGTACATGAAGTATATTCAATATAATGTGCTTGATCCGCCACTAACATATTAATAGCTTGCACCTCTATATATTTACAGATTCACAAATATATATTAGGAGATTCTAATTATATGCAGAACAATGCATGCAATATAGATACCCTGAATTTTTTCAAATAGTAATTTCTGATCATAGATGTTATAACTTATCTGCGACGCACTAACGTATTCATTCATTTCTAGAAATATCATCTTATATTTACAAAGAGAGGTTTTATTCTAACAATTGATTTCATTATATACCAAATAATATCTAAATTTAATTCATATAAAATTTCACTTTGTCAAAATTGTGTGTATATTTTATAATCACTTTTAAGGGAGATTTGCTTTTATGATCTCTGTTCTAAAACTACAAAGTTGAGTGAAAAGCATGTAACGGTGAAACAATTATCTATAAAAGAGCTAAATTACGGTGACAACTTGACAGTCAATGTAATTCTTCCACAAAAAAAAAGAGTAATACTAACATCTTTTATAATACTACTGTCAAACTGGCCTTATCCTTATTTAGAATCTTTATTTGAACAATTTTCAGTAAAATATTCTCTAATATTATTATATATCCTGCTAATGTCGCGACGGGTTAACACGATGAGTTTGTCTGTCTGTTCGTTCGTTCGTTTCTCTGGTCGTCTTGTCCTTGTCACATTTGTTTAAGCTATTTTTCCAGGACAACGTTCACTTTACTTATTACGTTTGGAGGACGTGTTTTTCAACTATAGGCATTCCTAAAACTGAGCACACACTGTGCTCCTCGTCTTTCCAACTTGTTCCTGTATTCATATGAGGCTGACTTCATACAGGAGGTTCTAAGAAAAATGAAAAGAAGCTAACACTATCCTTTTAACTTCACGTTCCACTATATAGATGATGTCCGCTCACTAAATAAAAAGGAAAATAACAAAAAAAAACGGGATTCCAATGAAATTCAAAATCAAAACCTCAAACAAATCACTTAAACTAAAGTTATAGTCCGGAAACCAAATGTGTCTTCGGACGACGACGACGACATGATAGCATTATACGAACGCAAATGTTTTGAGTTCGTATAAAAACATGATTTCATGATATTTGTTTGTTCTTTGCCAGATAATTGATGAAACAGACTATACAGAATAAAAGTAATGAGTGCACATTGAGTTATTCCTCTTAGTATAAAAAAAATGTCAATAAACAACTTTGGTTGTTCCCCTTGCATTCATTTGTTGTTTATATAAAACACAAATTGTGATACTTTTTTCTCCTGCAAGCATGAATATACAGTCAAATGTTTTGTTATTTCTTGCTCTATTTGTAGATGACTGTTCGAAAAAAAAAATTTCATTGGTTTATTTTGATATTTACAAAAGTATGTAGAAAGGCTATACATTAATTAATCATTTAAATATACTTATTATTAAAGGTTATTAATTTAACATGGTAGTACACTCTTTAAATACTTTTTTATCGGTACTTAGTAAGTCTTCCATTGATTTTATTTTTGACAAATTAAAACGATAGTACTATATATACATACAGGAAAAAATTAAGCACTTCCTGTTATATTGAATTAAAGCATATTACCACGAATTGTATTTTAAATGCAAATATTGATTTTAACAAAACCAAAATTGTCGGCATTCGGTCAACAGGGATGTCCTTTTATGCTATTAGACGTCGGATGGGCTATCACTATACTGTAGTAATCCGGCCTGTGAGAAAACACATCTAATCGAACTCCTTGAAATACTTGCCAATATCCAGTAGACCAACCGTAATATGGAAGCGTGAGGACAGGGCACTGCATCGACGAATGCCATTTGCGTCTAGTCCTGATCTAAAAATACAAAGGCTACATTAAAGACGCGTATCAACCAGAACATTGAGGAACCGGCTGGAATCAACAGGGCTGAAGTCAATGATAGTTATAAGACATCCTATGTTATCTGATCGAGATAAATGATGGTGTTTAGCATAGTGTTTAACGTGACGTATTTGGAACTTGAGGACATGGCGCAGGAACCATTAGTCGAACGAGCGCCTGTTTCTGCAACATGTAACAGATCGACAAATGAGAGTTCGGAGACAGAAAAATACGACTAAAACCCCAGGGAACATCCATCCAACTGTCCCTTACTGTGGAGGCTCTGTCATGTTATGGGGATGAATCTCTCATGAATGATTGCAAGTTGGAATTGATGACCATACAAGGAAACCTATGAGGTCATCAATACATCACAGTAGATCTTCAACCAGTTGTTGTTTCCCCCCTTTTGACAACCATCCACCTGCCCCAAAGCCTGTGTCAGCCTGTGTCAATGGATGACAATGCAAGGCCGCATCGTTAAATGGCCGTTATTGCCTACCCTTATTTTGAAGCCGTGACTTCTTTTTCAGTGCCAGCCATGGGCCCGGATTATCATCCGATAGAGCATTTTTGTTGCATGTTAGACCGTCATCTACAGGCAGTCATACCTCCTTAAAAAACTCACGGCAGTTGAAAGCAGCATTGCACCGGGTATTGAGACAGCTACCACAGCAGGATATTCGACGACTGATTGGAGGGATGAGACGCATAGTGGTTCCACTCGATATAAAACATTGAACCATGGATATCGTTAGTGTCTTTGAATTGACGTTTTCCAATTAAAATGAATATTTTATCGAGCATTATGAACTCAAAAGATCAATACTTAAAATGGACGGGTTTCAGTGTATAACTGGGCTTGTAATTTTGTGATAATCTATTCATTAAATTATTATTTTTGTTGATATTTGTTGTGTTTTCTTTAAGCTAATGTAATGTCCTAACAGGCCACATTCGTATTTTTGCGATTATTTCGTCAGTATTCTCAGGCCATTCATTGTATCGTTTGTCATTTCAAACATTTCTTATTTGTGTATATAAATATATATTTATATCTGTCATAAAGTTTAGACGTATATATATGTATTTTTATTTCTGTGACTGCATCCTACATTAATTTGTAAGATCCTCTACGATAGATAATTCAGCTGATCTGTAATATTCCATATTTATGCCTTATATATTATGTACTGTGTTACGACGCTAGATAAAAATGACTAGGAAATGTAACACCCGGCCACCCAAAGCTTGATTTTTGTCAAGCCTAGGTGGTCGAGTGGTCTAGCGCGTCGGGCAAAGTGCAAGGCGATTTGGTGCCACGATATCTCAGTAGCATGAGTTCTAATCCCGGCCATTGTTGGGCTGTTATTTAGACGATTTAAATATATATTTATATATATATACATAAATACATATATATACGTCTAAACTTTACGACAGACGTTTTCCATCGGTTAATCTGTGGTTATACAGGGCTTCTACAATAATTCATATATACTTAAGCCAAACAGTATTAGATCTTCAAATTTGCGTTTGTTCTTCCCTTGGCGAGATTCGAAACCCTGTATCTGAGCGCACTAGACTACTCGACCAACTCGGCTATCACATATAGCTTTCGGTAATCGGGTTTGCCTTTTCCCGTCGGTATACATATATAAATATATATAAGAAGCCATGACGCTACATTCTGTCAATACTGTTTGCTTATATTTTGAATTTGCACAACGCCATGCGTTTCTCGGACTGTTTATGACGTCTTTAAACTTCATCCGGTGGATTTGGACTAATCTATGCTTAATTCTGGGTGAATGTGATTTCTTAGATGGTTGTTATTGACTTTGAACTAACTTTCAGTAACTGCGAATACTCGTATTTGGGGGCTTTGTGTCTATTGTTTGGATACTTTTTTGTGCCTCGTACCGATCTTTAGTTAAGCCAATTGCAACTGATTTCTACAGTTTATTCTTATGTTGTGCTGTGACACAATTGTGCCGGGTCAGTAGAGGATTGAGCGCTCACACACATGTTTAACCCGCCACATTTGTTATCTGGCTGTCCAAAGTCAGAAGTCTGTAGTACAGTGATTGTCATTGAATCATGTCTGTCATATTTGTTTTTCATACATTGCTTGTTATAGATAAGACCGTTAGTTTTTTCTCATTGAATTAGTTCACATTTTTCATGTGTTTTTAACTCTGGTGGATGGTTGTCTCATTGACAATCATACAACATCTCCTAATTTTTATATAAATTATATAAAAAAAATAAACCAATTATCACGAACCCCAACAAAAACAAGGGACAAACTCAAGCCTAACGGAAGCCTGTGAGCGGTTCCTGCACCACTAGTGACACCAATGTTGCTGGTCGTACGCATGAGAAGTCAACATTATTGTAAAACATTACAGAGAAAGGGATAACAGGGTTGTTTCTATCGTACTAGGAAATATGTTTGTGATGGATACAGGCACCATTCTGATTATCTGTCATTTAATTAATGAACATATAATATGCAATGTTTGCATAGCCTCGAGCTCTCAAGCAATGGGGTACTAGGGGCCGTCTTAAGCTTGCTGAAGGCCCCACTATGACTTTAAGATGAAGAACAGCAAATATAGCGCTGTTTCTTTGCCTTTTGTCTGTTTTTTGCTGTGCATGTACTGATTTAGTGTCATGGATGGCCTGCATATCCTTTGTTTTTCTATTAGACGGTTTTGGCATTAATACTTTCGCTCGTCTGGTGTAGGCTCACAAACGCGTTATGTATTTTATTATTCATAGTTTTTACGAGCAAATACAATAACTTTTTTGGCAGCAATAATGTCTATAACAAAAATCTTCAGTACAGCTTTTTTTTATTTCAGGTATTACAAGAATTGAAATCCTCCTGTAATAACAATGTCAGGCATTTTAAAGGTATGGAAAGCAGAATTGCAAATATGTCAATCAATAATACAGTCGATATTCAACAAGCTCAACATGCACTCTCAGAAAAGATACAAAATACAGGGAGTAAGTTAGAAAGCTGTATTAAACACCAGGTCGAAGAAGTGAGAGAATCTCAGACAAGCAGTTTTCAACAGTTAGGAAACCAGCTGCATGAAACCATGACAAATATCAAGGAAGTCAAGGAAAATCAAGAGAAAACACAAGGCAAGGATGTCCTATTCTTCATTTTTACCTGATTAAAAATTATGTCTTTTCTTTAATATACAACTAATTAGGAGCTTCACATCTTTAGAAGTAATACATCTAGGCAACACTAATTCATCAATTCACAAATCTTATAAATTGAGGATACAGATCAAGGTATCAACTGAAAAACGAAGGGAATTGTCTAAAATTCAAGAGAAGCAAGACCAGTCGAGTCGACTGGGTAAACATCTCCGGCTATGCATAAATTACGCGTCATGCAAATCCATAATCAGTCAAAATGTCACAATCAAGAATAGGACACACTGGTAACATTATTCGTTTTAACGACTATCCTGGTATCTAAAGGTCAAAGACTGCGAAAACGAGTCGCTAGTGAGTTCAAACACAGACGGGTCGTGCGGGTCAATCAATTTGTGATTGTCATTGTGAATCCTTTATTTTATCGATTTAAGTCATTCTTCCTCATAACTCTGTTAGAACATACCCGTGTTAATGGCGTCCGTATATGGTGAGCATGCACAAGTGTTACGTACTTATTGTGATCTGTAAATGCCATACGATGAGGATATGTTACTGCCACGAATAGAAAGTTGACAATCGGAACATTGAATTCAACACGTTTATTATTGTTTTTAGTTTGAAGTTCATCAGTGCAATATCCAGGAAAAGATCAAGATATGAAGCAGACTTTCTAGTCTCATAGTATTTTTTACCTCTAGTCCACTTGAATATTTAAGATGCAATTATGCCCTGTAATAGAGGTTAATGAGTGACGGGACATCATAAATATATCTGAAGGCTAAATCGCAGAAATTTGCAAGATTATTTTTCTTTTTATCTTTAAAATGTTCTGTGTAAATTCTACTTGATGTGCACACAAAAATAAATTGGTCATTATGGTGCACACATTACTTTTTTTGTATACGACTGTTTGTTTATATATCAATCTACCAAACAAATATGTTGAACGATGATATTATAATCTGTATTTTGTTGTCCGCATTAGCTTGGTTCCTACCATAGTAAAATTTTTGATAAACTAAATATAAATTTGATTCCACGATTTCATATCTTGCAGAAATAAGTTTGTTTATTGAGACTGATCTCTCAATCGAGCATCGGAAATAGTAGTGCAAACCGTAAAAAAAAGTGGTATTACTGTAAAAATTGGACAAAACAATAAAAACCAAGTTTTTTTAAAGGGTGAGAAACCATTCATCCGATTAAACAAAGCAATCAGGTTTGGATTGTACACCCTTGAGTGTTAAGGTCTCTAGCACCAATATATGGTTGAAACCTTTTTATTTGTTGATATTTACATGTTACATTTAATATGTTAATGTTATAATTCGCTAAATTCATGTTTATAAAAATAAGAAAATGTGGTATGATTGCCAATGAGACAAATCTCCACAAGAGACCAAATGACACAGAAATTAACAGATAAAGGTCATCGTACAGGCTTCAAAAATGAGTAAATCCATATCGCATAGTCAGCTATAAAAGGCCCCGAAATGACGTATCTAAAACAATTTAAACGGGAAAATTAACGGCCTGATTTATGTTCAAAATAATTAACAAAAAACAAATATAATATACAGCAACAACGACAACCACTAAATTACAGGCTCCTAACTTGGAACAGGCACATACAGCGCGCCAAACTCCCCCCTAACCTGGGACAGTAGTGTAACAGTAAAACATAAGAACAAACTATAAAAATCAGTTGAGAAGGGCTAAACTCATCAGATCGATACAAAGCCATATTACATCTAACAAAAATACAGAGTGGACGGGGCAGGGTACTTATACATCCCCACATCAAAAAGACACTAAGCACAGATCTGAGAGAACTCGCAGTTACTGACAGCTAGTTCAAAGCAAATAACAAGTAATATAAAAAATCATGCATCTAAGAGTAAATATAATTGTTTGGTGTCACTTTATGCTACTGTTTTATCTGTTTTAATCTAATACCCTATTTATCAATTGCATTTGCCATAATTGAGAAAATAAAAAATCTCAAAAGATAAAATAGAAAGAAAAGAAGCTTAAATGTTATGCCTGCAAATCATTAATATGCATATTCTTATATTTTTTTTCATGTTTTTCGTTTAATTTTAATTCTATTTTAGTGGAAATATTAAGAGCAATACAGAACTTAACACTGTCAGTGAAATATGAAAAACCTGCTAACTTACTCGTACCTGAGAACACATGTGCAGGTATAATATATTCATTGATGTTACAAATTAGTAATATGTAATATAATTATAATACAAGTTTTATATTAAGCATGTGTTGAATTTTGCAAGATGAAATATACGCCGTAAAGTAAAAAAAAAGTTTACTACCAATGACTAGCGACAACGTTATATCCCAAAATTAAATCGTAGGATATTATGATTGTGGTGGTTAATTGTATGCAATTTACTGTTTTAAACCTAGATTCAATGGAAAGTCCTGTCCTTTGGCAAATAGCAACTCCTAAGCACTGGAACCTAGAAGAAGTAGAAGCAACTCTTCGTGATCCATTAAACAAAGATGCACAATTTAAGAAGAAATTTGTGAGGAAAGGTTCTTTGATTATGTTGACAACGATAGCAACAAGTATACTCAGTGATACTGAAGCATTTGAAGCTGCAGTCATATCATTTCTTACGAAAATGATAGAAGACTGTGATATCAATACAGAAATACCCTGCCGACTTGACGTCACGCTTCATATTTTGAATGCTAATGAAGGTTTGTGAATCTTAACGCACTGTATACTTGCCCCATAATGGACCAAAAAAAGGGGGGGGGGGGGGGGGGTGGGGGGTTCACGAGTGACTTACTGAGCCATTAAACCAATTTTTAAAGTTTACTATAATTATCCAAAATAAGCTTCTGAATTGTATCAATATATATCTACTGATACATTATATATATATGAAGTTTAACTGTAATAAAGTGTCAACATCAGCGTTTACTATTATGTTGCGACTAAGGTTTGATCTGAAGTCGTCTGAAGTTTTATCGTGTATAAAAAACCTTCTGATTGTGTATTGTTTTCAAAACTCGCTCTAGTAAACATTAGTATATTTTAATTCTTCACATTTGCCAGGCAATCCTTTTTGAAAATAACTTCGTCCTCTTTTTCACGATTGTGACATTTTCAATGAGATTTATCAACTAGTTTGAAGTAACCATGATCATCACGACGGTTACCAAAGTAGAGCAAAATGACCTCTCGGAACACCTGAGATCTCCCTTAGCTTTTGATGGGATTCGTGTTGCTCAGTCCATAGCTTTCTATGTTGTTTTTTTTCGTCTTTTGTTTTGTTGTCATGGGGTTGTCATATTTTGTCAAGTTGTGAGCTCTGAATCTGCATTTTGTATCTTCCGGCTCTTAATTACACTAAAAGTACGTCTGCTATATAAATGCATTAAGTAAATTATAGTGGGTTTTTTTAAAGGGCAACAACTGATCAACTTAAGAAAAATGTTATTTCTATCTTTCCAAAACAAAATCATTCCACAAGCGCAATAAATGAAAACAACACGTTATACATTTCATGCGTCCGAAGCGCTTTTCGGCATTTACCTTCATCGGGAACCAACCAAAACAACTATGAAAACAAATCTTGCAAAATGTACACTTGGTCAAATTGGCAGTCATGCAAATGTTTCAAACATCGAAAAGAACAATTGTACTAAATAATTAAAAATAACAATAGACAAATAACCTGCAAATTTAATTTCTTGGAAGATTATCGTTGCTCGATAACGTCCAGTTGCGAACATTTCATGCATATTCAGTACATGAACACATTAACAGACGCTAGGTATGTTATGGAAGTTAGGTCTACCAGGACGAAGGACGGTAAATTTTGACCGCGCTAGAAATGAAAATATGTTGAACGTAAATGGCAATTGGAACTTGCAATACACCACCTACGAACCACTCAAAAAGTTGTTACAAGGGATTTTTAACATGCAGAGCGTGGCATTCTCCATACAACAGGTATTCGAACGAACGTGGCTGCGTATTGATACATCTCGCACAACCCAACAAACGCTCTAGTTTAGCAATGATTTTGTTCTGTGAACGGAAAACAATCAAGGGATGACAACATTTCTATTCCCGTGTAAACCATTGTGGTCAGTTAATTGGCAGCAAATGACACTTTTATGCTACTTTATTCAATTGGTGGACGCATCCAAAATATATAAAACTGACGGGTTGGTAATTCTATTTCAATCACCGGTTTAGAAAGTGTGGTAAGAAATGAACTAACTCAGGTTAAAGTAATGGGTTGATAAGCTGCTCACAAGGAAGTTATTAAACCAAGAGTTCCAAGTGGTGAAGTTGATTTCATCCCTTCGTAAATTTTATGGACGCCATCACGAGTTGGTTGACCATTATGGAATATCCGTGTCACACATGATAGTGGATATGTTCCAAATGTCGTAAGTACAATCACGTCCACTTTTCCTCGAATGTGACCAACCGTATTATACTTATTATCGAGTGTGTACTAACATGAGCAACATGACGGGTGTCACATCTGGAGCAGGATCTGCTTACCCTTCTGGAGCACCTGAGATCACCCCAGTTGTTGGTGGGGTTCGTGTTGCTCAGTCCTTAGTTTTCTATGTTGTGTTTTGTGTGCTATTATGTGTCTGTTTGTCTTTTTCCTTTTTAGTCATGGCTTTTTCAGTTTTCAACTTATGAGTTTGAATGTCCCTTGGTATTTTTCGCCTATTTTTTGCCCGGCATAATATGCAAAGTTCTAATTGTAGGCTGGAGATTTAGTACGCCAAATCCGCTTTGAATAACACTGTTTTACCTTATTTTGCAGTAGCTATTAGTTGTGAACTTCCGCTCGAGGAGCTACATCAACAGGGTTCAGGTATGTGCTTAACAGTTATCTTAATTTTCCAATGACATTAACAGACATGTAAATGATTGCTCGCTCTTCCTGAATTCCGGGTCGGCAATTTAATTTTCTTTTTTGCATGTAAAATCTTTGACATCTTCAATATTTTCAATGAAACAACTGAACTTGCCAATGCAAAAACTAAAAGTGGAATATTATTGCATTAATATATTGCCTGGCAACAGTAAAGACTGATCAGAAAAGTGTTTGTATTAATCTGTTAAATTCATCAAGTGTGATTTTGTTTAGAAAAATGAATAACAAAAAAAAAACATAACAAAAAAAGACAAAATTTGAAAAGGATGTGCGCAAAACAAAGTGATACGTATTAGACTGGCTAATTTCTTGATTCACTTTCTCAAGAGAGTTCAAAGCAATTCAAATTTAAAGCCAAATTATAAACAAGTACAAAATATAACAAAAAGGATGAAGCCATGTCCCCTACAGCGAGTTTTGACTGGATTTTATATTAGCAAAAACACACTTTTCGAACATTTACTAGAACAAACGTTATAATACAAAGTTAAAATAAAATATTGAGTGCTGGTCAGAAAGCTTGTTTTTTTGTTTTGTTTAGGCCTACTAACTATACTATCAAGTACAGTTGAAGACAAAAAAAAGTCGACAGGGTTAATTCTGAGACGGAAGCTAAATATTAGTATTAAATGTATCGGTATTAAACTGTTAAGCTGTCTCTTAGTATCAGTCCTGCAGCATTTTAGATCAAGATATATTGTAATCATTCAATTTGGTGAACATTAACCTGTATATAAATTTTATACCTTTACAAATATGATTATTCTTAATATTTTACACCAGAAAAGTCAGCTAATGTCCTTTACCCTTTTAATGTAAATGTTTCACATGTTTAGCCTTTGGTTATCTGTGTGTAACATGAACGTCCAGAAGAATTTCAAGGTTGAATTCGATTATAGCTCTGGGCGTACTACACACAGTAAATTGGATCTCATTCGATACATATTCATGCATTACTAATATTACTGATAATTCAAATATGCATTTTAAAGATTTACCGCTGAAAATTTATAAATATGTCAAGAGAAACATCTATTTCTATAATGCAGAAAACTGAAAATAAAATATAAGACATATTTGCCACTGGACATTAAGCAATCAACAGTCAAGAGTTAACTTATGTGTTGTAAATTAAACTTGCAATCATGCTGAATATTAACAACATGCGTTGAGTAAACTAATGCTAATAAATGACCACCTAATCAACAGTGAGGCACTGGAATAACGCTTTTAATTTATTAAGTGTGAAGTACCTCTATTTAAAATTTAAAACAATAATAATCATATTGATAAAAAAAGATTAATAAAACCACTGCAAGTACTTATCTTATGTCTGTTTATTTGAAAGCAAAAGTCAGTGATTTCATCTTTCACTGTGGATAGTGTACCATATCTTGGACATTTGTCTATACGCATCATTACACCTTTCCTCCAGATGTCCTTAGATAGCTTCTTCAACCTTTTTTAATCCAACTGAAACCCGACGTCTTCAATCGTGTTCCCTATCATTGAATAGCCGTAAACATTATAGAAGTCACTGAGAACAAATAGTGCTAAAAACTTTGAAGCTTTCGAGCAGTTTAATGTATACACGTTTTTGCGAATAACAATTATCGGACACGTTTGGGGTTTTAAAATCTGACATGTTTGGGCGATTTGAGATTTTAAGGACTCATTTGGGCGAAATAGACACGTTTTCTGATATCAAACACGTTTGGGGGGATGGAAACATTTTGCAGTGTTTCATATGTCAAGAGAAACATCTTTTTGCATAATGCGGAAAACTGAGTTGTGGTTATATTGAAAATGTGACAAATATCCACAAAAAAGACCAAACGGCAAGGATAACAATGGACTTTTCATTCATCCACCCATCTCTTGCTTTTTTTAAAGCTTTCATAATTGTAATTTATGATATGTATTCTATATAGACATGTTACATGTCAACATCTTTTCAAAACCTTGCATGGGCGCACGTAACTATGATATTATGAAAACAGTCATTTTTCTTTTAAAATATGAACATATCTCGATAATGTCATAAAATCGGTAATGACTTTGGTAAATTTAAGATTAGAACCGACCATACAAGTCATGTTCGAGACAGAAACGACATATTGATGTTAAACATTACCTCCATATAAATAAGGTTCCTCTCATTACATATATACAAAAAGAAATACATTTACTACATATACGCAAAAATGTCCAGAGGCAGACATTTGTTAATTTTTGGGTCACGGTCATGACAGCTATTTATAAGCTGAAATTTGATCAAAACTGTAGTTTCCAGATGTTATCGTTTGAACCATATGTCTACCTTTGTTACAAAATATAATTCGATGGTAGAAGATATTGATTTTGGGGTTAACAGACCAGATGTCAAGGTCAAAGCTGTTGTTAATAAAACGAAATTTCCTCAAAATTTTGATTCTAATTTTTTTTTCACTTAGTTTGTTTGACTGTTTCGTTCGATGGAAATGATCCTTATAGATTTTGGGGTCAAAAGGTTGAAAATCAAGTTAAAATAGATTTTGTTGGAATGAAATGTGGGCAAAAATTTGGTTTGGTTTTCGTATGTTATCATTGTGATCGTATGTCTAATCTTTACAACATTGTTTTGTAATGCCCGTGAGTTGACAAACAACTTGTTTGTCAAATCACCAACTTGTTTGTCAACTCAAGGGCATTGTCAACGCTTTGTATTTTTTTAGGACGCGTGGTCAAAGGTCAAGACTGAAAGTTTGGCAAATGTTTGTTGATTGATGTTTATTTTGAACCATATGTCTAAACTTCCCCAACGTAGATGGATAATGCCACTTGGACAGAAGAAAATTCTATATAGTTTTGATCAATTTATAAACATACAAATCTAACTGCAAAATAACTATGATCCAATCAGAAATTTGTTCATATAAAATTTCGATAGAATTAATTTCAAATACATTATAGTAATCCTTTTATTCCAGGAGATAAAAAACATAAGGCACAAACTGAGAAATTCGATGTAGCCTTTTTGAATGGGGACGACGAAAAAGAAATTGAATGGGTACAGTACATGTCGACAATGTTAAAAACAAAATATGATATTAAGTCCTCTATCCTTGCTAAAGAATATCTGAATGGTTTTCCAATAAAAAGAAGACTAGGCATGTATGTCAACATGTTTCAAGCAGTCATATTGACCTTAACAAAGGACAATTATGAACAGTATGATTTCTATATAAAAGATGATATGCCAGTCATAGCTGTCGAATTAGATTATCTAAATGAAATTCGTTTGAATTTGAGGAATTTTCCATACATCAACTGTACAACGTGCAAACATCTTTGGTTTCCACAACTTGTAGATACCCTGAAGAAGAAGATTCCAGGTAAGTGATTTGCAAAAACTTATATTTGATAAGGTAACAAGCAACATTGCGCGTCGAAATGATTAGCATTCATATGTAAAACCTCACTTCATCAATCTAAAAAATCTAAGATACATGTATAAAAATTTACAAAAAAAGAAATTCCGAAGATGATCATCTAGTTTGTCAGCTCATTTATTCATAAAAGTTAGTTCAGTCAAAATAACTTAATCTTCAATAAATTTTCGATATTCCCGAGCAAATGTTATCACATCTGATTACAATAGTTGTCGTTTGTTTATGTAGTTCATACGTGTTTCTCGTTTCTCGTTTTTATATTGATTAGACCGTTGGTTTTTCCGTTTGAATGGTTTTACACTAGTAATTTTTTGGGGCCCTTTATAGCTTGATGTTCGGTGTGAGCCAATGCTCCGTGTTGAAGGCCGTACCTTGACCTATAATGGTTTACTTTTACAAATTGTAACTTGGATGGAGAGTTGTCTCATTGGCACTCATACCACATCTTCATCTATAGATTCTGCATTATAAGTAGAGTAGAATACAAGGCCGAATTTGAAATGTTAAACCACTGAAGTCTCGCTTACGTACTAGAAGAATGGAAAGGCAATATGAAAATGTCATTCAGAAGCTACATACAAAAGCTAATTTATTATATGCCATCAGCACAATAGCATGATTTACATGGTTTACGCATTAGCACAGTCATCGTGTACTAAGGTGTTTAGGTGAACTATACTACAAGAGGTTTCAATCTTTATTTTCATAAAGCACAAAGACGGAACAACAACACCGTGGCCAACAGAAAAAAGTCATAAATGCACATTACGCAAACGATAAGACTTAAAATTTAGATACTTCGATCCTTATTCAAAAGCAGATTCGAATGGTGGTAAAATCAGATGCTTTTGGAAGGATTTTTAGAACCTGGTCTTTCGGTGAGAAACGCCAACTAAACCATGACAAATTTGAATCGGGTAATAAGTAATATTTGTTGATACGTGATTTATGGAACAGTAAAACTGAGAATTTGTTTTCAAGTTCTAATTTTATGAATTATTTGTACTTGTTAGTAAAGGAATAAACGTTAGGATTACTGCTGATTTCAAAGCATATTTGAACCTATTATATCTGTGATTATACGCCATTTCAAACGTCATTATCAGTTAAAATGTAGTTCATAGTTTAAAGCAAATAAACATTTTCCACCATTTACACTTCAAGTGAGTAACAAAAACATGCTAGGCAACTCACCGAAAAAGTAAACTTCGTCTATTTTCTGAAACAAAATCTACTGAAGGTAGATTCTGAGCTCCAATCTGCAGATTCTAAGATCGAATTAATAGATGCTCCTTTAAAGAATGCCCAAGTGTCATTTATTTTCCCAATAGCTCTCGTTGAATGTGGATGTATTTTCATTTTCCCTGATGAATCAGAGTCAGAATAAGCCTGTTTTATGATTTGAACAATCCAGTGTGAAATCGTTTGAGAATCAACTTGTCTGTGAGGTTGACATGATGCTAAAAATAATTTCCTTCTTTGGTCTTGTTGTAATTTTTTTTCGCAACGGTTTTGTTTTATCTAAATACTAATATTCTTAGAACTAGGTGTAAATCCCACTCTGGTAGTAGCTTAGCAACTGGTGGTTTAGTATTGAAATCACCGTTAATGAATCTAATTATTTGAGGATGTTGTCCAATTTGGAAAATTATCTATTGGAAGTAATACGGTGGCCAACATTGAGCGATATCCTGCAATTGTTCTGTATTGCAAACAAATATCAAATACATTGATGTTAAAAAATCTGCTATCTGACTTAAAGATACTTTATGAGGATCAACTTTCCTTGTATAATACCAGCTATTGAACTCTTTTGAATTTTGAGCAGTAATCTTTTTGAGTTCCTTTCCGCCATGAGGCGGAGAGTAACTATCTAGCTCCCTTAGAAAAATATTTAAGCATTTTGTTGCAAACTGTTCGTTGATAGAAGCCATGCAGTCAGCTTGAAAACTTGTGGGTTGGGACGATCAATCCGAGTTTTCGGTTGACATAACAACTCTGGAATTACTGGCATCAGGATAGGAACTGCTATCAAGAATTGAAGCAGTTCTGGATACCAATGTTTACGTGGCTATTGGGGAGCTATTATGACCGGACTATTTGGACTGTGCAGTGTGAAAATAGTTTTTAAACAACATTTTATGAATTCAGTTGTTTTAATGTATATTCTTGTTTTTCATTTATTTTATTATTCTGAACCTTGTCGTAAATTTAGGCATAAGTGTTTGACACGGATTATGTGTCATAATCTTGGACAAAGGTCTTAAATCCATTTACTCTATTCATTTAATTATTTATTCTCTGTAACAGTTTAGACAATAATTTACTTATAAGTGTCGGACATTAATTACTCTTCCAATCTATTGCTATTTCTATTTGGCATATGTTAATCTTCTTAATCCTTTAATTGCTTGTGCTTATTTATATTGTTATTGTTTGTATGTTACTTTACATTTAGTTTGGAGTTTGTTGTTCGGTCTTGCCGGACTGCTAAAATTGAAGTTTAAGGAGCGAAATATTCCTTCTTGATATCCATATAGTCGGAACTCCATTCTACCCGGCTATATTTGGTGTTAGGACCTTCGGGCAACGCATCCATCGGATACCTTGCTCTACCTGTGAAGCTGATCCCCCAGCAAACAGAAAAATGGATACGCAGAGAACCAGAAATTTTGGCCGAGACTGGAGATACCAGATGCCTGATAATGGAACTACCTTTCAGAACAGAAATTTTCAACATATGGACAACTACCTATGTAAGTTTTGTGGAAAGACTGTGAACAATCAATTTCATTTTAGACAATGTAGAGCAAAAACGTCATTTTGCTATAAGTGCAGAAGTTTTGGACATTACGTCAGAATGTGTAATTTTCACAGACAACCGGACGTAGAAGTTGTTAAGGTTAAATCGAAACCCAAGTTACGTCGAGACGCAGAAAGAATGAGAAAATTCAAAGAACAGAAAGCAATGTAAAAGTTTCCTTGTGCAGAACTTAATGCCATAGTACTGATGGACTTCTTTCCAACCTTAGAATATAACAAGGAAAACATAGATAACGTAAGACTCAGGCACGACCGAGTGAATTCCGAGAGAGTTAAATTCAAAATTAAAAGTGTACACTATGGAAAGAAATTTAAAGAATTAAATCAAAAGCATACCAGTGTTGTTAGCAATCTAGAAAAACTTCAAAAACAAAACGCAGCTGACCAAAAGGAAATGGAAAAATTACGTGAACGCACTAATAACCTTGAAGAATCTAATTTTGGGCTGTACGATCAAATATGTGAAGCAATCGATAAGCAATTCATTCTACAACGCGATAAAGAACATATGCGGGATCGAATCACCAAACTAGAAGACGAATTGGACAAATTTTGTAAAAATACAAGAGAAGATAATTATTATCACAGAAGAAACTTTCGGAACAATTTTAGATGATCATTTAGACCCGGGTCGTGTCTTCAGGGGCCGCAAGAATATATGACCGGACTATTTGGACTGTGCAGTGTGAAAATAGTTTTTAAACAACATTTTATGAATTCAGTTGTTCTAATGTATATTCTTGTTTTGCATTTATTTTATTATTCTGAACTTTGTCGTAAATTTAGACATAAGTGTTTGACACGGATTATGTGTCATAATCTTGGACAAAGGACTTAAATTCATTTACTCTATTCATTTAATTATTTATTCTCTGTAACAGTTTAGACAATAATTTACTTATAAGTGTCGGACATTAATTACTCTTCCAATCTATTGCTATTTCTATTTGGCATATGTTAATCTTCTTAATCCTTTAATTGCTTGTGCTTATATATATTGTTATTGGTTGTATGTTACTTTACATTTGGTTTGGAGTTTGTTGTTCGGTCTTGCCGGACTGCTAAAATAAAAGTTTAAGGAGCGAAATATTCCTTCTTGATTTCCATATAGTCCGAACGCCATTGAACCCGTCTATACTATCAACAAAATCTGACAATGGTACTGCCTTATATATTGTAGGATTTTCGGAATCAGACAAATTTAGAGATATGCGAAAGCATACATTCTCTCCAATGAAATTGTCAAAGCATCCACGGCTAAAGCTTTCTAATATTGGCATCATGAACAACACCTTTTTGTCTGAGGATTGTCTATAGATGCAAATAGTTATATCAAAGGAGTTTCCCAGATCGCAATAGGTTCTGAACCACATGTTTGTTCAAAGACCATTCTGTATGTTGAATTTTGGTTTCGGCTGAGTTGGTCTGCTAAAATGTTAAATTTTAATTATATGAGCAGCCTTCAATCGAATATTGTTCTGAATTGCAAGAGTTCATAAATCTAATGTTTTGAAGGAAAAAGTGGGTGATTTCGTCCCCCTTTGTTTGTTTATATTGTGGACCACTGTGGTATTGTTCGACCTTATCAGAACGTATTGACCTTGCACTGCTTTCAATTCTATGGAATTTATATGTCTCTAGCTCTGTATTTCTGACCATCCCTTTTAAAGATTTTATTGTTCATAAAACCCCCTAAGCATCTGTAATAGAAGTTTGGGCCTGTTAAAAAGATTGGCCTCTCTGCGTGTTTGCGTGTTTGCGTGTTTGCTGAGATTTGCCACTATCTGAAATGTGATTTCAGATTTGGAGTAACTGGGATCTTGATGGAAAGATCTTGACAACTTGGTCTCCAAAATGAGAGGAAATATAATTGAATGGTCTCCTGAACAAGAGAGCATTTGGAATTAACTCTATGCAAGATGGTATTATGCTAAATAATTGTAGGAAGTAAAATGCTGACGATGCATTCCCTGTTAACAGAATCAATACTGCCATATTCAGTTTGTCTATTTTTCCTTGAGCTGGGCAATCTGGTCCCTTGTCCAAATGAAACAGTCTCCCAAGATATACCAATCTTTAAGTAAGTACTAGACTGGATTTTTCTCTGTTGATAAGAAAACCAGTTAGAAATTAGAAGATCGAAACATTTCTTTCGACCTTGATATAATTGATTCTTGCTTTGATCGACTTCTTACCAATCGCCCAGATGGACTGCTTGTCTTCTCAGAAAAGCTGCTACTACTGAAACCATTTTTTAAAGACTCTCGAAGCTAAAGGTGGTCCGAAAGAAAGGACTTTTCTTTGATAATATAAAAATTAGAAGGTTTCCACGTATCATGCTTATAATACTGATTTCGAACAGCAAATCTGAGAAAATTGCGATGTTTTTGAAATATTGGGATGTGAAAATAAACATCAATTAGATCTTACGAATTGGCCCAATCTCCTTTTTTTACTTAGTTCAATTCTTTTGTGAGAGTGTCTATTTTAAAATTGCATTTTCTTTAGATACATATTGAGGAGTCTGCGATTTATAACTGGTGTAATTTTAATCGTTCTTTTTGGGGACTAGGAAAAATTAACTGTAGAAACCTGTTGCTGCATCTTGCCGGTGAACATGATCTATAGCGTCTTTTTCTATAAGAGTATTTATTTCTTGAATTAAAAAATTGGAATCTTTTGATGCCACAGAGGTTTTCCGTATGCCTTTCCAGAACGACATTCAAGTGAACTCTAGTTTGTAACCAACTGTTATTACTGATAAAACCCATTGATCGTCTGTAATTTTTTTCCCATTTCTCCAGAAAAAAAACTAAGACTGCCCCCAACTGGTATCTTGGACATATTCTGATTAAATTTTAACTTCAATTCTGAGTCAGCTACTGTTTTCCTTGGGGATCAGAAAATAACTATAATTTCAACCTGTTTTCTATTCTTTATCTTTTTTCCCTAACTCATCAGTTTTACTTTCATTCTGAGACTTCCTTCAATCAGATATCACAGAAGATTAATCATAACTAAACCCTGAGCGTTTGTTATCAGCTGATCTAGATATTGTTAGAACTATTAGATTTATATCTAGAAACTTTATTTTGCCAATCAACTTACATGACTAGAATCAAACTTTCTCTTATTTTTGTTTTTATATTCTGGTAATAGATCGTCCAGTTGTTCATGTTGCTCTTTACGTTTCTCAAGTTTGTCTTCCAAACTTTTACCAAATACACTCTCATTAGAATGTGGGAAATATAAAACCTTGGTCTGTATATCTTACATAGTATTCAAACAGACTTAGCAGCTGCAGGTTTCCTGCGTATCATATGGTTAATCGCACCTGTGCGTCCTACCTGATCACGATAATTTGTTAAGATGGCAAATAATTAGTGTTTTATTGGAGTTTAAGTTCTCCATGAATGTTCTAAAATTCGACCTTGTGGTATATCAATAATCAAGCCATCGGAATTATCAGAAGGTTCTGGAGGAATTTCTTCTTTAAACAGTTTGGACAATAAACTCAAATTATTTGACTGTTTTTCTACAGTTTTATTGTTATTATTATCAATGTTACATGTTTGTCTCTGACTGCACTGAATATCAACATTGTTACTAATAGGTTGAGCATGTAAATATTGGCTAAATCTATCAACACTTTTAGATTAACTACCAGCCTGGGAATAAGCAGGATTATTTCCTCCACGAGAGATTACATCCTCTGATGAACACAAACCAAGTTAATCAGCATTTTCACGACTCTCTGGATGTAGAAAAATTTCTGACCTATTGTCAAAATCTACATTTTTATATATAAGACTCATCATCAAGATTTGCATTCAAAGATATAAGCGGTCTACGTTCCCTTGTACTTGGGACGTTATCCGAATTTTGTTCTCTCTGCGTAGCTAAACCACTAGATTGTGTAACTTCTGTAACATTATTTATTTGTAGTACTACATGACTTGTTGAAAAAAGTAAATAACATATCAAATGTCTTATCAAACCTGTCCGCAACTTTTTTTCAAGTTCAGTCGTCTTTGACACGTTTTTTTCTTCGACGACGAGACTGTTGTTGTCCTTGCAACTTTTTCAAGAGAATTTCACCTGTTGCCATTTCACCGGCACTGTCTGAATCTAGATTTTCAGCATTTTTGTTTGCGTGTGGGCGTCTTTGAAAAATTTCAACTACGAAAAACGAAAGTCGTAAGACAGTTAGAACGTCTTATTTTGTTGCCGCCGATAACTGAGATGGACTGACACCCGGATGTTCAAGGTTATATAGATGTTTGAAATCATCTAGGTGTTGCGAGTTATGAGAACGTTCTAAGGGAGATAATTCGTATGTAGATTCCTTGACTCGTAAGTAAAAATAGATATGCTGTAAAATGTGTTTGTGTATACCACAAATGGAATATATCATATGTCATGTATGACACAGATATTCGTTGACAGACGAATCAAATTATGGGTTTTAGTGAACTTTTGAACAGAAGATTAAAGATGAATTCGAAAGTGTCTTATGGATAATAAAATAAGTCGATCTAAAATAAGCACAGTTTGATCACATATGATTGCCGACAGCCGTTTACAATACATTAAAAAAAATCAAAAAAATCGGTCATAATAGAAAATCAATATTTTAATCATATCATATTTTGAATTTTTTAATTAGCATGATAATGATAACCACAGAATAATTATTCAATTAACTCCTCAAACAAGTATTTATGTTCTCTATACATTCTCCAGTTGGAAGTTTTTTGCGAGCTGTAACCTCATTCAACTCAACATTTTCATTTATGGTCATTGCAAAATCTAAAAAACACAATAATCTATCACCGAATGAATTACATATAATCGTCTGAACTATTTTTTTCCACAATATACTAATAAATCCATTTTATATGGAATGAAATTATTGTAAGTCAAAACAAAGAAATCTGCATGCATCTATGATAACAAGATTGAAATACCTGCATTTTTTTTATGATGATAGACCAAAAATAAAATGGTTATACAAGTTAAGAAATGAGCCAACAATAGAAAATGATATATATAAAATTGTAAACGTGAAAAATAAAAATCAGGCTTGATTATTAATATAGATTTACTGAAAGTCGCGGTACCGCCTGTTGACACCGAATCTGACATGAGAAATGCATGGGGTCATCTCAAATGTGAATGTTACAACAAATTTGATTTATAAAGTTGGTGTTTTTGTGCAAATAAAACCAAAGTCTCCATTGATAGAGCACACTATCACTCCACCGACAATAAGGAGCAAAAATTGGGATCAAAAACCCAGAGTTTCCGTAATAGCATATTTAAGCCGATATGTTGCCAGGCTCATGCACATGTATATGAAGCCATATAAGTTATTTTGAATGTTGTTTTCTACAACTACAATAGAATAGAGTACTTACTAACAAAATCCTGTTTTCAAAGAGATTTGTATGTTCCACCGCTACGAAAATAGACTGAAGGTTAGTTAATCTGGGGTTGTGGGAGAAACGGGAACATATAAACAATGCTGACGAAAATTACTTGAAAGTTTGTGCCGACAATATGAAGCTGTGGCGGCCGTTATGACGATCTTCATGGGCCATCGGACACATTTTGGAAACATTGCTACCCTGGGAAATTTCTATCAAATCTTGGTTCGAATAGGCCAAAAAGTGTTTGACGAAAATTAGTCAAACAATCACAGGCAATGGTGGTCAAGTTTCAAATTTGTCGGAATAATCAATTGTTTTGGTGGAAGATAAACAAAGGAACATTTCTACCATCTAATTTCAAACTTATATTTAGTAGCCTTTGACGAAAAATAAACTGCTCAAAAGTTTTATTGGCGATTTTGAAAATCGGTTAGGGCTGTCAGACATAATTTTTGTATTGCACCATCTATAAAGAGCATTCCTATATACATGTACCAATAAAATTGAGAATGGAAATGGAGAATGTGTCAAAGAGACAACAACCCCACCGAAGTGCAGACAACAGCCGAAGGCCGTCAATGGGTCTTCAACACAGCGAGAAAATCCCGCACCCGGAGGCGGGCTTCAGCTGACCACTAAACAAAAATGTGTACTAGTTTAGTGAAAATGGACGTCATACTAAACTCCAAAACATATAAATGAACTAAAATTAAAAAAAAAACATACAAGACTTACAAAGGCCAGAGGCTCCTGACTTAGGACAAGCGCAAAAATGCGGCGGGGTTAAACATGTTTTGTAAGATCTCAACCCTCCCCCTATACCTCTAGCCAATGTAGAATATACAAACACACAGCAATACGCACAGTAAAACTCAGTTTAAAAGAGGTCCGAGTCCGATGTCAGAATAGGTAACAAAAGAAACTAAGCAAAATGACAATGATACATAACTTAACAATGGACTACCAGCAGTTACTGACATGCCAGCTCCAGACCTCATTAAAATAATTGAAAGATTATGTCTTCATCATATGAAATCAAGCACAATCCCTCCTGTTAGAGGTTTAGTATTATACCATCATAAAATATATGAGAAGAACATAACCCATATCATGCCAAAAACTGGTTTTAGAATAAATGTGTTTATTTCCGATGCAAAGACCCTATGAGTGAATCAATATTAATACCAAAATATGCCATCTTTAAAGACCTGACAACAGTATCGTAACTGTATTCCTTCTGAATAAGTCTGTTTAGAGGTTTGGTTAGCTTTTGAGGTGAATGCGGACATTTTTGTTCTTTGTATAGAATATAACCATAAACTATTGAATGTGAAATACCTGAACGTATCAGATGTCTGCATGTTGATTTATATTTACGAATGATGTCCTTGTACCGATGATAAAATTTAGTTGATGTTTTAAACCCTGGTGTAATAATTTTTCAGAAATACAGAGATTTCTTTCGTTAAAATCAAATACGTTGTTAGATACACGAGCGAATCGAACAAGTTGAGATATATAAACACCATAAGATGGTGACAAGGGAACGTCACCATCTTAAAATGATTAATTAACAATAGGAAATGCAAATCATCTCTTTTATCATAAACTTTAGTATTAAGCTTTCCCTTTACGATATAGATATCAAGATCCAGGAAAGAGCAGTGCTCATTGTTAGTATTAGCTTTATTTAAAGTCAGTTCAGCAGGATAAATCTCTTTAGTGTACATACCAAAGTCGTCATTATTGAGAGCCAATATATCATCCAAATATCTAAAAGTGTTATTAAATTTTGTGTATCAGATGTTGTTTCGATTGGTCTTTGCTGATTTTAGTCATAAATTGTAACTCATAACAATACAGAAACAGGTCCACAATAAGTGGTGCACAGTAAGTCCCCATTGGAATTCCGATAACTTGACGATATACGGAATCTCCAAAGCGAAGAAAAATGCTATCTAGTTAAAAATGCAAGGGCAGTTGTAGTAGCAAAGCATGTCCAATTGACATAGTTCTTTTATTTGTTGTTACTAAAATGACCTTAAAGAGTTTGAACATATATATTTGCATTCTGATTTTTTAATTGCGCATTTAAGCATGTGTGTGACTTGTTTCTTAATAAGATTATGAGGCAAAGTGGTATATAGGGTAGAAAAATACAAACTGTAAACAGATTCGAAATCACCAATATAAGCATGCAATTTATCAAGTACTTCCAACGAATTTTTGACATTCCAAAAGTAATTAATTCCAACTATTTGCAAAGGCCTTATTTGAACAATTTATTACCAGGTTTTTTATTGTACCAAGTGTACTAGTAAGTGGAATAGACAGTTTAATAGTGGAACAATGTCTTGACGACGAAATAAATCTATATGTGTAAGGTGTTGTGTGCAGCTTCGGAAGTTTGGTTCAAATATTTTATAAGCCGGAAAAGATAACGGACAACGACGGATGCCACGTGATTGTGGCAAAAGTTCACATACATTTTTTGCTCAAGTGAGCTAATGAGCAGGGGATCAGATTTATGAAATTTTATATATTAATCATAACAGAAAATAGATGAAATTAAGGAAAATAAATTTTCCTGGTTTCTTCTCACCAAATTAATCAGATTTGGATGAACTAACTCCGATAACTTTCATTATCTTTTTTTTTCACCGTGAAGCTTATGTATGCCATGTGGTTTTCCCATATAATATCCATCAGCGGTCGCTTTTTCGCCCTTTGCTTTTGTTTCATTTTCAAGCTTCTTTTTCATTGGATGGTTTAAGGACATCTTTAATGAACGGTGCTGCTTCAGCTCGGGCTTCATCTGACTTGTTCGATTCCGCTTGAGTCTCCTCAGCTGGATCTGACCGGTCGTTCACAACCGGTACATTTTGATGTGGAAGGTGTTTAAGGAAATTTTCAGGTGTACTGATAGGAAATAAGATTTTATCCAAATTGGAATCCCGTAATCACCCCATTTGCGCGTCAGCAAGTTAAAGAAAACCTTATTACCAGAAAAGAAAGTGTCAAAAATTCAGTGTATCATTTAGGAATATTTAATTCTTATGGAACATGGAATTGATAATCTGAAATTTGTTTAGGTGATGGAAACTTTATAAAGGCACCCAAGACACAAACTCAGACATATATTTGGAAACCTGTGCAGAAGTTGTGAACTAACGACAATCTATATTTAATTCAATAAATCGTTAGGGTAGAATATTGTTTAACAGCTGTTTGCAACTATTATCTATAAGAGCTAATTCTTTAGTGTCTTTTTTGTTTATTTTGTGACCATCCTCTTCCTTTTACCTATCATAGTTGTTGTAAACAGTCGATACTGAGACTCGCCGTAATCTCTAATACCACGTTTAAATCGTTTGTTTCATTTACCAGTGTTGAGTCGATACCACTGGCGGTAGATTGTTATGTCACGAGTCCACCAACAACGTAGTGGTCAGTCCTTCAGTACTGACCGGATGTAACAAACATTTCTAAACTCACCCTTTGATAAGAAGTTTCGAAATTATTAAGAAACTAGGAAAAAGTAAACTGAGATGATTTTTTCTATACTTTTTTTGTAAAAAAATGGGACGACTCTCCATTGGTCAAATATCTTTCAAATGTGTTAAGCTTGTGAATTCCTAAGGAAGGTTAATAAATAAGCGATTGGCGTATGCAATTGGTGTGTTATTTTCCTTTACATGATACGTAGTCTTGTAAATATCAAATTTATCCATCTGCAGTACAAGGACTGCAAAAATAAAGAGATTTATTCGGTATGATTCCCAATGGGACGACTATCCACTGGTCAAATATCTTTCAAATGTGTTAAGTTTGTGGATTACTGAGGAAGGTTAATAAATAAGAGGTTGGAGTATGCAATTGGTGTGTTATTTTCCTTTACAAGATACGTAGTCTTGTAAATATCAAGTTTATCCATCTGCAGTGCAAGGACTGCTGAAGGGATCATTTTGTGTTTGCATCTTTAAAGATATTTACGATCATCAGCAAGAATACTGGCGCTAAACGAGCCTAGTAGAAAACGTTCAGGACCAGACATTACAACAGATAGTCACTTATACGAAGGAAGCTACGGACTTTTATTTTAGGAGACTTGTTCCTTTAATTTATTTGTATGATACAGACATTATTCAGGGGTTTCTCAGAAGATTTATAAGATTATAGTTTTATCTTTTGATTTTACCTTTGCTATATCATATATATGCATAATTTATTTGTACTAAACTAAATATTTTCGACTATTTGGTTGATTTTGTGACGTTCTAACTTGCTACTTATCACTGGAAATTACTTGGCATGAGCAACACAACAGATACGAGTAGCGGGGCAGGAACAAATAATACTTCCAGAGCACCTTAGGTTATTTTGATTTGTCTTTCCTTTACGGTTATTTATTAATTTTTGTAATTTTGTATACAACTCTAATTTATTATTACAGATCATTTAGGGGAAACAATGGAAAACGATCAAAAGGAAATCAATGAAGACTGTGAAAAATGCGAGAACACAGGTAATGAATAATTGACAAATGTAGAGAAGCAATCGATAAAATGTATGTATTGCATGGGTTTGAAATAGTTATTCTTTCTACAGAAAAAGGTATTACAGCTAACGGAATATTTACCAAGTAAATACGTCTACAGTTCCAATATGCATCATGCTCATTCGTGGAACTCTTATAGCTTGTATAGAGAATGTATGTTAAGTGCTATATGTTAACTGTGCATGTTTGTCTTACGCTTTGCTTTTCATCAAAATATAGTTAAAATAACATTTGATTTTCAAACTCAATAATCACAGTATTTTTCCTGATAAATATTGCAAATTCATCATAATTAAATTGCACAAAGTTTCCAGTTAGAACACGTTATGATGAATAACTATTTAATTTCTATATTTGTAAGGTTACATAATCCGAAGCATCAGCAAACTCAAGCTGCAATTTAGGTATATAATTTTCCGAAACAGTTTTTCTTTAAAACAAAATAGAAAGTAGAATACAACATGCTATCAAATTTTCCGTTAAATAAATACTAGATGTTTCGTAATTTTCTTTCGATTTTACCCTTGCACATGTACTAGGACCAACAGTTGAGACTGTACAAAGGGCCAGAACAAAACCACATTGAATATATAACCGACAACACTATGGCCAATAGGAAACAATAACAAGTAAAAAAAAAAAAAAAACACTGAACACTAAAGATCCCCGAAATACCTTTTAGGATGAATGAGTTAAATTGCTAGATATTTTTGTTATTTAAAAACAACCTATGTTTACAAAATTTAAATTAAAGTATTGTAAGAAAATAAGGAAGTATTGATAACCTTTCCATTTTAAGCTTATCTGTCCTATAGGGCAAAGTGAGTTTTTCTCATCACCTAGCGTCCGTCGTCCGTCGTTGTCTCCCGTCCGCGTCTGTTGGCGTCCGTTAACTTAAATCTTCTCCTCTGAAACTTCTGAGCCAGTTGAAACCAAACGGGGCCACAATCATAATTAGGGTATCTTGCTTTAAAAATGTGTCCAATGACATCGCCTCCGTACCAACATGGCCGACATGGCTTAGAATAGAACATAGGGGTAAAATACAATGTTTGGCTATTATCTCGAAAAACCTTTAAGGATTGAGAAAATCTAACAGGGGCAAAAGTGCTTAGAATGATGAGATCTGCCTAATATCTATGACATCACCACAGTTAGAAGACTTTTATTGGAGTTATTGCCTTTAAATGACAGATTTTATCTTTTTTTTTCCATTTTTGACCATTATTTCAAAAATAAAAAGACAGAAAGAAACTTTTAATAACAGAAGGGATCAACAATACAAGATCTAAATAAAAGTCAACAAGATCGAAATTGTTATTTGACATCTTATTGAAGTTATTGCCCTTAAATGACGATTTTTAAAATTTTTTTGTGTTTTTGCCTATTATTCTTTAAACAATAATAGATAGATAGAAACTTTGAAAGCAAAAATTATCAAAAAGACAAGATCTACAAATACCCATTATAGTCGAAATCTTCAGCTGACTCTTTATTGAAGTTATTACCCTTTATTGATAATTTTTACCATTTTTGGCGTTATTTGTCTATTATCCTGAAAACTATTATAGATAAATAGAAAATTTAAAAAAATATAAATTATTAGCAGGATAAGATCGACAAATACGTTAGCATGGATAAAATTGTCAGTTCACTCTTAATATTGTTTAATATCCACTTTAATTATGATTTTTACAAAAAAAGTGGCAATTGTTGAAGATGCAGATGAGCTACACAGGCTTTTTAGAGCATCTAGTTCAAATTTGTCATCAGTTGGGAAACCACTATTCAAATTATCTATGTTCACAATTATCAAAATAGAAATGTGTTGAATAAACAGAAATGGAAGGAATTACATAACTCGTATACCACGAAGGTTTGATATTTACTCATTGATATTCAATCATGTTGCTGTAAAAGAGGGACGAAAGATACCAGAGGGACAGTCAAACTCATAGATCGAAAACAAACTGACAACGTCATGGCCAAAAATAAAAAGACAAACAGACAAATAATAGTACAGATGACACAACATAGAAAACTAAAGACTAAGCAAAACGAACCCCACCAAAATCTGGGGGTGATCTCAGGTGCTCCGGAAGGGTAAGCAGATCCTGCTCCACATGTGGCACCCGTCGTGTTGCTTATGTTATTACAAATCCGGTAAATAGTCTAATTCGGTAAGTCACATTCGTGAAAAGGGAAGGGTATTGTAGTAACGACACAAGGAACATATCCGATATCATCTGTGAAACGGTTATTCCATAACGGTCAACCAACTCGTGATGGTGTCCGTAAAATTTTCGAAGGGATGACTTCAACTTCACCATTTGGAACCCTTGGTTTAATAGCTTCCTTGTGAGCAGCAATCCTCTATCAAGGAAATCATGATAGGAAACACAAGCCCGGGAATATCGTATCAATTGGGAGATATATACTCCGTATGCATGCGCTGCTGGAATGTTGCTACATAGAAATGGAAAGTTCACAATTGGGAAGCTGAAATCATCTCTTTTGTCGTAAAGTTTTGTTTTCAACCGACCCTCATTGTCAATTTCTAGATGTAAGTCAAGATATGAGGTAGACCTAACTGTATCTGTAGTATCCTTTATCTCTAGTTCGATGGGATAGATTCGTTCAACATAGTCACCAAATTTTGTATTATTTAGTGAGAGAACATCATCTATATAGCGGAACGTAGAGTTAAAGGATATTGCTAACTTCTTATCTCTCTTCCTAAGAAGCTCCTGTATGAAGTCAGCCTCATAATAATAAAGAAACAAGTCGGCAAGAAGAGGGGCACAATTGGTTCCCATTGGAATTCCGACAGTCTGTTGAAAAACACGTCCTCCAAACGTAACAAATATGTTGTCAATCAAGAAATCAAGCATCTTGATAATGTCAGTTTCAGAGAATTTTTTGTTTGAATCAGAGTGATTCTTTACAAAGTAGGATTTATCCCTCCCCAAGACAAGATACTTGTATCTACGTTCGCCATTCTTTTTAATGAAACAAAGTAATACCAACTCTTTCAATTTGTCTTTTAGTTTGGAATGGGGAATACTTGTGTAAAGTGTAGAAAAGTCAAATGTTTTAATACTATTGCAAGATGAGAGAGTCTTAGATTGTATGTACTCTAAAAGATCTTTGGAATTTTTTAATATCCACATCTGATTCACGCCACCTCTAGAATAGGCAGTTTCACAATAACTTTGGAGCCCGGCTTTGATTGCTGATAAAATAGATGTTAATAATTTAGAAAGAGGTTTCGTGGAGCACTTGGAAGACCCAGCAATATACCGTTGTTTGTAAGGACACTTATGTAGTTTAGGTATCCAATACAGTGATGGAAGATCCAGTTCTTCGTCTTTGGTTGAAATTCCAAAGGAACATAGAACAGACCTATGATTATCTAGGATTTCCTCTTTGGTAAGTGTCGTGAGGGTACTAGTATATGTTGAGTTTCCAAGTGAATTGTCAATACCTAATTCATTTATCAAGCAGTTTATGTAATGATATTTACACACAAAAACGATGTTGTTTGGGGCTTTATCTGCGGGGACAACAACATATTTGTCATGGAGGTAGGACAAGTGTTTTGCAACATTTGGGTTTTTAAAAATTGATGTAGTGTGGGTATTGATATGCCCATTTAGTTTCTTAATTCGGATTTGTATCAACGACCTCACAGCCTTAATCCATTCGGAAAGAGTATCTACGTCTTCTTTCTCGCGTTTAGCCCATTGCCTGGCATAATCATCGACTGAATCCATCAGTATTTTGAAGTTGTATTTCCAATTGATGGATTTAGGCTCACGATATTTCGGACCTTTGGATAACAAATTTCGCAGGGAAGTGTTATTGACAATGTTGAGGTCTCCGGTAATAACGTGGCCAGTCGGATTATATGTGAATTGGGAACTAGCACAGGTGCAATCAGGAGGTTTAGACTTGAAGTCGTCAATGTTGAGATCCTGCAAAACGTGTTTGTAATTGAAAATTTTAGTTGCAATTGGTTTGGTATAGGTATAAGAAATTATTGGTACAGACTGATCTTTAAAATAAGGAGGTATTTTCGACTGAACTAATTTATGATGAAGGATATTGCCTAAGTTGGCGCCATCGAGACCTTTGTTGGCAAAGGAAAGTTTAAGAAAAGATCTTTTCTCTTTTTCATCTTTTCCAATGCGAACTGGTTTGAAAAGTCTGTGACTTGCAATATCCGAAATAATAGCTGTAAGTTTGTATTGGTTTGAATGAGGGTTTGTAACAGTGGTTTCCAAACATAAACCTTAATGTGTTTATCTTTTAAAAAAGGAAAGAAAATATTTAACATTTAAAGTCTTGAACCATGTCGATCAATTATAAGGTTAACAATGCTTTGTTATGAATGTCTGAAACCATACTTTTATTTTAAAATTTTTAGTTTTGACAGTGAGTGTGCTAACATGATCACACATGTCTTCACTTATAACTATTTTTTTTACAAAACATGAGGAGAAGAATTTGACTTCCGTGGTGATTAGCATTTATTACGATCAGAATGATATAAAAATGACTGCAGGTGTCAGATTGACAAATTTCTTTTGATATAGAATTGTTCTATGTTTTAAAATTATGTCCATACAATGAGTTATTGAAAGTAAAATTAAGGAATGGTAAGAAAAAAAGTTAAACAACAATCAGAGACACAGAAGAAGCGGTTACACCATGTACACAGTTTTCGGACGTTAATTGTGCATTCAAGTATAAACGCAGTACTACTGACATAATATTATTATATGTAACTAGATTAACTCTTTAATTAAAAATATTTTTAATCTAAACTTTTGTTTAACCATTTTTGGCAATCAATCAACAATCGCAGGTTATAGATAATTATAACTTATAAATAATTAATGTGTTGTGAATTGTAACCTGAATTATAAAATGTTTTACAAAAAAGCAATTATTGTAAGTTTCCTATGGAGTGTGATTTTGAGTTTTATAGAAAGTTTCAGAAGTTTTAAAGTAATTCGGGAAATTTTAAGGTACACGGCTTTCCAGTAAGATATAATAATATCATCGCCGACTAGGATTTAAAAATTTCTTGCAATGCAGGTATCTAGCGGACATTCATCTTATCATTATCCTCTAGTGGGAAATCTGTCATGCGTGTTCAGGACTATTTGTGTTTTTAATAAATTCAAATATAACTAATATGCAATGCTTCACTAATGCCACATTTATTGTAGAAACGTGCGTCTGGTACAGTAAAATGATAACGTTAATATCGATAGTATGTGCTTTAAGTTTGGCATTGCACTAGATCATGCTTTTCACAGACTGGATGTTTACTGATTGATACTTTAGTCCGAGAGAAAATGATTTATCAATAGTTGGCTTTGGTGTAGCTTTCAGTAACTTTGAGTAATCTTAGATGGGTAGTATGTAATATTTCCTTTTTGTAATTTGTGTCGATCTATTGAGTAACTCTACATTTTACAGTGTGTTCTCATTTTGTCCTGTTTCACTACTGTTCAGGTCACAAACATGTCCATGCCCGCCACATTCTATATGTGCATGTCCCAAGTAAAAGAGGGACGAAAGACTAACTAAAGACTAAGCAACACGAACCCCGCCAAAAACTGGGGGTGATCTCAGGTGCTCCGGAAGGGTAAGCAGATCCTGCTCCACATGTGGCACCCGTCGAGTTGCTTATGTTATTACATATTTATTGTACATTATTAAGTAAGAAGCATGTAATTCATTTGCTATCGTTATTTTGTCATAAATCAGAACGTTTTTTGGTTTAATGGTTTCCCATTTTGTTTGGTTTGTCATTGAAGGCGGTACAGTAACCTATATTTGCAAAATTCCGCTTCATTTGGATAGTTGGCTTATTGAAAAACATTACACAATTTCTTCTTTTTTATATTAGTAACATCAAATTGAAAAAAAATAAGGACTTAAATTCTACTTCTGATGATAATTAAATTATGTCTTAGTTCAAAAATTTATTTTAAATGATTTAAGAATGTTCCTTATTTCAAGATTTCGAGGATTTAATTTTTGACTATTATTTATTGTTTTTAATCTTGAAATTGAAAAACGGTTTTTAAAAAATTAATTTTATTTAATAGCACTGACAGAAACGCAAAATATCAGGTGTAAAATGGAAGATATAAATACGTGTATGGTAAAAGGATTTGTAACTTCATTTTTATATTGTTGCAACGTATTATTTTTCTGTTTTGATAATCAGCCAGGTTCCAAAGCCCCCAGGGCTCAGTAGCCAATGCGTTCGCACTAATTTGTTTGGGAATTTGTAGGTTTTCAGTGGTCTACAACTTTGCAAGCAAACGATTTTGTCTGTTAACTGTTTTGATTTGAACGCAACTGATGAGACATATGTAGATGAAAGGAGCATCTGGCTTACTAAATTGTAAATCTGGTATGTTTGATGAATTTTTATATGATATATTTTGTGTGAAAATTTGCAGTTTATAAATTACTTAATTGTGCTCAAACAAAGGGTGCAGTTTTTACAGGCAAATTAAACATTAGACTGTTTTGGCTGTTCTGTTTAAGAATTTTATTTTTAACCTAAAGTATGTTTCCTTTTTAATTTTTTAGAACTTTTTGTTCTCTAGCGTACAAGATAAAATCCATTTAAAAAGCACGGCTTATGCTAATTGCTAAATAAATATCATAGACTCTTTGGTTTAAATACTTATATTTTCTAAGAGGGAATCTATTTGTTGGAGGGATTGAACACTCATAAACGTTTTTAACACTGACAAATTCTCTAGAAGCCTGTAATCCAGTGGTTGTCGTCTTTTTTTGCTGTCTGCCTATTTATTATTCGTCTTGTGAATTGATTTAAATTTTGTCTTGCCGGTGCTTTTTATAGATTGCTTTACGGTTTGAGTTTTGTCATCAGTCAGGGGCATTACTTAAACAAGTAACAATTTTTATAACTCAATCAATTAATAATTTGAATCTGCTGGAGTTATCCCTCTTTATTTACTGGTTTTAAAAAATTACTTATTTAAGTAATTTTTTTTAAAACTAGAGTTATCGCCCTTTTGGATAAAAATTACCTGTTTAAGTCATTATTTTGTAAATAAAATAATTGAAACAAGTTATCTTTTTTAGCTGAAATAAACAAATATGTGTGAGCTTTTGGTATTGTGAATAACTTGGATTATTTCCCTTGTTTTCAAATATTTTGATTTTTGTTGTCTATGACTCGGTATATTCATATTATACAGTTGTATATTCAAATAAGAGAGGTGAAATATACCAACGGAACATTCAAACTCATAAATGTTTGGAAATATAAAACAAACACAATAAATTCTTTTAATTTTAATTTTGATTGAATGAAACAAGGTAGCATTTATTATGATTATACATAAAAAAAAATGTGAACGTCTATACCTTTCATTACACAAATCTGAAGTATGTGGCATTGATTGTGGTTTATACATATACTTTTTTATGTCATGCTTTATTTCTGATAGATTTATTATTTTATTTTTGATCAGAGAACCTTTTATTATCTTATAAGACAATTTAATACAAAAATTCGTAAGGGTTCCACGGAACCCAGTGTCTCGCCTACTTTTTCTGTTAATCGCAGGCTCAACAAAAATGAGGAAGTAAATCAATAAAAATATTCCTCTTGATACTATTTTTTGATTGTAAGAAGCTTCTGTCCAAGTTTGGTAAAAATCCAGGATAGTTTATGAATCTAATAAATGTTTAAAAACTTTAACTGCAGACTGAATGTAATGTTAACTGGAAGAAAACAAAATTTCCTTCTAGATACTAGCATTTGATCATAAACAAGCTTCTGTCCAAGTTTGGTACAAATCCAAAATAGTATAAGAAAGTTATTAAAATTTTAAAAACTTTAACCACAGAGTGAATGTGTTGTTTCCTGGCAGAAAATCTAAGTCCATTTAAAAGTAAAAAATGGAAAATATGGATTTATTTTTTTTACAAAATTTCCTTGTAGATACTAGCTTTTGATCATAAACAAGCTTCTGTCCAAGTTTGGTACAAATCCAAAATAGTATAAGAAAGTTATTAAAATTTTAAAAACTTTAACCACAGAGTGAATGTGTTGTTTCCTGGCAGAAAATCTTAGTCCATTTAAAAAGTAAAATAAGGAAAAAATGGATATATTTTTTTACAAAATTTACTTCTGGATACTATCTTATGATCATAAACAAGCTTCTGTCCAAGTTTGGTACAAACCCAGGATAGTTTAAGAAAGTTATTAAAATTTTAAAAACTTTAACCACAGAGTGAATGTAATATTTCCCAGCAGAAAAACTAAGTCCATTTATAAGTAAAATATGGAAAAAATGGAATTTTATTTTTACAAAATTTACTTCTGGATACTATCTTATGATCATAAACAAGCTTCTGTCCAAGTTTGGTAGAAATCAAGGATAGTTTAAGAAAGTTATTAAAATTTCAAAAACTTTAACCACAGAGTGAATATTTGTGGACGCCGCCGACGGAATGTAGGATCGCTATGTCTCGCTTTTTTGACTAAAGTCGAAGGCTCAACAAAAATAATGGATTAACATGCATGTGATTACAACTAAGGTTCTTCTGAATTGAACATCCAAACTATCTAATAAGTCTTTGTAATGTACATAAATGAAAGAAATGTTGATGCTTCATTATTTTGTTAAAATACTTATTTCAAACATGTAAATTTTGGGGATCTGAAATACATTGTCAACCAATAAAAAATTCCCACTGCTTTAAAAATCAAAATATGACGAACTTCCATTTCTTTATACATTGTAAACAAAGGTACATCATCCCAAAAATAAGCATAAAGAGTGTTATGATTTTTTTTAAATCTAAGGTTTAAAAACAACAAAACAAAGATTACACATTTACTATTTGTATAAACAGTAATGATCAAAAACTATAATATATCTAAATAACGTTATCAAGATATTTAAAAAAATAGTTACCTTAAAGAGGTTTTTTTAATTACCAAAACATTTTTTTGGGGGGAAAATTACTCAAAGGAGTTATTTAAAATTTCAATAAAAACATGGGCTACATGAACATTGTTGAGGTTGAAATGAGCGTTTTCATTATTTTATACAAAAAAAAAAGTAGACCTTACTTTGCTTAACATTTTTGCCCTAACAGTTTATCTCTTATCTATAATAAAATTAAGAGAAGTATACAGATGTATAACAATAATATAAAAAAATTACAAAAATATAACTTATTTCAGTTATTTTTTAAATAATTAATTCCTTCATGATTTCTATAAAAGAACAAGAGGCTCTCATGAGCCTGAATCGCTCACCTGTAATTTTTTGCTTAAATCTTTCATCAATAATGAAATGCTATGTTCTATTCTTAGCCATGGGGGGCCATGTTTCCTGAGGAAACAGAAAATAAAACACAAACGTTATACTAGTTACCCTTTAGAATTATTCAACTTAAGTTTGATTGATTTTGGTTTGGTAGTTTCAGAAGATTTTTTTTTAAGTGGGCAGCAAACATGAGGATAAAATTTTGAAAATTGTCTTTAAAGGGCAACAACACTTTAAGGGGTATATTGACAATTTTGATCATTTACGTTATTTGTAGATCTTACTTTGCTTAACATTTTTGCCCTAACAGTTTATCTCTATCTATAATAATATTCAAGATAATAACCAAAAACTGAAAAATTACCAAATTACCAAATTAGTGGCAGCAACCTAATAATGGGTTGTTCAATTTGTCTTAAAAATTCAGGGCTGATAAATCTTGACATAATAAACACTTATAAAAAATTAAAGTTCTTATTCATAGTTTTTAAAAATGAGAGAGAATTGAAAATTGTTTGAAATCAAATCAGAGATTTTGCTCAATAACAAAAAATCCTGACCCGAAACTGTTAAAAGGAAAAACAAATGTTATAACAGAAAACACTACTCACATTTCAACAGTTTTTTTAAAAGACCCCGAGATGTATCACAACATATTTTAACTTTCACAAAACGAGAAACAAAGCTCTCCCTTAAGTATCCTACCATTGCCTACATCCAAAATCATAACGAATGACATAAAACACTACTTTAGATTTATACAGCAAATCAAAGGATCCTCAAAATATTAAGAAGTGTTAAAAAACTGAGATTGTAGCAAGAAACCATGCACACCCTTTTCTGCATCCACAACAAATGACATAAAACCTTTTCTATACACAAAATCACTTATCTAGTCAAACATAATAGCTATATATCTAAAAAGGATAAAAAGAAGAAACATATTCTATAAAACTTGCATATCATAATGGTCATACATATAAACTACAACAAAAATATGTAAAATCGTACTAAAAACATGGATATCATGCAGATTGTATAAGCAACACATTCAAAACTTGTTCAATGCTCATAGAACAGTGAACTAGGGGCCAAAATCATAACAAATGACATAAATCACTACTTTACATTAACACAACCAATAAAACAGACCCTGAGAACAGACCCTGAGATTAAACTTTTCTCTTTAACAACTTCAGTCAGCTAGCATGTCTAGTAAAAAATAACAGTGTATACATCTTAAAAGTATATAGAAGACACAACATTTTCTATATAACTTGCACCTTCATCATGGTCATACATATAACTACAATAAAAAAATAACATCGAAATTAAAACCTAGATTTCATGGAGATTGTATAAGTAACATTTTCAAAACTTGTTTCAAAAAGAAACCTGCTAAAGTGAAATATCAACAATCATAACAAATGACACAAAACCTACTTTACATTCATACAGCAAGTAAAAAGAGGTTGAGATTAAACTTTTCTATAAACATCTTCACTTATCCATTAACAACTTCTATAAACAGCATCACTTATACATTAACAAAATATAACTATATAACTTTAAAAGATTACAAAACATCTAACACATTACAGTCATTGCACCATTAAAATAAATCAAGACTGTATACATGGTATAAGCAAGATTAAAATAATTTCAATGGACTGTATTGTTGGCTAAAATTTTCTAACCTGTTACATGATAGGACAGACAAAACCATTTACCAGAAAAGTAACTCTAACAGAGTTATATAAAATTTTAAGAAAATCATGGGCTGCATGACATTGGTGGATTTAATGAATTGTATATCTTGTTTGAAACAACATGATCAAAACAAAGTTATTTAATTTCAACATCATTATAGAAAATATTTTCACAATTGAACTGTCAAAAAAACTAACCTACCCTCTGCTTAAGTACAAAATACTTGAACTTATAACTGTAAAAATGGATAATAAAATATAATAACATAAAAATCTTCTTCATATTCATACAGCATATAAACATGATAAAGACCCTGAGACTGTATAGCAACATATTTCAACTTTCTCTCTCTAAAAATGAGAAATAACACTCCCACTTAACTATCTTACATCCCAAATCATTGCAAATGAAATAAAACCTACTTTACATTCATACAGCAAATTAAAATACCCTGGGATAAAACTTTTCTTTGAACAACATCACCTAAACACAGGGGTAAACAATTAACACTGGGACAGGACAAACAAAATTTTTGTCTGACTAGATTTTGTCAGCTGTGGGTCTGGCTGACCAGTAAAAAAATGTTGATAAAAAGCTTAAATTCGACCCTGCTTACACATCATGAACATTGACAAAAAAAGCTATATAACTAAAAAGGTACAAAAGACTAAAATAAACTGATAAAGTCAACATGTTTCTTCATTGAGGTTTGGGAAAAACATTTTTATGGACCTCCTTTTCTGTACCTTTTCTGGAGGGTCCATTTGCTTCAAAATCTTAGTTTCTGCTATATTACATATGTCAGGTATTTCTGGCCAATTAAAGTGATTTTCCTCTACTCTCTTCAAGCATTTTACTTTGTAGAGGGGTTCATCATCTTCCCCTTTTGCCAATTCTAAAATCTAAAATAATAAGAATAAAATATAAAGTACATGTAGTATTAATTGCACGTGCATATTGACATAGCAGTCACAAGTAGCACGAGTAGAACTCATTATATATAAATTGAAAATATTTCTTGCAATTGTTAAGCCTTTACCATGTTAACCATGTTTACTGTACGATTAAGCATTGACCAGCATGTGTTTTCTTGAATTATCAACATATTTATTAAGTGAACTGACTTCTGAGAGTAGCATATATTCAGAAAATTCAGTTCTAATTTCTATTAACACATGAGTACAGGAAAACATCTTTTCTAAGTAGATAACATTTTATCATGCAGAACACCTCATCATAAAAATATGAACTCTTTAGTAGAAGTGGACAAATCCTCAAAAATACTTGCCTCTGCTATGTAGTTTCTTTTCTTGCTGCTTTTCACCAGGTCGAATTCAACTAGTAAAAAATCACCTGAAAAGATCAAAATTGCAGTTATCTATTACTGTAAAGGGCAAGGCACAAAAAACAATTGGTAGCCCAAGAATAAAGATGCTTTTTCAGCTTTGCACCAGTTTATTTTATACCTTTCTAGTTCGAACATTTATTATGTCCTTTATACATTGTCTGTAAGACTACCATTTTCTTGCAAATTAGATTCCACTGAAACTTTCACATTTCAGACTTGAAATATATAGGGTATAATACTAATCAACTCCTGCTACAAATACATATAAAAGGTACCAGGCTTCTAAATTATATTACGCCAGACGCGGGTTTCGTCTATTAAAGACTCATCAGTGACGCTCGAATCGAAAAATATACATACCTATCTTAAATGCATGAGTATTTTTCACCACTTCTATACCATCCTGAAAAACAATGAACTCATTTCTATAATTAATTAGAAGTCTTTTTCCTAAACATGATAAACGTCTTCAACTAATAAATTTTCAGTAATTGGTAAATATTGGTCATCCTGTTCATGTTTCACTTGATAGTAATGATTTTTCAATCATTAATCAGGCTCAAGAATTTTTGATTAATTTGATAGGAATTCCATGGTATTGTTATTTATGCACATGTTTACCTAGTTATGGTAATTGTTAAATAATTTTTTAATAGCTATTCATTTAATGCCATCTAATGCCTATATTTCACTCATCTCGACAAAAGGAGTCGTGAGTACTTCATGAAAGAATCAGTTCCTATAAAAATTGTCTATTTAAAACATTGGTAGTGGTAAAATCATGTTTGGTCAACTCCTTCGAATTCATTCAATACTCATCTTAAAACTGACACATTAAGAATTTTAGTCCATTGATGAAGACCTTCCCGCATTTGCTCACTTTTCACTTAAAGATTTGACAGTAATGTACAGGTTTTAGTAATTCAAGTGAAACAACAATACAATAAACTGTAAATATGAAGCAGGCAAATCTCCACATTCTGATGAGGTGTGCCTTTTTATGATTTTCTAGTGGTGTTTAAATTAAGATTAAACCATGCTTAGCTATCGGTTACTAGACCTGCTGTCAACCTCGGTGAGGTAGGGAAACTATGGTGTTTGATTATCTTCATGCATTGCATGCATTTATAAGAAAAGGAATTAGAAAAAAAAGGAAAAACAAATTTGCTGTTATTTCTGAAAAATATACTATGCACATGTTAAATCTACCATCTATAGAAAAAAAACATGAGCAGAAAAACCAACTACCTTGTCTGGGACCTCCATCAACTCAGAGGCCAAAGCTGTTAGAAACGATGATTCACTATTCAACAATAAAATAAGCTAATATAAACATGTTTTATAAAATATAGAAATGCCAAATTTATTACATGGGGTTGCTTGAAATGTTTTCAGCTATGAGGGTATCACCAGCCCAGTAGTCAACACTTTGGTGTTGGCATGAAATATCAATGATGTTTTTTGTTTTTTTTTATAAATTTACTGTTTGAAAAACATAGAATTATTATAAATACTAAGGATTTTCTACCTCAAGGCACAGGTTACCTTAGCCGTTTTTGGCACAACTCATTGAATTTTTGGTCCTCAATGCTTTTATTTAGCCTTACAATTATTTTGATTTGAGCATCACTGATGAGTCTTGTATAGACAAAACACACATCAGGTGTAGCAAAAATTAAATGCCTGGTAACTCTGAAAAGTATTGTATCAATTTAAATTGGAAAATGTATGACAGCTAGAAAGAATGAAATGTTAACTCTTAAGACAATGCAAGACATTCTTCATTTGGTAAATAAAACGTTCAAAAACACATTCTTGATATTAAAGCTCTTTTCCTTATGATGAAGCCTGTAATAAACAGGAACAGTTAAATTCGAACACAGTGCAATATTGAAAACAGTGAAACAACAATAAAATAAATATATATAATAGGTTGATAATTCAATGTCAACTATGTTTGCACAACATTCTCAAGTGAACAGAAAATTTATTAACATATGATCAATAAAATAATTCTATTATTTTACCTCAACAAGGAACTATATATCCAGAGGGTAAAGTGGACTCATCTCATCTTCACTATTATAACCATAACTGCCATGAAAACTAAAAAAAAGAATAAACTCAATAATTTTGTAAACTTTATAAAAACAAAATGCTCTCAAGAGCCTGAACATGCTGAATCTCTCACCTGAAGGTTTTTGCTTAAATCTTTCATCAATGATTATTTTTGCTTTTCAATGCATATAAATATACTTACAAATGCCATTTAAGTGTTCTTTGTACATGTATCTGTCATATTTTCTTCTATGTTCTATTTTAGCCATACATGCCATGGTCTTTATTTTTAGCAGTTTTTGAGATATAAGCCTAAAACTGCATTTTACATCTTTGCCATGGTGGCCATAGTTTTGGACTTAACAGAAAATAAAACAAACTTTATTAAAGATACCCTCTAGATCCTTCAGCTTAAGTTTGGTTTGAATTGGTTCAGTTGTTTCAGAAGAGAAGATCTTTGAAATAGTTTACACCAGATGACGGACCATGACGACAAACACCAAGTAATGGCAAGAGCTAAAAATCAATTCAAGCAAGAAAATAAACAGCCTGATTTAAGGAAAAATAATAAATGAAAATTTGGATTAAGATAACAAAGACAACCGCTATATTAAAAAAATGGTCATTACTGTTTTATTGATTTACAAACCTATCATCTATAACCATGTCCTCATCTTCAAATAGTTTCTTTTGACATTCTGGTCTACAAAAAATAAGTATTAACATGTAGTATTGTACTAAAAGCATTTTATCCTGCCAGCAACCTTTCTACTATACAAATAAAGGTGAACAGATAACAGAAGCATTGAACATATACTGGTATCAGTTTTCTGTTGCAAGCTGTTATGTTAAAGCTCAGTTCAATCTGGGTTCCACATTTAATATATATGTATGCCGTTTCAACTTTTATTAAATGAACAATATCAACTTTTATGTGTAAATTGTAAGATACAAACAAAGGATAATAAGAATAATAACTGATATAAGTTACATTCTAAGCCCATTTTTAACATAACTTATATAGGTAATTTTAAAAGTTACTTTTTAAGAAATGCTCTTCTTCTTGTCAATCAGATTTATTTAAAGATTGATCTTAATCTTCACATTCATCTCTCAATACCAGATATTGATTAATTGATATTGATTTGATTAATTGCATTTAATCAGCCAGTGGTTACCTAAACAAGTTATATATTTTTTAAATTACCTAAACAGGTAATTTTTAAGAAAAGTTACTCTCAAGAGAATAATATTAAATTTCAATTGAAACAAAGGTTACAGAAACAGTGATGAGTTTTAAAAAAAGAAAGAGTCTTTACATTCTTCTAAAACCTAAATAAAGTGACCATTGTTTTGAAGACAACCCTTAATCAATCTACACATCAATGTGCTTCTTTCTTAAAAGGTTTAAATCATTTCCCCAATACCAGATATTTGTTAATTACTACAAGGACCTCGATCAACACATGATCAAGTCAACATTTTTCATCAGCCAAGGGTTACCTAAACAAGTTATATATTTTTCTAATTACATAAACAGGTAATTTTTAAATGTGCTTCTTTCTTAAAAGGTTTAAATCAATTCCCCAATACCAGATATTTATTAATTGCATTTAAGTATCACGACTTACCCCGATTCATTTAAAGGATGCTGCTCTTCATCTTCTTTGTCATCATTGTCATGTGGTCTAAAATTAAATATATGCAATTACTCCACTTTCCTTCAAAATGTAGTCATTTAATAAATTCTTTATTTTCCTTCACCGTACAAATACTGTTAAGTACTTGTTAATTATTTGATGTTAACTATGAGCAGGATGAAGTCAACATTTTAATCAGCTAGTGGTTACCTAAACAAGTTTTATTTTTTTTTAATTACCTAAACAGGTATTTTTTGGGAGACGACTTCATAAGTTTGTTTTAACTTGGGTCGCATCCCTTTTGTATATTAAACAAATAAAATATGTTTAAACTGGGGCACTAGCTGTCAAATGTATGTTCACCGATTTGACTGAAACTCTCATAATAAAATTTACTACAAGGACCTCGATCAACACATGTAGTCAATATTTTAATCAGCCAAGGGTTACCTAAACAAGTTATATATTTTTCTAATTACCTAAACAGGTAATTTTTAAATGTGCTTCTTTCTTAAAAGGTTTAAATCATTTCCCCAATACCAGATATTTATTTATTGCATTTAAGTATCACGACTTACCCCTATTCATTTAAAGGATGCTGCTCTTCATCTTCTTTGTCATCATTATCATGTGGTCTAAAATTAAATATATGCAATTACTACACTTTCCTTCAAAATGAAGTCATTTAATTAATTCTTTATTTTCCTTCACCGTACAAATATTGTTAAGTACTTGTTAATTATTTGATGTTAACTATGAGCAGCCAGTGGTTACCTAAACAAGTTATATTTTATTTTAATTACCTAAACAGGTATTTTCTTATGGAGATGACTTCATAAGTTTGTTTTAACTTGGGTCGCATCCCTTTTGTATATTAAACAAATAAAATATGTTTAGACTGGGGCACTAGCTGTCAAATGTATGTTCACCAATTTGACTGAAACTCTCATAATAAAATTTACTACGAGGACCTCGAGCAACAAATGATCAAGTCAACATTTTTATCAGCCATGGGTTACCTAAACAAGTCATATATTTGTTTAATTACCTAAGCAGGTAATTTTTATAGTTACTTTCAAGAGAATAATATTAAATTTCAATGGAACCAAAGGTTACAGAAACAGTGATGAGTTTAAAAAAAAAAAGTCTTTACATTCTTTTAAAACATAAAGAAAGTGACCATTGTTTTGAAGACAACCTTTATTCAATCTACACTTTAATGTGCTTCTTTTTTTCATTTTTATTAGATGTTTCTTTTGTTTTAGAAACATAAAAACAATACTTACGTTTCCCATCGTCTTTTTTTCCATTTTCTCCCACTTCCATTTGTTCGAGCACCACTTCCTCTATTAGATCTACAAATGTAATACTTTTTACTTTTGCATTTAAATAATTTAGATCAATGTCAGACTACACGAAATACATCGGACCGTTGGACAAATCCGGTGAATAATGGATCGGTCTGGTAAAATTTTGTTGAATTCCGGTCCGAATGTCCGGTGTTATATTTTTTGTGGATTTTTTTAAAAAAGAATTCAATTTTTGATGAAATCAAACAAAGTTTAATTTTGGACCCTTTTGACCTCAATGTGAACAAAGTTGATAACGGGGCCCAAAAATCTAAATACATGGTTAGATTCAGCATATCAAAGAACCCCATATTTCAATTTTTGTTGAAATCAAACAAAGTTTAATTTTGGACCCCGATTTGGACCAACTTGAAAACTGGGCCCATAATCAAAACTCTAAATACATGTTTAGATTCAGCATATCAAAGAACCCTAAGAATTCAATTTTTGTTAAAATCAAACTAAGTTTAATTTTGGACCCTTTGTACCTTAACGTAGACCAATTTGAAAACGGAACCAAAAATTCAGAATCTAACTACACGGTTAGATTCGGCATATCAAAGAACCCCAATAATTCAATTTTTGATGAAATCAAACAAAGTTTAATTTTGGACCCTTTGGACCTCAATGTGGACCAATTTAAAAACGGGGCCCAAAATCCAAAAACTTAATACACGGTTAGATTCAGCATATTAAAGAACCCCAAGAATTCAAGAATAAAACCCGATTGAAATTGGTCAAGAAATAAGCAATTTATACGAAGTATCTTCTTTTGCACAATACTGTGCAATTGAATATTTCTTGCTATTGCGCAATACTGTACAATTGACAATTTCTTGCTATTGTGCAATATTGTGCTATTGGATATTTCTTGCTATTGCGCAATACTGTGCAATTGAAGATTTCTTGCTATTGCGCAATACTGTGCAACTGAAGATTTCTTGCTATTGTGCAATACTGTGCAATTGAAAATTTCTTGCTATTGCACAATACTTATTATATAAAAATTTACACATCCTGTTTGGTGTGTATCTCCTACCATATCATTATTATTTGCTTTTAAATATAAATCAGAAATAACCAACTTAAAATGGAAAATTTTAAAAGAAAAAAAAAAGGAAAATAAAAAAATCCCCCCCCAAAATTTTTTGAACCCCATTATGATTCATCACCCCCAAACTCAATCCCAGCCTTCCCTTTGTGGTATGGAACCTTGCAGTACAATTTCAGAGAGATCCATACACTTGAACACAAGTTATTGTCTGGAAACTAGAATAAACTGCTTCGCTGAGCGCAGCTAGATACGCCCGCAGAGGTCCAACCCTGAACAGTTGGGGCAAAAATGGACACAATATTCAAGCTTGATTCAGGTCGGAATTTGGATTGCAATTAAATATATGACATATTATAGGTTTCTGAATAAATGTAGTCAAAGATCTTGAAATTGGTTATATGAAATGAATTTATATTCAATTAAAGATTTCTTGCTGTTGTGCAATACTTAGTAAATCTGTTGTCAGACTATAAACAAATAAAGTTCAATTAATTCTCAATGTCATATTAGAAATTTATGAAAATAAAAAGGGAGCTTACATCAATAGATATAAACAGTTCACCAAAGTTTCATGAGAATTGGTGACAGCATTTTTGAGTTATTGTCCGAAAACTGGAAAATCACCCCTTTTTTATTGAATAAAACCCCATAACTCAGAAATGTAAAATGTAAAATTTATAAAATTCTAAAGGGAGCTTACATCAATACATACAAACAATTCACCAAAGTTTCATAAGAATTGCTGAAAGCATTTTTGAGTTTTTGTCCGAAAACTGGAAAATCCCTCCTTTTCTTATGAAAACAAGAGTGCACACACTGAAATGTCTCGCCTTCTTTACTTATCATTGATATTATGTTGATAGTCCTAAATATAAAGCTTTATTATAACTGTCACATCAACTTATTATTAACCAAGTTAACTAAACATTGACCAATGAACCATGAAAATGAGGTCAAGGTCAGATGAACCATGCTAGGCAGGCATGTACAGCTAACAATTCTTCCATACAACAAATATAGTTGACCTATTGCTTTTAGTTTAAGAAAAACAGACCAAAACACAAAAACTTAACACTGAGCAATGAACCTTGAAAATGAGGTCAAGGTAAAAAAAAAAACTGTGTGACTGACAAATAGATCATAAAATATTTCCATACACCAAATATAGTTGAACTATTGCATATAGTATTAGAAAAAAAGACCAAAACTCAAAAAATTAACTTTGACCACTGAACCATGAAAATGAGGTCAAGGTCAGATGACACCTGCCCGCTAGACATGTACACCTTACAATCATTCCATACATCAACTATAGTAGGCCTATTGCATACAGTATAAGAAAAACAGACCAAAACACAAAAACTTAACTATAACCACTGAACCATGAAAATGAGGTCAAGGTCAGATGACACCTGCCAGTTGGACATGTACACCTTACAGTCCTTCCATACACCGAATATACTAGACCTATTGCTTATAGTATCTGAGATATGGACTTGACCACCAAAACTTAACCTTGTTCACTGATCCATGAAATGAGGTCGAGGTCAAGTGAAAACTGTCTGACGGGCATGAGGACCTTGCAAGGTACGCACATACCAAATATAGTTGAACTATTGCATATAGTATTAGAAAAAAAGACCAAAACTCAAAAACTTAACTGAGGTCAAGGTTAGATGACACCTGCCCGCTAGACATGTACACCTTACAATCATTCCATACACCAAATATAGTAGACCTATGGCATACAGTATAGGAAAAACAGACCAAAACACAAAAACTTAACTATAACCACTGAACCATGAAAATGAGGTCAAGGTCAGATGACACCTGCCAGTTGGACATGTACACCTTACAGTCCTTCCATACACCGAATATACTAGACCTATTGCTTATAGTATCTGAGATATGGACTTGACCACCAAAACTTAACCTTGTTCACTGATCCATGAAATGAGGTCGAGGTCAAGTGAAAACTGTCTGACGGGCATGAGGACCTTGCAAGGTACGCACATACCAAATATAGTTGAACTATTGCATATAGTATTAGAAAAAAAGACCAAAACTCAAAAACTTAACTTTGACCACTGAACCATGAAAATGAGGTCAAGGTTAGATGACACCTGCCCGCTAGACATGTACACCTTACAATCATTCCATACACCAAATATAGTAGACCTATGGCATACAGTATAGGAAAAACAGACCAAAACACAAAAACTTAACTATAACCACTGAACCATGAAAATGAGGTCAAGGTCAGATGACACCTGCCAGTTGGACATGTACACCTTACAGTCCTTCCATACACCGAATATACTAGACCTATTGCTTATAGTATCTGAGATATGGACTTGACCACCAAAACTTAACCTTGTTCACTGATCCATGAAATGAGGTCGAGGTCAAGTGAAAACTGTCTGACGGGCATGAGGACCTTGCAAGGTACGCACATACCAAATAGAGTTATCCTATTACTTATAATAAGAGAGAATCTAACATTACAAAAAATCTGGACTTTTTTTTCAAGTAGTCACTGAACCATGAAAATGAGGTCAAGGACATTGGACATGTGACTGACAGAAACTTCGTAACATGAGGCATCCATATACAAAGTATGAAGCATCCAGACCTTCCACCTTCTAAAATATAAAGCTTTTAAGAAGTTAGCTAACGCCGCCGCCGCCGCCGGATCACTATCCCTATGTCGAGCTTTCTGCGACAAAAGTCGCAGGCTCGACAAAAACCCTGTAACTCAGAAACGTAAAATCTAAAATTTATAAGAATCGAAAGGGAGCTCATGTCAATAGATATTAACAATTCACCATAATTTCTTGCAAGTTGGTGAAAGCATTCTTGACTTATTGTCCGAAAACTGGAAAATCCCCCTTTTTTTAATGAATAAAACCCCATAACTCGGACACCTAAAATCTAAATTTTATAAAAAACGAAAGGGAGCTCACGTCAATAGATATAAACAATTCACCAAAGTTTTATGCAAATTGGTTAAAGCATTTTTGAGTTACTGTCCGACATGTTGACGACGGACGGACGGACAGAGGTATACCATAATACGTCCCGTAAACGGGCGTATAAAAATGTGTTTTTTGGCCCCTTTTTGGCCCTAAATTCCTAAACGTTTAGGGCAATTACCCCTAAACTCAAACCCAGCTTTCCCTTTGTGATATGGAACCTTGTAGTACAATTTCAGAAAGATCCATACACTTACAAGTTATTGTCCTGAAACTAGAAAAATGCTTGTTTTTTGCCCATTTTTTGGCCCCTAATTCCTAAAATATTGAGGCAATTACCCCCATCATCAATCCCAGCCTTCCCTTTGTGGTATGGTACCTTGCAGTACAATTTTTTAGAGAGATCCATACACTTGAACACAAGTTATTGTCTGGAAACTAGAAAAATGCTTATTTTTGGCCCCTTTTTGGCCCCCAATTCCTAAACGTTTCTGCAATTACCCCCAAACTCAATTCCAGCTTTTCCTTTGTGATATGGAACCTTGTAGTACAATTTCAGAAAGATCCATACACTTAAAACACAAGTTATTGTCATGAAACTAGAAAAATGCTTGTTTTTTGCCCCTTTTTTGGCCCCTAATTCCTAAAATTTTGAGGCAATTACCCCCAAAATCAATCCCAGCATTCCTTTTGTGATATGGAACCTTGTGGTACAATGTCAGAGAGATCCATACACTAACACACAAGTTATGTCTGGAAGTTACAAAAATGCTTATTTTTTGCCCCTAATTCCTTTACTGTTGGTACCATAACCCCCAAAATCAATCCCAACCTTCCTTTTGTGGTATTGAACCTTGTGGTAAAATTTCATAGAGATCCATTCACTTAAACTAAAGTTAGAGTGCGAAATCCAATGTGTCTTCGGACAACGCCAGACGACAATGACGACGCCAACGTCATACCAATATACGACCACAAAAATTTTTTTGCGGTCGTATAAAAACTGCAAAATTTTGTTAAAACTACCAATTCGGTGGCAGCAACCCAACAATGGGTTGTTCGATTCGTCTGAAAATATCAGAGCTGATAGATCTTGACCAATTGAACAATTTTACCCCACATCAGATTTGCTCTAAAAGCTTTAGTTTTTGAGATACATGTATAAGCCAAAAACTGCATTTGACCCCTATGTTCTATTTTTAGCCATGGCGGCCATATTTGTCGATGGATCAAAACTTCAGATAAAATTTATCTGAAGTTTTGATCCATCGACAAATATGGCCGAACTAGATACTCATGGATTTTTCTAGCATTCCACAGGGTCCGGTATTCGGACCCATTCCCAATGGCAAATACGTATACCCTACATTTTTCCCAATTTTGGGAGCAAAATTCCCAAACGATCTCAAAATTTATTTTCATCTTTATTATTCATGACAGCGATGTTCATTTTGTTCAACCGCTAGCTTTATGCCGAAAATCGCCAACAAGTAATGTGTAAATCCGAGTAAAATCGTATATGACTGACAAAAACAACATTGAAAAACAATGGATGCCATAAACCGGAAATGAAGACAATAGGTAGCAATAAACAGTTAGGAAAAAATATTAAAATTTTCCCTCATTAATTTTACCATCCCCTTTTCATTGCCTTCTTGCAATATTAAGCTTACTGTTTGTGTCATATATGTGCATATGTATGTAATCAGAATCTTCCATAGATTTCATATCCAGTATATGAAATGGTAAAATATAATTTCTCCTTGGTGTATCCATGGCAACAATCTGTATTTTTTTGTTATAAAATATAGCAAAAAGGGGGGAAAAGATGTCACATATTTCCCCAAAATTTGACCAAAAGTAGAATTTCAATCACTTCAAGTAATACCTTTTCTGAAACTGTTTACATATATCTTTCAATAAATCCAATGAAAATCATATGTCTTTCGTCTCATTTTTTTGTAAAATTGCGTCAAAAACTTCGTGTAGAAAAAATGTGTTTGTAAACATTACATTAGTTTCTGGACCGATGACCGGTCTAGCTATGAAAATACGGAGAGTCAAACAGAAAATAGCCCATAAAACATGTAAAAAATAATCTTGATGTTCTTATAAACCACCTTTGAAGGCTAAATTAGTACTCAGCTGTCTAAATATGAATTTTATTACACAATAACTTTCATATTTGAAAAATCCACCGGGGCCAAAATGCGAAACCAAACTCCTAACTGTGTATTGCTACCTTAATAGTAAATATTTTTTTCAAATTCTCCCCTTTAACTAATTTTCTGTGTTCTGCTAGCTAAAACGAGTAAAATGGCCTTTTATTTTTGAAAATTGGTTGAGTAATGAATATTTTATGAAGGTTAGCAGTTGACACTGAAACGCGACAAAAACTGATTTAAAGAAAGGTGCCAAGTCAAAGTGTAAAATCTTGTTTCTACCTCAATTTTTGGCAAAATCTTAAAAACTATACCTCTTTTGTCAGTTTTTTAATGTTGAAAATCTTTATAAAACCTCTGATGATGCAAAATTGTACAAAATTTAACAATTTCAAGCATGAAAATGTTAATCTTTATGTTTAATGTATACCAAAGACTTGATTAAAACACTTGGTAATGGGGAATCAATTTCTTACAGCTGAATCAACTATACATTTAATATATGTCAAAATGTAACATGAAATCTTGATAAAAATAATAATTTGATATATTCGCAAGAAAAAATACAAAACATTCAATACTTAGGCTACTACAAACTGCGCAATCCTCCAGAAGCAAGGGTTAAGCAAATAGAGTACAATTATATGCTTTGTGTCAAAATGTCTAATTTTGGTTGCTAAGGACTGTAAACAATAAAATTGACATGTATTGTCATTCTTAAACACTTAATCCCATCAGAAGTTGATTTAGAATCTAAATATCAATAGATTTGTGGTATGAAAAGTCTTAAATTGTACAATTTTGAGCTTGGTAATTATGCCATAAGGTAGCAATAAACAGTTAGGAAAAAATATTAAAATTTTCCCTCATTAATTTTACCATCCCCTTTTCATTGCCTTCTTGCAATATTAAGCTTACTGTTTGTGTCATATATGTGCATATGTATGTAATCAGAATCTTCCATAGATTTCATATCCAGTATATGAAATGGTAAAATATAATTTCTCCTTGGTGTATCCATGGCAACAATCTGTATTTTTTTGTTATAAAATATAGCAAAAAGGGGGGAAAAGATGTCACATATTTCCCCAAAATTTGACCAAAAGTAGAATTTCAATCACTTCAAGTAATACCTTTTCTGAAACTGTTTACATATATCTTTCAATAAATCCAATGAAAATCATATGTCTTTCGTCTCATTTTTTTGTAAAATTGCGTCAAAAACTTCGTGTAGAAAAAATGTGTTTGTAAACATTACATTAGTTTCTGGACCGATGACCGGTCTAGCTATGAAAATACGGAGAGTCAAACAGAAAATAGCCCATAAAACATGTAAAAAATAATCTTGATGTTCTTATAAACCACCTTTGAAGGCTAAATTAGTACTCAGCTGTCTAAATATGAATTTTATTACACAATAACTTTCATATTTGAAAAATCCACCGGGGCCAAAATGCGAAACCAAACTCCTAACTGTGTATTGCTACCTTAATAGTAAATATTTTTTTCAAATTCTCCCCTTTAACTAATTTTCTGTGTTCTGCTAGCTAAAACGAGTAAAATGGCCTTTTATTTTTGAAAATTGGTTGAGTAATGAATATTTTATGAAGGTTAGCAGTTGACACTGAAACGCGACAAAAACTGATTTAAAGAAAGGTGCCAAGTCAAAGTGTAAAATCTTGTTTCTACCTCAATTTTTGGCAAAATCTTAAAAACTATACCTCTTTTGTCAGTTTTTTAATGTTGAAAATCTTTATAAAACCTCTGATGATGCAAAATTGTACAAAATTTAACAATTTCAAGCATGAAAATGTTAATCTTTATGTTTAATGTATACCAAAGACTTGATTAAAACACTTGGTAATGGGGAATCAATTTCTTACAGCTGAATCAACTATACATTTAATATATGTCAAAATGTAACATGAAATCTTGATAAAAATAATAATTTGATATATTCGCAAGAAAAAATACAAAACATTCAATACTTAGGCTACTACAAACTGCGCAATCCTCCAGAAGCAAGGGTTAAGCAAATAGAGTACAATTATATGCTTTGTGTCAAAATGTCTAATTTTGGTTGCTAAGGACTGTAAACAATAAAATTGACATGTATTGTCATTCTTAAACACTTAATCCCATCAGAAGTTGATTTAGAATCTAAATATCAATAGATTTGTGGTATGAAAAGTCTTAAATTGTACAATTCTGAGCTTGGTAAGTATGCCATAAGGTAGCAATAAACAGTTAGGAAAAAATATTAAAATTTTCCCTCATTAATTTTACCATCCCCTTTTCATTGCCTTCTTGCAATATTAAGCTTACTGTTTGTGTCATATATGTGCATATGTATGTAATCAGAATCTTCCATAGATTTCATATCCAGTATATGAAATGGTAAAATATAATTTCTCCTTGGTGTATCCATGGCAACAATCTGTATTTTTTTGTTATAAAATATAGCAAAAAGGGGGGAAAAGATGTCACATATTTCCCCAAAATTTGACCAAAAGTAGAATTTCAATCACTTCAAGTAATACCTTTTCTGAAACTGTTTACATATATCTTTCAATAAATCCAATGAAAATCATATGTCTTTCGTCTCATTTTTTTGTAAAATTGCGTCAAAAACTTCGTGTAGAAAAAATGTGTTTGTAAACATTACATTAGTTTCTGGACCGATGACCGGTCTAGCTATGAAAATACGGAGAGTCAAACAGAAAATAGCCCATAAAACATGTAAAAAATAATCTTGATGTTCTTATAAACCACCTTTGAAGGCTAAATTAGTACTCAGCTGTCTAAATATGAATTTTATTACACAATAACTTTCATATTTGAAAAATCCACCGGGGCCAAAATGCGAAACCAAACTCCTAACTGTGTATTGCTACCATAACAATACCGGGTCAATTCCGGGGACGGATAAGGGTAATTCCGGGTTTGCCGATCAAATACAATAAAAAAATAATAATTCCAGGCAGGTGACAAAATACATGTTGATGATGAAATATAAACACTAGAATTGAAAACCAAAAGATATATGGGAAAACAAGAAAAAACAGGAAATAATTTATACAGAAACTCAAAATTACTTTTAGTCAAGGATTTGTATTGTTTTGGTTCACAAATTTTCAAGTCAAAATCCAATAAAATGTGACAGTAATTTTCCTAATCATTAATAAATGTTGATATTACATGTAGATGTTTTTATAGTGTAAACATATAACTACAATTCCAAGAGGTAATTTCTTCTCTATTTTGAAGGGCCAGTAAAATTCTGGAAGTTTCTTACTTTATTTTCACAATAAAAGATAATTTTAATAATTTAATTTTGGATGTAACACGTCTTCTGATTGGCTGACGTTGTTTTGTTTATGAGCTCATAGACATAATTTTGTCATGTGACCGTGACGTCATCAACGTTTTTTCATGGTTTACTCCAGTTTAAAATGGAATTTAGACTTAAATTATAAGAAATGACAGTAATATTTTTTCTGTCTATTCGAAATAACATAAAAAATGTGGTGCACACTTTAAAATAACCCGCTACGCTTTCTTCATAGACAGAAAAATTATTACAGTCATTCCTTAAATAAGCTAAACACACTTAAGCTCAAATCTGGTATATTTGCTGTTTTCCCTATTTCATTGAAAAGCGCGTGAAAAAATTCCCAAAACTGGCCAGGGTCCTTTTTCCCAAAATACACAGAAAAAACTGGATACCCTAAGGAACATTTAGTTAAAGTTTGAAGGTATTTGGCCCAGTAGTTTCAGAGGAGAAGATTTTTGAAATAGTTTACGACGACAGACGACGACGACGGACGCCAAGTGATGGCATAAGCTCACATGAGGTCCTTCCGGCCCCGGTGAGCTAAAAAGGAGAAAATTGATTAATTGTGTGATTTTTCAAGGTCTAGGGATCATAAATCTGCAAAATATCATCAAACCAGAACAAAATTTAAACTTGATCTGAAACTTGTCAGACATCGGTAACCTATAAAACCAAATATCAATATAATATCTTTAAGTGTGATGAAAAATCTGTAACTTGTCATGGTTAACCTATAAACCAAAAAGTCCAAGGACCATAACGGCAAAGAATCAGCCGATGGGAACAAAATTTAAACTTGATCTGTAACTTGTCATGGTTAAACTAAATGCCAAATATGAAGTCAATATCTTCAAGCATGATGAAACAAGAATGTGTCCATAGTACACCGATGCCCACTTGCACTATCATATTGTTCAGTGGACTGAAATGGGGTTCAAAACTCTAATTTGGCATTAAAATTAGAAATATCATATCATAGGGAACATGTATACTAAGTTTCAAGTTGATTGGACCTCAACTTCATCAAAAACTACCTTGACCAAAAAATTTAACCTGACACGGGACAGACAGACGAACGAAAATATTATTGTTATCACACATTATCTTAACAAGACTCTAAACTTTAAAAGCTACAAATATAGGATAAGCTAAAAAGACTTTATTAGTATATGGAAAGTACATTAGAAATTGTCATTCAAAGAAACAAAATGTTTTCAAAAATCCGCAAAAAAGGGTTTTCTTCTAATGTGAATCAACTATAAACACGTTTGAATAAAATTGAATCGGAAAACATGTTACCAAAGTCATGATCAAACCCGGCTATTTTTGGCTCAGTGGTGTACATTTCAGCATTTGTTTTTTTTAAACTGTCTGACGACATAGTAAAGGCATGGTTGGGAGAATTTACTTTCTATTGAAATTATAATAGCGTTTTTTGGACATTAGAGAAACAGATTCTTACATTGTTAGCAGTAGATTATCGTGTTTCTCCAATCTTGATAGTTAAATTATTGAATTTTAAATCCTTGCAGAGGCTCGGACTTAAAATTCCATATTTAACTATCTCTATTGGGGAAACACGATAATCCACTGCTAACAATGAAAGAATCTATATTTCCTTAATACTTTATATACATCTTTCTTTAAAAACATAGACATAATTTATAAATACAATGAAGAATTGATATTAATAGTTGTAATACAAAGATCCACTTGTTTTTATAAGGGCTCACTGCATGCCATAGGGGCCCTGCTCTAATTATGCTTAAGTGCATCCCTATATAATAAAACCTAATTGTATCAGGTAAATTTTTCCTGCTACTGGTCTTGGCTTAGCATATTAAAGGGTACAATGTAGTAAAAATATCACTTCTTTAAGTCATCTCTGTGATCATTAAAAAATCTTTGAAATTCATAATTAATATACATTGTAATATAAGAAAAATATGTTATTAATTAATATTGTTTTGGGTTATAAATTGTAAAAAACTTGAAAATGATAAAGTTCTAATCAGTGAATCATAATTTCAGGAAATTGATATTTAATACTACAATTATCAGATAAATCTTTGACCTACAATGTACAAGCCTGTAGTATATCAGCTTGATTAATTGTTATTATTCATGGTAAAAATGTCCAGATGTTTGACAAAATCTGTTTACATGCTAGTAAAATCTGTTGGAATTTGGAAACCTCTGTATTAGATACACCACAAGGGTGACAACCTGAGAAGGTGTATCTAATTTACACCCAAAGATATATATTGCTTTATGTTAAATTATCTATAATTTAGGAGGGGGTCTTTCATGAATTCTACCTTATTTATTAGATACACCTTTTACAACCCCAGATATTCATGATATTATAATACATGTATATATATATGTAAAATGAAAAATATAACTATGGCTGGGATTTTTTTGTAGATTAATTAGGCCGTAAGTTTTCTTGTTTGAATTGTTTTACATTTGTCCTTTTATAGCTGACTATGCGGTATGGGCTTTGCTCATTGTTGAAGGCTGTACGGTGACCTATAGTTGTTAATTTCTGTGTCATTTGGTCTCTTGTGAATAGTTGTCTCATTCGTAATCACACCACATCTTCTTTTTTTTATACATATTGAATATGGTAGCTAGAAAACAACCAACCATAGAAATGCAAACTTTCAATTACATTTTGTACCTCCAAAACAGGAGGGATCAATATATTAATACACTGAGGTTTAGGGTTTAAAATTGGGTTTAATACTGCACATCAGTAAAATCTGCATTATATCTTTGAATATATATTCTTTTAAAATATTTCATTTGATACAAAATAACTTAGAATAGTAATTTTAATAATCACTAGAGCTTCAACTTTTAAAAAAATGTGCTTCACTGAGCGCAGCTGGATACAACCATAGAGGTCCAATCCTGAACAGTTAGGATAAAAATGGACACAATATTCAAGCTTGATGCAGGTCCGAATTTGGATTTTAATTAAATATTTGACACATTATAGGTTTCTGTCACAGAATAAATGTATTGGAAGAACTTGAAATTGGTTAAATGATTTGAATTTATTTTCAATTGAAGATTTCATGCTGTTGTGCAATACAATGTGCTGTTGTGCAATACTTAGTAAATCTGTTTTTAGACTATACACAAAGAAATAGCAAAATAACAAGTGTACTATCTGAATATAGTCATGATAGTCAGAACTGCAAATTCTAGCTCTTTTGACCTAGATTAATTTAATTCTGAAATTTAACAGCAATACACCAATCTACATAACAACCTGTGATTCAGTAAGATCAATATATTACCAAGGTAGCTGTATAGTTTGATGAAAATCCAAGTTGATTTGAAAAAGTTATTAAAAAATTTAAAGTGTACTATCTAAATTTTGTCCGAACTGCAAATTCTAGCTTTTTTTACCAAGATTAATTTAATTCTGAAATTTGACAGCAATACACCAAACTACATCATGACCTGTGATTCAGTAAGATCAATATATTACTAAGGTAGCTGTATAGTTTGATGAATATCCAAGTTGATTTGAAAAAGTTATTAAAAAATTTAAAGTGTACTATCTAAATTTTGTCCGAACTGCAAATTCTAGCTTTTTTTACCAAGATTAATTTAATTCTGAAATTTGACAGCAATACACCAAAATACATAACTACCTGTGATTCAGTAAGATCAATATATTACCAAGTTAGCTGTATAGTTTGATGAAAATCCAAGTTGATTTGAAAAAGTTATAAACAGAATTAAAGTGTACTATCTGAATATAGTCTGAACTGCAAATTATAGCTTTTTTGACCTAGATTAATTTAATCCTTAAATTTGACAGCAATACACCACACTACATAATGACCTGGGATTCAGTAAGATCAATATATTACTAAGATAGCTGTATAGTTTGATGAAAATCATAGTTGATTTGAAAAAGTTATAAAAAAAATTAAAGTGTACTATCTGAATTTTGTCTGAACTGCAAATCCTAGCTTTTTTTACCTAGATTAATTTAATCCTTAAATTTGACAGCAATACATCAAACTACATAACGACCTGTGATTCAGTAAGATCAATATATTACCAAGGTAGCTGTATAGTTTGATGAAAATCCAAGTTGATTTGAAAAAGTTATAAAAATAATTAAAGATGCATATCTGAATTTAATCATTTTTTTTGTACCTATTAATTAAATTATTTAATTTCACAGCAATGAACCAAACTACCAAATAAACTGGAATTTTGAAAGATCTATATTTAATTTAGTTAGATGGGCTGATTTACACCAGTCAAGACTAAACTTGAAGGTCCAGATTAGTCGAGACAGGTCAAGACTGGTCGAGCCTTGGTCGAGACCATTTCAGACGACACCAAGTTCAGCAAGTACTGAATCAGACTAATTAAGTAAAGTCGAGACCTAGTTGAGTACAGTTAAGTACTGTCGAGACAATGTCGACACTAGTCGAGTAAAATATGTGCTCGACTTTACTGGTCGAGCACAAAATCTGGTCTTTTCAGACTCTTGAGCAGTTTGTAGTGATACTTTAAGCAGCCCAACATGTATTGCGTATTGAACAGTGAAAATTACTTTACATAATGATTTCGCCTTCAGGCTAACTTGATTGGTAGATTTTCATCCAAATTTCAGAAAAAATCGGTCGGGTGGGAGGATTTTATTTTTTAATTTGTATTCCCTATATTACACTGACATGGTTTTGAGAACAGTAACATGATTTGTATCTACCAAAGATGCTGTTTCTTACTTGGTATCTGCATAATAATAAATTGTGCCTTTCCAGTAAATATTTTTACTACATAGCAAAACATAGAGACTTCTAAATTATCCCTTGTAAATTTTGAACAGGATGTAATGAAGCCAAATAAACATGAAAAATGTCACAATATAAACCGGTAACAGAAATGAACAAAATCCGCAAATCTGCAAATCCTAAAATTTATAAAATAAAATAAATGAAGGCGGGACATTTCATACAGAGTATATATCTCCCAATTGATACGATATTCCTGGGCTTGTGTTTCCTATCATGATTTCCTTGATAGAGGATTGCTGCTCACAAGGAAGCTATTAAACCAAGAGTTCCAAATGGTGAAGTTGAAATCATCCCTTCGTAAATTGTACGGACGCCATCACATGTTGGTTGACCTTTATGGAATAACCGTTCCACAGATGATATCGGATATGTTCCTTATGTTGTAACTACAATACCCTTCCCTTTTCACGAATGTGACTTACCGAATTAGACTATTTACCGGATTTGTAATAACATAAGCAACACGACATGTGGAGCAGGATCTGCTTACCCTTCCGGAGCACCTGAGATCACCCCCAGTTTTTGGTGGGGATCGTGTTGCTTAGTCTTTAGTTTTTTATGTTGTGTCATCTGTACTATTATTTGTCTGTTTGTCTTTTTATTTTTGGCCATGGCGTTGTCAGTTTGTTTTCGATCTATGAGTTTGACTGTCCCTCTGGTATCTTTTGCCCCTCTTTCAGATGGGTGGGTGGTATGAAAATCTATCAATTAATTTGAATTGGCCTTAGCTGTATACAGAGGCAGATTTAGAGGGAGCACCCCGCCCCCTTTTTTGTGGGAAAACTTTTGTTGCTTATATAGGGTAGTACTGGAGCAGGCTTGCATTTTTTTAATTGTAATCTCGGTCCTGCCTTTTTATTTTTCACTTTATTTGGTCCTGCCTTTATTTTAAAAGTTTATCCAGGTTTTTTGCCCAGTTGCTCATCCTGCCATTTTTTGAAATTCCTGTCCTGCCATTTTTTTTACTCAAAAGTCCTGTCCTGCCTTTTTTTTGAAAAATTTCATCCTAGCTCCCCCCCCCCCCCCCATAAAAATCAAATGGTAGTTCCCTAAGTCATCATGATCAGAAACCAGATATAATCAAAGCGCGAAAGCGCTGTAAAGGCAGTTAATTACAGGTTGTGTGTATTTTTAGTCCAGTTATATCATTATCTTGCATAGTACAGTGTACTTATCAGAGGTGGCTTTCAGTATTTAAGATTTAGAGTTCTCTAATGATATTGAACAAGTTTTATGAATGTCATATTCTGAGCACTATATGAAGGCGTTTGTTCTCACTTGTTTATGAACTTGTGCATTATATCCAGTTTGTACCTTTTTTATCTATGTTTATAGTCAAATTAGTTATCAAAGGTACCAGGATTATAATTTAATACGCCAGACTCGCGTTTCATCTACATAAGACTCATCAGTGACGCTCAGATCAAAATAGTTATAAAGCCAAACAAGTACAAAGTTGAAGAGCATTGAGGACCCAAAATTCCAAAAAATTGTGCCAAATACGGCTAAGGTAATCTATTCCTTGGATAAGAAAATCCTTAGTTTTTCGAAAAATTCAAAGTTTTGTAACAGAAAGTTTATAAAAATGACCATATAATTGATATTCAAATACTGTTTAAAATAGTTAGGCATTTTCTTTTTAGAAATAAGTAAATGTTATCAACTGTATTTTATTCAACTCTGCAAATGTGGTGGATGATAGTTGTTTCATTGGCAATCATAACACATCTCTTTATTTATATAATGATCTATATTCAACGACCTCAGGTACAAAAAAAATGTATGTAACTAAACTGTGATGGGAAACCTTTGACTTCTTTCTTTTATATAAACTTTTGATTTGGTACCATAGAACTATGTAGAATAAATGTACATTGCATCATGTCAACTCTTTCAATGACAATACTTTTTTAGAAACTATAACTCCAAGCAAAATTATATTTCCAAGTTTAAAGTAATTTATGAATGAAAAAAGGAGTTCTTAATTAAGAAATAAACTGATTCGCTGAGCTCAGCTGGATACACCGCAGAGGTCCAACCCTGAACAGTTGGGGCAAAAATGGACACAATATTCAAGCTTGATACAGGTCTGTATTTGGATTGTAATTAAATATTTTACATATTATAGTTTTGGAATAAATGTAGTCAAAGAACTTGAAATCGGTTATATGAATTGAATTTATATTCAATTAAAGATTTCTTGCTGTTGTGCAATACTTAATAAATCTGTTGCCAGACTATAAACAAATAAAGTTCAATTTCTTCTCAATGTCATATTTGAAATTTATGAAAATCTATAGGGAGATTACATCAATAGCTATAAATAATTCACCCAAGTTTCATGCGAACTGCTTAAAGCATTTTTGAGTTGTTGTCCAACAACAGTGCACACGCTGAAATGTCTCGCCTTCTTTACTAATCACTGATATTATGTTGATAGTCCTTAATATAAAGCTTTATTACAACTGTCACATAAACTTAACATTAACCAAGAAAACTAAACATTGACCAATGAACCATGAAAATGAGGTCAAGGTCAGATGAACCATGCCAGGCAGGCATGTACAGCTAACAATTCTTCCATACAACAAATATAGTTGACCTATTGCCTTTAGTTTAAGAAAAACAGACCAAAACACAACTAGATACGCCCGCAGAGGTCCAACCCTGAACAGTTGGGGCAAAAATGGACACAATATTCAAGCTTGATTCAGGTCTGAATTTGGATTGTAATTAAATATTTGACATATTATAGGTTTCTGAATAAATGTAGTCAAAGATCTTGAAATTGGTTATATGAATTGAATATGCAATTAAAGATTTCTTGCTGTTGTGCAATACTTAGTAAACCTGTTGTCAGACTATAAACAAATAAAGTTCAATTAATTCTCAATGTCATATTAGAAATTTATGAAAATAAAAAGGGAGCTTACAACAATAGATATAAACAATTCACCAAAGTTTCATGAGAATTGGTGACAGCATATTTGAGTTATTGTTCGAAAACTGGAAAATCACCCATTTTTTTAATGAATAAAACCCCATAACTCAGAAATGTAAAATGTAAAATTTATAAAATTCTAAAGGGAGCTTACATCAATACATACAAACAATTCACCAAAGTTTCATAAGAATTGCTGTAAGCATTTTAGAGTTTTTGTCCGAAAACTGGAAAATCCCCCCTTTTTTTATGAATAAAACCCCGTAACTCGGAAACGTAAAATCTAAAATTTATAAAAATCGAAAGGGAGCTCATGTCAATAGATATAAACAATTCACCACAATTTCTTGCAAGTTGGTGAAAGCATTCTTGACTTATTGTCCGAAAACTGGAAAATCCCCCTTTTTTTAATGAATAAAACCCCATAACTCGGAAACGTAAAATCTAAATTTTATAAAAAATAAAAGGGAGCTCACGTCAATAGATATAAACAATTCACCAAAGTTTTATGCAAATTGGTAAAAGCATTTTTGAGTTAATGTTCGACATATTGACGACGGACAACGGTATACCATAATACGTCCTGTAAACGGGCGTATAAAAACTTAACAGAGCAATGAACTGTGAAAATGAGGTCAAGGTCAAATAAAACCTGCGCGACTGACATAAAGATCATAAAATATTTCCATACACCAAATATAGTTGACCTATTGCATATAGTATTAGAAAAAAAGACCAAAACTCAAAATCTTAACTTTGACCACTGAACCATGAAAATGAGGTCACGGTCAAATGACACCTGCCAGCTAGACATGTACATCTTACAATCATTCCATACACCAAATATAGTAGACCTATTGCATACAGTATAAGAAAAACAGACCAAAACACAAAAACTTAACTATAACTACTGAACCATGAAAATGAGGTCAAGGTCAGATGACACCTGCCAGTTGGACATGTACACTTTACAGTCCTTCCATACACCGAATATACTTGACCTATTGCTTATAGTATCTGAGATATGGACTTGACCACCAAAACTTAACCTTGTTCACTGATCCATGAAATGAGGTCGAGGTCAAGTGAAAACTGTCTGACGGGCATGAGGACCTTGCAAGGTCGCACATACCAAACATAGTTATCCTACTACTTATAATAAGAGAGTATTTAACATTACAAAAAATGATAACTTTTTTTTCAAGTAGTCACTGAACTATGAAAATGAGGTCAAGGACATTGGACATGTGGCTGACGGAAACTTCGTAACATGAGGCATCCATATACAAAGTATGAAGCATCCAGGTCTTCCACCAACTAAAATATAAAGCTTTTAAGAAGCTATCCCTATGTCGAGCTTTCTGCGACAAAAGTCGCAGGCTCGACAAAAACTTGAAAATCCCAATAAAACACCATAACTCAGAAATGTAAAATCTAAAATTTATAAAATTCTAAAGGGAGCTTACGGATTGATAATTTAGTCTTAGATGCAAGATTTTTATATCAGTTGTTAGTGGCTTTGAACTAGCTGTCAGTAACTGCAAGTACTCTCAGATCTGTACTTTCTGTCTTTTTCTTGTTTGGATGTACAACTACCCGACCACATCCACTTGTATTTGTATTTATCCATCTGATGAGTTAAGCCTCTTTCAAGTGATTTTTATAGTTTGTTCTTATATTGTACTGTTACACCACTGTCCCAGGTTAGGGGGAAGGTTGGGATCCCGCTAACATGTTTAACCCCGACACATTCTGTATGTACATGTATGTGCCTGTCCCAAGTCAGGAGCCTGTAATTCAGTGGTTGTCGTTTGTTTATGTGTTGCATATTTGTTATATTCGTTCATTTTTTGTACATAAATTAGGCCGTTAGTTTTCTTGTTTGAATTGTTTTACATTGTCATTTCGGGCCTTTTATAGCTGACTATGCGGTATGGGCTTTGCTCATTGTTGAAGGCCATACTGTGACCTATAGCTGTTAATTTCTGTGTCATTTGGTCTCTTGTGAGAGTTATCTCATTGGCAATCATACCACATCTTCTTTTTTATATTTACATCAACAGATATAAACAATTCACCAAAGTCAAGGTGAGACAACAAAACTTAGTGGTAAGATCTCTGAAATTTTTTACACGGTACAAGTTTTTCTCATTGTTGGAGATTGTACGGTAACAGTAACACCTGTAACTGCTTAAACCCATTTCTTATGCACTTTAGTTCGATAAACTCACTGAATATCATACCACATCTCCTTATTTTTATATGCATTACAATTTAAATGTGCATGTAATTATAAATATATATATATCAGAACAAAATTCATTGCGTCACTTTTATTTCTGCATCCTTTGGCACAATACAAGTTTTAAAATTACACAACATAAAACAACTAAATGTTATTTCAGATGAAAGTTTTGTTTCAGTTCCATTCATAGGATTTGTTAGAATTTTGTATGTTTTGCCAAGTCCAATAATTCGCTCTATGTGCACATGTTAATTGGAGACTTCTCTATCCCGTATAAGAGTTTTGGAACTAATTCTGTTTCTTTTTTTGAAAAAAGTTAGCAAACAAATCTTGCACATTTAAACCTTTGTCTGCCATCACACTGTCACCTGGATCACATAACTGAACTACATTTTGTATTCTACATCTTTCAACTATTTCATAGTCACTGGTAGAACCAACATATGCAGTAGAGACATAGTTGACTAAACCACCAGGCGTCGAACATACAAGTATTTTCAGTGTTTCTGTTTTTATATGATGAAAAGGTTGCCTGAGCTCTAGGAGCTTTAGTTTTATCACGGGATATTCTGTGCTGTCAATAATAATCCAAGTCGTAGGAAACTTTAATTTGAAGTTGGATGGCGAAAAATGCCTGACTAAACCACTAGATGGCCAAGTGTTAGCCTCACACCACTGTTTAGGCATAAAAACAATCCATGTATATACACAATATTCTTAACACTAGATTCAATCTAGAATCTAGAAAGTTCAAAGTTGGTTGTATAATGCCTCAATTTCATCAAAGTCATAAAAAAACTGATTTTCAACTGACACCCTATCAATTTGAAAATATATGTATCTCAAACAATGTGCTGTTGGACCAAGTGTGGTCAAAACAAATAAAAATTTAGTATACAACTCTAAACTGGTATAAAAATGCATGGCTGTGTCACGTGTCTTCATTTCAAAATTCTCTGCTGAAAACATAGACATTGATGGTGTTTGCGTAATTCCATCTTTGAAGCTCAACATTAGCTCAGCAGTTAACGTTGGTGGTGGACAGTCATAAATCCTTTCTGCAGTATGAATGACTTCTTCAGGAAAACCAACTTTACAATCAAAACTTTCCTCTAGATTTCTACTACAATATTCATCAAGTTTAGTTCTTTTGTTTTCACACGAAACTGCCCTGATTTTTCTTTTTGCGGTTGATTCAGTCTCTTGCTTGGTCCAGGAAAATAGGCTGGGAATGGCAGTAGACTTAGGTCTCTGTATGGTGGGTTTGCGCCCTGAAAAAGGTTATAAAACATTAGTTTTTTGATAATTAAATGAACTTCCATTAGCAATGTATACTTTGTATTACCTGGCGAAATATTAACTAGATTTATTCATTACAATCTGGATAAAACTATGTTTGCCTGATTCAATGTACATGATGTATGTTATGTAAATCCAAAGGACAAACAATGAGAGACTTATGCAACAAACGTACATTGTTTGTACCTAAATAACTATAATATTGATGAGAGCATGTCATTGTTTTGTTCCTGTTAACATTGTCATTGATATTTTTCAAGAAAGTCTATGAGGCATAGCTTATGCATTCCTGTCATTACTACATTAGCATAATTAGTGCTAAAATAATTCTCAGTATGATATACCTCTTGTAAGAAATCATTATAACTGTAGCAATCACCAAAAAAATCTCAAACAGATCACATTGAATCGTAATCCAAAAAATTATGACGTCTTGAATTAACCACCCCCTTTTATTCTAAAACGATAATTGCGGTTGTAAACAGGCTTTGGTCTATTCGCATGGCGATTACATATATAACTATATATTTCAAAAAGAAAATAGAGTTTTACCATGAATAGTTTCCTGCACGTAGTCTTTTTCAGTAAAATGTGCCTTGCAAACAACAGCTGATTGAGATGGACTCCACGATGAAATCGTGTTCTCGTCCAATCTGCGTTTGGGCCATGGCGTTGATCCAACTTTTCCTTCTTTTTAAGTCATTTGGAAATGCATGTCCTTCTCTTAAATGACATCCAGGTACACAACAACAAGTACTTGGCATCGTTAATTTAAAATGTAACTGAAATAGTTGCACAGTGCAGAAACCGGAAGTTGAGGAACAGGATCGGCTACCACGGCGCCACCTATTCAGGAACGATAATTTGCTACTTTATATAACTGCGAAATAACAATAACGTTAGACGGGTTCACGTGCATAAACAGAAATGCGCTTTAAATTGTATAATATAATTACTGTTCAGTCGACTCTTAATTATTATATCAACGACTGAAATGATTTATAAACATCTAGATTGCAGATAACACTCGAAATTAACCCGAGCTCTTTCCACACGGAATTCAAATAATTCTAGTTTGTCAATCGGTTGACTGCTTATAATGCAAAATACAAATATATCAAAAGTTTTTTAAACTAACAAAACACAATGATCGTTTCTCTATTTCCCAATGTAAATGAAATGAAACAAAAAACATTTTATATCACAATAAAAAGAGGAGAGAATTCAACATTTCCGGATCTACTTGGAGCCTAATGACCCCCCACGTAGATAAGTTGGATATCGCGGAAGGAAGGATTAACCCGGCAACTAGAAAGGCATTAAAGCACTGCCTTTAAAAATCTAAAATATGTAAGGATGTGTCCGAGGACACAATGGCCCCGCTCAAGCTTTGCAATCTTCCAAGTTATAAAAGGGCATACATGTAACTCTCAAACGGTAAATGACTCTCTGCCCAAATTCAAACTTTGTCTGCATGTTTTGGTTCTAAGCATAGTTTTTTTTTTCAAAAAAATTTAGATAAGCCAAATGAGTTTGAGTGCAGAAACGAGAGAAAAATTGGACCTTCCAAGTGTTAAAGGGGCATAACTCTAAAACGGCAAATTACTCACTGTTAATATAAGAAATCTGTCAGTGTACTGTTTTGGTTCAAAGCATTGTGTATAAATTTCATAAAATTTGGATCCGCCAAAATAAAGTGCAGAAATGAAAAAAAATGCAATTTTCCAAGTTATAAAGGGGCATAACTCTAGAATGGTAAATTAGTCACTACCAATATCCTCCCTGTCTGCATGTTGTGATTTTTAGCATTGTGTATGAGTTTCATAACAAACTTAAGTAAGATTGCGGAAATGAAAAAAAGAGTAACACTTAATGGTCCATTCGCCTTGCAGCAGGGGCATAAACACGGAAAAGGGTGGTAAATGGTTATTTTGATGCAACGCATTAAGCTATTTTCATTTCACTACTTCTGTGTAAAAAACTGATTATGTACCATGTTTTGTGAAATTGTTAAAAAAAAAAAGCAACGTGCAAGTAAATGTAATTTTTAGTTCATCATGAAATGACAATAATATTTCAATTTCTTCCATGCACATGATGATGTCATCACACACACACCCTTTTGCGACCCTCATTGATGCAAACTACATTGTACATGCTACCATCAACCAAAAGCTAATATAAACATGGTTTTTCCTTAGGATAAAATTTGTGTGCTTGATAAAGAACAGTTAAATAAAACCAAATATGAACTACAGCAAACCAAGGACCACGTAGTTATAAGCTGACTTGGAATATTCACTTCAAATGAATACTGCATTACTGGGAGGTCAACTATTTGTTGGCACGGTGCCACCCAACCCTCTCCTATAATAACCTGGGACAGTAATATAATACAGCTTTATGAGCATGATGAGAGCAAAATTCATAAGTGTGGTGATAAAAAGCTTTCCAACAGAATGTTAATTTCTTAATCAAAACTGTGCTTAAACCCTAATTTACTTTAGTCATGTTAGTACAAAATGTAGCTTAATTTGAACAAAAGCATTATTTTTTTTGTAACTGATGCCCTACTCGCACTATCTTTTTTTATGTTCAGTGGACCGTGAAATTGGGGTCAAAAACTCTAATTTGGCATTAAAATTAGAAATATCATATCATAGGGAACATGTGTACTAAGTTTCAAGTTGATTGGACTTCAACTTCATCAAAAACTACCTTGACCAAAAACTTTAACCCAACACATGACAGACAGAAGGACGAACGGATGCACAGACCAGAAAACATAATGCCCCTCTACTATTGTATATTTTTGTACATGTAGCTGGGGAATAAAAATTTTGCACAGCATGTTTTTTTTTTTATAACTCAAACAGGTCATTTTTATATTTCAAAACATGAAAATTCAGCCACCTCTTGCAAAGGCTATTTTTTTAAGAACTAGCTACAGTACTTGCAGAACTAACAATAAGAAATAACTACGTGTATTGTTACTTCCAGGACTAATTGCCAAATTGTGTTTCTGGACAAGGAGCTGATTCAGGGGCAGATCCAGCCATTTTCAAAAGGGGGGGTTCCCAACCCAGGGTAAAGGGGGGTCCAAATATACATTCCGATACAAATGAATTGCTTGTCCAGAAAGGGGGTTGGGGGGACTAGGGGGGGGGCACCCCTGGATCCACCACTGGGGTCCAACCCAGGAGAAACCGCAGGGAGAGAGGGGGGTTTAAAATATGTCCCCATTCAAATAACTTGATCGTAAAACCAAGGCCGGTATCGGGTCTGTTCGCGCCCAATACACGTTCGCCCCCTAGGTCCGTTCGCACCCTTTTTTTATTCAAAAACCTGATAAATTTTTAGATGTTTTGTAAAATATTTTTATTTTCATAAATAAAAATTCGGGAATTTTTAAATGAAATATTGTTTTAAATTGATTTGATGATTAATTATTAAATGTTAATTATGTATGATTACTGCTAATTGGTATTTATACACAGCCTAATATGATGTTATTGTTGGGTGTTTAAAAATCATGATTGTTGTCATGGTTGTTTTAACTTGCTTTAAATGTAAATACTGCATGTATTTAGCTTGGTATGAGTATAACTTTGAAGATTTTAAATAAAAAACATGAAAGATAATTGTTTTTAACAGCTTGGCTCCTTTGATCTCATGTGTGTCATAATCTCACTTTATTCATAAACAATGAAAAAAAATATTTATAGCAATACACTATCCAAAACATGATTACGAATTATTCAACATATAAAAAAAAAACGTTGTCAGAATCCCATTTCCTTTTGAAACAATAAAAAAGAAATATTTATAGCAATACACTAACCAAAACATGATTAAGATTTTATCAACACCTAAAAAAACGTTGTCAGAATCTCACTTTATTTAGAAACAATGAAAAAAATAATTTATATATATATATATATATATATATTTGTTTAACATGCACACGTATAAAAATTGCGGTTTTTATCCAACGCAATCATAGGTTTGAACGTTGTTTTCAATTTAGACTTGTATATATATAGATATATATAGAGCAATACACTTACCTAAACATGATTAAAAATTATTCAACACAAAACTAAAATACTGGTCGTCAGAATCTCACTTAATTTAAAAACAATGAAAAAAAAATGTTAATAGCAATACATTTACCATTTACCATGACACAAAAAAAACCTTGTCAGAATCTCACTTTATTTAGAAACAATGAAAAAATATATATTTATAGCAATACACTTACCAAAACTCGTTTACAAATTATTAAACACAAAACCAATAAAAATTGGGCGCGAACGTGTAGGGTGCGAACTGACTTTGGGTGCGAACGTGTAGGGTGCGAAAGTGAAAGGGGGCGAACGTGCATGGGGGCGAACGTGATTGGGCGTGAACGGACCCGGATTCACCAAGGCCAGGGGTTCTGACAGCCCGTTCTTCCAATCTTTACACTGCACAGACATAAATCCATTGTGTCAATAATTATAGTCCTATAAGTCCCTAGTTATGTGTATTTCATATAATCAGTATTATTATAATTTTGTTTATTACTATACATAAAAATGCTTCTATCTGACAGTCTGAAGCAAAATATTTACATCCAACATGTACATGATTTTTGACCAATCCCACCAATCTATATAATCTTTTAATTAGTTATACTAAAACAAAGCTTTTCTCTTGTCAACTGGAAATTATTTTAATTCAGTTTAACAACAAAACCACATACAATTTTAATCAGGGTATAGCAATATCTCGGGTCGCAGAGTGCTACACGTGTCCAAATCAAAACAATAACAAGTATTTACATCGCTTCATTTTCAGTTTCATTTTACAAAGTTCGTTTTATGTGTTTAAATCAAATTGCGTACAAGGCATCAAGAGTTGTCTCCCTAATATTTATCTTTTAACAAGGTAAAAAAAAATTTATACTTATTCTAGTTATTTTTTCCAGACCCCACCTGCTTTCCAAGTAAAAGCGTCGACACTGCTCCTACGTGCGTCGACGTATAAATTACAGAAATAGACATATGAAATGTTAATAAAACCTGGAAAAATATAAACAACATCAATAAAATTGCATAAAATAAGAGAATTTCTGTCAAAAAATGGACGAAAACGCATTTTATTTAACAACAACAAAAACTCACATTTCTTCGATTTGCTCTTGTCTTGATGAATCCTAGTGATCTTAAAAACGCGGGAAATGACGAATGAATCACGCGAGACTAGGAACTGGTAAAAAAACCGCGGTAAATTCGAATGGGAATTAGAAAGAGCTTGATCTTTTAGTTAAATACAGATTTGATAAAAATAACGCGAATACGTCATAAAAATTGTTACTTGTTTAAGTAATGCCCCTGACTGGTCATTGTTTTAGGTCATACAGTGACTTGCATTAGTAAATCCTAGTCTTTGGTCTCTGGTTGATAGTTTATCATTGTCAATCACAATCTATTTAGTTTAATTTAACTGAACTAATCCACATTTTTGTTTAGGGGCCAGCTGAAGCCTGCCTGCGGGTGCAGAATTTCTCGCTGTGTTGAAGACCCATTGGTTGTCTTGGACTGTTTTTCTGCTCTTTGGTCGGGTTGTTGTCTCATATCCAGAAATCAACGCCACTTTGCTTATTTGAATATTATACTAAAGAAATCGGATACGGGTCACGGAAATTATATTGAAATGATAGGGAATTTAGAAAAAATGTCTGTTTTAACTTTGATTTAAGTGAAAGACAGGTTGCCGGGGCAGAAAATAAATATACACAACAATATACACCATTTAAACGAAATATAATGACCGGCGTTGCGAAAATCAAGGTTCCTGAGCTATTTTAAAAATCGAAGCGAGAGGCTTTTAACATTGCAGTATAAAATACAGGCTAAAATGGCTGAAACGTCAAATTTGCAAACTTCGTGTTGAAAATTGGCTATCAAGGTCATTAGAAATACAGGTTGCCGGGGTGAAACTTGAAACTTGAATGTCCAAAGAATAAGCAAGTCCAAACCTTGTATGTGTAGTCGTTGAACTCTAGGTTCCCACGTAAAGTTAAAATGCCTCTATTTCAAGAAGAATAAACTCACGAAAACACTAAAAATTCACTAAATTCGCGTTCATTGTTTTGATTTTGACCGCCTGACAACTTTACGGAAATATCAGAGTGATTATAAACAAGGACTCTGCGACGGGCAACTTATAATATCCGTGTTTTAAAGATTTTAATGATATCAAGCCAGTCCAGTTCAAACTATTATCACGTGGTACAATTCTCATTTACATATAATGAATATTAATTAGCAAAAGTACTACTAATTTCTGGCTATGTTGACACATTCCCCATGCATTTCCATTCTCAACTTTATTCCTTTTTTTTATTACGTTGCAGGTACTTAAAAAATGTGTTGTGCGAACAGACAGAAGTGGCATACGTTCTTACAGATTTCAGAATCTTATAAACAAAAATCTTTGTTTTTTGTAGCTTGACATCACAGAATCGTATCATAATTTTATTTCATAATCGAACAATTTTATTTTTATTATTATTTTAAGTGACCACTGCAGTTTATCACAGAGTTGAATTCAGGAATGAAGTATATAAAAAGCAGTTAACACTTTGTGGATCAATTATGGACGAGACATGGATACTGAATATTCTTCATCAGATGACGAATTGCACAGAGCCATACAGGATTGATAGCTGGAAAAAATCTCTTGAAACTCCATTAGGACTTACTACACACTCAGTGTTTATTCTAATTTCATCAAATATTCAGAAATGTCAATCATTAGAAAAATACGCTAACGCTCTTATCGTGTCAAAGGTAATAGAGTTATGTGCGGTAATGATTGCGGACACAGAGATACCCTTTGTCCTTCGATTGAAAGAAGAAAGGCCATATTACACTCATTTGAGAGACCATTTTATAGATGCTACGAGTATGAACCTGAAACAGATTGCAGATATCATATTTTTATCAGTTAAAAGTAAGTCAATGATAAATACTACAATTAATTTCCACTGTAAATACACATTTTTTATCAAATCGTTGTAAGCAACATCATTTCCATTCCTACACAAAACAAGTCTTTCGTTCAAGCGTATTGATGCTCAGTTAGGGGCCTTTAATTTGATCATTTCACAACAATACATAAAGTGTATTATCACATGTTTTGTACTTATATGTTTGTGTTTTATGTCAAAGAAAAGCCGGTAGTCGGATTCGGTTATTTGTCCTCGGGGTCAATAGCTAAAAGAAAATAGTAGTATACCGCTGTTTTTCAATATCAATATTTACCATCAAAAACCCATATTGACCCCCGAATTTTACTTCCGTAAACATGTCAATCAAAAACAATTAAAAAATTATGTGATAAATAGATCATTACATGTCATTTTTCATATCGGTCTAGGTACATGTATCAGCCCTCGACCAATATAAATACTCGGGCTACGCCCTCTGGCTTGATATGGGATTATCGGGATGATACCAGGGCCAATATGAAAAATGCCATGAAATAATCTATAATTACAGCCTTATCATCAGTAGTTCAGTAACTTTAAAGTGGCATGAAAATACGGATTTTTCTATATAACATTTGCAGTAACATAACGAAGGAAATGATCTGGAGTTCAAGAATGATTTACTTCCATGCATTGTTGTGATTTCTTATTTAAGTTTGTCTTCACTTCTGGTCTTTTCTGGTCATATTAGCTTTCAACTTTTGTTTTTGGTCTTCGATTTACAAATTTTTTTTCCTTGAGCATCAATAAAGAGATAACGTGTGGGAAGGCAAATCATGTGCAGTTAAATTGGAACCGTCTGGAGTATCAGTTTTATTAAATCCTCTTTTCTAAGAATGCCTTTAAACGCAACACCTGTTTTATTTTAAACAACGATCTGTCTGTTACATTAACTTATTTAGTAATGTCAAATATTGTGTTATGTCAAAGGGTTCACTTTGACATCGTGTGTATAAACAAAAGGAGATGTGGGATATCCCCAACGAAAGAAAGGAAATAGAGATAACTATATGTCAACAAACGGTATTCCAGTATAGCCAAAAGTCTAAACAATTGATCTAGGTTATAAAACGCCGTGCAAAAATATAACGGAGAAAGATATACAATATTTGCAACTCCCTCAGGCAAACCTTATCTCAGACCTTGTGTGCCGCTCCATTAAGACCCTTTCAAAGTTCGACATTTTTGGCTTTTCAAATGTATCTGAATAAGGTTATTCCAAAAACTTGCGTTGACCGCTCGGTAATCATATCATGCAAATATTTTTTTAAAACTGCTGTCTTTCAATATAGTACATTTAACTTTATTTCCGGAGTTTTGCCATAAGTTTTGTCAATATATGAATGCGATACAAAGCTTTAAAAAAATCCAGATGAATACAATCATGCTTTTTGATATCAATGGTATGATCTTTTTAGTTTCAAAATAAATGTATGTATTAAGTTTTCATTAATCAATATACATGGTTTTGAAATAACCTTTATAAGCATTAATATGAATGTTTCAATTCAAAAAGGGGCTATAGGTAACACAATAATACTTTCAAGACTTTAAATCTGAAACAAATACTGTATCTTATTCTAATATTAGGATATTAGGTTGATCTGTAATATGTTCATTTTTCAATTCATATTGATCAAATGCTTATTTTCTAGAAAAAAAATGTATAGAATATGGTTTTCACTTAGTATCATTGTGGTTCCATGATTTCATCGATTAAGGTGTAAAATGCAACATAACCGATAACGACGCCATGGAAGCATACTTTCATGAATTTGGTTGTATCATCAGTTATTTACAAAATTGACCACAGGTATTCGTTTCAGGTCCTTTCTGATTACACTGCTACTAGAGTACTTTACGTCATTGACAAATGTATTGCTTTGAGCGTTCCTAATGATGCAAATCACTTCAGACGCACCAAATGTATAAAGTAATATTCGTATAGTTTAACCCTGACGACAACATTGGTTGAAATTAACTTGTGGTTGTTTTATGGAGAAAATAAGGTTCCAATTCTCGCAGGAAAATTACCTTAGATGAATTTCACTATTCTTAATAGGTAGCTTTTGGTCATATCGCACCTACATTTTCTACATGTCCACACATTCCTGGCTTTCTAATGTTTAGTTTTGAGCTTTCCTGATGAAGTCAAAAGCAGAAATAGCTTTGAACGAATGAAATTCATAGTGCTATTTGCATTTGTTTATGAATTTAAATATCAATTTGGAAAGAATATTACGGTTTAAGTTGTGTTAGGTACTTTGCTTTTATAGAAAAGACGTGCGTTTGATTTCAAAGCATATTGATGAAATGACTGGTTGCGCACAATGCAACATTACGTGTACAAAGGCGTTACGTAAGCGGTATGTAACGTTAGTGACGTTAGATATATTGTTTATGAATTGCAGCAAATCATTGACAATGGGGGGCGCCGAGAAGTTGTAATTATTCAAAAAGTTTAATTAGTTAACGAAATGTTTATTGATAATTAGCCATATGATAATTAACCATTTAAAGTCCATGTTATAAATATAAATCATAAGACTGTCTAATCACTATCATGATCGTTATCAAAATTATGGCGCACTAGATACAATCTATATTTTAATCACTATCACCAACTTTGCTCGTACAGTAATATTACTTGATATGCCTAATGAATCAGATTTCCAAGATGATTGTTGTAATATTGTTCTCTTTGATACACTGTCTGTCCAATTTTATGCAATCTTGAAACGAAATTGTATTTTGATCTACGTTCCATAGCAGTCCGATTATTTTACAGATTTGTCTTTATCAAAGGAATTCTCCGCTGCTGCAACTTGGGTAATATGGCATTGTTCGATTTCCAAGACTCCAAGTTAAATCCTCCTTTGAATAATAATTTCTTGATTCTCTGTAGAAGGTCAACATTTGGAAATCCGACAAAACATTGTCTACGTTTAATCTTTCTTCAACATTTCTGCAGTTACCGACACATAATTATTAAAATGTTTTAATAGGTTAGCATTCGAAATGAACTCAGAACATGTTATACCAAATAAGAATATTATGAAACGACATTTTATTAGCTGGCTTGCTGAGTCGTCATGTTTACTTAGCCAACAGAATTTCGCAATTTCTCGATCCTTTTCGTCAAGCTCAATTTGAAGGAAAGCTTTCTCATTGCCTGTCGTTGCCTCACATTGGTGTTGTGCTATTATCCCAATTAACTCAGTTATGTGTGGTAGGACGGACACTAGGCTATCATTTAAACTAGCTTTGTCTGATGTTTAGCAGAAGCTGCAATTAATCCTACAAACTGCCAATTGGGGTATTAGGTGAGTCTTCCATGACAGCATGGTTAGGACTGTAGTGTAATTTCTCACCTGCATTTTTATCCTGAATTTTCTCCACATACCGTCGTATTTCATGGCCAGCTATAATGTCTCCATAGACTGTCACCATTTCCAGTTCCGTGCTCAATTCGTTTATCATGTTAGACGTATGGCGTTTTGTGATGTTGTAATTACTAGGCAAATCCGAGTGTTCCTCCTTACAAGGAGGGTTTGCAATATATCGGTTGTCTTTCCTTTCAGTGCTGCCTGATTTACAAGTCTGAAAAAGGTCTCACTAGAGTTCAATGATTCGTCAGATACTTTTCCCCTTAAATCGAGTTTAAAAAAACGTTCGAAATGAACCTCTTTTGAATAGTGTTATATCAGAACGTTTAAAACATGGAAGCTGATGATGTGGGTTCAGTTGAATCTATCATTGGTCCAGAAAGCAGGTATCCGAGTTAGAATTTACTGTGGTCGGGCTTGGTTCAGGGATTACTGTATCTTCTACGATATTCCATTTATAATTAGAACTTATCAAATTGCAATCTAGAATTTATCCATGTCGCTAACAGGGTTTGCTAATTTAAGTCCACTGAGGTATTGAAGTTTAGCAGCATTGTATGTCAAGCTATCATGTAACGGCGCTGCGATAACGGGAACAATTAATACTTCCATCAGTATTTTCCTTCGATTTTGAGTATGTTAATCTTTTTTCGTTCATTGCGTTCATTTCTCTTTGCATATCCAACTGCTGTTAGGCTTATTGTCGAAGTTCCATTTGGTGGTATGAGGTATGATTTGCAGTAATGTGAATTCATTTATTTTTTTGGTTCTTAGTTTTCGTGGATAGAGGAAAAATTGTATTTTCGATCATATTTGATTTCGTGGTTTTACCAAAGTTCACATACAAGCCTATAGAAAATTTGTACTTCGTTGAACATTTGAATTCGGGGTCATTTGTACCCACAAAATCCACGAACATTGGTGTATCATGAATAATAATGAATCCACAGTACTAGATGACGGAAAATTTGATGTATGTGTTATTGGAACATTAGATGAATCACTCACCGTTGGTTGAAATGTGTAAGTTTTGTTTTAAAAAACTATGTCTATGTATCGGCGAATAGCAACTTCCATATTGTAATCGTCGTCTTCAAGGATTTCCTGGTCCATGCCGTCAAGTTATATAAAAGAGGGACGAAAGATACCAGAGGGACAGTCAAACTCATAGATCGAAAACAAACTGACAACGCCATATAATGTGTTCAGTATCTGACTATCCTTTTTCTGAAGAATGTCTCACTTCTTCCCAAAGGTCTCCGATGCTGCATGTATTTCTTGGATACTAATGTCATTTTGCGTAATTTCGTCGTTGGTTAGGTTGATAAACCAGGATACTGCACTTATGTTTCCACCTTGTTTGGCTCTGTATTTCTCCATTAGTCACGGTACCAATATCACGAAGGCTGTTACTAGCACTACACTTTGATTGAAAAGACGTATGTTTCATACAAATTGTATTGATGCTATGACTTGATGCGCACATGGCAACGTAACGTGTACAAATACGTCATGTAAACAATAGGTAACGTTTGTGACGTTAGATACATAGTTAATGAATAGCTACATTTTGTATAAATCCTTGACAAATACATGTATTGCAAAGAAGATTTTGAAACTGTTATTAATTCAAACTGTTTTCCGTCAAAACACTTATATAACAAGGATTATGCACTACAGAACTAAGTTTTTTTATTTTTTTTACTTTTTGGAATAACTTTTTTAAAAGAGAGACGAAAGACACCAAAGGAACGTTTAAACTCATAAGTCGAAAATAAACTAACAACAACGTTGCTAAAAAAAAGAACCAACAGACAAACAAAAGTACACAAAGCAAAAGATAAGACACTAAAGACAGAGCAACACGAAACCACCAAAAAATCGGTGTAAAATAGTTATAGTTATTTAAACATTTGCTTTAATGATGATTTTCCTCGGAAATGAAACTTTGATTGAGTTGAGGAGTTTTCGTTACCGGATGCAACTTATTAAAAATCATTTTTGATTTGCATTACGATTCGAAGCTATTAGTTACATGTGATAAACACGCCATCTTAAAATTATTACTTACAAAAGTTAGTTTTGATTGTTTTTTTATGAAGTTGCTTAGATTTATTTGGCTCAAATGGGTTAAAGAACCGAAGATACATTATTGTTGAAATGCGCATCTGGTGCAGTTAAATTATGACCGTTAATGTTATTACTACTATTTGGTCGATACCCGTGCTAGTAGACTGTTAGTGCCGAGGGTATCATCAGCTCGGTACTAGCATGCAAATAGGGGTATTGTTTTATTTAAGTTAGCTGTTATAATATTTCAAAATAATTTTAAATTAAGAAAAGCTCTAATTCTTTGTCCGGGTTTTCTTTACTTTTGGTCCGTTTGGTTTTATCAGTTCTTCAAAGTTTGTATAAGCTTTTGGGCTTTTTATTTTTTTGGCCTCGAGCTTCACTGTAGAGACATATGTAACATTAGTAAAATACATGTTATTGGGAACGCCTAGCATAAATTAAAATCCGGATTTATTAAAGTGACAGCATTGGTTTCTAGAACCGCCTCAAATGACGCTGAAAAAAAAAATTGGTACTGTTTTTTCGTAACCCATTCCCTTTGCTTAATCTGGATTGTTTACACAATTCGTTTTATTCACATTACATCTAATCTATTGCGTTTAATAACATATTACTATTGAGTGTTACATAATATTCGAAATGTGATAAAAACAGCTCTGTTCCTGTACATTTTATTAGAGAAGACCGATATATATATATATTAGATATTTACATGTCATAAGTAATTTGTTAGTCTAGCTTATTGTGAAATTTAGATAACATGGGTCTAGAATGTGCACATAAGAAGTGAAAACAAAAAAAACAACACGCAAGTATATAAATGTAAAAATGTTTCTGTTTACCTAGGAACATGGATAGTTTCAATAATCATTGTATCTGTAACTCTCTCTATATACTATTTCTGACGATGACGTTATGTATAACTTTTACCTGAAATAATTCAATCTACTTTAGCGGGAGTTAAAGGTCGCTCTCCTGTGTAGACTTCATGCGATTTACTCAGTTATCGATTGTTACCTTGATTTGACTTCTTAATCGATTATGAGATTTGAACATATGTTAAGGTGACTTCCTCCATCTTGGATTTTAAAGTAGCAGATAACAATTTGTCTAGATCTTTAATGAAATGTGCACATTTTAAGAGTAGTATGTAATTCATATGTAAGACTTTTCTTGTTAATATAGAAAATGATGTGTTTTATAATATTTACGGCTGTATTTTCTAAAAAATCGCAATATTTGTGTTTGATTCATTTTTTTTTCAACTTTGCCACATAAGGGGAGATAACTCAGATAGTAGGGGAGATCACTCAGATAAAATAAATTTTATACTTGAAAATGTTGTGAATTTACCTATTTTAATATCTAGCAAGAAAACAAGTCCGGTGACCCCATTTTTTTTCTTTTTCTTATCTGAAAGCATGTTATAAAAGTTATCTTAAAATGATATAGTGTAGTTTTCTTTTTATCACATAAAATTGATATTTCCATGCATAATCTATACAAAATCTGAAAATTTTGCACAACCTGTAGCGTGAAAAAAAGTCCGGTGAACCAAACTTTTTATTATATTTGGGAAAAAAGCATGATAAAAACTACATTTTGACAAATTATAAAAAATATGGATTTTAATTAAGACCCCTCATCCAATTTAACTGCTGTTGCCTAAATTTTCTATAGTATGTTTTATTTGAAAATCCACAAATGAATTCAAACGTTGAAGTGCTGGAAAATCAAAAAGGGACCAATGAAGTTACATTCGGAATATTATTTGCATTGTCTATGAATCATTTGATAAGATATGAATGATACACATGTAATTCCTACAAATATTTTTGATTCAGGCAACAGTAGTTCAAATCACATAATTAAATTCAGATGATACAAATCAAGGAAAGAAACTCGCATTTACACCAAAAGAAGCAAGAGTGGGTCCGTAGACAGATAAAGCGTCCTCTGCTATGATTATATCTCTTCTTAAGGAAATTATGATTTTATTTAAACCCCTTATCGTTCAGGAGAATCTGTAATAGAGTAGCATTCTAAATCTACCTTAAAATGACCAAAAATAGTTATGAGGAAGAACGACTGGAATCGAAACTATATAATCTTACGGTCACCATCACGAGTTGGTTGACCGATACCGTGTGTCGGTGTCTGAACTCACTAGCGATATGTTTTTGCGGTGTTAGATCAGTATACTCTACTGATCTGTGATTATACCGGTTGTGTACTATTCCCGATTTTGACATTTTGACTGAATGTTGATGCGATTTCCTCGGTTTTTGTTTGTTGCCTTAATATTTCTCTTCCTAATCGATTTATCTCTTAACTCTCAAAAGCATCAGATATTTTGGCTAATTGCAGCATATATATATATATATAAATATATATAGGTATAAAAATTGCAGTTTTTATCCAACGCAATCATAGGTTTGAACGTTGTTTTCAATTTAGACGTGTTTATATTTTTTTGTTTGGGCTTGTATTATATTTGCCTTCGGGTTTATATGATCCGTTCATCCTATTTCGACTCTACAAAATTCAAGAGTCTATCCTAAATTGAGGTAAATTATATGGCCTTCCAAATACAGTTTCGATTCCTTACATCACTGAAGAGACATTAATTGTCGAAATCCGGATATGGTGTACCAAATTTTGCACCTTTTGTTTGTGGTATACCATCTTTTCCGCAAGTTTATTGTTTTCTGTTTGGTATTGAATTAATAGTTAAGATCCATTTTACATCGGTGATCCGTTTATTTGGCAATCGCCAATGGCAGTCAGCAGGGTTTAAGAACATCCGTTGTTCGACCTGCTAGTCAAATGCGTTTTGTTAAAATAGACTTTCTCACTTTTTTGGTCTTTTTGGAAAATGTTGTTTGTGCTGTATTTAGACCCCTCTACCAAGAAATTTGTTTTACATGCACACGTATAAAAATTGCGGTTTTTATCCAACGCAATCATAGGTTTGAACGTTGTTTTCAATTTAGACTTTTATATATTTTTTCGTTTGGGCTTGTATTATATTTTCCTTCGGGTTTATATGATCCGTTCATCCTATTTCGACTCAATTCAAGAGTCTTTCCTAAATTGAGGTAAATTTCATGGCCTTCCAAATACCGTTTCGATCTCTAACATCACTGAAGAGACATTAATTGTCAAAATCCGGATATGGTGTACAAATTTTTGCACCTCATGTTTGTGGTATACCATCTTTTCCACAAGTTTATTGCTTTCTGTTTGGTATTAAATTGATATTAAGATCCATTTTGTTAGATCTGGTGATTAATTTATTTGGCAATCGCCAATGGCAGTCAGCAGGGTTTAAGAACATCAGTTGTTCGACCTGTTAGTCAAATGCGTTTTGTTAAAATAGACTTTTTCACTTTTTTTGGTCTTTTGTAAATTGTTGTTTGTGCTGTATTTAGACCCCTCTACCAAGAAATTTGTTTTAAATGCACACGTATAAAATTGCGGTTTTTATCCAACGCAATAATAGATTTGAACGTTGTTTTGAATTCAGACTTTTTTTATATTTTTTCGTTTGGGCTTGTATTATATTTTCCTTCGGGTTTATATGATCCGTTCATCCTATTTTGACTCCTCAAAATTCAAGAGTCTATCCTAAATTGAGGTAAATTGTATGGCTTTCCAAATACCGTTTCGATTCCTAACATCACTGAAGAGACATTAATTGTCGAAATCCGGATATGGTGTACTAAAACCTTTGCACCTTTTGTTTGCGGTATATCATCTTTTCCGCAAGTTTATTGTTTTCTGTTTAGTATTAAATTTTTAATTAAGATCCATTTATTACATCGGTGATCCGTTTATTTGGCAATCGTCAATGGCAGTCAGCAGGGTTCAAGAACATCAGTTGTTCGACCTGCTAGTCAAATGCGTTTTGTTAAAATAGACTTTTTCACTTTTTTTTGGTGTTTTGGAAAATGTTGTTTGTGCTGTATTTAGACCCCTCTACCAAGAAATATTTTTTTACATGCACACGTATAAAAATTGCGGTTTTTATCCAACGCAATCATATATAGGTTTGAACGTTGTTGTCAATTCAGACTTTTATATATTTTTTCGTTTGGGCTTGTATTATATTTGCCTTCGGGTTTATATGATCCGTTCATCCTATTTTGATTCTTTCAAAATTTAAGAGTCTATCCTAAATTGAGGTAAATTATATGGCCTTCCAAATACCGTTTCGATTCCTAACATCACTGAAGAGACATTAATTGTCGAAATCCGGATATGGTGTACAAAAACCTTTGCACCTTTTGTTTGCGGTATACCATCTTTTCCGCAAGTTTATTGTTTTCTGTTTAGTATTAAATTTATAATTAAGATCCATTTATTACATCGGTATATATATAGACTTGTATATATATATATATATGTATTTAGTGTCTAAAAATAGCAACAATCAACATTCAATCTATCTAGGCGTGGATCAGTTTGTAAATAAACTGATGCAGTTACTACATTAAATTATATAAGTTCCTAAGAATGTAACTTTAACACACTAATGAGTGTTATAAAATTAGTTGTTATATTTTATATTATTCACGCAATATTTCGCTAAACAAATTAGCTTCATCAGGCGTGAACACAGAGTGGACGTGGAGATGCACACGCCTGATGAAGCTAATTTGTTTAGCAAAATATTGCGTGAATAATATAAAATGTAACAACTAATTTATTACTCATTAGTGTGTTAAAGTTACATTCTTAGGCACTTATATATATATATATATATATATATATACAAGTCTAAATTGAAAACAACGTTCAAACCTATGATTGCGTTGGATAAAAACCGCAATTTTTATACATGTGCATGTAAAACAAATTTCTTGGTAGAGGGGTCTAAATATATATATATATACAAATACTATCTGATATAAAAAAAAGAAGATGTGGTATATTTTCAATTTTATACAAATCTAAATTGAAAACAACGTTCAAACCTATGATTGCGTTGGATAAAAAACCGCAATTTTTATACGCGTGTATGCAAAACAAATATATATATATATATATATACAAGTCTAAATTGAAAACAACGTTCAAACCTATGATTGCGTTGGATAAAAACCGCAATTTTTATACATGTGCATGTAAAACAAATTTCTTGGTAGAGGGGTCTATATATATATATATATATACAAGTACTATCTGATATAAAAAAAAAAGAAGATGTGGTATGATTGCCAATGAGACAACTCTTCACAAGAGACCAAATGACACAGAAATTAACAACTATAGGTCACCGTTCGGCCTTCAACAAAGAGCAAAGCCCACACCGTATAGTAAGCTATAAAAGGCCCCTAAATGACAAATGTAAAACAATTCTCACGAGAAAACTAACGGCTTAAATAATGTACAAAAAAATGAACGAAAAACAAATATGTAAGGCAGAAACAAACGACAACCACTGAATTACAGGCTCCTGACTTGGGACAGGCACATACATACAGAATGTGGTGGGGTTAAACATGTTAGTGGGATCCCAACCCTTCCCTAACTTGGGACAGTGGTGTGACAGTACAACATAAGAACGAACTATAAAAATCAGTTGAAAAAGGCTTAACTCATCAGATGGATACAAGCACAAAATACATCTAACAAAAAACACAGAGTGGACGTGGGAGGGTACTTGTACATCCCAACAAAAAAAGACACGAAGTACAGATCTGAGGGTACTCGCAGTTACTGACAGCTTGTTCAAAGCCAATAACAACTAATAAAAAAATATCATGCATCTAAGACTAAATTATCAATCAGTACACATCCAACATCCAATGGATTTAGTGTAAAGACGTCATAAACAATCAGAGAAAAATATGACCTTGTGCAACGCCAAGATACAGGTATCGACAGATTGTAGATACATGAAAGTGCATGTATATAACAATAACATTTAGTTGGCTTTTAATTTACTGATAACAAAAATCAATATTAATTCCAATAAAAACAATATTCAAAGATCTAATTACAGTGTTGAATTGGTAACCTTTTAGAATAGGTTTATTTAAAGGATCAATACGTTTACCAGGATCGTTTCTAAATTTCCGGGCACGGTAAACAAAATCTCTGTAAAAATGAGGATGTGCTATCCCGTTTGAAATAAGTACAACCAAACTTCAAAACCAAATCTTTATATCTATGGAATCATTGAGTTCTTCCTATATTTTCATGTTAATATCTAACAGAATATTGCAAATTCAGAAATCATTTATTTGGATTATTTAAATTGAAAGTTTAAAATTTACGGCACGAGATTCGCTTCTAGACAATTTCCAATAGCAAATGTCATAAACGTTTACAACAGTAATATGTGCGATTGATTACGATAGTAATGTTATCATATGGGGTCAGTGTTTACTCATACAATTTTGGTTTTATATGAGACATTTGACTTTTTTCCTTGTACCCGATTTTGTTTTGTTTTTGGAATTTCCCTTTTGTTCATGATTTTTGCATCGATTTTTTACTCTTATCTAGTTTTACTATGCGTTCCTGTAGTCCTTTTTATTTCACTTCTGACAAAACATAGGGGAGTTTTTGAATCAAATTAAATGAGTGAAACTCGCATATGCGCCTGTTTCAAGCACGGAATATGTTGGTCAATGGTATAATCATTCTAAGTAGAAATTTGAGATTACAATATTTTGCCGCAGCTTTTGGTTTGGTCTTTTTTTTGTTGTTGTTGTTGGGGCCTGTAGGATCTCGCTGTTTGTTTATGGTTCCCCGACAGTAATGAAGATTAAGCGGTAACTTTGAATGCTTGTGTTATGAGTTGTTATGTATGATTTAAGTAGCAGTCCAGCTAAGAATCATGCAAGAGGTGATACATCCATAGTGTGGGATATTTATCTGCAATAGCTAAATTCAACTTAAAGCAGAATTTTTATAAATGGTAATAAGAACTCGAAAATTCAAGCTGTTGCTTTAGAAACAGATCTACCTAGCAACAAGGTGTTTAATGGCATTTGAAACCTTACTTTTGCAGTGTTTTTCTAATCTAAATAATACAATAGTAACTGTTTAGAAAATATATACCAGATCTTATAATCTGTAAGGTTCAACTTAAAAAGATAACATTTGAAAACATAGATACAAGCACGGAAACTTGGTTACCATGGCAACAAAATTATCAAATATTTTCATGAAGGAAAATGGCAAAAACTCTCAGTTTTCTAAATTTTTTATCTTCCAAGACCAGGGTTTTGAAATAATTTCTTTGATCATACTATTGAAGTTGACTCTTGTTTAAAACATATCAAAAATAAATATATGTAGCCTAGTACAGAATTTTTATATACGAATTGACTTGATGATTTCTAAAATATTTATGCACCATTTTCTATATAAATATCCTTTCTGTAGACATCCATTTTTACTTTTAAGTACCAGTTTAATGTGAATAAGGCTTTTATACAATTGATTATGAAAACACATAATAAATTAGAATAATTCTTAATGTATAATCTATTTATCAGATGATTCTAAAAAGGAACATGTGTTTACTGCGTGAGAAACGTTTGCGTCGAGGGGTCTTCTCGGGAAAAGCTTTAATTCATCAATACGCGGACGTGCCAGAGAGCACTTTTTTTGTAAATATAAAACGATAAACAATTGCCATACAAGTGGGAGGTTTAGCTAGCTATATAATTTGGTTTGAATCACGATTTCTTTCTGGATAATCCAAGTACCAAGTCAAAAATCAGGGGCTGATCTAGAATTTTCTAAAGAGAGCACAATTGCAGAATACATACCGCCGAGCGGAGCAAAGCTAAAGATTGTTTTGTATGTTTACGATGGTTGTTGTTTGCAAAACGTCCAATGGCAAACATTTCATGAATGTTTAGGCAATTTATGTTTATGAAATATGAATGATACTTGTTCAAGAACGACACGTAATCATATTTTTATATTTTTAAACTGCAAGTTCACGAGGTAAATAGACAATAGGGAAAAATATCTGTGCATTATTTTGACTCCTGGCCAACAAATACTAATATTTGCTTCTACTTCTAAATGTCGCGTGTTTGGCAAAAAAGAGGCAAATACCAATGTTAAAATAGTTTGTTTTGTCTCAACTAGGGGTAACCGGAAGTAGGTGAGAGATCTCAAAAATGTGCACCTTCTACTTTATTTGGTCTCTGGAGGAGAGGTGGAGATGAGCAATTAGTAATTATAAAAAATCTATTGGATAAATGGATACCTTCAGAAAAAGAAGAAGTCTCGTTTGAAATCATACCACATCTTCTTATTTTTCATATCACATGTTACAACTGATCACTCGTCAGCTGCTGACCAAATATAACATTCTGTTTATTAGCACCTGAGAAAAGTGTGACTGAAATTTTTGTTAGACGAATGATCAGACGAAAAACTAACAGACAGACAAACGGATGGACAAGGTGAATGTAATACAACTTCCACTTTTACAGCAAAAGTATATTTAAAAAAATTGCATAGAACCTTATGAATTTCTGTCTAATATATTGGAGTGACAAATCAAGAAAAAGTCGCTAATTTTAAGAGTTGAATGCACCGACATATCTCATGGCTGAAAATCCATCTGATGATAGAGTAAACATTATACAAGTATTTTAGCCCTGTTGTAGAGTTTTCCTACGGCGGAATTTTTTTTGTCAGATTACGATAAAGCGTGACTTTACTATTTTTTCATTTTTTCATTATGATACACGGGAACGCTTACAATTAATATCTGAATAAAGTTGTCAGCAAATAAAATAAACGAGTAATGTATCAGTTTTAATTTGATATCGAACTTAATTAAAGTATAAAAATACATATTTAGTGAATTGGAAGAATTTCAATTGCATTTGGAATTTTCGATCTTACCGTCTGTCATGGTTTATTTAAAGGGGCACTAGCTACGAGATATATAAAAAATCTAATATATGATTTTTTTTGTTCAATCATTAATGAAAGTGAAATAGTGAAATAATTATTCGCTTTTAGCCGCCAGTATGGTTCAATTTTGTCAAATTAGCTAAGAAACATTGATGATGAATTATTCACTTGCAAGTGAATAATTCGACCTCATTGAATCCGTATTCATGTGAACTTCAATTTAACCCCTTAGCTAGAGATGGATACCACGTGAATTGTATGTGTAAAGTTATTTAAAGGAAAAGAATTTCAACATTGAAAGTGAAACAAAGGTAAATCATTTGATTGACTGATCCGATCCACGAAAAATCATTCTTATACAGGTAAAAACGATGATAAACATATACTTTTAATCCATAATATGAAATTAAACAGACCTAGAAAAATCCAATAGCACGAGTTCGCTTAATCTATTTATATCTTTATTTATGTTTACATCGCTTATATGGTCATCGGATGACTTTGGAGGTCAACTCGATAGTAAATTATATGGCGTCTAGACTAAAATACACACGAAACGAATCTACGTGTTTTCATGGTCATGTCCTGTTAACTGTTTATTTTAGACTTTCAATAGTTTGGATAAATGTTTTACATTGTTATAAATCAAATATGAGAATTTGAGTCAAATCGTTGAACATGAATTTGACAGCTAGTGCCCCTTTAATTTCTTACATACATCACCTGTAGTCGATTTTGACAAAAAATGGTGGAACAACCCATACTTAAGAATTCTCAATATATCAAATTAAAGTTTGACAGAACATACGAATAAATACAAGCTTTTTTTATAATACTCAGCATATACATGATATAGTAGTTTTCTATTCGATTTTCATCTCAATAAGTCAAGTTGTACACTCTTTATCTATTTTTCCCTGACTTATGAATTATTTTCAAATTAAATGAGTGTGCATTTTCTTAAATTTTGTAAATAAAAATGCATTGTATCAATTTTTATGTCTAGATTTTTAGTACAGTTGTAAAGTTTAGTTACTTTTGAGGTGTTTTTATTCTTGTTGAGATTTTCGAATAGACTAATTTTAAATCACTTTGAAACATACCCGAATTAATCCAGAAAATTATGGACAGTCCTGAATCCATTAGAACAAATGAAGTATCTTAGGTCGTGTTATAATGGCTATACATGTACAAGTAGAATACAGTTTTATACATTTGAATTAGTGAAAAAAAACCTATGCTCAACAGCGTGTGCAAAACGTTACGCGGATGAATCATCTTCTGTTAAAACACGCTCCATGGCATTACCATCAGATTGGTCCAAATGTGTATTCTGCAGAAAAAAATGTCGAGTCGATTGAGCGTGCAGATTATGTTTTCTCTGACACAAAGCCCCAGTCCGACATTCCAATGAAAAGTTTACTCTGTATAGATTAATTTAAGGACAAGGCACTGCATTATTCACCATGCATTGTTAACCACTTGCTGAAATAAAATATTGAACTTGCATCTGATGCTTCAAATGAGTCGTAGCATGATAGTGCTTTCCAACGAGACGATATTGATTTTGAAATTATCAAGTCAACCTCCCGCACCCACCCTTAGTAGCAATATACCAACTTCAGATGCATATGGGACATACATTTCCCAACTCATTCGGTTTTCAAGAGCTTGCAGCTAGTACCTAGACTTGTAAATCGTCACCAGGGTCTGAACAGAAAATTGATGAACCAGGGTTATGTCAATAAGGGAGGGCATACGATACAGTAGCAGTAGATAATAACGTTTTCAAAAGTTTTCGTGTTGTTTTCGCGACGTTGTTAATAAGAACGCTGTAATTTCGCGATGTTTCTAATAAGAACGCTAACATTTCGCGACGTCGCTTTAGATGTAGTCATATTTGCAGAAAATTCACTGACGTCATAAATCCAGATGCGCGAGTTTCATAAAAAAGGTACCTGCTATGAAAGCGGCCATATCACGGGAATTGTTATATTTATTCATTAATAATTAAGTTAACAATATTATTTTTAAATATAAATACATATCAAATCAACATTTCTAATTGTGTGTGTGTGTTTTTTTTATATAGGAAATGAATAAAAAGATATGTAAATAATAAAACGTCAATGAGACAGAAGACCAACTACAGAAAGAGTCCAATAAGTAATTTAAATATCAACGGAGTGTCTTCGTCAAAATACAATTATTGACTTTTGATGAGGTTGATACAATGATTTATCAACCCCAGAGATATGTTATTCACCGAGGCCAACGGCTGAGGGTGAATGTCATATCTCTGGCGTTGATAAATCATTCTATCAACTGAAATCAAAAGTCAACAATTGTTTTATTATATGACTTTTTATCCTTCTCCAATTTTCTAGTATTTGATCAAGATACTTTTAAAACTGCCCTCTTTGTGTATACTACATATATCATGTGCTTTTGCAGTTGCTAATTTTCATAAGTTCAAATATTCCATAAAAGTTACTAAAAACAAATACACCAAAAAAAAAAAAACAAAAAAAAAGAAGAAGAGAAAAAATACACAGAAAAAAAAGAAGAAAATGAAAAAAAAAACGGGAATTTGCTTGACGTCTTAAACCAACGTCTTTGACGTTGCCTTGGCATGTCTAAAATTAGGTACAATGACGGTGTTCCAAATCTTGTATTAACCTCTCGTTGTTTTTACTTCGGTGAATATAACTTTTTATCAAAGAGGATTTCCTATGCTTTTACCCAATGAGAAAACAGAAAATTGATAGTCATATAATAATATATAATATCTATAACATTTGGCAAACTCTAAATCGTATGTAGAATTGTCATTGTGCGGATAAATCTTACAGAGACTGTCAACAAAATAACAAAATAACATAATAAATTAAGACAACGTCTCGTACTGTTCCTGATTTTGAATAAGTGCATTAAAAAGTTGCGCAGTTTTACGTTGTTGTTTTTTTTAATTTAAACCAGTGGAATATATATGTGTATGAAGGAGAACTGTCAGTTAAAAAGACATAGTTATAATAAACCCAACATGATATACCAAAACAAGAGGCTCCCTTTGATGAGCTAAGCATATCCCTTCTTGTTCATGTTGAGAGAAAAAAAAATAGAAGGAATTATGCATATGACAGATCAGAAAAGTGTACACGTTACAACTACAAATATGAAGTAATTCTTTAAGGTAGTTTTTGAGAAAAGTAACAAAAAATATATTTTGGACGACCGGACTGATGGACAAACAAATTGGTTGCAATATAGGGTGGAAGTATAATAAAGACAAGAAAGTAAATTATCATATGTACCATAATAAATAATACCCCGAAGACGATAGGTAACTTATCTATTGATATAGAAATTATGCAATCTCATTCTCTAATGCTGGCCGCTGTACATCCTACGAAATGTAACACTACAACGTAATGGACTATTGAGACAAATATGACATGAATTTGCACTCTAAATAATCTCTTTTTAAACATGTTCTGTGTAGTTTTTATGCTAACCCGAGTAAATGTGGGTGTGGTTGCCAGTACAGATAACATGTATGCCTACATGTATAGAGACAGAATTTACCATCCATGCTCTCACCTTCTGATGGTTACCAGGAATATTTGTCAACGAAATCAATATTTGTGTTGTTATTGACATGCATATCTTTTATTTTGATAATTCTGCATTTAAAACACAATGTAGCATGACTTTTAATTAATAGAAGGCTAGGAATTCAACATTTTCAATTTCGTTGACTTCCCATGAAAAGGAAAACCATAGATTCAGGTTTACAACAAACTTATATTTTACTTTAGACTGACATGCCTACAGAATTTGTCAAAACCACGAAATTAAGTATCCACAAATATTCTTTTTATCCTCAATCCACGTTACTAAATCAATCTACATTACACCTAGTTTCCAACGTAGAACATTTCAGTTGATTTATATATTTGTCTCTCCTTGAAATTAAAGTTTGCGAGGAGATTATCTTTTGAATGTAATCAGAAAAGGAATTTGAAACGAGATGATATACCTCTTGTCCTATTTGACCTATTCAACGATCAAAGAAGTGCACTGAAATAAAGAGGAAACATAAAAAAGGTTTAAATTAGGGCGATAGTTTGAATTGTTTCACATTTTGCATGTCGGGGCCTTTTATAGCTGACTATACGGTGTGTGTTTTTCGATTGTTGAAGGTTGTATGGTGAACTTTTCTTGCTTTTATCTTCATCAATTGACTATGGTGGATAGTTGTCTTATTGGCAATCATATCAAATGTCCTTATTTTTATATTATCCCACTGACTTTATAATTGTTTCACATTTTTATGTCGGGGCTTGTTGAATTATTTAAACTATGCGCAAGCTGTGTTGTCAACATGAAACATTTCAGGACAGAGATACCAATTATTTCTAAGATTTATCTTTTTTGTTTCCGTACATTTCGCATAGTAATTTACTAGAATACTTTTTAAGGTGCTATTTCTTGATTATGTCTGTCCAAGTTTCGTAACATTTCATAAAGGTTTGTCAACTATTTTATGCTATTTAACGAGTTACCAGCTTTATAAGTTTTGATGATTAATATCGTTGCTTTGTAAAAAAGAAATTGCTATATCAGTAGAACTGAACAGTGTAATCGTGTACGGCGGGAATGATTGCACGACGTTGTTGCGATACAAACTTATTTCAACGTAATTGAGCGCCCTATAGGCAAACGGGACGATTGCCATTTAAAAATTAAGGTCTACGGCTTTTATTGAAAAAACGAGCACATGGACCCCTAATTTTTTTCTTTTGCAATCAATCAAGTACTGTTTCAAGAACTCTCCGTCAAATTTTTAGAAAAAATCAACGATAGGATTTTGTCTGCGTTTCTGTGTAGACGCAAAAATATTTCAACTTTATTTAACAAATATTTATATATTAAATTTAGGAATTAATTATTCATTTCAACCTTAAATGTCTTATAACCATGTGTCAAGGGAACAATTTACAAAAAAAAACGGTTAAATTATGACTTTTCGTTCAAAAGTATTGCTACTTTCCTTGAAAGTCCTTCAATATGAAATTTCTGGGTTTTTTCGAACCAAAAAATCTCAAAAAGTAAGTCAAGAAGGTATATTTGTTTTTGTATGTTTCAAAAGTACACATTGCTACTGAACTTCTATCAAAATTTCAAGAAAAAAATTAACGAGGGATCTCTACTGTATCATATGCCCTTAATTACGTGTTATATTGTTCTGTTATTTGTCTGTAAATTATTAACGTTTACTGTTTGGTCTATTTTTGGTAATATCCTTTAGGCGTGGCTTGGTACTTTTACATCCCACCATTGTGTTTTTGTGCTGTGGTCATGTTTTTGATCTTTTCAAAAGATTGTGCAGAATTTAGCATGAGTAAAGTTTTATCCTTTCCAGTACAAGAATAAAAAAATTCACATTACATTTCATTGTACAAAAATGTTGCATATAAGAAAATAACCATCACTGGACTTTAACCAATCAAATGTTCACCTCTTTTTCACCTGTGTACAAGCTTTAGTAACCATGTAACCTCAAGTTTCCAAAGTATTCTATAGAAACACCAAATAAAAAAAAAATGGTGATTTGAAACACCCAAGATATATGTTAATGACCCAGAAATTTTTTCCTGCAATAAAATGTAGGATTAATTTCTTACAACTGTCAAATTCAAGGGAATATTTTTTTCGACCCTTTTTCGTATGCAACCGGATGTGACATGTGTGACGTACTATGATTTGGTGGTATTACACCTTCTTGTGTTTCATTTTTGCGTATGTGCTATGTCTATATGCTATTTTGTTTTACTTTGTTGACATATTTCTATGTTTCTATATTGATTGAAATTATAACACTGACTGCTGTACCCCTATTTTTAACAATTTTACCTATTATTTTTTTTGTTTTGTTCGAACATTGTTGTCAATATAATGCGACTGTCATATAAATGAGAGGTTCAGCTAGCTGTAAAACCAGGTTTAACCCACCATTTTCTACATAATGAAATGTCTGTAGCAAGTCAGAAATATGACAGTTTTTTTCCATTCGTTTGATGTGTTTGAGCTTTTGATTGTGCGAATTGTTAACGGACTTTCTGTTTTGAATTTTACTTGGAGTTCGATATTTTTTTTGTTTTACTTTTTTCCAAAGGTAACAGAAAGTCTACACGATGATTTGTTCGAGAAAAACGCATTTTCATTGTCGTATAATTTCCTAGATACATATTGCTTCTTTTTCCAGAAGAAAAATGTAGTAAGTAAACAAATGCCAAACTACTGCACAAACTAGAAAATCACTACGGTCCACGTAGTAACATTTGTAAGACTCGAAGAGGACAAGGCAGATCAAAAATGATTTTCAGGAGCTCAATTATCATTTTAGCTGCTACATGTAGTTGTTTGAAAGCGGATCTGACAGTACTTGCAGTTACTGACAGCTAGTTCAAAGCCAATATCAACTAATAAAAACAATCATGTATCTAAGATTAAAATATCAATCAGTACACATCCAACATCCAGCGGATGTAATGTAAAGACGTCATTAACAGTCAGAGAATCACATGACCTTTTGCAATGCCAAAATAAAGGTATCGACGGATTGTAGTACCGTGAAAGTACATATATATAAAACAATAACATTTAGTATGGTTTTAATTTACTAATAACAAAGTATGTATGCCAAAAAAACAATATTCAAAGATTTAATTACAGTGTTGAATTGATAACCTTTTATAATAAGTGTATTTATAGGATTGATAAGTTACTCAGATCTTATCCAAATTTCCGGGATCGGTAAACAACATCACCATAAAATTTTCGATGTGCTATTCCGTTTGAAATAAGTTTTCTACAGGTACAGCCAAACTTGCACACCAAATCGTTGTATCTATGGACAAATTTAGAAAAGGTTTTAAGTAATTTGTGGTAACGAAATCCTTGTCTTGATAATTTCCTAGTAATACATAGATTGCGCTGATTGAAATCCAAAACGTCACTACATACATGGGCATCGCGAACGAGTTGAGCTGCCAAAGGAACATCACCGTCTAAAAAGGAATATTAACAATAGGCTAAAAAAATCATCCCTTTTGTCGTAAATGTTTGTGTAGAGTTTCTGGTGTAACACTGAAATATCTTATTATAGGAAAGGACAGTTATTGCTGTTAATATTTGATTTATTTAAAAAAGGTTATTTTGGGCAAATTTCTGCAGTATGTTTAGAGATTTCTTGATTATTTAACGAGAAAATATTATCAAGATAATGGTAAGTGTTGTTGAATTTATCAAGTTAATGAAATTTGGACGGTTCTTTACTGAGTTTGACCATAAGCTGTGATTCATAACAGTATAGAAACACGTCTGCTATAAAAGGGGCACAATTTGTGCCCAGAGGAATACATACAACCTGTCCATAAACTTTTTGCAAAAAACGTACATAAATGTTGTCAAGGAGAAATTTTACAGCTTGAATCATCTGATTAAACCTCCAGTAAGTGTATCTAGCATATTTACCTTTCTCATTTGAGAAAAGGCTTAACGTGAGTTATAGCAAATAAATTTGCAATCAGATTTATCAAATAACCGTTTAATTAAATAGGAAAACTTATGTTTGATAAAATTGTGTGGAAGTGTAGCATAAAAAGTGGAAAAGTCAAAACTGTCAACAGAATCCTAAGAAATATCAAAAACACGTAATTTATCTAAAACGTCCAAAGAATTTTTTACACTCCAACAAATGATTAATTTCACATTTTCATATGTTTTATTACAACAATTAATGATTAGTTGTTTGATAGAAGTTAAGGAACTAGTCAAAAGCACAGAAAGATTAGAGGTAAAACACTTATTAGAGGCCGAGATAAGATGATACGAGTAGTTTGTATTAAGGTAACCAATATATAGTGGGGACTGTCAAAAGTTCAGAGGAGGCCTTAAGCTGAGCTGTGGCAGTGACATGATTATCTACTCTATGACTCTCTGTAGAGCATACGGCCTTGAATGAAGTTAGATATAAAATTTCATTGTAAAGGACTTCCGTGTAGTATTTACGTCATATCACCACCACACTGTTGGTTGCTTTGTCGGCCGGTACGAACACAAAACGCTTTGCGAGTACTTAAATTTTGTTTAATCCTATAAATGGGCGTATTACTTACTCTTTTATTTATTTCTAAATTGTTTTCAAATTGTGATAAGCGAATATAAACAATATTCACACGTTTATTTAAATAGGAATCAAGTGAGTTTTTGTCAGATTTCTCCCGTTTACACCATTTTTTACAATATGATGAAAGAGCATCTTTAATAACCTGACGACTCTCTTCCCAAGTTATTTTCGACGGTGGACGATATTTTGGTCCTTTTTTTCAGAAAGTTTATAACCTCTTGGTCTCGAAAGATGTTGATGTCCCCTGTAATTACATGGCCATAGGGATCATATCTAAACTTTAATGTTTCACAGTCTCATGTTGAAGGAGCAATACTATGTATGGAAATTGTTTTAACCCATCCGATTTTAATTATTAATTTTCCTGTGAATTTTACGGATAGAAAGCTGATAGACAATAGACATATGTATATAAAATAAACAGTACACACTGTATAATAGCGACCAGAATTCAGACCTGACTTTGAACTTAGACTTTCAGTACCAAATGGAAGTCTAATCTGTTACACAATGTACCAAGATTGATGATGAGTAGGCAGATGTGTTTGTATTCAAAAGACATTGCATTGTCTTTCAAGAATGACATGATTTTTGGGGAATCCTTTTTTCCACATAGATTTATATGACCAAATCATTATTTGTTTGTTTCATTTTGTTCTTTAAAAAATAAAAGTGCTCTACCACTAATTCATTTAAACCATATCATTTCCTTTGTTTGTGTTGTCTGTTTGTTGTCTCGATGACGTATACACTATATCGACCATCTCCTCTCATTCATTAAGGACTGTTGAAATAACAGCAAATGTAAAGTGGTTATATTAGAACCTTTGGGTCCGGTGTTTGATTTTTAAGGAACAGGCAAGTACATTTACTTTAACTAACAGCTGGTATATATCATGATCATTTTTTTAAAGCTATGCAGTATACATATTAAAAGTAAAATTCAAAACCTGGCACTCCGGCTACTTCCACCAATAAAAACTGACCACCACGAAATAACACAAAAGTGCTGACAGTGTCGTTAAACATCAATCAATCAATCAATCTCTCAAACAATTCCTCAAGATTTTGTATACATCAAATTGTACATCCTTAGTAGATAATTACATTTGGGTACTGGTCGGATGAACAAAGATTTGGATTAATTCAGTTATCTGTAATAATTCGCAAGTTCAGTTGAACAAGACAGAACTTATATAACAAATCACTCATTCCTTTCATATGAACCATCATTATATGAGTGAAACCGTAGATTAAAGTTCAAATTAATTGCGTAAGAAAATTAAACAGTTAATTTGTTGCAAAATGTAACTCCTCTTTAAAAATGTAAAAGTAATCATGAATGAAAAAAAAAAATTGTTATTTTATGATTTTTAGCTAAGATATCTACACATATAACCCATTTTATATACATGTGTTTGCACATTTGATCATAAAGGTATCAGTATAATAAGGGTATCAACACAATCAATGAAATTTCTGTTTTTGGAGGAATAAACTATTCAAATGTGATGTCAAATCAGCAAAAAATTTAAACTTCAGACACCGTTTTCTTTTTTTTCTTTTTTTTGTGTGAAAGAATCTTTCATTTTTTATCATCAAACTGTTTCTGACCTCTAAGTTATTAAAAAAATACATTTTTGTAGTTTTAATTAAAGTTGAAAAAGAATGCATGGGCTGAAAAACACCAATACCTACTCCACAAAACAAAAGATGAATGGTCAGTACTTAACTACCTAATGTAAACTGAACATTCTAAACAAAAACTTTTTTCCTGATTTAAATATTTTTGAATATCTATAAATTCAGGAAACACCACTGAACATATTGTAAAGTTTGAGCAAAAAAAAAGAATGATACAATAATTAGTCTAACTGTTGGAAAAAAAATATATGAATTTTATTTCTCAAATGCATATGTCATGCTTGTTTTTAATTTTATAACAACAAATATAAAACTTAATAATAGTCTTTCAAAATCATACGGATTAAGAATTGTTTTCTAAACCTTTTTTCATATATACATGTAATCTTAAAATTTAATGTCCAAATTTAAAAATCTGAACTGATTCTGGAAATCCAAGGATAGTGATAAAAATTCAAGGGTTGAGGAGTTTGTACAATATTATGCATTACAAAATTCTTAACATATTCATTGCAAACATGTATTCACCAGCGATTTTTCTTATATTTGACATTTAACTGAAATAATTTCACCACCTGAATTGCTGCAAATGTGAGTTGTCATTTTTCTTATTGACCATCTATATCATAATCCATAATTTATTCATTTAAGAAATATCTCTTACCTTATTCAGTACTCTTGTTCTTGGTACATTGTTGGTAACACTGTTTACACATATCTTTAAAATAAGACATGTTATATATAGGTTACATGTAAGTAAAGAACATTAGTACATAACATTTACCATTAAAGTTTTCATTTTTGTTGAAAGATCAGACTGATTCTCTTCATTCATTAAATACAAAGTTACATGTACATACAAATTAATAAACTTTTATCACAGTTGGGAAGGTACATTGCTAGGGGGTACATAAGCAGCTATACATGTGGGTGTCAGAAGGATAAAGCAAATATGTGTAATGTATCAACTTCATGAAAATCTTTAAAAAAATGTGATTAAACAAATGAAATATAACACCGAATTTTTTAGTGAATAATGTAAAAAAGTTTGGTAAGTGATATGTTTTATTGATTTGATCAATATTCATTTGGTAGCTAATACATGTCAACGAAATAAAACGTGTAAATAAAATGAAACATTACATGTGACTAGTATTTTTTTGGCGGAAAATTCAAGTACACAATACATTTTACTGTAAAGAGTCTAGGGTCAGGTTTATGTCTACAATTTTTTTTTAAGAATAAGGTCAAATTAAAAGTCTTTAAAAATGATTTGTGGCTGGTGTGATCTGTTAAACTCTTATCTTTTTGGTAATTCCTTTTACAATATATCCTTTTATGTTTTGCTTGCTGCTTAATCTTCAAGTATGGTTTTGCTTCTATTATATGATGGCATTGGTGGTCTGGAAATGTAAGTCGGGGATTAGAGAAGTTTGGGTTATAAAAAAACAGGATTGGCCATACCACATTTTCCAAGTCAGGCGACATGTATAAACATGTATATTTTAGTAACATTTTGTCAATTTATCTTTCTTTGTGTGTTAATGTTTACCTTCTCTAAAGGTTCGAAGAGATATTTGTTTTGTAAACATTTAAGAGCAATTACAGTGAGCGTCAATTGGACTTTTTTACAAAAACATAATCTCTTGATTTTGTAAAGAAAAACCATAGAAAACAAGGAAAGGGTGGTGATGTACAAGTAATACACTGTAGCAGTATTACACTAGACCGCTGATGGTTGTCTATAACATTTGAATACTTTTTCTCAATGTAAATCTAGTCTTCACAAAAAGAATAATAAATTAATAATATATGAAATATTACCGCTGCCAATCATAGCTCCACGGCCCATCAGGATTTTCCTATTTTGCTGACTGGTAACTCCTCTTATGGCTCTCCCTTTTCAACTGCGTACAGGGTGAATACACTATTTCTCGGTTTAAAATATATTTAAAGTTGGCACGATGAAAAGGAAACAGAGCCAAAAGAAAGGTTGGTAGCGAAAAGCCACATATGGACTGACGGCGACATAAAAAAAACATCCTCACAAGTGATGTCATGCTTGCAATTGCTCATTTTGAAACTTCCTTTTGTAATATGGTATTTCAAACATTTTTAATTCAGTTTTCTTAAGTTATTTACAATGTCTGTGTTGTATTCTTCTTGTCTGACTGGGAAATCGTACATACACATTAATGTTATGAATAATTCAAACATTTTACGAACAATCAATTCATATAAATTGACCAAACAATGATTTTTCATTTAAGCTCATTATTTTGAGCTGATGGTACCCTTTGGTACGAATTGTTTGTCGTGCAGATATAGCTTATACCAGGTGGTTTCAATACGTCTTTAAGGAGAATAGACTTAAAGTTCCAAGAAATGTTTATACAACGGCATTATAAAGATATATATGAACTCGAACCTCATTACTTTATGTATATTTATTTAAAAATACAAAAAAATTATAACACTTTTAGATATTTGGATGATATGTTGGTTCATAATAATGACCGTGTGAATAATAAAGAGATTTATCCTGTAGAACTTACTTCAAATAAAGCTAATACTAACAATTAACAATGTCCTGACCATTCCAGGATCTGTATATCTATATATCTCAGGAGAAGCGTAATACTAAAATTTACGATAAAATGGTTGATTTTTCATTTATCATAGTTTATTATCCGTCAATTGTACAATCGTATGGTGATTCACTCGACTATAAAACAACGTATTTGATTTTAACGAAAGAAATATCAGTATTACATACACATTATTACACCAGAATTTTCGATATCAAAAATGTTTTTTAATTTTATCATCGCTACAAGGACATTATTCGTAAATATAAATCAACGTGCAGACATCTTTAACGTTCAGGTATTCACATTCCATGTTTTATGGTAATATTCGATACAAAACACACAAACGTAATATTCACATCAAAAGCTTTCCAAACCTTTAAACATATTTATTCACAAGGATATAGCTACGATGCTACTGTCAAGTCATTAAATATGGCCTTTTTTAAAAATAGTATGAATTTACTCATAGGGTCTCTGCATCGGAAGTAAACACATTTATTCTAAAACCAGTTGTTGGCATGATACATGTTATGTTTTTCTCGTATTATCTATGATGGCATGATACTAAACCCCTAACTGGAGGGATTTTTAGTTCATTTTCATATGATGAAGACATAATCTTTGAATCAGTTTAATTGAAGTCTGGCATGTCAGTAACTGCGAGTAGTCCTTTGTCAATGTATGTTAATCATTGCTATTTAACTTAGTTTCTTCCGTTCTTTTTTATTCTTACATCGGACTAAGACTTCTTTTAAACTGAGTTTTACTGAGTTTTTCACTGTGTGTTTGTTTATTCCACATTTGGCTTAAGGTATAGGATGAGGGTTGCGATCTCGCAAAACATGTTTACCCGCCGCATTTATGCGCCTGTTTTAAATCAGGAACCTCTACCCTTTGTTAGTTTTTTGTGTGTTTGTGTTTTTTTTTTTTTAATTTGTGGTTCATTTATATGTTTAGGAGTTTAGTTTGCGTCCATATCGCTGAACACATTATTGTTTAGGGGCCAGCTGCAGCCTGCCTCCGGATGCAGGATTTTATGGCTGTTTTGACGACCCATTGGTGGCCATTGGCTGCTTTGACGACCCATTGGTGGCCATTGGCTGTTATCTGCTATTTGGTCAGATTGTTCTCTCTTTGGCGCATTCTTCATTTCTATTTTCTTGTTTTTTGTAGATAAATGTAATGCAACTTTCCATATTGGACCAAATGTGATCATTATTTAAATTCTTTTGTTAATGTATGGTAAAATTTGATAAGTTTCTCTACCATAAACAAAGAGCGGTATCCTTACGAGATTTGAAGTGATCATATTGCCAGAACAAAAAAGGTGTAGAGGTCTTTTAAAGTGAACATGTGCATATTTTTTTTCATTTAGTGGATTGAATTTATAAATACTTACTTTTTTCTTTTCGACGAAAAGGACTTTTTTGAGATGGAATCTCAATATGTTTGTTTCTTATTATAAGTTTTGGCAGATGAGTTCTATTTTAAAGATAAAATGCATATTAATGTGCAAAACTATGTTATACGTGGGCAGAGGTAAGAACAGGGCTCAATTGATAGATATGCTAACAAATCATACAATTCTATGGCATACTGTGCTTAAAATATTTTAAAGAAATACAGATTTAACACACCTTTGATAGTTGGCCGTTTAGATAGGTAATTGCATAAAAGAGAAAACAATGAATCAATTAAAACACAGAGTTGAATTCGGAATTGATTTAAAAACAGCGTTTTATTCAAGTTTATGGCTGTACATCTAACGAGAGGCTTCATATGATCAGTGAATTGGTTGAAACCTGCAGTTGAAAGGACAGTCAAATATACTTTAAAAAGTGGTAAAATGAAACAATGTTTTAATAGGAGAGATGTATCAAGTGTATACAGCAAGACATATTTTTTATGATAAGTGCATTCGCGAATGATTTCGAGAACGATCTGCAACAAACGGAATTTATTTTTTTCCTGCAGGTGTTTTGTTAAAAGTGCCAACACTATTTCGTTCTTTGTTCTTTTTTTAATGCCTGAAAATGCGAAGAAGATGCATTTCAGCAACACAAAGTGATATCATTATGTGCAATTTTCAAAGTAAAAAAGTTAAATAAAGATAGATACAAGAAACTTTTTAACGAGTTATTTGATAGTAATACCCCAAAATACCAAACGCAATGATTTTACAACAAAATTAAAAACATTTGGTACTATATTTATATAGAAAAAATAGAAAAGTAAAATCTATTAAGCGTTGTTCTTTTTTAATGATAATACATTTATGGGAAGGATTTGAAATGGCCCGGTTTAAAAAAAATGGTAAGTTGAATAAGATTGATGACAAAAGTGAAATGTTTATCAAAATTAACCCAAATAACAAAACTGCCATATCAAATTTGAATTTATTTTTCTTATACACTATCAGGAATTTACCTAGCGTTTACATGTACTTTTAATGCCACTACACATACAGTACTGATAAAAATATATTCAATCAGTACCTTTCTTACCCCTATCTCTTCAGTAGTCAATTTTCAGTACTGAAAAGTTCAGCCAGTTTACTGTAACGAAAATTTCAATCATTTTTCAGTACTGTTCAATTTCAGTCATTTTTCAGTACTGAAAATTTTAGTCATTTTCAGTATTGCACATTCTTGTCATTTTTCTGTACTAAAGTTTTTTTTAATTTTCAGTAATTCTATATATAATTATCTTATTTTTTTCATGAATAAGTCAAAAACATGTGAAAAGGTGAAAAAGACTTCAGCATGACGCTATCCGTAAATATTGTGTCCGGAGTCGGTTTTTTAAACGCCTCTGAGAAGTAGATAATGATGACGAGAAGGACGCCGGCAGAAGACTGTCAACAATATACTTTTTGCTGTTGATTTAATTTGACAAACAAAAGTCAGGTCATATGAATCAATGAAATAAAACAGGCAACTCACACAAATACTTTATCGTCGATGAAGTCAACTGAAGCCCACAATGAGAACGGATTAATCTTTTGCTGACGACAACTTCAAAATCTACTCATTTTAACATGTTTAATGTCATAATGACAACTTATGAACTGAGAACTGTCATCAGATCAAGAAAACTGGAGATTTTAGGTAAAGAATTACGACATAAAACAAAGAAGTTCACATTTCATTTGGGTAGTATGGTATGGTGATCATGAAGATGCATATGTTGTTCAAACTTGGAGGCATTTTTAATTTTATACTTACATTGTACTATAGGAGACAAAGCCCTGACCCTGTAAGGTTACGTTTTGTTTTATGGTTATGGTCAAGGTAAGTTTGATTTTTACTGCAGCAAAGTTTCATTTTTACTTTGTACACAATTTATTCCTGCATTTTGAGTTCTAGAGAACTAATTTTCCTCCTGTCTTGGGCAAAATCATTTCTTTCAGCTTTAACAAAAAAAAAAGGGGGGGGGGTCTTCCTAAATGAACGTATACCCACAGCTACTTGTAGAGCGGAATGGGTAAGTGTTTTATCAAAGGGGTGTAAATTCCAGGAGGTGACATATGTATGGGTAAAAATCTATATGACAATGGGTAATACATGTTTATCTTCTGTTAAGTCCTTATGGTGTCTGTAATATCTCATTGTTGATAGTATGAAACACGGATTATTCTTATATAGATGATATAAATTACAAAATCTAGCTAGCACTTGTTCCTTGGTTACTGAGGATGGCTAGGGGTCTATAGTATGCACAGCTTATAAAAATGTCATTTAGCAGATAGTAGAAATTGAAATTAATAAAGTAAACAAACACAAAATGAAAAAAAAAAAAATTATTTGATTACCTGGCACCCACTTATATAGACATCAAAGTTAAACAGGTAGAAGTAGTTTGTGTACAACCTGTATTCAGGTTAAGTGTTTTTCAATTGTTAAAAATTTGGGCCTGTTTAATTCCAGGTGGGCCTGTGGTCTTCCGATTGTACTGGCCCCTCTGGTTTGTGCTTTTAAAAGTTGATCGTAAAGACTGGTTTAGATTTCTATAAAAACTGTGTTTTGATATTTTTATCTTATAATATGAATCACAGATCCCATCTGGTTAACATGTCATTGAAATCAGATTTCATGATAGCTAGGAAATATATATTAATGAGTTTTGATTTTCTTATTAAATTTATACATGATATATGAATAGGAAGCGATTTACACATAAATCAATATATGAATGAGAGATGTTTTCTAAACCTCAACCGGACGTCTGTACACAAATTTTTAGGTTGAGACCCCACTGTGTACAAGCCAGGCCAGGAGATGGACAACTTTAGAACTCATACACCTCTCCATATATATATTTCCTATTTCACAATGCTTCTGTTGTTATATCACAGTATACAAACTGATTCTTCGAAGATGTCATTTATAATTGTTGTAATTCTTTCATAAAAAAAAAACTGGAGATTGTATTTATTTTCAAAATCCCATGTATAAATATTAAAAGTATACACATGCAAATTTAATAGCATAACAAACAGGGGGTCTTTGGTCCTATGATATAAGATATTTATAAGTATGAAATCCAAACAATCGGAGTCGGACTGCTACAAAATAATACAAATATACACTAAACAATAAAAGTATGTTACATATACAAAAGTGAAAAATTGATTAAAAAAAAGTTTATTTGTTTGTTTTTTTCTTCTTCTTTAATGCTTTTCTAGACAACATGCCTCTCCTCAAATTTACATAAAAATTGTTATGTTTAGAGCAGAAAAATGGTATGAAGGAACATAATTTTCACAAAATTTAAAGAAAACCTGACTTTTAATTTCTAGCCCCATTTTTTTTACAGTCAACTGCCACATACAATATTTATGTATTGTATACACGTATATGCTTTGTACATTTGGCAAGCAGAGCAAGATAGAAAAGATTGTACGTTTTCATTATTTTGGGTTAGAATATATATTTCTAAGTGTGAGAACCTTGATTAGTAATGTAGTATTTGATGATTATTTTACAAAAGTTATACTCTGATTTTTATTTTTAGATTACAGTAACTGTATGAAGTATTCCAAGAGTTTGATACGGTTAATGCATAACAGGAACTTATCATTGATTCAACACCTTACAAGGATATACCATGCAAATGTATGAAGAAATCAATGGTTACTATTTATAGCAATTATATGCAGGAGAGAACTTCTAAACAATACTACAATGTAACAGACAAACAGTGGTGTATTCAAGAGATTAAAATCACCTGGAATTAACTTGTAAAGTTCTTTCAGAATATTATACAATTCCAATTAAAATCATTGTATGAACATTACAGATAAGGTCTTAAAATAGACAATTTAGTTTAAAATGAAATAGCAAGAATTTTTGCAAATTTTGAGGTCATTCCTTGGTGTGGGACATGTAAATAGTCTATGCATAAACCATTTTTGTAGCTCCATATGGGGGGTTGGGCCCCTGCCCCCAACCCCAAAAAATCCGCCTATGAATCAGACAGCAACCCATCGAAAAAAAAACCAAACAAGCATCAAAAGGGCAATATGCAGTCCATACACCATACATGTTGCATACTCTCATTGTCAGGAGTCTATAAATGTTGTGAATAAGATAAATAAAAAATGTATCAACACAGAATTTTCAAAATAACAATTTTCATGTCCCCTCTGTAACTCAGATCAAGTGCGAATTTGGGTAGCGTCACTTATACAGTCTTGAGTTATGTCCCTTTATAAAGTTATATGCAAGCTGGGGCATCATCTATGTCCCATTGACACATTCCCCATTTTTTTTTAAATACAAAGTTTTGACATGAGACAACAATAGGAAGGTTCCTAACTTGGTACAGGCACTTGAATATTTGAGTAAACTATCTTTGGAAGATTAAATTATTGTAGATTACTGATTAACAAAAGCTTTCATGAAATAATTTACATCTTTCATTTCTGTCTTTTGCAAGCAGGACTCTTTTCCATACGTAATTTGTTTTTATGCCCCGGTCGTAGCGGAGGGGGTCATTTAGTGTTACCCATGTCTGTCCGTCTCGTATGTCCCTCCTGTCAGTCCCGAACGTCCCCAAAATTGGTTTTCGTTCTCTAACTTTAGTTTGCCTCAACCAAATGTTTTAAAACTTATATACAATGCTAATTACCACAAAACACAGATCGAGTTCGAAATTAACTGGCGTCACTTTTAATGTTCTTGAGTTATGCCCCTATATAAATCTGTCTTCATTCTGTAACTTAAGTTTGCCTCAACCAAATGTTGTGAAACTTATACACAATGCTTGAAATCACAAAACAGTCTTAACTGCCTGAATCCTGCATCTGTATGTAGAAGTTGACTCATGTATATTTACAAGCGGGAGCATCCGTGGCCCATAAACACATTCTTCATTTATTTTCAAAATTGATCAAGAATAGTACCACTATCATCCAGCATGCGAGTCAACAATGTACATGACATTCTACACCTGCAACATGTAAACATAAGGAAACACATTTTGTGGCTCAAACTATTTGTATTGAGCTTTATATTTTAGATGGTTATTGACCTGGACGCTTCATGTCTTGCGTAAAGATGCCTTATATTTCGAAGGTTTGTCATATGTCTGTTGGCTTTGACCTTATTTTCATGGTTCAGCGACTGCTTGAAAATATGTTTCTTGTTTTGTTATATGAGTTTCTCACTTATTAGTAATAGGAACTAATTGTATAATCTCCGCCTCATTGCCTGGATCAATGAACAAGTTTAAAGTTACATGATTAGGTCCATTACGCAGATACTTTTAGCAGCAGGTCAACTATATTTAGTGTATGGAATAGAGATTGTAAGGTATATACATGTCCGCCTTGACCTCATTTGCACAGATCATTTGTTAATGTTAAGTTTTTCTTATACTTCAAGCAAAAGGTAAAGTTCAACTAAATTGGTGTATGAAATGATTTTAAGTCATACATGTCTATCTGACCTTGACCTCATTTTTTCATGGTTTGTTGGTCAATTTAAAATTTCCATGGTTTTCTCTGTTTCTTGTAGTTGTATGATATAAGCAATAGCAAAACTATGCTAGGTGTATGTAATGATCGGCCTCATTTTCATGGATCATTGATAATGTTAAGTTTATGCGACACATTATACTAAAACTTTATCCTTAGGACTATTAACATAAAATAATTCAGGAATAGTAAAGCAGGCGAGACATTTCTTGTTGCATTTAGAGACATTTTTGGTCGGAGTTTACAGGACTGACTAGCATTGTTGAGGACTAATAAATTTGACCAACAAGAAAGAAATATACATGTAGGATGGTAGTATGAACACATGCACAATACCAAAAAGAAGACATATCTATATTTTAAATTTATATATTATAAAAGAGAGACGGTATAGTACTAGATGAAGATTAACGTTATCTAAAATATGTTCAGTTATTGTCAAAATCTTATGAAAGCTCGATTCATGCTAACTCCACATGAAATTTGTCATGCGCAAGCTCCTTTCACCTTACTTTCACATGAAATTCACGGGTAGAAAATGTATTTGTGTATGTTAAATAACTTCTTTCGTACCAATGGCTTCGGATTGAAGTGCTTAATTCAAAGCAAAAATTTCCTTTTTTTTGTAATTAAACACACTATAAGTAGTGACATTAAAGATGAAGAAAACCGAATTAGTAATAGACTGAAATATCATGGGTAGAAGTTTCATGGACATTAGACTAACATTTCTTTTAATTCAATTTATGTATTTTAATTGGATTTTGCCTTACTATCCTAAAAATTAGCTCGTCAATTAAGATCTACTGCTGTCAAAATTGTCATGTAATATTAAAACCACACGAAGAACAAAAAGAAACATTTCAACGTTCAGGTTCTAATTGCATGCAATTTGAATAAAAAATACCAATATTGGTAAATTGCTGGTTTCTTGCTTCAACTGATAGCCAGCTATCTGAAATGCAAAGTAATTTAAAGCTTTATAATCGCATTTTTAGCTCACATGGCCCGAAGAGCTAAGTCAGCTTTTCTCATCACTTGGCGTCCGTCGTTGTCTGTTAACTTATATACAAATCTTCTTTTCTGAAACTACTGAGCCAAATTTAACCAAACCTGGCCATAATCTTCATTGGGGTATATAATTTAAAAAAAATGTGTCCGATGACCCTGCCTGGTAACCAAGATGGCTGACATGTCTTAAAATAGAACAAAGGGGTAAAATGCAATTTGTGTCTATTATTTTGATAACCGTAATATATAGAGAAATTCTGACACGAAAAGAAATGTTCAGAATGTTGAGGTCTACCAATTGTCGTATACGTTAAAACTGTAAGACGACTTCTTATAGGGGTTATTGCCCTTAAGTGACCAATTTTATAATGTTTGCCTACTATCTTGAAAGTTATAATAGAGAAAAAGAACTTTTAACTGCAAATTTGATCAGCCAGCCAAGTTTTACAAAGAAATTTGCATAGTCGAAATCGTTAGTCGACTCCTTATTAAAGTTCTTGCCCTTTGAAGACGTTTTTAACCAATTGTTTGCGTGTTTACCTTATATCTTATCAGTTATAATAGATAGATAGAAACTTAAATAAGCAAAAACGATCAGCAAAAACGATCTACAATTAGGATAATATGGAGGAAATTGTCCCCGGACACCTTATTGGAGTTATTGCCTTTTAATGACGATTTTCACCATATTTGTTTTTCGTTTTGCCTAATATGATAAAAAGTATGATAAATAAATAGACACTTTAAATCACAAAAATGATCAGCAAGTCTAGGTCTACTAACAAGTCAAAGTTTGCTGATATAGTTAGTTAGTAGACTGTCACTCTTTATAGTTACTGTATTGATTGCAATTAAATGAAGAATTGTGTTTACCCTTTTTTGTGTTTTGAGCAAAAACTAGAAGAAAAAGAGAAACTAAACAGAATAAATGATCAGTGTAACAAACTTCAGTTATGTATTTTTTATATTTTGTTGAATGTGCACATAGACTAATATGAGCGACACAGGCTCTTTAGAACCTCTAGTTTATTTTTCAAAGAAGTTGAAACTCCATTGATGTATTAGAATATAAAGATAAGGTGATGTGGTAATGATTGCTAATGAGATAACTATCCACAGGTTCAATGAAGTTGGTGTAAGCGACTAAAGTTAACCGTAAGGCCTTCAACAATGAGAAAAATCCATACCGTATAGTCAGCTATAAAAGACATGAAAAATATGAAAAAATTCAATTGAGAAAACTAACGACCTTATTTAAAACAAAACAAATATGACAGACATGAACCAACGACAACCACTGAACTACAGGCTCCTGACTTGGAACAGGCACATAAAGAATATGACGGAGTTAAACAGTGTGTGAGCGCTCAACCCTGTCCAACCTGGGACAGTGTTGTTACAGCACAAGATAATAACAACTATAAAAATCAGTTGAAAGGATTTTCTAACTCATCAGATCGATAAAAAGCAGAAAAACATATAATAAAAACACAGACCAGACGTGGCAGGGTATTTATACATCACTAACAATTTTAACTACATCTGTATGGCATTCGTGTCAACTTTGGTATTTTGTGCAGAAAGTACGTCATTGAATGTTTTTGCAAAGGTTATCTTTTACTAAACAATGAAAACAACACATTATAACTTTCATGCGTTTAAAGCTCTTTTCTGGATTTACCTTCATCAGGAACGCTCAGAGTCGAACATTTGAAATACAAGAATGTATATTGAAGAACTATATGACCAATAGACCAAGTTGGAAATAAAAACTTGAGTCGGATCCATTTGTTCTTTAAAACCAAAAAGATATGTTAAAACTAAGGTTTACTTAGATAAAGGGTAATATTTAGAAATTGATTAATCTAAGCCAAGATATATGTTATATAAATATGTTGAAATGTTTGCATTTTCTTTAAAATCACTTTAAATTTTTAACAAATTACCATGTTATCAAAAGAAAGTGTATATAGGAGATTCATGTGAACTGCATTACAGACTTCATTACAATTGAATGGTCCAAAAACGTATCTAGTCAAAAATAGTTATGACCCCGCATTGCTGCTTATACAGAAACAGTTTTAATTCTGATGGCTGCATATATTTATATAATCTTTAGTTTTAATTGTATTATAAAAACAAGGAGATGTGGTATGATTGCAACTATCAACCACAGTACAAGGATACTAGGTATAACCAAAATGTCTAACGTTAGACGTCAACAAAATTGGTTTAACCCCTCCACATTTATATGCACCTCGGTCCAAAATCGGACAAGTTCATGTCATAGATATGTCTAGGTAAGTGTATTTATATATTTAGTTTACTGAACGATAGTATGATATTGTGCTGTACAGCTTGATAGTATTCCATTTTTATATTTTTGTAAGAGACATTCCAGTGGCGGATCCAGGGGGGGGGGAGGTGTCCGGGGGTTGGAACCCCCTTTTTTTACGATCAATGCATTTGAATGGGGACATATGGTTGGAACCCACCATTTATCCTGGGTTGGTACCCCCCCCCCCCCCCCCCCCATTTTTGAAAATGGCTGGATCTGCCCCTGCATTCACCGCTTACTGTATGGTGTGGACTGCCAAACATCGAAGACTAGTTTTGTATTTGTTGCTTATGTGAATTTGGCTGTCTTCGTGACATTGCTCCTTTCCCGTTTTCACACACATCAACAATGGAAAAATCATAGCGCATGGAAAGCTTAAAATGTCTACTTGATAACTAGTGAAACTGATCCTAGGAAAAAAAAGTCCTGATCTACGTCAAAACTTTGAATAACACTATTTATGACCAGAAGACAACGACAATCAAAAACTAAAAGTCTTGGCTATAAACAGGGACATAAAGAATGTAGCCATATAGTTTATCAAAAGAATCTCCAACGCCTTAACGTGTTGAAATGAAAGAAGAATTACAGCAATGGCGTTTTAAAAGATAATACTTGTACTTATCCATAACCTTCTTTTTATATTTGTGATAGCATAACAGAGAACTTTTGAATTAGTTCTTGAATATGACAACACTTTCCAGTACTTAAAAATGACTGAAATATTCAGTACTGAAAAACAACTGAAATCTACAGTACTTAAAAATTACTTAAATTTTCAGTACAGTAAAATGACTGAAATCAGTACTGAAAAATGACTAAAATTGAACAGTACTGAAAAATGATTGAAATATTCATTACTGAAAAATGACTAAAATTGTCAGTACTGAAAAATAACTGAAATGTTCAGTACTGAAAACAAATTTTTCTCAACATTACTGAAAACATGCATATAATTAAATGTACTGAAAAGATAGGGGTAAGAAATGTACTGATTGATTCTATTTTTTATCAGTACTGTATTTGTAGTGGCATTAAAAGTACATGTAAACGCTAGGCAAGTTCCTGGTAGTGTAAATTTTTATTTTTAAATTGTGAAGTTATCTTTAAGTTTGTAAGGAGTCCATTCTTTACTCGTTTTCAATTGAATTGAAAATTAAGTAATATCCTATGCATACACACGTTTGCTTAAATATTTCAAGACGAAAAGTACCTCCTCACCACTACATCGTTTCACCAGGAAGACAGGTAATTTTATATAAAAAATCAAAGAAACTTGTTTGATACACTATTAAATAAAGGTAACAGTAGTGTTCCGCTGTTCAATAGTCATAAATCGATTAAGGGAAAACAAATCCGGGTAACAAACTAAAACCGAAGAAAATTGAAGGTTAATTCCGTAGTTATGCAAACTTAACAAAAAAGGTAGCAGATTAATTAAAATCGAATATATTTGTCGCATGTTTTGGGATATGACACTTGCACGCTAATCTTGTTAAAACAATTAGTATGATTTGATTTTGACATATTTGAAATGTACATGATACTATCAATTTATACGTTTTTAAATCCTCTAAAAAGATATATTGGATAAAGCATTTTTCCCCGCTCACATTTATCAGTAAGTAGAAAATATGTTACTTGTAAGTGTAGATTCCATTACAATATTAAGAGAAATTATAAATTGTATATTGCAGCTAATAGCTTAGATTTAACTGGACAAAAAATTGACCTGAACAAATAATTTGGTGGATTTTTCTGTTCATTTTAAGAATAAATACCTTCCTTTTGAAATATCGTACACATTAGAACTAGATTAGAAAACTCTTATATAGAATTATGACCTTTCTGTCAAATATGGAGGAGGTAAAATAATAGCCATTATTTGTCTACTGAAATTACAAAAATTGTTAAATAAGTTAAGCCTTTCAAATTTATTTTATTGACAAATGAACATATTGAAATTAACTGGACACTTTAGTCCAGACAAGTCACATTTGATGCCATAAACATGTCCAAATTCACATGTTTTACCTACAATGGCCATTTCACGCATAGTTTTTGGTCAAACTATACATAAGCTGTACAGCTTAACCCCAAAAGATATTTTACACACATGGAGCTGGTTTTGATGTTCTGTACCAAACTTAAGAACTTTAACGTCCTAGCCTTGTACCCATATGTAAGACTAAATTCTAAAATATAAATTTCATATCCAACAGACTGACGTCTTATGCACACCCGAATGATGTTATTTGGTAGAATTATAACACTTTTTCATTTTCGAATTCAAGGTGCATAACAATTAAATTGCCTTTTCATTACTTCAATTTGTCTTTTCTACAAAATAAGATAAATAAAAACGGTCTAATTTGGTATGGTTTTTTTTTTTATCTGAAAAATGCATAATAAGTGATATGACCAATTTGTGAAATCTGTTACCTAAAACTTATTAATTTGTATTATGTATTATTTTATCGCACATACAAACTTTAAGTTTCAAAAGTCAATTGTGAAACAATCAAAGAAAACACTAATCGTCCAGTTTAAGAAGGATAAAAGACACAATCGATAAGAATGATGAATTGATATATTTTATATTTTATGACATAAGCGACAAGCAAACGACGGTTTTTAGGTTTTCAATTATAAATAAGACTCTTTTATCAGTCGTCATTTAATGGGAACTTTTATCACACTGTTTCGTCTAAATAAGTTCAACTCTTTTTTCAATTAACATGCCATTGTTTAACTAAATTTGCATAATTTCATTTTACAAAAAAGCAACTAACTAGATATCTGTGATATTTAAAAAGCATGTGACAGAGTCGAGTTCAACAATTTTGAAAGTTTTTTAAAATATATTTATTGTACATTTATCAAATGTTTGCTAAACACAAAGCCAGAGAAAGAGTATACTTCTCTATTGAAGTCGGAAAAACATTATCCTATATTTTAGGTAAAATACGTTTTGTGTGTCGATTTCAGCAGTTAATCCCCCTAAAAAAAACTTCGCTGATCTAAGAGATCTTGGGCTTCTGAGGGTTGTTACATATCAATTGATATAAGATTAAGTGTGTGATAATAGTTTAATAAAGGAAGGTAACCATCTGTTAATAAAATCACTTTAACAAAAACATATGTTTTCTTGCGTACAGCCTTAGGTATCAAAACTACTGAATTTTTGTTATGAGTCAATATTTTGAATAAAAAGAGGACATGCTTGAACTCTAAATTGATGCAAACAAAATTGTGTAGTCATTGTGTTCCAATTTTGCTGTCATTTGCATTATACAAATTACAATTTATAATGCAGGCATATGAATTTACATAATAAAGTTTAAATATGGTCAGTTTTGGTTGATGTGTTTAAATAATTTAGTTATACCAGCCTGCCTGAGGTATCAAAAGTACTGAATTTTCGTTACGAGTCAATATTGTAAATAAAAAGAGGACTCGCTGGCACTCAAAATTGATGCGGACAAAATGTTTGTAGACATTGTGTTCCAATATTGCTCTCATGAGTATTATACAATCCATCATGACTTAAAAAAAATTTACTGATTTATTATGCGGACATTTAAATTTACATAATAAAGTGCAAATATGGTCAGTTTGGTTGATGCGGTCAAATATTGTTGTTGTACGAGCCAGCTTGAGGTATCAAAACTACTGACTTTTCGTTACAATTCAATATTTTAAATAAAAAGAGGACATGCTGGCAATCTCAATTGATGCAGACAAAATTGTGTAGTCATTGTGTTCCAATATTGCTGTCATTTATATTACATAATCCATCCTGACATTAAAAAATACTGATTTATTATGCGGACATATAAATTTACATAATAAAGTCCAAATATGGTCAGTTTTGGTTGATGGAGTCAAATAATTTTGTTATACCAGCCAGCCTGAGATATCAAAACTATTTTTTTTTTGTGATGAGTCAATATTAAGAATAAAAAGAGGACACGCCGGCACTCTAAATTGATGCAGACAAAATTGGTAGTCATTGTGTTCCAATATTACTGTCATTTGTATTATACAAATCATCCTGACATAAAAAAAAATTACTGATTTATTATGCGGCCATATAAATGTACACAATAAAGTGCAAATGTGGTTAGTTGTGGTTGATGCGGTCAACTAATTTTGTTATACCAGCCTGCCTGAGGTATCAAAACTACTGAATGTTTGTTACGAGTCAATATTTTGAATACAAAGAGGACATGCTGCCACCCTTAATTGATGCAGACAAAATGTTGTAGTCATTGTGTTCCAATATTGCTGTCATTTGTATTATACAATCCATCCTGACTTGAAAAAAAAACCTTACTGATTGATTATGCGGGCATATAAATGTTACACAATTTTGTCCGAATCAATTTAGAGTGCCAGCATGTCCACTTTTTATTGAAAATATTGACTCGTAACAAAAATTCAGTAGTTTTGATTCCGCAGACTGGCTCGTATAACAAATTTTTTTTTGATTGCATCAACCAAAACAGACCTTATTATGTTCATTTATATGGCTGCATAATAAATCAGTAAGTTTTTTTTTATGTCAGGACGGATTGTTTAAACAACATGTTCAAATGACAGCATATTTACACACAATGACTACACAATTTTGTCCGCATCAAGTTAGAGTGCCAGCATGTCCTATTTTTGTTTAAAACATTGACGCGTCACAAAAAATCATTACTTTTACTATCTCAGTCTAGCTCGTACAGAAAAACTATTTGACTACATCATCCAACACTGACATGACTGACATGGCTGATTATATTTGTACTTTATAATGAAAAGTATGAGAATGTATCATCTTGGAATAGTAGAATGACTGACTGTTAGTATATAATGTCGTTTGATTGATTTTGTCAGTTGCTTAACGTCCACGGGCAAATATTTCATTCATGTTCAGAACAAGTATATTTTTTTCGGACGTCCCAGATATTATTTATAATCGGGTAAAGATGAATATGCGGAAATTGACGAGATGGTTCATAACTATACAACACCTTATATATCCGGACACTATACGATTTTCGTTTGAACATTTTTTCAAAAACATAATCGTAAATCCAAGGCAAACAAGGTGAATTACGATGAATAATCCATGTAATGCATATAACTGTATTTAGAAAGAGACTGTAAAAAATGGGGAACGAAGCAACGTAAACAGTGATTTTTATATTCCATCATATAAAAAATATTTGTCCAATGCGTTGGATAACCTTTCTATTCGCCTTCCAATTGAAAAAAAAAATCTTTCCCTTCTTTTATGATAGCTGCATGTATATATGTCGATCAACAAGTTTGAAGTTTTATAGCCATTATTTAATGTTTATAAGAATATAAAATGAAAAAAAAAGAAATTTTTAATGAGTATTTTATGTATACAGAAACACTATCGAGTATAGTAATTTGCTATACTTGGGGAAAAGAACAATACATAATGAAAGCTCAGGTCTAAAATGAAAGTCTTAAACACGGCAATCTGTCATAAGCAGACCTGTCCTGAGGTCTGGACAGTAGCAGACCTGTCCAAGGGCTGGTCTGGGGTAGACCTGTCCTCAGGTCTGGTCTGGGACAGACCTGTCCTCAGGACTGGTCAATAGCAGACTTGTCCACAGGTTTGCAGCAGTCTTAAAAAAGCAGACCTAGGTCTGGTCTATCACCGACGAAGTTAACTTCCTTGTCTCTTAAAATTTCGTAAGTTAACTTGGAAAGCAGTTAAAAAGTCTGCTCCAAGTTAACTTTTGTACAGGTTAGGACTGCACCCATCTGCACATGATGTCATAGGGAAACTCAATACGATGAGAGTTTTTCAAAAGAGACGGCCTCGATACCTCAAAGAAACAAACACATACTAAAGAAAAAGAAACTATAGTTATTAGCTAGCAGTCAAATCATTATGATAGTAATTTATGACATGTCTGAAAATAAATTTTGTAATGTTCTTTCAAAGAGAAAAGGAAACTATTAACAAATTATCCCTGTGATGCATTCAGTACTTTGCCATTCAATCTTTGCTTTTCAGATTAGTTGCTTTTTAGATAGTTCAGTGTTCAATGTTTTGCTTAGGAACATAGTAGTACTTACTTACTTTATCTTACATGACTCCAGATAAGATTTTTGATACTTTTGAACATATCTAAAATAAATTAAACGATATGTTGGGTATGTTGGGTATACGTCAATGAGACATAAATCAAACGAGAAAATAACAAAAAGATATGTACAAAGTATCAGACAGCATTCAACAATAAACACGTGGTAGGAATTAAGGCACCCATAGCGCATGAAAGTATATAGAATTCAATTGCTGCAAAAGCTAGCATTGACTCTTTGTGAACGATATTCAATAGCGATAACTGGAAAGGTTAAAAAAAAACATGTCAGCAATAAGATAGAATACGAAATAAGCTTCGCTGATCGAGCATTTTTTTTTCTAACTCACATTTTAAAATCTTAACTCTAATAAATAACAATTGTTACACATCATATTGCAGATGTCTATGTCGATGAAAGGGAAAGCCTTAGAAAGTCACATATAAGTATGATAAAAGAGCGATCTGGTAAACCAGGTAATGTACTATATCATAATTACTGATTTACAGGGTTATCGTTTGAGTTGAATATAACTAACCTGGCTTACAACAAGAACATACATATCGAGAGGTATTCATACGATATCAAACAATGTAGAGTATGCTTTCATTATATTGCAGCGAGTATCAGTATGATGTGCAGCTTTTTCAAAAACGATACTTTGATACAGAAGAAGTAGAAAACACATACTCAAGAAAATGAAATTAAGTCTTCAGCAGTCATTTTCACATTTTCATCATAATATTATATAAAATATTTGAAAACGTAAATGTTCCTTAAAAGTTAAAAATTACGTTGTCATAACTGTTTCCCCGTGATATATTCAGAACAGGTCGCTCTTATTAAATATTTGCTATGCAGTTGAGGATTTTTTTTCAGACAGTTCAGTGTTGAATGTTTTGCTTAGGAAAATAGAACTACGAACACTGAATTGATCGAACATGACTCTAGGCAAGATTGCTCAGTAATACTGAATATGTCTTATAGGATGAATTAAGAGATATCTTGGATATTGTTTGCTTTACGTCAATTAGACAGAAACTTAACTTAACTTATCTATGATGAGTTTATTTATTAACGTCAGAATAACCTTACGACATTTATATGGCATCATAAACAATTCAAAAATAGATACGTGGCAGGATTTGACGCGCCTATAGTGTCTCAAAGTAGGAGCAAGGGAAGTTGTACCAGAAGCTAAAAATTACCATTTGAAACGCGTGAGCGATACACAATAGTACAAGTAAAAACTGTTAAAGACATATAAGCCTTCAGATAGCATATGCAATACTCTTTATTAAGCTTCGGTGGTCGGGCTTCCTTGAAACTGATTGTTTAAATATTGTCTCTAATTAATAGCAAATCTTACACTTCCGATTGCATACGACTCTGTCGATGAAATTGAGAGCTTGAAAAATTCAGATACAAGTATGAAAAAAGAGAAATCTGGGCGATCAGATTATGTTCTATATCATAATTACTGATTTACAGGGTTATTGCATGAGTTAAATATAACTTACCTGGCTTACGACAAGAACATACATATCGAGAGGTCATCATACGATGTCAAACAATGTAGAGTATGCTTTCATTATATCGGAGCGAGTCTCAATATGATGTGCAGCTTTTTTAACGGCGACTACTTCGATACAAAATAGTAGACACTCAATACACAAGAAAATCTAACTAAGTATTCAGCAGTCATTTTCATCATAATATCATATGAATGTTTGAAAATTGAATTGTTCTTTAAAAGAGGAAAGTGACGTTTTCGCAACTTACCCCTGCATTCAGTACTTTGACAGTTCGCTCTCATTCAAGCTTTGCTTTTCCGTTTAGTTGCTTTTTAGACAGTTCAGTGTTCAATATTTTGCTTAGGAACATAGTAGTACTTACTTACTTTTTCTTACGTGACTCCACATAAGATTGTTGATAGATTTGAATATATCTAAAATAAATTAAACGACAGGTTGGGTATATTGGGTATACGTCAATTATACATAAACCAAACGAGAAAATAACATAAAGATATTTAGAAGGTATCAGATATCATTTAACAATAAACACGTGGTAGGAATTAAGGCGCCCGTAGCGCATGAAGGTATATCGAATTCAAGTGCTGCAAATGCTTACATTGACCCTTTGTGAACGATATTCAATAGCGATAACTGAAAAGATTAAAAAAAAAACATGTCATCAATTATAGAAAATATGAAATAAGCTTCGCTGATCGAGCATTTGTTTCTTACTCACATTTTAAAATCTTAACTCTAATAGATAACAAACGTTACACATCATATTGCAGATGTATATGTCGATGAAAAGAAAAGCCCTAGAAAGTCACACAGAAGTATGATAAAAGAGCGATCTGGTAAACCAGGTAATGTACTATATCATAATTACTGATTTACAGGGTTATCGTTTGAGTTGAATATAACTAACCTGGCTTACAACAAGAACATACATATCGAGAGGTATTCATACGATGTCAAACAATGCAGAGTATGCTTTCATTATATTGCAGCGAGTATCAATATGATGTGCAGCTTTTTCAAATACGATACTTTGATACAAAAAAGTAGAAAACACATATACAAGAAAATGAAATTAAGTCTTCAGCAGTCATTTTCACATTTTCATCATAATATCATATGAAATACTTGAAGACGTACATGTTCCTTAAAAGCAAGATTGCTGAGTAATACTGAATATGTCTTATAATGAATTAAAAGATATCTTGGATATAGTTTGCTTTACGTCAATTAGACAGAAATCTAACGTCAGAATAACCTTACGACATTTATATGGCATCATAAACTATTCAAAAAGAGATACGTGACAGGGTTTGAAGCGCCTATAGTGTATCAAAGTAGGAGTAAGTGAAGTTGTGCAAAAAAGCTAAAATTGACCATTTGAAATGTGTGAGCGATACACAATAGTACAAGTGAAAAATGTTAAAGACATATAAGCCATCAGATAGCATATGCAATGCTCTTTAACAAGCTTCGGTGGTCGGGCATTTCCTGAAACTGATTGTTTAAAATATTGTCTCTAATTAATAGCAAATCTTACACTTCCGATTGCAGATGACTCTGTCGATGACATTGAGACCTTGAAAAATTCAGATACTAGTATGAAAAAAGAGAAATCTGAGCGAGCAGGTAATGTGCTATATCAGAATTAATTAATTAAAGGTGTAAAAGTTTAAGATCAATAAAAAAAATCTGGTTTTAAACAAACAAATAAGCCTCAGGAAGTCATCATACGATTTAAACAAAAAGTAAATGCTTTCATTATATCGCACATACACAACAAACATGAAATTAGTTTTTAGCATTGATTTTTTTCCTAGTATGATATAAAATGTCTAGAAATAGAAATGTTCTTTAAAAAAGTAACGTTATTTTTTTACAATTATCCTGTGATACAATCAGTAGTTTGATAGATCACTCTTATTCAATCTTTCATACAATTAAGTGTGAATGTTTTGCATAGAAAGATAGTACTACGAACACTGGATTGATAATAAATGGCTCCGGATAGAATTTCTGAATAACACTGAAAATGTCTAAACATTAATTATAAGATATGCTGGATTTACGTTAAAGATACAGCACCTCATCGACAAAATGATTTAAAGACATTGACATTACATCTTAAAGCCTTTAACAAAAGACAAGTGGCATTGTTTAAAGAGCTCTATGTGTATTAAAGTATGTGAAAGTTAAGGTTCGGAACATGAGAACAATATGCATGTACAATAGTAAAAACGGAAAACAGTTAAAGATATATCTCCAATCAGATAAAATATAACATTCACCTAAGGTGGGTATGGGAGAATAAACAAAAATAGAATTGTTTAATACTAAAATGTAGTATATATTGTGATAAAAAATATGATAAAAATGATAGGTCACTGAGCTTTTTTTCAAGCTACAGCTTGTGAGAAAATGACATATTTTGTATAGACTATACAGAGAAAAAGCCTCATAATATGAAAAATGAGAAGATAGCTTTTATGAATTACGTTCAGGATACCAAACGAAAAAAATGGGATCACCGTACGTTTTTTCTGCTATACGATAAAATAGAAAATTCCTTTGTAAGTTATTATTTAGCTGAGTTACCTCTCCTCAAAGCACAGAGTTTAAAAACAAATATAATAAAGCAAAGATATTCTACATTTGTAAACAAAATATGAGTGATAATAACTAGGGATGTCAACTCGGTGAACAATTACTAATCGAGTACTCGCTAGTTTTATCGAGCGATTCTCGAGTACTCGCTCGGTTATATATCTACAAAACGGAAACACAAAAATACGTATTATACATTCTGTGGTTTGTTGTTCAACGGAAGAAAAACCATCTACATAAGCTTGTGGGACAAGGAGTAGTTACACACCATTTTTAACAGTTCATTACCAACAAATACTAATTACGTGAAAAACAAATCTAATCAATATAATTAAGTTAACACCTATTTAAAATTATGACAAGGAATAACCATATCGAACAATAGTATTTGGTAATCGTTAATGAAACATACTTAATGTTTACAAAGGTGTAATGATTAGAAGTTTAACTATTCACTGAGGGTCACCAGAGGATGCAACAAATTTGTTTTATTTGGAAACAGTTTTTTGTGAACTATTATTGGTGTCAGTCAGTTTTGCAACTTTGTAAATTACAGTCTTGCAAACGAACATATTTGCTCTGATGATACCGATGTGATAGAATGGCGAAGACACTTTTAGTTGAAAGTGTTAGCCTATGTAAAACCCACGTATTTACGGAGGCATTTTAAATGACAATTTAGCACAATCATTCGAGACAACATGCATTTTATTTAACAGTATGATTAATCAGTGATTAAATTTCCGAAAGAGGTTCTCAATAATATCAATTTTATATAAAGAAGAGCAATATTCTAACAGGAAACCGATTAGTCGAGTATCGATTTGATGTTCGATACTAGGTACTACCAAGCGATACTCGAATATTCGAGTACTCGTTGACATCCATAATAATAACATAAGATCACATTAATTTGTTCTTTTAAAATGATTTCTTGTTAGTAAATAACATTGCTGCATCGAAATTTGTTGACCTGAATATATTCTAGACCTATTGTGTTCTGCTATTTTACAACCAAAGAAGGCGAAAGACAACCATACCACCTTAGGCAAGCTTCAGTGATCGTGAATTGCCTCTTTTTAAAATCTTCCAATATGGACTGTGAAAGTGCAGTGCTGCAAAAACTTACGTTAACCCTTTTAAACATGTCCGAAATAAACAACAGTAATACATGATAACAGTAAAAGACATGTAAACAATCAGATAACATTCACTTAAGCAAGCTTCGGTGATCGGGTATATCCTCAAAACTGACATTTCAAAATTATGACTACAATAAATAACTAATGTTACACTTCCTATTACAGTTTGCTCTATTGAAAAAAGGGAGAGCTTAAAAAAGCCAAAGCTTCATATGAAAAAAGTCAGAACTGAGCGATCAGGTAATGTGCTATATTTGTATTACTAGATTACAGGGTTTATCAATTCAATTGAAAACAACACAACTAGGCTTACAACAAGGAAATACATATCTAGAGGTCATCATACAATGTCAAACAGTGTAGAGTACGCTAACATTATATCGCAGCAGGTCTTAATATCTTATGAGGCAATACAGATTACATCCATACAACAAAGACGAAAACACATACACAAGAAAATGAAATAAGGTCTTTAGCAGTCATTTTCATCATAATATAATTTGAAATATTTGAAAATGTTGATGTTCTTCAAAAGAGGAAAGTTACGTTTTCACAACTTATACCCGTAATATATTCAGTACTTGACAGTTCGCTTTAATTCAATCTTTGCTATGCCATTCAGGTTTTGTTTTCATACACAAGAAATATGAAATTTATTTTTCAGCATTTATTTTCATCATAGTATCATATAAAATGTCTGAACATAGAAATGCTCTTTCAAAAAGTAACGTTATTAGTATCCTGTGATACAATCAGTACTTTGATATTTCACTCTTATTGAATCTTTGCTATTCAGTTCAGGTTCTTTTCAAACAATTCAGTGTCTAATGTTTTGCATACACAAATATTACTACGAACACCAAATTGATGATACATAGCTCCGGATAAAATTTCTGAAAAAAACTGAATATGCCTAAAAATTAGTTTAAGCATATGCTAGATATACGTGATTGAGACAGCATTATATCGACATAATAACTTACAGACTTTTACAGGGCATCTTAACGCCTTCAACAATAGATACGTGAGATGGTTTAAAGCGCCCAAAGTGTGTAAACATATAACTGGTTCAGTTCAAAATAGATTAACAAAATTCAGGTTTTATGTTCAATTGTTTATCTCAAAATCATTGTACTATATTCTGGTGGACTTCAAGTATTGTAAATAGATTCTTTGTAGTTAAAATCATCATTAAATCTGCTTATAAGTAAATCCGAAATCGGCAGTTGAATCCTTTAAGAAGTTATGGCATTTAAACAAGATTTTGTTTCTAAATATATCTTTGGACACAGATGGCTTGTTAAAGAAATTGAAAAGGCGGAAGAACTCCGTTGGGTTTGCAGAAGAGTCTGTCGATGGAATTGAGATCTTGAAAACATCAGATACTAGTATGAAAAAAGAGAAATCTGAGCAAGCAGGTAATAAACTATGTCATAATTCACGGTGGGTAAGGTTGTCCTGCGAGAGAACGTCCTATGCTGGTGATTCGGTCCTGACTGGTGCTGGTGGGTCCTGATTCTGTGCTGGTGGGTCCTGATTCTGTGCTGGTGGGTTTGTTTACATTGTACCAGAACGGCAATAAAACAACCGTTCTGTTGCTTAATTTTTCTCTGATACTTCCTAAGTACCATGCGAGGAATGTTACAACGATTTTTTATTGAAAAAGTCGTGCAAATTCGCCAAACAAAATTGTCCTGACGATGTGCTGGTGATTAGAAAAACGGTCCTGGTTCTGTGCACCTATGTCCTAGTTCTGTGCCTTTATATTTTAGTTAAAAGTTGCAAATATTCAAGATCATTGATGCAGAAAATTTGTATAATTGATAGAAAATATACCTAGCATATATTTGGTGGATATTTCATATGAGCCAAGTTGAGTCTGTTTTTTTTTATTTGATTTTTGAGAGGGGGTGCAAGATCTTTCTGTTGAGATGTTTTGGCATTTTAAAACTTTTGTTAACTGTTATTTTGAAGATATATGTGCTGTTAACTGTTATTGACTAATTAGCTGTTATCTGTTTTCTTAAAATTGACATTGTTGTGAACTGTTATTATGAAAAAAAAATACCCCTGTTTACTGTTTTTTGATTTTTGAATTCACTGTTTTCTCATCAAAGATGATTTAAAATGCTGTTATCGGTTATCAATATTTTAAATTTACTGTAATCTGATTTTAACAAAATAAAAAAAAATATTGACCTGTTAATTGAACCCCTCTTGCCCCCTTTTGAGATAAGAAAATATGCATACGATTTGCGGGATTACGATCCTTTTGCATGACCATCAAAATACGGTGTAAAATATCCAATACCTATATAAAAAAGATTATCTGGTATGTTTGCCAATAGACAAATTTCCATCAGAAACCAAATGAGCTAGGTGTTAACAACCATACGTCACCGTACGACCTTCAACAATGACCCGAAAAATCAAAATGTAAAAGGTTTTGCCTAAAAATGGAGAGCATAAATATAGAATAAAGGACTTTTATTCTAATAAAATTGAGAATGGAAATGGGGAATGTGTCAGAGACAACAACCCGATCAAAGAGCAGAAAACAGCCGACGGACACCAATGGGTCTTCAACACAGCGAGAAAATCCCGCACCCGGAGGCGGGCTTCAGCTGGTCCCTAAATAAAATGTGTACCACTTCAATGAAAATGGACGTCACACTAAACTCCATAGCATATAAATGAACTAAAATTAAAAAACATACAAGACTAACAAAGGCAAGAGGCTCCTGACTTGGGACAGGCGCAAAAATGCGGCGGGGTTAAACATGCTTCGTGAGATCTCAACCCTCCCCCTATACCTCTAGCCAATGTAGAATAAACAAACACACAGCAATACGCACAGTAAAACTCAGTGTAAAAGAAGTCCGAGTCCGTATCAGAATAGGTAACTAAAGAAACTAAGCAAAATGACAATGATACATACATTAACAAGGGACTACAAACAGTTACTCCCATGCCAGCTCCAGACCTCAATTAAACTGATTGAAAGATTATGTCTTCATCATATAAAAATCAAGCACAACCTAAGTTGTTCACGGCAAACTATCAGGTGAGTCTGAACATTTCTTAGATGAGTTTAGATAATACATTCAGTGTAGCCTAAGCATCCTGAATATTGTTTCTCTGACAAATTTGTACGATACTGTATATACTTTTCTTTTTATTCAAGCAAATGAATCTCAGCCTTGGTTCTGCGCGTAAGAATCATGTGTCCTCAGCAGCTAAAATCACATTTCTTTGTAACAATTTAGAGTTTACTAAAAGGATGACAATAATATTGCGGGTTTTTTTTTTGGAATAAGGAAGAGGGAGGTCACGGTGAAAGTTTTAAAGCTTGAAATCGTTTTGAAATTCTAAAATTGTTGATAAAAAATAATTTGATGCAGATGATCAAGATTGATTTTATAACTGCAGTTGATAATTTTACCATAAAAACATTTTCCAAGAGGGGAAGGGGGGTTCCCGTAAGATTTAAAAGTTGTACTTTAAAAGAAAAATGTATCTATTAGCTATTTAGCATCATTTGCTGTACCTTTAAGCCTCTGGTCAACATAAAATTATTGTCTGATCGGTTGTCAGTGGGAATTTTCGAAAGTTCAATAAAACATTAAAAAAAATATTTAAATATTTCATGGAAGGGCAGACTAGAATTTGTCAAAAATGAAGACTAGATACCCTAGATAACACACACAAAAATAAGTGCATTTTAAAGATCCAAAAGTAAAGTCTGTTGTCAAGGATTTTTTATAAAGAATTAAGGGGGAGTAAGTGAACGATGTGTCCTAATTTTCTATTTTTAAATATATTTCCTGAATAAAAATAAAATATGCCTAAATTTTAATTGAAAATGAGTGAAAAATGAGTGAACGAAAAAAAAAAAAAATACCAGACTAAGAAATACACTTTTAGTTAAATATTTGTAATAGCCCGAAGCTTTTAATTTTTGTGTTTCAAACACACCTTCTCTGTGGTAATGACTCGTTACAAAGGTATTTCACTTCATCCATTTATACTGTGAATTCTCAGTATTATTATATTAACATGTAGCTTAATATAAAGAAAAAATCGAATCTAAAGCCAGATATATCAAACATTTTATTTTTATTTTATACGTTTTCAGGAAACAACAACTCAAACACGCCTTGAACGTAAAATGTGTACTCGACTGTCTCTTTACGATAAGATAATTGCCCATTTTTAGACACCCCCCGCCCCACCCCCCCAAAAAAAAAAATAACTGTTGCCGGGGGCAGAGATGCAAATTAATGCTTTTTAAGATCAATATTTTATCTTTTCGTGCATGTTTTTTTATTAGTTAAATTTATTAGTTAAATTTATGCTGATGCATCTTAAAAACCCAGAAGTATTTGCACCTACCGAAATCGGCTGTTTTGTTAAATGTGCAAAAATTACAATATCTCGTAGCTTCATATTGACAATTGAGTATAAACAAGTATATAAGATGCAAAAAATCTTAAATTATACACTTACATCTAACTTTTAAAAGCCATAAAAACAGTTTTAAACAATCCAAATATACAAACTTTACAAAACTTGGTTTAATTTCAACTGGTTATCAACCCGTTTCGCTCTAAGCTCATCTGTATCAAGGGGCCGTGTGAGCTATTGACTTGGCGTCCGTAATTAAAAAAAAATCTTCTCTGAAATTGCTTGACCAAATGTTACCAAATGAATTTTCCTGAGTTAATCTAGGAAAAACAATATTCATCAACAAACATGACCACTGTTTGTTAAAATATATTCGAGTTTTTAGTTTATATCGCAAAAGTTCAAGCAGTTAGCATGGTTAGATCAAAACTTACCGAGTAAAAATATTCAACAGGCCAATGTCTATCTACCTTGCACTTTTCAGAAAATTCAGGTCAGATACCGAAACTTGGTCCAGCAACATTCATCAGCAATACAAGATTTTGACCCACACAGTTTCCATTCAATACAAATATTCTTGTTCCAATGAATCATTTTAAATGCAAAAATACCAGTTGCAGCCTTTACTTTGTTTATTTATATATGTGTATAGATTATCGGGTTTTCTACACATTGATATCGTAAAATATCAACCGCGAGCCACAATGTGAACCTTTTCGGCGAGTGAGCGCAGCAAACGAGAGAAAAGGCTTCACATTGTGTCGAGCGGCAGATATTTTACGATATCTATACGAAGAAAACCCGATTATCTGTTTTTTACGCTTGACGAAAGCAAGCTTGATAACGTCTCCACTCACATTGTGACGTCGCTGATAACTTCTCCTCAGATATTGTGACGTCGCTGATTATGCCTGGTCTCGTCTCAAAGCCGTGAAACGAGAATTACGGAGCGACTGAGCAGTGTGATATAGTCGTAGGGAAGGACGATAAATATGAATATATGAAGGGAAGCAGGGTCACCAGGGTGTGAAATCCATGTCATCTGAAATAAATACTATGCATAGATCTAGAAATCGACAGATAATAATGACATCTAAAAAAAATACTTTCTTGTATCTTGACACACAAAATGAATATAGTATTGTGGAATTTTTTAACTTAAAATGTTCGATACATTGGTAACACCGGTTAATAGGATAATAATCCTGTCACGTATGAATTGGGTAAAAAGATGGAAATGTGAAAGTTTACGGGCGGTAGGTGCAACAGGATACCGACAGCTCACATGGCTCGTCAGGATGGGAGCTAAAAAGTGGATCAAAGTCCATGAAAATTTGATTTAAAATCTTTATTCATTCCAACAAATTATTGAGATTTTGTTGATGATTTTACCATTTACGGCAACAAGAAAACTTTCAGAATTTAATGCAAAGAAGGTTTAAAGTCTTTCGCCAAAAATACTATCAATTCTTCTTATCCTATGTTAACCTCCATGCAATCTCCATCCCTTTGTGATCAATAAATTGAACTGTAAAATACTACTTAGTATCTTCCACATGCCTTTATGATGTCTGATGTATACATATTTATGACAATAACTGTTGTGAGCACAAGATTTACTGCACAGTTTTAAAGTTTTGCTAAAACAAAAATTAAAATGTAAACTTAAGTTTTGCGAAATTTGTTTGATGTGTACCGATTGAGATTTTAATCTAAGAGAACATGGTTTATCTATTAGTTGAAGTAGCTGCGAGAACTCGTGGTTCAATAATTTGTGTCTTTATGTTATTATTTTGTGTGCTAAGTGTTGTGTTGTTACACCACTGTACCAATGAAGGAGGAAAGGAGGAGTGGTTGGGTGGGGTGTGTAGCGCAAACAAACATGTTAAGCCCTGTCACGAGTGCCCAAAACCAGTGGTTGCCGATGCTTGCTATCTGTCATGTTTGTTTTTTGTTCAAAGTTGTATTTTATATCAGGCCGAAGGTCTTCATTTTTTAATCGTTTACCGTGATTTTTATAGCTAGTATTTGTTATGGTTTTTGCTCGTTGATGAAGGTCATACTTTGACTTGCAATTGTTCACATCTTGTTCCATTCTAGTAAGTTTTTATCAGTCATGTATGAAAAGCAAGTCTAGGTCGTTTTTTTTATCCAGTCGAAATGTATTGGAGACAGTGTATATATTAAGAAAGAAATTAGAGGCACCAATAGTAAGATCATCTAACCTCGTATATTTAACTGAAATAAACCAGTCAAACGTTTATTGTCGTTATAATATACATGTCGCTTAACCTTAAGCACCTTTTAAAACTGTTTTAGTTAGCATATTATGTAGAGAGTCATCACTTTAAGGGCATTTAATATCTTAAATAAAACTATTCTAATTAGATATATTTTCATCTGATATTGGACGGAAGATGTTGCCCTTTTATGTAATATAAGTTACGATTATTTGAAAACGCTTATTAAACAGCCAAATGGATGCACAATAGTAAAAATAGGAGTCACAAATCCGATTGAATACAATTATCTGCCCAATTTTATTGATTCTGTAACGTTTGTTTCAAATATAACCAACTGTTTACCCAAAATCACCAGCACCGTATCAGGACCCACCAGCACAATGACAGGACCCACCAGCACAGAATCAGGACATGTCTAAACTGAGAAAATGCACAATTTTAATAAATTGCACAGGTTTTTCACAAAATAATTTTGTCGTGTGGATTTGGGTATAGGAAGCGGACTCCAGGAGCATTTTTGTTTTATTTTTTCAGTTCTAGATTTTCTAAAAATGAGCACTTTTGTGTTACGCTTACTGAAACAGTTTAGAGGGTCACATTTGTAATTGTTTGCCTATGAACCCATAAGAAACAAAATTAAAACATCTCAACTGTTTCCTTCCATTTTTTATGCGAGAAAATTCGTCATTTTCGTCTTTGTTTACATATTTTTAATGATCACCAGCACCAGTAAGGACCGAATCACCAGCACAGAACGTTCTCTCGCAGGACAACCTTACCCATCGTGTAATTAATTAATTACAGGTGTAAAAGCTTTATTTGAATACAAAGAAACTTCGATTAAAATAAACAAATTAACCTCAGGAAGTCATCGTACGATTTAAACAAAAAGAAAACGCTTCTATTATATCGCACATACGCAGCAAACATGAAATTTAGTTTTTGCATTGCTTTTTATCCTAGTATGATATAAAATGTCTGAAAATAGAAATGTTCTTTTAAAAAGTAACGTTATTTGTTTACAAAGTATCCTGTGTTACAATCAGTACTTTGATAGTTCACTCTTATTCAATCTTTGCTATTCAGTTCATGTTCTCCTCACACAATTAAGTGCTAATGTTTTGAATAGAAAGATAAGACTACGAACACTGAATTGATAATAAATGGCTCCGGATAAAAACTCTGAATAACACTGAAAATGCCTAAACATTGATTATAATATATGCTGAATTTACGTGAAAGATACAGCACCCCAACGACAAAATGATTTATAGACATTGACGGGGCATCTTAAAGCCTTTAACAAAAGACACTTGGCATTGTTTAAAGAGCTCTATGTGTATTAAAGTATGTGAAAGTAAAGGTTTCCAAAAAGCTTACATCGACCCTTCGGAACATGAGAACAATATGCATATACAATAGTAAAAACAGAAAATAGTTAAAGATATATCAGCAATCAGATAAAATATAACATTCACTTAAAGTGATATGGAAGAATAAACAAAAATAGAATTGTTTCATATTTTGCCAAAATGTAGTATATATTATGATATGATCAAAAATATAAGTAAAATGATTGGCCACTGAACTTTTTTTCAGCTTTTAGTTAGATGTAAATATGACGAATATTGGGTGGTTGACAGCGTATATTTGATGATGTGTCTTGTGACCTACTTCATATTATTTCCACAAAAGTTAAACTTAAAATACCATTATAACACATGTTGATGAAAATGTAAAAAGGTAACAGCAATAGCATGAGAAAACTGCCTCGAACAAACAAAACTTTATAAACATATCCGATTTACTGTGCAAGTGTCTTCCACTGTCATACAAGTGGAATGTTTTACTAGCTATAGAACCATGTTAAACCCGCAATTTTCTATCATATCAGAAATATGCAGGTTGCTTTCCTTTCGTTCTGTTGGTTGATAAAGTCTCACATTTGATTTTGTTAGTTTTAATGGAACCCCTCCCCCCCCCCTTTTTAATTTACCTTGGAGTTTGATTTTTTTGTTATACACAGATTTGATCCGAAATGATTACGTGATGTCTTTTTAATGAAACATATACTATATTCATGTAAAGTCGTTTACCGCTGTTCAAAAGTAATAAATCGATTAGGCGAAAACTAATCCCGTTTACAAACTAAAATCAAGGAAAAAACAACAACTACATGAGGAAAACAACGGAAAAACAGAAACACTGAACTGCACTAAAAAAGAAAATCATTTTAAAAGCGCCAACAAACATAGAAAAGGACTATTTGATAACAACTGCTATATTCCTGACTTGGTACAGGACATTTTAAGAAAACAAAATGGTAGGTTGAACCTGGTTTTATGGCTATCCAAACCTCCCGCTTATATGGAAATGTTAAAAATACTGCTAAGATGACAACATTACGTGACTGGAATACAATACAAATAAACGCAATAACACGCAGGACAGAGAAAAACATACATAGATAATATAATAGTGCATAACAACATGTAAACCACAGAATAGCAATGGACACCTCCCATGAATTTACGACAGTACACCAGTACACCACAAACGAAGCATAAACTGCGTGTTACACGAATGTATCAAAGCCAGAAAAAGGTACGTTGTATAACAGCTTTTTTCAACATTTTAATGTCTTATTGTAGATCCCAAAAAGTGCATTTTACAGTGATATCATACACCAAAGGTAATGATATTTGAATCAATAAAATACAAGACTGACGGGAAATATTTTACTTGAATTTGTATCCAATTTTGCGTATTTATTCAATCGAGATAGCTGTTAGCAAATACAGATTTGTTCGTCCGATGTATTTATTTGGTTTAATGCACTCAAATTATTATATATAACAGCAGTTAATCACTCAAAAATCAAGGTATAATTATTATTTATGTATATATTATTATAAATGAATAGATGAAAAATGTATGTTTCATGTTTGGTATTGACCAGTTCACCAAACGAAGACCTTCCTCCAACTATATTTTGGTGAATTTGAATTAAGGGGGGTCCTATCATTTCATGTTGTGGTATAATGTGATTGGTCTTGCCACCAGTCTAGTTAGGATGCGTATTGTAAATTTACCGTCATTTGTATGAATTACATACCCCATTGAATGATAGTTTGTTTAACATATCGATGTTCGTCAAGTGCCTTTTCAATAAAGCGTAATTCCCCTTTTTCTCAAATCTAATGTTAACACTTGTCTATTATACACAGCTGCTATGTGATCTATTCTAAATTAGTAAAACTAACTTGAAACATTAAGAAATTAGAAAAAATAATACTAATTGATTGATTTTTAAAATCAATGTTTGATTAGTTGAAAACATTTTGCCAAATACATGTAACAGGCATTAAATTCCAAATAATATGAAACAACAACGTTTTGGTATTATCTTCTTCATATACGTCTTACGTTGTTTCTTTGAGAGAAATCACACTTTTATGCATAAGAGTACAGTTTATCTTATTAAAATCGCTGATCAAAGTTTTCATTCAATCTTTACTTTTCAAAACTTGTTAACATTGTTTCCTTGCTATTTTAGAGAGAAAAAAATCAGAAGTCAAATGGCGATAAGCAGTGATACAGGAGGACTCTAGACAAAATGTACAGAAATTCTTTTTAATAGAACTAACTTATATAATGTCATCCTGTCAGATGACAGCTATGACTGTTGTTTTAAATGTAATAAAAACGCATTGTTCATGTGCTTAGATTTATAACACTCTACACAGATATCCATGCACATAGTATTCCATCTTATTACTGGTTTATTAATTTTTAACATATAAAGAATATAATTATATAGAGACAGATAATATTAACTTTATCAAGGACAGACATGGGATAATCATAATCAGCACTGACTACGAGTGCTGATTATGATTATCCAATGTCTGTAATCGATTACATTTTGTAATGTTATCACATGTAATCAGTAATTATGCAATTTCTGATTACATGTAGTCGTAATTTGATCGATTACAATGTAACAAAGGGTGTAATCATGTTAACTTTTAGATAACATTCAAATTTTGTATATGGAAATAGTTTTTGATATACTAGAATGAACATACATTATCAATCTAGTATTTACTATGATTGATTATATCTTCTATATAACAAGTTTAGTATAAACCAGCTTTGGCATATAAAGTGAAAATGTATGATTTATTTTGTAAACAGTTCAGTAAATGAATTTACAGTCCAAATGTTTCCTTGTGAGATTGATTCCTTGTAACACAAGAATATGCTTTGAAAACATTTTGTTTTCCCTAATGTAATACTTCTGATATTAACTTAAATTTTAGTTTGTAATAACTAAATCATATAAATGGAGAGTCAATAGCATGGAACACAAATTTGGGGAATTTGAATCCAACTTTGACTTTAATTATCGACATAAATTAGCCAACTTAGATAAAAATGGAATTTAGAACCAGATTCGTTTTTCACAATTTGTATAAATTTTGTTTCCCATAAACATTTTTATATGTGCTTTTTAGGCATATCAGGTATTGAAATTTGCAAAGAATAATGAAAATAAATTACTTGTAAATTAATAACTTAATGCAATTTAGACAATCAATTGTAATATATATGCTCTTCTGTTGTTTGTCCGAAAAAATAAGTACTGATTAACACTGTAAAATCATATGCATGACCTAATATACAGTCTACACCAAAGTCAGATTTCACATTTGTATTTAATAATAGTAATATGGAAATTGTTCCTTGTAATATTTATTTTTGGTAACTGTTAACAGAATTTTTGGATTACTATCGTAAAACAAAGGCAGTAGTTAAATTTGAAAGGAGGTCATCAGGTTGGTTAATAAGTAAATGTGGAGGTAATGGAGGTTTTCAATTTGAGACATTTACAAAACTTTTCGATACACTTGTTTTTTTCACTGCCATTTCATACGGTGCCTCAATTCGGGTCACTGAGATTTTTCTTTTATAAATGCTGTAAAAACCAAAGAGCAAAGAGATTATATATCGGTGTTTGAAAATACACCCTTAACGGCTTTATATAGAGATACGGGTTGGATGCCGAGTAATATAGTAAAAAAAAGTTTTCTTATTGGGAAATAAATGTTCTAAAGTAGATTTAAAAATTGGAACCATAGAGTCCATGTGAAATTTAAAGAAATGAATATGGAGTTTTTATGTAATACTGATATTACTATTGATAAAAAAATCAGTTAAACAGATTCAAAGAGGAGTTGAAAACTTTAATTGATTACTAATTGTTAAATTTATATTTTACACGACAGTATCATTTTCATGTTGTTGAATTTGCAAAACATAACCATAAAAGAAATTAAACATGGGAATTTTAATTTCTACTTGATTGTTGTGCTTAGTGAGAACTTTATAATTGTTTAAATTCTACCTTACGAGATGAATCGTACAGTTTAATGTTTGTGCTTTTTAAAATATTAACTTTATGAGATAACGTTTCGTAATTTTACAGGTATATGTCTAAGTAATATTTAGTGCTCAAATCAAATGTATCTGTTGTAAATGACATACTTGTTACTTATGTTACTTGAAATGAAATTATAGACGGTCCGAGTTGATTTATGGACGGTTCGGATTGACTTAATGACGGTACGAGATGTCTCTATGCCGAGTTCTCTCGAACCTGTGTTGTTGCGCCTATGAGAATATGTCGTAATAGAGATATTGTGATTGAATATAGATTGTGTGTTCATGAACAATGTAATGAAAATAATATTATTGAAGATAAGAAATATGTTTTACTGAACTGTCTTGTATATGCAGATTTTTTTAGCCATGCTAGCTCTTTAATTGTAATTTTGTGAATTTGTCTGATGATGATAAATTCAGGTTTTTATCAATTGATGAAATTGTATGTTATTTTTTTAGCCAACATCTATTAGGATGTGTTATTAAAACAACAAGTGTTTTTTTTTATAATTGTAGATAATTGTAAAAAGAAAACAAGAATGTTTTATAATTGTAGATAGTTGTGTGTTTTTAGAAATGATTTTTATAGTCTCTCATAACTCTTTTTTTATGTCAATATTGAGGTGATACTTTATTTAGGTATTTATATTGTCTAATCTTGACAATAAAACTACTTGATCATTAACTTTTCATTATTTATGTTATTTGTTCAGGTCTTTTTTTTTAATTGAAACATTTGCACTGGGCTAAAAAATTTATAAAAAACAATGTTATTTCTTTTACAGAGAAACAACACTTGTCTATGATATCAAATAATACACATGTTACACTGCCTTAAGTCCAAGTTCTTAATAACATCAAAATATTAAAGATACATGTAAAAAAAAACACAATTTTTCACAAAGTAGCTTTTTATGTAAGGATAAAAGAGTTTTTATATATTACAGAATATAATGTAATCCAAATTAAGTAATCATGATTACCTTAAACAAGAGTAATGTAACGTAATCAATGACATTTGAAATCAGGTGCAATTGTTATGTTATCGTTAACTTTAAATTAGCAAAGTTATTGTAATTCAATTGATTACATTTTAAAGTAATTGACCCCTTCCCTGATTAAGGAAGAATATGAAATAATTATACATATGCTGGAGATTATACAAGAAAATCATTAATATTCTATGTTCTTTGAAAAATTAAGTTTTTAACAGAAACTGTTAAATTATATGTCTATTGTAAAATTGAAGAAACTTATAATAAATTTAGCCAAATTAACATGAGGAAAATAACTTTGAACATGTTGAAACAAGGGAAACTTTTACTAGATTAAGGGTAAGCAACCATATTCTGAAGGGTTGGGTACAGAAATATAAAAAAAGAGAAAAACATTTATATCAGCATTGGTGTTTCAATAAAACAGTTGAGGAAGAGCATTTCTTAACTAAGTGTAAAAAAAAAAAAAGAAAACTTGAGACTATCAATTTTTACTGATAGTAACAATGTTCAAATATAGCTGATATAGATAACTGAAACATTATTTGTATGCCCATTATGTATATCAGTTGTGCAGTATGCAGTATTCTCTTTAATTACATATATGCCGTCAACCGCATCGAGTTATTGCAGTGCATTTAAATGCAAATAATACAAAACTTTGCTTTTTGATCCTGTTTACTGTAACCTTAACCTCTAGATATCAATTGATAAAAAATACTTAATATCCATTTAAGATAAATTTGATTCAATTCAGTTCAAAGGTTTAACTGTCTAAATCAATTATCTATAAATAAATGTCAAACAAAATAAAATAATCGACAGTTGTAATTCATTTTATAAATGGTAAATAAAAGGGGTCAATATCAAAATTATACAAGTCATTATAACTTCATTGAAATCCTCTTGTCTTCAATATACAGCTATTAATTAGATAAAAGTTTGGCCCATGAAGATCCTTTTCAGAATTATGTGCAGAGAAGGATAACTTGTTTTATGTCTAACAATAATTTATGCATCCCTTTGTCTCACAATGAGTAAGGGGAGACAAGCCTCCATCGTCTATCAATTGATTATTCTTAACGTTATACATAGTGTTAGTTTAGTGGACCCTCCGTCGGTTCACTAGTGAGTAAAATGCTCGTAGATGCATCATACGAAGTTATCTAGTGATAAGGGTTAGCAATCTAAGGAAAATGTAGAGTATTTCAATGCGACCATAATGATCGATCTTTATAAAAATGTACACACTATAATATATTTCAGTAGAGTTATTTGATGTAAACCATCTACGCTCATATTTCAGTACAGTTATTTGATGTGAACCATCTACGCTCATATAGTTTGCTAGAAGATATATTCAATTCAACATATATATATATATATATATACATTATACGTTGTTTTCAATTTAGACTTGTTTATATTTTTTCGTTTGGGCTTGTATTTTATTTGCCTTCGGGTTTATATGATCCGTTCATCCTATTTGGACTCCTCTAAATTCAAGAGTCTATCCTAAATTGAGGTAAATTTTAGAGACATTAATTGTCGAAATCTGGATATGGTGTACAAAAACGTTTGCACCTTTTGTTTGCGGTATACCATCTTTTCCGCAAGTTTATTGTTTTCTGTTTAGTATTAAATTGATAATTAAGATCCATTTATTACATCGGTGATACGTTTATTTGGCAATCGGCAACGGCAGTCAGCAGGGTTTAAGAACATTTGTTGTTCGACCTGTTAGTCAAATGCGTTTTGTTAAAAAATACTTTTTCACTTTTTTTGGTCTTTTAGAAAATGTTGTTTGTGCTGTATTTAGACCCCTCTAACAAGAAATTTGTTTTGCATGCACACGTATAAAAATTGCGGTTTTTATCCAACGCAATCATAGGTTTGAACGTTGTTTTCAATTTAGACTTGTTTATATATATATAAATATATAAAAAATGACTGAATAATGGCCAACGATTAATCTTACGGGGCGATGGATCATATAGATATGATACAGAACTCTACAAAATATAATATATAACCAGTCTAAAAGGGTACAACATCACCAAAAAATGACTATAAACGAACAAATGTAACTATAGATATTTCGGATAACAGATATCCTTCATCAGTATGAGCACGATGTAAAATAAATCAGATCAATCTATTCTGATTATTAAACTATAGCAATCTTGAATTCTATACAATAAAAAAAGTGAAACAGTTTCACCCGAACATCATATGTAGAGACGCTAATAATTTTTTAAAATTTCCACAAAACGACTCAAAGACATGCTTAAAATGAAAATAGTAATTAGAGATATGAACTGGCACAACTCTAAAATTCCAAAATGACGTCAGTTAAGATGTTACAACAACTGCGTGTAAATACATTCCCAAAAAAAACAGCACTGATCGATATAAGCTGGTAAAATATGTCAAACAGAGGCTGCGTATTTATCGTCCCAAATAAATAGCAGTTTTATAATGAAAAGAAAAAATAATAGTAAATTTGGACTAAGGTTAAAAAATTGGACGTGGATGCGTACTTGTACATTACTACCAAATGAAAAGAACCCTGGTATTTAAACTAGTAAAATTAAAAATTTACAAAAAGAATCCTTAAAACTGTAAGAGTCAAGTAAGGAAGCCGCAGTAACTGGAAACAAATGATGTCAGGAAAATGAGTGATGGTAGGATAAATGAGTGACTCATTCTATGTTTTTTCATTTATGCCGTCTGGGGAAACTGTCCTTAGCTTTCTTATCGAAAACCTTTCCCGAGCAAATCTTTCGGCCCTTGACCAACCCTCGTTGTGGTCTATGATTGTGATTGTTAGGTTTTTGAGATCAGCTTGGGCGTGCCCAGGTGATCTCAAATGACGACTTACGGGGAGGTCGGGCTTGCAGGTGTAGTCACTTCGATGACCATTCATGCGTTTGTTGAATGGCTGTTCTGTCTCGCCAATATACTGCATGCCACATCGACACTGAAGAAGGTATACAACATTCTGTGTTTTGCAAGTTACATTACAAAATATAGTGTACACAGACCCAGTGGCAAATAAATGTTTGAGTATATAGTATTTGTTGGCAAGTCAGACATCGTCTGTTACCACACGACTTGCACCATCCTGCAGTTGAACAGCTTTTATAAGAGGAGACGTCAGCTCTCGCAAATAAGTCTTTCAGACTTGCTGGTCTCTGAAAAGCTAAGACAGGAGGATTGGAAAGATCTTGGATAATTTTGGGTGCTTGGCAATAGTTTGCTAAATGGCACGGATCAAGCGTGAAAGGTTAGTAAAGGCGGGATTGTATGTTAAAACAAACGGAACTATTTTGCTGCTCTTCTGTTTGTACTGTAATAGGTTATTGCGGCTGTTGTTATTAGCACGCGCAAATCTCTTATCTTTGTCCAATTTCTTATAACCTCGTTTGGTAAAAAAACGGCGAAGTTCCTGTAACCGTTTAGTGACAGCCTCCTCAGAGGAGCAAATCCGCTTTACTTCGAGAGCTTGGCTGTACGGGATACTTTTTGTACAGTGTTTGGGGTGACAGCTTTGGGGAGAAAGGTACTGATGTTTATCTGTAGGTTTACAGTAGAGATCTGTTGATATGACACCGTCCTTAATAGCGGTAGTAGTGTCTAAGAAAGATATTTTGGAGTCGAAAATTTCATATGTAAATTTAATTGACTGGTTTGCGTTGTTTGCATGTCTGATAAAATCATCCAATTTTTGTTGGGATTCAATCCATTTCATGTCAACATCATCGATGAAACGGAACCAAGACAGAGGTTTGGATAAAGATGTTGAAATAATTTGTTTCTCTAATTTTCCCATGAAAATATTGGCGTATGACGGTGCAATTTTCGTCCCCATCGCTGTCCTGTTTATCTGAAGGTAATGTTCACCATTAAAGGTGAAATTGTTGCATTCAGAACCAGAGTGAGCAGCTGGATATATATATATATATATATATATATATATATATATATATATATATATATATATATATGGCCACAATATAAACGCATACAAACTGTACAAAACAACAGCAATATCAAATTTTTGGGCCAAGTGAGCTTTTCTCATCACTTGGCGCCCGTCGTCCATCGTCCGTCGTCGACCGTTTACTTTTACAAAAGTCTTCTCCTCTGAAACTACTGGGCCAAATAAAACCAAACTTTGCCTAAATCATCCTTAGGGTATTTCGTTTTAAAAATGTATCCGATAACCCCACCGATCAACCAAGATGGCCGCCATGGCTAAAAATAGAACATAGAGGTTATAGTTGGTTTTTGGCTTATATCTCTGAAACTAAAGAATTTAGAGCAAATCTAACTTAGAAAAAACATGTTCATGAGGTCAAGATCTATCTTCCGGGCATTTATTGTCAATTTTTAACAATTTTTGGCAAATTCTTATAATCTTTTAAAAAAATCTTGACCTCTGAAACTACTGAGACAAAATTAACCACACGTGGCCACAATCATGATTAGGGTAACTAGTTTTAAAAAATGTGTCTGATGACCCCACTTACCAACCAACAATACAGTATGGCTAAAAATAGAACATAGGGGTAAAATGCAAGTTTTGTCTATTATTTTTTGAACCGTTATAAATAAGAGAACATCTGAAACGAGCAAAAATGCTCAGAATAATGAGCTCTTCTAATTGTCCATATACGTCAAAACTTTTAGACATATTCTAAAGGAGTTATTGTTCATAAATGACAAATTTTACCATTTTTTTCATTTTTGCCTATTTTCATGAAAACTATGTTATTTAGAGATATACATTTTTTTCCCAGATATGCCTAATTAAATTAAATTATAATAGAAAAAAAACTTTAAATCACAAAAATAATCAGCAAGGCAAGATCTATTAAAAAGTCAAATGTTGCCGAAATAGTTGGTAGACTGTCACTCTTCATAGGAGTGATTGCCCTTAAATAAGTTTTGCTTTACCATCTTCTGTGTTTTGAGCTAAAGTAAAGAAGATAGAGAAAACTAAACAGGCTAAAAGATCAGAAATACAAGATCAACAAAATCGAGATTTTTGTCATGAAGTCTATGCTCGTCTTCAATGTTGGAGAGTGTCCTTTGTTTGATATGCACATAGACCGAGGTGAGCGACAAAGACCCTTTAAAGCCGCTAGTTTAATATTTGTGTTGTTTTGAACCCCTTTTTAACCGTTTATATAATTTATTTATTGTGTACATTTATTGTTACACGTAACGATCCAGCGCCCTCGTAAGGAAGACCGTTGACTAATATCTAGACGTTTTGCTTGTAAAATTTATTTAAGTTATAAATGTTTTAATGAAGAATCAATATTAACGTAATTCATTATATTGGTTCAGGAGAAGAGAAGTGAAATGTAGTTATAAGTAAACAATTTGGAGCAATGTGGAGCATTGGTGATAAAAAAAAGGGTCAATATCAAAATCATACAAGTCATTATAACTTTATTGAAATATTCTTGTCTTCAATATACATTGTACATTTGTAAATATTTTAATCATATTAGGGTCTGGGCAACCATAGAGCAGGATTAATATTTTTGAGTTTCCTTATCTTACATTAGAGTTTAAATCTATGTCCAGTATACAGCGGACAAACATAAAACAAATACTTTCGCCACAAGCACATTTTGAGCTTTCAGACAATTGCTCAGTTACAAAAAAAAAGCGTTAAAACCTTTGCCTAATTCCTAAGCTAACAATGTACAATATTGTATTTTCGTTTACAAATATTGAAATGTGCTAGACAGTGGAAGTTGGTGATCTCCTCTTTCAGTACACATTAATGTTTTGTAAAACTAGCAATGCATTTAATACCAACGTCAAGTGACTTTAATTTATTCAGAAGATTTGGAATACAACTGTTTTCATACCATGAAGTACGACACAGGGGATTGTTATTTTTTTCCGCTATCGTTAATTTTATTCTTTACTAGTATTTTTAAATGATGTGGTGTCTGCAGCAATGCATTCTCCAGATATGACTTCATGAAAATATAATAATAATTCATTTGTTGTCGTCTATACTTAAGGAACGTGTCCCTTGCAATAAACATTTAATTTCCCCATAGATGACAATGATAGCCTTCTTTAAGATACAGACTTTAGAAAGTTGATTTGTTTAACGAAACCTTGCTAGACTTGATCCCAAAAATATAGGTTCCCGTTGCTTTTCTTAACGGAATTTGTACTTATCTCCCTTGCCTATCAATTTTGCACTTAAAAACACGTGTCTCATTTTAGCGTTGAAAAGACATCCAAGTTTCGTAAGGGCTAAGGAAAATGTATCATTTTGCCTTTGGTATAATGCAGAGTGCACAAAGTCTCTAATAATAAAAAATAACGGGTGCACATTGAAAATCATAATATTGCACAACATGTTTTCTGGTAAAAAGCAATTGAATTTAAGATAGACAATGATTCGAAATTGAAAACAATGTAATTTTGTTTATACTTTGCGTAAATGTAGTTCATATTATACTTATTTTAAAAATACAATCAAAAGAATCGAGCACTTAGCTTTTCCGCACTGATCGGTTGTGCAAAATTGTCATATTTTATATGAATTATATCAAGAAACAACACTTTCATGTGAATAGAAGAAATTTAAAAACTATAAAATTTTTAAATAGAAAATGATAATAATGTGATTTCAGAAAATAAGAACGTTTTAGTTCACCTGCTACATTATACAATAGGTAAATTATTTGTTTATTGATTGATCATATCTTTTTAAAAATATCTGAGTTATCTTCCCTGATATAAAATAAACTAAAATTTTGAATCGATGAAACCTTTTTGTTTCATGTAAAGAGAATATTTTACCATTACATGCATGAGATACATTTATTTTTGATTTGTTTATAGAACTATAAGTCTGACAACCAAATTCCATGTCTGCATTTCTCATTAAAAATTTAGATTGATCATTTTCAGCTTTTTGGGATACAAAATTGTTTTAAACCCTCGATCTACCTTCAGGATTATTCTGTTGTCTGTTTGTAATGTGTAATCATACATTTGATATAAAGTTCACCTGGTTACAGGCCATGAAATCTTGTCAACCAACTGCAATTGTTGTAATTGTTTTTTTTTAGTAGAAAAATATTCTATAATATGTTTTGCTATATGTTTTGTATTTCATTGGAAAGAAAGAGTTCTATCTAAATTTAAAAAAAAGAAAAAAATTACATAGAATATCATCTGTAATTGATGTGAATGATTAAACTGCTATTCAAATATATCTAGTAAATTACTTGTAACAAATATAATGTGCTGTATCTATATTCATATATAGAAAATAAATGTAAATGAAAACGTATTACTTTTTTTGAAATTACCACTATATGACACTCCTTTATAACAATTGATAATCTCAAATGCCTTATTAATTGTGAGGTAGTACATGTAGCAATATAATTATTTTGACGCTGCTGTATATTTTGTTGTATGATAAAAAGACGGAAAGATACCAAATGGGAAATAAAGTCATTTTTTTGTTAACGGACAGGTAACAAAAGGTTCAAAATAAAATATAGACGAAAAGACAAACGACGGCCGTCATTAATTTAGCACTAACACACAAAATTGAAATATACGTTGAGTAATATGACCATTGTCAAAAATGAGGCTTTGGAGGGGTATGCAGTTCCTGTTGTTTATATTGGAACTCTTTTAATTGCTAATTAAATGTAAAATCCGGTATTGAGTCACATTCAGTAATTTTATGAACATGGGAAAGGAGTGAGTGAAGACAACGACAATTGGAAAAGACCATTGTATTGAGCAGGAACTGCATATCCTTTGGAGTAAGAACTGCTACCATTTTAGAGCAGCAACTGCTAACACTGTTGAACTTCAACTGCTTGCACTTTACAGCAGCAGCTGCTTACACTTTAGAGGAGACACTGCTAACACTTCAGAGCAGCAACTGCTAACACATTAGAGCATTGGAATATTCCTTCACTTGCCGTTGGTTAATGTTGCTTAATAATTATGTATTTTACTGATCCTGTTATACATGTGACAATCATAAATGTGCCCATCCCTCCAAACGTGTCAATATGACGTCTCTAAAACTCCCCAACATGATTGAGGACACCAAAACATGAATGGCTGAAGATGTACATAATTTAAAAGCGTCTGTCTGATCATCTCTACCTTAAGGAAAAATTGTTTCAATCATTTTCACAAAATTAATGTTATTTGAGATCAAACCCAGACAACATTAGTACTGGTACCTTAGACTCAAATAGAAAATTCTACATTATGAAACGAAATTTTTTCAAAAGGTGCTATAATTTTGTTATTGACAAAGGGGGTTCAAATGACGGTTTATTAAGGATCAGTGTTCCTAGATGTAAAACATTGTCACTAAGTCAGGAACCTGTTGTTCAGTGGTTGTCGTTTGTTGGTGTGGTTCATACGTGTTTCTCGTTTGGTTCTCGTTTTTATATAGATTAAACCGTTGGTTTTCCTGTTTGAATGGTTTTACACTAGTAATGTGTGGGGCCCTATATAGGTTGCTGTTTGGTGTGAGCCAAGGCTACGTGTTGACGGCCGTACTTTGACCTATAGTGGTGTACATTTACATATTGTGATTTGGATGGAGAGTTGTCTCATTGGCACTCATACCACATCTTCTTATATCTATCAAACAATTTCAAATGAAATGTGTGGGCGAAGAACCATTTGAAAATGTTTCAGCTTCAAAACGAGCCATCATACATATCCAACTTTACGATATGGACTGAGCTACTGAAGAAAAAGTTAACATTTCCGGCTATGGGAAACCAATTACGCATCCTGACCAATTAAGCGTTGTCTTCATTGTGGTTTTTTCTAAGCATCTTTTCTAATCTTCTGGAATTTCTCCAAAAAAGACATCTTCTTTGATAGCCTTTGATAGCGTTTGATTCTGTTTTTTTACCTTGGACTGCAGCAGAAACCAGATATCCATGGATTAAATTTGCCATCGACCCAATAAGTACTGGAGTAACTGACTGTAGACATTTTAGCACTAAGAGTTTTGAGATGTAATGGCGTCTTGAAGTAGAGACCTTTCGGCAAATAGCAATGGTCGGACCAGTTTGGGGAAAATGAATTGGACACGTTTGAGAAATTAGACACCTTAAGGGGATGACACCTTTAACTTCTATGTTTTTAAAATTTCCTGATATTGGTAAGTTTTTTGCAGAAAATATTAGTTTTTACGGTATTTAAGTCAAATAATGCATATTTTGAGGCTTTTCGTATCGTATATTATACCTCGTGTTGTCAGGATTTCCCAAAGAAAGACCTTCCTACGTTCGCTTGAAAATTATATTCACATCTGTTAATTTTGGTACATTTCTTAATTATGACAAACGACGACCTTCTCGAAAAATAAGCATCGATATGAGAGTCCGAGTAAACAAATACTTGATGATTGTGCGACATCGAACTATAAACATGACAAAAAGGTGCAGCCGTGGTAAAGTACTTGCTATTTCTCAAAAGGTTAAGCATATACAAAACATCGTAAAAAGTATTAATGAGCCTATGCAGTTCCGTCTCTTTACAAATGGACTTCTTGCAAAATTCCTTTTTTTTTTCTAAATCAATCATTTACATGTACAAATATAGACAAACTTAAAATACGATAAAAAGTAAAATAACACAATACCGAACTCCGAGGAAAATTCTAAACGGGAAGTCCCTAAGCAAATGGCAAAATCAAAAGCTCTCACTTGTATGACAGTCGCATACAATTTGTTTTAAATAAACGTTTGAAGTCGTATTTGATTGTTTCTATAAATATAAAACTTAAATATTTAAACCGCATAACAAATTCATAAGCAATTCTATCTATTCCCTACTTAGGTAAATAAAATAAGGCTAATGGAAGTAAACCACTAATTCATGGCACCATTGTTTTCTATATTAAATTCTCAAATTTCAAGCAGGAACAGCTCTTTTGTTTTAAGTTCAAATAAAGTGACAAGCTTTGCATGTCAAAGCAACACCTTATGGTGAATTGTACTGAAAACATCAAGGTACCTTCAATGGCATATAAGAGAGAGAACTGGTTCCTGGAATTTCGGATGTACCAAAACATATCCTACAGATCTGACAAACAGGCAAAATTTACCCTCCTTTTTAAATTTCTTGCATCTTTTTTTATTCAAAATTATCAGTCAAAAAGTGTTCTACAATGATCAACAGTCATTCAGCTTTCATTTGATACAAAAAGTTATAAATATATATATATTTTTAAAGTTACATCCATGCGTAGGAACTATTTTGTGTTAAATATGTACTACTTTCTGATATTTGCTTAATGACAGGGCCCGAATTAGTGTTGCAACACCTATTGTTCGTCGGTGCTTTATCTTATTTTCTAATAAACGATTTGCCGGTGCACGGTTGTAAATATTGTTGCAACACCTGGTCGAGTGTATGACAAAACTGATTTTTGATTACGGCTTCCCAGACGATATTATTTCACTAATTTCTCAAAATACATGTTTCTAATTCATATGGAAATTTTTCTTATTCAAACTGTTCGTTGTTCTTTTTTTTTTTTTTCATTATCAATAATAGACAGTTACATTGTAAATACTGAATTGGCAGGAGAGCCTCGCGTTTTCAATTTAAAAACTTAACTGTACCGATTGGAGAATGATCGTATAACACTTGATGCAGTGATATAATCTATATTTATCAGTCATATCATGTTTGCAGGCCTTACAACGAAAGAAATGTTCTTTTCCTATAATATTGATATTGTAATAGTAAGAACAAAGATAGTCAGTATGGATCTTTCCATCCCACTTTTTCCTTTGAGTTATTTATTACGCATGATTAAGACAAGTTTTATGTATTTACGTATGGGCAAAGCAATGGAGAATATGATTAAAAAGAACGAAGAATGAGATTTGAACATACTCGTTGCATCCCACCACATAATAATGTACCATCTTTACTTCCAGAACTCGTCAATACAGAGTGTGGTACTGCATGCCTTCGTCAAATGAAGAATCGTGGTTTATAGTAGAATTTTGATTGTTTCTGTTTAATTTATTTACAACGTTAATTATATGACCAGACAATTGAGGGCTTGGCAAAATGTAAAGACACTTGTTATTCGTTGCTATCTTGGTGCTCTCTAGATGTATTTTTGGTATTTATGTGTTGCCGGGTTGCTTTCTGAATGACATATATCAATCTTTATTCTTCGTTGATTTATGTTTGTATGTTCCTTTTGTTCATCGAGATTAAAAAGAGGTTAGTTCCAATATACTATATTCATTACTACTACAACTAGTTGTGGAAACTATCATACAATTAGGATCACAATAACACTTCAGGTTGCATTTAAACTGGGATCGTCTCAAAGTGTTAATATAAACCGTCGTTTCAAAACAAAGTTTAACTCCTATGATGTTTGTCTATAGTTGAACAACGGGGTGTTAAAGAAATGCATGTAAACATTAATTATTGTACCTTATATTATCCATGCAAGTTGAACATGCGGTAAATGTACGGAGTATGATAGAATTGACAATCATCATTTTATATTTGATATGAGCCATGCAAGACAAGTTTGCAATTGCCGTTGCATCGGCTAGTTTTGGCCAATTATAGTTGATTTCAGTCAGACTTAGTGTTAAAAAAGGGGCGATCAATAAGAGCATATAAAAGATATTCAGTTTTTATGCTAAGAAAATAATAATAACAGCGGGCTGGTGTTTAAAAACAGCTCATTCCTCATGACATTTCACTTGACGTTTGGTATATTTTTATAATCTTTATTTTTTTCTGGACTTAAAATACGAAAATATACGGGAAAAATACAACACCGTCAACAATGAAAATCTTTATTTCGAATATAAAATTTCAACTATTTTTCTGACTCTTTTAAACTGTACGAATAGTTGTACTCAAATAGGTGGAATTAGACTATCCATTTTTTCCAATAAAAAAAAATTGACAACGGGGTTCAAATTTGTTTGTTTTTGTGAAATGTTTTAAAGAGGTCTAGGGACTCATTTTAGTAGGAACGTTTTCTTCCACGATGTCAATTATTTTCTAAGATTAACATGGGTGGGTCTAGCATGATCGAAGTATAAGCAGTAACTCCTGATTCGAAATAAAAATTTGTACTATAGGGTGCGCTTATGACTGTGTACATTTCAACACAAAGTTTCTCCGCAAAATTATTCTGTTGATTAAACGGGATAAAATTTGCACAGGTATATCAAGCGAAAAGAAATTGTAAATAAAATCACACTCTATGTAAGGGAAGACACATACTAGAACCATCTAGAACCATAACATTGAAATGTACTGTTTCTCAGGGAAAGCGTATGGTTCTCTGCTGTTTTTTTTTTTTTTTTGGTTTGAGACAAAATAAATGACACTTTATACAAGACTACAAGACAACAGATCGTCAAAAAACCCAAGAATATGGTAGAAAATTATATAGACTTGTTACTCACTATAGTGTAGGGGTTGACGCGCTGCCAATTTAGCTCTTGAAAAAGGATAAATTTATCCACATAGCTTCATTACGATTCTTTTATGACAGTTGTATTCTAAAAGACAAATGTATCTACTAGCTTTTAAGCATCCTTTAATGTACTTTTAGGACCCATGTTGACTTATACCAATTTTCGGTTGTCCGGGAAAAAATACTTAAAAATTAAATATTTCGTGTAAGGCAGACTAAATATTTTAGAGGTTGATGACTTATTACTCTAGATACAAAACACACAAAAATATTTTTTTTAAGTTATGCATTTTCAAGATCCACTTCTAAAATCTATCGACAAGTACTTTTAGTATTTTTTTTAATTCAAACACACCTACATGTACTCTGTTATTATGACTCATTAAAAAGGTAATTCACTTCACTCATATATTTCATTTTTTAGTACTGTGAATTTGTAATGTTTTTATATTAACTGTAGCCTTAATATATAAAAATAATAGAATCTGAAGCGAGATAATGTATCAAATATGTTTTGCTTTTTACGTTCTCATGCAAGACAAAACGGTCCACTCGAACACGTCGAAATATAGAAAGTCGTACTCAATTTTTCTCTTTTCGATGAGAGTATTTCCCATGTTTTTGATTTTTTAACAAACCACTGTCGTTTGGGGCAGAGGTGCAAATAAATGCTTAAAAAAGATTATTCTTTCATCTTTCTGTGGATTTTTTTCCCGCGGAATTTTATATGCCTATACACAAAAAAGATCTACATGTACCTTCTACTATCGACTGTTTTGTGAAAAAAAATTTTGCTTTTTTTAAAAATTGTTTTTGCCAACTGTAATCGTAAGTCTAAAGTGTAATCCTATGTACTAGTTTCTGTAAATATCTACTACTACTACTACTACTACTACTACTACTACTACTACTACTACAGTAATACAATATTGTCAATCTCCAAAGTAAATTTGTACACGATACAAATCCGGTTAGAAAAAATTATTTACTATTTAGTACTATTTTAATTTTCAAAGTCTATTACCAATTTTCAAACCAGAAACAATATTAACTGGTTATCCCTACCAGTAATGTATTAGTAGGTGTATTATCATGATTATACAGTAAAATTTTGTATTTTTGTTGTTTGCTTTTCTAGAAATTGTATTTATCGACTTGAATGTAATTTATCACAACAATTGTACTAATTAAAAAAAAAAAAAACAAAAGATGCCAAGGGGGCATATCCTGTTTTAGTAGTGGCATAATTTCGGTGATTCGTTGGTGTCATGATAGAGGAAATAGAAGATGGGTTGCGGCTACGACAACTGGAACCTTTTCATTGTCATCTGCAATCTAATAACAGCTAGTTTTCCGCACTTGCTTTTAATTTTTCCTCGGTTGTTTATACGTCGCTACATAAGAGCAACTGAATTAAAATGAGGAGAAAGAGGGGAAAACTGATTTTAATAAGATGGTGTTTCATCTGTGACCCGGATATTTCATAACGATCAACCAAAACGTGAAGGCTCCATTAAAACTAATATCAATAATATCAATTTTACACGTAACAAAGTGAGTGTTGTTTGTTATATATGTTTCTTTTGTCCCAAAAGTGTTAACACATTCATATACAGAGTTTTGTTACTCCATATTATTTCTTATTGTTAAACAACGTCAATTCATTTAAGGCAACCATGAATTTGAAAGCATTTAATGAAATAAAATCCTTAAAGAAAAATGTCATTTTAAGCACTCAAAAAAGCAAGTTCTCTATAATTTTAAGTATAAATCAGAATAACAAATACATTAAAGAACGTTATAATTAAAACGTCACAAGTAATAAAATATCAGTATGTGCTCAGCATTTATTGTTTTGAAAGCAGGCTAAAAGAACTAATCTACTAACAAAAAAATTGTCAAGCAGTAAAGGAAACTAGTCATTTACGGCTCGAGAATGATGGCACATATAAAACATATTGTTAAAAGATCAGAACTATCTACAGTCTGAATTAACCCGTGTAGGCAAATCATTACTCAAATTTGCCTGTTTAGAACGTGCAAAAAATATCAACGAAAAAACAAAATAAAACTAATCAATCAAACCAACGATCCTACTGACAAAATCGTCAATGAATATTTCATATTAAATGCTTAGTTTGCTTAATGATAAAATAAAAAAAAATGATAAGACTTGTTCGACTATACCTACATTGGATCAACTTTAGGTTTATACCACGTTGTTGAGTTTATTGTTAAACTAGAGATAAACATTCTTGTTAAATTAGGCCGAAACAAATTTACAAAAGAGTGGCGAAAGGTACCTGAGCGATATTTAAATGCATAAGTCGAATCTAAACTGACAACGCCGTGGCAAAAAAAAAAGAAAAGACCAAAAGACAAACAACAGTACACACAACACACATAAAAAACTAAAGACTGAGCACAAAACGAACCAACTACAAACTGGAGATGATCTCGTGTGCTCCAGTAGGGTAAGCAGATACAACATTATTTCAAACAAGAATAGAATATAAATATAGAAGATAATTGTCATAGCACAGACACTATATGTTGAAATATATATATAAAAAAAATTTAAATTAACATTTTCCGGAATGACAGCAAAATGCATTTTATTAGTTTTGCTATCTTCATCGATCTTATCTTATAAAATTCATGCTTTCCTTTAAGGTATTTCAAATTGAATAAAAGAAGGAAATTTAATATTTCACAATGAAGGTTTTGCAATTTAAATGTAATATTTATCGGTCTATTCACTATACAATGGACTACATACAAAATCTATTTTGAATAAACTTCCCTGTATAGTCGTGCACGTCTTTTTTGTTTTTATTAAACAGGTATTTGTTTTGCGTATAAAAGTATATAAAAAATACGGACTTCCTTTGTAGATTTACAGAGGGGAAGCCTATACAAAATTAAAACTGACAAAATCAAACGTTAGACTGCATCAACCTACAGAACAAATGGAAAACAGCTGTCATACTGCTGACTTGGTACAGGCATTTTCCGAATAAATTGATGGCTTTAACCTGGTTTTATAGCTAGAAACGTTGGAAAATATTAGCTGATGGGTGAATATATATTACCAGTGGTAATTGCAATCATAGAAAGGAACTGTCTTTGTTGTTTGTATGAAAGGTTCTACTGACTGCTGATTTTCGACTTGTTTTTGCAGCAAATTTTATGAATTCAGGGATAGAAGACATTCTTTTTCATCAAAATATTACAGAATGTAAGTATCTAACAATTATTAGAAAGGAAGACTTCTCTTGCAATTAAAGAACATTTACTTGATAAAAAATGGAAGCATTCAAATTTAATGTGTCACACTGGAATAGAATAATTTATCTTTAATTATATTTACCTTAAATAAGAGATATTAGTACACCATATTATGGAAAACATATGCTAATACTCCACTGTAATGAGTACCAACACTCGCAAGGCACAGGAATTGTTACGATTATTCAAATGTGTCGTTGACACAGGCACTGACGTTCTCACTGCCTTTGCCAAATATAAACTTTTACCAACATGTAACGGAAATTTTCAATTACTTCTTGATGACAAAAAACATGAAATAATTCATCTCTGGCAATCTCAGAAGTTATTATGTTGTGAATGTCCGACATCAGGTTGCAACCTTAAACGAATGAGTCGCATGGATAATTGGATATTTAAAAAGATTTATGGTGATAATGGTCCTGAAGATAGGGGACATATTGTCCGTAATAACAGGAATGTTGTACAAGTGTGTCTCCACAAATATATCAAACGAAATATTTCGATTCACGAACTTAATATTAGTGTACTATCGTTTCTTCTTCGGAATCTGGCGAATTTATCCCAAAATGAGAACACTGCATTGGATATAATTACAACTAAAAGAAGTCAGATTTGTCATGCTCATTCAATGAACTGCCTCCCATTGACTGCCTTGAATACAGCATGGACTGAATTAGAGAATGCTTTAGTAGATCTGGCGGATCCTTCTTACAAAGGAATAATTCGAAAACAAACCATGTACCTGCGCAAAATCGATTTAGATAAGGAAGAAATAACAGAATTGTTGAAAAACTTCGAGGAGGTAAATTATGTAAGTATATTCGATATAATGTGATTGGTCTTCCAAGTTTATCTTATATCAAAGACTTACAGCTGCTTTTATTATATATCATTTACGATCACCCCATTTCTTTAACGAAGTATAGTTTATATAAAATATATAAATTCATCTCATTTTGAGTATCAAAGATAAATACGATAAACAACTAATATGGAATGATATGGCCAAAGTATGAATTTTTGTGCACACAAGATAAGACAAGATGAATGCAAAAAACTGCCGAACTTTTACTTTTGGTAAGTATGTACTTCACTAGCAGGCAATGAATGCTTCAATACTCATTGTAAAATAGTGATATCGTATACAAAATAAGCCCCGATACGTAGAACATTTTCTCCATGTACTGGTTAGTTCTCATTTGCAGGTATTAATTTTATATCTCAATGAGAACATACTGAGTTTCTAACTGAGACTAATTCAGCAACCGGTCTCTCTGTGATATTCAAAGAAGACCCAATCTAATCTCTGTAAAACACAGAAGAGAACCACAAACATAAGCTAGCGTACAATATGGGGAAATGTTTGATTTTCGTCTTGTTATATCCCGTCAAATAAGTGGAGTATATCCATGCACTGCCAAAGAATTCACCTCAAAACCCATCTTAAACTGATTGGCATCATATTGAAGTCCCGAACAGAGTTTATCATGTTATTCTATCAATAACAGCTTCTTATTACTGGTACTCCGGGTATCATGAACCTTTCAAGTGCTCCTTGTAAATTGTTTAGAACACCATCATTACCTAGCTTTGTGTCCCATCATATCTGTACAAATTGCTTTCTTTAGTACGTTTATTACTGTGCTTCATTGCGTATCCACCGATTGCAGAACCAATTTTTATACCCGGAGATTCACTATCTTGCGATCCCTTCCAATGGCTTTTCCACAATATTATTGGCATTGTGTCAATACGGTCTCATTAATATATATCGGACCTTATTTTTTCTTAGGTGAATATAATGTCTGTAACCGAAGCAGGTCACATTTTATTTTCCTGAATAGTTTCCCTGATGTCAAATATACCTAAATCATTTGATCCAAGCTGAATTATAGAAACTGGGAAGGAGTCTGTTAAATACCTTTGTCCAAAAAATCTGTTAAACTCGACCCACCTTCTTACTATTTGATCGATCCAAACAATATAGGCAGCTGCATTCTGTAGGCCAAGGGGAAACCTCCTAGGTCTAGAGAAATCCTTTTTTTCGCTAAATCACAATCGATATTCTTATTAGCCAAATTGGTTTGACACTCAAATTGACCATATCAATTAATGTATAGGTTAATAATATGTCATATGACCTTAGGCAATGTTTGCAAAGCCTCTGAAGCAAATATGACGATAAGTACATTGTTTACAGTAAAAGATACGCTCGTTTGATGTTAGGCTCACAAATGCGTTATTGGTCTGATTATTTATAGTTTTTAGGAGCACATCTATTACTAGTTTAAAAAAAATACTAAATCTAAGGTATTACAAGAGCTGAAATCCGCCTGTAATAACAATGTCAGGCATTGTAAAAGTATGGAAGGCAGACTTGAAAGTCTGTCAATCAATAATACAAAAGACATCAAACAACATACAACTGAACAAACAAGCGTCTCTGCAGCAAAAGCACAAAAAGCACTCTCAGAAAAGATACAAAATACAGAGAAGAACTTAGAAAGCTATATCAAATACGAGGTCGACGAAGTTAAAAAATCTCATGCAAGCAGGTTTCAACAGTTAGGAAACCAACTGCACGAAACCAGGACAGAGATCAAGGAAGTAAAAGAAAACCAAGAGAAGACACAAGGCAAAGTTTTTATATATTTTTCCAGTTCGAAATGTTATGTTTTTTACATGAATTGTATATTCTAAACAGGACTTTATTTTTTTTATTTTTTCATATCTGCATAATTCGTTAACTCTGTTGTTTTTATGTTTCTTTTATCAGGTTTAAAATATTCTAACCCATGTTGCCTATGTCAATTTTCTTTTTTATTCCTTTCACCCTATTTTTTATCTTTTTTCTCTGTCTCTTTGGTGTCACCTTTTGTTATCTTATTGTTGGTTGTAATTTAATTTTTCTATCCTATTTGTTGATTGTGTTTGTTGTTAATTTCCTTACTGCGAAAACAAAAAGGGTTCAAAAGATAAGAAGGTACAACAAGTTTAAATGTTTGTTCATCTAGGTTTTAAAAATTCTTCGAAATACATATTATTAATGTTTTGTCATTTGTTGATTCTATTTTAGTGGAAATATTAAGAGCAATACAGAACTTAACGCTGTTAGTGAAGTATGAAAGACCTGCTAACCTACTTGTACCTGAGGAAACAAGTGCAGGTAGAATATCTTTATATATGTAATAAGTTGCATTATAGCACTCGATTACTATGAAGCCTGTGTTGTATTTTTAAGAAAAAAATGAGTTTCCTTATAACAGCAACGTTATATTCATAAAAAAAATTTTAAGACTGTGCAATATGATATTATGATTGTGTTTGTTTGTTAATTGTAGAAAAAAAGATACAATAGTTCTATTTTAAAATTAGATTCAATGGAATGTCCTGTCCTTTGGCAAATAGCCACTCCTGAGCACTGGAACCTAGAAGCAGTAGAAGCAACACTACGAAATCCATCAAACAGTGATGAACAATTTAAGAAGAAGTTTGTGAGGAAAGGCTCTTTGATTATGTTGACAACGATAGCATCAAGTATACTCAGTGATCCTGAAGCATTTGAAGCTGCAGTCATATCATTTCTTACGAAAATGATAGAAGACTGTGATATCAACACAGAAATACCTTGTAGAGTTTACGTAACGATTCATATTTTGAATGCTAATGAAGGTTTGTGAATCTAAATGCACTTACGTAGTTACATAGTTATATTATAAAAAGGAAATGTTCTTTTAGTAGCACTTTAGCTTATGTGCTGTGTAAGCTATAATGGTCCAAATAAGTTTCTGTAGTGTCTCAATATATACATACCAGTGGTTGTCGTTGGTTGCTTTTTGTCACGTTGGTTTTGTGTTTTACTTGTGTACATTGATGATGGGAGGTTTAAACGACCTGGACTGGCTATACAGCCCTCGCACGGTCGGTAAAAATTTTCTTACAGGAAACCAACTTGGTCTACCTTTAAAGTGAACTTTGTAAAAAAACACGCGAAGTATATCAATTCTAGTTTATACCGATCGTTCGTCATACGGTTATTTGTGGTTAGATCTTGATGTCATAATAATGTCATATTATCTGACACCATTATATAACAAGAACAACTGATGATATTATATGGGAGATATATAATGCTTTTTCATTTCAGTTTGAATCCACGGAGCAAGAAATTGGTCAATCATACCTTTTCCTTTATATATATTTTACCACCTATAATATTGTATAAACTTTTAGATGTTTAGCTTAAAAATTTGCCTTTTAGTGAACGTCACCTGCATAGTACCAAACACATCTACAGATGAAAAAGCCGTTCAAACTGAAGGTGAAGATTTAAAAAATTGAAAGGTCTAAAGGAATTAGATTACAACATAAATCATATGCATGTGCTTCATGAGCATATTATTATCGAGATTGTATATTTCTATATTCTTATTAACAGTGATTTACTTTAGGGTAATCAAGGTCCAATTAAAATTGATAACTTACTCAAAGCATTTACTATGAACATGAATAAATTTGCACTGATTTGTCAATACCACATTTGCATGTAGTTGTGAAATTCTGACGTTTCTTTTTATGGTTAATTGAAGTGTTTGTAATGCAAACGCATGCATGCTTCCTCGTAAATCCTCTTAGGTGAAGATATACTCTAACAAATTGACATGTATATTCATGTGAATTTGTTAGAGTATATCTTCACCTAAGATGACTTATGAGGATGCATGCATTTCAATATACAACGAATCCCTAAAAAGCAAATTGAAATATATTCTAAACTATCGTAAACATATTTTTGCAAAACACATTTTCAAAATATGATATCAGGATTTTATTTAGCATGTTTAGGTTATGACAATTGGAAGACATGTAACTTCTGAAACAATACCAAATACTCATTTAAGATGTAAATAATCTTATTTTTAGATATTTTTTTAAATCCTAATGTGGCAATAAACATATAAAAACTCATTTTTAAATTTTTTTTTCTAAAAAAGCAGTTTTGCTTTTCCGTAGTTGTTGGTTAAATATCATAACATGAGTTGAGATATTCAGAATTGACTCATGGAAGATAACAATATTATTTTGTATTTGTGAAACAAACAAGTGTACGTTAGACTCTAAGGGAAATATTATTTGAATCTTCTTTGAGCCACTTGGCTATTCTAAACTAAACATGTAATGAATAGTATATGATAAGAGCTTAATGATTTGTGTTCCAACCGAAAACTTATCACACAATAAAAATTATAAAAAATGCAAAAACGCTTTCTGAAAAATAATGCAAGACAAGGAATGCCGGTATAAAAAGTATATTATACATTTTTGTAAGTTGTATAGAGTTAAAATTAGCTTTGGCCAGTTACAGTTGACTAAGAGTATTATTTTTGTTCGTTACAGTGAATATTTCAGAAAAATTACCTGACACGCCTACAGATGAGAAATTTGTTCAAACAGATGACATACACGACGAAATTGAACCGAGTATGTAAAGGAATGATTATAATTGTTATAACAGAATTGTGTTTTATACTTCGCAGCTTAATCACACTTCCTGATCTTCTGACTTTAAATCATTGCGTTACCTCTTTCAATAACTAATGATTTAAGGTTTCTATAACTCTATTTATCGTTTATGGTAACTGAAACATAGTCAATATGAGCGTTAAATGTTTGCTTTGGCCATTGTCCGCCTAATCATCGTCCGACGATTTAAAAACACATTCCTTTGCATTTTTTACCATTAACCTCACTTGCCTAAGTAAAATTGACAATTACGTTTCAGATCTTAAATTATGGCTGATAACCAAATCGTTTTCAAATTCAACATTTTCATTAGACCTTAAAAAGAATAACTGTCACCGTTACAAAATACAGATGATCTGACCACATGCCCCTTCTCCGAACAGAAAATAGAGAACAATGAGAAATAGGGGGAAATAGTAAAAAATATAAATGGCAAAATGTGACAAAATCAGTTAAACAATTGCTAGACAATTTTCAATTATGAATAACAACTGCAAAAGAGGGACGAAAGATACCAGAGGGACAGTCAATCGTTGTTCATTTAAGACTTTTGATAAAATTTCAGAAATTGAAAAGCAAGAATTAAGATGTTAGCTCATAACTTATTTAAATATAAATAGGATAGAATAAGAGAAAATGAAAATACTTGACAGAGCAACATACCACATCAACTACTAACACGAGACTCCTCCAATTAAAAATTTCATACAAAATACATTAGATTTCAGAACTAATATCTAATATGTATTTTCTGAGACTTCTTAGCTATTTAAAGTGTACAATATAAGATATCAATTTCGGATTTTTGTAGCATGACTATATTGCTATAAGGTAGAAAACATGAAAAATGAAGCACAATAAAATGGTTTTGAAAAAGATTTTTAGTGAATTGTTGTATTAAATTTGGAATTCACCTATGAAACTATATAGTGAAGACGTCATCAACCGTATCAATTCTATGAAACAATTAATTTCAGAAATAATCATGAATTAATGCATTAAATAAGGATACTGATAGTTGAGTTATAAAAAAAATAACGGGGTAGGAAGGGTTTAGTGCAAAACAAGTAGTGTAATCCAACCACATGTCCATACGTCTATAACTTACAAGGTACCTCGTCTGTTCACTTTATTTGAGTAATAACTAATGATTGAATTATAGGTAGCAGTAGGGATATTTTCTAAACTCTTATATCGTTTTTCTTTTAGACCTTTAAGATACTTGAGCTTGATGGCATATCTTTGAAAGCATTGTCATAGTTCATTTTTATTTCGTCTACATACATATCATGAAAACAGTTCTGAAGGCTATATCAATTACGAACTTGCAGAGCATTGAAAATAGGACAAACAGTCCAAAATGGGCGAAGGCCATATATACAATGGAGAAGAAAAACCAAAGTGTTTCATGTGATTTTAGCACTTTACATTTTTATATTTCGAAAAATTTAAAGTTTAGTAAACAGTTAATTTTCAATTATGACCATATCAATGTCAACACAGAAGTGCTTGATACGGGCTGGTAATACCCTTGCGAAGACAACCTCATCCATCAGTGGTATCGATCCAATGATTGGAAAAATACTCATACATACCAGGATTTTAATTTTGTACGGTAATCAACTAAGCTCTATGACAACGGTATAACTAATCACAACAAAACCAATACATAAAAACAAAAAGTAAAATTACAAAAATACCGAACTCCGAGGGAAATTCTAAACGGAAAGTCCCTAAGTAAATGGCAAATTCAGATAAATTGGATAACAACTGTCATATTCCTGACTTGGTACAGGCATTGTTTTATGTAGAAATGGTAGATTAAACCTGGTTTTATAGCTAGCTTAACCTCTTACTTTATGACAGTGGATAGCATTCATATACTTGTATGACAGTCTGATAGCTTTTATTGTAGGCATGTTAAATGTATTTAACTCATATACATGAAAACATGCCATCCTACCGATTGTTGGAATACAGAGTAGTATTCATAAATCAATGTTTTAAACATTAAGTGAAAATATCATATTATGCAATGCCCATATAAAACTGTTTCAAATTTTAATTATCAAAGATATTTAACTGCTTGAAAATAACATAATAAATCGTTTCTTATTTTAGCATCAATAAGCTGTGAGTTCCCCCATGAAGCGCTAAATGAACCGAGTTTAGGTATGTACTTATAGAATACCACTGTATATATATAAAAAAGATAGATTTTGAAATATTTGCCTTTACAAATTATAGATGGTTTTTATCCATTCATACAACTTCGAAACATAACTGTTTTCCAAAGAAAATCAACTGACAGGTTTTGATGGGTTATTTAATAAAATTGTTTTGTAAATTTTTTGAAAAACAAAAATGGCTGATATTGCCTGTCAACTGCTTCTAGAAGTTATTGCCCTTACATAATGCTGAGTTTTACCCTCTTTTATTTTTTTGGTTTAAACGGTAGAAGAGAAAAACCGTGAGCTACAAAACATATAATTTGAAGATACACAGAGTCTCATTTTAGCGTCATAGGTCCTGTAGAGTCGATATTTATTTATTTGGTCACCCGATTAACTATCGGAAAATCTACAACAAATGCACCTACGTAAAATAATGAAATGACTTACTTTAAACTTTAACAGATGATATAGAAATACCAGCTGTACAACAATCTGTCGAAATTATATATACACATGAACAAGTAAGAGATGCCCTGACTCTTCTGAGGCAAAGAAAACCAGGTGTGTATACATGCTAATAAGATGTGTTAGAATCATGGTATTGTTTTTAAGTGGACATGGCTTAATTCTGAAATCTGACTTCAGCGTGATCAAAACACCCTCAATTATGAAATATTAGTATTAATATTTTATAGAAAGTACAGCATCACTACATAGCAACAAAAAAACCGTTAGTATAACATTAAGAGATGTGGTATGATTATCAATCTGACAACTATACATAAAAGACCAAGTGAAATCGAATAATAATAAAATTGAGAATGGAAATGGGGAATATGTCAAAGAGACAACAACCCGGCCAAAGAGCAGAAAACATCCGAAGGCCACCAATGGGTCTTCAACGCAGCGAGAAAATCCCGCAACCGGAGGTGGTCCTCAGCTGGCCCCTAAATAAAAATGTGTACTAGTTCAGTGAAAATTGAAGTCATACTAAACTCCAAAACATAGAAATGAACTAAAATTAAAAAACATACAAGACTAACAAAGGCCAGAGGCTCCTGACTTGGGACAGGCGCAAGAAATGCGGTGGGGTTAAACATGTTTTGTGAGATCTCAACCCTCCCCCTATACCTCTAGCCAATGTAGAATAAAGAAACACACAGCGATACGCACAGTAAAACTCAGTTTAAAAGAAGTCCGAGTCCGATGTCAGATTAGGTAACAAAAGAAACTAAGCAAAATGACAATGATACATAAATTAACAAAGGACTACTAGCAGTTACTTACATGCCAGCTCCAGACCTCAATTAAACTGATTGAAAGATTATGTCTTCATCATATGAAAATCAAGTACAATCCCTCCCGTTAGGGGTTTAGTATTTTAAAAACTTGTTTTTAAAATATGACTATATATAAAACACTGCACTCTGTATTTCACTTACAACTTTAGATAAATGTGTGATTTAAAAAGAACTAATTTAAAGAGTTTAATCAATTACTCTTTTGAAAGAAACTGTTCGAGTGTGTAATCCAATTCGTTCCTTATTTTTCAAACGTTTTTCTAAATGCCATTAATTTTGTACTTAACATATGCAACTAATGATAATAAGAACATTTATATATATAAAGTCATAAATAACATACGTCTTTCTTCCAAACTGAAATTTTAGTAGCTGCTGTCTAGTAATGAATTGTTGATGTTATAAAAAATAATCTTAGCTGTATTTCAACCATTGGAAGAAATGATATACAATTAATTGGGAAAACAAATCTACTCCCAGCAAGATAAAATCAATAAATAAGTCATATACATGTGGCATAAATTGTCTGTCTAATCCATATAGGAGATATTGCCATTAAATTATGATGATATTTTACCCTATGTTGAATTTGTGCCAAAACTATAAAAGAGAGAAACTGTAAACAACAATAATGACCAGTTGAACATTCACATGGTCCCATTTGAGCGACATAGGCTACTTAGAGCCTCTTGTTTTATTGTGGGTAATGATATAGTATCAGTAAATTTACAACTACTGCATGTTAGTATCATAATTGTATGGCTGATTTTGTGAGAAAAAAAATAATTGAAGATCTTAATTGAGATTTTATTCGTGGACAGATGATATGGAAATACAAGCTGTAAAACAATCTCTAGAAATGGGATATACAAAGGAACAAGTAAGAGATGCCTTAACTCTTCTGAGACAAAGAAAACCGGGTTTGTATACATGATAATTAGAAGCTGTTAAAATTATGGTACTTTTAAGAGGATATACTTTGATTCTGAAAGCTGGCTTCAGCTTGTCCAAAATATTTTTTTTATTATAAATAACTGTTATCATTATCCATAGAAAAAAAAACAACTTTAATTCTGCTTCCAAGCTTAATATAGGCCTTTTTGTCATATGCTGTACCATTAATATGGAAATAAGTAGATGTGGTAAGTTGCCAATGAGATAAAATTGAGAATGGAAATGGGGAATATGTCAAAGAGACAACAACCCGACCAAAGAGCAGATAACAGCCGAAGGTCACCAATGGGTCTTCAACGCAGCGAGAAAATCCCGCACCCGGACGTGGTCCTCAGCTTTCCCCTAAATAAAATTGTGTACTAGTTCAGTGAAAATGGACGTCACACTAAACTCCAAAACATATAAATGAACTAAAATTAAAAAAACATACAAGACTAACAAAGGCCAGAGGCTCCTGACTTGGGATAGGCGCAAAAATGCGGCGGGGTTAAACATGTTTTGTGAGATCTCAATCCTTATAACAATTATGACGTGCATTTAAACAACTATAGGTCACTGTATACATTGTATATTTTAAAAGATAGAAACTGTAAGCAACAAAAATTACCAGTTGAAGATTCACATGACCCTTATTTGAGCGACATAGGCTATTTAGAGCGCCTCGTTTTCATTGTGTGTAATGATATAGTATCAGTAAATTTACAACTACTGCATCATAGTATTATAATGCATCTTAGTATACATTGTATATATATATAGATTCTACCACTGCATCGAGTGTGATACGATATTTATCCACTCGAGACAGTTAAATTTTCAAAATTAATACGCGAGGCTCGCCGAGCGTTTTAAATATTTAAAATTTAACTGTCGAGAGTGGATAAATATCGTATTACACGAGATTTGGTGGTGGAATCTGTTTCTCTAATGATTTTCAAACAATATGCAGGCAAACTTATTCCTTCTTTTTGAATGATCTGCAAAAAAAGATGTGTTCTTTCTATGTGACGTCATCAGGCATGGTCGCCTTTTTTCATGCCGTCACAATAGGAAATTCAGAGGAAAGCAAGAAAATTCGACGTCATAATCGGATTTTAACCAATGAAGAACTGAGATCAAACGAACCACACGTTGATTAATTTTTTTTATACAATGGGTGCAGAGAGGGATAAATTGACGAAGAATTAGAGAAACGGGCTTTCAACATTGAGCAACATCCATACCGTATAGTCATATATAAAAAGCCCCGACATGACAATATGTTAAACTGTTCAAACAGCCTGATTTATGACCAAAAGAATAAACGATTGATGAATATGACTGATATCATGCTCCCGACTTTGGACAGATATATCTAGATTTCGGCGGAGTTTATCATTTATCATTAACATTTTCATGTGCACTCAATAAAAACAAACTGTAAAAAGTAAAATGACAAAAATACCGAATTCAATAGAAAATTTAAAACGGAAATTCCTTTATCAAATGTCAAAATCAAAAGCTTAATTAAATAAAACAAAAGGAAACCAACTGTAATAATCCTGACTTAGTACAAGCACTTCCTTATGTAGAAAATGGTGGATTAAACCTGGTTTTATAGCTAGAAATTCTCTCATTTTTATGACAGTCGCATTCAATTCCATTATATTGACAACTATGTGTGAGCAAAGCAAACAGACATAATAGGTAAAAATGTAAAAAATCGGGGTACAGCAGATTACATTGTGTAAGAATCTTAATCACAATAAAAACAAATAACTATTTGAACAAAGAAAAATAAAATGGCATATAGACACTCTATAGACAAAGGACATAAGCGAAAATGAAAGACAAAAATACAAAAATTACAATAGCACAGTAACACAATGATGGGATGTATAAATACCGAGCAATGCCAAAAGTATATTACCAAAAATGAACTAAACAGTAAAGGTTAACAGTATACAAAGACAAATAAAAAGAACATTATAACACGTAATTAAGATGATAAACAACGTCAGTACCTAGAATCTATACTTCAAGACCATCATGTATTATGTTTTGTGAAGTTGATACGGAATATTTATCAACAAGGTCTTGGTATCTTTCGATGAACTTATTAAGAAAAAGGACGAGACCTTCTTTGACATTAACCTGGCTCATCAACTTTCTGCTCAGACACTTGTGACGTTTAAGAAAATCCGAGTAGCAACTGCAAGCTTTTAAACACCGAATGATTAGAGAAATGCATATCCCATATGAAGGTGCAGTTAGTAAATTGGTGCTAAGGTGGGGAAATTTATGATTACAAAATTAAAATCGTCTCGTTTGTCATATATTCTCGTACTGAGATAACAGTTTATGTCAATTCCGGGGTATAAATCAAAACATGAGGCGGAGGAATCCGTATCTGTTGTGTCTTTAATTTCTAGTTCTTGGGGATATATTAATGAAACTCAATCAGCATGATCAGAACATTTTGGATTGTTAATGGAAAGATCATCATCAATATATCTAAAGTTGAAATTAACTGATCTGGCTTCTTTAATCTTCTTGTTTTGACAAGTGTCTGAAGGAACTCCGACTCATATTAAAATAAGAAGAGATCGGCAAGGAGAGGCCAATAAGAATGTTGACAATTTGTTGCAAAAGTCTACCTCCAAATTCTACAAATATGTCCAGCATACTGATCACTTGTTCCTCTGTGTAGCATGTTTTACGTGTTTGTCCACTATTAACAAAATATGCCGTATGGTATATCAAAGCAATAAATTTATAGTGTATGCTACCATTTTCATATTGAAAAGCATTGTGGATTATTTCTTTTAGACGATTTTTCGTTTTCAGATGGGCAATGGTGGTATACAGGGTTGAAAAATCAGTTTTGATAGAATTTATTTCAGTTTGAAAAAGCTTGACTAAGCCATTTCCTGCTTGATACATTTCAATTTTCATTCCATAGTTAGAGCATGTGGACAACATATTTCAGACGCTAGAAAATAAAATGTTAAGAGGGAATTGATAATTTTTTTTTAATAATTCCAGACCATCATTACTTTAGTCTTAATGAAATACTGAATGCTTTAACAAAAAGGACAACAAGAAAAGCTGTGCCACAGAATGATTCAGGTTAATTATAAATATTTTGACATTAACATAGAAATTGAGAATATTTCAGTCTATATTTATTTATATGTGTGTGGAAGGACATTTATAAATGAAGACTATTGTGTTGTCTCTATTTTGCTTAACTATTCTCAAGAAGGCTCCCCTAGATCAAATTAAAATCTAGACAATCGACCAAAAAAACCATCATAAATAAGGTACAAAATCAATACAAAAATCGTTTTACTGGCATTGAACAACATATACGAAAAAGCTAAACAAAAACAACATGAAATTAGAACAAAGACAAACGTTACTTAAAATGAAAGATATTTTATTCAACCTTGAAACATTCAAAATGAATGTATAGCAATTTATAATAGTTAGAGGTCCTTACTTTTGCACAGATGATGGACACATAGCTGAATATCTATATATAATATGTTTGAGTTTGGATTAATTAGTACACAAATTGAAATACATAAAGATTAGTCAACAATGTAATTCTATTTCTTTTTTAACTTGAACGTCATCTTAATTTTAACGCAGCAAAATAAGATCTGATTGACCAAAACGTACAACGATCTGCCAATGTTTTTTTTATTTGCACCTGAGGCTCCTGGATAGATGCACACTGGATGAATCTAGTTTGTCTACCGAAATATTGCGTTCATTATTTTTGAAATATTATTTAATATTTACATATTAAAAAGTGTGTTACAATCAAATTGCTAAGCAATCTATAATTGTATTTGTGTAATTGAATTAATCTTAGTTCTGAATAATCAACATTTAAATAGATTTGTATTTTATGTTTTGCTATTTATAGGCTTCTAATTATTTATATATACATAATCAATAAACTATTGGAGTAAACTATATATGAAAATGGTATAAATTTGTTATTAAAACAATCTTTTGGCAGGTGAAAACAATTGGGTAACTGTTGAAAAGGATGATTCTGGAGAATGGCATGAACAGGAACGAAGCAAACACAAACAAAACAAAAATAAATGTAAAATGTCTTGATAAATGTTTAGTTAATAACATTTTGATCGAAGGACTTCAATGCCAATACCAAGGAGGATGCAAGCAACGTCTTATTACGAATAAATGTAAATTCACTAAAATTCTTATTTTTGTGAAACCATACCTTTTCTGAACTCATGAGTATGGACAGACTTCCTTTTAAAACACAAAACAGTTTTAAAGTGTGATAACACACTTATCTCCCTTTGATTATTATTGTCTGCAAGTGAAGTGTCTATCTTAAATATGTTATGTACAATTTTTCATCATCATAAAAGGTAATGCGCCTACGCGTGCTTATATGCAGATACCTGTAAGAAAGACAAATAATAATATAAATACAGGACTATAATTATGCAGATGCATCTTTGTGAGACGGACCATATGCAATAAAATGTAGGTAACATGCCTATATTTTATGGACCGGGAGTTGATTCTGTTTTTGAAATTCATCACTAATAATAACATGAATAAGTTGTGAGTCCATGTTCAGATTTCAGAAAGTAGGCGAGTTCTAACACATAAATCGGTATAAAGAAGCTTCTAGAGGGGTGTAGTACAATACAATAAAGAGTAGGTCAACCTGACTCCAAGATTTATTAAGGGTCTTTGGAAATCTGTAATCATAGATTTAAACTGTTTTTTTAATTGGCATTTATTGTAATAAGGAATTGGTATATTCTCAATAATTGTGTTATTAGGCCTTATTGAGATAATTTTATTATCAAATTTTAATTATTTGAAAATATGGAGTATAAGAATCTTCAGATACATTTGTGACTTAATTATCAGCAAATAAAATATGAATATTGTATTTCATTGAATAATAGTGTGAGAGTAATCAGACTAAAGAAACATATATTACGTTCTCTATTTGTTGTCATTGTTTTATAAATGATAAGTAATGGTCATTGCAATAAATCGACGGTTTGGTAGTTAAATGAAATCCGTTGTAGATTTCACTTTAATTTGTAAATTTCATCATATATACTGGTTATTATAAATATCATAATAAACCAAACTTATTAAATCAGCGAGTAACATCAACTAGAATGCAGATACAGTTTCCCTTTAAGATCTTCCTATAGATTGAAAATGTAATTATTATGATAGTTTGTAAGATTAAAACAAAATCCAAAATCGTAAAAGTTAAAGGGTACTATAAGCATGAAATACATAATAAGAAATTTATTGATAATTTTGTATGATTTGATTTATTTATTTGCTATAGTATTTGAAAAGTTTAGAGATATTTTAAGTTGAGTATTTCATAGCTTTTATGAAACTGATTAGACATCAGGAACATAATACAGGTTAAATCTGATCTGAAATATATTTTTAATAGGATGTGTTCATGATTTTAAATTTGAGGGGCATTATTTCTTTAATACAATTTTCATAATATTCAAAATGATAGATTTGATAAATTGCTCTGCTACAAAAAAAAAAAGAAGAAAAAAAAAAAAGGTTTCCTTATGACATTAACCAGTAAACAATATTAAGGAAATGCTTTAATCAGTATTTTCATATGTTAAAAACTATATTGAAGGCTATAAATATATTGAAGGCTTACATTGTCGTATTGGTTTTTTTATTATTTTTTTTCTTCCTTTATTAAAAAATATATATTTTCTGATTGAAGCTGTCTTTTGTCTAATCATAAGCGGGATAAAATAGTCAAAATGCCAAAATAATTCTTCATTAATCATTTTCCTTTTTTGCCATCGTCTATTTTCTTATATACTTCTGAATTGTCATTTTTCAAAAAAAAAAATGTTACTTTCTAAAGCAAAAGTTGATAAAAGAGATAGATATTTGTGAACTTGTTGAATTAATTTATAAATATATATAAAGTCTAGAGAATAGTCAACGATCATTCTTTCAAGGCGTTTGATCAATAAAAACAACAATACTGTACACAATAAATAAATAAATAAAATGTATGTCTTTAAAAGTTTACAACAATTCGAAAAAATAATTTCAAGAGAGAATATTGGCAAATAGACATAAAATAAATAAATATTTCGAATAACCAATATCTTTCATTAGTATGAGAAACTTTTGGTTTTGTTGTTGTTTAAGATTGAGTGACTAATGCTTATTTATATTGTACATGTTTTAAATGACATAAATCATAAAACGTTGGTCATATATAAACTGTTTATGCAGGTATGTATTGTTAATAAATATTTTCTATTTTTCTTCTGATTTTGTTTATGTGATTTTTTCAATATAGGCCCGTATTTTACCTTTCTCTTTTTCTAAATACCGAAATCAGAGATATATATCGATCATTGTGAAAGTTATTCAATACCCTGGGTATCAACTATATATGAAACAGGGAAATGATGTGATGACTTTGTGAACTTTTTATCTTATTTTGCAACTAGTCTATGGCGTGATAATCCAACACTGCTAAAAAGGGTGTCACAAATAAGAAACATTAAAAGATGTGGTGAAAAAGTACGTTCGTCGCCATGTTGTGCTGTTCTACCATTGTCTCATGATAGGTGAAGGGTAGATCACTTTGACTCACAAAGATTTTAACCATACTATAGTCTTTATGTGCCGGTCCCCAGTGAGGAGTCCACAATTCAGTGGTAGTTGGTTGCCGTTTTCTATATATGTGTTTCCACCATTGTTTTTAATTGATTAATCAGACTGATTGTTTTCTCGTTTGAATTGTTTACATTTAGTCATGTCTGTTATTGCTTACTATAGGGTATGAGTTTTGCTCATTGTTGGCATATAGTTATTTATGTCCTTGTTAAATGGTCTCTGATGGTAAATATTTGTCTCAATTACAATTATAAATCATCTCCTTTTATTTTTGTATTAGTTTAATTTAGCGATCCCTGTGCATATGTGAAAAAAAAAGTTTCCACTCTCTAACTTTAAAACTCTTTGGAGTTTTGTACTGAGACTTGGGTTCGAATATTCCCTTCTACTAAAAAGTTATCACGCACAAGTTTGAAAACCGTCAATTGAAAGTCTTATGTACAACAATCGTTTCTACTTTTTTAATATAAAACCCCTTGTTGGAGGTTAGGGATGATTTTTTGTTGCATCAGATAATGTTTGTTTCCGTGCAAAAAAGCTATGTTTAAGCGGAAATATCTTGATTTTTCCTCTCAGTGTATTCATATACTGTAAATTCAGAAATTATTGGGATGTTTTAATTATTGCGAAAAATGCGACAGGGTTATGATCGCAATAATTTAAACTCGCATTTTGAAATTTTTTATATGAATTGAACAGGATTTTTCTCAATATCGCAAAAATTAAAATAGCATTTTAGTCTAAAATGACAAATTCGCAATAATAAATGCACGCAATAATTTCTGAATATACAGTAGTTAACTACCAGCCTATCATCAAACAATGAAAAACAGTCAACAAGGTGTTATCAAACTTGGTTGAAACTTAGTGTGCTACTACAGCATTGTAAATGAAGTCCATATAAATATTATTTGAATCGTTTCCCATGCCTGATTATAAGGATATGCATTAATGTATAGGGAACGTTGAAAATAGTATTTTACCATGAAAATGACAAATGTATGCACCCTGAAATTCATGAATCAGAAAAACAATGATATTAAAATAGAATATTTATTGAGCAATGCTGAATGAAACGTTGGTACTAACAACTTTCTAAAAAGAAAATACCACAAGTTTGCTTTACCTTTCGTCCATCCTTTTGTCTACGTTAAAAAACTGGAATCCCATGTCATATTTAGCCAAAGTCCTGCATGTTTTGTTCTTCTCAGTGGTGACGTTTTTAACGTGTTATACATGTTATAGTGTCAATTTTAGAAATAACAATTTCTAATCTTAAATTCATTTGTGTCATGCTTTCATGTGTTTTTATATCAAAATGTCTGTTCGATAAATAGTAATGATAAAATAAGGGATAATTCAGCCTGTACAACACCTTCATATCGTAGAATAATTTCGATTACAGGATATGAAATGAGTAGTATGCCCAAAAAGTTGTTCCCATTTAAAAATAATAAGACAATGACGGACTGACGAACAAATAATGAAACATGGCATAAAAACATTGTTCAATTTCACACTTGCAATATACAACGGTCAATTACAATAAAATATATATTTTCAAAATTAAGATTGATATAAAATTATTAAACATTTTCTCTCACCTTCGCTCTATGTTCATGCGTCTTTTATCAATTCATTTGAATTAAGTGGTACTGACTTCGATTAAATGTTATAAATCAGACAAAATCTCCTTGTATACGTTGTTTTATTTAACGCCATTGTCCAAGGTAAAAGTTGTCTTATTGAAACTCTTCCTAATGTTATAAATCAGACAAAATCTCCTTGTGTACGTTGTTTTATTTAACGCCATTGTCCAAGGTAAAACATGTCTTATTGAAACTCTTCCTACATCTTTTTTATTATTACCTGTTACGTCTATGCTATATAGGCACCTACGTTTTAATATTGTATTTAGGTTGTCTCATAGATCAAACTAATTCGTTCAGTGTATGTTTACTTGTTTTTTTTTAAATGTCTTTTCGATTGAGTTAAGCCATTTCAATTGATATTTTACAGTGTTTATTTTATGTTGTAATGTTACACTACTGTCTCTGGTTTGAGGGAATGTTTTGATCCTGTTAAAACGTTTAAACCCGCTGCATTTTTATGCACCTGTCAGGAGCCTATTGTTCAGTGGGTGTCGTTTGTTAGTGTGGTTCATAGGTGGTTCTCGTTTCTCGTTTTTTATATAAATTAGAACGTTGTTTTCCTGTTTGAATTGTTTTATTTGACGTCAAACGAATGAAAAACAAGTGTCATACTCTTGACTTGGTACAGGCATTCCCTTGTGTTCAAAAAGGCGGAATAAACCTGGTTTTATAGCAAGCTAAATCTCTCACTTGTATGACTGTCGCATAAAATACCATTCTATCGACAACAATGAGTGAGCAAAACCACAGACATAATAGGTAAAATGTCATCAGTTGGGGTACAGCAGCCAACATTGTATCATTAACTTAATCAATATAAAATCAAACATTTATGTCAACAAAGAAAAACAAAATAACATATATACTTTATAGACTAAGCACATACGTATTCCTTGTTATAACTTAAAGAGACTTTCTTACAAAACAACTTATGATGAAAATATTCTTGTAACAATGAACATTAAATTTCGTGCTTCTGAACCTCTTTTTGAAATTGCTGTAATCTTTAACGATCAGACCCAATCATATTGTAGTCAGAGATGAATTCATATTTAGAAACGTAAGAAACTATTTGACCAAAAAGGACCTAAAACAAATATAATTAGAATATACAGTACAGTCAGAAAATAGTATGTGTATTTCTACAATTCATATTAATTTTACCTAATTGTTCATTATATATAGACACTAAGACAACACTTTTCAATGCTTTTAGCATGCAACTGGGTCTGATTTTATAGATTTATCAAACATTTCAAACTATCCAATCTATAAAGAGACATTTGTTTTTTAATTTCAGACTGTTAAAATTTTAGAAATGAGTATTCTTGAAATCCTCACAAATGTATACCAACGTCTAAAAATGTAAAAAAAAAAATACTCACAAAAACATTCAAAAATTAATATTATATGACTTTTGTTATTATATATTTCTTGTATAAGTATGTTTAAACATTGTTAACTCTAAAACTTTGTATTATCCTTGTCTTTGTTTTTTACATTCGAAACACCTCTGAATTGTTTATTTCAATTGACGTACAATGACGTTTTACCTATTTTTGAAATTACCAGTTCCGGTTTTGGTAACTAAGGTATTTTCCTAAATGTTAAATGGTAAACCAAAATGGTAAATGGTAAACCAAATCGATAAATTGGTTTACCTAAGTTTAAATACGGCGGAGAAATCAAATAAGTCTTCAGCACGATTTTATTCTGTGCAAGTAACACTCGCGAATTCCAAGCGATTGTAATATAAGTAAATACCATCGAAAGTCGTTCAAAACCAACAAAGGGCACATTAATTTTCATATCGGTATGAAACCGTGCATAAAACAGAAAATCAAATCCAAAACATTGTCAAAATTCCCAATTCCAAATGATAAATGGGTATCTATGATAACTTTCCAATCATACACATATAAAAAGAGGTGATTTAAAGATTTGTTTTGGTTCCAATGAAGAGGTATACCCCAATGGTTTCTAAATGTTACAAAAAATAAAGAAAAAAAAATATTTTCCTACTCTTAAACTGGCATATACTTGAGTTGTGCCTTATCAAAAGATAAGCTTCAAAAGTTCATGTTCTAAAATAAAAAGAACTGCATTTCAACAAATGTAGTGTTGTCACTTTGCATTCATCTTTTATGTGACTGCTTCAAAGAACAAAAAATTAATATGAAGGCATTGCATTTACAAAAATAGTATTTCCATCCTGCCGGGTTGCGGGATCATTCATTTTTTTAGAAAAGGTGCATTTTTTTCCTAACCTGTGTAGCTAGAGTTTATCTTCTTGGTCCGAATTGTTCTTCATATCGTCTTGAGCAGCTTTAATCACACGAATGCCTCGTAAAACAAGCGTAATATGCAATGTAAAGTAATAGTATCTATCGTCAAAACCCGTTTCTTTTTCTAATTCAGTATCTTTCATTTCGTTCTTTCCTTATCTTGACTTTACTTCAACGTTTTGGAAATAATATTTTCTTCAGGAAGAGATGAACTGATGTCTAAGCCAGTATAAACCCCTGATTGAATTGTAATGTAGGCAGCGAATTGTGTATAACTTAAACAGATTCACAAAATGTAGGAAAGCTCTAGTGTCTTTGGTAATGAATTTAATCAATTCATTTGGTGAGCACAGACTGAAAAAAAAAGATATGTTATCTAGGTATAGACTACAACCTTCAGAACTGTCATAATGATCTGATGACTGTCACAGTAAAGGAACCTGTTAACTTATTTGAAAAAAAAAACATGTGATGATCAGATTCTACTGGAATACCTACTCAGGACATGTTAAGTGACTACATATTTAAAGTTTTATCCTATCCCTTCCTTTTTGTAATATATCAATTTCAAAAAGTATCTGAAATGGTTCGTTTAGTTACATTCAATACATGTATTTAACTATTACTGTATTACCTTATATCAGACAAGACTTGCATACGTCATGGACATACCAGATGCTCATTAAACAAGCATGATTTTAAATTGATGTACAAAGATTTACGATTCGTAATACACGAACCATTTCTCCTTATACGTTGTAGTATTTTATGTTATATATGCCTATGTTAAACGTTTTATGAAAGAACGTCTCGTAGTTTTTCTCAAAAAGTTCATCGGGTAGTATCAAGACCTGATAGATAAATTATCAGTGTCTACTTCACAAATAATATAAGATGGTCTTGAGCTATAAATACTTGGTGCTGAAGTTGTGTATCGTTTTGGTTTTAGCTTCTCTGTTATTTGTCATCGTGCTAATATGTTTCTTTGGGTTCGAATCACACCTCAAGATCCACCTGCACCTGGAATGCCTAAATTCAAAAAATCAAAAACCCGATGGTGGGATGCATAAATAACCTGTCATGTCAAAAGTTATACGACCAAATCGTTTTCTAACTCCGATAAATAATCGTAATTTTCAGTTGTTCTCAAATATAAACCCTATGACTGAAGACGATTCTATCTCTGTAGTTTATCAATCTTCATCGATACAGATGAGTCAACAATACTATTTTATTACATGATCACGCATGAAATTTATGGAATGAAACACGGACAATTTATTAACGTATGAAATATATCTAACTATGGAAAACCCTCAAGAACATTGTCAAAGCGCTTTCATATTTAAAGTTTATTGCAAAAAAACTTCCAGGAAATGCTTATATGACGATGAGATCATCTTGATCTGTTAATGTCAATACAATTTAGGTGACAGTAAGGCTAGGCATAGATATCAGAACTATCAAAGGGATATCTCATTTTTGATACGTACGTAAGACTTAAAGTGCTAATTTACTATAAAAGTTTAACGCAAATCAGCGGAATAAGTTTGTGTGCGTTAGACAGACCTTCATGGTCTGTTAATCGTAATAGCATTTAGAACAGAGTAAATTAATATCTACATACAGATACTGTAAGAGCAATTTGTTAGCCTGTTACCTTGACGACTGAGGTAATTGTATACAGGAAATATTTAGGAATAAAACGTATATATGTGTTAAAAAAGAGGAATTTAACAGTATGTCTTCAAAATGTACAAAGTGCTCAAAGTGCCACTTTGATATTCAAATTATATCACAAAAGACCACCGGGGACAGCTTAGATGACACTGTGACCTTTTTGAGGATATAGTTAGACTTGGCATATATAATAATAATATCAAAAGGATATATCTGAAAATTTCGACTTTTGATATATTCAGGAGCCTTTAAGTGCCACTTTACTAAATGTTTATATATAACAAACGACAAACAATGGAAAAGGGTCGAGTTGGTTGGATTAACTTCCATGATCTTTCAATGTCATAAAATTCCCATTGATGTCATTTGTATCTATGTAAGCTAACGCTATGCATAATCTTATGAATATTGAGTAATCGGGATGGTCTATGCAATGCTTGGGCTCTTCGTCTTGCATTTGAGACGACTTTAATTGAAAAGTTACACTAATTTCATATCGAAGATCAAAATTTTCTGAGAAATCATTTTGATAGCATCTATTCAAATACCTAGTCTTAAATTAAGACAAATGTTATTGACTGTGAAAGACCAGGAAAGTCTCAGGGTCATTTATTCAGTCTCTCGTACACTTTTGCAATATATTGTGAATATCAAACTGGCACTTTGAGTCCTGCAAAACAAAAAGTTTCGAAAAAAACAATTGTCTTTGTTTTCCCTTATCATATCAATGTATATGTTATATAATACCTCAAGTTATTTAAAATGTTTAACAACACTTTTTACTTGAACAATGTCCACAGTTTACGAAGACTAAATATCTGGATGTTGTCACATATTAAAACGAGTAAGACACTCACTGCTCGAAAAAAAATATGATTGGCACAGTTGACCGCCGCAGTATTAATTGTTGAGTATAGCTAAATATATCCATTTGACCTCTTTAAATTAAAATTCATCCTTGTACCACGGGAAATCTTTGCTATTTTTAAATCTCCGATTTAATTAGTAAAAAAGCTTTTCTTATATTGCTTCAAAGCATTTTTCTGTTGGTTGGTTGGTTGGTTGTTTACCACAAAATATATTTTACATACATTTGCTTCTTTGAATATTAACGATACGATCTCCAAATGTGGCTATTTGGCAGCTTTTGCAGTTTTGAAGCCCTGATACAAATATGTGGTTTAAACATATAAATACCGATTAATGATTTGATATCTTATGAAAAACTGATGTAGGTTATTTTGCAGATTTACACTGATTTTTATTTTTCGAATTTAAAGTGCAAAAATAAAGGCTTTATCATACCTTCTCCTTTATAAAGTTACATGCAAAAAAATTTTGGAGAAGGGGGAAACTGGAGGGGTGCTTAATACTTGCAAAATCAAAGAAATGCCATGATTAAAATAAAAAAAAATGTACAATGTTACACTGGCCTGGAAACGTGTAATTTAAAGGAATCCAGACCCTCCCTTTTTATTGGTTGCACGTTTATCAAGACCTGGTCCCGTGAATTAGATCAAGTGACAGTCCCTTCCCCTACTCTGCCTATGTATTTGTATGAGGGTGAACATTTAAAACTTTTTGCGTAAAGAAAATGCGTTTAATAGTAACACATTCAATCAATCAATATAATATGAGCGTCTCTTTACGTCAGACAAGATAATCAATAAAGACAATCAGCAAATCTATATGAATAACGTGTCACTTGATGTTATGCAAAACAAGCAAAAATCATGCTAGAAAAGACGTTTTTATATTTATTTGTAATGCAGCAATGTTAAAAAAACTACTGGTGGCCCGAGTAAATAAAAACATAAATTTATACTTCTGAGATGTTCCCTTATTTAAATATCTTAAATCTATTATCAAAGGTAGACCTTATATATTGATCTGTTCTATTTAAAGCAGGCCGATGAATACATATAAACTGCCATGTTTGTTTCGTTGATAAAGATCATGGACAATACTGTTGAAGACAAATAAGAATACCGTCTTTGTTGTGCGTATGAACTTTTCAAGTATTGATTTTCTTCGCATCATTTGAATTCAATGGATTCGTTCAGTTTCACAAAATTATAATTTTAATAATAACAAGGAGTTGTCGATTTAAAAAGAATTCGACTTTTAAAATGGCGACAAGATTTATAATTGTTTACAATTGAATAGAATAGTTCACCTGACATGACGAAAAACGTTGTAGAATATATCTAAATATTTCCGCAAAAGTCCTTTTACAATGACTAACAGTACGAATGAATCACAGGAATTGCTGCGACTGTTTAAATGTGCAGTAGATACAGGGACTGAAGTTTTATCAGCCTTTGCTGACTACAAACTTTTACCAACGTACGGTGGATCTTTTGAATTGTTTCTTGACGACAAGAAGCATAAAATATTTCACATGTGGCAATCTAAGAAGTTGTTATGCTGTGCTTGTCCGCCGGCAGGTTGTAGCCTAAAGCGAACGGGTCTTATGGATAACTGGATATTTAAGAAAATGTATGATGAGTCTGGTACTGAAGATAGGGGACATATTGTCCGAAATAGCGGAAGGCTTGTACAAGTGTGTCTACACAAATATATCACACGAAATATCGCGATTCATGAATTAGATATCAGCGCAATATCGTTTCTTCTTAGGAATTTGACGTCGTTGTCTCAAAACGAGACCAGAGCATTGGATACAGTTACCACTTACAGAAGTCAGATTTGTCATGCACATTCAATGAACTGTTACACGATGGCCGAGTTGAATACAGCATGGAATGAATTAGAGAACGCTTTTGCAGATTTAGCGGACCGTCATTACAAAAGGCTTATTCGAATGCAAATTAAAGAGTTAAGAAAAGTTAATTTGGAGAAAGAAGAAATAACCGAATTGATGAAAAGAGTACAGGAAGTAGAATTAGTGAGTATCGTCCAGTTAAGAAAATATGTCTATAATAGTAAGATGTACCTTTTTGCAAATTGAAAAATTAGGAGAAATATAAGGAGATGTGGTCTGATTGCCAATATGACAACTATTCACCAGAGTTCAAATGAAGAAGATAAAAGCAATTATAGGATACCATGAGGCAACAACGACAAACTTCTGCACCGTATTTAGCTATCGACAAGGCCCCGTCATAAACAAAAACTTGAAACAATTCAAATGAGAAAACTGATTGCCTTATTCATTGTTATTTATAACAATACAATTTTTGAAAAACAACTATGAAAGACATGAACCAAAGACAACGACTGAATTACAGGTTTCTGACAGGCACAAAAAATGCTTTTGTGAGCGCTCAACTCCTCCTTCTAGTTCAGGTTGTACAAATTGTTCTCTCATTAACATAAATATCTACTCTGACGGGCATTAACGTGACAATTCGTATAACATTGAAGTGTTTCGGTCACCATATTTTTTTTTGTCCATTCAGTATTTGATAGATTTGTTGCCAGTATAAATGATATGTTTAAAGACGAACAAATTTCAAACGAAAATAAGCATGATATTTGTTTCACTTTACCAATATCCGCAATATGACACTGTCACATATTTCATTAATTTGAAATGACGTGTTAAAAAAAGAAAACCGCCAATAAAGTTCGAGAAGGATTTTGTTACGTTACAATGAATTTAACGTATGAAATTGTTAAAAAAAACTCATATCTCTACTAAAATCCTATATTTAAATACTGTGAAAGAATTTACCACGTAACGAAACTGGTCCTTTCACATGAATCACTCTTTAAACTATAGAAACGCTTCCAAAACCTGCAGAATAATAGTATTTTAGTCACTAATGAGGGCTTCATAATTATGTACATGTAAAAATAGGATCCTCGATTTCCTTTAAGATATTAAACGTTCTTTAACCGTCAAGTGATTTACTCTCAATATTTTTTTTAATATATGAAGATAGATGATCATAGATAGATAGTGGATAGATTTTTAGAACTAACTCGATGATGTGATATCAATTTCAGTTTACTTCTTACAATTTACAACACCTACAAACTTTACAATTCTGTTATATTATAATCATGACAAGTCCAAAAAAGGACTATTGTGGCGCCACCTCATTATGTCAACCTACTTTGTTGCTGATATAGCTAAACGATAACGGACGTTTCCTAGGAGTTGCTTTCTAATTGCTCCAACAAATCAAAAAGGGTTGTCTACGAAAATTGTTGATGAATAGGTCTGCTTTAAAGTATACAAGTAAATTTTCCGATCAAAATCGAAATCATTGTGTCATGCCCTGCTCTGTTTTCAATTTAATATAGGTAATGATCGGTATAAAGATATTGACTATTATAATGCCTATTCATGTTTTAAAAAATCAGCATAGAGCATGGTTTGAAAGAATTATTTCGAAAGTAAAACATCAAGCTGGTTGAATATTGGAAAAAAACCTATATCGATGTTGAAAGAAGATTTGTGTCAAAACACTGATACCTTTTACAAAAACATTGTACAAATTATAAATTGTACACACTTATAACTTGTACACAACCTACATATATCACTATTTTTGTTTAAACATATGTTAATCCTCTTTGGTGATTATCATGCTTTTAGTTAAGCAGAAAGCATCTCTTGACTTTTGGGGAAGTTAAGGGCTTAAATTGAATTTTACGGCAATCTTGCGATAAGTGAATGAAAAGAATTCTCTACAGTTTCCCGCATACGTTTGTTGAAGTGTTAGATTTGTTTATAATTGTCAACTGACTTTTGGTTCAGATTTGGGCTTTCCGAATTATCGTGGAATCTTTGACTTTTGATTAAGTTTAAATTTGTTTATAAATCTTCTAAAATTGTCCGATCGATGGATGGACGAAAAATAGAAACGAAAGTTTCTACAGTATATAAGATACAGGAAACTTTTCAAAATAATACTCGTTATCTCCTAAATTTACATATAATGTGATTCCCTAAAAAATTCCCTGTTTAAAGACATTTTTCATAGTAAATGCTATTCATGGACAATATTTACTTATTTAAATGTGTCCAGGACACGATTTACCTGAAAAAATGTTCATATCTGTGAAAAAGTGTCCATGTTATCACTGGACACCTTTTACCATTACATTTGGTCCTAGAACAGTAAATTTGGTAAAACAATGATTTTAAACTCCATCATATTCTTTTGTGCCTGTAACTTATCAATTTTGATGACTTTTATATTATCTACTTTGGAGGACATAATTAATATCAACTGCTGTGAGAGGACACCATTTCGAAACTGTTGCTGTAAAAATTTGGTTTTATGATTTTGATATTTTCTTCGAAGTGTTCGCCTCACATTTTCATTGAAGTTTTGAGGGTATTTCCTTGAACTTAAGATTGTTGTAAATTTGTTGGTGTTCACTGCCATCCATTTGTTTATGTTTAAATTCATCTACTTATAATACACCTTTCTTAATTAATTAGAATTCAAGTATAATAAAAAAAAAAAAAAACATTTCGATAACCTTTGTATTACTTCCCTTGGCGGACATAATTTAATATCAACTGCTATGAAATATTGTCCTGTGCTCTTTTAACGAAACATCTGACAAAATAGATTTAACAGCAATCGAAACATTCGTCTGTATAGATATGGTAGAACTTAATGACAAAGTAAGGGGAAGACACAATTGCATAATTTGGAATTCAAATCGAAATGAGACAATCGAGTAATGCATAAATGAGAACAAAGCTAAAAGGTGTAAGCAGGACTACCATAAATTATCAAAAAAGTAACAAAAAAACTAAAAGAAAGTCAGAACAAATCATAAAAATACTACACCAAGTTAGACACAAAGTGGAAGAATAATATAAGCACTTCTGTGTTGATAGGTATTTTCATTTATATGGTCAGAATTATAAATTAACTATAAACAAACCTTTACATTTTTCGAAATAATTATGATTTTCTACCCCAGGAATAGATCACCCTAGCTGTATTTGGAATATTCTTTCAGAATTTGGATTCTAAATGCTCTTAGCTTCGTACTTCATTTGGTCCTTTAACTTTTTGACTCGAGCGTCACTGATACTACTTTTGTAGACGAAACGCTTGTCTGGCGTACATAATTTTATTCCTCGTATATATGACTAGTTTAATTATAAGAGGCACTAGTAGCTACATAAAAGATATAAAAAAAACACAGTTTAGCACATACAAGAAATGTATAGTGTTCGGCTGAGATCGTGTTTTATCGAGAGATCAGATCGATTTCCTGCTATTTCGTGAGTATAATATTTGTTCATGACTGTTTATTCTGACTACTATACATGTTGTGCGCACAAACAACGCACAATTTCTTTGTAGTTCACTAACAATTTAGTGTTTTACATTGTCTGTGTTTCTACGAGAGCAACTTTTAAAACGTTATGTGCTTCTTAACAAATGGTCCTGGTTTTTTGTGGGAGCTTAAAACCTATTTTTTTGTAGTTTGTAACTGAAATATAGCGAAGGACAAAATTACATATTTTTAATAAGTCACAAAAACATATTACCATGATTACTATGGTGATTCAACCCTTTTAACGATAACTTTCTGTTCTGCATATTTCATATGGGGTAAGTAGGCGGGGCTTATTTCAATACAAGGTTAGTAGTGGTGTTACGTCCCTTTATAAAAACAACACGGTGTTGAGGAAAAAGCTGAAACGTTTAAACAGACGAAGACATTGATGATGAACGATTGTAATAAATTCATAAAACACATTTAAAGCTAACAAGTTGTTATTGTTGGCATTTGTTGTTGTATAGACCAATAGAAGTAGGTTCTTAATACTAACGGTATTGAAGACTTGATCACTTTGATAGGCCACTAGTCTAAATACCACATGTTAAGATAGTCGGTACGATAATTCGTTACGATATATATGGGGTCAGCAAATTCCATATAGCATTTACTGACACCCATATATATCGTATTAGGTCAGTAGCACACCATGTAACTTATAATATTAGAAATTACTAGATTCTTTGTAAAACTGTCTTTAGAACGGAGAACGAGGGACTCATAACCTTTTTCATTTCATGCTACATTTTGTTTTTACAGTAAATACAATTTTATGATTAATATATATTACCGTGGAAAACACTGGAGTTTTAAAAATAGTTTTAAAAATAGGGATAAGAAACCTAAAGGACAGCAGCAATAAATCAGAAAAATGCAATATATACACAAATATTCAACAAAGAGAGGCCTTGGGCAGTTTTCCCCACCAATAAAATACAATAAACAACAAAAACCCACACAAAATTATTCAGCATGTACTGCTTCCCATTGAAAATAGATTTGAAATAAAAAATCTAAAAGCTTTAATATGCTCGTTCTGAAATAATTAGAAAAATGTGTATATAACAGCATACACCTCGTGTATCTAATTCATGTCTCCCGCATATGGCATAGTTCCGTAAATATACATTGTTAATTGAAATGTCTAGATAGAAATCCGTATTTTCCATTTTGAGGCACTACTATCTGATGGAAAGAAAGCAATCTTGGTGCTTTACTGCTGTATGATCAAATATAACAAACACTTGATTCTACTCTTCTTCACAGTAGAAGCATTTGAACAGCATTCTTCTATCCATATCTAGGACGATAAAACAAATATTCCTAAAAACAAATAGTAAACGAAACATTTAGGATGTATTTTATGTTTAAAAAATACACATACCCGCTTAACACACACAATGTATGTATGTCTCAATCCAACATTGTACTGCTTGATACTTTAGTCTTTTAAACATGCATGATTTATTTATTAGTGTTATTGGTTTTGAACTAGCCTTCAGTTACTGTGAGTACTCTTTTATCGGTACTGTATGAAATCAATTTCGGTACACGAACATGAAAATTGTTCACCTCACGCAAATTTACTGTATGGAATCGACATCGATATACGTATGCTTGGATCTGTACGACATGCACATGTACACCTGGACGTTGACATGTTGGATAGTTCTGCCATGTTAACAAGGGTATGGACATGTTTTATGTATTCAAATATACCTATGCCGGTGTCCATGCAATTGATCAGATTTTGCAAATAATGTGTTCATTCACTCGATAAAAACCTGGACCGCACTAAAATGCCTGGACTGCTGTCGAAAAAAACACGGACATATAAAAATGAATTTATTGTAAAAATGTCCTTCTCACTGCAATACAGAGAAATTTTATAAATTGTCTGTATATCTAATGATATATAGATTCCAAATATACATTTTCTTTGACATTTGCATTGGTATTTGTATAAAATTAGCTTTATACTTTATTTTGGAATAAAAGCATTGTACTGTTTTTTTAAACTTTTTTAACACTAAATAATGTTGTGTTGATGATATCTGTTTATCTAAAATACTTACTTACCTTGTTTGATCTTTTATATTAAGTTCAAGCATCAATTTCACGTCTTACAAGAAAAAAAAGTCTGTTTGTTTACATTTTTTATCAAATTGACTCGAAAAAACGTAGTCAGACTAAAAAAACGATCAAATTACTGTAAATTCAGACATTATTGCGTGCATTTATTATTGCAATTTGTGAAAAATGGACAAAAATGCGAGATTAATTATTGCGATTTCAGTAAAATATGCATTAAGATATAGTGATCAGATATTATTCGCATTAATAAAAACCTTTGAATTTATAGTACTCGAATTCACACGATTCCAGCCGGACACTATACCTACTGTGACATGCATTACAGTGATATGGGTTGTCATTCCATCCTTTACATAAAATTTTATGAATAACGAAATAAATTAAAAAAAAAGAATTCTCACTGAAAGTGTATGCGTTAGAAGCAAGCTTCATTCAGTTTTACAAAATACGTTCCGTTTTGACTGGTAAAATTTTTACTTAGGACAGGTGTAAGGTCTGCTCCACACTTAGTTAACGTGTGACCAGGACAGTTTTGCATGAATTGATAACAATTTTAAAATTTCCAAGTTTCTCATGGTAACAAAACAGTCCGCACAGAACTTTGATTGGAATAACATTATCTTCTCGTTTCCCTTTTAAAAAGTAGAAAAAAATATTGGCCACACTGTTGAAAGACACAGTTTGCATACATACATACATTACACATATTATAATAAAAAATCTATTTATCAAATCAGTTTTGTTTTATTCAAAAGGTCCAGCTATGATCCATTTAGAAATTTGGCAGTCCACTTACAGTTGTAAGCTTAAAATATTGGTTATGATAGCATGCATTGATAATGGTCACACGTGTACTTTAAATTGAAATATTTGTATATAAGCATTTTAAACTTCGTACAATGGGGTAGATTGTACAATATAAACATGATAAATGACTACAATATTGGTGAACAGTTACTTTATTTGACTGTCGATTTCATTACAGGATGGATTGTATGATATGAAGGACAGCAATACTGGTACACAATGACTACAATATTTTGTCGGTTTTGATTTAAAGTGTCCGAATTTCTTCTTTCTATTCAAAATACTAAACCCGCACTAAATTTCAGTATTTTTTATAACAATAGAGTTTGCCCTCAGCAATCAACACAGGCCTTATTTGTATTTCATAATGAAAGTTATGTGTAGTTAAAATAAATCAGCTAATTTGGTAACCCAGGATTGATTGTATAATATAAATACTAGCAATACAAAATTTTGAAGGCTTTGATTAAGAGTGCGAAGATTTCCTCTGTTTATTCAAAATGCTGAAACGTTATTAAAAAGTCGGTAGTTTTGATTTTTTGATGATAGTTCGTATTACAATATAAAAATAAGAAGATGTGGTTTTTAATGCCAATGAAACAAGTCTCTACCAGAGACCAAATTGCATAGGAGTAAACAAATATAGGCCACCAAACATTTTTATCCGCATCATTTAACACTTGCAGTTTTTTTAACTTTATAATAAAAATGATATGACGGTATCATAAATCAGTAAATTTGGTAACTCATGATGTATTGTATCTATATCTAGGGAAATAAAACCTTGGTATTTCGAATGAACTGTTAAGATAAAAGGATGTATTCTTCTGATGTTTCAGTCTCGTTGAAATCTCGTTCTGAAATTATTTCCAAAACATGTGATACAAGTGGAAAATATCAATGAATTTTAAAAATATTATAATCAAACTTAACTCTGTGAAAAATTTGTGTATTTACAATAAGTAGTTTTTGAGTAATAAAATTTTCAAATGTTATAACCAATCAAGTCAGTCTCATTAGCCAAAAAGTTGAGAAAATAGGCGAGGGGTACAAGAAATGATTTTACCAGATACATGTACATTTTCTTAGAATTTTTTTTTTTCAATCATTTATAACAAAGAAGTTGAAATAATATGCTTTTTGTTCTAAAAAAAAAGAGAAAAAACCGAAATTTACAAAATTGACAACATGGTAAATTTGACACGAAAAAGCAACAAAATTTTATAAAACTTTCTTATATTAACACCTACCCATAGTTTTTTAAGTTAAATTTATTCAGATTGGTCCACTTCATCTTAAGTGAAAGTATGAAAAAAAGTTTAATTGTGAAACTGTGATTTTTTTCATGATAATAGCCCAAAAATGGGTAAAAATTGAGGAAAAATGGAAAATTCATAAAAATTATGTGCTTTCAAATGGCTGTAGCAAAAAAAGAAGTGCACCACAATATGATTTTTTCTTCGCCAATTATTTTTTTACAGTCATATAAACCCAAAAATCAGGTTAAGAAAAAAAGTTTAATTCTAGAAATTTTTCGCTCCTCAGAGGTGTACATCCTTAATTAATTAACTGTAATTTAAAAAAAATAAATGACGTATTGAGTGATATTTAATATCAACACATACTCGCTGACTATTGAAATGGTAATACCCTCGGGGACGAAACCTCACTCAGCTTTGGAAAAAACAGAATTGTCACTCCAGTTTTTTTTAATTTTTAGGTATTACAAAAAATTAATTCCTCCTGTACTGACAATATCAGGTATTTTGGAGCCATGGAAAGCAGGCTTAAAATGTTGTCAATTAACAACACAGAAGATATCAAAGAAAACACTTCTATACAAGTAGAAACAACGAAACATGCACTGTCAGAAAAGTTACAAAATACAGAGAAGAACTTAGAAAATTATATTAAACACGAGGTAAAAGAAGTGAAAGAATCTCAAGCAAACAGTCTACAAATGGTTGAAAACCAACTAGATACAACTACATCAGATATCAAGGAATATAAGGAAAGTCAAAAGGAATTCAAGGAAAAGCAAGGCAAGATTATTATGTTATATGCTTTTTTTATTTCGAAACGTCATGTTTTGGTTTTTTATAAATAGTAGGCTAAAGAGAATTTAAGATTTTCAAATGAAATAACTTATTAATTGTTTGTTTTACAAATTCCGTGGATCATGTTAATTTTCAATTTAATTTGTTTATATCTATTTATGTCTTAACTGAGGGAAGAAAAGAGTTCTGAAGGTTACATGAGTAAAATCTTAAACTTACATATTCTTAATGTTTTATCATTTGTTTTTGTGAATTATGATTTAATTTTAGTGGAAATGATCAGAGCAATACAGAACTTAATGCTGTCAGTGAAGTATGAAAGGCCTGATCACTTACTTGTACCTGTGGAACCATGACTAGGTAGAATTTCTGTTTACATGTAGCACATTAGTAAATTCTCTTATAATAGATGTTTGATATTAAGCATGTGTTGTATTTCAAAAGAGAAAATAATTTTAAGAGCTTGAACTAATCTCATTAAAAATTACAAGTCTTATAATGTTGTACGCAAGACGCGCGTTTGGTCTACAAAAGACTTTTCTGGAAAGCTCAAAAAAGTTGAAATAGGCCATATAAAGTGAGAAGTTGAAGAGCATTGAAGACCTACAATGCAGAAATGTGTTGCATAATACAGCTTAGGTAATAAATTCCTTTGATAGAAAATCCTTAGTACTTTTGACAACTAAATGCAACGTTTAAACTTAAATTGTATGAAGATTTTGTCATCTGATTATATAATTGTACCTGTTAATTATAAAATAAATAAAGAAATGAAATATTTGTTTTAACATAGATTCATTGGAATGTCCTGTCATGTGGCAAATAGCAACTCCTGGGGACTGGAACCTTGAAGTTGTAGAAGCAACTCTTCGAAATCCATCAAACAAAGATGAAATATTTAAGAAAATATTTGTGAGGAAAGGGTCTTTGATTATGTTAACAACGATAGCATCAAGTATACTTCGTGATCCTGAAGCATTTGAATCTGCGGTTATATCATTTCTTACGAAAATGATAGAAGATTGTAATATCAATACAGAAATACCATGCCAAGTTGACGTCACGCTTCACATTTTGAATGCCAATGAAGGTTTGTGAATCTTAATGCACTTATGTACTTGCACCATAATGAACCAAAATGAGGGAGTTCACCAGTGCCTAACTTCGCCCTTTCACCAATGGCTGTTGTATGCTATTATGATCCAAATTAGCTTCCGTGGTGTCTCAATATAAACATACTAACGTGAGCATAATAAGATAACCTTCATTTAAATTTTCATAAACCAGTTAATAGAAAGTGCTTGTCTAACTACTGTATTGATTATTCTTTGCCTAATTCTCAGTGTCAAAATTTCATTTATGTTCAAGACCAGAACAGATATCTCATTATTCTGACTAATCTGAGGCAATCAGTCTTTGCATTTACTTATAAATCCCGAATGCTAAGCGGGGAAGCAGCAAATTCCATTTCAAAGTCTTTGGTTTGACCCGGCCGGAGATGGAACACACGTCCTCCTGCACTCGCGTCCGGCACGCTATGGTTAAATACAAACAAAGCGTTGATATGTCAATGAATAAAATGAGATGTGACAACAACCTCAGAACAATTGAAAAAACAAAAAGAGAATTGATCGATTCATTGATGTTCTCGTAAAAATCAATGGCAAATATTTCACGGATATTAAGAACCAAAACACATTGACAATTATTATAATAATTGTATCAACCTGAATGAAGGACCTGAACTTTAAACTGCCACTAGAGAAAGGATATGTTTGATTGGGACCGCAATGTATCCTTGCAATAGATCAAACACGGATCATTATCATGGTGTTTGCAAAGGTTCGTCACGTAAAGCGAGCAAAGCTAACATTTCCCAACACGGATATTAAAGAGATTTTTTTTGATAAAAATATTGAAAATGATTACAAAATCAAAATACGGTCTTCAATACTAGACATGTGTTTTGAAGGCTATAGTTTGCTATTAATATAAAAGATCTTACATTCACACGAAATTATGTAGATCATAGATAAGAAAGGCATGAATATATATCTTAGGACAACCAGTAAGTTCCTGATATAAATGAATTCGAGCCAACAAATTTGACTGATGTTCAAACTCGTAGATCAATTTTAAGTTTACAAACCCACCGAAAAAATCTAAAGGAAATCATCTAAACTCAAAACGGATTGCGATATGGTACGTCCACAGGTACACTTCTAAGTTCTATGCAATCAACAAATATAAAGCGAATCAAGTTTCAGTAAAAATGTCACAATATTGATAATTACGTGATGTTAAAAGTTACATAACAAACGAGAATAATTCAATTTTGGATGTAACATGTCTTCTGATTGGCTGAAAGTTTTTTGTCTATCAGCTCATAGACTTAATTTTGTCATGTGACCGTGACATCATCAACGTTTTTTTTTCATGATTTACCCCTTAGAAATGGAATTTAGAATTAAATTAAAAGAAATGACCGTTATATTTGTTCTGTCTATTCGAAATAACCTCAAAAATGTGGTGCACATTTTAAAAAAACTCGCTAAATTTGGATGTTATTTCTTTATAGACAGAAACATTATTACAGTCATTACTTAAATGATATGTTTCTGTTGGGTTAAAGCACAGACATGTACATATTATTGATAAACGTATTAGTGGGGGCCGTAAAACTTGCATAGTGTGGATTCGTGTCGTTCTTCCTTATACCGCCTTCTAGGAATATTTACAGAACTACAGCATAAAAAAGCAGAAAGACTTGATAATTACAATGCTTTGAGTTAATTACAAAATACAAATTTTGTTTTCAAAACTATATTATGTATGAAATTGATGTACCCCCCCCCTCCATACAAAAGAAAAAAATGACAAAATGATTGTACAACAACAGTTATATACTTATAATTACTAATCTGTCTTTAAAGTCACAGAAGAAAGATTCAAATGGCGATTTTTAAACTTGTTTTATTTTAATGATTATATTTCTTGCCTGATCTGATCTTTTCGTTGGTTATTTCCTCTCTCGTGTATATATAACAACTGTCCTTTATGATCAAAGATAACTTCAAGAGATGAAAAATTAAAATGTCAAGAGTTATAGCTTAAGTAATATATTTATAGGACTCGGATGTGCGATGGTCATGCTGGATTTTGATGGTCTGCGCTGAAGTGCAATGGTCTGCGCCGAAGTGCGATGGTCCGTTCGCTGATGTGCGATGGTCTATATGACGCATGACGGCTAGTTTAAAATCTACAGATGTGCAATTCGTATGAGAAATGCATTTTTGTAATAGTTAGTTTATAAATTTGCGTTCATCATTGTCTGTGTATGTCCTTAATTACAGTTCATACTAAATGAGTGTTTATCCTCTCTGATTTTCGAGACATTTCTTCATTAACATTTTATCTTAAATTTGTTTCTCTGATAAGTTCCTCGTTTACCGTAATATTATAATACGTCTGTCTGCGGACCAGGATGCATTTAGATAATGCCATGCTCCTTCGATTGCTTAAAAGAACGTTTTGTAGATTAAAAAAATCGCTACAGAAGGTAAACTTCCCCCTTTCCATCAATTACAAGTTTATGTAGCCCATCGCACTTCAGCGTTACCACCAACGCACTTCAGCGAAGCTATCAACAGATAGCGTCACAATGCCACTTTCGCACTTCGGCGTGAACAAAAACCCACTTCAACGTGACCTCGCGGTTCGGAGTACCATCGCAGTTCAGAGTCTTACATATTTGCCTTCACAATATTTGTTCAATGATTTCGTTCCAAAGCATTTCTAATATCCGAATGTTTCGTTAAAGTGAACGTATCCTGCAAACTACCCAACATACATATAGAAGATAAAGTTGTTCAAACAGAAGATACAGATTACGAACACCAAACTAGTATGTAGTATAATTTTATTAACTTGTATCTGTGTATCATGTTAATGAAGTTTGCAATCATCGGAATTATTTGGCTCCGAATTTCTACTTGCATGTGCCAGTGAATAATCATTGAGATCATTAAGAGTAAGCTTGATATAGGTCGAAGATATTCTGCATTCAGTTGTCAAGGGATTAACAGCACCGAATTCCCATAAAGGTTTAAACAAATTATATCCTCCGTTCGTAGATTTCCATCTGTGTATGCCTTGTATGTGCTTCTATCTTTATTTGTCGTCACGATGCGGGAACGTAAATATAAAAAATAGCTGACAATCTCATTCGGGCATCATTTAACAATAGAACGTGTAGGTACTTGATTATATTAACATACAAAAACAATTCTAAAACAATATTAAAAGAATAATAAGAGTTGATTGTGATTTGATAATTTAATAGTTTTTTTTAATTCTTTTTCCAAACATTTGTAAAAGAGAGGCGAAAGATATTAAAGGGACACTCACATTCATAAGTCGAAAATAAATTGACAACGCCATGGCAAAAAATAATTTCAATGAAGAAAAAAAGACCAAAAGACAAAACAACAGTATACAAAACACACTATAGAAAACTAAAGACCAGAAAGAGGAACCCCATCAAAAACCGGCGGTGATCTCAGGTGCTCTGGAAGGATAACCAGATCCTGATCCAAGCTGTTCTATGAAACACGATGATTTGTTTTCAAAGTAACAGTCATTTGAAAAAGTAAACTACAGACAACATTAAAGGTCCCATGTAGGTTGAGACATAGGCAAATCGTATCGGTCAAACCAATTCGTGAGGGTGGACGTTAAACTTGTGCCCTGTCGATTTCAGTCATTCTTCCTCATAACTTTGTTGACGCAGTATTTGAGAAAGGAGCACGCCCCTGCTAATGAAGTACGTATAGTATAAACATGCATGATCGTTATGTATAAATTTGGATATGTAAACGTCATGTGATGGGGCAGAGGGTTTGTACTGCTGAGAATTGGAAGTTGTCAATTTGAAAGATCAAATCATCACGTTTGTTCCAGATTCTTGTTTGAAGTCATGAATCTATGTCAATTTCAAAGAAATCAAGACATGTAGCGAACTTTATAGTTGGGGTCATATCCGTATTCTAGAGTTTAAAAAGCACTTTTTGAAAGGTAGGATATTGAGTGACAAGACATCAATAACATACCAGAAAGTGAAATAAAGAGCTTTGCAAGATGCCTTTTTTTGTCTTTGAGAATTGGTTTTGTTAAAATTCTGAATCATATGAGTACAACAACAAGTTGGCGAGTAGTGGTGTACAACAAGTACCATTGGAAAGCCGATTATCTGTCGAAATATCAATGCACTAAATGTAACAAATATGTTGTTGATTAAAAATACCAAGATTTAAATGATATCATATTCGGTGTTTTAGTTTTTGAAATCGGTGTGGTTCTTCACAAGATAAGATTATTCTTGATTTTAAATGAAAGAATATGTATACACGCTTCCCATTTTTGTAGAACAGCTCTGTTTTACTGTACAAAAATGGTGGTAAGAACTTTAGAAAGATGTTGAACATATAGACCACCGGTTATATTTTGTTCGTTATAAGGAATTTTGTGAAATTAAGGTATCCAGTATAAAGATGTGAAATTTCCATCGTCCTATCGTATATCAATACAAAAGGTTTTTTTTTATCTTCTAACATAATGGTTTAGGGGTATATGTTGAATTCCAGGTTTTGCTGTGAATTCATAGTTCTTTAGTTCGACATTCAAATTAATGAGTGTTGCTTACAAATACATTTTGTTAGATTCTCTGTCTGTTTCATCAACAAAACTTCTGTCGTGAAGAGAGGATGAAGCATCCACACCCTCGGGCTTCTTGAAAGGGTTAGAAACCAAAACGCTCGTTGTACATTCTATATTTTGAATGCGTTCTAATAAAATAAACGACTTGACAGCTTTGATAATTTCAATAATTCTTTATAAGTTGCCAAGGTCTGCAGTAAAGTTCATCTATTTCTTTTTTGCTAACGTTTTCATGTAAACCAGACATTTGTCAGGCTTTTTTATGTTTTCCAAGGGAACCTTGTCACATTTGGAGTCAGATGATGCTTTTACAATAGGGACATAATGCTACAATAGTAGGAATATCTAAGTCGTATTTAAAATAGTTCATTTGTGGCTGAAATGTCTTTATATATTGTATTTCCGTTAATATATCCTCACGATATGAGATTATAGTCATCATTGTATTGAAGTTCTAATGTCATCGTTGACAACATTGCCTATATCTTAAAGAAATTGACACGTTTTGTAATTCATTGTGACATTAATTTTGTATTTCAATCCAGATTAGAATGTCACCGAGTCTCATTCGTCAATATATTCGTATTTTGCGTAGCGACTACATGTATCTCAAAATTTTCTCTGGTAAATGCTTAAGTAAGATTTTTTTTCATATTCGGTAGTTGTCTACGACTGTTCATTAGTGTTAATTCCGGAACCAATTCATTTTGTGGTGTAGATGAATACAAGATTTGATGAAATGTTAATTCAGTGTCTTAAAAATTGTGGGTCCTAGGACTTTGAGTGAGACGGATGGTATGTCGTTTCCATTAGCAAAAGTGAAAAATAGACGTTAAAACTTGGCGACTTCTTTAATTATGCTGCATTTATGAAAGTTTCCAAGATTTCTTTTTACCGATTTTTTTTTTACTTCTTATAATTTTTTCCACTTAATGATGCATTGGTTACTACAGTGCATACGTGTTTTACTAGATATAAGGGAATATTTCTCTTCGTATATGATGGATGTAATAATTTGAAGTACATTTACTGATGAATGTCAGTTTTTTTTTCACAATTTCATTGTGGGTCTGTGACAATATTAGTCCCTACTTTTTCAGGAGCACCTGAGATTTCCCCCAGTTTTTGGTGGGGTTCGTGTTGCTCAGTCTTTAGTTTTCTATGTTGTGTTTTGTGTACTATTGTATCTCTGTTGGTCTTTTTCGTTTTTAGCCATGGCGTTGTCAGTTTATTTTCGACTTATGAGTTTGAATGTCCCTTTGGTATCTTTCGCCTCTCCTTTATAACTAGGATGGCGAGAAAAAGAAGTTGCTTTAACAGAGTCATGTAAACCTTTGATCAAGCATTATATCTTGCGATTTATTTAGATCTTCGATTGTTTTTTTTTTTCAACCTATAAAACAATTATCCATGACAAGTTTCATAGTTCCCTTGATTAGGCGTTCACACATAGCCGGTTATGGCTTCCGTTTGAAATCGTACAGCGCTACGACACGAAATGTGAAAAAAAGTCGGATTACTAACTTTAATTATCTGGAATGTCCTATCATTTTATTAACGCAGTCGTATACGTTCCTAAGGATTGAGATAGATCAGGAAAGGTTAAGCAAGCTGTCTTATGTATGTTGTATCACATTTAAGAGATTCAGGACATTTATGGTTGTTTTTTACCATGCGAATGGTGCAAACAAATCAGGGGTTTCGGGACGAATTCGACTGAAAACGGCCGAATCGGGACGCTTTCTGAACAATATTAGATTGTTGTCATGGATAATCATATGTTTTTTTACAATTTTTGAATATCTAGCCAAGAATCTTAGGATCTTGATAAGAATTGTGGTAAAATTTAATCGGTAATGGTCCTATCAATGCCGTCCTCAAAAATCCTGAATGTGTGACTGAGACTAAGCATGTTTGATTTATAATCTAAATTTTTCATCAAATGATTTAAATAGTAGTATATAGACCGTGGTTTGTGAAACCAATAACTAGTTATGCTCAAAGGGGAGCAAATGTTGTCCCCAAAGTTGTCCCACGTCAAATATGAATATGAGGTTTTTCTAAAAGTAGTCGTGGCCCTCTTAAAAATATTTTCTTTCAGAACGTGCTGATTTTGCTAAATTGTGTAGACGCATGTCTATCGTTGAGGACTCTATGTTGCTTCTTATGTGTCCTTTTTGTTATACTTGAAAGTACTTTTATTCGTGGGTATCAATTTTTGTGGATTCAGCAAAAGTTGCATGTTCGCGGGTTCTTAAAGTCGTGGATTGTAGTTTTCTGAAAAAAGTCGAGTGAAGAATTTGAATCAATCATAAACGAAGATTCTTGAAAATAATTATATTTTGTTTAATAATGATTTGTGGGACATTGCAAAATAAGGTATTCCTTTTCACTTACTTGTTAGGCTTTCATGACTGACAACATTTATCAAATTTTTAATAAGATAATAGCTTACCGAAATCTATGCTTACAAATTGTCTCGATTGAAGGAAATTGCAAAGTAAAAAGTAAAATCACAAAAATACTGAACTCCGAGGAAAATTCAAAAAGGAAAGTCCCTAACCAATGGCAAAATCAAAAGCTCAAACACATCAAACGAATGGAAAATAACTGTCATATTCCTGACTTGGTACAGGCATTTTCCTATGTAAAAAATGGTGGATTGAACCTGATTTTATAGCTAGCTAAACCTTTCACTTGTATGACAGTCGCACCAAATTCCATTATATTGACAACTTTATTTATATAAACACTTTAATTGTTGCACATGTGAAAAAGAACTGATTACACTAATTAACCCGAGATAGAATGATCAAGTGATTAACGACCGTCAAAGTTAAGCTGGGCCATAAACATGTCACTTAAAGAAAACAGTTACATAAAATGCTACAAATGTACTTTGAATTGTAGAATTGATTCCAGTGCGATGAAATACCAAGCCCCATTTTTTTCGTATGAGAATTGAAAGGAGATAAATGAACACTTCATTATCGCATTTCATCACCGGAAGTCAGACGTTCATCTATGAAAACTAATATCACTATTCCCCATGTCACCTCAAGTTTCCAAAATATTTAATAAAAACACCAAATAAAAAAGGGTGCTTTAAAACACCCAAGATATATGTTTTTGGCTTATAATTTTTTTTTCTGAAATGAAATGCAGGGTTAATTTCCTACAACTGTCAGATTCAAGGGAATACTTTTTTTCGACCCTTTTTCGTATGAAACTGGATGTGACGTTCTATGATTTGATGGTATTACACCTAGAGAATTAAAAGGTTAAAAGTAGAACAGTTATGAGGTTGTATATATTGTTCTATTGCGTTTGCTGATATTATATGTATTCTCTGATTGTATGTCCGTATACATACATGTACATGCTGTCAAACCTACAGAGGGATCTTTCCATGTCTTGATTTGGAAAACAGTTGTCATATTTCGTTGGACACGTGAATTCGTGGATAAAGTCATCCAGAAACCACGAAAATGGTACCCCACGAATAAAAGTAATTTCACAGAAATTATCGTTCAGTTGCTGTCTCATTGATGTAAATCTTATCCTATTTTATTCTTCTAATTATAAATTGTAAATACATTATCACATATACAAATATACAGTATGAAATATATACCAAAGATACTGATTCTAAACCAACGACGTCTGTTTATGAATAACGTTCCTCAGTGTCTGCAATCCTGTCTTAACAGTTGTTTTCAATTCGTTTAATGTGTTTGAGCTTTTGATTTTTCCATTTGACTTTCCGTTTTGAAATTTCATTGGGGTTTGGTATTTTTGTTATTTTACTTTTTACACACTAAGGTTATAACTATGAAAATATTGAAACATAGATAATAACGAACCAGACAAACACGTGTATTTCTGTGACCTGACTGTTATTGGATCACTTCACCAAAAAAGTTGACCGGATTGCAACTTGTTTCATTAAATCAAACTGTTCAATTTGTCTGAAATTTTTCAACTGTTTTCAAATTTAGAAATAACAAAATTACGGAAAAAGAAAGCATTTTTAATTCAAATAGAGTTTTGAATGTTTCCATGGTATCTTCCGCCTTCTTTTTTCAATCCCATCAACTTATTTCCATTACAATTTCCTACAACATAAGAGCTTGTACAGAGTGGAGAATATGACAGTTGTTTTCTTTTCGAAATGTTGGTTGATGAAGTCTAACGTGTGAATTTTAAAGTATTTATGACGTTTCCCTTTGTTGAATTTACCTGGGAGTTGGGTACTTCTGTTATGCTTTCTTATATTTGTCATCCCTTTTTGATATGACATAAAGCTGATCAGGTTAATTTGTCTAAAAGCATATTTTAGCCAAAACAAATATTTGGCTAAATATTTTACATCTCAATTTATATAGAAATCTTTAATATGGAATTACAAGAAAAATGATATTCCTAAAGGAAAAAGTCGATAATCTAAATTTGACAGTTAAATAGAAATTCAATCATTACTTCATTACCAGTTGTATAACTTCAGACATTGTAAAAAAGGATGACATTTAGTTGTACTGTTGTGGCAACATTTGAGTAGACATGAAATCTACAATAACCTTTCTCGGTAGAATTGTTTTACAACTTGGAACGTCGGAAACTTTTATAGATTACTATACGGCTCGGGTTTTGCACATTGTGGGGTGCCTTACTGTGACATATATTTGCTCACATCCAGGTCATTTGAACTACTAACACTAATGACTGGACTGTGGTTCACTTAGAGCGCTTCGGTAACATTTTGACAAGTTTAGTTATGAGTTTGAATGTCCCTTTGGTTCCCCCCCCCCTCCCTTTTACCACACTCCCCTTGAAGAGTTTGATACACTGAAACAATTGCAAACGGATTAGAATTTGGAATGAATTGCAAAATGTACACGGAAACGATTACAGTCAGTTCATATTAACATTAACATTTTTTTTTAACAGGAATTGAGAAACACTGGAATGAATGCGAAATATTTGATGTAGCATTTTTAAATAGTGACAATCAAAGAGAAATTGAATGGATACAGAATATTTCGACAGTGTTAAAAGCGAAGTATGATATAACTTGTGCTATCCCTACGCAAAATTATCTGTATGGTTTTCCATTAAAACATAGACTGTTTCAGTACCTTAATAAATGTCAAGCAGTTATATTAACAGTAACGGAGGCAAATTATGCTCAGTATGAAAGTTATATGGACGATAAAATGTCGCTCATAATTGTCGAATTAGATTACATAAGTGAGATACGTAGGAAGCTTTGGAAATTCCCATACATCAACTGTACAACCTGTGAGCATCTTTGGTTTCCACGACTTATAGATACCTTAAAGACTAAACTACCAGGTGAGTGAAATGTATACAATATTACAAAAATTCGAGTTAAAATTGAATCATGGTTCAGCAGAAATGGTGTTTATCATTCACAGATTTGGCAGTGTCGTTCAACAGTATGACAATTTATTATGAATATAAGGCAGAAATAATAAAATTTGACTGCTGAACTGTTAACATGACTAAATATAACTATTTGAGAAAAAAAAAATATCGGTCCACTTCGACTAATTTCTTTGCATAAAATATGAGCAAAGCAAAGAATCAATTGTTGTAAGATGAAAATCTAAATGTCGCAGAAAGAAGACTGACATTTTCATGGATAAAACATGTACAAGGCTACCACATTTTATCTGACCAGCACATTAGATATACACATCTATGAAAAGTCACAAGCTATTGATGTCACGCTTACTTCAGGGATTTTAAATTTTTATATTCATAATATGACAAATCTAATTTTTGATTTAACTGACTAATTTTATGCGCCGTCTTTACTAGCATGGGTAAATTTGATTTTCGTGTTTGTGTGCTAGCCCGTTTATCCGTCCCGTATCAGGTTTAGGTTGAGTTAAGGTATATCATGAAGTCGTCGTCACACCAACCTCAATTCTTGAATGTATTTATGATGACATAAATATAAACAAGAAGATGCGGTATGCGTGCCAATGAGACAACTATCCATCCAAGTCACAATGTGTAAAAAGTAAACAATTATAGGTCAAAGTACGGCCTTTAACACGGGGCCTTGGCTCACACCGAACAACAAGCTATAAATGACTAGTTTAAATCAATTCAAACAGGAAAACCAAAGGTCTAATAAACTTCATATGTGGAGCATGATCTTCTTATCCTTCCGGAGCAACTGAGATAATCTCCGATTTTTGGTGGGGTTCATGTTGTTCAGTCTTTCTAGGTTGTGTTTTGTGAACTATTGTTTTGTCTTTTGATAGCTTTTCGTTTTTGTTTTTTTTTTGCCTTGGCATTGTCAGTTTATTTTCGACTTATAATGTTTTGGTGTTTTCTCCTCTATTTTAAATATAAATTATTATTCTGAATTTTATACAGAAGTTTTGGTTAACTGAACATAAATTTAAGATATTTCGAGTGAGGTGTCAGTTCATTCTCACTTATCACACTTGAATTTTCTCTGGTACTGTTGTGAGAATTGTTGATTCTTTTGTCAATTGTTTTCTTTTATCAATATCGGGAGCGACATATGTTTTTTTACTTCCCTTTTGTGATGCTTGATCTACACTTTTAGAACAATGATTATTTATTCAAGATCATTTGAGAAAAAAGATACAAAACGTTAAAGACGAACAAGACGAACATTGTGATAAGTGCAAGTCGGCATGTAAGTAAATACTTGAAAAATGAAGTGAACAATTTTTGAAATATACTTATTATCAAATAGATTTGGAATTATTTATTATATATATATAAAAAAAACATTACAGTGATATAGATGTATACAAGGTATAAGTCAGCCGTAAGACACGAATTGAAAGAATCTTTTACCTTAATCTCGCTTAAGGACACCTTCATGAAATTAAAATGAAGTAAAGAGAATCATTATCAAGAATAATCAAATTTTTCGAAATCTTCCTTTCTTTTTTTAAGAATATATGCAGCTATCACATCGAATGTGTTCGCCTATCCATCTGAACGAACTTGTGTCTGCACGAACTTGTGTCTTTCCATCTATATATGAAGCAATTTATATCTCCTCGCGTATTCCGGAAATGATATAACCTTCGCTTTCTGAGTTTTAAGTTTGATCTTTTCTTTTGATAATTAATCCAGAAAAATTCCTCGAAAGCCCAGAACTAATTAAGTATTATCTCATTTACTAGCACTTGCACTGGATCTATACCACTGCTGCTAGACTTTAAGTCCCCAAGAATATCATAAGCTTTATGGTCAGTTCTAGTGAACCGTTACTGACATGATTTATATTATACTTGCTTAAATTCTTCATTGATTATTAAGTAATTAGGGATCAACTTCCCTCAGACAAAGGTGACCCTAGATGGATTTGGCTATTCTTTTTATGTCCCTTACGTATTTAGGTATTTATTCATCCTTCGTATTTAAGGTTTTGAGCGTTCAGTTTGAAGGTAAATCGAGAAAAGCGTATCGGACGCGCGGACTTTATTAAATGTAATTTTCATTAATTTGAAACAATAAAAAATAGTGCGAGTAGCATGAATACAGCGATATGATGTTATAAAGTATGAGGGTATTCACTACAAATTCTGAGGCTACAGTTAATTGCCAATGTTCATATCCATCATTCTACCTAGATACAAATCGAGTAAAAAACAAATTGAATCGCAGGAAATACAAATGAAGCGAGACCGGGTGCAGTGACAGTGTAAGTGACCCCTGCCGTAAATTTATAACCTACCATGCAAATCCAAAGATCGAAGTCCGCGAAAACATGTCGCTACTGATTTGAAATACAGAAACATCGTAGCGGTCAGCTCAATCATAGTAATGACCTCAAAAAGTATATAGCGTCGATTTCAGTCGTTCTTCCTGCTAACTGTGTTGGAGCCTTTGTCGTTTAAGGAGCATATACCTGTTATTGGTCATTAAACAAAGATATTCTATAATCGCAAATGAGACAATATCTACCTGAGAACAAATGACGTTGATTTTATTAAATGAAGGTCACCGTACGGTCTTTACCAATGACCAAAACTCATATCACAGAGCAAACTATAAATGATCATATCATTACACAATGTTAACCAATCTAATCGAGAAAACTAACGGCCTGAGGAACAAAACAACTCTATTCAAAATAACATGTCATGCCTACATTTCTTGTAGGGTACTTACGAACAAAAACAATTATATAAAAAAGATATTTTTGAAATGTTTGTTCATGGACAAATATAATATGCGCGCTGGTAATGGACATTGGAATGTTGTTTTTCGTGGATAGACCTGCATAAATTATTTACATAATTATTACGTTCTGTCGCTTTTTTTGGGGGGGCATAATATTGATATTTATATGATTTGTGATATGGAACAATTATATATCGGTTTTGAAACCCACTCTGTTTAACTAAACACTTTTCTTTGTTAACGCTTTTTCTCGCTGGTTATCCAATTATCAATTTCTCCTTCGTTACATTCTCAGGATATAGAAATCATTTCAGACCGAAGCGACCCGATGACCTCTTTGGGGAGACTGTTATGTTTTCCATTTACTAAATATGCGTAAAATATTTTTTCTTTACAGCTAAGCAAATAACAATCAATCAATAAATCAATTAGTCAATGAAGAATGATTGATATAGAACGTTGAATAAGCAATCAATAATCCAAATCAATCAATCATCTTAATCAAGCAACCAATTAATCAATAAATGAGAAATAACTGTCACTTAATATTAAACAAACTGTCAGTCTATCAAACAATCAGTAACAAATATATATACCTTGACGTTCAATCGATTGATGGATTTCATTAGACGTTATGCATAGAGTCTATCAATTAATAGATATGAAATATTTGTTACTTGACTTTATGTGCAAACAACTATAAATCAATATGAAAAACTTGTTATTACGTTATGAATACAAATAAATAAATCATTCCATCAACATGCTAAGAATGAGGAATAGAGACCTTCAAAAGTTTTTTATTGAATAATTGTCTTTATATTTTCATTATGATTTCTTTCTTAAGTGATGACTGCAGTCTATCATAAAGTTGAACTGAGAAATTATACAGGCTTCAGAAAGCAGCTATTTGTTATATTTTGTGGATCACTCATCGATGATGCATGGATACTGAATTTTCTAAATCAAAAAACAGAATTCATGAAGCCATATACAATTTATCACTGGTATAAAACACTAAAAAGTCAATTTACAGAGGAAACTTCTTCCAAAGTATTTGTTTGCGTTTCACCAAATATACATAAATGTCGATTAATAGGAGAATATGTTAACTATCTTGTTAACGACAACACAATAACAGTACATTTGATAAAGATTGCAACAGCGGAGATCCCAAAGTTCCTTGGTCATCTACCAAATTGTATAGACGCTACAACCATGGATCAGAAAGAGCTTGCCCATAAACTATTTCCTCCTCCAGCAGCTAAAAGTGAGTGAGAATACAGTATTTAATTTTCATTGTAATCTAATCATAAAAAAGTCCTAAGATAAGTGTTTCCATTTCTGCTCTAAATGCCTTTCCTAAAATTGATATCAATATTCATACTTTAGAACTGCTTTGAGATATATGTTTAAACATTATGGTTGTTTAAAATTTTTGAAAGAGGCGGAAGATACCATGGGGCTATTTAAGGCATAAACTGACAACTTCATGGCAAAAGACAAACAAAGGACGACGACAATTTAAAGTTCACAACACACAACATATAAACATGAACACAGAGCAACAAGGACCCCCCCCCCCCCAAACAAAAAAGACTATCTCAGGTACTCAAGAAGGATAATCGGAACCTGTTTCACTTGTGGCAACCACAAAATATCTGTGACATATTTTGTGAAGGTAAAAAGGTTAAACATTAAATAAATTCCATTATGTAAAACATTTTAGATGAAAGACTTTAAGCTGACATTTTTCATATAGAATGTACAAAAGTGCAAATATCATAAAAATGAATACTTGGTAGATTATTCGTAAATCTATTCTCTGTTTGACTATCTTTGATTCTTTTGTGTTAGTCAACGTTGTTGTCCGTTTTTCTGTGTCAGATTATTCTACTAAGTTTCAATAAAAGTCACCAAAATAAACAAATTATTCGAGCAATGAATTCCGTGAATAAATATTGCCATCATTCTGTCCAAAGCAGAACTAATATCAACAACTGAAGTGCCATTTCCCTCTTTAAGTAGTTAATTAAAATTTATAATTGTATATGAAACAGTTAAGTACGAATATAATGAATTCCCACTAGTTTTTTAACAGAGGATAACAGACCATGATTATAAAAACAACAACAATACTTTATTTTAAGAGGGTTACGCAGTTAGCTTAATCAATAATCTTCACTGAGACCCTCATTATAGAAAATCATAAACAAACAATCTTTAAAACAAATGCTACATATACATGACATACACTAGTCAAGAACATATATTATGATTATGTTCAATACAACAACTGCATAAAATGTTATGAAAAAATATTTTTTTTAATTGATTGATTTCAATAAATGGTTATTTTGCATTTGAAAGAATTAACATTTGTTAAATTTCGGAAAGATATAGGCAAAGTGTTCCACATGGATGGTCCAGAAAACATAAAAAATTTCTTGAACAATTAGATTTTTGGTTTAGGGAGTATGAGGTTTCCTTGAATAGCATTTCTCAGGGGGTATTGATTTCTGTCTGTAACATAATGAAAGTTGTCAGTAGGATATGATGGGGCATTATTTTTGATAGAAAAGGTTTAAAATGCAGGTGGTGTATATTTTCGATGACCATTGCCCTATTGCGTTCAGTTGAGATGCTACACAGTTGTGGTTAGTTGATATCACTATACACGTGAATTTCTCCTCAAACGAGCTTATATATGAAATTCACATGGAAAGTTTCATGTGAATTTAGATTCACATGAATATGACATGAAATTTTTCACGTGAATTTCATGTGAACTTTCCAACACAAAAATTTGGTATTTTTCATGATTTTAATTAGATTTGAAAATTTAGATGTTATTTGAATAACTTTATTTTTTAAATTCACGTGAATATCACGTGAATAAAAATCATGTGATTTTCACATGAAATTCACATGAGTACCACATGAGATTCACATGAAACCCACATGAACCGATTTCACGTCAGTTTCACGAATAATTCGTTTGAGGTGAAATTCACATGAATTTCACGTCAGATTCACATGCATTTAGATTCACGTGAAATTCATGTGAGTGAAATTTCCCTTTGTAACCCATGGACCTGACTATACATAAAACGTCACATAGCTACATTTCCAAATCGAATATTTGTATCAATGAATTGGCAAAGGTTTTAAGTAATTTTTGTAACGAAATCCATGATTTAAAATTTACAAGTTATATATAAACTTCGTTCTTTGAATTCTAAAACGTGAATGTTAACATGTGCAAAAATAGCGAACTGAAATATATACAAACCATTAGACTTGACCAAAGAAACATTGCCGTTGAAAAAAGAAAATTAAGAATAGGAAACGAAAAAAAAAATGTCCCTTTTGTCGTAATGTTTCCGTGTGAAACTGAGATATCAACATCTTAAAAGGATAATTGTTGCTGTTTATGTAAGAATTATTTCAAATTAGTTCCCTGAGGTAAATTGCTGCGGTATATTTAAGTAATAGTTAAATTCTAAAGCCACACATCATCACAGCAGCAAAACATTTGAACATTTAAATCTATAAGCATCTTATCACAATCAGGACGTTAGTGTCCTCTCTATTTATTTCCTCATTTTGTCATACATTAGACTTTTATAGCTAAATTTAGGGATACTGTCCGGATTATTAATTGTAAGACTTTAAACATGTCTCATTAAAAAAAAGAGGTTGAAAAATTCTGACTGAAAAAAAAAAGGAATACTTGTCCACAAAGATAAGTATTGTCAGTTTACAACATAATATGCTATGCTGCTATTAAGTGGTAGACAGATGGTGTTTCAATTAATTGAAATTGATCAAAGAGGGACAGTTATTCAGGAAAACAAACAGCTTTTTAAACATTGAAAATTAAAGCATTAGCTAAGAACATGATAATATAGCTCCCAACGTTTCTCCGCATATACAAATCCCGGACTTTCAAATGTTTTGGTTCTAGCGTTTCTGATTAAGGTTAATCAGTATAAGGGGAGAATTTACAAGGTGTTATTTTCATTCATTTGTACCACTTTCAAATTGCTCAAAGATAACCTTTTTTTCTTTCCAGCACATTATTTGAATATGAATAAAATCCATTAAAGGGTAATCGTCAACTTCACATCATCCAGTAACGAATTCTTGCTAAATACAAGAAAAAATATGTGGCACACATAAAATATCATTGATGCAAATGAAACAGATAATCCCTCCTCCCTAAGCTATTGTTTTCATGAAATTGATATTTTTTATCGTTCCCCGTTTTATACGATCTATTACTCTACATGTGTGTACGATTTAACTCTGTTACAATACCACACGTGTCTCGTGAAACTATCGTTTTTGTAAAGGAAAATACGCATTGTACGAACAATCAGTGTGATACACAACTGTAGTACTCTTTCAGTTAATTGTCAATATGCACAGCTTTTTTTCCAAGTGGCAGTTAATATCACGCAAAGTTGTTTTATTTTGCATTTCAACAACAGCCTTATTCACGATGCTTTTTGATTAGCAATTAAATGAAATAATTAGCACTGCAGCCCTTTCGATTGTTTGCATCGAATTCATCGTGAATTTATTGATTTTAAATCCATAATTGCTTTAAATAAAAGGATATCAAAGGAAAATAATTTGGGCTATGGCAACGCAAGCCGAAAAGGAAAAGCAATGTACAAATTAGAAGCAGACCATTAGATGGAAGTTTATCATTGTTTATGGACTAAGGAAGACGACTTGTCGGTGAAAGTTCTTATACTTGCATGCAAAATAAAGATACTATAGCAATTTTTTGGTCACTCCTCTTTATCTTTAATCCTAGATCAACCACTGACTTTGCAATAATTCCTGCTGATTTAAATATTTGAGCCGTCAAGCTTGTATCGATCATTATTCTTCCATCATTTTTTTGTCCATTTGAAGAAACGAAACATTATTTTGATAAAAAAAGAAAATTGTAGAGCATCATATCAGCTAATAAAAATCTGTATATTTTTACATAGGTTATCTGCACAGAAGCTTTTAGCATACCGTATATTGGGTTTTTTTGCGAGTGTTTAATTTTTGCTTTGTTAGCGGCAGCTAAAGAAACGCGAAAATTTGACCCTGCATAATGTTCACTGCATATTCTCAGATTTATCGTTATTTGAAAGTTTCATATTTATATTATGCTGTTGATTGTCGAGTCTTTTGTGTTGTTCGGTAGATCACAAGAAAGTGTATATTTAATTAAGGTATCTGTTTATATAATAATTAAAATGACTAATCATGCATGGCACACCTTTTAACAACACAACAATCAGTGACAGGTTAACAAATGTTAATTAGCGACGATCTATTGATTGATGTCATAACCCAAATATTTTACAGATCTTTGTACATTGTATCTAATGTAATTTTAAGATTTAAAATAAATCACATTTACACGGATATTTGTATATCTGTAATGATCAAAACCTTCAATTTTTAGCATGCCTTAACTTATATATTTTATGTTCCTAGAAAGTTCACTGAATATTGTGTTTTCGTTTGAAGTACTCATATTTATTTGTAATCGATTACCGGTCAGTCAATATAGTTTATGTTGTTTACATTTTTAACAATACGATATAGTTATTTTTCGGGTGTATTATCCCATTCAGCGAAATTTATACACAGTAAAAATCTAACCTGCTTATTTTGTCATCATATCGCGAAAAAAAGCCGATGCGAAAAAAAAACGATATACAGTATTCGATGCATAAACCCAAATGCTAGAACATTACTCATTACTGTGTTTCGCTAGGAGATACTTTAACATTTTATCGTTGTCGTCGTCGTATTGCACAATTGCACAATATGTGTATATCTAACAGGCAATCTCTGCCATCAGATACTGATAATTTCAAAGACCGTGAACATATAGGCAAACAACGGTAAGATGGCAATTTCAAAAATGGAGCTGAGGTAAAAAGCTGAGCAAAGACTGATAAATAGGAGATTGTATTGCATCGATTAAAGGTTCTGAAACAACATAGTTTACATTTACATCTTGTAAAAGGGTAGGGTGTAAGCTCACATAAATCCAGTTTGATATTACGATGCACATAGTAATGTATCCGTTCCTAGTTTAGAAACTTTAGAAAAGTGTTTGTGCATTTTTTTTTTACGAAAAAAGTATTTTGTATAGATCTTTCGTGCAAACACTTTTGATAAAGGAAAAAGGTTTAAAAGAAATAACATGAATATGAATTTTGTAAGACTGTATGTGTGTTATTATCTTTATGAAAAATAAAAGTGAAACTTTACATTAGCAGTAGGGACCTGCATAAGAGGCTAAGTGAAATAATTAACTATGACATTATTGTAATGTGATGCATTTGTATGGAGCAAATGTCTTTAACGCAAAAAGATTGATGGCACCGAAGTAATATAGAAATGTTACCAATTTTTTTAATCGCAAAAATTGTGACGTGTATTGTGTCGCAAAAATAAACATTTTCAATTTTAAAAACGTAATTGTATGCAACTTTTCATGAAATCGCAACAATTAAACCGTGTGTATATGATAAAAGATTTAAATCAAACTTACAAACAAATTATTCTATATGAAAAATATAAAATTATCTGTGATCCTAACGAGGTAACAGAAATGTAGTTAAGTACACAGGGGACAAAAACTTTAAAATAGATAGAATTCACCCATTTTCTTAAAAATCGAAAAAAATAAAACTGGTTTTAATGAATTGAATTTTTAAACTGTAACAGAATAGTGCTTGAGTAAACATATGAACAAAATTAAAATAACAAAAGTTATAGGATATGTTACTATATCACTAAAAGCCATGATAAAAATGGAACAACCATTACTATCATATCCTATTACAATTTTGGTTAACAAATCAACTGGAATCTATTTTTGTCGCGATGATCTATAGGCTATCTACTGTATAGATAGAATAACTATCTAGATAAAGGAAATCATAAATGTGTTATCAAAATTGATGAAAGAGCTTTACATGATCAATCAAAGGAATCTCCAAATAAACATCTGTGCCGTCTACCTTCTGCATTTAGGTCTGGATTCTGTTGTCACACAACACTTGTAAAAAAAAAGTGGATAAAAGTTCCGGACGAAAACAATTTTATTGCTGCAATTCTGATGGGGTTTTCTAACGCATATGATTGTTTGCTGCACGATTTACTTAAACTAAAATTGGAAGCATATGATTTGTCAAAAACATCTCTAAAATGCAAATGTTATATAGAAAAAACACAAAACAGTGTATCAAAATTGAACGTTATTTCAGTTCATGGGATCAAAAATTTAAAGGTGCACCATAAGGGTCAATACTTGAGCCAGTTCTTTTTAATGCCTTTTTAAAAGCATATTTCTTTTTGTACAAAAAAGTGCATACTATAATTATGTAGATGATAACATTATATCATATAGTGATTGTAGCATAGATACCATCGTTGAAACTGTTATTAAAAATCTGCTAAATTGGTTTTTGATAAATTTAATGAAGGCTAATCCTGACAAATATCAGGCTATAGCCATTGGGAAAAATAAACATAATTTGATCTTCAATTTAAACGGGAACACAATGTGAATACAATGTTCAACTTCTTGGAGTAACAATAGATTCAAGCTTTATGTCATATATCTTAAATATGTAAACAGACATTAATATATTACATTGTAAGACAATTAACTATTCAATAACGAGTGGGCAAATACCATCTCAATAGGCTAGGCAGGTAAACAGAATAATTTTCAATAATTCTGCCAAACTTTTGTTTAGTACTAAGCCACTACTGTAGAAAACGAAATTATTCTTAAATGAAAGAGCTCTTACATTGATCCAGTATGAAGAGTATGATAGTTCTTATAAAAAACTGCTAGAGAAATCTAAATTACTTTCTGTTAAACCAGGGGAATAAAAACTATTGCCACTGAAACATCAGAAATTATTCCAAGTCCAAGATATCTGCATCATTTAATTGACGTTCTGAACTATAGTTTTAGATCACATGGATCAGCAGTACTCCCAAGAGCCAGAACTATTAGGTATGGTTTGAAATCGTTTTTTATTTATGCTACACATATTACGAATGAGCTGCCTTTTGACAAATTAAAAAAAAAACTAAAAAAATTAGATTCCGAATAACAGCTCATGCAGTACATGCATTTAGTGCTTTAATGTTAGTGCTTTGAAAAAAAAATTATTGTGTTTGACTGCTTAATTTGTATAGCTTTTTGTTGCTATTATCGGTTGTGCTTAATTCTAACTTATGCTATGTTTTAAGGTGTATACTATATTGTGCATACTGTTTTCCTAACATATGACTGAATCTGTGCATTTATCATTTATTTGACATCCTAATTGTCTAACCAGGCATTATATGTTTAACATTGAGTTGTTCTTATGTATATATGTATACATATATATTGTTATTTAGTAGATTTGAAAAGCTCACAATTGCTTTTGTTAATAAAGTCGTTAATGAATATCGCCTTTACCTCTTACGGTGTTTATATATCACAACTCGTTCGCTATGCCCGTGTATGTAGCGGCGTTTTGGATTTCAGTGAGAGTAATCTATGTATTACTGGTAAATTATTAAGTCAGGAATTTCGTTACCACAAATTACTTAAAACCTTTACTACAATCTGTCGATACCTATATTTTGGCATAGCACAAGGTCATGTTTTTCTCCGACTGTAAATGAGTTCTTTACACTAAATCCAATGCATGTTGGATGTGTACTGATTGATATCTAAGTCTTAGAAACATGATTTTTTATTAATTGTTATTGGTTATGTACTAGCTATCAGTAACTTCGAGTACTCTAAGATCTTAACTAAGTATCATTATGTATGTGCCTGTCCCAAGTCAGGAGCCTGTAGTTCAGATGTTGTCGTTGGTTTATGTTTGTCATATTTGTTTTTCGCAAGTTGTTTTTAAAATCAAATTAGGCCGTTATAGTCCAGTCATTCTAGCCAAAATATGACCAAACCTCAAACTAATTGCAACAGAATGTTCTTCTAGTTTTCCTAGCTGATTTTGGTGTACTGTTGAACATATGAAAAATCGAGAAAGTTTGGATGAAGGGAAATTGTTAATTTTGGGTGAAAACCCTTGGATTTTGTTGAAAAATTGCTGAAAACTGGAAATTTGCCGTTACTAAAAAACTAAAATAGCAACGTACATAATTTTTAATCAAGTCAATAGATCTTGTTACAACAATGAATTTTTGAAAATATGATGAACTTCAAAGTACAGGAAGTTGAAAATTTTGGGTGAAAATGTTGGATTTTTAGCCAAAAATCGATAAAAACTGGGAATTTATGTTTTCTTAAAAAACCCAAATTCAAATAAGATTATGAGTCTTCAAATTTACTTTGTATATGTTAAATATTGAGGGAGATCAAATAATGATAAATTCGTCAAGTCAATAGATCTTATAACAACAATAAAAACCGATTGACCGGTATGATACTTTTTCTTGAAACCAAAATAATTACGTTATAGGATAACAAAAACATGTAGTAGTTTTTACCCAAACCCCTTAACTATGCTAATTACGTTTTTTGTGTATTCTACATAGATCTTTTGAAGTTAATTGTCACTTAATCGTCCATGTCAACTGTTTTGTTCGAATTTGTACAACCAGTTCCTTTACATTCGCCACATGCTACTGAACATTCAAGTCCGTTTTTTCTACAAGTACATTTTTTAGTGTCACAGTTTGTCCTACAATTGCATCGAATAATGTTGAGTAATTTAGAGGGAGCTGCGTCCATCGTACACTTAACTGGAACAAGGTTTCCATTAGCGACTTTCCAACCCCATTCACATGGATTTAAATTGTCCCTGTCCATCCACATTTTCATTTGAAGATAAGCCCTCTGGCTATGAAATGAAGCCGCATTTGATGTTGGCGGCAAAGTATGAATTTGAACGCACGTTTTGTTTGTCAATACTCTTGCAGCAAACTTTCTGTAGCGAAGAACTTTCAGTCCTTCATATGGAGCACCATTATATAGAGAGGAAATAATGTTTTCACCAGCAGAAATTACATTATCCTTTGTGTTTGCATTGCATAATAACTGTGCCTGAGCCTTTACAAAGTCTTGTTCTCCGAATTTCTTTAGGGTCGCTGCTTTACTGACACCGAACATTCTTGAAGTTGTGTCACAACCACTGATAGCATGAATTAAAGGTAACAGTGTACATACCTCCTCACCAAGAAGCGATTTGGTCTTCAAAATATCCCATATTTTAATATTTGTGTTGAGTTTTGACACATTGCCAGATTTGAATATCAGCGAATTTGATGTAACGTCCGCATGACAAAGAAGGAGTACCAGAAGATCAGTGTCCTCTCCTAGCAAAACAGTTAGTTTTGTTTTCGATGACTCGATTGCAGTAAGGGCTATCAATACATCAGCATCGGCATCTGAGTGTTTAGTTTCAATTCCCTTTTCTACCATCTTTGCACTCAAGAGATTAATGAAGTTTTGCTTGTTTTCGATGTTTGCTAGAAATATTTCTTTTTTAGATTTGAAAGGAGTTCTATCCGTGAATGAAACTTTTGTGTCTATGATTCCTTTGGTGCGTCGCTGGTGTGTGGCATCTTAAGTATCTGGACCCGAGGCATATCCATCAAATACAACTATAGCATTACTGTATTTCCGTTCTACGCTGTCAACGTACCTCTGGCAAATTTCACCGAAAGAAAGTCCGCTTTGCCAGTGTATACGATGGAGAAGAGAGCCGCCATCAATAATATACTGAGTTTTGTCGTTTTCGTTCATTTCAAATGCGCAACAATCGCCCTTTCCCCAAATAGCATCTGCAAGACTAGACTTTTGTGCTGTTCGCATGAGCCCATTTGGATCAAACATTGAACTGGGATGACTACATAGTTCATAGGTGAATATTTCAGACTGATCTTCATATATGCCATTTGATGCAGCAAGAAAGCGCTGAAAGAGAAGCTGTGAATCAACAGTAATGACATCATCATCAACTTTGATAGCCGATTTTGCACTTAAGATAATGGCCTGTTCTTTCCTTTTAAATGAAAATTCATCAATTTTCTGTCCGTCCATGGACTTTAGAATTTTAATCCCTAATTCCTTCGAATTATCAACATTGACAAATTTGTCCGCCGAGACCCCTGTTTCTATATTTCGCAAACTGGTTTCCTCTACAAAAGGATTTCTGCTGATAAGAAACGATAAAAATGTTTTCAAATCTTGACAGTCTCTCGATCTCCTTGAATCCCCACCTTCTTTATGTTGGTCACTTGTTCCATAATTGACTCCAGTAAACTCTTGCAAAGCATTGTTCATTTCCGCGCAGTCTGGCATAGATAAAATCCATTGGGCTCGCTGACCCTCTGACATACCTCTGCCCCGAGTCATACCGCCTGTCGTCTTTAAGCTTCTCATTAAAACCTGTTCTATGACCAAATCAGAAGAAAGACCTGCCCAGAATGTATCACTCCTTCTTATAACATGATAACCTGATTGTTGAAAAGCTAATACGTCAGGATGTGTTGTTTTCAAGTTCTGCATTTGTTGTAAGTATACTCGTGATGATTTGACATACAGATTGTGTCCCGAAGCTGCAAGATACGGAAGCATGTCTTTGATTGTTTGTAAATGTAGACCCCAGTTACCAGTCCTTTCAGCTTTGATGAATCTACGGAGTATATCTATCATATCCATATACTGGAACCATAGTTGTGAAGTACGAAAACTTTTGTGTGACACCCGAAAGTTATCTATCCTAGATTTTATTTGATCTAATAAAACATTTTCGCAAGCTTTTTCGACGGATATGTCCCCTTTCAGTAGTTCATCCAACATCGAATCTGCTTCATGCAACTCATCCGAAAGGTCCTCAGCGTTCATATCAGTAATGTCGGTATTTATGTAATTTGCCGGATTAATATCATTGGTTCCACTCTCATTTTAGATTTGATCTGGAAGTGGTATGCCGTATATGTGTGACAAGATTATTGACGTGAGAGCTGTGTCTACCAGGAAATGTGCCCTTACTGCTCGTGCAATAGCCTTTCCACTAGTCATATGAGTTACTGCATTTGGTGCATACACTGTTTCAAGTAGCTCAGTAATTCCAGATCCTTCCATCAAGTGACCAATGCCGCCTACAAAACTCATTTCTAAATGAAAGCCTCCAAGTCTCAAGATAACTGACTTTAAAGGACTATCCAATGGTTCATCTTTAATTATGTTCATTGCCTTCCAATAGAGGGGTTGATCAAATGTCAAAATAGGTGAACAATGTTGAGCCTTTGCTTGCTTGCTTATGAAGTTAAGTGTTGAATTTATACATGTGAGATCACTAGGATTCATGTCTATCATTGGCAAAAAAACAACAGATGATTTTCCTGGATAATCACCGTCCATCACTTTGTGCATAATGGCTTACCAACTAGGTCGGTTGCATGTCAAAGGCCAGCATACGTTTGACAGAAGGTCTAACTTCCACGTTGTATCGACCATATTTGGCTCATAATTCATGGTTGCGAACTCTGCCTGTAACGATTGTTTATATTGCATCTAATAATAATCTATGTTAATCTTCGCTAAGTCAGAGACTTCCTTTAGTGTGGGAGACAGCCTAGGGACAGCTTTGTCAAGTCTAAATCCTGGAGTTACAGCTGCAATCGTGCCCATACCATGAAATGTTCCATGACCATCTAAAGTGCGCAGATTATGGTCTACGTTATCAGCTATATACTGAACGAAAGTGTCATTCCCAAATTGTGTGTCGGTTCTGTCATGAGCAGCAGCAGCATTAAGTTCAAACCTTTGAACCTCTGTGTAAGAAGAAGCAAAACCAAGAGTGTTCAAAGTGTCCAACAAAAACCTTGATCCAAAGTGATGATGCATTTGTACACTGAGGGCAATTTGTAGCGGTGCAATAAGTGTTCTTGGTCGGGTTGCCTGAATTATAGCTTGACCAACAGATGCAACTTTAACAGTAGAGTCGTTTTGACTAAATAATGCACTTAGAAAAGTTCGTAACGAATCTGGGACAAAGGCAGTGTTTTGCTGTGAGTTTATATCAACAGAAGACGGATATATATATTTTGAATCTTTAAGGCTCATAATATCTGCTTTTATTAGCTTAGCTGCTGTTTCTATCATCGACAGCTTTTCATCTTCTGGACTCTTAGATGATGGTCTTCTGTAAAATTCGTTCAGTATAGATGATGCTGTTCTCCTGAATGTGACTATATTCGACTTTCCGTTTACTTCCGTGATGATGATATCGAATCCAAAATGAGTTTGCAGTTTCTTTTTCATGTGCACCACACTATACGCCTTCTCTCCGCAAATTTCTTCCATAGCCTGAACAAGATCGCTTACGGTTGCAGGTTCGTCTTGTGTTTCTTCTAATTGTCTAACTATTTGCAGGAAAGCTTTCTCTGATAAATCTTCTTTTGGTCGTCCTGGTGTCGTTCGTTTGACCTCTTTGTTTGCTTGCTTCGAAACGGGGATTTGCTTACCAGTTCTAAAATTAACACTACATGTTTGGTGGTATATTGCATATGCAGCGTGCAAATCGGATGGCGCAATGTTTAGCCTCCTCAAAACGTTTTCGGACCATTCATCATTTCTTTCTTTGCAGATGTTTCTAAGGGTCTTAGACAAATCTGTTGTCCTGACAGGAAACACGTCGATTCCCCTTTTACTCTCCGAAAATTTTGCATAATTTCCACAAAATAAAAAGTTCTTCTGGAACTCGAAAACAGGAGTGGAAGAGCGTAAGTCACGACTTAACTCGGTTGTCGATAAATTCTTGTCTCGCAAGTCCTTCTTGATTGAATTAGCGTTTATGTAATCACGTCGACATTTCTGTTGAACTTTTTGTCCTGGAGTTGTGTCGATCGTATCATTTCTGGTTTGGCTGGTCCTATTAACTGTGTTACAACCTTTTTCTCTTAGTTGTGTTATTTCTTCACCATTGTTTAGAGACACCCGACAGAAAACACAAGCATCCATCATTACCTAAAAAAATGATAAAACTGTTAAGACGAGATTCAATTAATTTGGTTTTGCTTTCATATTATTTTATCAAAAGATTTGTTTTGGATACAATATTAAAAAAGATCTATGTTGACTTTTTTAAAACTATAAAATAATGCATATGTAGTGTCTGTACTCATTATGATTAAGGATTACAACAGTAATTTTTTTCAGTTTGTTAATAGTTTCTATTTGTCGATATTCTGGTTCTATTTGTACTTTCCGCCGTAGTTCAGTGTGTTTTTATTACTTTATCATGTTAACTCTTATACAGAAACATATGACATTAATACAAGTATTAAGTGGCGCCCCTGCTCCTTTTCGGGTAAAATACCTGCTTGATGTATGCACAGAAAAACAACAGTAATAAAAATTGCCCCAAAATGTAATATGAAGTTTGATAGAGTGCCTTTCCCCTGCTTGGTGCATGGTAGCTCAGTTCAATTGTATAATGGTAGCTTTGTTAAACTGGACAATTCTAATGTCCCTCTATCATTTGATTAATAAATATTCATCTTATTTTGGTAAAACAATTTGTCTGTATCGATTTTTAAATTTTATTATCAGTACAACTTCCTTTTTCCATGAATTCAATTTTGTTGGAGTGTAACTTTTTTGGCACTAACGGCGTTCCATACTTTTTTTTTTCGTCAGCAACTCCTGGCAGTAGACTATAATTTTTTTTTTACGGGGCGATTTATATATGAAATGTATATAATTTAGTCCAAATATAAAAAGCAGAGCTGTTTTACACGTGATTTGTGGTTTAGAGACCTCGGCAAACCGAAATGAACTCATTTCTGCCCTGTACTACTTTTTGCCGTCTCCCGTGTATTTACGCCTTTCAAAAACACCAAAAATACCTTGCATGACAGCTTTTACTCTTAAGAGTGCTAAATACATATAAAACTTTTATATATAAGTCTTATATTTACTTACCAGAATGAAAAGGATGGACACTAGATGCGTCGTCTGCAGTTGACCATTACGAGTTGTCTCCCATATCGTCTTCTCAATCTACGGGCGCCATATCTTTCCATAATATTTGAAGTAAAATCTTGATTTTTTTTTTCGCTAAAATTGACGACTTTCCCCTATTTCGATTTTTCTCGATTTTTAATATGTTTCTTATACGTTATATCTCTCACGAATTCCGCAAAAAACATTTCTGTTGCAATTAGTTTGAGGTATAACCATAGAATGACTGGACTATTAGTTTTCACAATTGAATTGTTTCATATTTTTCATGTTGGGGCCTTTAATAACTGACTATACGGTACGAGTTTTTTTCATTGTTGAAGGCCGCACGGTTGCCTATCATTGCTTACATCCACTTCATTTGAACTTAAGTTGATGTTGTCTCATTGGCAATTATACCACATCTCATTATATTTATTTTAAATGAATCCTCGAATTGAATTGCATTAGATAGATTATCTATTTTGCATTTGTGTTTGCTGTTCAACAATTACAATAATAAATCTACGAAATTTTTTTGGGGAATATACAGTAATTTATAAAGGTGTTAAATAGGTTCATTGATTGCTGTTTGCTTTACGTTCGGTGACAAGTGGTATATACAGTTGTGAAATGTATGATATATTGTAACCCGGATTTGTTATTTTTCTCATTCGATTTATGAATTTCGAACAGCGGTATACTACTGTTGCCTTTACTTATACAGAAACGAGTATGAAAATTAATATCTTCATATTGTTTTAATTCTATGTACAAAAGAATATCTAATATGCTACACAAAAGTATATACATTCTCTGGTTTACCTGTATGACCTTTTGTATACAAATATGAATAGAATTTCTGTGTATTTCCTTTAAGGAATAAAAGTACCATTTTCATTTATAGAGTCTGAATTCCTTGTCTGAGTGGGTGATTCGACAGGGACCTCGTCAATTTCCAAGTCAGTTCATGTATCAGTCCCGCTGTTGTACATCTATTGGTGTGTTGCCTTTTATCCCCACAACTTCATCATCTTATGGAATGTGTCGGTTGCAATAACTTACTGCAGATCGTATATCAAGCCTTCATTTTAGCCTCATAGGTTGCAACATTTTTAAGTATACTGAAACGTGAAGATTTATGTCTTTCCACTTTACAAATAGATTTCCTAAGTATTATATGGGTCATTTCTGCCGGATTGTTCGGGCTACTGTTTGCTTTGAACAATTAACTCTGTAAGTTGTCCTTTAAGCTACATATACATGATATATATATATTGAAATAAGAAAAACATGTGGAGAGAATTGATTGTTGAAATTGAAAGTTGTGATTTGGTCGATGTACGAGATTTGACGTTGAACTCTGCAGAGAATGATACCATGTCGGTAATAGTGGAGGTTTTTTTTTATCGTTTATTTGTTTTTCGGTAGTCAGGATTATTTAATACCCCAACAACAACTACTTGACTATGGTTTTGACGGTAAACATTAAATAATATGTACAAGACTATCCAGTTTGTTTTTTTTAATTCATATATATTATACAAGAATATTGTTACTGAAAAAAAAGGCTATTCACACTCACATGTCATGTATACGTATATACATATATATTGTTATTTAGTAGATTTGAAAAGCTCACTATTGCTTTTGTTATTTAGTCTGTTTAATGAATATCGCCTTTACTTCTTACGGTGTTTATATATCAAAACTTGTTCGCTATGCCCATGTCTTTAGCGACGTTTTGTGTTTCACTCACAATTTCTCTCTTTACTAACACACAGTCACTGCAATCTTACAATTGGTATGTGTGCATGTCTTAACATTAGGTAAAATACAAATTTAAAAATAAATATTCTAGTTGAGTTGGACTATCGTACAAATTGGGTACCAAAAACCAAGACAGGAAATCAATTTACAAAGTGTATACCAAAGGCATTAAGTAAATTACCTTTAATATGCCGAGCTATGTCCATCTATGGACTACCGGGTGCTTGAAAACATTTATTTGATGATTGCAGTTGTGTTCACCAGCCATTTATATTTCTAAAAAGGTTAAATATATAAAAACAAAACTGTAACATGTATTAAGGAGAAGATGCAATACCATCACCTTACATATGTACTCCTTGTAATATTAGATTATACATCTAAATACATTGAATTTTTTTTTATCTTTATCTGCAATGGTACAAAGTCAATATGAAATATTTGTGATGTCAAAACAAATATTTAATGTGCAAACATTTTGTTTAAAAATGAGACTGTTTTTCTTCCTGCCATTTGCATTCTTAAATTAATTTACAAGATATTTAAACTAGAAGAACTGTCTATGGTTGAATATTTGAATCTGTCTGAGGTGATTGAGAATGATTCACCTTTGTACAAAAAAATGACACATAAGAAACGATAACAGCAATAACAGCTTATTTTGAGAAATAAACACAACGCAGAATAAACTGAAATAACATAAAATATCCAATTTCCTTAATTATACGAAACCTTTCTTTAGTAAAAAACATAAAACCCAGTTCTGTTCTGTTGAAATAATTACGGAATGCGTTTCAAATGGAACATATTTGTTGAGCATGTTACAACTTTTGTATTTTATCAATTGTATTTCAATGTTTTGTTTTTTAGATTCCAAGTGCATTATACAGTGATTGTATTCCCTCCAAAGGTATGGGTATATGATTCAATAAAAAACTTGAAAGGACACATTTAACATTTTTGTGTCCGATTTCTCGATTTATCATTTTTTGTTTTTTAAATGTCAATCTTGATTTGCTCGGCCGAGATATCTATGTTGTTTACCAAGATGTTTGCATCTTTGTCCGAGACCTCAATTAAGAAAACGCTTTTCTGATTAAATGTTAGAGGACTCTGGAGCATATAAACTAAGATCATCTCAGATTTTATACCGGCAACTTTTTTTGCCCAATTGAGTTTCCAATTTTACGGACGGTTTGCTAAGAAATGACTTCCAATTCTTCTTTTTTTTGTTGAACTCTTGTTTCAAAATCTCTCATATTTCAAATGTTGATTGTGTATACAAACATCTTCGTTTGCCCGAAGTTATCATTGACAATGAACACGTCGATATCTTACGATCAATCGAAGTAACAATTTACTAAATCAAAACATTGGACAAACCATCGGTCAAAGATATTAAGAAAATAAACAACAAAACACATAGTCGAATTAATATCTGGGATAAACAATTATTGATCTTAGATAGCTGAATAGATAACAAAAAAGATAAAACTATACTTACTCGAGATTTTGGTTTAAATATCAATTAAGCTATGTTCTTTTAAAACTTCCGTGTATTATATTTTACATTACATTTACATTATAAAACAGATTTATAAGGGGATAAGGTATTGCTTATCAATTTTAAAACCCTCATTACTAACATGGCAGAAAGAAAATCGTGAACAATCATAGGTCTTTTGTATGTTCCTTTGCTAATTCAATCAAAGGTGAAAAAATTAATCTTCCTTCACGGTACTGGACACCAACATTACATAAGTCTCCTTCACAAAGTTATCTTGCTGGGTCTGTAAAATGCCATATAAACTCTTTCTTAATTAGGAGTCATTGTGAAACTATCAATCTTTGGCGGCAATGTCAATAAGATGTGGATACTAAAACCTTCCACAGATATGTTACAGTGCATCTAATAACAGTCTGTCTTCTTCTGTCAAAGTAAAAAAAACGTTTGATTCTCTACCCTTGAAACAAGTATTCTGCATTCTAAATCTAAAGACCCATTCAAAGTGTAAGTCCATTTATTTCATAATACAAAAAGACTAACATACATACTAAGATGTTGTTTCAGGAATGGGATTTGGTTAAAAAAAAAAAGTTTTACGAAAAATCTCTACTTGTTTTGTTCATTTACAACTAATTTCTTACGTCTATAGATGCATGTGTTTTCACTAATCAGTTGGCATTTCTGTTAGAATGAACTGTATCTTCTACTTGTGGACTTATTACTTCATTTGTTTTATGTAGAAAGTTCTAAGGAAGCATTACAAGTCTTAGAACAAAGTATCAAATATTAACTTCACGCTCCGCTTTAAAAATAAGGTCTGTCATTGAAGAATTCAAAGTTTGGAGATCGTATCGGTCCCACTGATTTCGAAATAAAGAATACCATATACTTGTATACAGTAAATTACTGCTTAATATATTGACGTAAATCTAAATATTGAAAATAAGAAACGGCTGAGAACGTAACTTAACGTCAATAGGGACAATTTTAATTTTCCTTCTGAGAAATTTCGATTTTATTGTAACAATATTCAATCAGCACCTGCATATGAAGTATATATTTTCAAGTTAATGGAGTTATTCAGATCATGTGTTGTCACTCGTAATTTTCGTAAAAGTAATTGGTTGCTTCTTTCACAAAAAGCTATTGAAACAAGGGTTCTTGGTACACCTGAAGTAAGCTCTTCAAAAGTTTTTTTACTTTCATGATTTGATTGACAAAAAATCTGTATTACAGATGAAAACAGATATGTTAAACTTGTCGAAGCCACTATTCCGTCCTCTATTTATTTTGATTATGACATCACCAAATGCTATTGTTTATTTGCCATGATCAACTTAATGGTTGCCCATGCACTGGTCTAAGCTCCATCCATTCTTCCGTATGGCAAACGGCAAAGGGCGATAAAGGGTTGAACAGGATATTACATTTACTAAACACAACTGTTGATGCAATCAAGTCCATTAAATATAACAGAGGTTAACTCACTCGAAAATCAAAGAACATTACCATTCATGTAATATATGAGTTTTATTCTAAGACGAAAAATGTATGTTCTTTGTGTGGTATTGACCAGTAGAACTTCCCATCTATATTATGGTAAATTCGATTTAGGGTGTGGGAGAGGGTGTCTGTATTTTCAAGTTGTGATATTATGTGATTGGTCTCGCAACCAGTTTAGTTAGGATGCTTATATTTGTAAAAATTAATATAACAAAAATACCTAACTCCATGAAAAATTCAAAGTGGAAGGTCCCTTTACAAATGGCAAAATCAAAAGCTCAAACACATCAAACGAATGGAAAGCAACTGTCATATTCCTGACTTGGTACAGGCATTTCCTTATGTAGAAAATGCTGGATTAAACCTAGTTTTATAGCTAGCTCAACCTCTCACTTGTATTACAGTCGCGTTAGTTCCATTATATTGACAACAATGTGTGAGCAACACAAATAGACATAATAGGTAAAATGTCAAAAATTGGGGTACAGCAGTCAACATTTTGTGATTATCTTAATCACTATGATAGCAAACAACTATGTCAACAAAGAAAAACAAAATGGCATGAAAACACTCAATAGACAAAGCATAAAAGCAAAAAAGGAAAGACAAGATTTAAAAAAATGACCATAGCACAATAACACAATGGCAGGATGTATAAATACTGAGCCATGCGTAAAGGATATTACCAACAATGGACTAAACATTAAAAGTTAAAAATATAGAACACAAAAAAAGGACCACTATAACACGTAATTAATATAATAAATAAGGTCATTACCGAGAATCGTATACTTCAAGACAATCATGTATTATTTGCGAAGTTGATACTGAATATTTATCAACCATGTCTTGGTATCCTCCGTTTAATTTTTTTATAAAAAGGACGAGACGTTCTTTGACATAACCCTGGTTCATCAACTTTCTGCTCAGACCCTGGTAACGTTTTATAAAGTCTGAGTAGCAGCTGCAAGCTCTTGATGTCGGTGTATTGCTGCTATAATGGGGAAAATTCATAATTTCAAAATTATTCCGTCTCATTTGTCACAGATTCTGAAATTATCTTTTTTCTTACGGGGTTTGACATTTTTATACATAAGAGTATATTAGTTCTTAACAGTACATCAAACTTTAAGCGTTGATCAAAATTTACATCACATCTTTGATTCAAAGTTATTGAAAACATCAAACGTCGAATTTCTTTGATTGATTTGAAAAACAAATGTTATCATAATGCTCATTGTTTCTTTTCTATTTTAGAGAAAATGCTGTACCGAAACCAAATGGCGAAAACTAGCGACACAAGAGGATTCAAGACCAATCAAAACGAAATTATTCCAAATATAGCTAGTCAGTTTTTGCCTTCCTGTCAGTTGACAGTTTGTTCAGCTCAGACTGTTCTTTTAATTATAAAAAAAAAAAATTCTTTTTAGAAATGCTTAGATTTATAACTCTCTACACAGATATCCATGCACAAAGTATTCCTTCATATACCTGATTTATTTAATGTTTGCTTATAGAAATATATATATGAAATTTACGTTATTAAAGTAAAATATAAAATAAAAACAAATGAAGGAGAAAATTATAAAAAGTTGTTCTTTAAAAAAGTATTTTTTTAAAAGAAAGTAATTATTAAATTATATAATTATAGTAAATTTTAAAGAATTATGAAACTGAGCCATGTTAAATTAAAGAAAATAACTTTGAAGCCTAAAAATACATGTTCGTATTTTGATATCAATAATTTAAATAGGTTGGTTGTATTTCGTTCAGTTCAGTCAATTATGCAGTAGACTGCTCTGTTCACTATAAGGTCATGATCACTAGGGAGAACGGACTCAACAACTGCATTATCAGTACATGTGTATATTATATCATTTACTTTTATTTTTCTTATGATGTATCATGTACAGTGTTGTCATTATTCTTTTTATTTGCATGTATGCCATTAATTGTAACGTGGATGGAGAGTTGTCTCATTGGCACTCATACCACATCTTCCTATATCTACATAAACATATTTGTAATGTTATTCGATTAATGAGTGTGTTTTGGTACCTCAGGAAGGATAGTTTTACACAAATTCAGAGCAACTTTGAGTCTTCCTTACTAACACTTATGTAATGACAATAAAAAGTGCCAATATTTCATTTGTTTATGTTATTTATTTTAAAAGCCTGATTATTGAATACTGTGTGTACCTCCAGATGGATTATTTGACATAAAAGTGAAAAAATGTAAATTCAAATTGCTATATATATTTATATAAAGTGTCAATATTTACCACTTTTCATGATCATTCTCTAACAGCTTCAAAGTTTTATTCTTTTGGTACCTCTGGAAAAGAGAGGCGAAAGATACCAAAGGGACATTCAAACTTATAAGTCGAAAATAAACTGACAACGCCATGGCTTAAAAAGAAAAAAACCATCAGATAAACAAAAGTACACAAAACACAACATAGAAAACTAAGGACTGATCAACACGAACCCAACCAAAAACTGCGGGTAATCTCAAGTGCTCCGGAAGAGTAAGCAGATCCTGCTCCACATGTGGCACCCGTCATGTTGCTCATGTTAGTGCAAACCCGTTAATAAGTCTTATTCAGTAGGTCACATTCGGGGAAAAGGGGACGGGATTGTAGTTATGACATTTGGAACATATCCACTATCATCTTTGAAACGGATATTCCATAACGGTTAACCAACTCGTGATGGCGTCCGTAAAATTTACGAAGGGGTGATTTCAACTTCATCACTTGGAACTCTTGGTTTAATAACTTCCTTGTGAGCAGCAAACCTCTATCAAGGAAATCATGATAGGAAATACAAGCCCTGGAATATCGTATCATCTAGGAGATATATACTCCGTATACAGGCGCTGCTGGAATTTTGCTTCACAATTTGGAAGCTGAAATCATCTCTTTTTGTAAAATACTATTCTATCTCATGCTATAGCATATCAAATATGTATATTGCATTGAGTTAATTGAAAAGAAAGACGTCCATCTTAATTTAGAAAAGAAACTCCAAATCTATATTCATATATCCAAATAAATGTGAAAAGCGTGTTACCTTCTAATATTCGTCGATGTATATCAACTCTATTTTAAAACATTCATAATCGGAAATACATTCTTACTTTGGGAATATCTACTCCACATGAAGATGCTGCTTGGATATTTAACATGAACATTGTAAAGCAGATGAGATACCAGAGGGTCTGGATGGGCAATCCTTAATTTTTAGGATATTTTTCTGTTATTGTTTTTGCCACATAATTCTCCATTCTTTAAATCGTAGAACAGTATTATTCTCCATTCTTTATTCTTTTTGCCAATTTTTCTCTTTTTTCTAATCTATGGTCCTTTCTTATTTTTGTCCATCAAGACCATTAAACCCCTTCCAGATCATCATACCAATGGTACAATCAAAACCGTAAGTAGTAAAGGACAGGCAACATCAGGTCCAAAAGAGAATAAAATGAATACACACAAACAACAGACAACATAACACTTGTACAGAAAACTAATATATTTTGTAACACGAACCCAATCAAAAACTTAGGCTTAAGAAAGGTATGCAGTTCCTGACCTTCAATTTCTGATTGCAGGTAAATTCCGGTCATGCGTCACATTCGATTGTGGCATTAACACAGAAAGGAGGAGTTGAGGTTACGACATAGACAAGACATGACAAGACATATCCGTGGTTTGTGGAAAAAAACTGCTTACATTTTTGGAGACTCCTTCTGATGTCGTTGGACCATGTTGCAATTGCTTGATTATTTCATATTTTTTTTTTATGTGCTACCTACAATTTTTTATTTTCCTGGCCATGGCATTGTCTGTCTTGCGCTAACTAAAGATGTTTATCGCCACTTGGTATGATATATTTCTTGTTGGATGATATACTATCAATATTTACTAAATATCAAATATTATCCCCAGGTTGTTCATTTCAATGAAAAACTTCATGGTAAGCTTTTAACTTTTTTATTTGGATTTGCAGAATCGGATATTGATAGTTACTAAATGCATGTTGAATTGTAGTGTAAAAGAAATTATGTAATAGTACCAAACATGTTTGATCAGAACTACACATGTTAATTTTCAAATAAAACCTGACGACATATTGTCGTATGTTAGAAGCTCCTGGTGACAACCAGATTGTGCACTGATATTTATTTGTGATTTTATTTTTACTTTCGTCAGTGTATTAGCAAAATAGCTACACTTTTTTGTTCAATTGGAAAAAAAGAGTAATGGGATATATATATACAAATGCGATATACGTCAGTACAGGAACTAGATACAAAAAAAACAATAGTGCACACGCTGAAATGTCGCGCCTGTTTTACTTCATGAATTCGTGTTGAAAGTCTGTAATATGAAGGTTTAAATACAATAATTACATAAACTTAACATTATCAATGTTCTATGAAAATGAGGTCACGGTCAGATGAACCATGCCAGACAGACATATACACCTTGCAATCATTCCATACACCAAATTTAGTGGTCCTATTGTGAATAGTACATGAGAAACAGATCAAACCAAAAAATCTTTACATTGTCCAATGAACCATGAAAATAAGGTTAAGGTCATGAATCCTGCCAGACAGACATGTTCACCTTACAATCATTCCATACACCAAATAACGTTGACCTATTGCTTATAGTATCTGATAAACTGACAAAATTGCAAAAACTTATCATTGACCAATGAATCATCACAATGACGTCAAGTTCATATAAAAAATATATATGCCAGACAGACATGTTCACCTCACAATAAGTCAATACACTATATATAAATAACATATTGCTTATAATATCTGTGAAATAGACCAAACCACAAAAACTTAAAATTGTCCAATGAACCAATAAAATGAGGGCAAGGTCAGATGAAACCTGCAAGACGGATATGTATAATTGACAATCATTCCATACACCAAATATAGTGGCCCTATTGTTTATAGTATCTGATATATAGACCAAACCACAAAAACTTAACATTGTCCAATGAACCATGAAATTGAGGTCAAGGTCAGATGAAACCTGTCAGTCGGCATGTTCACCTTACAATCATTCCATACACCAAATATAGTTGACCTATTTCTAATAGAATCTGAGATACGGACTTGACCACGTAACTTTAACCTTGATCACTGATCCCTGGAATACGGTCGAGGTCAGGTGAACCCGTAAATCAAATATATTTATTCTATTACTCATTATAAGTGAGTATTTCACATTACAAAATAAAACAATTTTGTTTATCAAGCAGTCACTGAACCACGAAAATGAGGTCAAGGACAATGGACATATGACAGACTTAATTATTCAAACAAAACATGTATGCAGTCGCCGCTACCGCCGAATTGGAATACCTATGTCTCACATACTAAGACTTTCGTCGCACGCGAGACAAAAACCGAAAGCTAACTTACAAAGCTATTATTAATGTCTCTCATATACCTATGTACTCACATCAATCTACACCAAGGACGTATATTAGACATCCCTGTCTACACCAAATCGACACATCCTTGCTAGATAGTTTATAATTTGTTGATATTACCCCGCAGTTGATAATTAATTCACAGAGGAAGCGTGGTCGACATGAAGCAAATCATTGCAAGTGACCGTCTTAAACTTTCAGTGAGCTGAGAGTTGTTCCATTTTTAATTATTATTGAGAGACTTTTACGTGAATTATTGGCAAAGATTTCTCCACTATAAGTAGGAACATTTGATTTCATTTCATAAATATTTTGGCATAAATAAATTTACTCTCATTCATTTGGGTTTTTTTTTTTTCATTGTCTAGTAGATCGTGTATCAGAAAGCATTCTTTATATGCCGTCTTTGTGGAAAACAGATGTATTTCCATTTCCATTTCTAGTTCCAATATTTTCATTATATTCAATAGTGATTCTTTTACAAATCCTTTATTTTTTTCATTTTTTAATTAATGTTGGATAGCATGACTTCATACAGTAAAGTTAAGTACATTGTCCTTGCAGAGTTTACTTTGATATGATGTATGGTTTTGTTGGTATTTGTATCATAAGGTTATTTTAGAAGTAATACTTTTTCTAGTTTGGATTTTCATTGTTTGTTCTGTTATGTACCTGTTCTCAGAATACTGATCGAGATTGAAATATATATTTATATGTACATGGGAGTTTCAATGTTTATCTGACTATACCAAGTCGGGTACTCTGTGAGTGATTGTGTTTCGTCCTATTTTAATGGTTTTGTCATTTTGAGATATGTTTTCTGTTTATTTTCTATCTAAGCAAACGATAAATCACATTTTAGATCATATAAATGATAAACTTTAAACAAGACATCGAAAACAATGTCTGTTCTAAATCTGTTAAAATGTCAGTTTAAGTTTATCATTTTTATAAAGGTATGTAACAAGAGTTTAGAACAAAATCTAAGCTAAAATAAAAAATGATAAAACCCATGATCTACTTATTTAAACATGAACATATGTTAAAATGTGTTCATTCATAACAACTAAAATATTCTATTTGATATAACATTTACCTCTCAACTAATCATATCTACATTTGAATCCAAGTCCGCTCTCATCTTATATATACATAACATAGTGTATAATACTTTATTTTATGATACTATTTATATATTCATAAAAGATAGGTTCTCAGACCTTTTTTTTAGTACTTAGCACTAAGTTGTCGGACCTTTTTTAAGAGCTAAGCTTTAGTTTCTCTGACCTTTTTTAAACACTAAGCTTTAGTTTCTCTGACCTTTTTTAAACACTAAGCTTTAAGTTCTCAGACTGTTTAAACACTAAGCATTAGGTTCTTAGACCTTATTTTCACACTAAACACTAGGTTCCCTGACTGTTTTAAACACTAAGCATTAGGTTCTCTGACCTTTTTTGAACATTAAGCACTAGGTTTCCTGACTTCATTTAAGCACTAAGCACCAAGTCATTATTAAAGTTCTAATTTATATCTGATGTTGCTTCTTCTGAATCTAGACGTTTTGCAGAAAATGTTTTGTCTAAAATATTTTCAAACTCTGTCATATCCTTTTTATTCAATGTACAGAGGCACTTTAGGATGATTTACCAACTATAACTTGAAGAATCACCAATAAGAGTGATTTTTCACTTAAACAGCTTGTGCGTATCGTACCAAAAAAGCATAACATATTTGATTCTGAAAACCCATAATCAAGAAAAATATCAATTGTATATTTTCCAACGTTTTCCTATCGATAGTGGCGTTTTAGGCTGCAATTACCTAATTTATTTATAATTTGTAAGCTAAAAGATAGTGATGAGAGGCATTATATATAGACCCCGTCCAGCTGACAAGAAATTGGGACTTGAAAGGCAGACGTTTTCGGATGTATCACTAATTGAACACGAAACTGCAATGGGTTTTAAATTTTTAAAAACAATTTTTGAACACATGCACAGTTATTTCTAAGTTAAACTAGTAACTTCTTATGTAAGATTTCCTTCCTAGAATCCACACGCCTTTACTTTGTTGTTAATAATCAAACCAATTTTCATTTTCTAATACTAATAGGTTTACAAGTGGGAATGATTTTTCTAAGTTGAAATTTTTTTTACCTTGACTTTAGTGTTTTCTTCCTTGTAAGGCAACACACCTTATGGTAGTGGCATCAAATCATGTTAAGTTTCCTTAACAATTTCCAAAGTGTTTGAAACTTAGTAAGCTGAAATAGTTTTTCTACATATACACAGAGGTGGCTAAGTTGAACTAAGTTTTTGACCTAGTACATTGTAGTATGCGACACACCTCCTAGTAGAGGTATAATCCTGTAAAGTTGCATCACAAATTTCCACGGGGTTTAGAAGTGAGAGAGTTAACTAGATATGTATTGCTATACAGTCATTAACGCTTACGGTCCTGCATCATGTCGATAATAAATGTTTACAGACAAGGCAATGTCGTTGTGATAGCAAGAACTAACCCTGATTTATGTCCAGTTGAAATGTTAGAAAGAAATTTGAAAACAGGAATAATCTACATTTCTTCTGATGAATTTATCTTTAGATGTGTTTGATTTTTAACGTCAAGAAATGTTCATAGACAGACATAATAGGTTAGGGTGTCAATAATTGGGATCCACTGGCCGAAATTGTGTAAACATTCATTACAGATAATCGACACCACTGACTAAACAAATCAAACAACCTTACAAATAAATCTAACAAAGACGCCAGCCAAAAATTGCTGTAGTTAATAGCAAATTTGACAGAGATGAAAATAAACAAAAAAATGACAAAATATTTGTAGTTGATAGTAAATTGACAACGAATCCGATAAAAAAAGTTTTGTTGTTGATTGTTCATATACCGTATATAGTATACACGTTTTCGAAAGTGCAAATTAATTAAGATATAAATACAAGGGTAAAAAAAATTGAAACAACACTACCTATTGCGTCCAAAATTGGCACTAACTTTCACCAGGAACGCCCAAAGTAAAAAAATATAGCGGGATGCGTAAAACCGAGTCACGTCAAATCTGTATCTATATCACCCAGTTTTGTAGTATTCTAAATAAACATCAAACAACGTTTGATCGGTGATCTCAGGTCCTTAAGCTTTGTTTTCTAGCAAAATTACCCCCACCTTATTTAAAGCATTTGGAAAGTAACTACTATGCGTAGGAACTGTTTTGTTTGAAATGTGTACTACTTTTGAATTATTATATATTCTTTCGGTCTTGGATCGAATTACTGTTTGTATACCTTTAGGAAAATCATACCAAATAGTCCTAATGAATACACTTGGAACATGCAATTTAAAAAATGCCAATCAATTTATCAGTTGATTTACATTAAACTTTTGAGAAAAAAACATTTGAATAAATATACAAATAGTCCACTTAATGATGTATGTATAGTTTCTAAAGATAATTGTGTAAAATGTCAATAGGAACACAAACGTTTTAAAGGACAAGGTATGATTAGGGCCATTTCTGGACCCCCTTTTCACGAATTTAGAAACTTTAAAGTTGAAACTCATTTCGCATGTGAAATGATGTGTAGTATCTGATCGTCCACGTAGCACCTTATTTTGTTATTTTTTGTGCTCATCTCTGTGCAAACTGGGACCTTGAAAATGCTACGAACGCCGAAAAGTGTCAAAAATCTACAATTTAGTCATGTTTAGGGACGAAATTCTACATCAGCGCCAACGTAGACCATCTTGAAATTTTCAACCATCAGTTCTACATTTATATATCTTTCATTTTATGAAATATCATGATGGTCTATGTTGGCGCTCATATTTTAAATCGAAAAAAAATTCTGATTGTTTACAATTTTGACAAATCCATATAATACGTCAAATGAAACGGCCCGGTTACGAGATTATTCCGGGGTTCATAATTAATCATAACATCACGTATTAATAGAAATATACCTCTCTTAATAAATATGATATGCTGTACGTGTAATTAGAGTCTACAGCAGTGCAGACGGCTGCGTTTTATTATATAGATACAGAGTGATGTCCCTTGGAAATAAGTGAATTAATTTCCAGTTAATAAGTTTTTCAAATATTCAGATAAATCTTCAGAAGTTGTTCAATAACGAGGTCTTGATAAATTTAACTCGTTTTGTCAATTTTGAAGAAAAAAGTACAGATCCCTCGATATATTTTGCAATTGAAATTTTCTAATTATACCAATAACAGAAAATGAATAATAGAAGTACTAATTTAAACTACAACACAATTCTGACGTGACCAACAGTGCTAGACCCTCATAGTGGAAAGGGTCCATAAAGATAAAAAAAAAATAGTTGAAAGGTCTTTAAGACTAAAATCTGACCCACCATGCTAAGGGGTCAGAGGAGTTCAACCTCCATACAAGATTTCGAATGAACTAATTATAGCTTAAGAAACTCCTATAAAGGTAAATGATATCAATTATTAAACGGTGTATTTTGATACAAAATGTCACTCTCATTCAGTATAGTGTTCCTGTAGAGTGTAAAATATAAAATATGTAAATAAATGCAACAAAACCCCTCTGAACTCGCACTCTCCTAAAAAATACACTGAAATATGCCCTCTTATTTCAATTTCATATACATTTGTATTCAAAAGAAAATTTCAAGAAGGGTTCAAAATGCATGAAATATTTGCCACTGGACGTTTTAGCAACCAATAATCAATCAATCAATCAATTAAAAAAAGTTGAACTTGTCCAAATAAGTGGTTCTATACCTGTTAGAGCAAATACTTGTCATCTCTGATTCAGAACAATGTGTCCAGTGAGGGTTACATGTTACCTTGTGAAAAAAACTCATCATAGATACCAGGATTAAAATTTTGTACGCGAGACAAAAAGACGCATCAGTGATGCTCAAATAAAAAAAGATGAAAAAAAAAAAGGAAAGGCCAAAAAAAGAACGAAGTTGAAGAGCATTGAGGACCCAAAATTCCGAAATGTCTTGCCAAATACGTTGAAAACAGGTTAAATGTCTGCCTTTAAATGGTTTTGTCCTTATATGCATGAAATATTTCCAAACGCCTGTTAAACACAAATAAATCAATCATCATCATCATCATCATAAAAATTTCAAACTGTAGCATTTTTCTATTTTCATAATAAACATGATAAAGAAGAACTGATGTTAAATTATATTATTAAATATAATTTTATTTGAATATTATTGTCCTTTAAGAAGTTACTCTGGTGATACTTTTAGTTGATTTTCTAAACTGGTTATCAAGGTTTTTGATCGGTTAATCTATGTTTTCTCAAAAAAACCACTTGGTCACTTTGTATTTGAATCAGGACTTTATAAAAATAAAATGATGAGACAACTATCCAACAGAGACCAAATGACGTCAAAGTGAGAAACTATATCTCACTCATCATGCGACCTTCAACAATGAGTAAAACCCATACTGCAAAGAAATCTATAAAAGGCCCCAAAATGACCAGTGCATGGTTGTGGTTTTACGTGCGTCTATTTTCCATAATACTAATTTGCCGCAACATTAACGTCACGATAAAGCACGTGTATGATATCTCATCAATTTCAAATATATTTGAGTTTCATAAAATATTTCTTGCCAAGTACATATGTATATGTTTTCATATAAACATATAAGTGTCACGTTCTGGATAAAATAAGGAGATGTGGTATGATTTCAAATGAGAAGACTATCCACGAGAGATCCAATGATTGTGTTTATTTCACGAAATCTATCATAGCATTAATGACTTTTGTTTAAATTGAAAATGTTCATGGCGGTTGCCTTATTCATCTGCACATCTTCGGGAGTGATGTTTACATATTGAACGCATACCTCCACGACTTCAGAGTCTAGGGTACTAAAACTGACAACCATATGCATTGTACAAACAACATGTATTTGTTACAAACACAAAAACCTTATTAATCGGATGATGAATTTTCAATAGTATTTTTAACCGCTTTGTGTTTTTTAAATGTAATCATTATAAAAATGATACTGCCAATGCTCATAATATATTTAGGAATATAAGTGTCAATATGATACTTTTTTTATGTAATTTAATTTGTTAATGTTGTTTATGTAAAGAACCATTACCAATTCCTGTGGATGGAATCATAAAAGTTCATATGAAAGTTAATGTATGTGAATGAAAAAAGTTTACGTTTAACGTCTATATCAATAATATCAATGCTTATATGTGGAATCGTAAGAATTTAATCTGATTCAAACAAAATAATTTCTTTAATTAACGTTCTTGGGTTCGTAAATTAACACACTTTGATTATAGATAATATAATTATTTCAAATTAAATGAAAAACCATGTCGATATGACAACTTTCTCTGTTGAATATGCTTTAGTTGTATGTAAGGTATATTAACTTTGGTGTGTGACCGACTGTTCATTCCTTACTGTTTTTTAATTTGTCAATCTATTTTGCATGTATGCTATTTTGTGAGTAAAAACACCAATTCATTTGTAGGTTTCTCTAATTTTAACATATTTTTTCTTTTGTGGTTACATGTAGCAAGATTTGAGCTATTATGCTGTATTTGTACCTCATACAGTTGCTGCTTTACGCCGCATCAGCGAAAAAATGCTATATTGCGGGGATTAAAAAAATAAGGATGACTTACAGATTACATTAAAACGTAACACCATATGTGGAGGCCAATTTTTAAAAGATTGCAAAATGCATAATTCAAATAACAAAAAGCATTTTTGAACCGTTCCTCATCACTATTTCTGTTGCTAGGTTGTTGATAGTCTACTTTCGTCCCTCTTTGACTCAGTCAACTACAATTGAACTGACTTTTGATTTCTTTTTACTTGTTTTCTTATTCAGATCTAGGCAATATGGTTTGTATTCATGCATATTGCTGAATAATATGATATATCTATCTGTCTTTAATTTGAACATGTATGGCAGTGACTAAGCAATGTTTATTTTGCTATGCTCAAGAAGAAATTTGTTTGAAAAATATTGATTTATATATTTATGCTATAGTGTATTCCATACATGAATGAAAATTCTTTATACTATTGCCAAATTCATACTAAGCGTAACAAACAGAACCAATTAATCCACTGTTGCTAGGCACTATTTTGGTTGCTGTGTTGTTGATAAACATAAATTACAGTTGAATAAATTACTATTATTTCTTACTGTTACTTATTTTTATACGGCAATCTGATTTGCTTTTATTCTAATTTCTACAATAAAATAACAAATTCCTTTAATTGAATCATATTGGCTGTTGCTAAGCAACATGTGTGTTGCAATGCTCAATATGAACTTAGGAAAAAAGAATGAAGATATCATATAAGAATGAAAAACCGTTTATGGAAGCTAAATAATCTTTAACAGACTGAGTGCTATATTTATATCTCGGACTGCAAAAACAAAAATTTTTTGAACCGTTGCCTAGCAGTATTTTTGTTGCTAGGTTGTTGCTAAGCATTTAATAAACTGAAATTGAAGTAACTTTTCATTTGTAACTTGAAGTTATTTTTTAACAAACAATCCAATTTGGAATTATGGTAATTATTGGTTCCTTTTACCTTAACATAAAAAAAATCATAATTTTCTCAAGCTTCTATACAAAGGCTATCAATAATAAGAATATAAGCTTATTTGAGGAGGGGGCAAAAAACGCCCATTATCATACCTTGTCCTTTATTTTTCAAAGATACTAGAACACACCCGCGAAATCGCGGGCATTAAGAGCGTTGTTGAAAGTGTGTAAACTGTTGTAGGATGAATTTTGTAAATGATTTTATGACTGGAAAATTTCAGGAAAGGCTCCAAAAGTCACAGGTACTTGAGGACAGGGCAATTTTTTTTATCCCTCCCCCTTTTTTCCAAAGTCCGTTATTTTTTGTTTTCTGTTAATTTCAATTTATTTCGCGTTTTTCTGTAAATTGTAAATAAAGGGTATTTTGCTATTTACTATCAATTCCAAGTTTACTATCCACGGCGGTCACTGATATATTATTACGTATACAGAGAGTCTCTATATAATACATCAGTGACCGCCGTGGATAGTAAACTTGGAATTGATAGTAAATAGCAAATACACTTTATTTATAGTATATGCATGTTCATAGTATCCAGAAAAACGCAAAAATAATTGTTGTTCTGTCCCCAAGTACTTATGAAAATAGTGTGTAATTTTAAAACAGTCCTAAACGGAAGTCTTGTCTATGACTTAAAAGTCCATCCGATCATGGAAACAATATCCGGACGCCATTATTTTCGTTTTCCTCCCAAAATAACCCAAACTAAATAACCATAAGCGAGGATGACAAATGCGACTATGAATGGTACCAATAGGACACAGAGGCATGATGATTAATTTGTTGTGGAAGGAAGAGAAGCGACACACAAACGGAGGTCTTCTCATTTAATAGTATAGATATTTTCGTCATTTCTTACCCATGTATAATAACACATGTATTAACACTAGTTGGTGAATTCCTACATATACTAAATTTTGATTGGTTGAAAGTCAAATCACGTCATTCCGTCATAAGTTACTGCATGAAAACAATGTAAGATTTAAAAGCTCCCCAAACCTTATTATATAGCACTATTTATAGCCATTTTTCGAGTAATTTATATCAAAGATAGTGTCTAAAGAATACATACAATGTTAATTTGAAGAAAAAAAGTTTAACACTGTATATTGTAATTACAGATAATCGATAGAAATATGTAGCACTATACTATTTATTCTACACATGTTCTAAAATTATTGAAATTCGAATATCCTATGAACTATCAAGTTTGAAATTTACATCTTTATTATGCAAATTTCAACAATACGACGTTTAATTGATTTCAAATTGAAACCCATCTCACAAGACAATCTCTGCCAAAGAATTGAGTTTATATTTTAATTTTTGTCTTGAAACAAAAAGCTGTGATGTTGTTCAGGCGGACAAAGCTTCAAACAATATTGTTTTTGTCTGTAAATCATATAACTACGAGTGTCTTATCAAAGAATTGGAAATAAAAAAACACTCGTGTAATCCCATGTAGAAAAAAGTAACGATACAAATGGGGTCTTGACAAATCACAAGTCCTTCATTACATCATTGAACATTCCATTGAGCCACACATCTGAGGACTTACCTTGTTTGTATGAATACCTAAAAACTCCTACTTACAAACAACGGTACAGTGACCGCTGATCTGCATTTTCTACCAATGAATTGTTCAATAGATTTACAAAAAATTGTCCCAAGAAAAAGAATGGTTACAGAATACTGTCTACTCTCGTAGTGGCATTAAGCATATGTGGATTCTTAAGAACTCTTAAGAACTTCTGAAAAAAAAATGAATATTTGCCTTCTCTTAAATAAATTCAGATTTTTCCACTCTTTACACCACTATACCACATAAAAAATTAAAAACCCGTCTAGAAAAGATAATCCACAATGCTTTTGTCAACAAAAGTGTTCCATTAGCTAGAAAGTTATTGTCGTCCAGGGATAAAATTCAGCATATGGAAGTACACCACTAATTCATGGCCCCATTGCTTTCTATGTTAAATTCCTCAATTTCAAGCAGACACAGCTATTTTGTTTCAAGTTCAAATAAAGTGACAATCATTGCATGTCAAAGCAACACTTTATGGTGTCTTGTACTGGAAAAATCAACATACCTTTAATGGCATATAAGAAAGAACTGGTTCCCGCAACTTCGGATGTACCAAAACAGGTACTTCAGATCTGACATACAGGCAAAAAGTACCCTCTTTATAAAATTTGGTGCAGTTTTTTTAATATTCAAAATTATAAGTCAAAAAGTGTTCTACAATAATCACCAGTCATTCAGCTTTCATTTGATACCAACAATACCTAAATATTCTACATATTTTGAAAGTTACACTCATGCGTAGGAACTATTTTGTGTTAAATATGTACTACTTTCTGGTATGTGCTTTCTGGCTGGGGCGAATTAGTGGTGTTAAACCTATAACAGAACCAAACTTGCTATACTGACTTCAGCATCACTTTATTTCATTCTATGATCTATTTCAAGCAATAAAAAACACATAAGGCTTAAGTCCAAATACTATTTTACTAATTTTAAGCTCAAATTGGACTGGTAGTAACATATAGGTTATTCAAAGAAAACTGCATATGGATATTATAAATGGCCAATATACTTATTTTATTCTCAATATCATTGTTGTATTTAATAATTTCTGTTAGGAAAACAATGTGCTTACCAATAGTCATATTTCACCAGAGTTTGTTCATTTAATAAAAATATATTAGACCAAACCTAAGACATAATTGAGAAAATTGTCCCCCCTTTTTTCTTCAAATTGGAAAAGGGACATTTTTGGTATAAACCATACTTCTGTGGTACAACATAGATTATAAAGAGCAATTTATATATTTTTCAGCTGGATAACTTGCTAAACTGGTTCAAAATTGCATGTACAGTGAGATTTTGGAATTCTTATATGAGTATATACCAATTGCCTAGATTGTAAATGGCTATCATAAGAAAACCAATAAAACTTGAAAAATCATAGGATTATTTGACCAAGAGCTATTTTTTTTACCATAAACAAGTCATTATATACATGTTTTATTGATTGCAATCCCAAATAATGCAAAAATAAGAATTTGGAGTCAAGTCTTAACTGCATGCATGTTGTGTGACCATAAAAGGCTAAAATACCTGATTATGTCAATTTAAGAGCTGAAATTTCCCATAAACAGAATTGTTCATCCAAAAAAGATGATTAAACATGTTTACTTACATCAAATATGACTTATTTTCATTGGAATAGGTACAACTTCTAAAAATTGAATTTCTGATGATTCTCTGTAATAGGAAGTACACCACTAATTCATGGCCCCATTGCTTTCTATGTTAAATTCCTCAATTTCAAGCAGACACAGCTATTTTGTTTCAAGTTCAAATAAAGTGACAATCATTGCATGTCAAAGCAACACTTTATGGTGTCTTGTACTGGAAAAATCAACATACCTTTAATGGCATATAAGAAAGAACTGGTTCCCGCAACTTCGGATGTACCAAAACAGGTACTTCAGATCTGACATACAGGCAAAAAGTACCCTCTTTATAAAATTTGGTGCAGTTTTTTTAATATTCAAAATTATAAGTCAAAAAGTGTTCTACAATAATCACCAGTCATTCAGCTTTCATTTGATACCAACAATACCTAAATATTCTACATATTTTGAAAGTTACACTCATGCGTAGGAACTATTTTGTGTTAAATATGTACTACTTTCTGGTATGTGCTTTCTGGCCGGGGCGAATTAGTGGTGTTAAACCATATGTTGTAAAACAATAAATCAGAGAATAAGAAAACAAGTGATCAGTATGTTGGAGTTTCTTTTCAAAGAACGTTTCAAAAAAGTTCATCTGAGATTACGAAGACTTAATAGATAAATATTCAGTGTCAACTTCACAAATAATACAGGATGGCATTACTTTTTCATAGATTTTATGTGATGTCGTTGTGTATCATTTTATATATTTTTTCACTTGTCCCTTTATATATTTACTGACTATTTTGTTCCTTTTAGTCGTTTGACTTTGGACATGGCTCGGTGGTTGTGCATCCAGCTTTCCGGTGTTTGGCTTTCAGCGTTACTGATGCTGGTGGGTCCTGAAGTGCAATTCAAACGCGTGAGGTATTTATACTGTTGTTTACATTATGTATACCCATGTATTATTTTCTTAATTACATTATACTTGTAATCGGGAAACTGTATACATAATATGCCATTATATTTTTCTATATCGTTCTATCAACTGTAAAATCTATTTTTTCGTTGGCGACTTTGATTGATTATCTGTATTTTTGTTTAGATTGTGTTAAGCCAGTTGTGTAGTATATCTATGATGTATGTTTACACAATTTTGTCGGCTTGATCCCAATAAGTGTGACACGTAAGCCCATTATGTCTGTTTGGATTGATCACACCATTTTGGCAATAAGACATAACTTTCATACAAGTGGGAGGTTTAGCTAGCTATAAAACCAAGTTCAACCCACCATATTCTTCGACAAATGTCTGTACCACTTTAGGGATTTTACAATTGTTTTCCATTCGTTGCGTTGGTTGGTATAATCGAGCATTTGTTTTGTCAGGTTTTATGAACTTTCCCTTTTTTGATTGACTTGGAGTTCGGTATTTTTGTTAATTATTTGTTTCAGTTTCAAAACTTTAATTACAATTATATTTTATCGAAGATCTGTGGATATAAAAATTGATTACTAGAAAAACATATTTCGAAATGAATGCATTTGATAATAAATAACGGTGCTAGCAAGAAGTGCTTTTGTGTTTCATAAAAAATGTTAAGGTCGTTTGTTTTTTATTTTGTTATAAATTAAAAACAATACCAGCATTATATTCTATTATAAATTTAACAGTCTATTCGCTCAACTTAAGTTTAAATAAAACAATAGAATTTCGAACAAAGCTTTATAGTTAAAGGCACAATACACAATTCTAACAACTGATCCAAAACGCTCTTACTTTTGCCCCATGTTTGACAATTCAATTAGTAAATTTCAAAAGAATTCTACATTGTGACATGACGGTAGATGAGTTTGAATGTAACTTTCAAAAGCCAGTTTATTTAGTGTAACTATAAGTGTGTATTTCTGAATATAATTAAGCATATTGAAATTTAAAATTGTCCCAATTAGTAGCAAAGGTACGTAATACATTATAATATGGTTCAGCCTTACAATCATCTTTGTTTCAGATACACATTGTTTACTTTGTAACGAAGGTGTTGTATCTGCAGAATATCGCTAATTATAGAGTTTACGATTTGCAAAGATAAGATCGGAAGTAAGGTTTTACTGGTTTTTTCATTTCCATTGCCATAATTTTAATATATTTAATCTGAATTCATCAACATTTTGAGTGAAATACGATAATTTATTCCGTTTCTTGCCCAAAAAAAGGCTTGAGAAGTGGTTAAAATTTTACAGAATGATTTTCATAAAATTTCACAAAAGATCGCTTCACACATTGTTATAGGTAAATAAATAAATGACGGGATATAGAAAAAAAACTTTATCGTTCTTTTGAAAACATTATATTATTTCCGGATAACGTCAGCATTATATATTCGTGCAAGCAGCAGAGAAAAAACAAGAATATCCGACTGTTTAAAAGAATATTGTTCAGAAAAGAGAACTGAGCAAAATTTAAATGGCATGCCATATAGCAATACAAGAGTTATCTTGTATATACGGAAGTACAGCAAACTCCACAAACCTTCTACAAACAATAGCATAAATAACACTGTGAAACTCTGATACAGATAAAATAAGGAGTTGATAGTAGGGAAGGGATAGTTTAAACTAAATTTGGCCTTGTCAACAATTAAGAATGCCTTTTCAGGCATTGTGTGAATATAAATTAAGCTTTACATGTATTTGAAACGGAAGTTAATCTAATCATTTATATAAAAATTTGCACCGTCTAGGCTTTGAATATGGCTGCCTGTGATTTAAGGAATACAAACATACATATAAGTAAATATACCCTTAATGCAACAAGCTTACAGCTTAAGAAATTTAGATATCAGAAACGGTTTTCTTCATATCAAGTATTTTGCACTAGAATTACATATGAATACTGAATAATATTACAGACAGAAGCATACATGGATGGTGATGTTCCTTTGGCACCATATCACGGTGTTTATATTTCACAACTCGTTCGCTATGCCCGTGTCTGTTGTGACGTTTTTGATTTTAACGAACGTAATCTATGAAATACTGGTAAATTATTAAGCCAGGGATTTCGTTACCACAAATTACTTTTAAAAACCTTTACTTAATTCTTCCACAGATATAAAGATTTGGTTTTGAAGTTTGGTTGTACCTGTAGAAAACTTATTTCAAACGGGATTGCACATTCTCATTTTTACGGCAATATTGTTTACCGTGCCCGGAAATTTAGAAAAAATCCTAGTAAACTTATCGATCCTTTAAATAAACTTACTCTAAAAGGTTATCAATTCAACACTGTAATTAGATAATTAATTATTGGTTTTATTGGTACGTATATTGATTTTGTTATCAGTAAATTAAAAGCAAACTAAATATTATTGTTATATACATATACACATACATGGATCTACAATCTGTCGATACCTGTATCTTGGCATTGCACAAGGTCATGTTTTTCTCTGACTGTTTATGACGTCTTTACACTAAATCCATTGGATGTTGGATGTGTACGGATTGATAATTTAGTCTTAGATGCATGGTTTTTGTTATTAGTTGTTAGTGGCTTTGAATTAGCTATCAGTAACTGCGAGTACTCTCAGATCTGTACTTAGTGTCTTTTTGTTGTTTGGATGTACAAGTACCCGGCCACGTCCACTTGTATTTGTAGTATTTGTATTTGTATCCATCTGATGAGTTAAGCCTCTTTCAACTGATTTTTATACTTCGTTCTTATGTTGCACTGTTACACCACTGTCCCAGGTTAGGGGAGGGTTGGGATCCCGCTAACATGTTTAACCTCGCCACATTCTATATGTATGTGCCTCTCCCTGTCGTTTGATTATGTGTTACATATTTGTTTTTCGTTCATTTTTTGTACATAAATTAGGCCGTTAGTTTTCTCGTTTGAATTGTTTTACATTGTCATTTCGGGGCCTTTATAGCTGACTGTGCGGTATGAGCTTTGCTCATTGTTGAAGGCCGTACGGTGACCTATAGTCGTTAATTTCTGTGTCATTTGGTCTCTTGTGGAGAGTAATCTCATTGGCAATCATACCACATCTTCTTTTTTATATAATATCAACATAAGATAATATTCTCATTTATATTAAAGAATACATATTAGAAGTCTTTACCATGAAAACTCGAGCTTCACTTTACTACCACAGCTTTTCTCATTATTCGGAAAAAACACATGGTTATCATAACAATGTACTTAACACCAATACTAATAACTAACATAATGAATAGTATAAACATGAGAGAGCATGCTCTGTCTTCACCTCATATTACAGTTGGTATCAATTGTATCCTCTCTTCCGAATAATCTATCATATGACTGTGCTTAACTGTTTTAGTAAAGTTCTACGTTAGAACAATTTTGCTCATTATTGAAGCCGTGAATTGCCATATAGCTGTTTATTTCCTCGTTATTTGGTCTGTAGTAGATAGTTATCCCATTGTTAGTCATACAACATATCCGTCATGTCCTTATTTCTGCAATCTAATGTTTTCATAATTATTCTACAAAAATATATTTTCTTCGGAAAGACAATTTCATAGTGCAGGGAGCAAGTTTGGTGTATATGACAGGTAATATAAATGGATTACGTAATCCCCATCAATTGACGTTTTCGCGGGGAGTTTTTGTATATCTCTGTTTACCTGATTGAACATTATGACAGTATACAATCATATGTTATGATAGATAGTATATGGTTCAGTACTATTAGACAAATTTTGGTATATTCTTATAACAAATGTTCATACGACTACAAAAAGGAATAACATACATATTACAACTTGAATAAATAAACAGTAACAAATAATCATAAAAATATTTAAAAGTTCTTGTTCGAAATAATTAAAGATCAGATTGAAAAATCAATCAACGAATAAGTAAATTGATAAATGAATAAAACAAATAATTCGATAAATATGTAGAGCTTTCCAAAGCTGTACGTACTAGAGATGGACGTTTCAAGATCTGTTCTAGATTAAGGCGACAGTAGTTTAACGATGTTAAAATCTCGTAAAACGATTATGAAGAGACAAATTGAAGGTAACAAACAAAAACCGAGAGAAAGCATGAACTCTAAAAGGAGAGAAACCGGGTGCTTCGACAGGCTATGAGTCTAGTTCTATTTATGTATAAACCGCCATGCGAATTCACAATGAGTCAAAATGTCTCAATTGAGAGTCGGACAAAATTGGGAAAAAGGGATCAAACGACTTTAATTGTATCTAAGGACCGCATAAACATGTGGAACGATTTCAATTTTAAAATTATGAATGTTCCTCGCCTTAGCAGCACTATAACAATAACACCAGCGTATGGAGTATACTTTTATCAACTCATACGATAGTCAAGAATTAGCAGTTGCTTCGTCGACTTTGGAAAATTTCATAGATGTTTGGGCAATAAATGAGACAAGGTTCATTAAAGAACAACTGGTCTTTTTTCGCAAAATGTTCACCAAAAAGTACTAAGACCTAATAGATAAATATTTAGTGTAAACTTCATAAATAATACCGGATGGTCCTTTATTAAAGATTCTACAACATATAGGTGCAGACTCTGTGCACCATTTTATATATTTTACAGCTTTCCCTTTGTTTGTTAATGTACTATGTTGTTCCGTTTGTTCGTTTGACTCTTGACGTTGCTCGGTATTTGCGCCTTCATCTTTCGGTTTTTAGCATTGGGCTTTCCTGATGCGTGTACATCGCTAGGTGCAATTCGAATGCATGAGGTTTTTATGTGTTGTTTTCATTCTGTAAACCATGTATCAGTATTTAACTTACTTTGAACTATATCAGGTATATCGAGAAAGTGTATAAGTCAGATTTATAAGTATGTTTGTAGTGATTGTGTTAAGTCAGTTGTGTATCTATGATGTATATTTACATAGTTTTGGCGGCTGGATTCCAATTATTGTTTCGTAAACCAATTATGTCTGTTTTGGGTTACTCACACAATTTTGTCTATATGAGGAATTCATAAACAACTTTCATACAAGTGGCAGATTAGCCACCTACATGTATAAAACCAGTTTTCACCGACCATTTTCTTCAGTAAATACCTTTACTACGTTAGGAGTATAACATTTGTTTTCCATTCGTTCCGTTGGTTGATATAATCCAGCATTTCGTATTGTCAAATTTTATGGATTTCCCACTTTTTTAAATTGATTTGGGGTTGAGTATTCTTTTATTACTTTTTTTCAGATTCACAACGATAATGAATTATTATTTCAACTTAAGTTTTGATCAAACAATAATATGTCACACAAAGCTTTATAGTTAAAGGCACAATACACAATGCTAACAACCGATCCGAAACGCTCTTACTTTGACACCATGTTTGTCAATTTAAATAGTAAATTTCAAAAGAATTAAACATTGTGACGTGACTGTAGATGAATTTGAATGTAACTTTCAAAAGCCCAAATATTTAGTTTAACTATACGTTAAAAAAATGTTAAATAAATCAACATATTACAATTTAAGATTTGCCGCAATTGGTACCAAAGGTATATAATACATTACTTTACAGATAAAACCTTCCTTTCGCTTTTATTTCAGATACACATTAACATTGAGAATGGAAATTACATTGTTCACTTCGTAACGAAGGTGTTATATCTGCAGATTATTGTTAATTATAGAGTTTATGATCCGGAAAGGATAAGGTTGGAAGTAAAGTTCTTACTGTTTATATTTTTTTTTTCTTTATTTACCTTACACCCAATTTTGTTATATTCAATCTAAACCTATCGACACTTTGAGTGAGATACGATAATTTATCCCTTGCCATATTTAATAAATTAATAAAAGGCTTCAAAAAAAAGATCAAATCAAGTATTCTCAATATCAGCTAAACACAGTAAATATTTGTTTTTTTGAAGTCGTATCTTTTTGCATGATATAAACGAATTACAAATAACAGTGCTTCTTGGTTTAAGAAAATGTAAGATTTGTTAAACGTAATCAGAATTAAAATCTTGCTAATTAAGACTCCAAATTACTTGTAATATAGTAAAAGAATGAATTGGTACAAAAAGGGAAAATATTTTGATGCTCAGATATATCATTAACGAATCCAATTGTATTGCCCCAGATGCGCATTTTGACAATGTATGTCTCTTCAGTGATGGTCGCGACCAAAATATATTAAATTCCAGAACCTGATATAAACGTTGAATTAAGAGCTGAGAAAATCTCAGAGTACCAAAAGTAAAGCTAAACTAGGACAATAATTCGGAGCTTTGCACAAAGGGTATTTAGTGTTTCTCTATATTAATTTGAAGTCATATTTAATCAAACAACTTACAAACCATTTACCAGCATTTGTGTATTATGTTTAAACAATAACAGTTGGATTAATACCAGTTCTTTTCAAATTAATAATGTTCAATCAAATGAATGCTTTCTTCTAAATGTTGTTAAGGGATTCAGTTTACACTTGTGCTTTATTAAAGGTAATATTGTTATATAAGCATTAAAATCAATAATGTTGGTTTTTTAAATCAAAATATAACGTGACAATGTTTGATTTTGCTCTATTAGTTAAGGTAAAGATAAACCATTTTTTTAAAACCTTCGACGTAATTGTTAAAGTTACGATATTCATTTAGCACTGTTCACTAGTAACATTTCCTGAAAAAAGGAAAATGATGTACCGGTATTTAATGTTTTGTACTCAACTTTCAGCATTGCAAAACCGAACTTTCCTTTAATTGATACGATAAACTAATATTATGAACTCACATAATAAATTTCAACAATACAATTAGCATAAAAAGGTATTACATAACACAACTATAAGAAATTTAAAGAAACTACAATAATTGTGTTTTGGTTCATACTTTTTGACATATTCCATCAATACCTTCTTAACATACACGGATTTGTCTTACGCATTTTTACGGATTTCCAACTCATAGTCAATCGCAAGCATCTGTTAATAATTCGCTGGTACTTGTAAGTAACTCTTCACAACTCGCAAACATTCTAAAGGATCCGTTAAAGCAGAGGCAAATTTTTTGACATGTCCACGGTTTGATTTTTCCGCAAGTTACTCGTAACAATCCGTGAGTATCGTAAACCGCTCGTAAACCGCTCGCCACATCACGTAACCATCCGTAAACTGCTCGCAAGAATCCATATATGACTCGTAACAATTTGTTTTTACGATGGCTTTATAGGTTGTTACCAGTTATTACAACAAGCACTTTACGTGTAGTTACGAGTATTCGTACGGATTGTTCACGATTTTTAGAAAGGTATGAAAGCTGCAAAAGCGTGCGGAATCGTAAATGCTCGTAACTAACTCATACATAATGGTAACAACACGTTAAAAGGTCGTAACTAACACCTAATATCTTCGATGAATAGTTACATTCCGTAATCCGTAAAAAGTTTGTAAGTTGCTCGTAGTTATTCGTGACATTTCGTAACAAATAGAGACATTTTGCCATAAATACATCGCAATAACTCAGAACAATCCGTTATAAACCGTGAATGACTCTTAATAACTCGTAACAAACTCTTAAATCAGTCCTAAAAGTTGACAAATCGTAAGGATCCGCAACTTTGTGCGATCCGTAGGGACCAGTAAGGTTGCTTAAGCATAGTTATTCACAAAAACATAAGTTTGATATGTTCATAACTAAGCTCATCACATTTAAAGGACTTATAATATATCCTTTCATTCAAACCAAAATCATAATTTCAATATAAAATACCCGTAACATATAATATAAAGTGCTTATCTTTAATGTTATTGTATATGAAATCCGTCTGATGTTTGTTTAAAATTAAAACAATGTGTCCGAAATGACTGATATTTTGATTGTTAAAATTTCCGTCTTTTTATTCATTAGCTTACTGCATATCGCTTATTTATAGAAAAGGGCATGTTATACAACATGATTGTCCTAAGTCAGGAGCCTGTTGTTCAGTGGTTGTCGTTTGTTGGTGTGGTTCATAAGTGTATCTCGTTTCTCGTTTTTTTTTTATATAGATTAGACCGTTGGTTTTCCTGTTTGAATTGTTTTACACTAGTCATTTTAGGCCCTTTATAGCTTGCTGTTCGGTGTGAGCAAAGGCTCCGTGTTGAAGGCCGTACTTTGACCTATAATTGGTAACTTTTTATACTTTGTGACTTGGATGGAGAGTTGTCTTATTGGCACTCATAATACATCTTCTTATTTATATCAAATGTCGTTTGTAATGATCAAAGCAAAAAAAGGAAGATAATTTCAACACTTATCAATTCAATAAATAGATTTAGTTCATGTTGATTACATATCAGTTAAAGTTACGTTATAATTAAACATTATTTCCGACACATTAATGCTATAGTAGGTCAAAATTGAACCAAAGGTGTTTTAGTAAAGATGAATTTATCCCAATGGAAGTTTAACAGACACCATCATGCATGACTGTTATAAAATACCTACCTAACAAATGACGGCAAATAATACCAGACAAGATTAGGTTCGTGTTGCTCTTTTTTTTTTTAATTTTATAAGTGTTCTATGTAGTGATGTTTATCTATTCGTTGTTTTAGATTATTTTGCCACGGGGTTGACAGCTTTCCTTCGACTTATGACTTTTTGATTGTTTCTTCGGTATCGTCAGTCTCTTTTATCAAACACCTCATGCAATGCAGGATGGGATGTTTAATTTAGCATGATGCTATACATCACAAGATATGTGTTTATAAAATAATAAAAGAGATGTGGTGTGATTGCCAATAACTATCCAACAAAGTCCATAAGAAATCAAATGTAAACAACCATTCGACCACCAACTATCATTAAAGATGCACAAGCCATAAAAGGCCCCGACATGAGAAAAAATGAAATAATTCAAAAGAGAAAACATATGCTAAATACAAAAAAAAAAAAAAAATCCAATGATTAAAATAAGGCTGACAGAAATAAGCAACAATGATTGGTCAAAGTTTCCTGACTGAGGACAAGCACTTAACGTATCCTGCGTGGAAAAACATACTTATGTTGCCCAACATTCCCCATACCTTGTTTTTCTTAACTGTGTAACCCTTAATGTTTTGATGTTTTTCAATTTATTAAAAACAATACCAATAATAGTACCGTTGAAGATATCATTAGAGAGCTATTTATACAGTGTTAAATTGATGAACTTTAAGAATAGCTTTATTCCAAGGCAAAACACGTTTATATAGTTTGTATTCTTAATTAACCGGCCCTTTGAACAACATTCCCGTAAAAATATAGGATGTGATATCGTGCTTGTGAGAAGATTTCTATAGGTTCAGCCAAACCAAATCTGTGTATTAATGAAGGAATTTAGAAAAAGTGTTCAGTAATTTTGTGGTAACAAAATACCTGACTAAATATTTTACCAGTTAAACAAAGGTTACGTCGAAACTTAACCGTAAAAACAGACACAAGCAGAGCAAACGAGATTGGTAATATGCATAAAACAAAGTTGCTATAAGTATTTAAGTTATTAGTATTAGTAAGAGTCCCGTGTGTAACTTAAATACCCAAATTTAAAAAACTGTCATTATTGTTGTTTGTTTAAAGGGGCACTCGCTGTCAAATTCATGTTCACCGATTTGACTCAAATTCTCATATATATATTACAACAATGTAAAACATTTATCCAAATTATAAAAAGTCTAAATTAAACAATATAGCGGGCATGGACTCGATAATATGTAGCTTCGTTTCGTGTGTATTTTAGTCTAAACGCCATCTTATTAACTGTCGAGTTGACCCCCGAAGACCTCCGATTGCCATATAAACATAAATATAGATATAAATAGATATCAGACTCGTGCATTTGGATTTTTCTGTGTCTTTTTAATTTCATATTATAGATTAAAAATATATGTTAATCATTGTCTATACCTGTATAAGAATGATTTTTTGTGGAGCGAATCAGTCAATCAAATGATTTACTTTTGTTTCACTTTCAATGTTGACATGTTTTTCCTTTAAATAATTGAACACGCACAATGCATGCGGTATTCATCTCTAGCTAAGGGGTTAAAATAAAGTTCACATGAATAAGGATTCAATGAGGTCGAATTATTCACTTGCAAGTGAATAGTTCATCATCAATGCTTCTTTGCTTATTTTGACAAAAATTGAACCATACTGGCTGCTAAAAGCGATATATTATTTCACTATTTCACTTTCATTAATGATTGAACAAAAAAAGTCATATTTTTCTTTTTTATATATCTCGTAGCTAGTGCCCCTTTCAGATTTTTTAAATTTTCGTAGTTTCATTAGAAAATTCTTGATTATCTTAATATATGTTTGTAGTCTATGTAAACGCTGTATTATACGGACTTTGAAAAGTTTAACAATTACCTTAAGTTTAAAAGTAACACTACAGTTTTTGTCTATTGTTTGCTTCTCAGAGAAGCACATGGCTTTAAAAGGGGGATAAATAATTGTTCCTTCTTAAAATAAAATTTTATTAACATATTTACATTTGTTAATAAATTCATCAAATATCGTTACCTTACCCCGTCCTCGTCAACATAAGTATAGAACATATATAATGGTTAGTTGCGTTAGTACACACATTTTCATTCATCCGGATATAATTTATGACTTTACCTGAGCTATGTTTTTAATTAATTGTTTTGTTTACAAAATAGCCTGATTAACACGTGTAGTGCTATGGAATTTATCTGATCAAATGGATTAGCCAAGGAATTTTTCATAATATTTGTTTTGCGGGATTTGTGATATGTCGTCATTTTATTATGTTGTAATTGTTTGATCGAAATTCATATGTGTTTTACAAAATATATCTACAGTAAAATTGGATGCTATTTTATCAGATCATTGAGTTGAATATAATATTCATTTACTTAGTGTTCTTGTCATGTTAGATTCCTTATATCTTAAATATCATTGAAACAGTAAATGGTTAGTTGACAACAACAAAAACAGACTAATGATATAACACAACAAGAATAAAACAACAGTTGTATAAAAGTACAGTCAAAGCTCTATACAAAAAATAATAAAAGCAGGTAAACATATATTACCATATGTAGAAATTACAGTAATATTTTCTATATTTGAGAGAAGTATTATTTTTTAACAAGAATAGCAAGTTTATCTCATTATGTAAATCAAGTTCACTCCGCTTTCTTCATATTTTTATTTTTTTAAATAAGCTAATTAACATGATTGAATAGCTTGCATTTCTTAATAATCTACCAATCTTGTATCCTTAAAAGTTTCTTGTTTTTAATATAATTTCTGATTTCGTGTCTTAATATTTTGAGTGATTGTATATTTTTTTTATTTTTTTGTCTGACATATAGTATACTTTATATATAGTGTTACTAATTATGATTAAAAGTAAATTAACTTCATATTACTCTTTATCATATACTTTATATCCAAAAACTATACTTTTCAGATTAATAACATGTCTTCCAATGTTTAATTTTTCGGGAATTTGTTGTGCTTCCTTCCAGAAGAATTCAAAATATGAAAAATTGACAAAGAAATTATCATAATCCTCTAATTCTTTACAGTGTAAGCATGTATTTGTTTCTATTATATGCCATTTTTTTAAATAGTTTATCACAGGGAAGTGTATAATGTAGCAGTTTCCATCTAAATATTTTATATCTATCATCTATAGAAATGTGAGGACAAATTTCAATGTTTCATATGCAGGGTTAGTATTTTCTTGTGGCAAATGTGGTTTCCATTTTAAAAAGCCAATAGGTGCTTGTATTCCTCTTGTTTTTATCAAAAAGGTATACATGTCATGATTATTTAGGGATTGAATAGGTTTTTTATTTATGATATTAAGATTTTCATTTTTATTTATGTTAACTTGGATATGTTTAGATGGTGAGTTCTTGATGATATTTGTCCAGTGTTTATGACTAACTTTCCTCAGTTTTCTTAGTTCAGCAATCCAGATTTACTTAATTTTAAAGTTAACTTAGTATGATGTCTGAAGATATGGTTTCCTCATCATCTAATAAATTATTTATAACTAGAATGTGGCTCTGTATCGAGTTTTTAAACAATAAATATTTATTGTTGATTTTAATATATGCGTTGTCCCATATTATGTGTTTCCTTATTTCCCAAAACATGGTAAGCTTTTGTGTTGTTTTTTCTTTTGCTTTTATCCAGGTCTTTATCAACTGCTGATAAAACCCTGGAATTTGTTTAGTTATATTTTTCAATAAAACTTATATAGTCTATATTAATCTTGAATATTAAAAAGTTATCTCCTATCTTATTCAAAACATATTTTGGCATTATCTTCCAATTTTGTTCAACATTTTCTTCATACAGTAATCGTTTAATCCATTTGAGTTGAATTGTTGATATATAAGTATCTAAACAAATTATTTGTTATCCCCCTTCGGTATAATTTTGTGACAAAATATTTTCCATTCCAGATATAGTTATATATCATAGTTTTTATGTTTTATATAAAATCTTTTGGTAATATCATATGGCTTGCAATATATGTTGTATTTGGGAGTATAAGAGACTTCACTACGGTTATTCTTCCTATCATACTTGGCTTTCTTTTTGACTACATACTTATAATCTTTTCAATTTTCTCGGCATGTTTTTGACAATTAAGTTTTTGACCCTTTTCTTTATTATAGCCAAAATAAATGCTTAAACTTTTTATTGGTTCTTTCGTCCAATTGATTTTTTCGAATTTGTCTTGAGTGTGTTTAAGTCTGCCTAGCCAAATTTCTCATTTTTTGTTCTATTTGATTTTAAGCTAGAAAATGAGCCAAAAGTTTCTATTAAGTTCATAACTAAAGATATCTCCTTTTTGGATTTTGAAAATAGGGTTGTATCATCTGACAATTGACATATTTTTATACTACAGTCTTTACCATTTAATTTAATTTGGAACCCTTTGATGTTTTTCTCAGATCTAATTCTGCATGTTAGTACTTCCAACGCTAGTACAAAAATCAGAGCAGACAACGACATCCTTGTCGAATTCCACAATAGATCTTTAAGGGGTTTGATATCCACCCATTATTTACAATGCACCCAGATACAAATAAAATTGCCCCCTCTACATTAAAATTTTCAGCATTGTCAATTACATCTTGAATTTTTCTTATATTAAACCCAATGTATCTATTTTGCACATAACCCTTCTGGTCAGCATTTACACTATGTGGTAAAACTATCATTTGGCTTTGCGCAAGCGTATAAGAAAGACCTTTAACATCAACATTTAATAAAGTTATTGGCCTATAGTTATCAACAGATTTTGGATCATTCTTTTTAAAGATTGGTGAAATTGCCCCATTTTTTTGTGAATTTGTCAAACTTTTCCTTGGATAGTAATTTTGGATTTGGGGCTAAAACTTGCTATATGATTCTACATTAAGTCCATTTAATTTTCATTTTCAACACTGCTTCTGTAATTTATGCAGATGTTACTAACCCTTCTAAACTGTTGCTATTTTTATGTGATATTTTTTTTTCTATTTTAGTGTTTTGAATATAATCATTTGTCTGTAATTTATCTGGATTTGATGATTTATATAGCTTTTCATAATATCTTACTTCTTGTTTTAGAATTTCAGTTTGGTCGGTGGTTGCATTGCCTTCGTTGTCGTAAAGTTCTATTATATTTTTTTTTACTTGTCTTGATCCGTGTAGGTTCAAGAAAAAAGCTGTATTTTTCACTCTCTTCTATCCATTTTGCACTTGGCCTTTTTTTAGCTCCTTTTGTTTTTTCAAGGTATAATTGATCTCAATGGTCGGTTATATTATTTATCTGTGAAAGTAAATCAGAATTATTATTGCTCTCGCTTTGATCTAATTTAATATCTAGCTTATTAAGGTCTTCTTCATAAGTTTGAATTTTATATTTTTTTGTTTTTCTTTTCTTTTGCAAAAATCTAAAGTGCTGTCCTTCACTTCAGCTTTAGAGTTATCTCGCAATATACCTAAATTTTTTGTATTTTTTTCCTTAATTTCATAGTATTGTATTAGCTTTTCTATATTGCAACAATAGTCCCTGTCATTCAGTATTCATGAGTTTTTAATTTCCAGTATCCTTTCGCTTTGTTTACTTTTTGAGTTCTTATTTTTAATAAAATGCTATTTTAATATAATAGCCTTATACCTGCTTTGACTATTTGTGATTTACAATCTTTACTTACAAGGAAGAAGTCAATTCTAGTTGCTTCTAGCCCTGATTTTCTACGCCAAGTGTATTGAATTTGTGTAGGGTTTTTCTCTCTCCTAATATCTATGAATTTGAAATATTTCATCGGCATTTTTATCCCGTGATCTGGTTTGTCAAATTAGTTTTTTGTTCTTTATTTTTGTATCATTAATTGTAAGAATATCATTAAAATCTCCTTCCATTATGATTTGTCCTAAACTATGCTCTTCAGTCCCGTCTTTCACTTTTTTAAAGAGGGCGTTTCTTTTTGTTTTTTTATTTTTTTGACTGTATTTGGTGCATATATGTTTATAAGAGAATTAACATTGTCTCCTAATTCAACATAAATTAATAAATAATGCTCTTACTGATCTCTATATTCATTTATAATATTATATTTTGAATGTTTTGAAAACCAATTAGCTACACCTCTTGATGCGCTACTAGCCTAACTATGAAAAAATTTCCCTAGGAAAATCATTATTTAAAGTGTCATTTATACTCTCGGTGAAATGCATTTCTTGCACCATAAACATTTGGCACTTTTGGTGTTTGCACATCTAAATTAATCTTCTTCTTTTTTCAGATTGCAGTAAACCTTGAGTGTTTACAGAACATATTTGAAGTGGTTTAAACGCCATTTGTTTGAAAAGGTTAGTTTATTTACTTTTGGATTACCATACTTTATTTTTTTGTTCTTACCGATAATTTTATTTACTATGGTACGGTACATGTCATTAATTGTTAACTCGGACCTTGATTTAATGACCTAGTTTGTCGCACTTCGTTGTAATATCGCCTGTGTGTTTCCATGTGATATACGTAAATATAAACAGTACCACGTGCTTATGCTTTCATGTGACATGTGTAAATATAAACGTGTTTTTGCTACATCAATTGACTCAAGTTTGTTTATTTTTATTAAAGTTTTGCACAAGTTCTGGTTTACTTTCAATTGAAGTCATATTACCAGTTTGTATCCTCTAATCATTTTTCTTGCTTGCGTGCAATTTAGCAGCATTTTAATTTTAATAATTGCACCTTTCATTTTTGTTTACCAACTTATTTTTGTATTTACTACAGATATCGATATCACTCCTTTTTGACGCATTGATTTCATTAAACCACATGTCGACTAAATATTTTTGTACATTTTTTTGGCTTAAACTTTAAAATTTTACCTTCTTTGAAAATAATATACTCACCAATGTGGAGTTCAACAAAGATTTTTTCATTTTTCTTGAGACACACAAACATGACCTTTACCATCTTGCATTGTATATTTTATTTGTTATTGAGTCTTAATATTATCCATGGTCTAGCTTTTTCTGCATTTTTGACCGATTATCTCTCTGATGCAATTCTTTTGGTGGTGTTACAGGTGACTTTTGAAATATTTTCAAAAGACATTTCACATTTGGGTTTTTTTTTTTTCACTTGTATTATTTGACATTTTGACTACATAGTTTGACACATATTGCTTTGACTTGGATTATGTTTGTTTGTTTGGTTCTTTTTTTTTTGCGTCTTGTTTATCGTTTTTCTTCGTTTCCACTTATACTGTCCTTTGTGATGTTTTGGTCTAAATTTGACTGAGATTGATCTATATCCCTGTGTCACCCAGGATTTGTGTCGCCTCCTGACCTCCTTCGTCATTTTGAATTTATTTAGTTTCTGTTAATTGACTACCGGTTTCATTTTCTTCTTAATCTCCTGTTTGTATTTTGAATGTTTCATCCCCTTTCTCTTCATCAGATTCTGAACTTTCTGTGTTGTCTGTGTGTTGTTCCTCCTCTGTGAACATTCCTTCAGTACATGTGTCTTGTTTGTGTCCAAACTTTCCACATCCTTTACATTTGCCAGTAATTTTCACATGCACTAGCGATGTGTCCTTCTTCAAGACACTTTATACATATTATTTTCTGGTTGTTCCTTGGCTGCCCAAAATGTATTATGTTGGCAGTGTACTTCCATATTTTTAGAAATCTTGGAAGAGGATCTTCAAATTTCATACAAATAATAATTCGGTCTCCTGTTTGACAATTGTAATCAGATCTTTATACCTTAACCGTTCTTTGTAGTGATGATTAAATCATAAATTTAATCATGAGAACCTCAGTGTTCTATTCTATTGTATTCAACATTCGCTACGAAATTGTTGTGTTCACAAATGGTAGATAATTATTTCCGCGTTCAGTGTTTGATGGTATTGATTTTTGAATGTTATTCAGACGGTTATAAGAATGTGTAAGGTTTCAGATAATAACTTTTCAAACAGCCTTCAAAATATTGGAAAATGTTCATGTTAAATCAATACACTCTGTTCTTAATATCCTATCATAGATATGTCATACGGTGGAAACTTGATTTCACCGTAGTTTTCGACAAAATACCCGAAACATGTACATATTTTGACCATTTAAGTATTAAAAAGTTTTATAGCAGACAGAGAAAGATTTATCTTCCTGTTTTAGCTTATATGAAAAATAAGTTGTATGGCTAGGAAAGGTAACAGATTAAAAGAGGGGTTTTAGAATGGTTTCGATCCTGTTGATTAATACTTTATAGTCCAGTTTTATTTCATTAAGATGTTGACTTACTGTTTGCATTTACTGGCTATCTTACGATATTTACATATATTTTTGAGCTGTTTTATTGTCTGTTTGCTCTTGGAATGCCATACAGATTAAATCTTATAATACAATATTTCTAATAAAATAAAGTGTTCAACTACTGTGATCATTTCTTTGCTATCTTATTATGTTTTGTTTTCAGAAAAAAATGTGCACAGAAAAAGAAAAAAAGTATATCAGACTGATTATGTTTACTGATAAGGTTTCCTTGCCTGTGATTCGAACCTTCTTTGAAAATAATATACTCACCAATGTGGAGTTCAACAAAGATTTTTTCATTTTTCTTGAGACACACAAACATGACCTTTACCATCTTGTAGAAGGATGTTCATGTTGTCAATGTAAAGTACCTACAGTCCTTAACAGTAGAAAACAACTATCGATTAAACAACTGAAATCACTATATACGTTTGGGTATCAAAATTCTAAGCATGTGATAAGAGGCTATAAAGGTATTTCAAAACAGTGTATGTGCGGTGTAACTGTGAATAAAAAGTGTACTTTAAAAAATCTTGATTTGACACTCTTACATCTTATAATCAAAACATGTGTTCAATTACAACCAAGTCATGCAATGTGGATGGATACGATAAACAAACAGCGGAATTACCTTTGTCATGTAAGTGACATTAATGGACTTCGGGAAAGTGATTTAGAAACAACGTGGGGGTATTTGGAAGGCTCAAGTCTCGGTCTAGCAGGTGATGTTCCGTGTCAAGGGTACTTCGAAAGCATTCAAAACAGCATTGATCTGATGAAGCGGATTGATTATGCATTGAATGAAGTGAAGCCTATCATTGACTCCATGAAATCTGAATTCCACAACATGTCTTGTGTAAGTCTTTTTATCGTTATGTTAATTCAAGAATTTTCGAATTGTAAGAATTAAAGTACAATCTGTTCATGCTCCATCTAAGATTTTTTTAGAATGATCTACCAAACTAATTTACTCTATGATACTGTCACAGGATTTAATTCACTCAGTCAGATTTTGAAATGATAGAAATGTTTTGCAGTGAAGAAGGAAAGTTGAAATTTATTAAAAAATACCGTATCCTTCTTATTATGAAATATAATATCCTTCCCTAGATCACACAATTTACCCATTAATTCCAAATATTAAAGTAGGCAAGACATAATAATATGTAAAACGTCCTAAAAAGTGTTTACAATTTGTCTTAATTTACACTTATATAGTTTCCTTCTTTACACTAGTATGCCTGCATATTTTTTTAAACGATATTATGACAGCTTATTTTCTGAAACAACTATGAATTATAAATTACCAAAATGCCATTCACCCTAATCAACCAACTCTTAATCCATCTTCGACTCATGGCTTGCGATAACTCCCTTGGTATCTTTTTTTTTTCGCATTAAAGAAACAAATAATATATCAAACTAATTTTGGCATGCGATTTATATAAATAACGCGAATATTTTCTCATTTAAAATAAAGTAAGAAAACATATAAAAAATAGCCTCTACGTATATGAAAAAAAAAACGAAATGCGTAACACAATTTGCGAAAATTAAATAAAAGAAAGGATATCCATCCATGATACAACATCATTATGTGCACAGCAAAAACATTGATGTAGCACTCATCAGAGATGTTATGTCAAGAATAAATAGGCCATTAAATAAACAAAAACCATAAGAGCATACACATCAAGCACGGGAAAACTTTCTACGGTCTCCATACAGAATGAGAGACAAACTCCGTTAATAATAAGTCGGTTAAGGTGACATAAACCATTTTGAAATCATTGTAAAAACGACCAAATTCTTTCAAAACTGTCTTAATATGTTACCTAAAGTTAAACATGATTGTTACCATGTATATATATCCTCTTTGTAAATGTTTCATGTATGCCAATGATCAACTGAAATATGGTCTACCGGAAGTCACAAACTTCTTAAAAATGGAACTGTTGTTTTCTAACTATCTTTGATGAGAATATTATGTTGCACTTTATCCATAGAATTGTTATGCAAAATCAAAAAAACAATTTATATTGTGATAAAAAGTTCCAAATATATTTGTCTTTCAGTAAAAGTTTTATTTATCAACATTTTTTGTTTTTAAACAGAAGCATCAAAAGTACTCTGGAAGGCTTTTTGCTTTACTTAACGATCTTGTTGCTGATTGGATTGATGGCGTGGCAGCAACGCAGTAATTTTTGCACTTCATTCAATACAAACCAGTAAAAGTCAGAAATTGGCAGTATTTGTACTCAACTGTACTGATTTGTACTCGACCATTCTGAATCGGTCGGAATTTTACTCGATATTTCTCGACTCTAGTCTGACCATACTAAATAAACTGAACTTGTACTCGACCTGTTCCCGACCGTTTCTTAACCAATTTCAAGAGTATGAATAATACTCTACCCACGTGCGAATCATAATCGACAAAAGTCTGAACCATCCTCAACCAAGTTTGAACCATATTCGACCAAGTCTGACCATATTGGACCAATTCTGAACCATAATAGACCACGTCGGAACCAAACTTGACCAAAGTTGAGCAAATCTCTACTTATTCCTAATCTGTCTATCTTATTTTTTTCTATTTAGAGTATTTTTACAAGATATATTTCCATTCAGTAGCAATTTGACTAAGAAGTATAATATATAAGAAAGTGATTTGTCAGATAAGAAAAATGAATGTAAAAAAAGGTCGTCTATTGTAAAATAAATTATAGTTGTACAATCAAGATTGCTAAAGTGGGGTTTATTGGTCAGGTAAGGTTCAGTTTTTGGTCGAGTATGGTTCATACTTTGTTCGAGTATGGTTCAGAGATTGGTCGAGTATGGTTTAGATTTTTGTCGATTATTGTTCAAATCTTAAATTCATTTGGTCGAGTCCTGTTAAGGCATAGACAACAAGTCGAGTACTGGTTAAATATAGGTCGAGTACAGGTCCAGAATGGATTAATGCTATTTCAACAATGCCGAGTATAAGTTTAGACTTTCAGTATGGTCAAGATAAGGGTCGAGTACAAATTCAGACTGTTTAGTATGTTTCAGACTAAATTCGAGTACAATTCAGACAAATTCAGAATGTTAAATTAAAAATCAGGTCAGTTGAGTACAAAAGTGCTTATGTCAGACTTTTATGGTTTGCAGTGTTACAACCAACTAATATCTAGGTCATTAAGTCTAATCATAGCTAGAACTATAGCAAGTTGCTATTTTAAAGCTAAATAAATGAAAATAACACTTTATCAATTTTGTGTATTTAAAGCATTTTCAAGATTTACCTGAAATGCTCAAAATTATGAAACCAATTGTTGTATATAATGTATATAATGTATAAGCGCTTAATTGCAAGAGAAGCTTTATGACCAAATTAATAATATATCTTCTAAAGTTATACCTGCATGAGGGAGTTGGGACCTTAATCTCTATCAATACTTTCTTAAATTACCAATAGAGAGGTTAAGAAAGGTTAGATATATAATGAAATTCAATGTAATGAAAAAATAAAATAAGAAAAAATATCGAACTCCAAGGAAAATTCAAAACGGAAAGTCCCAAATCAAATGGCAAAATCAAAAGACCAAACACATCAAACGAATGGACAACTACTGTCATATTCCTGACCTTGTATTCCCTATATTCATATTCTGTTGCTTGAATACAAATTATTGTTTATCACACAGATTGTTACAGTACTCAGTTTACGATAGTTTTTACATCCTTTTCTGTCTTTGACCAATTTATACATTTTTAACAATGAACAAGACACAATGCAGATGAATAAATCAAGAAGATTTTCTAATTTGTATAAAACAACAAGTCTTTGAAATTTTACCATGGGTTTTAAATTTTGAATGTACCATTTATTTCCTTTTTATAGATGACTTTAAATAAATAAAAGACCTTCAATTATAAAAATATTTAAGAAAAGTCCCTTAAACTGTTCACATATTATAGAATTGTATTCTGTCAATTTAATATTAATATTGATTACATACAATGTTCATACGCAAAACGGCTTAAAGCGATCTTTTCTCAGATGGCGGTAGTTTGGACATTTGTGTGAGTTATTGTGATTGGTTGTCAAATCAAGATTATGCATCATTGTAGTAAATTTATAATGCCAAAAATGTCCTAAGCACAACATAAAGGATTTTAGTCGGTTATATGTGTTTAACAGTTGAAACAAAAACAAATAATTTGGTTTCCACTAAATTTTTTCATTTTCACTGGAACTTCTGGAAAGGTTGATGTAAAAGTAATGAAAAATATATATTTCAAAGTGCGTTTAAAGAATGACAGTTAGTTTCTGTTCTAAACGCTTTCATTTTTTCCGTACATTATTTTATTATTATTCAGATGACAGATTATGCAGTGATATTCTAATCTTAATATATTAGAAATTGTCAACCTTTCATCTTGATTGGACGGACAATACACCATATGATTTTTTACAACCGGGATAAACGAGAACCTCAGATGATGAGCTTCCAAATAATATAGTCGTTCGTCAGTAGGTTGCATTAGAAATGATTACAAAACTATGAAATCAATGTAATTGCACGCGGAGAGAGACTTACATGAATTGTACGATTTGTTTTGTCATGTTTGTATCCACAACTGATTTACATCGATTTAAGCGAAGCAGTTATTCGATTACTATCAATTCGGTTTAACAGTGTACGATGACCTAAAATCGTATCAGTATAATTTATACATTTAAAAAGGCGATAGATACCAAAGGGACATTCAAACCTCAGATGTCGAAGAGAAACTATAGAAACGGAAAACGACGAAAAGACAAACAAGGCTAACGAGTATTAATAATTTTTGGAGTGTTAAAATTCTTAAGAGGTTTTAGATAAAATACGTGCTTTTGATGGTACTTTTAATTTTGTTGACAGTTATGATTTTTCTACTCTCTAGACTACACTTCCACACAATCTTATCAAGAAAATGTTTTCATATTTAATTAAATGGTCTTTTGAAAAATCTCATTGCAAATTATTTGCTGTTACTCGTTTAAAGCCTTTTTATGTAACGAAAAAAGAAAGTATGCTAGATAAACTTACTAGAAATGTGAATATATGATTGAAGCTTTAAATTTTCTCCTGGACAACATAAATGTACGTTTCGGCGATAAAGTGTATCGACAGGTAGTAGGTATTCATATGGGCACTAATTGTGCCCCTCTAATAGCAGATTTATTCCCATATTGCTATGAATCAAGTTTATTGCCATAATCAGTAAAGACGCGTCATTGATACATTTAGTTGACACATTCAACAATACCTACCGTTATCTTGATGATATTTTTTCATTAAATAATCCAGAATTCTCTAAATATACTACCGAAATTTACCCAAAGGAACTTACTTAGAATAAATCTAGCATACACAGCAGTAGTTTCTAGATTTAGACATTTCAATTTCTAAACGGAAACTCCATACAAAAAATTACGACAAAAGAGACGATTTTCATTCCCTATTGTTAATTTTCTTTTTTTAGACGGCGATGTTCCTTTAACTTCATCATACGGTGTTTATATATCAAAACTTGTTCGTTATGCCTGTGTGTGTAGTGATGTTATAGATTTTAGCGAACGTAATCAATGTATCACTGGTAAATTATTTAGTCAGGGATTTCGTAACCATTAATTACTTAATTCATTTACTAAATTCTTTCATAGATACAAAGATTTGATTAGTAAATTTGGTTGTACCTGTAGAAAACTTATTAAAAATGGTATTTCACATCCTAAATTTTACAGTAATATTGTACTTAAAGAGCGGAAATCACTAGTGTGATCCCTGTAAACTTATCGAACCTTTAAACAAACTTATTAGTAAAGGTTATCTTATTAATGTTGTAATAAGATTTTTGAATATTGTTTTCATTGCCACTAACATCGATTTTTTGTCATCAACAAATTAAAACATAACTAAATTTGTATCCTTTTCGAATGTTTTTTTTTTTTGGATTGTTTTATCCATACATATTTATTATAAGGTTAAATTCTAACTATCTTACTGCCTGTCGATACTTTTATTTTGGCATTGCATAAGTCATGTCTTCTTTGACTATCCATGGCATTAAAACACTAAATCCCTGCCTGGGATGTGTTTTAATTGATTTTAGTCTCGATGCATGATTTTTTTTTATAAATTGTTTTTGGCTTTTAGCTAGTTTTCAGTAACTGCGAGTACTCTCAAATCGTACTTTCGTGTTAATTTGACCTGTTGACACAATTTGTAATGCATTTCTGTTATTCAATGTTTACTTATTTTGTGTTATATCTCGTCTTACTATTTTTAATATGTACCAACTTTGATAAGTATTTAGTATGACGAAAAAAAATTCACTTCTGTACTCGTACTATGAATAAAAAATTTATTTTGTGAAAATGTTTCTGTACTCCTAACAACAAAATAATTATATTTAAATTTACCTGTGTACGTTACTTTATTTAACGCCATTTTGTCCTAGGTTAAAGTAGTCTTTTTGACATTGAAACATCTTTTTTATCTATATAGTTTCATAGATCAAACTTATTCTTTCAGTGTATATTTACTTGTTTTTGTGTATTGTCTTTTTGATCGAGTTAAGCCATTTCAATTGATATTTTATTGTGTGTCTTTTTATGTTGTAATGTTATACCACTGTTTTAGGTTAGGGTGAATGTTTGCGCCTGTTGAAACGTTTAAACCCGCTGCATTTTTATGCACCTGTCCTAAGTCAGGAGCCTGTTGTTCAGTGGTTGTCGTTTGTTGGTGTGGTTCATAAGTGTATCTCGTTTCTCGTTTTTTTATATAGATTTGACCTTTGGTTTTCCTGTTTGAATTGTTTTACACTAGTCTTTTTGGGGCCCTTCATAGCTTGCTGTTCGGTGTGAGCCAAGGCTCCGTGTTGAAGTCCGTACTTTTTACACATTGTGACTTGGATGGATAGTTGTCTCATTGGCACTCATACCACATCTTCTTATTTATATTAACATTTGTTATATTTTCGAACTAGTTCGATGGAAAAGATGCGTTCAACGTGGTAAAAAATTTGACATATTGGTGAAAGGACATCATTTATATAGCGCGACATGAAGTTAAAGAAGTATAGAAACTGCTTTCATATTTTCCTGAAAAGCTCATTAATGAAGTCTGTCTCAGATGAATAAAAGAACAAGTCGACAAGAACAGGTTCAAAGTTGGTTCACATAGGAATGCCGATTTTGTTTTGATAATCATGTCCTTCAAAAGTAACAAATATGTTTTCAATAAAAAAGCAAGCATCTTGAAGATATGTTACATGGAGTTGTTTTTTGTTGAACCCTTCCTAAAGCAAGATATGTGTTTCTACGTTGAACATTATTTTCAATGAAAGACATTTGGAATACTTCGTACAATTGCTTTTAAGTTTAGAACGGGGAAAACAACTGTAAAGGGTACCGTGATAAAAATCTTTTTTACTATTGCACGGGAAAACAGACTTTAGGTATATGTTCGCTAACAGATCTTAGATATTTTTGTGGTATTCAAATCTGATTCACATCGCCTAAAGAGTAGGCAGATACACAAAAACTGTTGTCCGGCTTTGGTTGCTGAAAAAAATATGTTTATTGTTTGGAAAACTATGTTGTAGAGAACTTGACAGATCCAACAATTTAACCCATTTCTCTGACGCCAGTCTATTGTTCTAACTGTAGATTATTTTGTAAGAATCGACTGACCACTGTATTATCTTATGATAACATATAGTATAACTTTTAACTCTTAACTTACGATCTTTCATTCTCTTAAAAACCAGTTTTATATGAAGGGTTCGAACTCGCGCGTATTTTCATCGTAAATCAATACAGTCTTCAGTCTATGCATGATACCACTATACCACGAGTGCTGACATAAATCAGTATTTAATTTAAACTCGTAAAGCGCTTAATTGTCAAAAAATGTCAAAAACTGGATTTCTGTCTCATTGATACTTAGCGTCTGTAATCTATGAAATAAAGCTTATGTCTTGGTTTGTTCGTGTAATTTCAAATTTGTTTTATTTGTTTTATTTTGGGTGTTATTTTTTAAGGACGATTATGTTCAACATTTGAACGTTCTTGAGGTTAATTATATTGGAGTATCAAAATATAGAATGACATCGATACAAGAGAAAAAATTAAAAATATTTATTTGAATAAAGTGTGATATAAAAGCCACGACCGTAAAACTACTTCTTTGACAGTAAAAAACACAAACAAAATCATCGTCATTATTTGAAAATGAAATATATAATAGCTCTTAGATTTTGGAAAGCAACATGAAATGGAGCAACACGAAACGGTAGGTTTTTTGGCAGTTGCGCTATATTTATAGATTTGGATTAACCAGCCCTCAGACAATTTACTAAATTTTGTTAAATACTATATATATAAATTTCAAAGGTTCTAAATTTTGGTAATTAAATTTTAAATCTTTTCAAAACAAGATAAACACATACTGAATTATCAATATATGTCTTTTCAAATAAATCATAAATACCAAAATCTATTCAATTTAAATCATTTGTATTGTAAACATTAAATGAAATATTTATTAACCAATATGAAATTTGGAGTTAAAAAGGGGAGCTAACACTCCATTTTAGTTATATATCAGTTATGTTAACTTGTCGAATGTCTAAATATAAATGTGAACCGTGTGGATATAATCCTTTCACCTACTATATAATAAAAAAAGACAAAAAATGAAATTATCTTTATGAAATTCCGTTGATTTATTGTCAAAACGTAAAACAGACAGTCAATTTACTAGAAATTGGTTCAGCTAGAGAATTAATAAGAAGTAGTGGATTCGGAAACTCGGATTCGGATATTTGCATGCAACAAAGATGTTGTTCAGGACGTTGTCTGCAGAGGCAAAACAAATGTTTGTCAAAGACGTAGGTCAGGTGCTAAGCAATATTTGGATGTTTGAAGATAGATTTCGCATGTGTGTTCAACAACACGTACAGTTTTTAATTCAAATGTGTATCAACGATTTCCCACACTTGACCAATTTTTAAAGAGTATTCACGTTATCATTTATGCGTTTGGCCATTATTGAGTTATTGACAATGCTCAGGTCACTAGTAATAACATGGCCAGCTTGTTTAATATATGAATGAGAGACTAGCACATATGCAATCAGGAGGTTAAGACTTGAAGTCAGAACCGAGATTTTGAAACACGTGTTTATTAAAAAAGTCTGCCACGATAATATGGTATAGGTATAAGATATGATATTATATTATAATCAATGAAATAAAACACTTTAATGGTATCATTTTCGAAAGTATTAAATGTTGATAACCTCCCAGTCATGAGACAAAAAAATCATGACAATCCATCTTTGAAATATTGTCTTAATAAACACAATATTTATCCGTGGATAATCTCTCTTTGACAAGTCAAAACTTCATACTAGTCATTTTTGACATATTGTCTGTTTATGGACAAAATTTCGTGATACAAAGTCATGGTATGTTGTCTTTGGGAAAATATGTCATTGGACTATATTTTGCATAACACCTGTTTCACATGTGACACCAGTCGTGTTGTTCTAGTATGTATAAAAGCCGGAAATTAGTTGTTTTTTGGTAATTTCTCAATCGATAAAAACGTTACCTTCTTTAACATTGTGTGGTCAAAACTGCACACAAAAGTCTCAAACTTACTAGTGATTCGGAATCTGTGTCGAAAATAAATAAAGAGTATCATATCAAATGTACTTTTCATGAGTGCATATAAATTTGAATTTGTGAATAAAACACAGATCATTTATGACTTGATTTGATAGAATTGAATTGCTGTTAACTAGTATACATTCGTCGTTCGTCTGTCAATAAACTAGCTTACATATTTTCACATATTTATTGTAAGATAGAATTCTTAAAATTCGTTTCACATTTTGTCATAAAGCTGACTATATAGTATATATTTTGCTCATTGTAAAAGGCTGAAATCTGCTTTATTGTTCGATTCTGTAGAAAAAGTTACTCATCGGTAATCATTCCAACAAATTTTTCTCAGCAGCAAAAATGAAAAAGCTCATTGTATATAGTATTTACCTTTAGGGTATTGCAGACGTCAAAAAATGCCTGTCATCCAACAATAACGCAATTGAAAAATGTGAAACCACAGTAAAAGAAAGTACAGATAAAATTTTGGAAAACATTGATATGCTTAAGGCTAATCAAGCGTCAAATAACTTTGAAACGACTGAGCGGCTGAACAAGATAGGTATATATTCATATTCGTTTCACTCTATATACTATATGTACGCTCTTAAATTGAGACATACTACACAGACCAAACATGTTGTCATAGTTTTCATTCTGTTATTTGTTTTTTATATTGAATTTCTATTTAGACTGATGTAAACAACTACTATACATTTCATAAAATATAACATATATGTCATAGATCCTTGCATCAGATGATCGAATCGTGTATTTATCTTAGATTCATTTCAATAATTTTGGTTTAAGCACCTAATATAATGAATAGTAAAATAACAAAAATACCGAACTCCGAGGAAAATTCAAAATGAAAAGTTCCTAATCAAAACGGAAAGTCCCTAAAAAGAAAACAGTCCATGATTTAAAGGTGTCGATAAGATTTCGGGAAAAAGCGATAATGAACGTTCATCGTCTTGTTTTACTGTTCTCTTTCACTGACATCTTGCTAATGTGACCACGTCCTACATCTTCAATTATTTTCATTTTATATTCGCGTAGAATTATCTTTAGAATCAGACACTTATAATTAGTATGAAAAAAATCCCGTTCAGGACAACTTGTTAATTTATGTTTGAGCGCCTCTCCGTATTGATACATTTCAAATTTACATTTACATTTGCAATGTATCATACATTATCTTACTTCCTATACATTTTTAGGAATATGATTATTTAAAAGCAACCGCGTGGAGACCGTGTATATTTCATATGAGGTTAGTAGGCGTGGTTTATTTCAATACAGGGTTAGTAGTGGTGTAAGTTCCTTTGTAAAACAACACGGTGTTGAGGAAAAAATTGAAAAGTTTCAACAAAGAAAGAAATTGATGATGGACGATTGAAATAAATTCATAAAACACATTAAAAGCTTACAAGTAGTTATTGTTGGCATTTGTTTTTGTATAGACCAATGGAAGTAGGTTCTTAATATTGAAGACTTGATCACTTTGATAGGCCACTAGTCTAAATACTACATGTTAAGATAGTCAGTAAGATAAATTCGTTACACAGTGTGCTAATGAACTAATACGATATATATGGGTCAGTAAATTCCATATGGAATTTACTTACCCCCATATATATCGTATTAAGTCACTAGCACACTGTCATAACTAAGTATATTTCATAATAGAAACGTTGGTTACAAAATACTGTGAATATTATTATTATGTTAAAATATTTTTTAGAGCAAATGTTACATGAATTCGATAGTACTGCCTTTTCTGAAAAGTATGAAAAATCTTCAGACTTATTAAAAGGTGAGGCGTTAGACATTTATATTATAGCTCAACAATTTAAATAATAATGATAAACTTTCGCCTTTTGCGCCTTCTGGATTAACGACAGTTGGTTTATGTTTTAACGGATATATTCATTGTATTTGAAGGAAAATTTGTACAGAGATGTTTTTACCTTTTTAAGTATAATTACACGACATGAGTAGAGAGTTGTATATTTTATGCAAACAGTCGCGTGTATAAGTATGCTTTCGGATCACGTTTTTTTTTATATCAAAGTCATTATGTAAATGAAAATAATTTATGAAACAGTTCTGACCAGAAGTTGACAAATTGCCTTTAGATAAAATAACAACTTATGCATATTGAAATAACGTGAAGTGTGCTTATTTCCCGTATAATTTTCTTCGTATATAGCTTTAAACATTTTTGAAATTGATCGAGCTGTGTTGTTATCAAACATGATGGTGTCAACATCAAGCCCACGTTTTTATACAAAGGACAAAACTGTATGATATAAAAAAAAATCAATTTGTTCATTAAGTGAAATAAAAATCATATATATTTGGATACATATACAATTTAGGAGGAGAGGAATGTCTTGTACTCTGGCAACTTGCAACTCCAGAAAACTGGAATGCAGTGGAAATTGACCAGATGCTGACAATGTTTGTAGATCGATTTAAAGATCTCTAAGTGAAGATTAAATTCGTACGGAGAGGGTCATTACTGATAATGACCACTGTTCCCGCCAAAGTTGCAAACGATTCAACAGACTTTCATTCTGCTGTGAAAGCCTTTTTAACAAGAATGGTCGAAGTTTGCCAAATTGATACAACTGTACCCTGTAATGTTGAAGTTACGTTGCATATACTCAACAGTAATGAATGTACGTATCTCAATATCCAAACAATTAATTCACTTTAAATGCAGTAGTCTTTAATTACCTTAAATACATTTCATCTTTGTAACTGCCAGAAATAAAAGTTGCAGAAACATTAACGACAGCCTGTATTATTAGTTTCTGTTACTTATATAAACAAAGGCAAAATATTATTGAAATACATGTCACACACAATTAAAAAATACATATACACTTAAATCATGGGATGATTAAGGTATATCGAATATTTATGAAGAAGGTAAACACGAATAATTAAATATATTACGGATTACAAATGTGTCGAGTCGATTGGATCACAACACAGAGATGTCAGTATATATTCAGGAAACTGCCGGGGTATATATAACGTTTTTTAACACCAATTGGAACCTCAACAACTTTATCATAACGAACGTTATTTATGTGACGTAGTCTCAAGCTATACAGAAACTTAAAGAACGTTAGAGGTTCGCAGAGGGGAAATAATGACGTGTATTCGTCTATAGTATGTTTTTAATTTAAAATCACGTGATTTACACATGAAATACTTAATTAATGTCTTAAAGTCTTATTACAAATTAATGTATTCATGATAGAATAATTTTCACAGCAAATTACAAAATCCTTCACGTATGCGGAAAATATCAGGTTTGATGATTCAATATTTTTGTTCTCAAAAAAAGTCATAATACATAAAAAGTCACAAACATACAAACAGTATACATGAAATCTAAAATCTTGATTGGAAAAATATTCTTTACGAAAATAATATATGTTTGAAATACTTGCTTTTGAATGAATTACTCAAAATATTAAGAAACAATTAACAAATACTGAATATATATAATGCATGGTGAATGTTTAACAAGTATGTGGTACTGGAAAACAAACATTAAGGCAGGGATAATCCGTAATATACGTGTAATTCAGGTTTCAGACAGGGCATATAATGTGACATTCCCGGCTTATAGGGTTTATATCCCTTTCGCCTTCGGCTCAGAGAATACAAACTCTAAGCCGGGAATGTCACATTATATACCCTTTTTGAGACCTGAATAACATCACAACTTTAACATGCAATTGGAAAATTCCTCTTTCATATGCCCTTTAATTTCGTATGTGATATCAATGTATATGTTAGCGTGTTCATTTACCAAAATTAAATATAACACTTTACTAATTGTATGTTACAGCGTTAACTTGGCGCTTAATTTAGGAGAGGGTGTACAAGCCCTATATTGAAGATTTTTTAACTATCATATTTTCAAATATGTATGGACAAAAGCAGATAGAATATATGATAACGAAACCAAAACGAAAACCCAAATTCAATGTTTATCAAAAGAAAAAGAATTCTAGTGATCAATCTACGGTATACATTATCAAGCAAATGTATTACCATAAAATTAACCTTACAAAAAAAACCAATTTAATATAACTACTAGAAATAAATAAACCACCGATAAAATATTTAACCTAGGTAGGACCAGGCAAAAAGATTGTGTTTATTAGTTGTTTAAGATCAAATACAAGCCATACAATGATAAACATTTTAGTAGTCACTAGAATCAAATCGAAATAAGAGGTTATTGTGGAAATATGACTCTACATAAAAGTGGCATATGACATATTGTGACGGCAGTGAATTCAGTGCTGTTCAAATAATTCGCTTGCAGGCAATTCAAAAGATATGCTCAGTCTATGTTCAGCCTGTTCACTAGTTGTTATTTTCATGTACAAAACAAGAACATACTTAATTTGCTGAAAAAGTAACAGTATTGGATAAATGCAAGCCAAATATCTGAATGTAATGAATTAACAGCAAGAAAACAGCTAAACAAACCCTTAACCTCTTAACACGACTTAATACATTTAGGTTCAAACATTTTAGATGTTGTTAAGGTCGTAATGGCCGTTTAAGACTTTCAAAATTCGTTTACTAATGCTCTTGATTAAGATTTTAAGTTAAATGTTGCTTTATTATTTCGTCGTTAGATTGCATTCATATGTTGAATACTACTCATTTCCCTTTAATCTATTCATACACATATGTTGAGTTGAAATCAGTAATATTAAGCAGATTTCATTCGGTAAAGTCATATAATCATACATTTAAGGGTGGAATTAATAAAAGCAAAACAATATGGTCGTATAATGACTGAAACTATCAAAATGTGTGATGGAATACGTATGATCAATTGCTATCTTATATGATAATGTCAATTTTTCTTCTTCTTCTGTTTGTTGCGAAGCTCTCTGAGTGTATCTGTCGTTATTTAAAAGGTTTTGGCCAGATATTTACATTTGGAATATTAATGGTATAGCTAAAGCTTAGTATATATTTGAAATACAACATACTACTGTAGTAGATATTTCCGAATTTTTTGTAAATTTATTTTTGTTTTCGTTTCTTTTAGTGAACGTGACCTACAGTTTATCAAACAAACCTACAGAACATAAATTTGTTCAAACAGAAGGTATGTCGAAAAAATTATATAATTTATTCTAGCTTACATACAGCGATATAGTTTTGATCGATCAATATAACAGAAATAATCTAACACTTATCGATATCAATTAGCATTTCTCTTTTCTTTTCCTACAGATGTTTGTTGGGCCAACTTTGTACTGTCATATCTGATAACCTATATTGACGATTTTAAATACTGTTAAAGAACTTTTATTCGTGGGGTACCAATTTTCGTGATTTTCGTGGATGGCTTTATCCACGAATTTAACTGTCCAACGAAATATAATAACTGTTGTCCAATTCCAGACATGGAAAGATCCCCATGTAGGTTTGATTACATGGATACGGTCATATAAACCAACGTACTATGAACTAAATATACATTTTTTTTTGTACAACTTCAGACCAGATTTTACCCATTTAATCTTTAAAAATTGTAAAATGTACGACTGTTAATATTTTAATTCTCATGAGGATTAATTTTTGATCGATGAAAGTCAGATTTCCGGTGATAATGAAATGTTCCTTTTTACATAATTCTCATATGAAAAAAAAATTTTGATTTCATTTTGGGCTTGCTTTTTTATGTCATAATAATTGATTCTACAATTCAAAATACTATGAATTTGTTAGTAACGAAGGGCGAACAAGTGAGTGAAAATGAACATCTTATTTAACAATGCCCCATAAATCATTATAAAACAACATACGATTAATATCACGAATATTCGATTCTGAGGTCTTCAAATTCGTCATTCGATTTTTTTTCTTCAGAAAACTAAAATCCACGAATTTAAGAACCCACGAACATGTAACTTTTGCTGAAACCACGAAAATTGATACCCACGAATAAAAATACTTTCGCAGTATGCAAATTAGATTGTCTTGTGCCTTTTTCTGTCTGCCCTTTGTTTTAACTATGTTCATAGCTTCAAAAGTTTGATATGTTACTAGTATTTAGCTAGTTTGCTTGTGATTATGCATTTGCAAGGTCTATCGCCTTCTGAAAAACATTGACCAGACTTTTCGAACAAAATTAAATTGTCGTAAAAAGATGTGTGTATATATAATTACTCTAAATATCAGCACAACAATGTAAAATCTGCAAATTTGCGGAAGCAAATTTTTTTTCTTCCCTCGCCGGGATTCTGACTCATGCTATTCAGATATCGAGACAACACCGCCTGCACTGTGTTCAGCGCTCTAGACCACTCGGTCACCTAGACTGAACTTAAATTCAGCTTTCGGTGGCCTAGTGTTACCTTTCCTCGTCAGTAAAATCTAGAGTTGTAACACAGTACATGATATATTAGGCATGAAGATGGAATTGATTGCAGATTAGTTAAATTATCTATCGTAAAGGATCGTAAGATGCAGTCACAGAAATAATTATTTGATAAGTACGTCTAACCAAGTGACAACTCTACGACAGATTCATCCATTGGATCACCAGTGAAGGTGATACACGGCTGAACACACATATTATATTCATAATTACTCTAAATATCAGCACAACAATGCTAAATCTGCAAATTTGCGGAAGCAAATTTTTGTTCATAAGAGATGAATATATACACATCCTAATATGTATAAGGAGTGACTATGAAAATCAAAACTATATTATAACTTATAGTATACAGTTAAATCTAAATACAAGCATAATACTCCTATTATTCTGATGAATGATTTCCCCTCGACATGTGTATGGTTTTCTAAGAAAACTGTACTTTTCTGTCAAAATTATACAGATGTTAAACTGGAAGTAACAATCTCCCGTGAGATTTCTGATTTCTTTATGTTTTATCGTTAAGTTGCACGACAGACAACGCACTTTTCAAATCAAACAATGTTTTCTTGTCTATTTTGATCTGAAATAATCATTCAAAATAAAGGGAACACAAAGAGAAACATAATTCGTGTTAATTAATTGCTTTGTTGATTGTAGCCGACGGAAACGGCAACATGTCATATTCTTATGCAGCAAAGATACAGGATAATGAGATAGATGTATATAGCCTGCTTTGTGCAAGACATAAACACTAAATCTATCTTAATCTTGCCAACCAATTCACGAGGTAACTAAACCGCAGAAAGAATATCACACTATTTAAACGCATTATTCTGAGTTCGATCTGGCCATTATTTACTCTTATTTGTAAATTCAACATGCAAAGTGGAGAAACGGTAAATACCTTTTTAAAAGTCCTCGGTTTTAATTAGTCGAAAAACAAACAAATGACATCCAATACTTAAGGCGACCACGCTACAACGAACCACAGAGGCGTTCTCGTTTTATAGGAACAGCTGCATAAATTGTCAGAATGCTTTTCAAAAGTTTGACAGATTGATATCGGGTGCTTCTATTCCAATTCCGTTTTTCAATCAACTACAAAAACAAAAATGTTTATTTTCTCTTTGCTTTTTCTGACCAAATTCAACTGGCTTTGACAATCTATTGACGTGATAGTTATGAATTCTTACTCAGAAATTAAGTAAGATTGAACACGATATAGGAGCGACACCGGATATTTGCACTAGCTGAGCAGGGAAATGAGAGGTTGTACAATATAAGCGGCCGTACATATCAACAAATAAAATGCCGTATACTATCGAACCTTTGTCTCTGTTATTAGCATTACTTTTAAAGACAATTAACAAACATTTTGGTCTTGTGCATCTATAGTGGGTAATAATTGAAAAATAGGAAATAATATTCAATATTCAATCTTTAAAATAATTAAACCTGCTACTTTTCTTGATCTGAAATAATCGGTGCTTCTTTTTTCCGAAACTAGATGGTAGTTTTCCATATATCCAGATTTAATTTATGCTGATGTCTAACATTCCTAAATAATTTGGAGAACAAGTAATTTCCAATCATAAAATTATACATATCTTAAGACACGTGTAATAATTACAAATGCATAAAAAATTGAAATCAATACCTGAGATAACAAAATGTTGCAACCTCTCAGCGCTTCAGCTAGTACCAATATCCGGTTGCGCTGCCATACGGTGATAAAGAAGTATCTACATATCTACCAAAGCTATTATTCTTTCAATGCCCTCATAAGACTGATGTTTGAGAGTCGGGATGTTGTTTACAGAATGGAGAATAATGAACCAATACAACAGAAGAATGGACCAAATAAATAAAGATAACAGAAAAATAGGCAGACCAAATAAAAAAATAAGAATAATTGGTTGCAAAAATATAAAGAATAGAGATAAATGGGCCAAAAAAAACAAAGAATAGAGAAAAATGACTAAAACATTTAAGAAAACAGAAAGAAGATCCCCATCCAGACCCACATATATGTATGGCTTTCCAATCTTTATTGAAGAACGTACCTGGTGCAGGTTATTCAAGTAAACACGAGTTTTGCGGACAATCATACCATACGGTTTCCTTTCTATTAGACTTATGTTATCATTTCTTTTAATGTTGCATTTATTTGTAATTTTCCGGTATTCAACTTTCCAGACTTTATCCTGAGTGGTCTGTAGACCCTGACATGCATACGTTTTGGGTATTCCATATAAATGTTTTATATCTATTGTTATATTCATTACATAATTATGTAGATGAATTAACATCGACAATGTGCATGTATTGTAAATGATTGTCAAACTCATGAGGATACTTCAGAGGATTCCGATACAAAACAAATTTATAAAAATCAATCGGATTCTGGTATTTACTTATAAACACAATTTGCTGAATAAACATATATTACAGTTAACACAGTTATATTCAGTAAAATATTTGGGAAGACAGAAAAGTATGTGAATTCCTTTGCGTTCGCAACAAACAGAAGTCTACCAGAGATGGCAAAAACTTATCGGTTAATGAATAGCATGAGGGGTGAAAAGTTTTTTTCTTAATTTCATTTTACACTATTCAAGTTTATGTTATGTTACGTAAATACTGCAGTATAGCAATATCTTATAAAAGTGGAAAATAATAAATAAAAACAACAACATTATATATTTTGTCAGTTAATTAATCGTGCTATATCAGTTTTCTTATGTTAATTATATAAAATTATAATCATATCAAAATACAAAATATAAATAAAAGGCTTATTGACAGGGCATCAAATATTCTAGTAATTGTGGACAAACGTCCGTTTATAGTTGTTATTGAGGACACAAAGTTGTGCAGTCATGCATTTCATATGGATTGTGTGGATGAGTTTATAGGCGAATTGTCTTTCATAGTTTTATTTTAAATCCTTACTTTTAAAACAAACTTTCGTGGAAAGACTTACCTTAGAACTTCTCTATTTGTTTTATCGTGTAAGGTAGTAATACTGATGGTATAAATTGCATGGGATCGATATAAAGATTTAATTAATTAATGTATTTGTATATCTTTTTCAGTCGAAGACCCTTCTACAACCCCTTACCTACCAGACTTTGATGATGGGTCACCTATGTAAGTATATATAATATCATAATAATAGAATAATTGTAAGTTATGGTTTAACTTCCGCTAAGTAGCAATATCTACGACGTGCATGGACATGGTGGAAAATCCCGGTTATAAATTGTAATTGAATTATTTAACAAAAAAAAGAAAATGCAACTTATGTCCCAAGTTGGGTCTAGGGAAAAATAGTTCTGCAGTATCAAACTCGAATACTACTTATATTTCTTGGATAACCGTCCTCGATTACTTTTTGGAAAAACGTTGTCTGATCAGTAATAGGTAGTTTTTTGTCCTTTTTTCTTGTAAAATGTTTGTTGTGTTTGCAAATGAATACACACAGTTTTAAACTGTTTTTGGAACGAACCATTGATTGCGTCAATTCAATATTGATCATTAGTAGTAACAATATAGGCTAGTTTCCTTATTGGATGCTTTATACGTTTGTAATAAAGTTGTACCTTGATTTTCATACGTATTAAAAAATAAATTCCTCATATTAAATACGAATGAATTGAATATGCAAGATTTCAATGTATCCATACGAACGAACGACAATTAAATAACGGCGTAAGGACAAAACATGAAAAGGTCGTAATAAATGTTGTTTATTTCAAGTATAAATTTCTTTCATTATTCATAAGAAAATTTATCTCTTTAGGTATGGCGATGATACCATATTTTGTTGCAGTTGTCTTCAAAGCAACAAACAAGTTGTAATACAATCATATTGTCTCGATTGTTCAGAACCGATATGTGAGAAATGCGGAAGTCTACATGCAACATTCGCTCAGCCTCATACTATCACTTCTAAAGTAAATGAAGATATTGTATATCAGTCATCGTTAACAGTTTCAAAGTTTTGTTCAGTTCATAAAAATCAAGTAACCAACAGTTTTTGTACTCAACACGATGCTCTGTTGTGTGATACATGTGCAATAGATGGTCATAATAGCTGTATGTCCGTCCTGTCAATTCAAAAAGCTGCAGAAAATGTAGCAGAGGGAGCAATCATGAGTGATCTAGAGTATAGATTGCACAACCTTGGAATTGTAATTGAATCGTTGATAACCACAGAGGAAAAAAATATATTACATGTAAATGCAGAGAAAGATAAAGTTCACAAAGAAGTGAATAGCATCAAACAAAGAATATGTTTACATCTCGATAGACTTGAAAGAGAATTTGCCGATAGGTTAACTGATGTAGCAGAAAGAAGCAAGTTAAGCCATAAGTATTATTTACCGTCAAAGCTACGTATCACAAAAACATTGCAAAATGACATGGAATCAACAAACACATTCGAATCTGAGTCGGACATTTTCAAAGCACTGAAGATTTTAGATGGAAACGTGTGTAGGCAGGAATCGGCAATTCGAAATTTTCTAAAAGATGTGCAGTTTAGACGTCTTGAATTTAACCCACTAGAAATGGAAACTATTGAAATATTTTTACCAAAACTGGGAAGTTTAACAGTTTCAAACACCCCAATAACGTCGTTAGATGTTCGAGGTCAATTGCATTTGGTTGGAAAAAGGGGAGGGAACATTCTTTTTCTAGACTCTTTCAAATCTGACGATATTGGATGTTCAGTGGGTTCGGGATGCTTTATAACCGAAAGCAAACTATTATTTACAAATTTTGAGGGTAAGTATAGTCTTCATATATGCGACAGGCATGGATTGAGATGCACAATGATTAAGCTTGATGGTGTCCCATTGGATGTTGCGACATACAATTCAACCCTTGTACTAGTAACTATTCGTAACAGAGGTATACGGATTATTAATGTCGACACTAATATGTGTGGACGATATATTTATCTTGGAATTTTTTTGGCAATACAGTGTGAAAATAGAAATATTTGGACCAGTACTAGTGAAGCAACAATTTACAGAATTGATATTGAGGGACACCTTCTGCAGAGTTTTAATGTAGGCTTTGTTGCTAGACAAATTGCTTTGAACATTACCGGGGAACACGTGTTTTATTCGCCTTTAACTTCAGATAAAATATTCACCTTGTCAACAGACGGACAACAAGCGCTCTTTTATACTTGTCCAGAAAAAACTACTGTTCATGGGCTAGCAGTTGATTGCAACGGCAATGTGCTAATTGCGGATAAAATTCAAATTGTATTTGTAGCATATCGCAAGATGGAAAGAATATAGAAACTATTCTCAGTATAGATGATGGTATATCGAAACCCGACCACATTCAATTGAATAGTAAGACCAATGAATTGCTGGTGCTTAGTGTAATGAAAGGATCTATTCAGATATTCAAACTGATTTAAAACTTCGTGGGAAAACGTTGTTCGATTGAAAATATTAATTGACGCAGGAACTTAATGAGTTTATTTGATTATAACCTATCAAGAGTCTTTAAATAACCTAGACTACGCTGATTACACGGCGTAAATGAACCTCATTATATATATGAGAACCACACAGACGTAATTATATTTGAATAGAAACTAAATCAACATTCGTATTCATCTAATTGAGATGTCACAGATTATATGTCTGATAGCTGTGAATAGTGTATTATTGTACATAGGTATGGTTCAGGGGCTTTGCAAATTTTGACATAAATTAATGGGTTTTTTTTCTATTGTAATCGTATTTCTGTACCCAAATTAGTATGTGAAGCTCTCCTACTTCTCGTACCAGAACATTGACTTAAAATAAACCGAGTAAGAACACTGATAACCGTCTGTTCCTTGATTTAGATATGTATATAAGTTAAATAATTACAACAAAAGAAGCGAATTTTTTTTTAATGATGCGTCTGTGCTACCGTCTTATGCATGTGTAATTGTGTGTATGTTTCCAAGCTCGTTCGCTACGCCCGTGTCTAAATGACGTTTAACATTGTATATAGATAAATCTGCGCATAACTGAAAATAATCAAGTCAGCGAATTGGTACCACAAATTACGTAAACCCTTTAGGTGATTTTTAAAAATACAGATGTAGATTGTATATTTTGTTACAATGATGTTTTCTTAAAGCGCGGTAATTAAAATACGACACATATAAACTCATTAGTTCTTGGAATAAACATTTTCTTTCAGGTTATTAATTCAACCTTGTAGATATTTGCATGTTGTATTTATTGTCACTAACTTTTATTTCAGCAGTTTAACACACAACTTAACATGTATAGCCATCAAGTTTTTAACACTGATGATACTATATCAAGGCGTTTCTTATGCTGTGCTTGGCACAAGATCATTCTTTCCTCGGACTGCTAATGACAGAAAACACATAGGCGGAGTACTGGTTGATAATTAAGTCTTTGAATACATACAAGCACACTCACACACACACACTTTGATAACGTGACTGCTTTAAACCAGGAGCCTAAGATCCAATGGTTGTCGCGGGTTGCCGTTTATCATAATAGTTTGTCGTTTATTTGTGTAGTATAATTTTGTCGTCCCGTGCATTTGCAATTGTCTATATATATATATATGGAGTTTATGCAATGGCAAAGCCGTGCGTTGAACTCTAATTGTTCACAAAAGTTGTTAATGAATAGCTTTTTCATAAAGGAACTTCTGCAAAAACAAATCACACTTATTAAGATTTATCATTACAACTACCAGGTATACAGATTAAGGGGATCATAATGAGGAGAGTTTTAAGAGGTGTTTGTCGTACAGTTGATTTTCTTTCTGGAATTTTCAAGAACCCTTTGCAGTAACAGGTTTAAGTCAAGCAATCATCAGCTAAAATGCATTCAATAATAAATGAATTGATTAACTAACACAACAAAGCGCTGGATTACTGAACATTTTCGAAAAAATAGTGTCAGAAAAAAAGTAGTTCATTGAGTTTCACCATAGCAACTGTTCTAGTAGGTGATAATCTCTTTTCTTAAACTTTGACTCCCATTGTTGAAGATTACAGTTCTGCACTTAATGCTTATGAATAGTTGAATGATTTGTTTCCATTGAGCAGAGCATAAAATGTTTTTAAAGTATAAATATCAGTCAAAGACGGCTCAAATCGGTACATAAATCTGAATTTCCAGAACACTAGTATATATTCACATCATCCTTATAATAAACGTTTCTCGATTTAAAATGTGTTTATTACTTTTCATGAAGGCTGCAATTGTATTACATATTTCCTGTCGTGGCAGTGGTTTTTTTAAGGACTGTTGTGTTTTTGGTATTTTTTTTTTTTTTTTTTTTTTTAATTTTCTGTACACCATTCATCAATTCGAAACAGTTTGCTCGTATTTTCCAAGTGATAGCATGCTTAGCCTATATTTTGTTTTGACAGAGTGACCTGGTTTATTGGTTGGTGCAAACTAAATTACACGATTTTGACATAAATTATTTATAAGTGCTAGTTTATTCAAATAGGCAAGGTGAGCAATAGAAAACGAACGATAAGCGCATGATCAAAAAATTAATTTAAAGAATTTGACTCATCACTTGCACAGGACAAAATCTAATTCTTTTAACCTAGCTGTTACTATATTGCATTCATCTTGTCCGTTGTTCTAGTAAACATTTTCGTCACATTTTTTTAGGTTCTAGTAAACAAACTGACTTCATTTTTATTAGCAGCTTTACAGTGATGAGTTGTAACTTGTGAGCACTGTTTCCAAACTATGAAAACTATACATTGACCAATGAACAATAAAAACAAGGTCAAGGTCAGCTTAAACTTGCAAAACAGATAGGTACACCTTACAAGCATTCCATACACCAAATGTAGTTGACCAATTGCTAATAGTATCCAAGAAATATACCAAACTATGAAAACGTAACAGTGACCAATGAACCATGGAAATAGGGTCAGGGTCAGATAAACCTGCCAGGTAGACATGTACAACTTACAATCATGCCGTGCAACACATATAGTTGACCTACTGGTTTTGGAATTTGAGAGAGACTTTACCATGAAAACTTAACATTTACTATTGAAAATGAGGTCAAGGTCAGATGAAACTTACCAGACAGACATGTACACCTTAAATTCATTGCATACACCAAATATAGTTGACCAATTGCTAATAGTATCCAAGAAATATACCAAACTATGAAAACGTAACAGTGACCAATGAACCATGGAAATAGGGTCAGGGTCAGATAAACCTGCCAGGTAGACATGTACAACTTACAATCATGCCGTGCAACACATATAGTTGACCTACTGGTTTTGGAATTTGAGAGAGACTTTACCATGAAAACTTAACATTAACTATTGAAAATGAGGTCAAGGTCAGATGAAACTTACCAGACAGACATGTACACCTTAAAATCATTGCATACACCAAAAATAGTTGACCTATTACTTATGGTACATGTATTATTAGAAAAAAAAACTAGACGAAAAAGTTAACATTGACCATTGAACTAAAAAATGAGGTCGATGTTAGGTGAATTCTCTCCGACGGATATGTAGACCTTCAAAGGAACTAATATACCAAATATAGTCATCCTATTACTCATAAGTGAGAAATTCAAATGACAAAAAAACAATTTAGCAGTGCCCGAACCATGAAAATGAAGTCAATGACAATCCACATATGAAAGACGGAAACTGTGTAAGATAAGACACATCTATACTAGGTATGAAGCATCCAGGTCTTCTTCCTTCTGAAATATAAAGCTTTATACAAATAGTTTACGCTGTCGCCAGATAGCTCAGATGTTCTGTCGCCGGATAGCTCAGATGTTAATTTCTAAATTTGCAGTATTTTCAACAAATTTGTTATAACTGCCCAATGAAAGACCTCGCTACGTTCGGTCTTTCATTTGATCAATCCTGGCACCCCTCGCCGTGTTATACGACAGTAAAAACCTTACATTTTCTGACTTATATACTGTTAAAAAATGCAAAGATTAATCATTTGCAAGAAATTGTATCACATTTTACAGATCACATTAAAGTGGGAGATTTTTGTCTTAGTTATTTAAGAGAATTATAATCCCTGTCTTCATGAATTAAGTACGAGCGTTAGCGTATAACCACTCCCAACTCCTCAATTATACGGTGTAACAAAACTCACTTATCAAGATATGAACTTTGGTAATCACTGTTCAGTATAATCAAACATGGTCTGTAATTGCATAAAACAACGAAGAAATGAATTGTTTCTCTTGATGAAAAATACAAGTTATTTTGATAAGCAATTTAATATATTGACCTTTTAAAATTGGAGCTCTGTTTTTTCTCTTGTTTCATATCATTTTTACCGCGGAAAACAACTAACAGTTTGAGGAATATCACACAAATAGGTTATAATATCTTGTTTGAATAAGATACCCCAAATGTGATATACATATATTGTTCAAAAAAGCTTCTTGTGATTCACGGTAAAATATTAAAGTGCAAATGAATAAATAAAAGAGTTTTGGTTAGCAACTTTTCTGAATACCCAAATTGTTCATGAGTTTGATTTCTTGGATAAAGCTGCTTTTCACAGAGATCAATCTAACAATTTATTAATTTTCTGGAAAAGTCGCAAATATGAACTAAACAAATGCACTTGTTAATACTTTGGTCAATTCAAAAATTATGATTGTTCGCAATGGAAATTTATATCCCAGTTGGGTTATCATACCTTAAATGGGTTAATATGACCTATTTGGGCGATTGTCTACAGCCTATTTAAAACGAACTTATATAAAATAATTGTGTTCTCTCTTTTTCCTAGCACTACAATTTTTCTTCCAAGAATTGAAAATCAGTATAAAATATTTAAGCCCTTCCACAATGAGATAAAATTTGACTGGTTTTAAAAGTGTTGTAAAAAGTTTTGCATTATCAATTTTATTTAAAATTTTCCTTTTTATTATTGGTGTCTAAAGTTAAACGACGCGTTAATTACATTTTCTTGTACCAGTATTTAAATTTTTATAAATGGAGGAAAGGATTGTTTCTGCTTTCAACCTTTAAACAAGAGTGTACACGCTGAAATGTCTCGCCTGCTTTACTTACCATTGATTTTATGTTGATAGTCCTAAATAAAGTTTAACTACAAGTATTACACAAACTTAGCATGATCCAAGAAGATAAGGTCAAGGTCAGATAAACCCAAGCCGGAAATATATGTCACACCTTACAATCATTCCATACACTGAATATACTTCACCTATTGCTTATAGTATACAAGAAACAGACCAAACCATGAAAACATTATATAGACCATTGAACCATGAAAATAAGGTCAAGGTCAGATGAACTCTGACAGACATACATGTATACCTTACCATCATTCTATGGATTAAATATAGTTGACATATTGCATATAGTATCTAAGAAACAAACCTAAACAGGAAAACTAAACATTGACCAATGAACCATCAAGGTCATATGATACTTGCCAGACAGACATATACAGCTAACAATAATTCCATACACCAAATAAAGTTGACCTATTGCTTATGGTCTTAAGAAAAACAGACCAAAACACAAAAACTTAACATTGAGCAATGAACCATGAAAATGAGGTCAAGGTCAAATAAAGCCAGCCAGACTGACTACATATTTCCATACAACAAATATAGTTGACCTATTGCATACAGTATAAGAAAAACAGATCAAAACACAAAAACACAACTTGAACCACTGAACCATGAAAATTAGGTCAAGGTCAGATGACACATGCCAGTTGGACATGTACACTTTCCATTCCATATACCAAATATAGTGAATCTTTTGCTTATAGTATCCGAGATATGGACTTGACCACGAAAACTTAACCTTGTTCACTGATCCATGAAATGAGGTCGAGGTCTATAAACAAAGTATGAGCATCCAGGTCTTCTTACCTTCTGAAATATAAAGCTTCTAAGTAGTTAGTTAGTGCCGCTGCTGCCCCAGAACACTATCCCTATGTCTCGCTTCTTGGACAGAAATCACAAGCTCAACAAAAACTATAAATGATTAAAAAATTGTCCCGTAAAACCCTATTGGTCTATTAACAAACTGCAGTTTGCATTTTAATCAAGAAAAATCATGACCTTACAACTGCTATTATATTATGCCTTGCGGGAAATAATTCCATATAGGTTGATAAGGTTATAGAATAGTAAACCTACCTACAATTTTAAAACATTGCTGAAAATGGGTCTTTTATGGTACAAAAAATCCTGTCTTCTGTCATTTTGCATTGTCAAAACTGATCCAAGATAAAGAAGATACAAAAAGGTATACAAAAATCAATGAAATCAAGCAAATGACATACTTTGGTGAAAATTCATGGAAGATTTAAGAAATGCAATAATGCCCGAAACTTTTGGAGAAAAACAAATATATGTTAATATCAAGCTTATCAAACAAAAGTTGATAAAGTACACTGAAATGTCTTTCCTCTTTAACTGATAACAAACAAATGATGTGCTGAAAGTAATTGAAATCAACGTAATATATCCCCAGTCAGGTCTAATGAACCATGTTTACTTTATCAATGATCCGTCTATAAATTATATCAAGGTTAGGCGAACCCTATCAGATATGTACACCTTATCATCCAAAATATACTTTAACAATTTTAACGATATTCCGAACACCAAGGTTTTTCTATCCAAAGGCATAGACTGCCTATAAAGCTGTTTTTTGTTCATCTTTTCCGAATTTTCGGTTTTTAATGCTCTTCAAATTCTTTTTTGATTTGGCCTTCCAACTGTTTTGATTCAAACAACACTGATGAGTCTCATGTAGATGAAACGTGCATCAGGCATACCATAGAAAAAAACTCTGGCATCGTTAATGAGTTTTTAACCTATTGCTTAAAGTATCAGAGAAACCAACTTTACCATGAAAACTTAATATTAACCAATAAACCATGAAAAAAAGGTAGCGGTCAAGGTCAAATGAACCCTGCCATACAGATACATACATCTTTCAATCATTATATACACCAAATAAAGTTGACCTATTGCTTATATGCATGTAAACAGTTCCATGAATCAATCGACAAGGAACAGCATAACTGAAGAAAAAACAGTTATTATATAGTCATTTTATTGGCAAAACATACCAGCATTATCATTGCACTTAAAATGGTAATAAAAGGATACATGTGGTCTGATAAAAAAAAATGGTATAAAATGATATTTAACATCACAGATGTTTTTTCTGAAATTAAAAACTTGAGTCATACCATACAATCTTTTTTGATAAAGATATTAAACAATGTGATTCTTACAAACTATTTAAAAAATACACATTATAAAATGATATTAAAAACCTTTCTTCAGACTTAAAAAATAATCTATTTCTGTTTAAATACCAATAAATGCTATTTCAAGACATGTGTTCTTTACTACATCAGCTGGAGAAAATATTTTACACATTAAATGAGGAATATATATTTATAGATGACATTATGCTCAATCGTTGAATCCATAACTTAACATATAAAATAAAAACAAGCTTAATGTGTTTCTGTGAATTTTATTTTGTTTTATCTATCAGTGTGAATTGCCAAACAATATGAGAATACATTTTAAATTACATACATGTACATGACATTTTGAGCCAGTACATTTTTGTCTCATTTTATACCTGAGCAGAAGAAAAAATCACAGAATATATCATTTGAATCACAAACTCAGTCAATATGCCATCACTAGCTACTTTTGTTCTAATTAACTTAAAATATCAGTAAATCATCTTGATAAAAGTATGTATTGTGCGTTTAGAACAAAATATAAACTAAGAAAAAGGAATGGTAAAGCATATGATCTGCCAAACATGTCAAAACCTGTACATTCAAAACCACTAAAATATTCTATTTGATATAACATTTACCTCTCAACCAAAGAGGTCTTAATCAACTCTCACCCAAAATTTGAATCCTAGTTACTTCTCTTCTAGTACAAAGTATAGATTGATAAGCAAAATACTATATATAGAAGAAAGGTTCGCATAGAAGATACTAGAAGCACTAACAATTGTTTAACATCATTTAAATTCTAATCTATATCTGTCAAATGCTGCTGCCTCTTAATCCAAACCTCCTTTGTAGATACCAATGTTCAAATTATTTGGCATTATATACCTCATTTAAAAAAAGCACTAAAATTGTGTTTCTCAATTACATATCACCCATATTCTTTTGTTGTTTTTGTTACTAACACCATCTCATTTCAAACACTTATCCATATTTTGCAGTTGGCAATTCAGCAAACAGTCTTAATTTCCCTCATTTGGACTGATCTGGTGGGTTTTTTTTTGGAACATAGCTAAATTACAAATGTTCTACCAAACTTTGATAACTATGACAGGTCTCATAATATGCTTGAACTATAAATCAAGCTACTGAAAGATAATAGTACATCAATAATGAACCTTAAAATTTTAATTTCAATTCAAAATTGATAAAAATAAATGGAGAATGTTGCATAAGATGAGGTATTCAATCTTTCAAATTAGCATTGGGAATAGTAAATGCATGTTTTGATATTACTTAAAAATTTTCAAGAATGTATGTTTAACAAACTTCAAGTTTTTTTTAGCAGAAATTACCAGACAGTTCATACTAAATGATCAACCTTTGATATTGGGAGAAACCCTATACTGAGAGAAATGTGAAATGTCCTCAATTTCAGAAGAGTTTAGGCTTTCATCTAAGTCCTCTATAACCTTGGCATAAAATCAAAGAAGGATATATTAAGTTTGAAATGTCCCAATTAGTTTTATAAAAGATACCGTGTTTAGTTCAGCAGTATGGATAAATCTTATTATTATATACTTAGTAGTAAATACATTTAAATTGTTTGTGTAATACGATCTATGACAATCGTGCTGTATCAGTCAACCATGATGATATCAATATCAGTCACGGTTGCAAAGGCTTTATTACACCCTTAAACTGTATGACGTCAGGTCATCGACATCAGTCACTGTTGCAAAGGCTTTATCAAACACCTAATCTGTATGACGTCAGTCACAGGAAAAAATAAATGGAGAATGTGTCCCCATGGACACAGATGATGCCCCCGCTTGCATACAACATTACAAAGGGTCATAACTCAAGAACGATAAAAGTGACGCTACCCAAATTTGTACTTGATCTTAGTTTTGTGGTAATAAGTATTGTGTATAGGTTTCATAATGTTTGGTTGGAGCAAACTTAAATTACAGAACGGAAACTAAAAATATTTCAATTTTTCGATTTATAAAGGGGCATAACTCGAGAATAGTTAAAGTGACCCCACCAAAATTCAAACCTGATCTGTATTTTGTGGGTATAAGCATTGTGTATAAGTTTTATAACAGTTGGTTCAGGCAAACTTAAGTTAAACGGGAACTAAAAAATTAAAAAAATTTCCATTTATAAAGGGGCATGACTCTAGAACAGTTAAAGTGACGCCACCAAAATTCAAATGTATCTGTGTTTTATGGTAATGAGCATTGTGTATAAGTTTCATAACATTTGGTTGAGGCAAACTCAAGTTAGAGAACGGAAACCAATTCTGGGACATACGGACGTACGTACGTACAGACGGACAAGGGTAAAACTTAATGCCCCCTCCGCTATGGCGAGGGCATAAAAATTGTTAACCTTATCGCTTGAACCCATTATCACGAGAACCCTTTACTTACATTTACCTTCTATATGTATCAGTGAAAAAACTTCAGTTATTTTCATTTCATCACAGTTGTATTATTATTGCACTAGTTTGATTATCATGGTTATTAATCAATAACTTTGACATAAATAGTAATCCATTTCACATACATTTATTGTGTCTTAGTTAAATGTCTATCCCCATAAAAGTATTGTTGTCTAGTAAACATTCTAACCAAATAAAACAGAACACAATCAACATTTGTAAATGTTACCATTTTTCATAAAAGCATTATCTAATTGGACAAACTAGTTTGCATATGTGAGTAAATACTGACTATACCCTACAGTCCAGAATCAAACATTATCCACGATTTTATTTTCTTACAGTTCACCCACAGTACACACACATTCAGTAAAAAAAATCACTCTTGCTGGTGAATCTAGATGATAGCTGTTGATTTAGAGTGTATTTTAGTGAATCAGGGTGATTGCTGGTGATTGGTGATTATTAATTCCTGTCATATCCTTTTTATTAAATACATATCAAAAAGATATATATATTCACCGTGTAGGCACTTTACAAAAGGACATGACTAGTTTGTTCCCTTAACCCGTAATCAATAAAAAATAAAATTATGATAAAAGTCCCATTATCTACGGGAACTAGAAATAAAAATATATAACTTGTTCTGAACAAAACATAATTCGGTAAATGTCTAATATCAGCTTGAAGTTTTAATGTTCCTGAGTCGCCCATCAAAACTGTAATCTTTTCTACTTATATTCCATTACAATCTACAATAGTAAGAAGAAATTATTAGATAAAGTTAGGATACAAGATTCATGTTAACTAACAAAGCGTTGTTTAATTTTGGAATTACCATAGGAACCAGAATTTTAGAGTGCTATGTTTAACATTTGATGTCATTATTTCAAAATTCAAAGATTCATATTTTTTTTAAACTTACTTTGTATTTAACAATTCAAAGAAGTCATTATTTACCCTAACTTCTATCGCAATTCCTAATATTTGCTTCATATGAGAACTGACGATGAAATGTTTGAAATTGGAAACCTACGTTAATTCCTCTAATGCCTTCAACAACTTGTCCTTTGCTCTGACTTTTAGTTCCTACAATACAACGAACAATAAATAAATTATTGAAACAAACTTCAAGTTTCTACAATTAATAAACACCTCAGAGATTTGTCAGAAAGAAATGTATATGTAGTTGGAAACTATTCAATATCTATAACCCACACAATTTAATATTTATTTATATTATGAAAACTGTTTTGACCCAATCAAGCCCTTTTATTTATCCCTCCCCATAGAAATTTAAATTTTAACTTAACAGTAACAGACCTAAAAAAAAATCTATTTCCATGAGGCACAAGAAAAAAAGTTTAATGAGCTAAAATAAAACTAATAGAATAAACATAAAACCATACAAAGTGTCAACCATATCAGGCACAGTTGCCCGCATCCAGGTCATATGGTCCCTGGTAGATAGCTTCATTATTTGGTACCTGGTAGTTTCACTGACAATATACACAATTGAGTACCAAGTAGATAGTTGTCTCATTGACTCTCATACCCCACCATATTTTCTTATTTTAAAAACTTTTTGTAACTACTTTCTGAAGTGGTTCACAAGTTGGTTTTGATGACTTACAGTCTCTTATTTTGTATGTAATTGGAAAGCTTGTGTGTACTAGACTCTGGATTAATCCCACCATATTTTATTCCTGTTACTTTCCAGCTGTTACTTTCCAGAGGAGTCTGTGATGGTCTGTTATTCTTTCCTGCATTTTTGGTATCCATACAATGAATTACTATTCCTCAGAATATTTCAGGGATTTGAGGGAATTTAAGATTTTCAAATTCTTATTTTTTCTAGTACTGGTAAATGACATACAAAATTCTAATTATCTCAGTATTCAAATATCTTGCATATAACATTACAATATCACATATTTAAGCAGCTCCCTTTTGTTAATTTTTCTTTTCTTGAATGTAATGTTTCTTTTGCCTCATCTATTGTGTTTATTTCAACAAAAAAATTCAAGTTATTTATTCAGTACCACGTCATGCACATGGACCATTCAGAGTTCTACAGACTGTAACTGCTGTAAACAGGGTAATTTTCATGCAGGGGTTATTTTCTCTAACCTGACAGTCACGTCAAAAGTGCTAAAATATTCTAAGCGCAAATAGTTTTTTAAATGAGAAACTATTGATACAAAGTACAAATTTTATGAATGAGTGACTCTAACCCACGCAAGAAAACTGTATACTACAATGTTAATGTGATAATACCATCCCGCCATAACATCAATGCTCACAATATACATATTTACCTCATCCTTATTGTATGAATATCCTTCCTCATGTTTTTCCTCAAGAAGTTCAATCTGCTTCAATTTCTTCTCGATTTTCTTAATTTCTCTTTTCTTAGCATCTTCAAAATTCTGTGAAGTAAAAAAAAGGTAACTAACCGTCAAATTTCAAACAATCAGAGGTATTCTAATGGTCAGTGAAAGAATATTTCAGTGATTTGTGAATGGAAAAAACCATCATTTGATAAAAGTTAAAAAAAACAAGAATGTGTCCATAGTACACTGATGCCCCACTCACACTATCATTTTCTATGTTCAGTAGACCATGAAATTGGGGTCAAAACTCTAATTTGGCAATAAAATTAGAAAGATCATATCATAGGGAACATGTGTACTAAGTTTCAAGTTGATTGGACTTCAACTTCATCAAAAACAATTATCCAGGGAAATACAATGTTTTCCTCAATCCTAAAAAGTTGATAACAATGAAAATATATGAACACACAGTATCACTTGCATTATGTCAAAAAATTAAAAGTTACTTTATGAAAGTAGGTGAATTTAATTGATTGATTCTTGGTTGCTTAACATCCAGTGGCAGTTATGAAAGTGAATGATATCAAACCAAAATAAATTTATTTGCAGATTACTAGACAATCATTATAAAAAAATATTTTTAACAACATTTGTTTTAAAGAATGTGTTAACAAATAAATCAATATCTTGTAATAATCAATTTGAAATTAAATGTCTCACATGTAGGCAGCCATTTGAGTATTATCTGTGAGGTCACAACTAAGGTTCAACTTCAGGTTTTACCTGTCCTAGCATTTGCAACTTGTGAAGGAAAACTAAAGTGGGCAAAATCTGATGGGTCTTGTTGCTTACAACTTCCAACCCAAGCTCACTTTTGGAAGAAATTAAAGATCAAAATCAAGCTGCATTAGCACCTTTAGAAGCTGTAGTTTGGACACAGGATGAATGGTACAAATTCAAACAATAGAGGAATGGTTGGAATGAGTGAATGTAAGGAAATTCCATACCCTGAAGGAATGTTTGTTGTAAAGAATCAGATTTGGTGCTAATGAACTTGGAAGACCACAACTGCATCACCATGCGTCTTTGTAACGACACTTTAATTCAAAATCCTGATGTATCAGTACTGGCTTGTTATAAAACTGGTATAGTGGGGATGATGTAGCAAATATCTCCCTTTGTACCCTTCAATACAAAAGAGCTCCACAATATGTTGCTATCCAGTAATTGGTGGGAAATCCATTTTTTTTTAATTCTAACTAGCCTATTTGACATTTCAAAGTATAAATTTGAACAACTTGAAAGTTTAAACAATAAACCTTATCCTCAACAATAATTCTTTTAACTGAGCTGATTTTTTTTTTTTTTGGGGGGGGGGAGGGGGGGGGGAGCTTCTTCTTTACTGTATACTTACTGCATTAATGGACCCCTCTTGAACAGGGGAAACTGAAAGAAGAAAAAAATCATTTAATAATTAAAGTATTCAATCTGATATTGTTTAATTATAGACTTTATTTAAATGATTCAAATGTCTTTTAACAATTTCACTACTGCATATAACCATATGACAGACAGTCTGACAAGTGTAACAAATTTTATGTTGGTGAGACAAATTTTGGTAAAATTTATAAATTATCATAAGTCACAAATATATCTATGGAAATTCCAATTTTATACTAACTTTTTTTTTTAAATCTTTGAAAAAAACAAACAATTTTGAGTTTATTAAGGCCAAGCTTATACTAAATACCAGAGAGAGTGTTAATTGGAACCAGTATCAGTGAAAACAAGTTATTTTTTCCAGATGGCAGATGTTCCTCTTAAATTTTATCACGTAGTCTGTTTGCTGAATGTAAAATTGAGAATGGATATGGGCAATGTGTTAAAGAGACCAACAACCCGACCAAAGTACATAGACAATAACTGTTAATTAGCGTCTTTAAATATCAGCTGTATTTGTACGAGGCTGAAAAACAATGTGTAATGCAAGCTTTAGCGAAATATTACTCGTTTTGAGCGAAGTACAAATACAGCTGATATTTAACGACACTAAACTGTTATTGTCTTTATCCTGCAATTAATTCTGTATATTGTTTGTGATTTCAAAGACAGAAAAATTCACATTTATTGCATTTATTTTCTATTTAAAATCCCTAGAGGCCAGCGCAGTAATATTAAATCACACATTCAGTTGAAGACAGGTTTGCAGAAAAGAATTTCAAATGGTCAACAATAATACATCCCTTAAAGTAAATAATTATCTAATCTAAAATAACAACTAATTTCAAGAGAAAAAATTATTACAAAACATTGTCCAATTTGAAACAAAAGTGAATGAGTTGTCCTATGCTTCAGAACTTTGAACTGAACTTGACATTCACTTAACATGCTGAAATTGACATTATTGCGTGGTTGATTTTGTGTATCAATGATTGGTGCCGTAGAAAATGGAGTTAATCCTGCTGTTCATGTTTGTCTATTAGCAGAAAATGGGTTTAATTCTTATTGCTCTAAAAAATGCTTGAAGACGAACAGAATGTAAATTAATCTATCGTTCGCATAAGGTCAAGCGATATGTCATTGGAATGCGACTGTAATACACATTCTGAGGTCGCGCAGGTTCATACAAGACTCGTCAACAGCAATACACAAACGTAGTCTGGCAGTGGGCTGAGCTTTAAAGCGATACCTGTATAGTGTACAGATACAGCCTAGCGATATCTGTTGGGCTGTATATGTATGATAAGACACCCAATTGCAGGATAAAATGTATAAGTTTTGGTTAAGCATTTTCTACAAATGGTCACTAATATAAGTTATATGGTTCGCTACTGACCCCCTACGGATCCATAGAGGGTTAGTAAAATCCATAGGGGGTGAGGCCGGAGGCCGAATCTCCTATGGATTTTATTCACCCTCTATGGTCCGTAGGGGGTCAGTAGTTAACCGTATAACGAATTTATCGCACGCGATACTTTTTCTGCAGCGTTTTGTAGAAAAATAAACAATGAAATACAAAAACATCAATAGATGACGTCACCATTAACAGGAGACGTGACGTCATGAACCCACTATGGAATTTACTAACCCCCTACGGATCCATAGGGGGTCACCACGTGACGGCGTTAAACCAATCACAACGTGATAATTTACCCGCGGTGCGATAACAGAAAATATAGGTAAATGCAATTTCTGGAAACAGATAAGACTATTTTTTCGAGTTTTCCAATCAAATAAAAAAGGTTTGCTGACCTATTGACCCAATTTCTTTTCAGCAGGTGTTAACACATATATTTGATTCAGCCAAAATGGATTGATTGATTGTTGTTGATTTAACGCCATTTTTAAGCGCCACTATTGGCCTATTTCGTGGTTGCCAGTTTTTATTGGCGGAGAAAGCCAGAGTGCCCAGAGAAAACCAGTGACCTTTGAAAGGAAAACTGACAATCCTAGTCAATTAAGATTGGAGTCAAGTGCACCCGCACGTGCTGGGTTCGAACTCACAACCTCAGTGTTGACTGGCTAGTGATTACAGTAGTAGAACTACTTAGACCACTTGGCCACCGAGACTCCCAGCCTAATTGGAAACAATTACAATAAAAGATTAATACTATCCCTTAAAACATTTTCTTACCTCTGCTTATCTCTCCAGTATCTGATGGTACTTTAACAACAACAAATGACGGAGATGCAGGAGCTCCTTCCATATCTGCAATACAACACACATTTTAACAAGGATAAACCAGTATATTTTATTTTACAAGTTAATCCCCATAATTCTTGAACAACAAAGTGAAAGTTGCCAAAAAGTATACACACATGTACAGAACTTACTGGAGTTATGGAACATATTTCAAGGCATACTTTAATTAGTTTGCTATATTCTATACTGTAAATTCAGGAATAATTGGATGCATTTATTATTGTGTTTTCTGAAGAACGGACAAAAAAGCAAGATTACATATTGCCATTTCAAGTTAATCTGCAAAAAGACATATGTATTAGATATCAAAATGTAAGTTCTTATTATTACGATCCTAATTCAGTTGCATTATTCACAATAATAAAAATCTTGCAATAATTCCTGAATTTACAGTATGTGAAATTTGCTTATTGTTTGAAGATTCAAATCTCATAACTGAACATTTTGAGTATTTTTTCCCCTTTTGTTTGAGCCCCTTTCTGTCAATGCAACGGAAGAAAACTCTTGCCTATTAACACTATTTCATACTTTGAAAGCGGTTCACACTTGCCTCGAAGCACCCCTCTTCCAAGTCCTACACTAAAAGCAGAAGGGGGTAACAACCCCACTCCTCTACCAATTCCAGCTGGAGCTCTAGCAGGGGCAGGAGGACTTTCATTTTCCTTATTTCCACCAACAAGCTTTACAATATCTTCTTCTCTGTCATCAAAATCAGCAAACTGTCCTGGCAACTGCGTTTCCTCATCTCTATCAGAAGCAGCAAACTGGCCGTTAAACCCTAAATAATATAAACTAAAATTGGAACAAGAATACACAACACTGCAATAAATTTTAGAAAGTAAAAAGTTCCGATTAAAACTTACTTTCTTTGAAATTTATAAAATCTCACTAACTATTTATTTTTTCAGTCAAATTAAATTATGAAATCGTGATAAAATGAAGATAACATCTCTCTAAGGCAAAGTAAAACTAAAAGGACTTTTGACTATTCTATTTTTAAATAGACCTTTTGGATCTTATACTCTCAAATGTTTCATTCGTTTGGCTTTCAAAACTTTTGGTTCCAAAATTTTGTAAATTTAGTGAAAATTGTTATGATAACTGAGCTAATCTGACATTTATTTAATCTTAAATGTTCTAGTCTTAATATGGATCAAATAACATCTTTATTCTCCTGTCTTTTTTCATAAAAATTTCTTTACAATAGAATATGCAGCAAAATTGGTCATTCATTTGAATTCTCTTTTCAAGTCATATAAATTATGTTCTTTGTAAAACTATCTGGTAAATCATCCTTAGGACAATTTATAGCATGTTCAACCAAATTTTGTGATATATAACTAACCAACTTACTACTTCAAGACTAAAAACCCTACAGCCAGAACACCGAGACAGTTCTAAAGTGTTTGGTACTAATTAAACTAATAAAACTTTGTCGCCTTTATACAGATGTATCTTTTGACTGTACTTTGAACAAACCTGGTGGTACTATTTTTGATTTTGGTACGTTACTCATCATGCCATTAACTTGTGCTGTGCCATTCATAGTCGGAGCATAGTTCAGAGCAGATGCTCTACCCATAGCCCGTCCAGCAGGTGGCATAGATGTGGCCATACCACGACCTACTGCAGGCACGCTCTCTACCCTGCCGCGACCTACTGCTGCCATTTTCTGTGCTCTACCTGCTGCCTGTGGTATTTCCTGATTCATTGCAACTCCACCTGTTGGTGAAAATCAAGAAATTTTAAAAGGCTAAAATACTTGACAGGTCATTTAAATTGTTCTTTCATGTTCTTTTCATATCACAGCACAACTATATATTTATTGATCAAAGAAATGTTTGGTACTCACAGGGTGTAAGTGAGTTTGCTCATCATTTAAACACTCTACTTTATATCAGCCGCAGGAAATACCTGAGATTATCATTTTTTAAGGGGGAGGGGCAAATATTAGGGGTAAGGCAATGTCGAAAAACCCATTATCATATGTTGGGTCAAACTGGAGTTTTCCACTGATTAAAATGGAATTTTTTAGACTGCTTAAATACTGTCTATAAACTTTTTTTTAAAAGGTTGTTTTGCTTGCATTTATCACTTCTGTTTTAAACAAGATAGAAAATTTGGTTTTTTTTGTGCCAATATATCAAAAATAATGTCAAAATTAGCAATTCAGTCCAAGACTAGAAAAAATTTTGAAAATAATTTTCTTAGCAAGTCATAGACTTTTCTTGAAGTCCAAATCATGTCAAGAACATGAATGATATTTTATGTTGTTGTCACTGATATTTAATAGTAAGCATTTCAGAGCAGGGCTTCCAAAACAGTCATATATTCCGGACTTGACCGAAATTTATATAAAAAGTCTGGCTGCTCTCAGCCTCAAACGGTCAAATATCATAGGTTTGCCACTTTTTGTTATTCAAGGCATTTTCATAAAACGGTCATTTCACTTTTTTTTTACCAACTATTGATCGGTAAAAATGTTCGTTTGTGCATTATAGTTTATAATTGTGGCAATCTCAGTCTTCACGCTGAGTGGCAGCCCAGGCAGCCCAGGCTTGTAATATTGCTCTCGGGCCTGTAAAAATCATATCTACTAGCCAACAGAATCTAACTAAAAATTTTCAAAAATTGAGCTCCGGGCCTGTAGATTTAGCAGTTCATCGTGAAGACTGCAATCTATTTCACAAAGATATTTCGGTCATATTTGGGTTTAATTAAACACATGCAGCATATTTCATACTTTGAAGTGTCTCAGTTAGTCTAATCTTCTGGGTACACAAATGACGGCTTGGTACATCAATAAAAAGTAGAAAAAAAAATTGTTCTTTTATTTAAAAAACAACAAGCTGTCAAATAATTATCCCTTCAATAAGTAATATTGAAGCCATAAATCATTCACTGATTACAGGTCATTACCTTTGATGAGAGACCTTAGCTTGTCTTAATCAATAGAATTGATGATGCATAACAATGAACATAAAGGTGATCAGGTAAACAAGGTCAAACATGTAAGCGTGTATGGAACCTCGTGATCAGGTAAACGAGGTCAAACATGTAAGCGTGTATGGAACAACATCCTATTTAATTACACTTTGTAGATATTATTGTATATGACCATTCAGTTTTAAAAAAGTTTCCTTAGATTTTAAAATAATTCTTCAAATAAGAATATTTATAAATGAATTCGTATATGTATGATATTCATTATTTTATTTAAAAACACTGTACATCGTGTTAAATACTGGGGTACGCTAAAGGGTATTCAAAGTTATTTTCTTACATTTCAGCGGGTTGCATCTAATTAATTTAGTCTAAAAGATTGAAATTATAAGAAATACGTTAACAGTCAGAGATATAACTCTATAGGGTTATCACAGAAAATAACTTGCGTGTGTTATTACAGATACTTTCATGAGTTGTCTACTCTTTATTCCTTAAATTTTCTAAATCTGTAATAACATATGTTTGTTATTTGTAAAATTATTTCATTTATAGTGGCCTCTAGGGATCTCTTGAGACTTTGCGCAGAAACTAAATGCATAGCCTTGATAACTAATTTTTTAATTAAATTAATACATTTTTGATTAACCATGGTAAATCAATGAGACGAGGCTATTAAGGGATAAACTTAGCTGTGATAACAAGGCTCAGTTATTAAAGGAATTTAACTTATTATATAAGACACTTGGGAATTACTGAGAAACTTGCGCAGAACCTCATTACATGTCGTCTTCACGCTGAGTGGCAGCCCAGGCAGCCCAGGCTTGTAATATTGCTCTCGGGCCTGTAAAAATCATATCTATAAGCCAACAGAATCTAACTAAAAATTTTCAAAAATTGAGCTCCGGGCCTGTAGATTTAGCAGTTCATCGTGAAGACTGTACATGCTCTGGTCATTATTTCTTACAATAAATTAAAATACATTGTAATTAAGCATGATGTATGTCTGAGCAAATGCTTTGAAGTGATATAGAGAAGCTGTGATAACACCCTTTAGATATTACAGGCATATTTTTTCTGTAATAACATATAGGTGTACTATGCAAAATTGGCAAACTATGAACTGTTATATCTTTCAATAGTTAAGTATACATATAGACAAAAGTAATATCAATAGAACTTTTAAACATTTTAACTAAACTAATGATGTATATTGTCCCTTTGAAATATATAACATACATAAGTTATCACAGTTCTTTGATTTTTTAGTCCACAATAACAAATGTATGTTATTTTTCTGTAATAACCCTATAGAGTTATATCCCTGACTGGTTAATAAATATGATTTGATGAAAAATTTGAAAAGGTTTTAAATGAATAATTGTCAGAACCACCTTGTTTGAACTAGTACACGTGTGCGCATGTGTCTATTGTCCGCTGGTGGGAAATTTAATTATGCATCCTAATTCTTCAATAATGCTAAAATTATCATTGATACCTTTATCAAACGTTCATTTCGAGTATTTTCTTGAAGAAATAACTTGAAAAGGCTACTTAACTCAATCATAAACTTACACGGATATTACGTATCCGTCTCTGATCTGTGATTTAACATTGTCAAGTCAACATCCGGCATTAGGAAAATGTGATTTTAAAAACGAAAGTAAAGCTTTTGACAGCGTTATTTTGCACAAATAAAGAGTCTAAAGCGGAAGTAGTACGCTGATGTTGCACACTTCGAATGCTGCACTTTCAATTTAACACTTTACGTTAGAACATCGAATTTTTATCAAAGTAAAGTTTAACATCGTTTTAATGTCAATCATTGGTTATATCATATATGATGGCCAACTGATTATCATAGTTGCCTAATTTACTAAGTCTAAATGGATTTAAAATCGGGATAAGATATGAAATGTCCGGCTGGCTCAAAAAATTTTTGGAAGCCCTGTTTCAGAGTCAATATGACAACTTAACAATAATTATGTAGAAAACTTTATTAAAATACAAATAAATTAATCAGTTAACATGGCTACCAACCTCGTCCAATGCCTGCCATAGCCAGACTGTATGATAACACCTGTGATTGTTGAGGTGGAGGTTGAGCTATCATAAATTTAGAGGCTTGAATGCGTGGCTTGCGGAGTTGTCCATCCTCTTCCTCTTCTTGTTTCTCCTGTAGTGGATACCTAAACAAAATTATTCAAAATAATTTCACCATGTTTAAATAGAATCTGACAGGGCTTCTAGCTAAGCTCTTCCATAATCTTGTCATTAAATATAATAATAATACCTATATAGAGACTGCATACAACTTAACAATAGGTAATATATATATGAAAAATATGCTAAGGATTTAAATGAACCCTGTGTCACCTGTTATTTCTGCTGTCAGTGTAAAAGTGTTATTATTTTAACTGCAAAAAGTAGTTAATATAAGAAAAACTAACCAAAACAAAAATTTTCTTCAGATGCTATTTCTTAATCATGAAGAAGTTTCTATTCCAAGTTTTGTAACATTCCAAGACTTTTAACAAAGTTATTGAAGTCTTTTGTCAAATGCTTGACAACAAAAAAAGATGTGGTTTAAATGTCAATGAGACAGCAACATCACAAAAAACTAAATACATGATCTTCAACAAGACAGTTGCCAATACAATATGTTAAAACTATTAAACAGAGACCATCAAAGCTCTGACACCCAACACAGAACCCTCCATTGTCAATAAAAAAACAAAGATATGACCAAAGACCAACCTTGACAAGGTTTCTGAAAGTATAAACAAACTTACTTCCTCTGATCAGGAGGTAGATGGCATTGATTCCTCCAAGATTTCTTCTCAGATCTACTCATTCTGGAAAATACAATAGATGTATATGAATATTACATGTACTGGTATTACATGTACATAGCACTCCGCAATTCATTCCAAGGTTTTAAGCTGACAGAATCTATGACTTGCACCACTTTTCACCCATTGAAATGGTTTATCAAGATTAAAAAAGATGCTATTTTTTGGTTATCTTAACATAACATTACTATTTTCAATATCATTACAGTATATATATATATTAAATTAATAATTAAGATCCATGTTACATCTCGTGATCAATTTATTTGGCAATCATCAATGGCAGTCAGCAGGGTTTAAGAACATCAGTTGTTCGACCTGTTAGTCAAATTTGATTTGTTAAAATATACTTTCCCTTTTTTGGTCTTTTGGAAAATGTTGTTTGTGTATAAAAATTGCGGTTTTTATCCAACGCAATCATAGGTATGAACGTTGTTTTCAATTTAGACTTGTTTATATATGTAGGACTCTAAAGTGCGATGGGGACGCTAAAACGCGATGGTCACTCTAAAGTGCGATGGCCTACGCTAAAGTGCGATGGTTTGATACGCTAAATTGCAATGGTCTGTGCTATTCATTTGAACACGCTAAAGTGCGTTTTTCCGCAAAAGTATCGACGTTAGCAACATTCGACAGCATTATGACGAGATTGTTTGTCCAGATTAAGGATTTTTATTACACAAGAAAAGAAAGAAGAGAGAAACAAATGATCACAATCTGGAACTATTTTGGTCGTTGCTGGAAGAGGTTAACTTAATTTGTAAAATTGTAAAAAGAGCTTTAATCAAAACAGTTACTTTCTAATTGAATAATTCTATAAAAAAAAAATTACAATATGGTTTGTTATTTCTGTTAAATAATGAAAATACTTCAACTAGACAGCAACCTGACGAACAGATGTGTAGTATCATCATTAAATATGATTGGCAATACGACAACTCTCTATCCCCCTCTATCCACGACCTAATGTCATTGATGTATGCAACTCTAGGTATGACCTTTAACGCGGAGCATTGTCTTACACAACATATTATTTTTATTAAAAAACGACTTCCACTAAATTCCGGATATACTAACTATACTGCAGTTTAACCATTACACTTTTTGGACAATTATCGTACTTTAAATAATAAAATGCTTCGCTGGGGCGCAGCTTGATACGACCGCAGAGGTCGAACCCTGAACAGTTGGGGCAAGTATGGACACAACATTCAAGCTTGATACAGCACTGAATTTGGATTGTAATTAAATATTTGACACAGCATAGGTTTCTGACACAGAATGAATGTGGTCTAAGAACTTAAAAAATTTTAATTTATCTATTCAAACCATATCATTATTATTTGCTTTTATATATAAATCAGAAATAACCAATTTAAAATGGAAAATTTCAAAGAAAAAAAAGGAAAAAAAATTCCCCTCCCCCCAAAATTTTTTGAACCCCCTTATGATTCATCAACCTCAAACTCAATCCCAGCCTTCCCTTTGTGGTATGGTACCTTGCAGTACATATGATGGACTGTGAAACTAAGATCAGGAGTTTGGGAAATTTTGGTCAGGAGATTAGGACTCAGATCAGGAGGTTTTTAATCGACATAAATTCTGTCGTAAATGTAACCGTGTGCTGTAGAAATTGTCTGTTAAAGTGTGCTTTCTTCAACTTTCCATCCGAATGTATTATGTTTATAGTACCCTTGTACTTATAAATTTTCTCTATCTTTTTAAACTTTCAACTTGTTCAATCTAACATTCTTCTTTTTAAGTATGTTCTTTAAATTTTTTAGGTCATATCTTTTTTTTCATTATTCATTGCAATCAGAATATTTGCTTATCTATCTGCAAGTAGATCTTTTATTTTAATCTTTATGCAAGTAGATTTTTAATGCATGATAAGTAACACATTCAAACTGTAATCATGGGTCATAGTTAATATATAAATTTCAATTTAAGCCTTGAAAGGAAGTATAGAACCCTCAAATAATTTTCAAATTATTATTTTTTTATTTGTCCTAAGACATTTAAAATCATTTAATTACCATCCTTTTATGATTATTTGTTCAATTTATATTTTATTTATATTCTTTTAAAAATTTACATTATTTAAAGGAAAGTAACTTAAAACAGGATAAATCAAGGGAAGTAACCCAACATTCATTTATAAATATACAAAGTTTTATTACACAACGGCAGTTAGCCTGATGTAAAAATCGTTGATTACCAGTATGTTTGACACCCAAGGTGACAAGTGAAGCCATATAATTATCATGTTAATTGATTTACAGGTAAAATATAACTTCAGGTAATGTCAGTTACACCAGATATGTTGGGCTGAAATTTTTCATTCATGAAATATTTCATACACAGGATTTTTTTGTCTTCAACGGGAGGTCGGGAGGAGACCCCTGAAAACGGGATTATTGTATTCCCTTCGGGAGGTTCACATGTATGATTACTGTACAATTTCAGAGAGATCAATACACTTGAACAAAAGTTATTGTCTGGAAACTAGAAAAATGCTTATTTTTTGGCCCCTTTTTGGCCCAAAATTCCTAAACATTTACGGCAATTACCCCCAAACTCAAACCCAGCTTTCCCTTTGTGATATGGAACCTTGCAGTACAATTTCATAAAGATCCATACACTTGCACACAAGTTATTGTCCTGAAACTAGAAAAATGCTTGTTTTTTGCCCCTTTATGGCCCCTAATTCCTCAAATTTCTAGGGATTTAACCCCAAAATCAATCCCAGCCTTTCCTTTGTGGTATGGTACCTTGCAGTACAATTTCAGAGAGATCCATACACTTGAACAAGTTATTGTCTGGAAACTAGAAAAATGCTTATTGTTGGCCCCTTTTTGGCCCCTTATTCCTGAACGTTGTGGGAAATTACCCCCAAAATCAATTCCAGCTTTCCCTTTGTGATATGGAACCTTGTAGTACAATTTCATAAAGATCCATACACTTACACACAAGTTATTGTCATGAAACTAGAAAAATGCTTGTTTTTTGCCCCTTTTTGGCCCCTAATTCCTAAAATTTGGAGGCAAGTACCCCCGAAATCAATCCCAGCATTCCCTTTGTGATATGGAACCTTGTGGAACAATGTCAGAGATCCATACACTTACACACAAGTTATTGTCATGAAACTAGAAAAATGCTTGTTTTTTGCCCCTTTTTGGCCCCTAACTCCTAAAATTTGGAGGCAATTACCCCCAAAATCTATCCCAGCATTCCCTTTGTGATATGGAACCTTGTAGTACAATGTCAGAGAGATCCATACACTAACACACAAGTTATGTCTGGAAGTTACAAAAATGCTTATTTTTGGCCCCTAATTCCTTAACTGTTGGTACCATAACCCCCAAAATCAATCCCCACCTTCCTTTTGAGGTATTGAACCTTATGGTAAAATTTCATAGAGATCCATTCACTTAAACTAAAGTTAGAGTGCGAAAACCAATGTGTCTTCGGACGACGACGACGACGCCAACGTCATACCAATATACGACCACAAAATTTTTTTTGCGGTCGTATAAAAATAAGAAGATGTAGTATAAATTATCAATCCAACCCCAAATGTTGTTCATGTATGCAACTAATAATCATACGGCCGTCAACGTAAAGCCTTGGCCCATGCCGCATAACAAGCTATATAGGGTTATAAAATGACCAGTGTAAAACAATTCAAAAGAGAAAGACTACGGCTTGATATATAAATAAAACATTAAAACGAAAATGTAATAGGAACTCAGTAACAAACGAAAACAATTGCCTGAACCACATTCCCGTTACACCATCGGACTTTAGCGTGTCATATCATTGCACTTTAGCGTGATATCTGATCGCACTTAAAAAAAAAAAACCATCGCACTTTAGCGTCTGACACCATCGCACTTTGGCGTAGACCATCATACTTTAGCGTGACCATCGCACTTTAGATTACCATCCCACTTTAGAGTCCTACAATATATATTAACCAACTGCAAAATAAAGAATGCAGTATTCTCATGTAGACTGTTAAGGAGAGGTTTAAAATGTTATATTGTGTTTTACAGCAGTGAATACAAGAGGCTCTCAAGAGCCTGAATCGCTCACCTGTTATTTTTTTTGCTTAAATCTTTCATCAATGATTATTTTTGCTTTTCACCCATATGTTCCATTTTAGCCATACTGTCTGTTTCTTGACGTAGAAGAAATGAAATACCAAATTTATACTAGATTCATTTGAGAAGATTTTTGAAGTTAAAAAACATAAAACAACTTGTGTAAAATTGTCCGTAAAAGGGCAATAACTCCTTAAGGGGTCAATTGACAATTTTGGTCATATAAACTTTTTTGTAAATCTTACTTTGCTGATCATTTTAGCTGTTTACAGTTTATCTTTATCTTCAATAATATTCAAGTTATAACCAAAAACTGAAAAATTTCCTTAAAAAACAAATTTAGTGGCAGCAACCCAACAATGGGTTGTTCGGTGGGTCTGAAAATTTCAGGGCTGATAGATCTTGACCTTTTGAACATATTTACCCCATGTCAGATTTGCTCTAAATGCTTTAGTTCCTGAGATATAAGCCAAAAACAGCATTTCACCCCTATGTTCTATTTTTAGCCATGGCGGCCATGTTTGTTGATGGATCAAAATTTCAGATAAAATTCATAAACTAGATTCCTAAAGGAACATTCATTCAAAGTTAAGAAGTATTAGGCACAATAGTTTCAGAAGAGAAGATTTTTAAATGTTAGCAAACTTGATGAACACATTGCGTAAAATTGTCTTTAAAGGGCAATAACTCCTTAAGGGGTCAATTGACAAATTTGGTCATTTAACTTTTCTGTAGATCTTACTTTGCTGAACATTATTGCTGTTTACAGTTTATATCTATCTATAATAATATTCAAGATAATAACAAAAAACTGCAAAATTTCCTTAAAACTACCAATTTAGTGGCAGCAACCCAACAATGGGTTGTTCGATTTGTCTGAAAATTTCAGGGCTGATAGATCTTGACCAATTAAACACTTTTACCCATGTCAGATTTGCTCTAAAAGCTTTAGTTTTGGAGATATAAGCCAAAAACTGCATTTGACCCCTATGTTCTATTTTTAGCCATGGCGGCCATGTTTGTCGATGGATTAAAACTTTGGATACAATTTATAAACTTGATATCCTAAGGAACATTAAGATGAAGTTTGAAGCTATTTGGCCCAGTAGTTTCAGAGGAGAAGATTTTTAAATGTTAGCAAACTTGATGAACAAATTGTGTAAAATTGTATTTAAAGGGCAATAACTCCTTAAGGGGTCAATTGACAATTTTGGTCATATAAAAACTTTTTTGTAGATCTTACTTTGCTGAACATTATTGCTGTTTACAGTTTATATCTATCTATAATAATATTCAAGATAATAAAAAAAAACTGCAAAATTTCCTTAAAACTACCAATTTAGTGGCAGCAACCCAACAATGAGTTGTTCGATTCGTCTGAAAATTTCAGGGCTGATAGATCTTGACCAATTGAACAATTTTACCCCACGTCAGATTTGCTTTAAAATCTTTAGTTTTTGAGATATAAGCAAAAAACTGCATTTGACCCCTATGTTCTATTTTTAGCCATGGCGGCCATGTTTGTCGATAGATCAAAACTCCGGATACAATTTATAAACTAGATACCCTAAGGAACATTTAGTTAAAGTTTGATGGTATTTGGCCCAGTAGTTTCAGAGGAGAAGATTTTTGAAATAGTTTACGACGACAGACGACGACGACGGACGCCAAAGGATGGCATAAGCTCACATGGGGCCCTTTGGGCCCCGGTGAGCTAATAAAAGGCAGGTTTGCCATCAAAATTATTCAGTCAGTTTAAAGGGATTTCATCAACTTCTTCTTAGTTAAAAGGGTAAAATCCCAACTTTTGCAAGTGACAATAACTTCAGAATAGGAGACAATCTGAATAAAATACGGATCCTGTGTCTAATGCTTTGCTGGAAAGGATCTGACTACACTCCGTTTTACTTTCTGTTCTGGTAATTATTACATCAGCCAATGAAATTTCAGCCATCATTTAAATGAAGGTGTGTATTAATCCGTCAAAACCAGCGGATCCTAAAAGTTCTTTAAAACAGAAAGTAGAATGAAGCGTTTTCAGATCCTTGTAAGCAAAGTTTGTACACAAAATCTGTATTTTAATCATACTGGAATAGGAGATAATTCTCCACGATACAAGTCACCATGTATCAAAATTTCGTTAAAATTGGCAATACATAGATCTGTTTTGGGGTGGTATACAATTTAACATTTTGTAAAAATTTCAAACTGAATTCATTGTTTATTTTATGGTCAAAGATTATTCAGACAATGTTGAAAACTTTTCTAATATTAAAATAACATGTAAAGATCGTGTTCATCTCATAGGATAATGTTGCAGCCCAGAGAGCTGTGTCATTCATCAAATACTGGACTACATCTATTCTTACCCAGACATATCTTTGTATTCCATTCTAGCAAAGTATGATGGGTCTACTCCTATTCTTGGATTATCTGGTATTTCTATTAAAACAAAACTGCAATATTAGTCATGTTAGTTGTATTAAAAATTGAAATTTTACAATGTATACATATTTTGTCAGAATAACACATTTATGTAGACTAGCTTTAGAAACAGAGAAAAGCGGGATCCCCAAGCTATTATCCTGCTTTATACCTAGTACCAATAAATTCTATTTTTAACAACAATATTGTTTTTAACCTACAATTAACGATTCATTTGCTAAAATATTAAGGTCTTGAATTCCTAATCTTTTGTCTTTGATCTTAAAAAAGTCAGCATTGCTTAAACACGTTGATTTGACCTACATTTCTTTGGATGTAAACCTAAATTAGTCAATGAACCTTGAAATATTGGTCACAGAGAAACCCCAACTCAGATGTACCTATGTCATCAGCTTCAACTGAGTTTTAAGTAGATCTACTTGGCCTACTGTGGTTTACATTCAATCATACCACTATCCCACTTTCAGCAGAACAATCAACATTTACTGTGGTAATTGTTTTTCTTACCTTCATCCCAGTTTTCAGCAGATGGAGTTGACCTTTACTGTGGTAATTGTTTTTCTTACCTTCATCCCAGTTTTCAGCTGATCTACCAGGTCTACTTTGGTCATCATACTTAGGTAGATCTGTACAACCTTTGAAATTCTTGCCATCCTCTTGGTTCTTGGACTGCTCTGAAAATCACAAACACAAATAAATTGTAAAGAATAATCTCTAATCATGTGTCACTTCTTTCTCTTCCTAACATGTGGTTTTCTAATTTTCATCCCAGCCCCAAATAGTTAAAACTTCTATTAGGTCATCAATTAAATCTTTGTAATTCTCATTCTTGTCACTTGGATATCATGAAAAAAGACGACACAAATATTACATGTCTCAGAAAGATGCGCAATACTGATTTTATGGTTGATCTAGCAAAACAAAAACCTAACTAAACATATTTTGTTTCTCAGTGCATGTCATGTATAAACTGTCAATTTCCTCTTGTCATATGACTAATCAACTTTCAATTCAAGATTCAAAATCTATGTAATGCACTAACCATAACTGAGTATAGGTTCCAGCATGGCCTTGTCAGGACAGTTAGCTATGTGATATCTTAACTCAGGCTTGGGCATCTCATGTCTGGCATTGAAAGGGCATGTGGCAAATTCTCTCCCTGTGAAATTCTGCAATTAAAAAAATAATAATTAAAAGTACACAACTAGAAATGACAAATTTCAGTGTTTTTTCTAGGCCTGGCTTTAGTCAATCCCCTATCCTCTAAAATATTCTTAATGAGAGCACTAACAACGTAAGCCAAAAATTAAGTATATTCAGAAATATATGCATTCATTGAATGTTGTAATTGTTGAACAGTAAACAAAAATGCACGATTATAATTATTGTGAATTCAGGAAATTTTACATGCCTATAATGCTAAACTGTATACATGTATCAAATGTGAGGTATTATTTTTGTGAAACCTATCCTGCTGTCATTTTTGCAATAACAATATAATTTTTACATCACAAAAACTTCTGAAGAAAGGTGTTTTCTTAATTTTCACATTTTTCTTGGCCATTTCTAAGAAAACATTCTTACAGCATCAGGGCTATTCTTTTCTACAAGGGTCCTATCCAAAATTGAAAATTTAAAAGACTTTTTTTATTTTAAATACAGTTTACCCTATTCATGCTGATGACACTTTGCATATTTATATTTCAGCAACCTAAACATACAATGTAATGCTACAAAAACATTGTACATGTATTCAATCATTATTTTAATTTCTATGCCAGGATACTTAATAAATCTAATATAATTCTGCTTATTCATGTTATTCCTATATCTTTTTTTTCTTATCTTGTATCACTGTGGCATACATGAGAACAAATATGCTGTATCTCATATTTTTAATTGAAAAAATTCTTTAAGGTGTAATACCACTAATTCAAGTCCAATATTAATGCTAAACTTAAAAAAATATTCAAAGAACACATTTCACATTTAGCCCAATATTTATTCTAAACTTTTTTTGTAATATTCTAAGAACACATTTATCAAGACTCTTTGAAACATGTAAACCAGGACCTGAAAACAATGAATATCCTGTCTCATAGTACTTGAATCACTCCACACCAGGAAGATATATTTTTAAACTGAATCACCTTGTGTGTTGGTAGTTTTTTAAGCTCAATATCATTTTGAGTAAAGACAGAAATAAATCATTTAAAAATCCATTTTACGAGGTTATGTAGTACTAAATATTTTTATTTACTGATTTTTCAATTTTTATTCAAGGGTTTGAACATGTTTATATTTGTCTTGGATAAACAATACAATGTACCAACCAAATGTTACATGCATACATGTACATTATCATAGGAAATTTAATGTTTGTATTGCAGATTTTAATACATAATGTACAAATGTATTGATAATATAGGAAAACAGACCCAAGAATGCAATATGTCGTTCAACATTTTTATTTTGATGCATATATGAAATGTAGATCTTTATCGATTTGTCGTACAATGGAAATATTACTGTTGATTAAGTTATTTAATAAACTGAATAAAACAATCAATCACTATAAATGCATACATGGCAGAGCTGGCACTTTAATATAAAGTACAACTTGAAAGTTTTTGAGTCTTAAATTGGAATTTTTTTTTGTAAATGTTGTATTTCATTTGTTTCCTGTGTCCCATGTGTTTGTGCCCAATAAGGTCATTGGACCAAGGACAACTGACTGTGATCCCATGTGTGTCTGTAACGATCACCAGCGAACAAGATACCAGACTATGATAACATTTACCCTTAACCAACACAAGTGAACAAAGGACCCCTGAGTTACCCTGACTATTATAACATTTATCCTGTTAACCCACACGAGTGGACCAAGGTAGTGAAGACATTTAGCCTTCTAGCCGACATGAGTGGACCAAGGACTCCTGACTATAAAATTTACCCTTCTACATTTCATCAGATGATACTGCATGCGCTTGGCAGCTACCATGTGAACTTTGTCATAGGGGCATTCAATCAGCTGTTCTGGGTCAGGTATCTGGTAGTAAGCCATTCTGAAATATAATTAATTAAACATTTATTCATATTTGTTGCTGTATATCATATTTGTTTTAATTTCCATTGATTGTTTTGTACATAAATCAGGCCGTTAGTTTTCTGGTTAGAATTGTTTTACATTTGTCCTTTCAGGGTCTTTTCTAGCTTACTATGGGCTATGGATTTTTGAAGGTCGTACAGTGACCCATCTACTTCAAGTGGTCTCTGGTGGATAGTTGTCTCATTATGCTCATTGGCAATCATATCACATCTTCTTTTTATGTACACGTATGTATCATGTGTATATAAATATCTATATATAGATCATTCATATATTGATTACTTGTACATTTGTGTATTATTCAATCCTTAAATAAAATGGTCAGGAAATCAGTACTCAAAGCACAAGACTAAACAACACTCAAAAACACATACTGTGGATTCATTATCATTTGCCAGATATTCGGAATCCTCTGGCTTTATCCATCTAGTGCCATTAAAACTTTTGCCCGCTAACCCCTACTTTTCTTTTCTAAATTTTATAACATATATAGTTTAAAAAGCCATATTTGAAAATCTTATAAAATCCTTGTTATTTTTTCATAGTTTTTGAAAGAAAAAAGGAACCCCATTTTATGTGGATGTTAAGCAATTAAAATATTGCTGTTGCAGAAAAGAAATTTCAATTGTCTTTGATAATTTTAAATAACATGAATAATGTAGCAACTATATCTAAATAAATTGTTGTCTTTATTCATGGTTGTCATTTGATCTGTGAATTTGAATATAACCCCTGACTGTCTGTAGGGTTATACATTTACAAAAATGTATATAGGTTAAGCAGGTTGGGAGAAATTTTGATCAACTGATTCACCAAATTAAAATTAGCATTTTAACTGAATGTGACTCCTTCTGAATAATTTATTGCAATATACATGTACATATAAATCCCTTCTGAACAGAACATTTGCAAGTGGACCTCATGTCATGGCTCCATTTTTTCTTGTTTACATAAAATATTTTTGCCTCAAGAACAATGACCTAAACATACTAAACATTAACAGAATCTTCAGAAAACTTGATGCATTATCTGGACATTATAATTTAATTTATTACATAATTTAAGAAAATAAAAGATACATGTATAACACCTAAGATTTCAGTTTTGAGACCAGTGTTCTCCCTAGGCCCTTAAAGGACCGCGGTGTATAATTTTGACCGTGATGGTATCGGTCTTACCGTGATGTATATTTTTTTTTTTTAGCCCTCAATAACAAATGTATGTTATTTTTCTCTAATAACTTATTTAAGTTAGACCCTTGACTGACACTTGTTACATTATTCTTTTGTGTTTTAATTAGGAGTTCATAACTTTATGATCACTGATAACTATTTTATGGCTTCACTCACAACCCAAGCACTGACCTGTGACAAGTTTGCAAATACTTTGTACACAGTGTGAACCTGATAGTTGCACCACAGTCGCTTGAATTTTAGTGATATATATATGAATTTTTTTTTTTTTTAAATACTGGTATATATATTTACGATCCAACAATATCAGTATTTTAAGCCCACCCTCTCTTTATTTTCTACTGACATCGCTTGAAAAATATTGGCAGTGTTGAATCATAAAGATAATTACAAGAACACATTTAAAATGGGGAAAAGAAGTTTAAATATTAAATGTGTGGTTAGCTTCAATGAAACAATAATCCAACAACAAAAATATTTAAGGAGAGAAACATACATTTATTGACATTACACAGGAAAATTTCAAGCTTCAGATCATCCAAAATCAAAATAAAATTCCAGTGACAAACAAACAACGAATCGAAACCCAATTGTCTTATCTATCAATGCCTATATAAGCAACAGTAAAGGAGATAATTTAAGTAACCAACATTCTTTAAATATAAAAAAGAAGATGTGGTATGATTGCCAATGAGACAACTATTCACAAGAGACCAAATGACATGAATGACACAGAAATTAACAACTATAGGTCACTATATGGCCTTCAATAATGAGCAAAGCCCATATCGCATAATCAGCTATAATAGGCCCCAAAAGGACAAATGTAAAACAATTCAAACGAGAAAACTAACGGCCTAATTAATGTACAAAAAAATGAACGAAAAACAAACATGTAACACAGCAACAAACAACAACCACTGAATTACAGGCTCCTGACTTGGGACAGGCACATACATACAGAATGTGGCGGGTTTAAACATGTTAGCGGGATCCCAACCCTCCCCCTAACCTGGGACAGTGGTGTAACAGTACAACATAAGATCGAACTATAAAAATCAGTTGAAAAAGGCTCAACTCATCAGATGGATACAAATAGAAATACATCTAACAAAAACAGAGTGGATGTGGCCGGGTACTTGTACATCCCAACAACAAAAAGACACTCAGTACAGATCTGAGAGTAATCGCAGTTACTGACAGCTAGTTCAAAGCCAATAACAACTAACAAAAAAAATTATGCATCTAAGACTAAATTATCAATCAGTACACATTCAACATCCAATGGATTTAGTGTAAAGATGTCATTAACAGTCAAAGAAAAACATGACCTTGTGCAATGCCACGATACAGGTATTGACAGATTGTAGATCCATGAATGTGCATATATGTATATAACAATAATATTTAGTATAATAAAACCAAATTTTTCTCTTTTCTTTATCCAAGTGAAATACCCTAGGAGTTGTTAAACTTCAATAAAAAATAATTGTCGTGAAAGCAGGTAAGCTGATAAATACCTTTTCACATAAAAGTTCATACAACAGTGGTGAGCAAGCCAATAGTCATTCACCAGGTTTTCTCTGGTTGTTAAGCATCATCACAATTAATTTCCAGTTGTAAAAGCAGACCAGACGATGAAAGTCTCTCAAAATACGAGTTCATACAACTTGGATGAGCGGGCCAATCCTCATTCATCCATAAACACTTTAAATTTTATTGTCGCTTCCATTCTTGACATCACAGTGAATAATATCCACCCCCTACCACCCCCTTTTTTGTGGGGTTTGTCTTCCTCAGTCTTTAGTTTTCTCAATGTTGTGTTTTGTGGACTATTGTTTGTTTGTCTTGATGTCCTTTTTTATATGTACTTTGCCATGACTTTGATAGTTAGATTTTGACGTGGGCGTTGATTACCCTTTTTGAACATTTCCGCTTATCTGATATAACAAATAGTAAAGTGAAAAAAATAATTCATTCTTTTTTTTTTTTTGTAATGAGACAAGCAGTAAATTCTAACTCACTTAAAAACTTGCCAAAGGGGTGTCCGTTTAGATGTGCAGGATGTATAAATACGTAGCCTCATCTGGATAGAATGGGACGTTATTTTGATGCCTTGTGGAGAGAAAATATCATGCTCTCTGAAAGTTTAGAACCCCTACAACAACTCATTGAGGGTTCCTAAGGTGGGCTGTTGCAAGGCAAAATTTCTGTCCCTATCCAATGTACCCTCATTTTCCAGTGTCAGTCAAAATTTCCCCGACTTGCATCCCAGTTGACCATTATTACAGAACCTACCCATTGTATCATCACCATGTATTGTTAATCTATTCTCGACCTCAACATGCATGAACTATTTGCCACTTGCCGCTAAGATACCAACAATAAATCATCCTTTGTTGCACAAATCATACTTTTAATATTACCGTCAAATTTGTTTACTTTGTGCATTCTTAAAAATATAGAATCGCCACGTTTTGAAATAAAATGGTGAGATGAAAAACATGTCTGTCAGCTTCGGATAAAAACAGGATGAGTTAGGAACATAATTTTGCAATTTGAATACGGTATTAGCTTTGGCAGTGGGTTATTAATTTTAAAATTTGCTACGAGAAAATAGCTATCGATAAGACTTCGTGGTTCAGCATTGATAACAAAAAAAAAAATATATCCGATAAAAAACGTTGAATGCAAACAATTATAATGAACCTAAGAAGTCTTATATTATAGGACTACTGGTTTCCAAGACAAAGGAAAGTTGATTATACATGTATGAGGGTAGGAATGCCCTTTACCGTCAGGCGTCCAACGGTCATTTTTGGCTACCGTTAGCATCAAATTGGTTAAAATTTTACCGTGATTTGTCATGTAATGGTGGTCACTTTGTTTACTTGTTATTTATTCTATTTATTTGGGGAAATTGGTTAATGTTAGTATTATTTATAGTTCCGTAACTCTTTCTTCCGAGACCGGCCATGTAATTATTCTTGTCGGGACTTCCTGCCTCTTGCACGTGCCTGACATCCGGCCCGGCCGGGCTCGTTGTCCCTAGGAACTATAAGTATGACGTCACTCACCGGGTTCAGGGCAGTCTACACTTAGGATTTGAAATGAGCAGACGCTCATACCGTTTGGCTTGCAAATTTATATAGAACTTTACAATGACAAGTAGACTAGCCACCACCGTATATTTTATTATTCTTGTATGTAACTTATATTCAACCATAACGTATGTCTCTTAATAAACATCATCTTTATGTTTACGTGGTTTTAGTTGTCCAATATCCCAGAACTTGGGTAGACAACGGGAAAACGAAGCCAGTGGAAACTCCACTCCCGTTACATTGGGGGCTCGTCCGAGGGATATTTTAGGATAATAATTAAAACAAACGTATTGTTTGTACATTATTTCTGCAATATGGCTGGAATAAAAGGGATTTTTGTATCCCTAGGAGTCAAAATCGAACAGTTTATTGTTCGTCTTCTTATCATTTCGGCCGTTTGTGCCGGTCCGACAATGACCAGTACTGCATTCAATATTGTTTTGTACAATAAGATAAGTAAAGGTGACTTACCTTCAGAAATTGAAATTAGAAATCCAGCAGGGAAAATTAAAATTGGAGCACAAGGTGAATATTTTGTTCACGTTCCAGAGGAAAAATGCAGTTCTTGCATAAAAGAAAAACAGACACACCATGTTTGTACTAATTTACACAACAGCAAAATTAAATATTTAACTGCATTTTATTGCAGGATAAAGCTTATTATGGCTTTTCAATTTTCAGGAAGTCCGCGATTTATCACGCCATGTTTACAAAATGACGTCACATTTTTGACGTCAAAACACATGACATCTAAGGAATGTGTGTATGGAGGTACCAATAGGGAATACTCATTGTCGTTCTAATTATGAAAACGTTGTTTAATTTGTTATTTCCGTTTAAGTGATTCGTATTTATATTTATTGTCATAATTGGATTTGGAAAGTCAAATTATTTGTTGGATTATACTTGAAATTGTTTTGGATTAAAAAGTACATTTTGTACTTGCATTTCTGTCAGTATTGTCTGCATTTATGTCTTGTGAGTGTGGATGTAATAGCAATTATTTAGCTTTCTTGCATGGAAAGGAGGGAATTAACAATACACAAAACTTCAAAGTTATATCGTATGTAAAAGGCTATATTGTGCCATCATGGATTATATTCTGGAAATTTGTTCGGTTTATATTAATCTTGAAAAAAGGATTAAAAGTACAGTTTTGTACTAGAATATGTTTTATATAACATCATCATGATGTTCATTTTTACTTTGGTCTTTTGGAAATAAACTGAATTAATTTCAGTTTGGTGGGGTTGTTACGTGGAGGGAAAATAATACTGAATCTTTTCAGTAGTTAAGCAATGCGTATGAAGGAATTGTGGATGTAGTCAGAATTTGGATTATAATGACATTTTTGTCATACAGCTGGAATAGGGTTGTCTTGTACGAGTTGTGCTGGATTATTGCTAAATAGAAGAAAGTACACTCAGTATTTTAGCTGTGGGAAGCTGCTTTCGGTGGTACATACAGGCAAATTTGGAAATACCTTATGTGCTAGAGAATGGCACTAGGATGGGTATGGACTATTGGTTAGTCTTGTTGCGTATGTATTTTTACTACCTAATTATTGGTTCACCATGGGTATGCTGTCTGCATGGTTAAGGATATTGTTTGGGGATTACTGGAATACAAGGGATGATTTATTGTCGAGCCTTCGACTTTAGTGACATAGCGATCCTACATTCCGTCGGCGTCGGCGTCGTCGTCGTCGGCGGCGGCGTCCACAAATATTCACTCTGTGGTTAAAGTTTTTGAAATTTTAATAACTTTCTTAAACTACCTTGGATTTCTACCAAACTTGGACAGAAGCTTGTTTATGATCATAAGATAGTATCCAGAAGTAAATTTTGTAAAAATAAAATTCCATTTTTTCCGTATTTTACTTATAAATGGACTTAGTTTTTCTGCCGGGAAATATTACATTCACTCTGTGGTTAAAGTTTTTAAAATTTTAATAACTTTCTTAAACTATCCTGGGTTTCTACCAAACTTGGACAGAAGCTTGTTTATGATCATAAGATAGTATCCAGAAGGAAATTTTGTAAAATAATAAATCCATTTTTTCCGTATTTTACTTTTAAATGGACTTAGATTTTCTGCCAGGAAACAACACATTCACTCTGTGGTTAAAGTTTTTAAAATTTTAATAACTTTCTTATACTATTTTGGATTTGTACCAAACTTGGACAGAAGCTTGTTTATGATCAAAAGCTAGTATCTAGAAGGAAATTTTGTAAAATAATAAATCCATTTTTTCCGTATTTTACTTATAAATGGACTTAGTTTTTCTGCCGGGAAATATTACATTCACTCTGTGGTTAAAGTTTTTAAAATTTTAATAACTTTCTTAAACTATCCTGGGTTTCTACCAAACTTGGACAGAAGCTTGTTTATGATCATAAGATAGTATCCAGAAGGAAATTTTGTAAAATAATAAATCCATTTTTTCCGTATTTTACTTTTAAATGGACTTAGATTTTCTGCCAGGAAACAACACATTCACTATAATAACTTTCTTATACTATTTTGGATTTGCACCAAACTTTAACAGAAGCTTGTTTATGATCAAATGCTAGTATCTAGAAGGAAATTTTGTTTTCTTCAAGTTAACATTACATTCAGTCTGCAGATAAAGTTTTTAAACATTTATTAGATTCATAAACTATCCTGGATTTTTACCAAACTTGGACAGAAACTTCTTACAATCAAAAGATAGTATCAAGAGGAATATTTTTATTGATTTGCTTCCTCATTTTTGTTGAGCCTGCAATTAACAGAAAAAGTAGGCGAGACACTGGGTTCCGCGGAACCCTTACGAATTTTTATATAGTCCAATTGTTTTATATGACTTACTAATTTTAGAAATATTTGATAAACAAACAATCAGTTTGTATGGATTCCAGTATAGAAATGTGTGTTCTATATGTTTATATTAATTCCATGGGCTATATGCTTTCGGAGACGTATACAAATACATATTGGGGCACCCGATCAAGTGGTGCAGTGCTTGTGTATTTAGACTATTATAGACTCTTGGTGAGTCAGGATTTTATAAGAAGAATGTGCTTCTTAATTATTCCAGTGTCTGATAAAATATGGGAGATTAAACTGAAATTGTTTCAGTGCGTGGATAGCTGGCCACAATGAGGGAACATTGAAATTTATATTGGCCTTTTTGCCGATAACTTTAAACGTAACTAAACCACATGGAATTAAATGTTGGGGAACACTTACTTGGACTACTTTACAGATTTGGAAAATCTACTGGACGACTTTTACCATATTTACCTCCCTGGAACCTTGGACAAGATGTGTATCTGGATTCTCCGCTCAAACTTTAAAATTGGATTCCTTACTCCGTGATGATGTCTCGTGATGTATTTGTGACTTTTAAACATTTTGAACATTTAGTTAAAGACCGTTGAATATCTTGAACTATTTTTGAAATTATTTATTGACATTAACAGTAAATTGATTAATTTGTTGATAACTATGTGTGTCTGTATACGAAATTTGGTAAGTATACCTGACCGATCTTAGGACTAATGTGTGGGCACATTATGTCTTAAGAGAGGGGGAGTGTAATGGTGGTCACTTTGTTTACTTGTTATTTATTCTATTTATTTGGGGAAATTGGTTAATGTTAGTATTATTTATAGTTCCGTAACTCTTTCTTCCGAGACCGGCCATGTAATTATTCTTGTCGGGACTTCCTGCCTCTTGCACGTGCCTGACATCCGGCCCGGCCGGGCTCGTTGTCCCTAGGAACTATAAGTATGACGTCACTCACCGGGTTCAGGGCAGTCTACACTTAGGATTTGAAATGAGCAGACGCTCATACCGTTTGGCTTGCAAATTTATATAGAACTTTACAATGACAAGTAGACTAGCCACCACCGTATATTTTATTATTCTTGTATGTAACTTATATTCAACCATAACGTATGTCTCTTAATAAACATCATCTTTATGTTTACGTGGTTTTAGTTGTCCAATATCCCAGAACTTGGGTAGACAACGGGAAAACGAAGCCAGTGGAAACTCCACTCCCGTTACAGTCAAAATATCCATATCGTGATTCGTCAGAGGTCTTAAATAATTAACATTACCATTATTTTTGGAAAAAAATTAACGTGATTCGTCAAAATCAGTCGATTTTTTATTGTCTTAAAGAAAGTGTACAATTTATCATCATGCAATAAAAGTTACCGTCAACGTCATTGGCAAGATTTTTTAAATTCATCATGAAGGTACGACCCTCTTGCTCAGTCTTAGTCTTAGTCTAAATATACAAATTTTTAATTAATGAATATCGACATCTCATACCAGTCTGACCAAAGGGTTTTAAAACTGCAATATCTGATTTTTTTTAGGTTATGCTTAATGGGAACTGTTATGTGAAGCAACGTCTTTCCGAATATTGAATAATATCAGAGCCCTCGTGCGCGTGTCGTGTAATGTTTCCCGCAATTTTTTCTGTAAATGTAATCAATTAACATTCGTTTTCATAATTTTAACAATGCAAGGTGAACATTTAGGAATTACACTGACTGTTAATCATAATACTGACCTAAAACTTATATATTTAAAGATAAAAGTATTCACAAACGAAACTTACTGTCATATAAATTATCAACAACTTTGACAAGGACAGTAGGACAACCGGATGTGCCTTTTTGGCCAAAATGTGATTCGGCGGCGCTCAGTAGTCCTACGCCGAAAATTGGACTATTTTGCGTCGGCCGACGTCAAAAGAAAAATGGCGCGCTTTTGTAATTTTTTTTCGTTCGTTTGCGGCAAAGTACCGACGATAAATACTGTTGATTGTAAGCACATTTATATGAGAAAAATATATGAATTTACATATTATTTTCATTTTTGAACATTAAAATAAAAGGAAATCTCATTTTTTTATATCTGAACATAGAATTTCGGATATTGATTTTCTGCACTGTAGGATAAAATGGCTATATTAAAAATAGGAACAAAAAAATACCTATCCTTCGATTTTCTAAAAATTTTTACATCCTATTCTCGCTAGATTTTGGCATCGAAATTCGTAAAGAACAGGAGTGTTCAAGCCAAGGCAAAAATTTGTTCCCATTTTAATGCAGGAGTCTCATTTTTTCTAAGTTTTTCATAGCAAGTGCGGTAGATTTAGAAATTGTTAGCGTTTTAGTGTAAATATGAAGTATTAAGTGCACTGAAGTGAAATGATGAATCCTTGGTACCTATATTCCTTGAAATAAAACCATATGTAATGAAAAAATTAATTTAAAAAAAAAAATTCTAGAAATAGTTGTGGAATATTTTTTTGTCCTTTTCTCGCTAACGTTACGGCTCGGCCTCAATAAGTAGCAAATTCCAAAAATTGGTCGCCTCAAATTTTTTCATACATTTCTGCAATAATCCTGGGTAAATATTGTATGCTTTTTTAGAATTTTAGACAAATCTATCGATTAGATATGGAGAAAAACAATATTGATTTTAAGAGTATACATCACGGAGGGGTGACTTGGTTTTTCACCTTTTCATTTAAAAAACTTTTTTTTTATGAAATTCTTCGCCTCAATTTTTTTCAAATTTAATTCTTATGTTCCTGAATATATAAAGCATATCTGGTTTAAAATTTGTCTAATTCTACGGAGCAGAAAAAATGTAATGACAACATGAATTTTGGGTTCCGACCAGTCACAACATAACGTCAGAAAGGGGCGGCGGTCGGACATAAAACACTAAGACTGCTATTACATTCCAGCTGTAACTATTTTGTTTCTTTTCCAAATGTTCAGAAAATTATTATCTTTCCCTTTCAAAACCATAATAAATCGTACCGCTTTAATTAAACCGGAATTATTTGGTATTCGTACCGCAAGAGAACTGAATTGTACATATTATATTTCCTTCGTTTCCGGTAGAAAAAAAATTGTTGGTGGCTGTAAAATTTTTCCGATAATCTTTTTAGAATCAAAACGCCAATCGATCGCACTATCCTGAACTTCCTCAGTAACAACCCAATCGATCGCACTAACCTGAACTTCCTCAGTAAAAAGAACGCTACACGTAATTTGTCAATAGCGTTCTTGTCAGTAATTTTATCTGCTGGTTGTTCTTCAAACTTGTAGTTGTAATATTTAATCAGCGCTCATTTTCTCTTTACCTTTCAACTGTTTTTTTAATAATAGAACACGTTTACACTTAGAAATCAGGTTAACACTTATTGAAAATCTGATCGTATATATATTGGTGATTTTATTGGTAGTTCCTTTGACTTAAGAAGAACAGGTTTTGATACAGTGTGTGTGTGGTTTAATATTTTAATTTTGTTGTGGCTCTGATTCTGACTGAGGCTTATTATGATATAATGATATATATTTTATATTGTAATGTTTCATTGTTGACTTAATTACTTCAATCATTCTACTTGATTTATATGGGTCCTGTAATTCATGTAATTTGGTAAATAAAATATTCTATTCCATTCTATATTAAAAAGATAAATTGGATACTTTTGAAATACTATTTTTTTTGCTATAAAAAATACATATATTTAAAATGAGCTTTCAGTTCAATGTGGAAGATTTCCCACCCCTCATTAACCCAGTTGACAAAATGGGCATCCAAAAATCTCTTAATAATTTTAAATTCTCCAATAAGTTACCAAAAAATTTTGTTGATACTAAACTAGCTGTAACAGTAAATAATCCAATTGCTAAAACAGAAACTAACAGAAATTCAAAACAAATTTTGAGACCAAAGGCTAAAAATTGTACTACTGCAAAGCTGTGTCCAGTTTCTAATATTGGTAGCAGCTTAAAATATGTTCCCAAAATCAACATGAATACTTGTAGTACTGTGTCTGACTTTTACACAGTTTATACAAAAAATTTCTTTGATTTATTATCAATCTCTGACATGAAAGAAAACTGTCATTATGATAAAATGCATGAACCAGGAGAAATTCCTCATGAAAAGAAAAACATAATTCCAGCTAATCACAGACTTCATAATATAAATGATAAAAGAAAAAATCTTCATATCCAAGCCTTTGGTAAATCTCTAACATTTAATACATTCCATAAAACTATATCAATAACAACCCTCAAATCATTTGTTGAAAAACACACTGGAATAAAAAAAAAACAACAACATTTTAGGTTAAAAAATGGTCTCACATTATCCACCATGAAGCCAGTCATTTGTGAAGATGGTCTGAAAATTGATTTATATCAACCTGGATTGGGGGGTGTTAAAGGTTCAAATTTTCACCCTGAAAGAGAATGTGGTCCATGCAGAATATGCCAAAAACACAGCATTTATTCTTATCGCCATTTGGTAAAAAATGAACAATCTGACATAGCTATAAATTATATACAACAAAAATATGGACTTATTGAAAATGACTGTATTTGCAAGGCTTGTTTTCTTAAGTCAGAGAGAGTAGCCAGTAGCAAGAGAAATGAGCAAGATGTACCAATTATTAAAAAGAAAAAGGTTCAATGTACATTACATTCTCTAAAGATGTGCTCCCCTGACATATCTCATTTACGTCCCTCGCCCATTTCTCTTGATAAAATAAATTCTGTTTTTGACACAAATATGACTGATTATGAAGGATTTGAGATTTTTCTTTGTGATTCCCATTTTATGAAGGCTACAAGGTTTGAATCCTCACATGACAAATGCACAATCTGTAACTCTATTTTAAAGAGAAAATACAAATTGAGGTTTGACAAGATGGACAAATTACTTTACTACTTTCAAGACAAAAATTTGACCCCTGTTGATTTATCTAAAAATTCAGATATATGCAAACAATGTTTTTCTTCTATAACAAACTTTTTTGATAGTGATGCTTTTGTTGAGATATTAAGCCGTGAAAAGATCATAGACATTTTGACAAAAGCCAGTAACAGCTCCCTTCCAATCTATTTTGATAATAATAGTACTAAATGTTTTGAAAAACTTGTTATTAAAATTTGCAATGATCTTCTGGAGAGAAAGGCACTTCTTATTTCAGACATTGTGCAGTGTTATAAAGATTTTGGGGGGAATTTTGTCTCAGATCAGTTAAGAAATCAAAACCGTTTATTATGTAACAAATTAAACACATTATTCGGTGATTCCATCAACTGTAAATATGACCGACAAGGTACTATAATACTAATGAAAGGACTTAATATTGTTTCCTGTCTTATTGATTCATTAGCTGAATTGAAGAAATTTAAAACATGTACTTCACATGATGAAAATACACTTGAAGAAAAAGTACAAATTGATGATGCAAATGTTTTGAAAAAAGCTGCAGAAATTATCAAATTAAAAATACAAACATCTTGTAAAAATATTAAAAATAGTACAAATAGAAACTTGTCAAATTTTAAATTTCACAACTTCATCGAGAATACTATTGACCCAATATTGTGGAATTTCTTGTGTGCCTTAATAGGACAAGAAACAGAATTACAGCTTCCTTTTGGGGAGAATTCAATAAGTGATGATTCTGTTGAGTTTTCTCAAATTTTTAATATTTGTTGTTGTTTAATCTTCAACAGAGATTCTAAATGTAACAAATTTCAAATGTTAATAGCTGACATCATTGACAAGTTTACCAATTCCTCTACTGATTGCTTTAACCTTTTAAATAAATTTGGTATATGTGTTTCTAAACAGACTTATGAGAGATATCAAACTCAAATTGTCGAAGAAAGGAAATCCAATTCAGTAAATTCCTCAAAATGTCAGTTCCAAATAGCATCTGTAGATAATATTAACAAAAGATCATCTTATTCTGCTGTTAAGTCTACAGATGCTCATCGTGGTTTTGATGGAACCTCTATTCAATTGGTTATACCGAAGCCTTCAATAGAGTTATTGCCCGAGGAAAAGCAACAGTATTTAAAAGGAAATATATATTTGTATGGTAAAGATGAGTATCGTTCCATCAATTTATTTCAAGATAATGATTCCAAAGTTATTTCCCTTTACAAATCAATTGCCATTTTGATGAATTATTGTTTACTTACATCTGAAAGAGATAATGATGGTATTTGCACTTCTGATATTGAAAAAATTATGGAAAACTGTCTAACAAATACAGTAATGGATCAATCTCTGAGAGAAATATTATCAGATCCTTATTACTTAAGTGATGAAAACTTTTCTAAAGTTTCAAAATTTTCTCCAGATGAGCACATTAACCATGAATTGTATCTTTTTAATACCAGAAGAGAGGCAGATTTATTAGATTTAGCTGCTATATCATTTGCTACAGGTTGCTGTATTTATATATATGAAATAAACACAAACAATCCCTTAAACCAAAATCATTTACTCCTTAAGAAGAAAATAAATCCCATGTTTTTAACTAATCATTCTTTCCACATTATGGAGGTTGATGGAAAATATTGTCCTTTAATTAATCATAGGTTATACTTTGACAGTGGTATTTTTCTCATGTCAAAGAATATAACTGATGTTTCAGATTTCAGAAAGTATAATGGTTTTCATAAAAAATTGTCGAGTATTGCAGCCATTTGCACTGAAGTAATGAAAGATTCTGAAATTCAGCAATTTGCTCGAAACAGAAAAAGAAAACCAGAAGATCTTCATTTCTCTAATCAGTCTATAATTAATTTAGGAAATTTTGTTAATAAAGTTACTCTAGAACATTCAAATAATAACAGACAGGAATCTAATTTAAAAAAAACTTTCAATGTAAATGATTTTGAAAAATCAGAATCTGAAATTGCAGTGGCCCAAAGCTGTGCTTCTACTTTTTTCGAATATTGTTTTTGTAAACTGCCCTGTCCAAATAGCCATTCACAATCCCCTGGTATTCAAGATTTTATAAGTAAAAAAACTAACAATACTCTAATTGAAAAATCTGAGGTAAAATATCTGTCTTTGTTAGACGAATAATGTGACAATAAAGATACTGTCAAACATTCATTAGAGATACTTCATCAAAATTTAAATGTCGGTCAGGATATCAACCATTTAGTTGTTGTTGGTGATGGAAAGACCTATGACCTCTTAGTAAAGCTAAAAGGGGAATATGGGTCAGAACTTGATTGGGTCCTCCCTTTTCCAGGCGACTGGCACATACTAAAAAATTATCAGAGGATGCTTATGAAGTTGTATCTTGATGCTGGTCTCAAAGACTTCATTGAAATTTTCCATCAAGGTGCAACTGCAAATTCAGTTATACAGGCTGTGAACTTTGATAAAACACATAATTTTTTGTTGCAATTCTGGGAATCCCTTTTTCGTTTTCAAATAGAAACTGTTATTAAATATTTTCATTTTAATCATGAACAAAATGACCATTTTATTCATATTAAAAGAGTATCTGACATTTTATCAGATGATACACTTTCCCCTCTAGAGAAAATACAAAAAGAAATGCAATTTTTCCAAAAATTTTCATTTGAATATGAAGAATTATTGGGTCAGCTTTGTGAGGAAAATGAAAACTGGAGATTTTGGAATACATTCTTAAGTAAGCACTGCTTTACTTACATTGCATATTTCATTGCTATACGTTCTGGTAACTGGGAACTTCGTAACTTTTGTATTAAAGAAGTGACCAAAATTACACAAATTACTGAAAGCAAATATTATGCACGACTTTTACCATATCATATAGCGGACTTGAAAAATTTTCCAGCTGGCATAATAAAAAAGTTTGAAGAAGGTGCTTTTGTTGTAAACATATCCGGCAGAAACATTCATAGTCAGGGGTTGGATGAAGCACACGAGAGTTGTATCAATCGTGAAGTTAAGGGTGCAATGAGAACTTTTTCCTCTGCTGCATTGTCAAAACTGGTTCATTATCTTCCCCATAGAGCTAAAGTGCTAACAAACTTAAAAAAAGAACTTTCATTCAATAAGCCGGACCTTCATAAAACTGCAGTTACTAGGACAACTTTTGAAGAAGAAAACATACTTTTATATGTACATCATCTCAGGCAAAGCCATTTAGTGCAATTTGAGCACAAAACTTTATCACATTTTTTCAATGATAAAATAATTCTGACAAAATTACAAAAAGATGACCTTTTATCATATGAAAATGTAGCCACTACTCATTTGATGACATACATAAAATCTTGTATGACTGACTTTAAATTTAGATATAATAAAACCAAAAAAATTACTGGATTTTCATTTAAACCACAAACTGTTTCTTATGTTAAAAAAGAATTAAAAGATCAACGTTTAGAAAATTCGTTACTAAGGAAACAAATTTCCTGGTCAAAAAATCAAAACATACCAGTTTCAGATTTTCAACAATTTATTGCTTTACCGAAAGCCATTGTTGACTCTGATGGCTTACCGTATAAAGGTGACAAATCAAAAACTTTAAAAATTTTCCGTTCACGATACCCAGATTCTTTCACAAATATTTTAACTGAAACTCCTCAATGTGTAGTTATAGATGGGATGTTTATTTTACATACCAAACCCTTGTTATCTTCACATAAAACTTTCACTGATTATATTATTTACCTTTACAAAAAATGCATATTACCCTATTTTGATAATAATAATACAGTTGAAGTGCATCTGGTTTTTGATGATCAGTCCCCTCCACTTTCCCCAAAGGACATTGAGCGAAACAGACGTGATTTAAAAAATGAAAATACTTCTGGCGTTTCTTTTACCAAATCTTCCAAACTACCCTCAGACTGGTTGAAGTTTTTGACAAATAGAAACAACAAAAAACAATTGGTTTTATTAATAAGTGAACAGTTTTTATTACTTTCACAAAATTCAATCAAATTAAATCAAACATTTGTTGTTGGTGGTGGTTTTGACAATTCTTCTTTATCAAAATGTGTTGTCCAAAATGAGATAAGAATAATCAAGAATTTTCAAACTAATATATCAGAAGGGGACAGTCGAGTATGGTTACACACTGAAAAAACTTTGTGTGATACTGTGCTTATTTATTCGCCAGACAATGACACATACAACATTGGTTTACCATTTATACAAACTTTAGACAAACAGGTTTTTGTTCAACTTACTTTTAAGAAGGATGTCATATATTTAAACATGAATAAGCTTATTCATTCCATGAAAAATGATCCAGATTTGCAATGCCTTTCAAACGACAATCATGACAATATACCTTCAATTTTTCAAATGCTGTATATTGTTACTGGATGTGATTATGTATCTTTTTTTAGGGACCATGGTAAAACTTCTTTCTATCAGATATTTTTCAAATATCCAGATTTTATTACTTCCAATAATATTGTAAAGGGGTGGTTGGGAATATTAAGTGATAGTGATAACACAGAAAATGAAGGATTTCTTGCTTTTTTACGTTTAGTTGGGTGTGAATATTGGAGGAAATGTTCCTCTGCCTTCTTAAAGGATAGGATCGAATCTCCTCATTATTTATTTCAATCTGTTTTTGTAGAAACACTAAGCCCGTTAGAAAATCACTTTATTTGGCTTTCAAAAATTAGAGATGCACTGTACTGTCGAGTTCCATCTGAAGAATTTTTTCTGCCATCAAATGATGCGTTATTCCTACACTGGAAAAGATCTTGTTGGGTTAAACTTGTATGGCAGCAAGCTAATCAAAATTTTGTGCATTATCCAATTTTGAATGACCATGGATGGAAGATTGAAAAAAATGTACTAAGCATTGTTTGGGACTCTGACGAAAATTTAGAAAAAATATCAAACAATATAAAATTATGGACAGCTGGGTGTGGGTGTTTAAAATCTAATTGTAGTGGCAATCAGTGTGGATGTAGAAAGCAAAGAAAGTCATGCGGTCCTGGATGTAAATGTGGACAGTCTTGTTTAAATTCAAATGGCCCTACAATGTTACCTTCAGGTGATGCAAATATCCAACAACCCAACGAGAAAACCCTAGTTGAACACCTTTACGACTCTGAATCAGACACTGACACGGACTCGGATAATATGACATTTAATGACTTTTTTCTTGAATTTGAGAATCTTGGCATTAATTTAGTTGAACTGGATGAATCAGATTTACAAACTGTCATCACAGATTTCAAAACACATGTTTGAAATAATTCCATTCAAATAATGATATTTTTACAAAAACAACTTTAGTCCAAATATCACATATCACATGTATCAGCAAAACATCTTTCAGTAGGTTGTAGCTATACACTTGAATTCATCTGTTTTCACATTCTGAAAGCAGAATATATTCAAATATAATTTTTGGTGAGAAAAATTTTATTTACATAATAGTTCCGACTTAGCTGGTAAATAACAATATCTGTTGTATTAGTAGAGTTGGTGAGAATCGTATAAAAAATATAGATACAGTATGTGTCAGTATTAATGAGTAATGTTGTATTGTATGCTCATATTTACAATTATACTGTAAACTTAAATTCCACTTTTTTAATAAAAAAAAAAATCTTCTTTCATTATGAAGGAAAAAAAAAAAAAAAAGTTGATGAATGGGTTTATATGACCAAGTCCAAGTCACACCTCCACGCGGTATCAACTGGAAACTCTTTACTCAGTAAAGTGGCCAACGTGACAGGGCCAAATTTAATTTATATATTTCATGTGGGCTTTTTATGTGCTTCATGTTGAAAGTTTTCTCAAATACTATATGTGCTTCATGTTGACAGTTTTTTTTCAAACAGTTTGTGTGCTTTAGGTTGAGAGTTTTTTTTTTTAATTTGTTTGTGTGCTACAGGTTGAAATTTTTCTCAAACACTTTATGTGCCTCATATTGACAGTTTTTTTTTTAAAGTTTATGTGCTTCAGGTTGACATTTATCAAATAGTTTTTATGTGCTTCAGGTTGACTGTTTCTCAAATAGTTTATGTGCTTCACATTGACAGTGTTCACAAATAGTTTATGTCCTCATACTGACATTTTTTTTCAAATAGTTTGTGTGCCTCATGTTGACAGTTTTTTTTCAAATAGTTTATGTCCTCATACTGACATTTTTTTTCAAATAGTTTGTGTGCCTCATGTTGACAGTTTTTTTTCAAATAGTTTATGTGCTTCATGTTGACAGTGTTCTCAAATAGTTTTAGTGCTTCATGTTGACAGTTTTCTCAAATAGTTCATTTGTGTTGACAGTGTTCTCAAATAGTTTAAGTGCTTCATGTTGACAGTGTTCTCAAATAGTTTATGTGCTTCATGTTGACAGTTTTCTCAAATAGTTCATTTTTTCATGTTGACAGATTTCTCAAATAGTTTATGTGCTTCATACTGACATTTGATTTCAAATAGTTTGTGTGCCTTATGTTGACAGTTTTTTTTTCAAATAGTTTGTGTGCTTCAGGTTGACATTTTTCTCAAATAGTTTATGTGCTTCACGACGACAGTGTTCTCAAATAGTTTATGTGCTTCATGTTGACAGTGTTTCTCAAATAGTTTATGTGCTTCACGTTGACAGTGTTCTCAAATAGTTTAAGTGCTTCACGTTGACAGTGTTCTCAAATAGTTTATGTGCTTCATGTTGACAGTGTTCTCAAATAGTTTTAGTGCTTCATGTTGACAGTTTTCTCAAATAGTTCATTTGTGTTTTGTGTTGACAGTGTTCTCAAATAGTTTAAGTGCTTCATGTTGACAGTGTTTCTCAAATAGTTTATGTGCTTCATGTTGACAGTGTTCTCAAATAGTTTATGTGCTTCATGTTGACAGTTTTCTCAAATAGTTCATTTTTTTCATGTTGACAGATTTCTCAAATAGTTTATGTGCTTCATACTGACATTTTTTTTCAAATAGTTTGTGTGCCTCATGTTGACAGTTTTTTTTTTCAAATAGTCTGTGTGCTTCAGGTTGACATTTTTCTCAAATAGTTTATGTGCTTCATGACGACAGTGTTCTCAAATAGTTTATGTGCTTCATGTTGACAGTGTTTTTCAAATAGTTTATGTGCTTCACGTTGACAGTGTTCTCAAATAGTTTAAGTGCTTCACGTTGACAGTGTTCTCAAATAGTTTTAGTGCTTCATTTTGACAGTTTTCTCAAATAGTTCATTTGTGTTTTGTGTTGACAGTGTTCTCAAATAGTTTAAGTGCTTCATGTTGACAGTGTTTCTCAAATAGTTTATGTGCTTCATGTTGACAGTTTTCTCAAATAGTTCATTTTTTTCATGTTGACAGATTTCTCAAATAGTTTATGTGCTTCATACTGACATTTTTTTTCAAATAGTTTGTGTGCCTCATGTTGACAGTTTTTTTTTTCAAATAGTTTATGTGCTTCACGTTGACAGTGTTCTCAAATAGTTTATGTGCTTCACGTTGACAGTGTTCTCAAAAAGTTTGAGTGCTTCATGTTGACAGTTTTCTCAAATAGTTCATTTGTGTTTTGTGTTGACAGTGTTCTCAAATAGTTTATGTGCTTCACGTTGACAGTGTTCACAAATAGTTTATGTGCTTCATGTTGACAGTTTTCTCAAATAGTTCATTTGTGTTTTGTGTTGACAATTTTCTCAAGTCCTATGTTGAGTCAGCGCTTGCCAGAAGGAATTTTTCTAAATCACAGAGTAAAATATGAGAATCAGTATATTATAATTTACATGATATTTATACTACTTACTTTTCATGTGTTTCAATCTCAAACTTATTCTTTTTTGCACATTTTTTTTTTCTGAAGGAAAACAATTATTTACTGCTTAATGACAGTTTTAACCTATATTAATTTGTATATAAGTGAATATTAAAAACATAGTTGGGTACATTTACTTACCATTACCACAATCTGAAATCTGGTTGATCAATTTCAATCCATGTTCAGAATAAATCAAAGGACTTGACTACACATTAATGTATGAAACTTCTGTAAAATATAAAACTTCATGATAATTTGACGAAAAAAATAGTTTCAAGTGCTGGATAGATATTCTGTTTAAGCTGAGAATATAAAAAATATTAACATCTAATTATTTACTCTTGATATAAAAAAAATAAACATACTGTATTCAAAAACATTTTATTGAAGTTGAAAATATTCTTATATTACTCATTTAAATATTTTGATATTGTAAGGGTTATTTCCCCTTGACCTAAAATCTGACATGCACTCTTTATGGACATTGGTAATGTGTTTTAACACATATTGTAATAATTTAAACGTCCCTGATACACATGTTAAAATAAGGTAATATTCCCAAAGTACTCCTTTTAAATGTTTTGATATTGTAAGAGTTATTTCCCCTTTACCTGACATATTTTTAAGGACATAGTTGAAATGTTTTAACCTCATATTTAATTACTTTACATTTCCCTGATATACATCTTAAAAATAATGCATCTTATTTCCAACATATCTTTAATAGGAGAAAATTTATTAATAATAAAAGTACACAATCACAACTTGTCAAGACTCTAAACAGTAAATGACCATTTTAAATTTATAATTTTACAGCATAGATAATTAAATAAACATAATTTGTGAAACAATTTTACATACAATGATAATACTATTTTGGACTGCATTTCCCTATCTTTTAGAAATCTGTTCAGCCTTTAACACTATTTAAATAAGTAAGAATTAGTATGAAAAAAGCGGTATTATTGGAAATAATACCACATCTTATTTTCATATAAATCTTAATCAAGGTTTATAAATCATAATTAGGCCACAATCTGCCTATTCTTTGAAAAATATTAACCTTATCAAATATTTCCCTTTTTTCACTATCTTTCATAATTCTCTGTACATAATTCTTGAATATTTCATGTGTCAGTATGTGCTTCAAGATATACATCTTCTAATCTCATCCAAATCACATTGTAATACTTGTCGCTGAACATTGTCCAATTTGAAATAATAACTCTAGCTGCAAAACATTAAAAATAAAATGAATGGAGACATTTTAAAAGTTTGTTAGAAAGTTACCAGAAATTGATATAAATTTTTACTAGGAAATAAATATACATTCAAACCACAATCTGTAAATAGGAATTTTCCAATAAAAAATGCTTATATCAGTATTCCTGATGTAGAGGACAAGAGACAATTTTCAGTACTCATCCATATGCCCTTTGGTCTCTGGTATAAAGTTATCTCATTGGGAACAATGCCACAAGTACTCATTTTATAATATTATTGTAAAATATTTTTTGGTAGTCAGTTGAGAATTCTTAGTAAGCCCTATATGTGGGAGAGTACTTATACATCCCTCTTCCTTACATTAAATGACTCTTTTTACTCAATTGCATAACATGATATTTTTTTACATTGTTTACTTAAAACACTATTTTTCTGAAATTTAATACATTATATTTGGTGGTAAAGCATATTTTGTAACAAGTAAAATAAAATAAGGTATACTAATTTCCTGATGGAAATTGACATAAATTTATATCACGGTAATGAAATCTAAATACACAATAATAAGTCTATTATATTTAAAAAAGAAATGTTTACCCTTTCAAATATTTCCTGTTTTTCACTGTATTTCCTTATTCTCTGTATTCTATGAGTCAGTATATGTGCTTCCAGATATATATCTTTTGATCTCATCCAAATCACATTGTAATACTTGCCGCTGAACACTGTCCAATTTGAAATAATAACTCTAGCTGCAAAACATTAAAAATAAAATGAATGGAGACATTTATATCAAAACTTTGTTAGAAAGTTACCAGAAATTGATATAAATTCTTACTAGGAAATAAATATACTTTCAAACCACAATCTGTAAATAAGAATTTTACGATAAAAAATGCTTATATCAGTATTCCTTATGTAGAGGACAAGAGACAATTTTCAGTACTCATCCATATGCCCTTTGGTCTCTGGTATAAAGTTATCTCATTGGGAACAATGCCACAAGTACTCATTTTATAATATTATTGTAAAATATTTTTTGGTAGTCAGTTGAGAATTCTTAGTAAGCCCTATATGTGGGAGAGTACTTATACATCCCTCTTCCTTACATTAAATGACTCTTTTTACTCAAATTGCACAACATGATATTTTTTTACATTGTTTACTTTAAACACTATTTTTCTGACATTTAATACATTATATTTGGTTGTAAAACATATTTTCTAACAAGTAATATAAAATAAGGTATACTAATTTCCTGATGGAAATTGACATAAATTTATATCACGGTAATGAAATCTAAATACACCATAATAAGTCTATTATATTTAAAAAAGAAATGTTTACCCTTTCAAATATTTCCTGTTTTTCACTGTATTTCCTTATTCTCTGTATTCTATGAGTCAGTATATGTGCTTCCAGATATATATCTTTTGATCTCATCCAAATCACATTGTAATACTTGCCGCTGAACATTGTCCAATTTGAAATAATAACTCTAGCTGCAAAACATTAAAAATAAAATGAATGGAGACATATCAAAACTTTGTTAGAAAGTTACCAGAAATTGATATAAATTCTTACGAGGAAATAAATATACTTTCAAACCACAATCTGTAAATAAGAATTTTACGATAAAAAATGCTTATATCAGTATTCCTGATGTAGAGGACAAGAGACAATTTTCAGTACTCATCCATATGCCCTTTGGTCTCTGGTATAAAGTTATCTCATTGGGAACAATGCCACAAGTACTCATTTTATAATATTATTGTAAAATATTTTTTGGTAGTCAGTTGAGAATTCTTAGTAAGCCCTATATGTGGGAGAGTACTTATACATCCCTCTTCCTTACATTAAATGACTCTTTTTACTCAATTGCATAACATGAGTTTTTTTACATTGTTTACTTAAAACACTATTTTTCTGACATTTAATACATTATATTTGGTGGTAAAGCATATTTTGTAACAAGTAATATAAAATAAGGTATACTAATTTCCTGATGGAAATTGACATAAATTTATATCACGGTAATGAAATCTAAATACACCATAATAAGTCTATTATATTTAAAAAAGAAATGTTTACCCTTTCAAATATTTCCTGTTTTTCACTGTATTTCCTTATTCTCTGTATTCTATGAGTCAGTATATGTGCTTCCAGATATATATCTTTTGATCTCATCCAAATCACATTGTAATACTTGCCGCTGAACACTGTCCAATTTGAAATAATAACTCTAGCTGCAAAACATTAAAAATAAAATGAATGGAGACATTTATATCAAAACTTTGTTAGAAAGTTACCAGAAATTGATATAAATTCTTACTAGGAAATAAATATACTTTCAAACCACAATCTGTAAATAAGAATTTTACGATAAAAAATGCTTATATCAGTATTCCTGATGTAGAGGACAAGAGACAATTTTCAGTACTCATCCATATGCCCTTTGGTCTCTGGTATAAAGTTATCTCATTGGGAACAATGCCACAAGTACTCATTTTATAATATTATTGTAAAATATTTTTTGGTAGTCAGTTGAGAATTCTTAGTAAGCCCTATATGTGGGAGAGTACTTATACATCCCTCTTCCTTACATTAAATGACTCTTTTTACTCAATTGCATAACATGATATTTTTTTACATTGTTTACTTTAAACACTATTTTTCTGAAATTTAATACAATATATTTGGTTGTAAAGCATATTTTGTAACAAGTAAAATAAAATAAGGTATACTAATTTCCTGATGGAAATTGACATAAATTTATATCACGGTAATGAAATCTAAATACACCATAATAAGTCTATTATATTTAAAAAAGAAATGTTTACCCTTTCAAATATTTCCTGTTTTTCACTGTCTTTCCTTATTCTCTTTATTCTATGGGTCAGCATGTGTGCTTCCAGAAATATATCTTTTGATCTCAGCCATACAAATCCCATTGTAATACTTTCCGCTGAACACTGTCAAATTTGAAATAATAACTTTAGCTGAAAACATTGAATATTTAATGAATGAAGACTTTGTTAGATTGGTATCAGAAATGAATGTAAATTCTTACAAGGGAAAAGACACTATATCATGTATATCAAGTAGCATTTTTGATAATTTTTAGGTAATGAATTATTTAAAGGTTCAAAATGTAACTCATTCCATTTTATTTGACTTACATGTTGCCTGATGCCAGTGTTGGAAACTATTTATAAAATTTTGTGTATATACATGTATGAAGTTTAGTCAACTGCTAATGTGAAATATCTTAAGACAATAAGTTACGAGTTGTTTCAATGAACATGTAAGTTCTGGGTAGAAAATAATGTTATAATATCATAGGTTTTTTTTTTAGCATATTATATCACAGGGGCTTGTCTAGTGGGTCAGACGAGGTTTGACTGTCAATGTTGGTTGCTATCAAATAATTATGAGGTCTTGAAAGGCTATTATATTTTTTTACTCTGACTTTCAGTCAGGGGTACTACTTGTACAAGTAATCTTTATTTACTTGAAGAAGTAAATAAAATATACTTATATAAGTTAATTATAATGTTTGAATAATCTCCCCTTAATTTTCTCAAAAATTTACTTGTATAAGTAAATTTTTTTTACAATCTACAAAAATTCTCAAGTTTTGAGATGTAAAATCATGTCTTTAACAATTTTTCTCAGGTTAGCTCATAATTTTTGATAAGAGTTCAATGTTTCATCTCATTAATTCAACAAAGAAACTGATTGAGCAAAGATCTTAAGTATTTGCGTAAGGCCTTCAAAAATTGCTCCTTAGGCTTGTAAATGAGCAGTGTTCGGAAGATAACAGACAAATGAGATTTTCATTGTCCATGAAATTACACTTAAATGATTAGAAAAGACATCTGCAAAGGACAGACAATTGAAAATTGTGTTAGAGCAAAGAAGTTCTAAGAATTCAAGAAAAGAAGATAGGATGACTTTTTTACTTGTATAAGTAAAAAAATCTGAATGTCTAAGGGACATAGTTAGGCCAAAAAATAATTTACCTATACAAGTAAATAAAATACACTTGTATAAGTATCCTACAAATTTACTTATATAAGTATATTAATATTTACTTCTTCAAGTAAATAAAAATTACTTGTACAAGTAGTACCCCTGACTGACTTTATAATTATTTGGACTATCATTTACCATGCACCAAAATGTCACAAATTGAACAAATTACCTAAATATCTGGTCCTTTCCTTCTAATTTTCACTTTTTTGAGCATTTTCTTACCAGTTCAGAACAAAAGGACAACAGAAAACCATGACAACAAATTATAGCTGATTGCTCTTTAATGAATGACATTATCATAAGGCCAAAAAAAAAAATTATATGTGTGTTTCCTATTACATCTTTAAAAAAATTAGGGTAGGTAGGTAGGAAATCTTTTTTATTTTACCATTTTTTTTACATTGAGTCTATGGGAGGGACATTCTGACTTTAACAGTGGTATTGGAATGATAAAAAAACACTTGGGGTAGGGAGGGTAGGGTAATAGGAAACACATATCTTTTTTTTTATTTGGCCTAATCATCAGATCAGGGGATCATATTATTATACAGAGACAAAGTGCAGTGGTACCAGAAGTTCAGAACTAATAGTCGGTATGACCTGACCGCATGTGCATTTTAATTTTACTCACTTTGGTCGGTATTTGATGTTTATCTTCCGAGAGTTACAAAACGTGCTTTTATGTGTGCCATGTGAGGTCTGTACAAAATGTCAACTATCTGGAAAACGGATGTCTTGTGAATTTGGTTATCACCGAAGTCAAAGCCGGATAGCTTGAGTTGCAATCCGAATTTTATCTTCTTTCATGTTGGTGGTTAATGAATAAAAATGAAATGAATGGTATTTCCTGCATCAAATCTTTTACACGTCAGTTCAGTTCACTTCATTTGTGCAGTCTAAATTTTCATGAACGCACTTTTATTTGTAAAGTATTTCAGCTAAAAATATAAAGTAAGCCTTTCCCTTTTAAGTTATCGTGTAGCATAATGTTAAAGCATCAAATTATGACATGATTTAACTTATCAGCTTGGAATGCCAAAATCAACGTCAAGCTCTGGCCGCCATTACGTGTTGACAACGTCGTCTAGTGAACCGTATCACTGAGCACCGAAATTCTTACTCAGGCGCTTCCGGTTGTCCTACTGAGGAAGGAAACTTACCCAATGTTTTCATTGAAGTTCCTGCACGCGATTGGTTGATATCAACACGTTGAATGCTGCTGGATTTATAAAATACCGAAAAAATTAGCCTGCAACGGTCTTTAATTCGTATTCAGTTTCGATCTCAATCAGCAAAATTTCCCAGAATGAAATGATCAGAATTTCGAACAGCTACGATTGCACCCATTCCAAATAGTTAAACTTGTATTACATCAATACACATAGCACCACTAATCTCAAATCTGTTCTTACCTTGATATTTGTTTGATGGAAGCTGGACAACTCGATCCACTGGACAGGTACTGAATACACAACCGTTTCTCTGGTTCAAATATATATATGGAATCAGCTTCCAGAAGAACTGCAAATATGAAAAATTTCAATATTTCAAATCAAACTATTTTTTAATAGTATCGATTTGGCTAGATAAGCCAGGAATTATTAAATGTATGCATTTAATATTAGTGATCATTAGTGGTTACCTATAGAGTTATCTTAGTTTTTTGGAATGTTATCGGCCATATGTAGACTGAGTTGGTGTACTACATTGTGAGATTCTACGACGCAAATATATATAAATAAGTTTGATTTGTTTTGCGTAATCGTGCATTTCTCATCTTTATTTGAACTTGATTTTTTTCAATAACAGAAGTGCCGCTACAAAAAACGAAAATATTGACATATAAAAACACCACCAATTAAGCTTTGTGAACTGAAGCAGAAGGTAATTTGCAATCACAATCCAGTACGTACAATATTATTTATGATTGCAAACAATTTTTTTCTCAATCCTTTATGTGATGAAGAACACTCGTGATTTTTTTTATTTATAAAAGGTGCATGATGTCATTTCCAGTGAGAGTTTTTGATTAGTGAGCCTCATGGGGTTTTTGATTATGCGATTACTTGGAAGTTTTTATAGTGATTATTTGATTACCAGACAAACAAAATATTTCTTGATTATTTGATTTTTTTGATAATCTAGGACTGTATTTTTGATTATTTGATTATCTTGCTTTAAAAATGATAATGTGATTATATAGGCAAACAAATTGTGATTATGTGATTACTTGGACACCCACATAAGGGGTCTCATTAAAGAGAATGACGAATTATCCGTTATACGGTTACGGCAGAGACATATATATACCAAAATTTAGTAATATGTCTCTGACATAAGGTATAAAAAATCACAATTTCTGTGGGTTAGAGTTTGAAGATTTTATTAAGAGCCGCTGTTATTTTGCAAGTTAGTGTGAGTGTGTAAAAATCTGTAAAACCTGAGACTACTATAACACAGTAGTCTCCGGTCAAATGTAGTTTATTTTTCTCGTATCATCATAGTAGGGTAGATTAATATATTAATAGTCCTAGGGCGAGTTTATAGTTGTTTTATTGGTGGTTCGAGTCATTTTCAGTATTGGCGAGTGCATAATGTTTATTCTGCATCATATTGTCGGTTTATACTGGGACTAATAGATTGAATGTATTAACTAGTCCCAAGTCTATACTAGTGCCATATATGTGGGGCAAAATTGCTGGTCTTACTCTTTTTATAGCAGCATTGGTACTCTTTTATCAGTGAATCGCGGATTCTGATATGTGGTGCGAAATATTGTTTAAGTGCATTGGTACGAATGTGCGGAAAGTCCAGGGGAGTAGGCATGTAGAGAACTGACATTAATTAAGTTATTATAATATAAAGTTTAAAACAAAACACACCGAACAGCAAGCTATAACATGTATAAAGGGCCCCAAAAATGACTAGTGTAACACCATTCAAACAGGAAAACCAACGGTCTAATCTATATAAACAAGAGGCTCTCAAGAGCTTGAATCGCTCACCTGTAATATTTTGCATAAATCTTTCATCAATGATTAAAATACAAAATTTACACTAGATACATTTTGTACTCTGAAACCCATTAATTCAGCCCAAGTTTGGCTGAAATTGATTCAGCAGTTTCAAAGGAGAAGATTTTTTAAAGTAAGCAAACTAGATGAACAAATTGTGAAAATTTGTCTTTAAAGGGCAATAACTCCTTAAGGGATCAATTGACAATTTTGGCCATATTAAACTTATTTGTAGATCTTACTTTGCTGAACATTTTTGTTGTTTACAAATAATATTCAAGATAATAACCAAAAAATGCAAAATTTCCTTAAAATTACCAATTCAGTGACAGCAACACAACAATGGGTTGTTAGATTCATCTGAAAATTTCAGGGCTGATAGAACTTGACCCAATGAACATCTTTACCCCGTCAGATTAACTCTAAATGCCTTAGTTTTTGAGATTTAAGCCAAAAACTGCATTTTACCCCTATGTTCTATTGTTAGCCATGGCGGCCATGTTTTTTGACGAAACAGAAAATGAAACATAAACTTTATTCTAGATACCCTAAGGATTATTCAGCTTAAGTTTGGTTGGAATTGGTTTAGTAGTTTCAGAGGAGAAGATGTTTTTGGAAAGGTGAGCTAAAAACGAGAAACGAGAAACACTTATGATCCACACCAACAAACGACAACCACTGAACATCAGGTTCCTGACTTTAGACAGGTGCAAACAAATGCAGCGGGTTTAAACGTTTTAATAGGCTATCCTTCACCCTAACAAGCTTAAGAAACAATCGTGTAACGGACTATTTTTCTCTCTCTGTTTGTATGTTTTTTTTTATGTTTTCAATGTTGATGTTCCTTTGGCCACTTCTTACCTTATGTCATATTTACAATTTAGTTAGCTATGTCTGTGTCTGTAGTCACATTTTAGATGTCCATCAATCTAATTAAAATATAGAACTTTGATTTCGTTATACTCATATGGAGTGCATGTAACGAATTCAGAGTTCTATATTTTATTTAGATTGGATGTCCATAAACCTTACCTTACCTTACCTCTTACGTAAGGTATATTTAACCCCCTTCGTAGAACTATACATTTGTATGTAGAAATCATTGTGATCTGCATCTATGTACAGTGGTGCCTCCACCAGTCTGAACAATTGCACTGCTCTCTACATAAATAAAGTGAAATCCTACCCACACACTCTTATATTAATAATCCTTTGTTATGATTAAAAAGTTCCAATACTTGTCGATCGATAATTAAAAGTCAAGTCACTATAAAATCCTTTGTTTCGCTATGTATACATATATATCACCAGAGACATATAATACAATTGTTTTATATACGTCTCTGATCTATATCACATTTGGTTTTGGTTCCCCTAACCTTTCCGTGGCTAAGTATTTATAACGCATTTCCATAAAATATCGATATAAACGTAATCTTTGTACAACTTGTAAATAATTCAGTCTGGAATTTCGTTACCACAAATTAAAAATCTGTGGACAAATTCCGAAAAACATACACTAACGTTGCATTTAATGGGGGAAATGCAACACATACGGGTGAAAATATTATTGAGAAAAAAAAAGAAAATGATATATGCCTTAATGTTTTAAAACGTGTGTATATATGCATGCTCTAAGAAAGTGACACACTGACTTATTTCAGAAATTTCTGTCTGCATGTCTAAAATGTTTTAATACTTTTTTGTCGGTACATTCGATACGAAACATACAGTTGTAAGTGTGAAATCTCTAAAAAAAAATATAACGTTTGGTTATTTTACTGGTATAGAGCGGCCTATATTGACTCGAAGTATAAATTGCGTATATACAATGTATGTATAGCTGAGATAGATATAATCATCTTTTAAGTAAAACATTTGTATACAATGACATGTGTTCATGTTGTTGCTTATACATCTGATATGAAAACTGCCATTCAATAATCTGATAGTAATATACATGTAGTTCCTGGAAATTTAGTTTCTAAAATATATGAATCGTGTTTTTTTTTTTTTTATGAAATAGTTTTGACCATGAGTGTGACTAGCTGCGAATTTGCAGTATGCAAAATAGTGAATTAGGACTTTTAAGAACATTCTTGTGTGCAATCAAAGAAAGCCAGTTAGATTTAGACCTAGATCTTGATGAAGCTGTGGACAAATTCGAGAGGCGACACCATGCCTAGAAAAATGAAACTGGATTAAAATTATGAACATGCGTATTTTAAATTTGATAGATCAGGATACATGCACTATATATGTTATTTAAAATCTATTACAGAAAAAAGTATTAACGAAAAGTGCACGGTGTAGTGAAAAAAAAGATCAACATTCAATTGTCTATTCGAATGTCCTGGTGGGGTTCCTTAATTTCACTGTTCATTAAATTATAGGGCATTTTTCTTTATTTAAAAATAATAAACGCTAATTCTGTATAATTCTCATGAAAATGATTTCGCTATTTAATTTTTATCTAATTAGATGGTTTATTTATTCGGTCCATCGGGGTACAAGTCAAATCGGCACCTATAGAAAAGGCAAATCGGCACCTGGTTAAATCAGTATCGGGTCAAATCCGGCGGCACCTATTTAAAGTCAATTCGGCATTTATTTGGTCAATTCGGCATCCAATAATATTTGATATAATATATACATCGTTCATTTCTGTTATATCCTAATTATTTTACTTTCCACAGTTTTTATTATTTTTTTTTCATCCAATTATTGTTTATTCTTTGTTTTCAAGTTTCTCATATTTGTCTATTAATTTTTTTTACAGTATGATCTCTCTTCTGTCTGGGATTATTATAAAAAGTGTAATAATTCCAGATTCGTCGAAACCCCCAAAACCAGAACCTCCTATACAGTAAACATGTCAAAAGGTTGTTAACAAGTAAAACATGTAAAAAGAGAATATATTTGGTTACTTTGAATGTATCTACTAAATTTCAAACGTGTGTACATATCATTTCCAACCAGTCGATGAATTGTATACTCATTGCAAGGCACAGCTAGACCCGGGGTAAATCAAATCGGCACCTATAGAAAAAGTCAAATCCGCACCTAATTAAAGTCATTTCTGACACTCTTTTTACAGCGGCATTGACACTCTTTTATCAGTGGACCCCGGATCGAGATTGGAATAATTCTTTTCTGTGGCACAAGTTAATTTTTATTTAAGTGCATAGGGACGAGCAGAGGCGGATTTAGGGGGGGGGGGGCAGGTTGTCCGGGCCCCCCTTTTGTGGGAAAAATTTGGTTGATCATTTAGGGAATCACTGAAGCATGACTGCAGCGGGTCCCCTCTTCAGCTGTCAGTGCTCACTACCCTTATGAAAATTTCTAGATCCGCCACTGACGACTCGGTGGTGGGGGGAGGGGGTAGTCAGAGAACTTACCTTAAGTTAATCTAATATAAACACGACCAAGGCACAACCGTCCTCTTTCTTTTGGGGAGGATACTGATCGAGTGGGGTGTTCGTTTTTTTTTCTACTCGGGACAGAGACTATACTTGATGTAGAATCTTTTCAACTTGAATTTAAAAAAAATAAACATAATATTCTTGGAATATAATCAAGTTTGAAAGTCAATGCTGTACTGAGTCAATGATTTGTATAGTGAGAATCTCACTTTAGAAATCCTTGACTGAGTGTAGCTGTTAATATGTACCCACAGACATAATAATTTTATTCAAGGATTTATATAGTCTTACTATACAAATCCTTGTTTTCATCTTAGACTACTATATGACATATGTGTTATAGCTTGGACTATTAGTACTAACATATTTACTATAATAGTCCCAGGTTATACATGTTATAGTAGTCTCAGTTTTCCGATTGAACACATTTTTTGTTTTTTTACTTTCCTTCCGAAATAAATTTGTGTTAAAAAATAAATTCTGAATCAGATAATTTATTTAACCCCCAACTCATCCCCAAAAACAAGTATGGACACATTGGTAAGGTGCCAAATTAATTAATTTTTTGACAAACACGTGCACGAATTTAGAAAACACACAGGAGCCTCTGGTTGTTTTTCAAAGAAAGATAACTCCTTTTTAACCGGAAGTGTAAGAAATTTGACAACAAACCCAGACAAACTCGCAAAGAAATTTTTTATAAACATTGTAATTGAAATACTGGTAATGTCAAATAGCTATTGGTGTATGATGCAAATTCACCATCTTCGATAAATCAGATGTCTGTCCATTTTTGTAGCAATCTGCGACGAGTTTCGATTGTTAGACAAAAAGGATCCGACAAAAATACTATTTTCTTATCTCCAGTTTTCTCACTCTTAGTCTGTCTGACAGTCAGACAAATATAAATGTGTACTCCTCCAATTTTACCTGTACCATGTGTACGTATTCATTATTCCTGATGTAAGTAATGAACTGGTCATGGCAAAAATGTTTTGGAGGTCACAGATTGCTAATATAAAAAGTGAATGGTTACACAATTAACCAGGTTGGGCTCAAGTCAGGAAAAGTGGGATATTCCCTGTTTTCAGGGAACACCCCAGTTTTCTGGTGTTAAAAAACCCCAGTAAACAGGGACTTCATTTTTCCTTGTCAATTTATGGTATGAATCTACAAAAGCACACCTTCTACGTGTGATAACAATGTTATATGATAGCAAGTGTTTTTATAAGTTCAAAAATCAAGCTAATTTCAAGTCTTATTTTATGCTCAACTCACAACAAAACAATTCCTTTGTTCACCAATTCATACCTTGATCATCAATTATGAGAAGACTAAAAGATAAGTTAATCACTTAAGCATTTAAATTCCATGAATAGAAATTTTCAAAAGAAGTGAACATAATTCAGTTATGATCAGTTAACCTGGAGCATGCAGCTTGATCAACTGATTCCTAAACAAAAGATTTGTATGTTTTTGAGTTCTAGAAAAAACAAGGCTTCACTTATTCATGTTTTGTTGTTCCTGAAATACTTAAAGTATTTACAAATACTACTGATACAGTTAAAACATGCGCTTTTGTAAATTTCATGCTATAAATTGAAATAGAAAAAGGAAGTCCCTGTAAACTGGGTTTTTTTAACACCAGAAAACTGGGGTGATCCCTGAAAACAGGGAATACCCCACTTTTCCTGACTTGAGCCCAACCTGTTAACCCGCTTGAGCAGTTGATATTATAGGGTTGCATTTCGTGTGCCAGAAAAAACGACAGCTGGACATTTGTGACATCACATGCCCAACAATGACATCATTTGATATGTGATTTCATGCCCTTATGATGTAACATTGGGAACCCATTGAAGACAAATATAACACGGTTTAGTCTGGTATTTTATTTGAAAGAGATATATGGCAATACATCAATGATACAAAACTTACATAATTAAAGATATGGACACATGTGCCTCTTTGACAAAAAGAGAGTTAAAGATAATATTTTATCCAGTTGAAAAAGTCCACAGATAGGTAAAAATGTGCATGTCCTCAATTTTACTACAAAAATACCCATTCTGGAAGATTATCTTTGAGATACATGTATATAATAATGGAATAAATCAGTATTTAATATTTAAATATGTATGATGGTAATTTCCCATTGTTTTGGAAAATGTTTTGCTCCAAAAAGTTATTTTTTTAACATGTTTAATAATGACACTGACATTTTCCCCTAACAAAATTGACAACGATTAAGATGGTATCTCATAACTTGGTAACTTGAATTATCATGATTATTCATTTTTCAATATTTTATGTAAAATTTTTCTTCTTATTTGAAAATTGACCTGAATATGCATGCAATATTTGCCACTGGTTGCTAAGATTTACTACAGACAATTAGTTGAATTTGAAATAATATAAACCAGTCTGTAAACCTTATTATATATTCTTTTTGAGTCAAAATTTTTCTATAAACAAAATCAGTTAACTGAAGTTAAAAGACTATAATTTTCTTGGGAACATTGTTGATAATAAAGGAAGATTTAAGAGATCCACACATGAACTATCCAAGAAAGCACTAGACATGCTAGAAGTGTTATTTTCACTAAATAAATATATGGTCCAAGGACACAGTTTATATCGTCCTTAGGTTTTCGTTGTCTACGAATATAGTCCCTAGTGTGAACAGTGTATAACTTGCATTTTTTTTTATACACTTTTCCAATTTATTTCTTGATATTTTCTGCATGAAATATTAAGTAAGGGGATGAAATTACATGCTAAAAAATTGGGGTGCTGAATCTTTATGTTAAGTAGTGATTTGGTCCAGTTAAAAAAGGTCAAAAATTAGAATGTCTGAAGCTGTCAAACTGAATTTTAGCCCCCCTTAACATAGAATTGTCAATATTTTGAGTTAGAGCTGGTAGAAGTTTCTATAATTTTGATATTATTTGTATCAATAGTAGTACAATACACTGTAAAAATCTTTTTGAGATAGAGCAGGTGCGATTTTTTTAATTTGAATTTATTGTCTAAAAGAAATGCACTACGAAATAACTGTGTTCTCTGGCCTAATATGTCTAATTTTCATCATGTCCCTGTAGATTTATCATGCAAATTATTTGATTCACTAATTAAACCCATAATTTTATATAATAGCGAAATTTGGTTTATGGAAGATTATTACTCAATTTTTAGAGCCATGAACATAGCCAAAATGCATGGAACTAACCATGCTAACTGTGATATTTTATCTTTGACAGATAGATTCAGCATTGAGAAAGTGCATCATTAATTTTGTAAAACTGTTCTTGGAATTAAAAAAAACCTCATATAATATATATGCAAAGTCTGAGTTAGGACGGTTTCCACTTGACTCCTTTATAAAAACTCAATTTTTATTATATTTTTGTAGAATTAACTGCCATGAAATAAACCCTCGCAATAAAGCTCCCCACAAATAATAATGAATCTAAAATAAGCAAATTTGACAATGTTTATATAAATTGTCATCAGAGAAGTGAAAATATAAATTTGAATTTCATATGGGTTTTCATTATGGAGCAACCATTTAACTTCAAGGGGGGGGGGGAGGGGGTGATGGTTTTCTGTCTGAGTAGATTTTTTTTTATAGTTTTTCAACGCTATCAATCAAATTATTTTTTTCAAATTTAACACTATAAGGTATATATATGGGGAAATCTCTTCAGAATATTTTTTTTGTCACCTGCTTGACCACAAGCTGAAGTTAAATGGTCATTCCCTTACAACAAATGTAATACTGTCATGACTGGATTGAGGAAATTATATATTTCGGGGATATTCAATTTTGTGGATTTGTCAAATTGAAAAATAAGATGTGGTATGTTTGCCAATGACTGCAATGAGACAACTCTCCAACTCCACCAAAGACCAAATGACATAAAGCTAACAACTACAGGTCACCATACAGCCTTCAACAATAAGCCAAACCCATACTGCATGACAAGCTATAAAAGCCCCATAAAATGACAAATGTAAATCAATTCAAACAAGAAATCTTAACAGCCTGATTTATGTACAAAACCATTATTACAGGCTCCTTACTTTGGGCAGGGACATACAGAATGTGGTAAAACATATTAAATTTTGCTGGCACCAAACCTTCTCCCTTAACCTGGGACAGTGGTGTAAAAGTACAACATAAGAACACACAACAACAAAAAAACTTAACAAAACACAAATGACACAAAGTACAGATAAGAGAGTATTCTCGGTAACTATATAGATATAAGAAGATGTGGTATGAGTGCCAATGAGACAACCCTCCATCCAAGTCACAATTTGTAAAAAGTAAACCATTATAGGTCAAAGTATGGCCTTTAACACAAAGCCTTGGCTCAAACCAAACAGTAAGCTATATAGGGCTCCAAAAATGACTAGTGTAAAGCCATTCAAACAGGAAAACAAACGGTCTTATCTATATAAAAAACGAGAAATGAGAAACACTTATGAACCACATCAACAAACGACACCCACTGAACAATAGGTTCCTGACTTAGGACAGCTGCAAACAAATGCAGCGGCTTTAAATGTTTTAACAGGTACCAACCTTCACCATGTTCACCCTAACCTGAAACAGTCAGGGGTACTACTTGAAGAAGTAAATATTAATATACTTATATATAAGTAAATTTGTTAGATACTTATACAAGTGTATTTTATTTACTTGTATAGGTAAATTATTTTAATGGATTAGTTATGTCCCTTTGACATTTAGACTTTTTTATACGCCCGTTTACAGGACATATTATGGTATACCATTGTCTGTCCGTCTGTCGTCAACATGTCAGACATTAACTCAAAAACGCTTCTACCAATTTGCATAAAACTTTGGTGAATTGTTCATATCTATTGATGTGAGCTCCCTTTCTTTTTTTATAAAATTTAGATTTTAAGTTTCTGAGTTATGGGGTTTGATTCATTAAAAAAGGGGGGATTTTCCAGTTTTCGGACAATAACTCAAAAATGCTTTCACCAATTTGCATTAAACTTTGGTCAATTGTTTATATCTATTGACATGAGCTCCCTTTTGATTTTTATAAATTTTAGATTTTATGTTTCCGAGTTATGGAGTTTTATTCATTAAAAAAAGGGGGATTTTCCAGTTTTCGGACAATTAATTAAAAATGCTTTCAGCAGTTCTCATGAAACTTTGGAGAATTGTTTATATCTATTGATGTAAGCTCCCTTTCAATTTTTATAAATTTTAGATTTTACACTTAAGAGTTCTGGCATTTTATTTACATATACAAGTAACAAAGTCATACTTTCTGCTTTTCTTGAATTTCTCAGGTCTTCTTTGCTCTTATAGAGTTTTTAATTGTCTGTCCTTTGCAGATGTCTTAACTAATCATTTAAGCACAATTTCATGGACAATGAAAATCTCATCTGTCTGTTATCTTCAAAATACTGCTCATTTACAAGCCTCCAAGGGGCAATTTTTGAAGGCCTTGGGTAAATACTTAAGATCTTTGTGCAATTAGTTTTTTTGTTGAATTAATGAGATGAAAGGTTGAACTCTAATAAAAAATTATGAGCTAACCAGAGAAAAATTGTTAAAGGCATGTTTTACATCCCAAAACTTGAGAATTTTCAGTGATTTTAGGGATTGTAAAAAAAGAATTACTCATACAAGTAAATTTTTTGAGAAAATTAGGGGAGATTATTCAAATTTTATAAGAAAATATGAATACAACAAATTTACTTATATAAGTATATTATTATTTACTTCTACAAGTAAATAAAAATAACTTATATAAGTAGTACCCCTGACTGACAGTAGTATAACATTAATTATAACATAGAAAGACACACTATAAGATATTTCAAAGCCAATAACAACTAAAAAGTTTATTAATCACTTTATGTTACCATGGTTATGCTCATCTGTTTCAGGATATTGATGTTAGAGATGTAAATGTCATAAGAAACCAGGATGTAGAATAGAATAGCACATGTGGTGACTAGTTCTCTTTAAGACACATGACAGAATGATCCAATCATATAAGAAAAAGTCCAATATACAAACATGATAGAGTCAAGAACTTTCACAGTTCCATCCCAAGCACAAAGTGCTTTTACAGTGATGCATGAACTTCGTGAACGTCACATGTTGTGTGATGTCACAATCACTGTGGAAGGTCAGGACTTCGATGCTCATAAAATCGTACTTTGCGGATGTAGTCCATATTTACGTGCCATGTTTACAAATGGAATGTTGGAAACAGAAAAGGAGCGAGTGGATATCCAAGGACTGGATCCCTGTTCTATGGGACAGTTAATAGAGTTTATGTACACTAGTATGATAGAAATAACAGTAGATAATGTACAAGGAATACTACAAGGTGCTAGTATGCTGGGTCTTCATCAGTTGAGGAAGATGTCTGCTACATTTCTACAGTCTCAGTTAACAGCCTTGAATTGCCTTGGTAAGGTCATAACCTCTGACTTTGACAGTGCTGTATGTTTTGTTTATGAGCAAACTATTGGTTTGATTAGTTTTAACTTTGACATGTTTGATTACAGATACTTCAATTCTCAAATTGTATGGTGTACACTGAATCTGAATTTAAATAAACTATAAATAAATGCATATATGTACATGTACAATAAATACTACATGTATGTGTAAATTTCTTAATATGTTTGTATGTACATTACATATACAGGACCTTTCTATATTTTCACATATTTGACACTATCAGTGTATCACACAATTTAGCTGTCATTTCTGTATACTTGATTAACAATTACTAGTCCCCAATTTACTGTATTCTAAGAATGCATATGATAGACATTGCCAAAAATATTAGACTTACTAGTTTATCATGGAGTACACTGTACGATACAAATAAAAACGTTTATCATGGAGTACACTGATACAAATGAAAACGTTTATCATGGAATACACTGATACAAATGAAAACATTTATCATGGAATACACTGATACAAATGAAAACGTTTATCATGGAATACACTGATACAAATGAAAACAATAACTACCAACATATGGGTAACATTTTATGTCTATTTATAGTATAACTGGTAATGTTATTTTACAGGAATCTACTTTTTAGCAGACCTGTATATGTGTGGAGAACTTGAGATGGCAGCACGACAGTTCATATTTCAAAACTTTTTAGATGTCATTCATTCTGAGGAATTTTTACAGCTGTCGGAAGATAGACTAATTACGTTGTTACGTAGTGATAAACTTCAAGTCACGAGTGAAAACCAGGTGCTAGAAGCTGCGTTGAGTTGGATCAATGCAGAACCGGAAATCAGAACTAGAAATGCTTGTCATATCTTACAATATGTTAAACTAGCATTGATAGACATGACACATTTAGAAAATATTGTTCTAAAGTTAGATTTTGTAAAAAATTGTTTAAAATGTCAACAGTTGATTGGTAATGCTATTGCTTTGCATTATGATCAGTCAGCTTTAGACTTGATGACACCTCGTGCCCAGCCTCCATGTGTATATGTTGTTGGTGGGAGAAATAGTACAGACTGCCAGTTAAAAAGCATGGAGAGATATGATTTCTTAATTGACCAGTGGCATTCTGTGGTATGTTTTAGGCTTTAATTCATTAATCTAATTAATCTTTATATTAAACTTGTTACAGTGCATAATTTTTTTATAGTTTATCTTTTTAGACTATATCAAAATAAGAAGATGTGGTATGATTGCCAGTGAGACAACTCTCCACAAGAGACCAAATGACACAGAAATTAACAACTATAGGTCACTGTACAGCCTTCAACAATGAGCAAAGCCTGTATATGCCAAAAAAAAACTTCTGAAATTATTTGTCATGTGCAATTAGTCTTCAACGTTATTATTGCAAGGTTTTTATCAATGCGAATAATGCAACTTGGTGAATATTGCAATAATAGGAACTCGCATTCTGATATCTGATACATATATCTGTGTGCAAATTTTCCTGAAATCGTAATGATTTTTCTCACATTTTTGTCCATTTCTTAAAAATCGCCTTAATAAACGCACGCAATAATTTCTGAATATACAATACTACTTTGATGTACATCATGTACATACTGTGGATGCAAGGTTAAGAGATGGCAAACATATGTGAAAGTATTGCAACATTATTGTACATGAATGATACTGAGTACTTTGAGCAAGACACTTTTCTTTAATAACCTTCCTTAGACTGTAAAATCACAAAAACGTATAGCTAAATATTTCTATGATATAAGAAATGCATAAAAAAATTTAGTTGTTTAAACTCAGTTTCAGATATTTGAAGGTTACTGGTAATAAAAGTATGGGATTTAGCATATTTTGTAGCAGAGCAGTGCTTCTTGTAAAATGTATGAAGTTGAACTAGAGGAGATCATTTAGGGTTTATATCAAAGAGACAGCAAACCAAGAACAAAAATTGTCACAATCTGTATGGCAACATGCAATATTTTTAAAAAGATAGACAAGTGCTCATGCAATATGTCAAGCTGTAACACAAAAGATGGTCTGAATGGGGAGGGGGTCTTCATTTCTTTATCCTCTTAATTTTTTAAACTGTTTTTCTCTATTCTTTATTAATTTTGCCCTCCATAATTCTCTATTCTTAATTCTTTGGCCTATTTTTCTCTTTTTTTTCTGCCCTTTATTCTGCACTTTTTGCCCATGATTCTCTATTCTGTAAATCCCATTCAGACCTTTAAATAAAGGTTTTAGATAAATCAAACAAAATAAAAAAAATCTGCAATCAACGCCTTATTCTCCAAATTTCTAAGATGACATTAGACAATGTTTCTTTTACCTGCAGTCAATATAATGATATACATGTAGCTCATTTAATATTTCTAGCCAAACATGAACATTGCCAGGACTGCTGTTGGTGTTTGTAGCTTGGATGGTCTGTTATATGCAGTTGGAGGTGAATGTGCTTTAGCTGATTCACAGGAAAACACATTGTATCTCCGTTCTGTGGAATGTTATGACCCTGTATTACGACAGTGGATAGCCAAACCTGAGATGAAAATAGCAAGATCATTTGTAGCTTTGGCTGCAGTGGGAAGATTTTTATATGCAATAGGTTTGTACAGAGTTCCACTTCGGTAAAGAAATCTTCATATTTGAAAAAAATTAAAAATGTAGTCCTGTGATTTCACTGGCGCTTGTCATTTTTGCCATTTACAAAATGATTTTCAAAATCTCAAAGGAATTTCTCTTCAATTTTGTCACTAAGGGAGAGCAACCATTTAACTTAAAAAAGGGGGGGGGTTTATGGTTTTTTGTCTGAGTCAGAAAATTTGTTTCCGCGCAAAGCACGAACATTTTTTTTATCAATCAAATTATTTTTTTCAAAATTTAACACTATACGGTATGGGGAAATTTGGATTCAGAATATTTTTTTAGGAAAAAACCAAAACCCCCTTCATTGGAAGATTGATTGCGCTGTTTCGTGGCATTCATTTTTTATTGGTGGTGGAAGCCGGAGTGCCCACAGAAACCACCACCTTCGGTAAGAAAACTGACAATCCTAGTCCATTAAGATTGAAGTCGAATGCACCTGCCACTTGGAGGATTTGAAACTCCCAACCTAAGTGTTGACAAGCCAGTGATATAGTATTTGAACTACTTAGACCACTCGGCCACTGAGGCCCCTTCATTAGAAGAAGAATAATTACAGATGACAATTATAAAGTTTTTGATTCTTCTCTTACATCAAAAATAATTTGAGTTTGCCTATAAAATCAATAATATCTCCTTGTATGTTTTGTGCTGCAACAAATTTATTAAAAAAATATTTGTAAAAATGAAAAAAATCAACCCCATAGATGCCAACCGTTACGATTTTCCCGTAATTGTTACGAATTTTGGACCAAAATTACGGTGTTACGACTAACAGTCTATAATTGATAATTGTGACGCTTCATTTTTGATTTCGTGTAACAGTAAGCGCTTGAATGGTTCAGACTGTTATTTTCCTTTTGAGTTTCTCGGGACTACCCCCCCCCCCCCCCCTTTCATTTCTAAAAGTACCTGGGGAATAGAAATATGGTTAACACTGTCGACCGGCAGTATAACCCTCGTCAAAGAGGGGCGTCCGTTTAGTTGTGCGGGATGTATCAAGTACGCGGCTGCGTTCAGTCAGAATGAGGACGTTAAATCTGATGTCTTGTGTTTAGAGAGTGCCACGCTTTATGCACGTTTGAAACCCATGCTACAACTCTTCGAAGGGTCCTTATGTGGCCTGTGGCAAGGCTACATTTCTGTCCCAATCAAATATACCCTCATTTTACCGTGGTTGCCCGAATTTTCCCGACCTCTATTGTAAGACCTACCTAAATTGAATTTATTGTTATTTTGTTCTCATCCTCAAACATGCATGAAATATTTGTCACTGGACGTTAAGCAACCAAAAATCAATCGGGACTACCAGTAGAAAACGATCTCTATTTCTTGTTCAGTTCTGAATAATTAATGAACTTAAAAAGTCTTTGTTTTCAATTTTACAATATCTGGTGGAACAATTTAAATTTCGATTTCAAAGAAAGAAACCTAGAAATCCGGACCATTCATTATACCTTTTGCATATATTTTAGGAAATATTTCCATTTAGCGCGATGGTCAGTGTTCCTCATTTGCTCATCAATTTTGAATCCTAGTTCTGATAAATCAAGGACATCACTTTGTCACCTAGTGCTGCCCTAAAGGGTGACTGAGGAAAATAAATATGGTCACTACAGGTTTTACTTCCAATAGGCAGTAATACTCTTGCAATAGTGTGATGTCCGATTTGCTGTGGTGGATATACAAGTACGCAGCCACGTCCAGTCGGAATGGGAACATTAATTCATATATCTTGAAGAAAGAGAGCTACACACTGTGTACGTTTAGAACCGTAGAAACAACTTTGATAGATCCGTAGGTGGCCTGTTGAAATTCTAAATTTCTGTCTCGTATCCCATATATCCTCATTTTCCAGTGGCAGTGTAAATATCTACTGACCCTCATCCCGGACGACCTCTACTAAAGGACCCATCTTTTGTATTTATTGTCAATTTGTTCTCTTCCTGTACATGCATGAAATATTTGCCACTGGACGTTAAGCAACCACTATTCAATCAATCTTCCCTGTATGCCCATTGTTCATATGATTATTATAAAATTGTACGTAAATATTACTGAAAAAAGACGCAAATTACGGAAATATTAATGCCTTTTTACTGATTGCACTCAAAGGGGGTTGGCATCTTTGCAACCCAACAAGAAAACAACAATAACCTTTTAGAAAATTGTAGACTGAAATTAATCCTCCTCAGTCATCACTATCCCTTCAAACATTACCATGAAAAACAAAAATTGCTGACCAATTGGACCAGGCCTTTAAAAAAGTTAAGACTTGTATGTAGATATATAGAACATATATCTATATTTCAGGTGGTGAGGACAGAGCATGTAGTTATAACATTGTGGAGAAATATGACACAAAAAATGAAACTTGGTCATTTGCACCAAGTATGAAGAGAAAAAGATCTGGTGCTGGGTATTGTGTGTGTGATGGTAAAATATATGTAGCAGGTCAGTTACTATTGTTAAATAAACAAATCTATGTGTAATGAACATCCTCAGGTGATTGTATACACAGGTGAATCCAGGATTTTTAAAAGGGGGTGTAATTTCCGATAATTGAATATATACAGATTTTTAATACTAAAAAATTATATATATACATGTATTACAAAACATAAGATTTTTTTTTTTTGTGGTCAGGGGTACGCCCTCTATGCCCCTGGATCAGCTACTGATATAAAATTATTGCTGAAAAAATAATTATTGGATTTTCTCTAAACATGAGGAGGGTGGGGGAATGTGTTGCATATATAATACCATCTATAACACACTGAAATATTACCTCAAACTTAAGATTTCATGTCCTTAATGTATCGTATGGTGACAAATTTGCTAGTGTTCACTAATGCCCTTTTTAGGACATGAGAGAACTTTTATGTCTTTGGCAATGTCTTTATACTTTGACCCAATGAAGACTCAGAAGCTTTTAACAAAAATTTACATATCACCAATTCTTAATTGACTTAAAGGAAGATTTCTCTGATCTTTTGCATGGTATTTTATGGGAATTAACCAAGCATTACACATCATACTTCACTTTTTGGGGAAATTTAATCTGACCATTACACATAATACTTGATTTTGTAGGAGGATTTGACAGAGCATTACACATAATACTTGATTTTGTAGGAAGATTTGACAGACCATTACACATAATACTTGATTTTGTAGGAAGATTTGACAGAGCATTACACATAATACTTGATTTTGTAGGAAGATTTGACAGAGCATTACACATAATACTTGATTTTGTAGGAAGATTTGACAGAGCATTACACATAATACTTGATTTTGTAGGAAGATTTGACAGAGCATTACACATGATACTTGATTTTGTAGGATTTGACAGAGCATTACACATAATACTTGATTTTGTAGGAGAATTTGACAGAGCATTACACATGATACTTGATTTTGTAGCAAGATTTGACAGAGCATTACACATGATACTTGATTTTGTAAGATGATTTGACAGAGCATTACACATGATAATTGTTTTTGTAGGAGGATTTGACAGAGCATTACACATGATACTTGATTTTGTAGCAAGATTTGACAGAGCATCACACATGATACTTGATTTTGTAAGATGATTTGACAGAGCATTACACTTACTTGTTTTTGTAGGAGGATTTGACAGAGCATCTTATATGATACTTGATTTTGTAGGAGGATTTGACAGACCATTACATATGATACTTGAATTTGTTGGATTTGACAGAGCATTTCACATAATACTTGATTTTGTAGGAAGATTTGACAGAGCATGATACTTGATTTTGTAGGATTTGACAGACCATTACACATGATACTTGGTTTTGTAGGAAGATTTGACAGAGCATTACATATGATACTTGATTTTTTAAGATTTGATAGACCATTACATATGATACTTGATTTTGTAAGAAGATTTGACAGAGCATTACATATGATACTTGATTTTGTAGGAGGATTTAACAAAGCATTACACATGATACTTGATTTTGTAGGATTTGACAAAGCATTACACATGATACTTGATTTTGTAGGAAGATTTGACAGAGCATTACACATAATACTTGATTTTGTAGGAAGATTTGACAGAGCATTACACATGATACTTGATTTTGTAGGATTTGACAGAGCATTACACATAATACTTGATTTTGTAGGAGAATTTGACAGAGCATTACACATGATACTTGATTTTGTAGCAAGATTTGACAGAGCATTACACATGATACTTGATTTTGTAAGATGATTTGACAGAGCATTACACATGATAATTGTTTTTGTAGGAGGATTTGACAGAGCATTACACATGATACTTGATTTTGTAGCAAGATTTGACAGAGCATCACACATGATTCTTGATTTTGTAAGATGATTTGACAGAGCATTACACTTACTTGTTTTTGTAGGAGGATTTGACAGAGCATTTCATATGATACTTGATTTTGTAGGAGGATTTGACAGACCATTACATATGATACTTGAATTTGTTGGATTTGACAGAGCATTTCACATAATACTTGATTTTGTAGGAAGATTTGACAGAGCATGATACTTGATTTTGTAGGATTTGACAGACCATTACACATGATACTTGGTTTTGTAGGAAGATTTGACAGAGCATTACATATGATACTTGATTTTTTAAGATTTGATAGACCATTACATATGATACTTGATTTTGTAAGAAGATTTGACAGAGCATTACATATGATACTTGATTTTGTAGGAGGATTTAACAAAGCATTACACATGATACTTGATTTTGTAGGATTTGACAAAGCATTACACATGATACTTGATTTTATAGGATTTGATAGACCATTACACATGATACTTGATTTTGTAGGAAGATTTGACAGAGCATTATACATGATACTTGATTTTGTAGAAGGATTTGACAGAGCATTACACATGATACTTGATTTTGTAGCAAGATTTGACAGACCATTACACATGATACTTGATTTTGTAAGATGATTTGACAGAGCATTACACATGTTACTTGTTTTTGTAAGGGGATTTGACAGAGCATTACATATGATACATGATTTTGTAGGAGGATTTGACAGACCATTACATATGATACTTGATTTTGTAGGATTTGACAGACCATTACATATGATACTTGATTTTGTAGGATTTGACAGAGCATTTCACATAATACTTGATTTTGTAGGAAGATTTGACAGAGCATGATACTTGATTTTGTAGGATTTGACAGACCATTACACATGATACTTGGTTTTGTAGGAAGATTTGACAGAGCATTATACATGATACTTAATTTTTAAAGATTTGACAGACCATTACATATGATACTTGATTTTGTAGGAAGATTTGACAGAGCATTACACATGATACTTGATTTTGTAGGAGGATTTAACAAAACATTACACATGATACTTGATTTTGTAGGATTTGACAAAGCATTACACATGATACTTGATTTTGTAGGATTTGACAGACCATTACACATGATACTTGATTTTGTAGGAAGATTTGACAGAGCATTACACATGATACTTGATTTTGTAGGATTTGACAGACCATTACATATGATACTTGATTTTGAAGGAAGATTTGACAGAGCATTACACATGATACTTGATTTTGTAGGAGGATTTAACAAAGCATTACACATGATACTTGATTTTGTAGGAAGATTTGACAGACCATTACACATGTTACTTGTTTTTGTAGGAGGATTTGACAGAGCATTACATATGGATCGTGCTAGTGTTGAATGCTATGATTCTTTATCAGAGGAATGGACATTTGTTTCTGAGATGGAGAAAGCCAGATCTGGACTTGCTTTAGTGGCCATAGAACATTTTATTTATGCATTTGGTGGACGATACAAGGATAGGGATCAATACTTTGACCTGTCAGAAAGGTAAAGGATTCAGTTGGGAAATGGAGACAAATTTTGATATTTCAGACTTCAATGGGGAAGGAGAGGCAAATATGGAATATAAACTACTACAATGTATTATTATAAAATAAGGGAATGTCTGTAACGTAAAGTTGTTTACATTATGCAGTCATTGCCATTTTGGTCAACACTTGTTTTTATATACCTATTGTAAGTATATGGACTGAGAAGACAGTCCAAAAGTCTATATTCTTTCATCAATCTCTGTAATTAGTCTAAAGGGGTCCATAGTTGACCAAATGCAAGGAAAAATGTGTGTAGCTTTCCAACATATGTCATACCATTTCTGCACACAGAATATAATTTCGGCATATTAAGTGCAAATTAAAGTTAATATCTTTGACAGTATATAGAGAATGTTATATGGTTTTTTTCAATATTACATCCGTATCAGCCTGAGACACCAATATAATCCCAAGAGCTCTGCTCAAGGGATTATATTGGTTGAGGGTTGATACGGTGTGTGATATTGAAAAAGCCATAAAATTTTTTTTACTTGGATGGAGAGTTGTCTCATTGGCACTCATACCACATCTTCTTATATCTATATATCATATACACTTTTATTATATATCTCAAGAAGATGTTGTTTTTTTCTTGTGACGTGACATCATACAGATTAGGGGTTTGATAAAGCCTTTGCAACGTTGACTGATGTCGATGATGTGATGTCATACTGATTAAGGGTGTGATAAAGCCTTTGCAACCGTGACTGATATCGATATCATCACAGATGGTTGATACAGCATGATTGTCATAGATCGTATTACACAAACAATTTACATGTATTTACTACTAAGTATATAATAATAAGATATATCCATACTGCTGAACTAAACAGGGTATCTTTTACAAAACTAATTGGGACATTTCAAACTTAATATATCCACCTTTGATTTCATGCCAAGGTTATAGAGGACTTAGATGAAAGCCTAAACTCTTCTGAAATTGAGGACATTTTACATTTCTCTCAGTATAGGGTTTCTCCCAATATCAAAGGTTGATCATTTAGTATGAACTGTCTGGTAATTTCTTCTAAAAAAAACCTGAAGTTTGTTAAACATACATTCTTGAAGAAAATTTTGAAGTAATATCAAAACAAGCATTTACTATTCCCAATGCTAATTTGAAAGATTGAATACCTCATCTTATGCAACAGAGCTGGGTTTTTATTTAACATAATTGGGAATCTTAGGAATAAATTTCTTGTCTAAGGTCATGAAAAATTCAATTTTTGAAGAATCACACTGAAAACTTGAAGATCACACAACAGTGTAACTAAAGAGACAATTCTGTAAAAACAAATAAATATTTTCTTCCAGGTTTTGATGTCATTGTCTTATTCTTATTAATGAACTTATAGTTGCTAACATCATTTGGTCTCTGGTGGATAGTTGACTCATCGGCAATCAAAACACATCTTATTTTATATTATTTGTTTTACAGGTTCAATACGCTTACTAATCAGTGGACAACTATAAAATCTCTGAATACACCTAGAGCTTGGCCAGGTGCTGCCGTGTTTGATGGACGTATTTATATCCTGGGTGGATTTGATGGAACTAATCGACTCCGCAGTGCTGAAGTCTATGACACTGAAGTAGATAGATGGGTGTTCTTAAGTAATATGATTGTGAGTCGAGCTGGCTGTGGTGCAGCAGTTGTATGACCTTGAACTGTGAAAAGGTCATAGATCAATGATTTAATGCTGTGAATGATTGTCAAAACATTTGCAATTTTGTCTTTCATATTTTATTGGATTTGTGTATGATAGTTTTTGTTTTGTCTTTGTTTTAAGTTTACTTGGCCTAATGGCCAATTAGAGCTATTACCGTCACTTAGCGTCTGTCATTACCCATTATCTTTCAACAAAAATGGTCTCTTAAAATATTGTGCCATTTGAAACCAACCTTGACTACATTCATTTTCAATGCATGAATATGTATATGTTTGAAAATTAGGTCTTATACATGTACTTGTGGATTCGTTTATTTTATTGGATACCAATTTTTCGTGGATTGAGGAGAAACTGGATTTTTGTGGATATTTGATTTCGTGGTTTTGCCAAAGTCTGCATACAAGCCTCTAGAAAATTAGTATTTCGTTGAATATTTAAATTTGTGGTCCACTTTTACCAACTAAATACACAATAATTTGTATTCCACAAATAATAATGAATCCATTGTATATTAAAGTACTGAGCTTCCAGTTCATGGCTTTTACTTTTTAAAACAAAACATAGGGTAAAAACTCTAAGATTAATGATTTTTTTTAAAATTGTGTAGTCTATATTTGAAATATAAAATTAAGAAGATGTGGTATAATTGCCAGTGAAATAACTATCCATATGATGTGGATGTTTCTATTGCTGTCAAGTTTAAAAATTGAGCAATACAGACTTTTTGGAGACTTTGGTTTTTAGGGCATTTAAGCAGCCCTAACAAGGGTATTGTGTGTACATAATATACACTGTGTTTGAAAATACCATTGAATGTTCATTATCTGAATAAAGATGAATTAAAGTACAAAGTGCTTTGTGGCATTGTGCTCAATAGAACATGAGTCAATCAGTATCAGACTCATTCTGTCTATTTATAGGAATGGGGTTTCCGATAAGGTGGATACTGGTAAAGTAGTATTTTAAAAGTTCTCAATAGAACATTAGTCAATCAATTTCAGATTTTCAAAACTTTCCATCTATTTATAGGAATAGGGTTTCCCATAAGGTGAATACTGATAAATCATTTGTTAAAAAAACATTTATGATAAATATTTTACCCTGTTTGTTACTAATCATGCTAACAGTAGCCCGAAAAATATGTGATGATGATAAATAAAAAATTGTAGGCTATGTCGCACACTAGTCAAAAAGGGGGCATTTAATTTTTTTTTCCTACCCTACTACAGGGGTAAATCATTAATTCTATTTTGTAAAGAGACAAAGAACTTTCAGTGGTATTTGTAAACACAGTGTAATATATTAAGCCAGATGTGCTAGTCTTTGTAAAATTATTTTGATCTGATAAAGGAAACGGACATCATATAGAAAGTATTATAAATGTATTGTGTAACAATTCTCCTATGGAGATTTTGTTATATGTAAGAAAGTATAACAGGAGTAGTATGCAATCATTTTTTGTCTTTTTCTTCTTGTTGATTTACTGTCAGAGCAAGCAATGTAGGAAATCAATGAACATTTAATATTTGTTGAATTACTTGGAAACTTGATCTGTTGGTTGATTGATTGTTTGTGTTTAACACCATTATCAGTACTATTGGCTATATCGTGGCAGTCAGATTTTATTGGTGGAGGAAGGCGGAGTGCCCAGAGGGAACCACTTATCAGAAAAAGTAAAATCCTAGTCAATTAAGATATGAGTTAGATGCACCTGCCATATAACGGGTAAGAACTTACAATCTCAGTGTTGACTGGCTATAGTGATACAATAAATGAAGTACTTCGACCTCTCGGCCCCACGAAACTTGAAAAAGTTACCTTCCATATGTGCAATTTTTTTGTTCCTATCCCTTCATCAGAGTGTTTTAGTTCTTGTTTATTTTTATTCTATTTGGCCTGTTTTGTTCCCTGTTTTACAGTAGGTGTGAAAAGACCTTGACAAATTTCTTTTAAAATGCTTACAAATAGTTGGTTTTTCAATTTTGCTTTTTAGGAAATTACTATTTATATTTTTTTGGCAGATAAAATGCCTGTCTAGAATTTTTATGAGACTTAATCCTCCTTCCAAAATATGTTGAGAATGTTTGAGAACTGTTACTGTAGATTCATTCATTTTCATGGATTCAGGAAAACTTGCAGTTTTGTTGGTATTTAATTTTGTGGATTTCCAAATTCAGTATACATCCTAAAAAATATATAAAATATGTATATAAAATACTTACTTCATGGAACATTTGAATTCATGGTTGACCCACAATATCTAAGATAATTGATATACCACACATAATAATAAATCCACAGTCTCTTAATTCCTCTAATATATTTGTGCATTTGTATCACTGAGATTTTGTTCAAATTTAATGAATGGTTTTAAAATGGTAATTATGTTGAATGAAATGGCAAGAACCAGATCGTCTTTTCAGAATCTAAGCACTCTGGGTAATATTTTCCAAAAGTGTTGTGATTGGTTAAAATATATCCCAAACAATGGAAATTTAACCAATGATGTGATGTTATTTTCATTTTTTTCTTAGATTATGAAAAGGCAAATTGTTTTTTTAGAAGATCTGTATTGCATCTTTTTTAAATGTCATCTCTATTCTATATATTGAGTATTTCAAATTTGCATCGAAATAAGTATTTTCAACAAATCAACACCCTCTGAAGTATCTTACAATATTTTATTTTTTTTCAATTACACACCAGATACTGGGAAGAATTAAATAGAAAAGCTTTGTTATTTATTTATAGTATATCTATGAAAAGCTGAAATGTTGAACTATTTGAAAATAAAATTTGTGTTTACTAATGGCTCAATCAGTACTGTTTCACAAGCATTTACAAGATTTACATGTGCATTAGTTGTATTCTTTGTGAAGAAGTATACCTGGATTTCTAGTACCAAGACTTGACCTCAGTTTATTTAAAATTGTGCCAGTTAACTAAATGACCTTTGCAAACCAATCATATTTGGTCTGTGCAGTCAGTGGTTTTCTGTTATCACACTTTCAAATTACTGGAAGATATTTTATTTCCTTCAATGACAGACAAACACAAAACTGTAAATTCAGAAATTTTTAATGTGCATTTTATTATTGCGGACACAAATGCAAGATTAGTTATTGCAATTTCAGAAGATATTGCATACACATATGAATTGCAATGTTTTATTTTTGAAAACCCTATCCTGTCATAATTTTTCGCTATAATAAAAACATGTCAAAATTTTCTGAATTTACAGTAACGGCATACAAATCTTATAATTATTTTTCCATTTTACCTCTGACAATTTCTCGTCTAAGGCTTTTTAAATTTGCAATTTATGAAATATTGAAATTGTGATTGCTTTAAAATGTGTAATATATAATGGTATTTCATTTTAAACAAAGAAAAATAAATACTACAATGTCTTTATAAAAGGAATTTATTATTGATTATGATTAAATTTTTAAGACAACTGTTGGTTTTAATTTCTGTCAGAAGTAATAATTTTCTTTACCTTTATGATGGAACTGTAACAATCCATCAAATTAATTATACGGCAGCCTGAATGAGGTTAGGTTTTTGTGAGTCACATGTACGTTCATCAGTCTGCACACTTTTGGTTGCTGGATGATAATTCAGAGTAAACCAAATCTTTTAGAATTTGAATGCAATTTTGTAGTCCATATAATACTGGTCAAATTTTAATTTTGATGATTTTGACATTTACCATTCAAGAATAATGCCCTTTAGTTGTCTTAAACATTTGAATTTGTTTGGTTTCTAGATGATGATTAAAGTACTACTAATGTTCTTTTTGAATTTAAACACAAGGATGTCACAGACCGTAATTTACAGGTCAAACTTGCTTTTGATAGTGAACTTTGACCGTTTCAGAGTTATGTTGCAGGAGGAGATATCTGTGATCACTAGGTTATTTAATTATATTGTATTAAGCTAAAGATTATATTAGAATAAGAAGATGTGGTATGATTGCCAATGAGACAACTCTCCACCAGAGACCGAATGACATAGAAGTTAACAGCTATAGGTCACTGTACAGTTCATTAGTATCAAACATCAAATTTATGGACGTTCTCTTAAAGTATTAGCTTTGTACTTTGCATCAAAATATGCCAGGCCTTATTGGCATAGTGAATAGTTCCTTACAGTAATCACTAGCCTGCCTATACTGAGGTTGTAAGTTTGAATCCTTTTTTAAACGGTACATACATTTGACCTGATGTCAATTGACTAGGATTGCCAGTATTTCTGCAGAAGGTCAGTTGTTTTCTCCAGGTACTTTGGATTTCACTACAAATAAAAACTGACCGCCCGGATATAGTCAGAGAGTGCTGAAAGTGACATTAAACACCAACAATAAATCAATCAAAAATGCTGTGGAAAGATTGTTATCTGATTCAGATGATTGTAATGCAAATCTATTGTTCACACAATATCGAAGGAATACATTGAATAATGCAACGACCATTTAACTTCAAGAGGGGAGGGGGCTTATGATTTTTTCATAAAAAAAATATTTTGATCCCCAATTTGATGAAAAAAAAATATTGTGGTTAAGCAGATGACAAAAAAAAATTATTCTGAATCAAGATTTTCCCCATGGTAGCAAGTCATTTCGTACCTTGACTATTTCGTACTTTTGCCATTTCGTACCCAAAATTACCATTTCGTACCCAACATTTACCATTTCGTACCCACGATAGAAACCATTTCGTACCCTATGGGCCAAATGCATCTACCATTTCGTACCTCGTGGACTAGATACATGTTTACTATTTCGTATCATATATTTGTAAAAGTTATCATTTTTTTAAAGATATAAAACATTTTGAGATGATTTTGATTTTTTTTTAAATATAACATAAATAAAATGCATTCAGCCGTAGAAATGTTATAAAGACCGATGATTGGTTTGATTAACCAGCACTTGGAAACTTTAATAGTTTTAATTACACTTTGTTTGAATGCAGGATTTATCCGTAATTATTTGTTCAACTAAAAAAATATGAGGTTAATTAACCAACAAAGGAATAATTATCTGCAACTGTTATATATATATATATAACTATAGTTATTACCAGTTGTTTTCGTCGGGAAATGCAGTGAAAAGGGACACAAGCTGATATTCACCCAAAAGGAAACCACGAATAAAAATGTTTGCATAAGAATTTGCACCTTATGTAACCAATCAAAGAACTTGCTATGGCTTTTTCAATTAGAGAAATTACATCTTCATTTATTTTGTATCCGTATATATGACCTTCTAAATTTCAAAAACGTTTGGTAAACATCTTTTTTTCGTGTGTATTGCATGTTTTCTAGTGTATAAAAAAGATACAAAATCAATGTAATCGGCAGAAAAGTGAACTGTTACTAAAACACCAGCTAATATTTGAAATAAATATCTTAAGTAAAAAGTTTTTACAGATTTCAAGAATTTCATTTATTGACTTTATTCCTATATGTATATGTCTCATAAGTGCTTTAATTTCAAATTTTAGACATTTCTCGTGATCTCGACCGCCTTACAGTAAAAGGCCAATGAGAGTGTTTTAACCAAGAAATAAAACTAACTCATATAAATCTTCCACGAGGTACGAAATGACATACATACAAACCTTCCATGAGGAACGAAATGGTATACATATAAATCTTACATAAGGTACGAAATGGCGCACATCAATGATACAGTATTTAACAAGAAATGAAACACTAATAAATATTCCATGAAGTACGAAATGGTATACATACAAATCTTTCACGAGGTACGAAATGGTATACATATAAATATTCCATGAGGTACGAAATGGTATACATGTAAATATTCCATGAGGTACGAAATGATCAGAGTACGACTGGTTTTTGCCAGGGTACGAAATGGGGGGTACGGAATGGTAGGGATACGAAATGACTATAATTTTTCCCCATACCTTATGGTGTTAAATTTTGAAAAAAATAATTTGATTGGTCGGGATGCTGTCTCTTTGACTGATTCCCTGTTTCCATTCTCTGTTCTAATTAGTACAAAGCTAGATGTTCTAGATGGTCGGGCGAGTATCCAGCCATTTTGAAAAGGGAGAGGGGGCGTTCCAACCCCCGGAACACCATGAAACGTTCACATAATTATAAAAATGTTTTAAAATCGAGAAAAGGGAGGGGGTTCAAACCCAAGGAACACCTGGAGGTTGAAAGTGCATACAAATGCTGGAAAAGTACCACCAGATAAACCTTTGGGATGGATTTTTCTTCCGATTTACTTTATCTAGTAAGCATTAGGTTATCTGTCTAGTACAACTGCTCAGCAAAGAAATTTTAGCTTGTTATAGTATTTCAGCCACCAAAATGCTAGACAAAAACGTTTGAAACCAGTATCTACACCAACAATTCATTCTTTTATTCCTAGATACATGAATATCTTTTATTGGTTGCTTTTGGCTTTGAACTAGCTTTCAGTAACTGCGAGTACTCTCAGATCGGTACTTTGTGTCTTTGGTGTTTAAGTTATTTGTTTTCGTGCTAAGTATCGATCTGATGAGTTATGGTGTGCTGTTACACAACTGTCATAGGTTAGGGTGGTGGATATCGGCAAACATGTGTCTTGATAAAAAATCATCATGGTCGTGGAGCACTGCAAGATCTTATTACTGGAACAAGTACTGCTGATATGTCTATTGAAGACATTAATTTACTCCTCCATTGCCATGGTGTCAATGCGAGTAAAAAAAAGTATTGTGTCCAAGTCAATGAGACGGCAATAAAAAAAAATGAAACCAACCAACACATCAACGCCACTTAGTCGATAACAATTCGTAAACATAATATTCAAAATATGTAAATTATTCGCAACTATAGTTTCAGGAGATTGACAAGAAAAATCACCTAAGGAAAAAAAACCACGTGTGTTTGCTGTAGAAGCAAATACTGAAAATGGAAGAAGATGTTATTGAAGCCTATTCTGAATTATTCGAGTTGGTTTAAATCTCCAATAATGTTTTTTCTAGACAAATTCCTCAAAAGGTCACAATGAACTAATATTTTCAAACACGTTATAGTAAATTATTTTTATTTTTATTTTTTGGGGGGGGGGGGAGGGGGGTGTTAATACCAACAGTATATTCCCTATCAGCAACGTATTCCAATAAAACTAGCATAGCAATTAATGTCTGTTCTACTACATGTAAGCTATAGGAGTACGGTTACAATTTTTTTTATCTGTGTCGTGAATCAGATGTTTTCTCATTTGTACGATGACTGCATATATTTCTTCCAAAAATACTATTCAAAATTCTTCAACTACGGCTTAAAAATACAATTTCAATAAACAGAAAGTATCAAGGATGTAGGAGAAATATATTTTTGTCCCTCCTCTCGACTTTTTTGTCAAAAAACAAATTAATATATTATATGAAAATGAAAATGAAAGAAAACACTGACAAACTTAAAGATCATTGGGTTTTTTTTTTTGCCTGTCACTTTCAGATGTCGCCCACATACACAGAGAGATACTTGTTAGTATAATCCTATACGCCAATGAGTATGCTTAGTTGTATGATAGCGGATCAGTCTTCAAGAGAACTTTCGATGGTTATAAATTTTAAAAAAAATGTTGACTGCAATCATCTTTATTCAGTGATAAAATAATATATAAAGAGTCAGTTAAAAAGTAGAAACACAGTTACAAATAATAAATTGATCAATTAACTTATTAACTTTATTAAGGTCCAGAAACAAATATTGCATGCTTACATAAGACGAAATTAATAATTGGTTATATGATTACCATTCATTTTAAAATCTTGTTGCAAAAAAACTGCTCAGAAAGGTAGTTTGACAGTCAATTTAAAATAACAGAGATGCTCATCTTTTCTTTTCACAGACATATCCAGTTGTTAGGTACGTACAAGTTCTGTCATTCCAATTAAAACTAGTCCAGAAACAGGTATTTTTACAGTAGCATCCACGGTTTTCCCATCTTTCACCATTTGGTTCACTATATCTCCAATTGGTATACGACACAATAGATTTGTCCGACCAACGCCAATGTCTTTCGTTCTGAATGTCATTCATTCCAAGCCATACTTCTTCGTCTGAGGAGAACAAGGAAAATATTTTAACTAAACAAATATGACAATCGAACATAATATGGTTTACGAACATACAAGACAGTTCGTTCTTAAAATACAATACAGCTTCATTGTTCTCAACGGTGAAATAAACATAACGGTATTTCGATGGTATGGACAAATAATTACAGAATTATTCCATAGTTTGCCAAAATGTACATAAACGTGTTAATCCCGGCACATTCTGTATGTGACTGTCTCAAATCAGTAGCCTGCAATTGAGTGAGTGATAGTATGTTGCATATTTATTTTCGTTAATTGTTTTGTACGTAATTAAGCCAATAAATGATATCGTCGGCCGAATTGTCATGTTGGATTATGTTATTGCTGTCCATACGATAGAGAGTTTGTTCAACGATGACCTATAGTTGCCAACTCCGGTCTCTCTTTGGCAATCATAACACATCTTATTTTTATATAGTGTTAGCACACTTAATTGTTCCTAAATATAATAAAAGGCCCATGTCCGGAGATTGTTTTTAGCTTTATGTAGTGCCAAATTATCTTAATTTATAAAGATTATACAAGAGAAACACCCAATTATGTATACTGTGAACACAGTACACGGCAAAAAGGTTTAAAGAGAGGGGCAATCTCCAAACACGGGTTGTGTATCTGTTTAACATATCTCTGTATTTAATGTCGCACAAAGTTTTCTAAGCAGATGATTAAATAATAGTTACGATACCTTTCAACTCTGACGTCAACCATGTCTCCTCTTGACCATTCTCAACCTTTACAAGATATCCGCCTTTATTTTGACACTCAGTCTATAACAAGTAAAATGTAATTTACAAATTACGGTATGGTAATCAATGGCCATATATGAAAGGACAGAAATTAAACCATTATAACCAGTTGCTTGACAAATCTTGACATATTGTATAGACGCCTTCGGAGTAAATGTTGACCTCTAGATATTTTTTTTGTTATGTTTCTGTCGTTAGGATGCTTAGTGCTCATTGACGTATACACAACTTCTCCATTTATTATATGTATTTGAACATAAAGAACGTCTATGCCTATTTAAACCAAAACAATATTCATCACTTAGACAGTTTAAGATTTTTCTTTAAATACTTTCCTTTGAATGTTACGAATGCAGCTATAATTCAGATAATTCTTAAAAACCCCTAACCCGCTTTTCAAACCTCGGGTCAATATTCCAACAAAAAACATTTTAAATATCAGTAAAAGAAGCTAAGATCAATCCCCCCGATTTAATTTTCTGTTTGATACAAGCCGATCGTAATCTTGAAATCTTGAATGAAGAAATATAATTCACTTATATTATATGGCGTACGGAAAGGGTCAAAGGTAAATTGTTTTGCGTATGCTACATTTAATACAGCATATGCTATATAAACTTCAGTTAAAGCTGTAATTAATGTACCCTATGCTGTAATTAATGTCACTTAGGCTATAATGTATAGCATTTAAAAATTAATTCATATGTTACATATTAAATTTGCAATTATGATAATCATTAACAACTGGCATTGAACAAACTATACTAATAAATGACCACTTCATCAACTGTTTCACCCATCATAGAATTGCCGTAAACGTTATTGATTTCATTTAGGACATACATGTATTGGCGCTAAAAGATGTGAGACGTTCTGGCGTTAAATAGTAGACACGTTTTGGCGAATAACAATTATTGGACACGTTTGGGGGTTATAAAATCGGACACGTTTGGGGAATATTTAATATTACGGACACGTTTGGGGAGAATAGACACGTTTGGGGGAATCGGACACGTTTAGGGGGATGGACACGTTTGGGAGTGTTACATGTATACCGAGTCTTCCGAATAATTTTTTTGCTATCGGAATTCGGATTGATATTGGAATGCGTGGATGTTAGGTGTCACTTTTATACAAATTAACTGTAGTTGCAGGGTATTGGCTGCACCAGCCATTTGTCTGCTACGAATGACTGTGTTTGTTCGCTAGTATTCTTATTTTGGCCGAATCAGATGATTACATCTTCTCATTTTCAGGAATTTCTGATTAAGTAGACTCGAATTCTGAAATATGATTTAATTTATGGATTGGAGTCCTTGGACACTGGCTTTTTCTTTTCCTTCTATATAACAAAACCGTCACTGTTAACGGCGGCTTGCATTGGACAGTATATGACGTTATTTAATTGTGACGAAAGCATACGTAATATCAAAATCTGCCATAAATTTGGAGAAAACTGCCATAGATTTATGATGTGTTTGGAGTTTGTGACGTCATATTTACCATAGATTTAGAATCTGCCATAGATCTGAAACCCACCATAGATTTAAATCCTACATAAATAATTATATACAGTGTACAGTTTCGGTATCCTAGTTGTTTGGTTATTACACCTTTACGTTTTTCTTGTCCTTTTTCCATCCTTGTATATTTAATCGGACACCACTCGGATTACAACAAATGCCTACTGGATAAAATACTGAAATGGTTTTAGAACTATCCGCATGAAAGAAAGCAGAAAGTAATTAACAGGAAATCATCCTCATCTTTTTCTTACGTTTCAGCTGTAGTATCCAAATGTTCTGTATTGGTCCCTCGGTTATTCCTTATCTATATCAAAACGAAGATGAAATACAATCTGTTATAAATCTTGATTTATGTGAACTTAGTATATGGTTCGAAAAATAGATAATGTCTTTCAATCAAAAAAAAAAATTTAAAAATGAAACCATGATTTTCTCTATCACAAAAGTTGCAACAACTTCGATTTCTTCTTTAAAGGCAAATCCATACCTCTCAACTCTTTTCTTAAACACTTAGAAGTTACTCTTTCTTCTGATGCAAAATGGAACGAACATGTTGAAAATATATATACAAATATATATCGAAACACTTGGCCGGATGTATTGCGAAAGTTAAAGTTTAAAATGAATAGACAAAATTTTGAAATAGTAACTGATAATCTTGCTTTCGTGACTCAAGGAAGTACCGCCGGACCTTAGTTGTGAAGAAAACTGTAACATTTTTTAAAATGTCTATATATTTATCAAAGGGTCTAAAATATTCCTCATTGTCTAACTTTGAAAATTACTATACAATGCTGTATACATCATCATAGTATCCATATACTTTACTCACGTGTTTTCGTCTATTTTGTAGATTTTTATTCATCATTTGTGCTTCTTTTTTTAGTTATGCTTTAAATCTATCTTCTCGAAATTATCTTTTGTACAACATTAGTGCATGCTCTATATGTTATATATATATATGAAAACTAAATTGTAATATTGTTTCAAGGAGAAGACTTCATAAGTTCGAAAAACTTGTCACGTCTTAACCGTTTTGACTCTTTGAGCAAATAAAATAATTATAAACTAATTTCAACAAAAAGTACTTGGAAGATATTTGATTTCTTAATTGACAGCATACTTGTTGATTTTGGGGACTGTTTTTGAACAAACAATGGCACAAATTGTACACCGCTTTCAGTCGATTTGTTCTTGTATTCCTGTGAAGCACACTTCAGCCAGGCCCGGAGGGTTTGGGTTATCCAATAGTGAAATAATTCGAGGGCTATTACAGAAAACGCTAAGAAAATATCCCAGTTTTATAGTTTCAGCTATCGTTACATAGATATTGTATTGTACATGGCGTGCATGCATTACATACATAGTTCATAGACAGAGGGCTCCTTTTATCACATAAACTGCTTAAATAGGCTTATAGGAAGCCTAATTTGATATCTTTACTTAGAAACTATAGTTTATAAGATATCTCCTAAAGTTTATAAGATATCTTATAAATATTTTTTATATAAGATATCTCATAAATATTTTTTATTTAAGATATCTTATATACTTTACAAGATATCTCATAACGTTTATAAGATATCTCATATAGTTTATAAGATATCTCATATATTTTATAAGATATCTTATATAATTTATAAGATATCTTATAAATAAAATTATATGAGATATCTTATAAACTATATAAGATACTTATAAACTACTGTAAACCAATTAATTTTCGCATATACTTTATTTCGTGTTTAGCCTTTCTAGCCCACTTCGCGGCGATTTAATTTTGCAATTTTCAAATCACTTGATATAGTTAGATAAGGGAAGATCCAAGCTTTTATATTTTTGCGACGATTTATATTCGCGTTATTTTTCTAGTCGCTCGCGAAAATTAGTTGGTTTACAGTATATAAGATATCTCATTAACTATATAAGATATCTCATAAACTATATAAGATATCTCATAAACTATATAAGATATCTTATAAATTATATAAGATATCTTATAAATTATATTAGATTTCTTATAAAGTTTATGAGATATCTTGAAGTTAGAATAAATAGTAAAACGTCTTGTATATAATTCTGTTTGACAGCTTCAAACATAACAATTTTGCACTTTTTCAACTAGACCAAATCCTTACTTATACTTAAAATACATGAGTCAATCACGATCCAAATGTGTTTTACAAGTAATTTCTTCCCTTTTCTTACTGTTTGAAGCCATAGATAAATTTGCAAATTATACGTTGTTTACATTGGACTATATTTGTAGGCAACAACAACTTCAACTACCAGTAACAAGATTGGGCCTAACAATTTAAGATTGCAAAAAATTGCTTTTTAAATGTTCATAATGTGCTGCTGAAGATAATATTACACGCACGCACAAAAAGTGACATGCGCATTGTATTGGCCGGACACATAGTCCTGGTACTATTCGTCCGTCTAGCCGGACAAAGAGCAACTGCCTTAACTATATTCAATCAATTTACATTACAATTATCTCAGATAGTCGTTATTAGTGAAATAAATCTAGGTGTAATTAATCCCAGAATAAACATATAAACATTTAATAATTGATTGTAAAATTGAGAATGGAAATTGGGAATTTTTCAAAGATACAACAACCCGACCAAAGAGCAGAAAACAGCCGAAGGCCACCAATGGGTCTTCAATACAGCGAGAAAATCCCGCACCCGGAGTCGTGCTTCAGCTGGCCCCTAAACAAAAAATGTGTACTAGTTCAGTGATAATGGACGTCATACTAAACTTCATATAAATGAACTAAAATGTGCTTATATACAAATTACACTTAATTTTTATCATCATTCACAAAAACTACGTTCATAGTTAAAAGTTAACATACACGAACTTTTTCACTTGTGAGACATTTTTCCTCAGTTGCTGGATTCTGTCCGGCTAAAAACTTCAAAACTGTGTAATATAGAATTATGACCGCTTGGTCTCGCTCTAAAGCTGAAATTATGTTCTATTGCTTGCGCCGATTTTCAAGGAAATAGTCCATTCTGTTCTGTTTTTTGTGTGTTCTTTTTTTTGTCTATGGATGTTACAGAGAGCTCTGAATATTTCTAAAAACTATAAAATTATGTATGATAGAACTTAGATTTTGAAGTCATTTCAAAGAAGAAAGTAAGTTTACCTAGATGCACTTTTTCAAGAAGGAACAGCCCGTTTCGACTTTTTTCTATATTTCTTGTTCAAATTAAGAACTTGGCGTCGGCAGCTGAAGACTAGTCCACCACAATGTTCCCTTTAGTGTCTTATTAAGAGCAGTACTATGAATATTTCTAAAATAATGTATTATAAAATTATGAACTTAGTGGTCCGTGTAACACTTATCAATTCAAAATCTTAAAAATGTTTGAAATTTTAGTTTTTGGGAATTTTGATCAAAGTTTTAAAATATCAAAATTCCATATTTTTTAAATTTTTTGAAATTTTGACATTTTCACCAAATACTTTTAAAATTTTAAATTCTTTTATCGTTTTAAAACTTGAAAGTTTAGATATTTTATCAAACTTTTAAAAGTACTAAACTTAACGTGCAGTTTTGATTATTTCGCTTTTTGAAAGTTTGATTTTTTTGATTTTTGATAAAGATATTAAAATAGAAAACGGGTGAAAAGAGGGGTAGGCTGTAAAATGCAAAACGGAAGAAAAGTGGAACGAAACGAACGAACCAAAACGAAACGAAACAAAATGAAATGAACAGTTACTGTTACTTAAACGTTATGGTATAAAATAAAACAAGAGGCAGACAGTTGTAATAGCAGAGAATTCATTCTAAAACAAGAAACACGGCTCTGATTATGATCATTCTTAGTTAGGAATAAAAGGCACGAAATGTATTGAACAATTTTTAATTGCCAAAAAATAATTTAAAGAAGAAATCGTTTTTCTTAAGACAAATTGGACATCACATGAGATAACAGTATCCTGAAATTTTTAGGGTTTTGCATGTTTTTAACAAAAGCGCATTTTTTAAACCTATCTAAACCTGCATCAGATTGATTTTTTTACAAAAACTCTCTAACATAAGCTCAGCCTTTCAGATGATTAATTCAGAAATATTTGGTTTTCCAAGCGCCAATCATTTAGGAGTTACATTGAAAACTGATCAGCTCGCAGTAAGCCAAATAGTATGGTAGGGTTGAGTATGTATATATTTTCTACTGTACGTTAAGCAATAAAATGGTTCAATACACGTGTATTTTCTCATATTTGTTTTTTATATTTTTATGTTTTGATTTACGACTTTTTACTATCTGCAATCATGCCGGCAGATGAAATTTTTGATTATACACTTTGAACGATCATCTTTGACTTTTATTCAACTATTTCACTTCTAATAAATCATTGGCCTTCAAATATTCGGCTTTTGAGCTTTCCTGATGAAGTAAATCCAGAAATTCGCTTCGGACTTATGCAAATTTTTACGATTTATCGATTGCATGACGATCATATATTGCCTTTTATCATTGATTTCAGTTCTAAGTATTTGTACGGTAGGGATGCTGAATCCATGGTGTCGCAATAACCGTTGTGCTAGCCTCGAAAGTAGGAGGTTGTTGATATCTATTTTACACTGCTACCCGCTAAACACGCTAAATTTAGGAGTAAGATCAAATATTAAAAGCTTGGAGCCAGGATAATGTTAAAGGGTACTATATCCTCCAACTCATCGTGCTGGTGTTGTAAAAGCTGAATACATTCATACCATATAAACATATAACATAAACATTATTTTCAGCCTGCATATTTATGCAATAGTTGCCGCTATACATTAAGCGCCTATTTATCTATGTGTTGGCATTTTGATTAATGCGTGCCGTCAGTCAGATAAATGAGCAACACTATATGTTAATTAATCAAATGATTCAGTTGTGAGGCAGTTATAATAATGAATTAGTTTTTTGTGCTGTCATTATGTTTGTATATACGTTGTTTTTTATCTCTTGGAAGGGGCTTGCAAATGCGGGGCCTGTTGCATCTTTCAATTTAATATATTTTGAAGTAAAAATAGAACACTTTTAAAACAAAATCGTAATTTGAAATAATTTTTAAATGTTCATATCAGCGATAAACATATGAGTAAGTTGAAGTGACCAATCTAAATTGTAATCTATTTTGGTTTTTTAGTAATATTTACTTTTTGATTCATTATTTTAGCATAATTTAGGACGTTGGTTGTCTCATTTTATCGTGTCTTGTAACACGGTAAGTAAAGTGTCCGGCTGCGATCGTGTTTTTCGGGTGAATCGGTCAACCTTTTTCGAGTGAAATTAAATGCAACTTGATCGATTTACTGCTATTTCGCAAGTATGATAGTTTTATTCATGACTGTTCATCTTCTTCTGAATACTATATATATATATATATTAAGCACAAACAACGCACAATTACCATGAATTTACTAAAAATTCAGCCTTTTACTTTAGACAAGGGTTTTACTGCCGGTCAGAACAGGACCTTAGTGACACTATTTCTATTGCCGATTTCCAAATAGATAACCATTTAGATTGGTCACTTCAACTTACTCATATGTTTATCGTTGATATGAACTTTTACAAATTATTTCAAATTAAGATTTTAAAATGCCAACACCTACACATGGATAGATGGGCGCTTAATGTACAGCGGCAACTATTACATAAATATTCAGGCTGAAAATAATGTTTATGTTATATGTTGATATGGTATAAATGTATTCAGCTTTTACAAGACCTGAGTTGGAGGATAAAGTTCTACCTTTTGACTTGATTCGTTAAACACGCCTTCCAACAGTAAGATATACAATCTAATCAAAATGAATTATATAGCCTAGCTACTTTCAAGTTTTTAACCTTTAATGACGTGTTTGAAATAGTACAGCATATGCTACAATTTGAAAATATAGCATAGTCAATGTTTGTAATATAGCATATGCGATAAATAATGCAGCATAGCCAGACAATTATATATTGACCCTTTTGGGACGTCAGATATAGCTTATGCTATATTTTATAGCTTACGCACCTCTTTTTGACCCTTTCCGTACGCCTTACTAGTACTGTATCGCATGCCCTAAGATAAAAATAACCAGTTATGAACTATGTTACCCTAAGGATTTTAATACTTAAAAAGGACAATAAGATGTTAAATTTAGCAGGGTTTTAAAAAGACCACTACACGATACAATGTTACGTATATTGAAAACTAAAAAAAAACAAGAAAAACAACAGCCTGATTTATATAAAACAAAAAAAGAAAAAAATATGATAGACAACAATCAACAAGTATAATAAAATAACAGACTCTTGACTAGACACATCTGTAGTCTTAATTTATTTTATGTGGGTTTTTTCAATAACAAAATAAAGTTCAGCTTTAATGAAAGGCAATAAAGCCCTTTTAATATTGATAAATGAAAATGCTTTTATCTGTACTGTACATTTGATCCTGTTAAATGCTATATATATATATATATATATATATATATATATATATATATAAGTGCCTATAAATAGCAGCACATGACATACAAATCTATGGGAGTGTGGATTAATCAGTACAGAGATTAATTCAATTACACAAATAAAATTATAGATTGCCTAACAATGTAATTTTAACACACTATTTAGTATGTAAATATAAGAATGTTTAAAATATTTACAAAATGATGAAAATAAACGCAATATTTCGCCAGACCAACTAGCTTCATCAAGCGTGCATCTATCCAGGTGAAATCGGATGTAGATGACAAGAAACTTTTGCAGCTCAATGTATATGTTGCACTTGAATTTAGCTGCCTTGAAAATAATACATAATTTGGATGAAGTTCAAGATTTTTACAAAATTGGTAGTTGAAGTTAGCAACGTCCATTGGCCAATATTACAGGATAAAAAGGACGATATTGTGTACTAAATTATTCTTTATCTTTCCTGTATCTTTTCTCATCTTGTTCGTTAAGACCATCAGGTTCTAAAGTGTGGAGTTGGTGGATCCAAAAATTTTTCTCTTCTCCTTCTCGCCGTGGTCTCCCACTCGGTGTTGACTTCTATGATTTGGAAGGTAACATTATCAAAAGAATGTTTCGTTGAACGAAGATGTCTTGTGAGAGGACAGTTTTTGTTGGTTTTGTACCATGAACGATGGTTATTGAGCCGAATATTAAATTTGTCCATTGTTTCTCCCACATACTGAATGCCACATGTGTCACATGTTAATATATAAATTGAGTTCTCCGTTTTACAGTTGGAATTTGAGTAGATGGTATAATTTTGTTTAGTAACGGAGCTGATGAAAGAACTGCTTGTATTGGCAGCTTTACAACACAAGCAGTTCCTTCGACCACATTGTTTGTAGCAACCGGGAAATGGAGTAGGCTGCTTTGCTAATACAGATGTCACTAATTTGTCACGGATGTTTTTAGGTCTTCTGAAGGCCATGACTGGTGGTGAGGAAAATACTTTTTTAAGATTTGAATCATTTTCTATAATTTTCCAATGCTTCTGAACAATGGAAGACACATTTTTAAAATTTTTTGTAATATTGGCCAATGGACGTTGCTAACTTCAACTACCAATTTTGTAAAAATCTTGAACTTCATCCAAATTATGTATTATTTTCAAGGCAGCTAAATTCAAGTGCAACATATACATTGAGCTGCAAAAGTTTCTTGTCATCTACATCCGATTTCACCTGGATAGATGCACGCTTGATGAAGCTAGTTGGTCTGGCGAAATATTGCGTTTATTTTCATCATTTTGTAAATATTTTAAACATTCTTATATTTACATACTAAATAGTGTGTTAAAATTACATTGTTAGGCAATCTATATATATATATATATATATATATATATATATATATATATATTGTTTAAAGGATAACATAGATGCCTTTTAAGAATTTTTCAATATCCTCATTTTAGGACTACTGGTTATTTGTTTCAAAACTTTAAAGCGGAGGGGGAATATGTGCTTCAGGCATCTTAAGGAATGTTCAAGAAGTTTATATATGAATGTAAGATTTATAACATTTTTTTTCAGAAGCATGGCACAGCAAGAAAAAGATATGACACTAAAAGACATTCCAAGTGATTCCGAATAAGACAACTGATGGACTTTTTCAATGTATTTCTTAAATAAGTCAAATAATGGATGCAAAATAGTGTTTTGCTCTTCATCTCTTAAGCCAATTATTAATGATTATTGACTTTAGATGTAACCCTATTTAGTATTAGAAGTGTAACATTTAAGTTAAAATAGTTAAGTTATATGAAAAATTCTGAATTTGGGACACAAGTTTTAGTCAATGTAACCTCAACTTTAAAATGTGTATAATGGATTGATTGATGTTTGCTTAATGTCCAGTGGCAAATATTTCACGCATGTTTCGTATGGCATGTGCATGTTGTGTATTAGATAGGTAAAACAAGTTAAGAGTGAAAAACTAAACAGTATACCATTGTGGTAGGAATGTGGACTTTTTTGCACTGTCTGTCGTCTGTCCATCTACATGTATATTTGTCCAACAAATACTTTCATTACTGTTTTCCCCAAAACCACTGATCAGGATGAGTTCATATTTGATGAGCTGCTTGATAGTGATGAACTGTGATGTGTGAATATTTTTTGTATCTGCCACTCATATACCCGTTTCCAGTTTGCTTATATAGATATAAGAAGATGTGGTATGAGTGCCAATGAGACAACTCTCCATCCAAATATACATGTATTTCAATATGTTGAATGAACTTAAATTTTTTATAACTTCTATTGGTAATGCTGCTGAACAGAATGACTTCATATTTGGTTAGCAATGGTTAGTGGCTTGACCATGATGAGTTGTGTCTGCCATTTTGGATGTGTCAAAATTTGTAGATACTTCTTGTTTTCAGATACTTTGAATTGTGAATTTTCATATGCTTAGCAAAACAACTGATTTTATTATTGTTTGTATATAGAATGAATCACTGTGTTTCTATTAAACTAATGATTTGTTATATGAATAGCAGGAAACTCAGTTAAAAGTACAGAAATTTTATATTGATATGATCTAGATATCAACCAAAAACATCTTCTTAAAACATTTTCAAACAACATTTTTTAGGCACAGTCACACTTGAAAGAAAACATCCCAAAAATATTTTTATAACATTATTTAATGTTCATGATGTTTTTCAAACGTTCAGAAAATATTTCTAGAAAATATTTTTGAAAAGATTATCAAAATGTTTTATACACCATTGTTTTTCACATTGTCATGATATTTCTTGACAACATTTTAATTATATTATGCAAATATTTAAGGAAATATTTTCGAAATCGTTTTTGCGATATTTATCCAACCACATACACTTTTAAATTTTTCCTTGCGTTTTTTTTTGTTGCGATATTTTCATGACATTCGACATAACATTTTAATAACATTTTAAAGATGTTTTTGTGTTTTCTGGGTAGCTTGCTGTTCGATGTAAGCCAAGGCTCCGTGTTGAAGACAGTACCTTGACCTATAATGGTTTACTTTTACAATTTGTGACTTGGATGGAGAGATGTACATGTCTCATTGGTAATTCTACCACATCTTCTTATATCTATGAGCTCAATGATCCATTGTATTGGATAGTCTTCAAGAGAACTATCGATGTTTATCAATAAAAAAATGTTGACTGCTATCATCTTTATTCAGTGATAAAATAACATATATAAAGAGTCAGTTAAAAAGTAGAAATACATCAACTAACAATATAGATTGGTCAATTGCTTTACTGACTGTATTAAGGTCCAGTGACAAATAAGGAATGCCTACATTGGACGAAATTAATAATTGGTTATATAACTTTTATCTATTTTGAAATGTAGTTGCAAATAAATCGCTTAGAAAGGTAGTTTGACAGTCAATTTAAAATAACAGAGATGCTCATCTTTTCTTTTCGCAGACATATCCAGTTGTTAGGTACGAACAAGATCTGTCATTCCAATTGAAACTAGTCCAGTAACAGGAATTTTTACAGTAGCATCCACAGTTTTCCCATCTTCCACCATTTGGTTCGCTATATCTCCAATTGGTATACGATACAAAAGAGTTATCAGACCAACGCCAATGTCCTTCATTCTGAATGTCATTCATTCCAAGCCATACCTCGTCTGAAGAAAAAAGGGATATTTTTTTAACTAAACAAATATGACAGAAGAACATATAATATTTTACGAACTTACAAGACAGTTCGTTCTTAAAATATAATACAGCTTCATTGTTCTTGTCCTAAGTCAGGAACCTGTTGCAGTGGTTGTCGTTTGTTGATGTGGTCATAAATGTTTCTTGTTTCTCGTTTTTTATATAGATTATACCGTTGGTTTTCCTGTTTGAATTGTTTTACACTAGTCATTTTGGGGCCTTTTATAGCTTGCTGTTCGATGTGAGCCAAGACTCCGTGTTGAAGGCCGTACTTTGACCTATAATTGTTTACTTTTTGCACATTGTGACTTGGATAGAGAGTTGTCCGATTGGAACTTCTACCACATCTTCTTATTTCTATTTCGAGGGTATGGACAAATAATTACAGAATTATTCCATAGTTTGCCAAATGTACATAAAAGTGTTAATCCCGGCACATTCTGTATATGACTGTCTCAAATCAGTAGCCTGTAATTCAGTGAGTGTTGTTATCGCTGCATAATTATTTTTCGTTAATTGTTTTGTACGTAAACCAATATATGGTTTTGTCGGCCGAATTGTTTTATTTTTGTCATGTTGGATTCTTTTATTGCTTACTATACGGTATAGAGTTTGTTCAACGATGACCAATAGTTGCCTACAACTACGCCAACTGGACTCTTGTATATAGGCTCTTTGGCAATCATAACACATGCTATTTTAATATAGTGTTAGCACATTTGTTTTTAAATATAATAAAAGGTCCATATCTGGAGCTTGTTTTGAGCTTTAAGTAGTGCCAAATTATCTTATTTCATCAAGATTATACAAGAAAAACACCCAATTATGTATACTGTGAAAAAAAGTAACACGGCAAAAGGGTTTACAGAGAGGGACAATCTCCTAACACGGGTTGCGTATCTGCTTTATACATTACATGTAATATATTTTTGTACTTAATGTCGCACAAAGTTTTTTAAGCAGATGATTACATAATAGTTACGATACCTTTCAACTCTGACGTCAACCATGTCTCCTCGTGACCATTCTCAACCTTTACAAGATACCCGCCTTTATTTTGACACTCAGTCTATAACAAGTAAAATGTAATTTACAAATTACCGTATGGTAATCAATGGCCATATATGAAAGGACAGAAATTAAACCTTTATAAGCAGTTGCTTGACAAATCTTGACATATTGTATAGACGCCTGACTATTATGTAGTAAATGTTGACCTCTAGATATCTTTTTTGTTATTTTTCTGTCGTTAAGATGCTGCTGATTGACGTATACACCACTTCTCTATATATTATCTGTATTTGAACATAAAGAACGCCTATGCCTATTTAATCAAAACAATATTCATTACCCAGACAGTTTAAGATTGTTCTTCAAATACTTGCTTTTGAACGTTACGATTGCAGATATAATTCAGATATTTTTTAAAACCCCTACACCCGCTTTTCAAACCTCAGATCAACATTCCAGCAAATAAACTCATCAAAGATACCAGAATTGAAATTTTGTATTTGCGCCAGACGCGCGTTTCGTCTACAAAAGACTCATCAGTGACGCTCGAATAAATTTTTTTTAAAAAGGCCAAATAAAGTACGAAGTTGAAGAGCCTTGAGGTCCAAAAATTCCTAAAAGTTTGGCCAAATACAGCTTAGGTAATCTATTCCTGAGGTAGAAAAGCCTTAGTATTTCAAAAATTAAAACATTTTAAATATCAGTAAAAGAAGCTAAGATCAATCCCCCCCTCCCCCGATTTAATTTTTTGTTCGATACACAATACTTACAAGCCAATCGTAATCGTGAATGAAGAAGTATAATTCACTTACCCTAGCATCCATCCATGTAATTGGTTTGTAAACGAACAAATAACAGTGGTCTGAGAATAACTTCCAGCCATTAGGACATTTTCCTGTAACGATATAATTCAAAAACATGACAAACTCTTTGTCGGCCTGACCTTAGGAGCTGATACACTAACCTACCGTCCTGGAAATAAAGAAATGTAAAAAAGGAAAAAAGAAACTGTCCTTCAAATGCAACTCAATTTTGCGGTCCTAGAATTTCTTAAATTTCCCCTACTTCTTTCAAATAAGGTATGAATAACATTGCACCTTTTACAATACTCAATCTAAAGCAATATCATTAAGTTTCTAAGCTGACGGGATTGAAACTTTAGTAACTTTAACACTTTAAACGGATGTCGAACTGCAATAGACGTTAAAGAGTAACCAAGTAGATTCACATAAAGGATCGAAACAACAAGTTAAAAATATATCAAAGTTTAAAAGATTTATCTACGTAAAAAATACCTTGTGCATAAAGTTTGAAAATGTTTTATCATTTTGATCAAGCGTATACTTACGATTTTTCATTCTATCTAGTTCAAACTGCAATTTTTTCAATTGTTCGGTCATTTTCTTCAACATCATCATCCATGTAGACTCATTTCTTTTTTCTTCGGCTGAGGATAAGGTACAACTTGTAAGCAACACCACAAAGAAAACAAAAATAAACACCATTGTTTTTTCGTTCAGTTAAACAAATGTGTAACGTATTAAAAACATTCAAACAATCTGATTCAAATTCAGATCTATCGGAACTCGGTTACTCGTCTAATTCATATAAGCATAACGAAATCGGAGATCCATATTTTAATTTGATTGACACTAAATTTTCCGAGAATTTTTTTAAGCAGGAAGTGTTTCGAAAAATGACAATTTACTGAATAATTACATGTTTGCGTGACAAATGATGAAAACTGATAGCTTGCTCATAGTATCAGCATTTTATCTTCTTTGCTCAAGATACGATATACGTAGTTTGTGCAACCAAGACAAAAAATGCAGAAGTCATGGATCATGAAAGGAGTAGAGCCACTAACCCCACTATATGGCCCTGTAAAGGTGTATCTTTTAAAACTTAAATTGTTTGAGTAAATCTATAGTGTATGTATTTCTTAATACATCATTTTCGAAAGTATAATGAGAGAAATTGTATAGCTGCTTCATATTTGTAAAAAAATTAGTCTGAAAAAGGAAAAGATTTCATTTCGTCCATTTTCTAGAAACTTGTCAACTTTTAGACCTTTTTTATTTTATATGTGGCGCAACCCTTCGGCCATTGAAATTTTGGTTGAAAAGTAAAGAATATGGTATATAAAGAATATTTCTGCAAAAATATTTGTGGGCGAGGTGTGGCGCTACTTTTTTTTTTTTTCAGAAAACTGTCGTAACCTTTTGAAAATTTTGCATAAAATCAGGTTTTAGCGAAATATCCCTATATTGATGACGTGACAAGTACATTATTCATGACGCAATTGGTGGAAATATCTGTTTAAAATAAAAAAAACATGTTTTCGTCAATTTCTAACAACATTGTCGCAGTTAAAAATTTTCAGATTTTTAGGGCCAAAATTATGAGTTAGTGAACTACCTTTTTTTACAAATGTGAAACGATTTAAGAATTAGCAACTTTGATACACCAGTTTTCCAATTGGAAATTTTGTACAAACGGAAGTCAAAACTTTATAGATCAATATACACGTATTTTATGTTTACATGACAATTGGTGTAAATCGATAGCATGTTTTTGATAAATTTATAACAGGTCTAACATTGATTTGTCCTTGAAATTCTGACATGTTGATACGTACTTTCGAAATATGAAAAAAAAAAAAGAAATACCTCAATGAATTAGTTTTCGAGATTGCATCTTCCATGTAAACACACAAAATACCATATTTTCGATTTTTTTTTCGAAAAAAAACATAACCTTTAAATGGAAAGAGATATTCCCACCCGGTCTTTTTCACAGTGTTCCTTACTTTAAAGGCCTTATTAGTGGGTCCAAGCAATGCAGGCTAAATTCGATAACATATTTGTGAAACCATAGACACAGAACCAATAGAAAGCCGTAAACAATTTCCTGGCCACGTATACAAATGAATAATTATATTGATGGACTGATGCGTTCATTTTATTTTTTAAATAATACATGTAACAGGAAACCTAGTTTTTTTTAAAACCTGGGCATTTAAATTTAAAACCTCCAAGTAGATTTCGCTTGTGAATTGAATATTCAACATGTTATTTCCTTAGAAAATACTTCCGATTTCATGCAACCGTTTTGATTACCTATCCACCATGTACCAAAACGACATGAATGAAAGCAATTGAGCAAATCCCTCACCGTATAGTTCATTCAATTAATTCAGAAAACAGAAATATATGATATATGTTTAAAATATATCAGCATTCTTTTAAAAGATCTACTGCACTTCTAATTCTTAATTTCAACATTTTATCCCAGGAGTAGTCACGTGTCTGGTTAGACACTCACATGGTTTACCTGTTGCCAAATTACTATACATTACCATGTTTCATTTACTGTCATCTTACAACCAACGAAAATGTACATCTTAAACCAAACCTGCAATGTTTTATCTAAGAAGTGACAGCATTGCAGAGATTCCAAATTTGATTCTGAAAATCTAGTCTGCTTGAAATAAAGACCATACCACGGTCCATTTTTCGATAATTAGTAAGCAAAGCATGAACGCAGGATCTGTATTAATGAAAATCAGAGATTGTTCGAAATATATTTGATTTAAGGGCCATTTTGTCCAAAAATCTTACATTTTCATTGGTAATATGTATGACAAAAGATAGTTTCTGTAAAAAGAATATGCAATGAATATTAGGCCGTATATAAAAAAAACATATACTAGTATGCATAGATATATTGTTTATCTTTTTGTATAGTGTTCTTGTCTCCATAAGGTGTATGACCTTGTAAAATATAGCGAATTTTTTATGTCTTCTTTTATTTTCTTTTTGTTTTTACATTTCCATCACACATAACTGAAACTATATTCCACACAAAAATTAAAAAAAAAATCAATAAGATTGTATCCAAAGATCCCATATTATCAAAAATCTCTATTTATACATCTTACTCATAACTTAGTATTAATTAAAGTTAAAACTGCTTCTTATTATTCATTAACGTCTTTTTATAGTACTTATTGAGTAGTCAGTAGCAGAGACATAACATACATCACCGTCTCTGTTAATAGTTATCTAATAGCTATAGTAGTCTATAATATTTATTGTAGTGCAGTAGTACCATAGTTATCTTATTGTGATTTGGGGAAACATGGATAAGTTACTCTTTCCCTTTGTAAACAACATACGATGGGTTTCTAACAAGCAGCTAGGCAAACGTTGCGAAATTAAGTTTAGATTTATAGATTTACCACTAAAAAACACACAAACAAAAACAAACTTATCCACTATCAAAGTTATCATTAATAAGTTAAGTAATAGAATATAACCAGAAGCTAAGATTTTAGACACGTTAATTAATAGAATAACAAATTAACTGATTAGATGTCAATATAATTTGTTTTTAATCTTTAATTTTTTTTTAATGTGTAGAAATTAATAAATAAATCAAATGACACTGAAAGTTATATAATTATCATTTTATAAAAATTTGCAATATTTAGTAATGATATGTTTAATTTTCTTAAAGACCAAACAGCCTATTCAGTTCTACCAGTGATTTTTCCTTAAAATTTTGTGTGAAGGTATTTCATGTTTTGAGGAACAAAATATGATAAAAAAAATTGGGGGTCACCGACTTAGTTTTGTCACTATAGCAACCTCAGTTTCGTGTTTTCCCGAATATTAACATGATATTTGCTTGTTATTTAAACTCTCAAAAAATACCATTATATCAAACCTACAAGCATAATTCTTGTTTCATGTTAAAGAGTAGACTTGTGTCTATCAAATACAGGTTCAAGACTTTAAGACTCTTATTGTTTTGATCTGAAAAAATATGATTTATTTCATTCCCGCCAAAAATAAAACGCAAGAATGAAAAACGTTTCAAGTATTAAAAAATATCTACCAGTGATTTTTTCATAAAAATTTCAAGAAAGAAAGTGCCATGTGTACTCTTCAAAATAAAGCAAAAAAATGTATATGTCACCGACGTTTCAAAAAAGTTATGATTAATTTTCATGTTTTTTTCTCGTTCGTTTTGAAGAAAAGAGTTGTCGTTCTTCAGAACATTGAATCTGACGTCATAGTACAAGTTTTCCTTGTTGTCGCACGGTTTGAAAAAACATTGCAAATTGGACGTTTGAAACCCACATTTAAATTTTTAAGAATCAAGAATAACAACTATATTCACCTACTTTATTATCCGGTAATACAAGCGATCACATTTATGTATCAGTATCAGATCTCATGATGTTGTTGCCGCACAAAATTAACCTTCAGAAACACCATCCGTCGGAATGAAAAATTGTTCGAAATAACCTTTTACGACGCTTTAGAAAGGAAAGTCTGTTTTTGTCCTCTCCATCTCATTAGCAAAATCATTGAAAATAAAAAGAGAAATGAAAGATGATTACTTACAGACTATTTGACTATATTAGACTAGATGTGTGGGTTTTTTTGTCGCGTCAATTTCAGAACTTCGCCCTAGCGCACACTTTCGCTACTATTGACAGACGGACAGACATTAGCACGGACGGACTTCTTTATACCATTATGTGTCCCGACTAAGACGAGCGTATACAAATTATTCCATCTAGTTTGTGGATTCATTATTTCTTCAAATATTTAAAATATAAGAAAATTTAAATTATAGGTATAATATATGAATTAAAGTTTTTGATTCCAAAACGTTTTACATCCATTTAACCTATCATAAAATACGATCCCCGTTATTACTACCTCACGTGTTTTGAATAAACGAGACAGTAAATATAAAATACAAATAAGTTTTTAATTCAAAAATAGATTTAGAATCTAAGAAATAATTTTCCGTTGAAAACTATAAAGTATTTCTCAAAACAGGATGAAATATTATGAATCTAAATAGCTCACTTTGGAAATAAAAACAAAGACAAGGTTGTATGTATAGCCGGATTGCCGGCATTGAAAATCGAAATTTATTTTCAATCTTTCCGGTCATTGTAGCTTTTTGAAAGTGAGAAATTTTATGTTGGATCTTATTCTTGAAGCAATTGTTTTTGTCATAAGTTAAATTTACAACAAGTTTAGTTTTAAAAACCGTAAATTTTTATTTTAATTCACATTCACTCAGTATATTAATTTCTTATATTTTTATCATTTCTCCTTGAGACAATTTGAAATGAAACAAAAGACAAAATACAATGTACCTTTATCATTTTTATTTTTACTATAAGATTTTGTCAATTAAGCAGTATAGATAAAATTTAACTTCATTGCAAGATCACCATTAATTTACGAGAATCTTAAAGAAATAAGTTAATCTCATCATGCATACGTTGCCAGTATATCGAAACTTCTAGAAAGTATTGTTTATCGGCCTAACCTTCTGAAAACTCAGTTTTGAAAATCACATATTAAGTTAAAATTCTAAGCGTAAGTCATATAAATATACCAGTGTAAAGTTACACGGGCGTACGAGATTTGCGCCGATTTAAAAAAAATTTCGATCTTTAATTTGCGCCGATTTGATTCTTTCATTAGCGCCTATTTTATTTTTTTTTATCACTAGCCCCGATTCTTTATTTGCTATACGAGTAAATACATGTACATGCAGTAAACCTAGAATGTATATTGCATGGTAATATATGGATATAAATAGTGTTCCTTTATGTTTAAGATAATTTTGGTCATACTGTTCGAGAACTTCGTTTTTACACGAGAAAGAAAAGATGGATTTCGTTATTGGCAAGTACAACAAGTATAGAAAAGATAAAATGACAAGAAAGAATTATATATCAGATGTGTGGCATATAAATTCTCGGCAAGATAATAATTCATTGTACTAGTATTACATTTTTATGGATTTTATTGTGGTGCTTTGAAATGCTGTAAATCGAATTTTACTCCGTGATTTTAGTGGATGTAAACAGAGTGCACAAATATCTTTTAAATTGACTTATCCTTCTCGAAATTCTACTCCCACCTCCCCTTTGTGAGCAGGGGACAACAGTTATATACATGTTATAATTGACAATTCATAACATATGTACAACTGGCTAACGGAAGAGGTTTACATGATAAATAAAAAAATAACTTTCACCTATAATATACCTGTACACAATCGGCGCAAATGAAATACAAAATCGGCGTAAGTGAAAGAAAAAAAGTGAAATGCAGATCGGCGCAAATGCAAAAAGCCGAGTTCAAAATTTATATTTTTACTATTATTTTTTTTTTGAACGGAGGTTACAGATAGTGTAGTATCTTTTGTGTCCATTTGTGTTTAATTTCCACTAGGTATCAGTGCGACGCTTAATTCCACTTTTCTTGGAAGACGTAGTTTTAAGCGTACACCATGTTGGAATCCGTGAAAAACGCGAAATAGGACGTTATAATTTGACGTTTTTTTTTCATGGCTAGAAACAACGTCATAGAGCTTTTATGTCACTACCAAGTTGCGTTAGTTGATGCGCATCAACAATAGGCTGTTTGGTCTTTAAACGTAGGGATTCTATTATATGTGTCTGTTTGTAATAAAAGTTTACAAAAAGAAATTCAAAGTACATGTAAATATAGCAAGTACGTATGCATGCTAACAGAAATAAAAAAAAACGGTGCTTTGCTTTTGCGCAAATTGGAATTTCATTTGGGCAAACAAATCTTTGATTTGTGCAACAAACCATATGTAACTTGCGTCAAACGAAAATATTTCATGTATGCCAATGATACAGGTAAATAGTGAAAATAACAGATCTATATTGAAAAGAAACTTAATAATAATGTTACAACATATTTTTCATCATAAATCACATACGTGTATTAAAACAATAAACCAAAATGAAAACTTTAAAGGTTTTTTAAATGAGATTGTACTTTTTACTGGTCAAAACCATGGTTGACTGTATCATTCAATGTTTTATAATAGTTTCTTGTGCACATCTGTTGTGATTCTGGCTTTGCAACTCTTTTGAGTACATCTATGCTATGTGAACACTATACAATTTTATATCCTTAAGTGACTCTCAGTTTTGTAAGAGAAATGAATATCAACTAACCTACTTACACAGTGGAGTACATCTATGCTATGTGAACACTATACAATTTTATATCCTTAAGTGAATCTCAGTTTTGTAAGAGAAATGAATATAAACTAACCTACTTACCCAATGGAAGGGATATATTCTACAAAACTTCGTGTACGAGCCCCGTATTCAGGATACAACTTATTTTAAAACTTTTCTGATATATATCTCCTATAAATTGGTCGCAAAAGCAGTAATTATTTTTGATGCAAATGAAATACAATCATGTAGTGCAAATAACAATACCGCAGTTTTCCACATCTGTTGTGATTCTGACTTTGCACATTTTTGGGGTACATCTATGATATTTGTCTCCGTTTTATCAATACATTAGATATCCTAAATGTGATCTCTAAAAAAATTACAAACGTATTTCCTCCTCTATCTGCCTCCAAATGAATTATGTCCATTTTGTCACCTGGAGCATGCGAACATAATACAATTTTATACCTTTAAGTGACTCTCAGTTTTGTATGAAAAATGAGTATGAACTCACTTATTTACCCAATGGGGGGATAATCTATACAACAATTCTTGTGCGAACCTCGTATTCAGGAAACAACTAATATTAAAACGTTTCTGTTGTATTTGAATTGTAATTTGGCACAAAAGCAGTATTTATTTTTGGTTCAAATGAAATACAACCCTGTGGCACAAATGAAATACAGCATTTTTCAAAAATTGGTGCAAATGCAATGCGCCCAAAAAAGTACAGTATTCATGTGTGAGTGCATCAGAGAAACAAGAAATGTTTAAATCTTTCAAGCTAATAAAAGAAATTATTATAATTACATGGCAAAAAGGCAATTTATTTTATTACTTTCAATTACATGTAATAATCTCAATTACCCTAGTGCTTTAGATTACTTTCAAATGTGTAATTATTTCGTGTAATTACAATCAAATTTTTAATTACTTAATGTCTGGCAATAGAAGGCCATATTTTTACCCTAGAAAATAGATATTTCTTTAGGGCAACAACGGGACTTTTGAACATTCAAGTGAGATTTCTGTGATTCAGCAATTTACGATTATTGACAATAACTTGGGACCAACAAGGATCTTCAAAATGCTCATTTGTTTCTTCGTGTCAGTGTTAAACTTCAATTTCCTCAAAATGAATTGTTGGGTTTCACTGAAAGTTATTTGATATCATACATTTCTTATGTCATGCTGCTTTTGCAAAGTTAATACTAAAACAATTTGGATTTGTTTTTTATTTAGCTTAAGAGGATTAGCTTGATTTGGCTACATGCACATAAGTTTCTCCAGCTGTAAAAATATCTTCCTTTGGAATCAGATCAATGCAATACATTTTTCTTGCTGTGTTGAAGACCCATTGGTGGCCTTAGGCTGTTATCTACTCTTTGGTCGGGTTGTTGTCTCTTTGACACATTCCCAGTTTTCATTCTCAGTTTTATTATTCTGTCAGTCAGGGTTAGCACTTATACAAGTCAAGTTAATTTACTTGAAGATTTAAGTAACATTTACCTGTAGAAATAAATTAGTAGCATTATCAATTGTTATTATTTTTTCTTCTGGTTTCCTAATTTTTGTTTAAATTAGAGTTCAACCTTTTATCGTAATAACTCAACAAAGAAATCTACTGCACATAGGTATAAGGTAACTGCAAAGCCTTCAAAAATTGCCCCTTGGAGGCTTTTAAAATAGCAGTGTTTTAAAGATAAAAGACAAACGAGATTTTCATTGTCCATGCAATTATATGTTAATGAATAGAAAAGACAACTATTGATTACAAACAATTAAACATTCAGCTACACGTTGTAGTAAAAAAGAATGCCAGAAAAGAGGAAATATGATTTTTATTACTTATATATAAAAAAAAAATGCGAATGTCTGAGGGATATAACTCTATCCCAACATAATTCACCCGCACAAGTAAATAAAAAAAAATTATACCTATATCCCCTGACTGTCAGTTAAATTTGTTTAAAACTAACACCGTTATTATTTCATCAAAGGTCTTGTTAGATATTGCGACAATTGCAAGCCTTTGGTTCCTTAGTGACAATTACCTACGTAACGGTAATTCTATTAACCAACTGTTTACCCAATAACAGGATGACTAGTGATTCAAATTCCATTACAGTATTAATATTAATGAGGCTTTAAATCATTTAATTAAAAAATTAACAATTCTATATATTTATTAACTCATGCTCACGTAATACATTTTTATTAATTCTCGCTTTACTTTTTTATTAATAAATTAACTTTTTCTTATTAATATATTTGTTCAAAAATAATAATATCATAGATTAACAGGATCTGACATTCCATTTTACAAGTTAGGATCAACATTTGGTTCCGCATTAGCCAAAATAACTATTTATTATTTTTGAATCCAATTAAATTAAAAATTAAATTTTCATATATACTTATTTAAGATAAATTCTACTTGTACAGTATGGTAATGATGCCCTTTAAGGATGTTCGCTCTTCTTGTGTTTGAATTTTTGCCGATATTCGGAATCCTCTGGTTTTATCCATGTAGTGCCATTTTTGCCCGCAAACCCCTTCTTTTCTTTTTATAATTTTATTACATATTGTTTAAAAAGCCATATTTGAAAATCTTATAAAATCCTTGTTATTTTTTCAAAGTTTTTGCAAGACAAAAGGTGCCAATGTTAAATGTTTGAAAAATCTAGAGAGAATCACTTCCCGCCAAATTTTCAAAGACTTATATCTCGAAAACAAGCACACGGACCCTATAATTTTTTCTGCTATTTTAGTTCCTTTATTCTTATACTATCAATTTATAACAGTCTTTTAAAATGCTTGTTATTTTGAAACAGAGTAGCAAACATCCTTAAAAAGATAAAATGCTCATGTATCAATATTAATTAGAATTGTAGAGGTTATTATGGTATACATTTAGCTGTTTATAATCATTTTAAATGTATAAAGTAAGAATCAAACATGGTTGATCAGCACAGTTGAATGTTCATGGTTGGATATATCATTCATTTAGGAATCTGCAATAAAATTATGAAAAATATAATTTCTTAAATTAATTTACAAGCTAAAATTTTGAATGAAGATCACTTTTACAAATATTTTTGGATTAAAAGAAAGAATTATAACATACATGTATCAAGCTTTAGAAGGGACCTTTTCAGTGGTTGTATTTAATTTATGTTGTGGTTTTTATTCTCAATTTATGTAGAAAATTTTGTATTGATTAAGATATGAAATAGTCTGCGAAATGTATAAATAAATATACAGCTTGGCATATTCGATTAATGTCTCTTGTTAGTTCAACTAATTTAAAAGTCGGTATGAATGGCTGGATTGGGTTTACCGAATAGAAAATAATGGGCCAAGACTACAAACAAATGGGACAGAAAATAAAGAATAGAGTAAAATTATACCTCCCCCCCCCCCACCACCACCAAAAAAAAAAGAGAATCGTTAGGTGCTAAAATATAAAAAATAGAGAAAAATGACCTAAGAAATTGAAAACCCCCATTCACACCCTACAGTACAAGTTATTTTGTGGTCATTTGACACCCATTGTTTGTAAATTATATCAATTTGATCTTTTCCTCCGAACTAAAAAAAATAATCAGTAATGATGGCATCAAATAGAAATACATCTAACAAAAACACAGAGTGGACGTGGAAGGTTACTTATACATCCCCACAGAAATAAGACACTGAATACAGAACTGATAATACTCGCAGTTACTTACAGCTAGTTCAAAGCCAATAACAACTAATGAAACAAATCATGCATCTAAAATTAAAATATCAATCAGTACACATTCAACATCCAATGGATTTATTGTAAAGACGTCATTAACAGTCAGAGAAAAACAAGATTGTGCAATGCCAAGATACAGGTATCGACAGATTGTAGAGCCATGAACGTGTATATTTATATAAAAATAATATTTAGTTTCATTTTAATTTACTGACAACAAAATCAATATAAATACCAATAAAAACAACATTCAAACATTTAATTACAGTGTTGAATTGGTAACCTTTTAGAATAAGTTTATTTAAAAGATCGGTAAGTTTACCCGGATCGTTTCTAAATTCCCGGTTTCGGTAAACAACATCTCCGTAAAAATTAAGATGTGCTATCCCGTTTGAAATAAGTTTTCGACAGGTACAACCAAATTTCAAAACTAAATCTTTATATCTATGGAAGAATTTAGTAAAGGTTTCAAGTAATTTGTGGTAACGAAATCCCGGACTTAATTATTTATCAGTAATACATAGATTACGTTCATTGAAATCCAAAACGTCACAACAGACACGGGCATAGCGAACGAGTTGTGATATGTAAACACCGAAAGATGGTACCAAAGGAACATCACCGTCCAAAAAAGGAAAATTAACAATAGGGAACGAAAAATCGTCCCTTTTGTCGTAAATTTTAGTGAAGAGTATCCCGTGTAAAACTGAAATATCTAAATCTAGGAAAGGACAGTTATTACTGTTTTTATTTGATTTCTTTAAAGTAAGTTCCTTTGTGTAAATTTCGGCAGTATATTTAGAAAACTCTTGATTATTCAACGAAAAAATATCATCAAGATAACGGTAAGTGTTGTTGAATTAATCAATTAAATTTAGACGGGTCTTCACTTAGTTTGGTCATAAACTGTGATTCATAACAGTACAAGAACAAGTCTGTTATAAAAGGGTCGCAATTGTTGCCCATGTCTGTATGGAATCTGACCTTGACCTCACTATCATGGATCATTGATAATGTTACGTTGATGTGATAATTCTTGAAGAACATTCATATAACAGACTTTCAACATGAATTCAATACTAAGTAAAGCAGGCGATACATTATAGCGTTTGCACTCTGGTTTATATCAATTTTATCGTTTTTGTCTGTTACATGTATCTTGAAACTACTCTAGATAAACAGAAAATGTGAAAAGCAAACAGAATCAGTAGTACAAGTTCTACAAAAATAGTATTGCGATTGAAACCATTAACTGACTCTTATAGGAGTTATTGCCCTTAGAAGATGCTATATTTTTTAATCAATGTAAGCAGATTTGCCAATTATTTTGAAAACTACAATAAATTAAAGATAGGCAGAAAATGTAAGCAGCTAGTAAATGATCGTCAATTATTATATTGGGCTTTATTAATAATTTTCTCTTCAGATAATGTATGTATATTTACATCAATGTGGCATAATTTTACCGGTGGCCTCTCTAATCTATTCAAGACTTATCTGAGCCTCCATGTGTGTTTTGGGTTTTTTGTGTCGTTGGTTCTGCATCTCATTAACTTTAAATGTATACCTCACATATGGCCTCATGTTCATGTTTCAACCGTTTTATTTGATTATGTTACACATAGTCATGGAACACACACAGTCTGACTTTTTGGCCAATTGGAAAATTAATATTTTCCCTTTTTATATGTTCATTGACAATTATTGTTAAAACATATTTGTTTACATTGTCCTTTTAAGGCAGTTATTTGCTACAAAGAGGTGTAACACCGTAAATAACTTTATTCGAAAAATCAGGTTGGTTTACTTTTGAAAAAGGAATCATACATCACAAAGGAGTATTAATGTATTAGTATGTAAATAGTATACTAAATTTTCCTAGTTGCGTTTCAGCAGGAAGTGTTACCATGATTACAAGAAAGGATACCACATCCTTACTGAATAATTGCATTTTCTCAATTGAATTGTTTCATATTTTTCATGTCGGGGCCTTTTATAGCCGACTATACGGTATGGGTTTTTTAATTGTTGAAGGCCGTACGGTTGTCTATAATTGCTTTTATCCACTTATTTGAACTTTGGTGGATAGTTGTCTCATTGGCAATCATACCACATCTCCTTATTTTTGTATAAGCTGATAGCTTGCTTTTTGTATCAGTCTTTCATTTTCTTGGCTCAAGATACGATACACGTAGTTTGCACAACCAAGAAAAGATATACAGAAGTCGTCGATCTTGAAATTTAGCAAATGTGAAACCATTTAATAAAAGAATTGGCATCTTTTTTTAACATCAGTTTTCCCATTGGAAATGTTGTACAAACGGAAGTCAAACTTTAAAGATCAATTTACACGCACATGTGATGTTTACGTGACAATTGGTGTAAATTGATAGCATGTTTATGATGAATAACAGATCTATAACCTTCATTTTATCAGATGTTTTCGTCAATTTCTACCATCATTGTCGCAGTTTAATATTTAAAGATTTTCAGGACCAAAATTATGAGTTAGTGGTACAACTCCTTCAGCAAATGTGAAACTATTTAAGTATTTTCAACTTTTGTACACCATTTTTCCAATTGGAAATGTTGTACAAACGGAAGTCAAAACTTTATAGATCAATATACACGGACATGTTATGTTTACGTGACAATTACTGTAAATTGATAGCATGTTTATGACACATAACAGATCTAACCTTGATTTGTCCTTGAAATTTTTACATGTTGATACGCACTTTCATATATGCAAAGAAAAAGAAACACCTTCATGACTTAGTTTTCGAGATAGCACATTCCATGTAAAAACACAAAATTGCATATTTTCGAGATAGCACATTCCATGTAAAAATACAAAATTGCATATTTTCGAAAAATTTTTCGAAAAAAAACAAAACCTTTGGAAAGAGATATTCCCATCCGGTCTTTTGCAGTGTTCCTTAGTTTTAAGTGGGTCAAAGAAATGCAGGCTGAATGCGATAACAGATTTGCGAAATCATAGACACAGAATCAATAGAAAGCCGTAAACAACTTTCTTGCCACGTATACAAATGCATATATATACAGTTAAAAACTTTTTTTTTTTTTTGGTAGATTGATTGATTGCTGTTTCAATTCTTATGTCTTTTCAGCACAAAACGCCTGGTTTATCTCAGCTATCTTCTTTTTTTCTTGCAATTTTGATACTATTACATTCTTGAAGCATTTCACAGTCGTTTGAAAAGGGGGGTTATGGTTATTTATGTGTTATTTTTTTTTTAGCTAAGAACAAAAGTTGTTTTTTTTAATGCTAGACATTCGAATTGTACATATCCTAGTAGAAAATATTCAACATGTAACTTCCATTGAAAATACTTCCAAATTCATGTAACTGATTTGATGACATATCCTCAACTGACCGAATGACGTGAATGAAAGCAACTATAGGTCACCGTACGGCCTTCAAGAACGAGCAAAATCCTCACCGTATAAATAATTTGTTTAATCAAGAACAGACAACGATATATGATATATTCTTAAAATATATTAACCTTTTTTCAAAAGATCTACGATACCGCTTATTCTTTAATTCAACATTTTATCTCAGGAGAAGTCATGAGGCTTGTTAGGCACTCACATGTTTTACCGTTTTTTTCAAATTTGATTCTGAAAATCCAGTCTGATTGAAATAATAAAGACCTTGTAACGGTCCCTATTTCGATAACTTGAAAGCAAATCTGTATTGAATGAAAATCAGAGATTTTTTTAATTCAAATAAGATCCATTTTGTCTAAAACAGAAATACATTTTCCTTTGTAAGATGTATGACAAAAAAATAGTTTTATGTAACAAAAAATTGCAATGACTATTAGGCCGTATATAAAACAATTGTGTATGGTTTATTTTTTGGTATAGTTTTTTTTTCCGTAACGGTGTCTGTCCTCAAATCAAGAGATTTATGGGGAGTTCAGATGATAGTGAATGTTCCATGTGATATATTTTTTTTTTTAATTTAAACACATTGATTTCATGGACCAAAATATATAGGTCATGCTTAATTTTAATAGTTGATAAGGTCAGTGGTTTTCATGGTACTTGGCATTCACTACAAATACAAACAGACTGCCAGGATATAGCTATAAGTGCAGAAAGTGGTGTTAAACACCACCAATAAAGCAAAAATGCTGTGGAAAGATTGTTATCTGATTCAGTTTTTTAAAGTCTTTTATAGGTTACTATTTGGTATGGTTTCTTCTAATCAATGAAATCTGAACAGTGATCCATACTTGTTTACCACTTCCTTCTTTGTTCTAGGCTGGAAATTTGTCTCATTTGGAATTACTTATATCATACGATATATATTACACTTAAACTAAATAGGGTGCCCGACTCCGGGTGCGGGATTTCTTGCAATGTTGAAGACCCATTGGTGGCCTAGGGCTGCTCTTTAGTCGGGATGCGAAGATTATTTTTAGGGAGGTTTATAAATGCTTGATTTGAATATGTTTATTACAGCACTTAAATCATAATGGATAAGACGAATTTTGCAGAGAGATAGTAAATGGCAAATTATTTTCATTTCAAATATTTATAAGAAAAAGTTGTTCGTTTGTGGTGTTGATACTATTAGACAACTTTATATGGCAGTAAACAACTATTTTTGGAAAGATGTACTAAGATGCTGGGAAAAGATTATTCAAAAAGAGAGAAACTTCACTTATGAATCATTTTTATCAAATCTACTGTGGCTTAATAATAGCATTAAGATTGGCCATAAATCAGTATTATATCAAGAATGGTTCAAAAGTGGTATAGGATTTGTAAATGATATAATAGACCAAAATGGATCTTATATTATATTTGACCAATTTAAGCCAAATTATAACATTAACACGGATTTTCTAAAATTTGACAATGTCATTATAGCAGTGAAAGAGGCATGAATATATTTCACTAAAGGATCTTACAAATTATTTTGTACTTTTCTACCATCATGTCTACATAAAGGCAACAGTAGTATACCGCTATTTGAAATTCATAAATCGATTGAGAAAAAAACAAATCCGGGTTACAAACTAAAACTGAGGGACACTTCAAATATAAGAGGAGAACAACGACACAACAGAAACACAACACTAAAATGCAACACACACAGAAACGAACTATAATATAAGAATGGCCATTTTTCTGACTAGGTACAGGACATTTTGAGAAAAAATGGTGGGTTAACCTGGTTTTGTGGCTAGCCAAACCTCCCGCTTTTATGGTAATGTTAAATATAACATTAAAATGACAAGATTACATGACAGGGCTACAATACAAATAATAGCTATCAAAAGGTACCAGGCTTATAATTTAATACGCCAGACGCGCGTTTCGTCTACATAAGACCCATCAATGACGCTCAGATCAAAAAAGTTCGAAAGCCAAAACAAGTACAAAGCTGAAGAGCATTGAGGACCAAAAGTTCCAAAAAGTTGTGCCAAATACGGCTAAGGTTATATGCCTGGAATAAGAAAATCCTTAGTACTAGTATTTAGAATAATTCATACTTTTGCAAACAGTAAATTTATAAAAATGACTATATAATAGATATACATGTTAACACCGAAGTGGTGACTAACTACAGAAAAAAAACGAATACGTAAAACAACCTAAATCAGCACATAAAAAAGGCACAGCCGAACAACGTATTATATGTTAGCCGAAGAGATCGACGCACAATGTGACGTCACATATAAATTTCTATAAATTTCCAAAAAAAGGATAAAGTTCAAGATTAGGTTTGTAATACTGATATAACATGTATTAATAACAATGAAAATTACAATACTTATTAATATACAATTGTGGTAGTAATTAGATAATTAACTGTATCATCAAGCTATGCCGGTATTTCTTCTAAATCAAACTGTAAACCAAATACATCGTATAAATTTAGTTGATCCAAACAAAAGTCTTATAAATGAACTACAAGTATTTTTCAAACACTGTAAAGGATCAAAATATCTGTATTCTGTGATGACTTGAAAGAATGTTATTCCTACTGGACAGTTAAAGTGGGTTAAAATTTTAGGTAAAAAGAATCTGAACTGGAACCATTTTCAGACAGCCTTTTGCTGCTACTAAAATAGTAAATTACAGTGGTTGCAATACAAGATTAACCATTGCATTATTGCAACAAACCAGTATCTAGTTAAAATTAAATTTATTGATGTACATTTTGTAAAACAGAAAACGAGTCTAGAGAACATCTCTTTTGGAATTGCATTACTGCACAACATTTTCTACAGGATATTGATAACTGGTTCCTTTCCGGTGGATTAAGTCTCTAAATGAATAAATTAAACTCTCTTTTTGGAGACTCATGATTTTTCTTTATATTAAACAATACATGTATAATACTAGATGCTTTAAAAAGAATCTTTAGTTCCAAGCAATTAAAATAAAGCTGGAATATATGTATAAATTAGAGAGTATAATATCTGTAAAAAATAAAAGAAATAACTGAATTTTACAATGTATGGAAAGTTTTTGAAAACCTGTAATTTAATACATAAATATGCATATCCTGGCTGTTACGAAAGAAATATGTAAAGTTAATTTTTCAAATATTATTCATCATGAATATGTTACATTTAAAAAAAAATAAAATATAGATAGGGATGTAACTGGATAATTCCCTTTATTCTTTTTTTTTCTTCTTTTTCTTCTTCTTCATTTTCCACTCCTATACTATCTGTTGATTATTATTATATATTTATTTATCTATTTTCATATTTTTTATAACTTTATCTTTTGATCTGTTCTATAGAAAAATGTCAAATACTTTCAATTATAATGTATTTATAATAACGGCATTGTATATATGTATTTTATTGTATGCTTGTCATGTATATGCTTTATTGTTGGAAATAAAAAAAAAAAGAAAAGAACAAAGCTAGATGTTCTAGATGTTCAACCGCGGATCCAGCAATTTCGAAAAGGGAAAAGGGAGGTATCCAACCAACACCATGAAACGTTCACATAATTAAAAAAACTGTATATATATATATATATATTTATTAAAAAAATCGAGAAAAAGGGAGGGTTCTAACCGCAGGAACACCACCCCCTGGATCAGCCGATGATGTTCCAAATAGTCGTGCATCATGCTCCTATTGCCTCATGCTTTTAAAAAAAAGAGAATATTGCTTTTGAAGTTGAAAGTGCTACAAATGCAGGAAAAGTCCCATTAGATAAACTTTTGGTAGGAATTTTCCTTCATCTGCTCTATCCAGTAAACATCTGGTTCTCAATTAGTACAAAGCTAGATGTTCTAGATGGTCGGGCGAAAATCCAGCCATTTTGAAAAGGGAGAGGGGGTGTTCCAACCCCCGGAACACCATGAAACGTTCACATAATTATAAAAATGTTTTAAAATCGAGAAAAGGGAGGGGGTTCAAACCCAATGAACACCTGGAGGTTAAAAGTGCATACATATGCAGGAAAAGTCCCACCAGATAAACCTTTGGGAGGGATTTTCCTTCTGATTTACTTTATCCAGTAAGCATCAGGTTATCTGTCTAGTACAACTGCTAAGCAAAGAACTTTAGGCTTGTTATAGTATTTCAGCCACCAAAATGCTAGACAAAAACGTTTGAAACCAGTATCTACACCAACAATTCATTCTTTTAGTCCTAGATACATGAATATCTTTTATTGGTTGATATTGGCTTTTAACTAGCTTTCAGTAACTGCGAGTACTCTCAGATCGGTACTTTGTATATTTGGTGTTTTAGTAAGTTGTTTTGTGCTCAGTATCGATCTGATGAGTTAACCCTTTTTAACTGATTTTAACGCTAGTAAGTATGGTGTGCTGTTACACTACTGTCCCATGTTAGGGGTGGTGGATACCGGTAAACATGTGCCTTAATAAAAAAAATGGTCCAGGAGCACTGCAAGATATTATTCCCGGAGCAAGTACTGTTGATATTTCTATTGAAGACATTAATGTACTCCTCCATTGCCATGCTGTCAATGCGAGTAAAAAGAGGTAGTGTGTCCAAGTCAATGAGACTGCCGTAAAAAAATGAAACCAACCAAAACATTCAAAGATAACTATCTTAGCACTTAATGTCTGTTTTACAGCATGTGAGCTATCAGAGTACGGTAACAAAATCTTTTTTCAGTGTCGTGAATCAGATGTTTTCTCATTTGTATGATGACTGCCAAAATTATTCAAATACACTTTACAACTGCAATTTCAATAAACAGAAAGTATCAAGAGTGAAGGAGAAATAAGTTTCTGTTCCGCCTCTTGACTTTATGGCCAAAAAAAATGAATATCTTATATGAAAATGAAAGAGAACACTGAAAAACTGAAAGATTATTGTTTGCCTGTCACTTTCAGATGTCCACACACACACTTTCGTATGATAGTGGTTCAGTCTTCAAAAGAACTTTCGATGAAATCAATGAAACGATCACATAAAAATACAGATCCTGTGTCTAAGCTGACAACACTCCGTTTTACTTTCTGTTCGGGATTATTACATCAGCCAATGAAATTACAGATTTCAAATTTCTGAAGATTGTAATAATCTGACATAACCAGAAGATCCCGAAAGGACGTTGAAACAAAAAGTAGAACAGAGCATTTTCAGATCCTTGTACATGGTGTACGCAAAGATTGGACACAGGATTTGTATTCTAATCAGATTGTCAAAAAAAAAATGTTGACTGCAATAATCTTTATTTAGTGATACAATAACGTAAAAAGAAGAATTAAAAGCAGGAAATACATCAACTAATAGTAGATTGATCAATTGATTTATTGACTTTATTAAGGTCCAGAAACAAATATTGCATGCTTATATAGGACGAAATTGATAATAGGTTATATGATTAATATTTATTTTAATGCAGTCGCAAATAAGTTAGTCAGAAAGGTAGCTTGACAGTCAATTTAAAATAACAGAGATGCTCATCTTTTCTTTTCACAGACATATCCAGTTGTTGGGTACGTACAAGGTCTGTCATTCCAATTAAAACTAGTCCAGAAACAGGTATTCTTACAGTAGCATCCACAATTTTCACCTCTTCCACCATTTGGTTCAGTATATCTCCAATTGGTATACGATACAAAAGAGTTATCAGACCAACGCCAATGTCCTTCATTCTGAATGTCATTCATTCCAAGCCATACTTCGTCTGCCGAGAACAAGGAAAATATTTTAACTAAACCAATATGACAGTAGAACATAATATGTTTTACGACCTTATAAGACAGTTCTTAAAATACAATACAGCTTCATTGTTCTTAACGGTGAACTAAAACCATAACTGTAGTTCGAGGGTATGGACAAATAATTACAGAATTATTTCATAGTTTGCCAAAATTTACATAATAGTGTTAATCCCGACACATTCTGTAGGTGACTGTCTCAAATCAGTAGCCTGCAGTTCAGTGAGTGTCGTTATCGCTACCTATCTCTTTTTTATTTTTCGTTACTTGTTTTGTTCGTAAACTAATAAATGTTTTTTTCGGCCGAATTGTTTTATTTTTTGTCATGTTGGGGTCTTTTATTGCATACTATACGGTATAGCGTTTGCTCAACTATAGCCTATAGTTGCTTACTACTACGTCAACTGGACTCTTGTGAATAGTTGTCTCTCCTTGGCAATCATACCACATCTTATTTTTATATAGTGTAAGCACACATGTTTTTAAATATAATAAAAGGTCCATGTCCGGAGCTTGTTTTGAGCTTTATGTAGTGCCAAATTATCTTATTTCATCAAGATTATACAAAAGAAACACCTAATTATATATACTGTAAAAGAAAAGTAACACGGCAAAAGCGTTTACAGAGAGGGGCAATCTCCTAACACGGGTTGCGTATCTGTTTAATACATTACATGTAATATATTTTTGAATTTAATGTCGCACAAAGTTTTCTAAGCAGATGATTAAATAATGGTAAAAATACCTTTCAACTCTGACGTCAACCATGTCTCCTCTTGACCATTCTCAACCTTTACAAGATATCCGCCTTTATATTGACACTCAGTCTAAAACAAGTAAAATGTTATTTACAAATTACAGTATGGTAATCAATGGCCATATATGAAAGGACCAGCAATTAAACCCTGATAACCAGTCGCTTGACAAATCTTGACATATTGTATAGACGCCTGACTATTATGGAGTAAATGTTGAACTCTAGATATCTTTTTTGTTATTGTTTTGTTGTTGGGATGTTGCTCATTGACGTATACACTACTTCTCTGTTTATTGTCTGTATTTGAACATAAAGAACGCCAATGCCTATTTAACCAAAGCAATATCTATTACCCAGTCAGTTTAAGATACTTGCCTTTGAACGTTACGAATGCAGATATAATTTGGATATTTTTCAAAACCCCTACACCCGCTTTTCAAGCTAATATCACCCCCCCCCCACCCCCCCCCCCCCCCAACCCCTAATTTAATTTTCTGTTTGATACACAAAATTAACAAGCCGATCGTAATCTTGAATGAAGAAGTATGTTTCAATTACCCTAGCATCCATCCATGTAATTGGTTTGTAAACGAACAAATAACAGTGGTCTGAATATAACTTCCAGCCATTAGGACATTTTCCTGTAACGATATAAATAGAACTTAGGAGCTGATACACAAACTTATCGTCCTGGAAATAAGGAAATGTAAGAAAAGAAAAACAGAAAATGTCCTCCAAATGCAACTCAATTTTGCGGTCCTAGAATTTCGTAAATTTCCCCTACTTCTTTCAAATAAGGTATGAACAACATTGCACCCTTTACCATACTCCATCTAAAGCATTATCATTAAGTTTCTAAGCTAATATGATTAAAACTTTAGTTACTTTAACACTTTAATCGGATGTAGAACTGCAACAGACAATAACTGTTTTGCATAAAGTTTGAAAATGTTTTATCATGATGTAAATTTTGATCAAGCGTATACTTACGATTTTTCATTCTATCTAGTTCAAACTGCAATTTGTTCAATTGTTCAGTCATTTTCCTCCACATCATCATCCATGTAGACTCATTTCTTTTTTATTCGGCTAAAGATACGGTACAACTTGCAAGCAACACCACAAAGAAAACAAAAACAAACACCATTTTTTTTCGTTCAGTTGAACAAATGTGTAACGTATTAAAAACACTCAAACAATCTGATTCAAAGTCAGATCTATCGGAACTCGGTTACTCATCTAATTCATATAAGCATAACGAAATCGGAGATCCATATATTAATTTGATTGACACTTAATTTTCCGAGAATTTTTTTAAGCAGGAAGTGTTTCGAAATATGACAATTTACTGAATAATTACATGTTTGCGTGACAAATGATGAAAGCTGTTAGCTTGTTCATAGTATCAGCATTTTATCTTCTTTGCTCAAGATACGATATACGTAGCTTGTGCAACCAAGACAAAAAAAGTCATGGATCTTGAAAGGAGTAGAGCCACTAACCTCAATATATGGCCATTTAAAGGTGTATCTTTTAAAACTTAAATTGTTTGAGTAAATCTATTGTGTATTTATTTCTTAATACATCATTTTCGAAAGTATAATATGAGAAATTGTATAGGTGCTTCATATTTATAAAGAAACTAGTCTGAAAAAGGAAAAAAAATTATTTCGTCCATTTCCTATAAATGTGTCACCTTTCAGACCTTTTTTTTTTTATTTTATATGTGGCGCAACCCTTCGCCGATTGAAATTTTGGTTGAAATGTAAAGAATATGGTATATAAAGAATATTTCTGCAAAAATATTTGTGGGCGAGGGGTGGCGCCACTGTATTTTTTTTTCAGAAAACTGTCTTAACCTTTTGAAAATTGTGCATAAAATCAGGTTTAAGTGAACTATCCCTATATTTATGACGTCAAAAATAAATTATTCATGACGCAATTGGTGGAAATATCTGTTTAAACTGTCGTCAACTTCTACCAACATTGTCGCAGTTTAAAATTTTCAGATTTTTAGCCAAAATTATGAGTTAGTGAACCAACTGTTTTTACAAAATGTGAAACGATTTAAGAATTAGCAACTTTGTTACACTAGTTTTCCAATTGGAAATGTTGTACAAACAGAAGTCAAAACTTTATAGATCAATATACACGTGACAATAAGTGTAAATTGATACCATGTTTTTGATAAATTTATAACAGGTCTAATATTGATTTGTCCTTGAAATTCTGACATGTTGATACGTAATTTCGAAATATGCAAAGAAAAAGTAATACCTTCATGAATTAGTTTTCGAGATTGCATCTTCCATGTAAAAACACAAAATTGCATGTTTTCGAAAAAAAAAACCATTTACCTTTAAATGGAAAGAGATATTCCCACCCGGTCTTTTTCACAGTGTTCCTTACTTTAAAGGCCTTATTAGTGGGTCCAACCAATGCAGGCTGAATTCGATAACATATTTGTGAAACCATAGACACAGAACCAATAGAAAGCCGAAAACAATTTTCTGGCCACGTATACAAATGAATAATTGTATTGATGGACTGATGCGTTCATTTTATTTTTTAACTAAGAACAGGAAGCCTAGTTTTTTTTTAAACTGGGCATTTGAATTTAAAACCTCAAAGTAGATTTCGCTCGTGAATTAAATTTTCAACATGTTATTTTCTTAGAAAATACTTCCGATTTTGATTGGTAATAGGTATGACAAAAGATAGTTTTCTGTAAAAAGAATATGCAGTTAATATTATGCCGAATATAAAAAAAAATATATGCATAGATATATTGTTTATCTTTTTGTATAGTGTTCTTGTCTCCATAATGGTGTCTGACCTTGTAAAATATAGCGATTTTTTTTATGTCTTCTTTTATTTTCTTTTTTTTTACATTCCCCTCATACATAACTGAAACTATATTCCACACAAATATTGAAAAAACATCAATAAATTTGTATCCAAGTATCCTATAATCAAAAATCTCTATTTATACATCTTACTCATATCTTAGTATATTTTAAATTTAAAACTGCTTTTTATTATTCATTAACGTCTCTTTATAGTACTCATTGAGTAGTCAGTAGCAGAGACATGACATACATCACCGTCTCTGTTAATAGTTATCTAATAGCTATAGTAGTCTATAATATTTATTGTAGTGCAGTAGTACCATAGTTATCTTATTGTGATTTTGGGAAACATGGATTAGTTACTCTTTCCCTTTGTTAACAACATAAGATGGGTTTCTAACAAGCAGATAGGCAAAAGTTGCCAATTAAAGTTTAGATTTATAGATTTACCACTAAAAAACACACAAACAAAAGCAAACGTATCCACTATCAAAGTTATCAATAATAAGTTAAGTAATAGAATATAACCAGAAGCTAAGATTTAAGACACGTTAATTAATAGAATAACAAATTAACTGATTAGATGTCAATATAATTTGTTTTTAATCCTTATTTTTTTAATGTGTAGAAATTAATAAATAAATCAAATGACACTGAAAATTATATAATTATTATGTTATACAAATTTGCAATATTTAGTAATGATATATTTAATTTTCTTAAACGTAGGGATTCTATTATATGTGTCTGTTTGTAATAAAAGTTTACAAAAAGAAATTCAAAGTAAATATAGCAAGTACGTATACATCCTAATAGAAATTAAAAAAAAACGGTGCTTTGCTTTTGCGCAAATTGGAATTTCATTTGGGCAAAAAAATCTTTGATTTGTGCCACAAACCATATGTCATTTGCGTAGAAAGAAAATATTTCATGTATGCCAATGATACAGGTAAATAGTGCAAATAACAGATCTATATTGAAACGAAACTTAATAATAATGTTACAACATATTTATCATCATAAATCACATACGTGTATTTATGGCCTTCGGCTGTTGTCTGCTCTTTGGTCGGGTTGTTGTCTCTTTGACATATTCCCCATTTCCATTCTCAATTTTATTAAAACAATAAACCAAAATGAAAACTTTAAAGGTTTTTTAAATGAGATCATTGTACTTTTTACTGGTCAAAACCATGGTTGAAAGTATCATTCAATGTTTTTATAATAGTTTCCTGTGCACATCTGTTGTGATTCTGGCTTTGCAACTTTTCTGAATACATCTATGCTATGTGAACACTATTCAATTTTATACCCTTAAGTGACTCTCAGTTTTGTAAGAGAAATGAATATAAACTTACCTACGTACCCAATGGAGGGGATATATTCTACAAAACTTCTTGTACGAGCCCCGTATTCAGGATACAACTTATTTTAAAACTTTTCTGATATATTTCACCTATAAATTGGTCGCAAAAGCAGTAATTATTTTTGATGCAGATGAAATACAATCCTGTGGTGCAAATAACAATACCGTAGTTTTCCACATCTGTTGTGATTCTGAATTTGCACATTTTTGGGGTACATCTATGATATTTTTGTCCGTTTTATCAATACATTAGATATCCTAAATGTGATCTCTAAAAAAATTACAGACGTATTTCTTCCTCTATCTGCCTCCAAATGAATAATGTCCATTTTGTCACCTGGAGAATGCGAACACAGTGCAATTATATACCTTTAAGTGACTTTCAGTTTTTGTATGAAAAATGAGTATGAACTCACTTATTTACCCAATGGGGGGATAATCTATACAACAATTCTTGTGCGAACTTCGTATTCAGGAAACAACAAATATTAAAACGTTTCTGTTATATTTGACCTGTAAATTGGCATAAAAGCAGTATTTATTTTTGGTGCAAATGAAATACAACCCTGTGGCACAAATGAAATACAGCATTTAAAAAAAAAATTGGTGCAAATGCATCGCGCCCAAAAAAGTACAGTTTCAACTTGTGAGTGCATCAGGGAAACAAGAAATTTTCATATCTTTCAAGCTAATACTCTGATGTAATTGAAAAGAAATTAATAATTACATGACAAAAAGGTAATTTAATTTATTACTTTCAATTACATGTAATAATCTCAATTAACCTAGTGCTTTAGATTACTTTCAATTGTTTAATTAATTCGTGTAAGTACAATTATATTTTTAATTACTTAATGTCTGGCAATAGAAGGCAATATTTTTACCCTAGAAAATAGATATTTCTTTAGGGCAACAACGGGACTTTTGAACATTCAAGTGAGATTTCTGTGATTTAGCAATTTACGATTATTGACAATAACTTGGGATCAACAAGGATCTTCAAAATGCTCATTTGTTTCTTCGTGTGAGTGTTAATCCTCAATTTCCTCAAAATGAATTGTTGGGTTTCATTGACAGTTATTTGATATCCTACATTTCCCATGTCATGCTGCTTTTGCAACGTTAATACTAAAACAATTTTTATTTGTTTTTTATTGAGCTTAAGAGGATTTAGCTTGATTTGGCTACATGCACATAAGTTTCTCCAACTGTAAAAATATCTTCCTTTGGAATCAGATCAATGCAATACATTTTTCTTGCTATGTTGAAGACCCATTGATGGCCTTAGGCTGTCATATACTCTTTGGTCGGGTTTTTTTGTTTCCTTGACACATTCCCAGTTTCCATTCTCAATTTTGTTATTCTGTCAGTCAGGGTTAGCACGTATACAAGTCAATTTAATTTACTTGAAGATTTAAGTAACATTTACCTGTAGAAGTAAATTAGTAACATTATTAATTGTTATTATTTTTTTTTTCTGATTTCCTAACTTTTGTTTAAATTAGAGTTCAACCTTTTATCGTAATAACTAAACAAAGAACTTTACAGAACATCGGTATTAGGTAACTGTGCAAATATGACCTATAATTGACTTACTTCTCTAAATTGTAACTTGGATGGAGAGTTGTCTCATTGGCACTCATACCACATCTTCCTATATCTATATAAAGCCTTCAAAAATTGCCCCTTGGAGGCTTTTAAAATAGCAGTGTTTTAAAGATAACAGACAAACGAGATTTTCATTGCCCATGCAATTATATGTTAATGAATAGAAAAGACAACTATTAATTACAAGCAATTAAACATTCAGCTACACGTTGTAGTAAAAAAGAATGCCAGAAAAGTGGAAATATGATTTTTATTACTTATATATAAAAAAAAATGCGAATGTCTGAGGGATATAACTCTACCCCAACATAGTTCACCCGCAAAAGTAAATCAAAGAAACACTTCTATACCTATACCCCCTGACTGTCAGTTAAATTTGTTTAAAAATAACACCGTTATTATTTCATCAAAGGTCCTGTTAGATATTGCGACAGTTGCAAGCCTTCGGTTCCTTAGTGACAATTATCTACGTAACCGTAATTCTATTAATCAACTGTTTGCACAATAAAAGGATGACTAGTGATTCAAATTCCATTACAGTATTAATATTAATGAGGCTTTAAATCATTTAATTAAAAATTTAACAACTCTATATATTTATTAACTCATGCTCACGTAATACATTTTTATTCATTCTCGCTTTTCTTTTTTATTAATAGAATAACTTTTTTTTATTAATATATTTGTTCAAAAATAATTATATCACAGATTAAGACGATCTTACATTCCATTTTACAAGTTAGGATCAACATTTGGTTCCGCATTAGCCAAAATAACTATTTATTAATTTTGATTCCAATTAAATTAAAAATTATAAATTTTCATATATACTGTTTTTAGATAATTCTATTTGTACAGTATGGTTATGATGCCCTTTAAGTATGTTCGCTCCTCTCGTTTTTGAATTTTTGCCAGATATTCGGAATCTTCTGGTTTTATCCATGTAGTGCCATTAAAAATTTTGCCCGCAAACCCCTACTTTTCTTTTTATAATTTTATAACATATAGTTTAAAAAGCCATATTTGAAAATCTTATAAAATCCTTGTCAAAAGGTGCCAATGTTAAATGTATGAAAAATCTAGAGAGAATCACTTCCCGCCATATTTTCAATGGCTTATATCTCGAAAACAAGCACACGGACCCTTCAATTTTTTCTGCTATTTTAGTTCCTTTATTCTTATACTTTCAATTTATAACAGTCTTTAAAAATGCTTTTTATTTTGATACAGAGTAGCAAACATCCTTAAAAAGATAAAATGCTCATGTATCAATATTAATTAGAATTGTAGAGGTTATTATGGTATACATTTAGCTGTTTATAATCATTTCAAATGTATAAAGTAAGAATCAAACATGGTTGATCAGCACAGACAAAAGTTTATGGTTGGATATGTCATTCATTTAGGAATCTACAATAAAAGTATGAAAAATATAATTTCTTAAATTAATTTACAAGCTAACATTTTGAATGAAGATCACTTTTACAAATATTTTTTGATTAAAAGAAAGAATTATAACATACATGTATCAAGCTTTGGAAGGGATCTTTTCAGTGGTTGTATTTAATTTTGTGTTGTGGTTCTTTTCTCAATTTATGTAGAAAACTTTGTACTGATGAAGATATGAAATAAATATACAGCTTGGCATATTCGATTAATGTCACTTGTTAGTTCAACTGATTTAAAGTCTGTATGAATGGCTGGATTGGGTTTAACGAATAGAAAATAATGGACCAAGACTACAAACAAATGGGACAAAAAATAAAGAATAGAGTAGAATTATACCCCTACCCCCCTGCCACCCCCACCCACCACCACCACCAAAAAAAAGAGAATCGTTAGGTGCTAAAATATAAAGAATAGAGAAAAATGACCTAAGAAATTGAAAACCCCCATTCACACCCTACAGTACGAGTTATTTTGTGGTCATTTGACACCCATTGTTTGTAAATCATATCAATTTAATCTTTTCCTCCGAACTAAAAAAAAATAATCAGTAATGATGGAATCAAATAGAAAAACGTCTTACAAAAACACAGAGTGGACGTGGAAGGTTATTTATACATCCCCACAACAATAAGACACTGAATACAGATCTGATAATACTCGCAGTTACTTACAGCTAGTTCAAAGCCAATAACAACTAATAATATAAATCATGCGTCTAAAACTAAAATATCAATCAGTACACATTCAACATTCAATGGATTTATTGTAAAGACGTCATTAATAGTCAGAGAAAAACAAGATTGTGCAATGCCAAGATACAGGTATCGACAGATTGTAGAGCCAAGAACGTGTATATTTATATAGAAATAATATTTAGTTTGATTTTAATTTACTGACAACATAATCAATATAAATACTAACAAAAACAACATTCAAAGATTTAATTACAGTGTTGAATTGGTAACCTTTTAGAATAAGTTTATTTAAAAGATCAGTAAGTTTACCCGGATCGTTTCTAAATTCTCGGTTTCGGTAAACAACATCTCCGTAAAAATTAAGATGATCGACAATTGCTAAAATGGTGCTTTATTAATTATTTTCTCTTCAGATAATGTATGTATATTAACATCAATGTGGCATAGTTTTACCGGTGGCGTCACTAGTCAAGACTTATCTGAGCGTCCAGATGTTTTTTGGTTTTTTTTTGTGTCGTTGGTTCTGCGTCTCATTAACTTTAAATGTATACCTCACCTATGGCCTCATGTACATGTTTCAACCGTTTTATTTGATTATGTTACACATAGTCATGGAACACACACAGTCTGACTTTTTGGCCCATTGGAAAATTAATATTTTCCCTTTATAACAGGTTTAATATGTTCATTGACAATTATTGTTAAAACAGATTTGTTTACATTGTCCTTTTAAGGCAGTTATTTGCTACAAAGCGGTGTACACCGTAAATAACTTTATTCGAACAATCAGGGTGATTTACTTTTGAAAAAGGAATCATACATCACAAAGGAATATTAATGTATTAGTATGTAAATAGTATACTACATTTTCCTAGTGTCTTTTCAGCAGGAAGTATTACCATGATTACAAGAAAGGATACTACATCTTTACTGAATAATTGCATTTTCTCAGTTGAATTGTTTCATATTTTTCATGTCGGGGCCTTTTATAGCCGACTATACGGTATGGGTTTTTTCATTGCTGAAGGTCGTACGGTTGTCTATAATTGCTTATATCCACTTTATTTGAACTTTGGTGGATAGTTGTCTCATTGGCAATCATACCACATCTCCTTATGTTTATATAAGCTGATAGCTTGCTTTTTGTATCAGTATTTCATTTTCTTGGCTCAAGATACGATACACGTAGTTTGCACAACCAAGACAAGATATACAGAAGTCGTCAATCTTGAAACTTACCAAATGTGAAAGCATTTAATAAAAGAATTGTCATCTTTTTTTAACATCAGTTTTCCAATTGGAAATGTTGTACAAACGGAAGTCAAAACTTTTTAGATCAATATACACGCAAATGTTATGTTTACGTGACAATTATTGTAAATTGATAGCATGTTAATGACACATATCAGATCTAACCTTGATTTGTCCTTGAAATTTTTACATGTCGATACGCACTTTCAAAATATGCAAAGAAAATGAAACACCTTCATGACTTAGTTTTCAAGATAGCACATTCCATGTAAAAACACAAAATTGCATATTTTCGAAAAATATTCGAAAAAAAAAACCATAACCTTTGGAAAGAGATATTCCCATCCGGTCTTTTGCACAGTGTTCCTTAGTTTTAAGTGGGTCGAAGAAATGCAGGCTGAATGCGATAACAGATTTGTGAAATCACAGACACAGAATCAATAGAAAGCCGCAAACAATTTTCTTGCCACGTATACAAATGCATATATATATTCAGTAAAACACGTTTTTTTTTATGGTAGATTGATTGATTGGTGTTTCAAGCCTTATGTCATTTCAGCACAAAAAGCAGGCTTTATCTCAGCTATCTACTTTTTTCTTGCAATTTCGATACTATTACTTTCTTGAAGCATTTCACAGTCGTTTGAAAAGGGGGAGGGGGTTATATTTGTTTATGTGCTATTTTTTTTTTTAGCTAAGAACAAAAGTTATTTTGTTAATGCTAGACATTCGAATTGTACCTACCCTAGTAGAAAATATTCAACATGTAACTTCCATTGAAAATACTTCCAAATTCATGTAACCGATTTGATGACATATCATCGACTGACCAAATGACGTGAATCAAATCAACTATAGGTCATCGTTCGGCCTTCAACAACGAGCAAAATCCTTACCGTATAATTTATTTGTTTAATGAAGAACAGACAACGATATATGATATATTCTTAAAATATATTAACCTTTTTTCAAAAGATCTACGATACCGCTTATTCTTTAATTCAACATTTTATCTCAGGAGAAGTCATGAGGCTTGTTAGACACTCACATGTTTTACCGTTTTTTTTTCAAATTTGATTCTGAAAATCCAGTCAGATTGAAATAATAAAGACCTTGTAATGGTCCATATTTCGATAACTTGAAAGCAAATCTGTATTGAATGAAAATCAGAGATTTTTTGAATTAAAAAAAATCCATTTTGTCTAAAAAAAAAATTATTTGTGTGCCTGTTCCAAGCAAGGGGCCTATAGGCAAGCTGATAGTTCCCCCTTTTTTCCAATTTTTTTAAAGTCTTTTATAGGTTACTATTTGGTTAGGTTTCTTCTAATCAATGAAACCTGAACAGTGATCCATATTTTTTTACCACTTCCTTCTTTGTTCTAAGCTGGAAATTTGTCTCATTTAGAATTACTTATATCATACGATATATATTACACTTAAACTAAATAGGGTGCCCGACTCCGGGTGCGGGATTTCTTCCTGTGTTGAAGACCCATTGGTGGCCTAGGGATGTTTTTTGCTCTTTAGTCGGGATGCTGTCTCTTTGACTGATTTCCCTGTTTCCATTCTCTATTCTAATAAGTACGAAGATTATTTCTAGGGAGGTTTAAAAATGCTTGATTTGTTTATTACAGCACTTAAATCATAATGGATAAGAAGAATTTTGAAGAGAGATAGTAAATGGCAAAATATTTTCATTTCAAATATAGATAAGAAAAAGTTGTTCGTTTGTGGTTAGATACTATTAGACAACTTTATATGACAGTAAACAACTATTTTTGGAAAGATGTACTAAGATGCTGGGAAATGATTATTCAAAAAGAGAGAAACTTCACTTCTGATTCATTTTTATCAAATCTACTGTGGTTTTATAATAGCATTAAGATTGGCCATAAATCAGTATTTTATCAAGAATGGTTCAAAAGTGGTATAGGATTTGTAAATGATCTAATAGACCAAAATGGATCTTATGTTATATTTGACCAATTTAAGCCAAACTATAACATTAACACGGATTTTCTAAAGTTTGACAATGTCATTATAGCAGTCAAAACTTTATAGATCAATATGCACGCACATGTTATGTTTAAGTGACAATTACTGTAAATTGATACATTGACACATATCAGATCTAACCTTGATTTGTCCTTGAAATTTTTACATGTCAATACGCACTTTCAAAATATGCAAAGAAAATGAAACACCTTCATGACTTAGTTTTCAAGATAGCACATTCCATGTAAAAACAGAGGCATGAAAATCTTTCACTAAAGGATCTTACAAATTATTTTGTACTTTTATACCATCATGTCTACATAAAGGCAACAGTTGTATACCGCTATTCGAAAGAATGTTATTCCTACTGGACAGTTAAAGTGGGTTAAAATTTTAGGTAAACAGAATCTGAACTGGAAAAATTTTCAGACTGCCTTTTGCTGCTACTAAAAATAGTAAATTACAATGGTTGCAATACAAGATTAACCATTGCATTATTGCAACAAATCAGTATCTAGTTAAAATTAAATTTATTGACGTACATTTTGTAAAACAGAAAACGAGTCTAGAGAACATTTCTTTTGGAATTGCCTTACTGTACAAAATTTTCTACAGGATATTGATAACTGGTTCCTTTCCGGTGGATTAAGTCTCCAAATGAATCAATTAAACTTTGTTTTTGGACACTTATCCAAGATATTCCCCAACAACCCATACAACATGATTTTCTTTCTATTAAACAATACATGTATAATACTAGATGCTTTAAAAAGAATATTTAATTCCAAGTAATTAAAATAAAGCTGAAAGATATGTATAAATTAGAGAGTATAGTAGCTGTAAAAAATAAAAGAAATAACTAAATTTTACAATGTATGGAAAGTTTTTGAAAACCTGTACTTTAATACATAAATATGCATATCCTGGCTGTTACGAAAGAAATATGTAAAGTAAATTTTTCAAATATTATTCATCATGAAGATGTTACATTTAAAAAAAAATAAAATATAGATAGGGATGTAACTGGATAATTCCTTTTTTTCTTTTTTTTTCTTCTGTTTCTTCTTCTTCTTCATTTTCCACTCCTATACTTTATGTTGATTATTATTAATTATTTATTTATCTATTTTCATATTTTTTTCTTTTGATCTGTTCTATAGAAAATGTCAAATACTTTCAATTATAATGTATTTATAATAAAGGCATTGTATATATGTATTATATTGTATGCTTGTCATGTATATGCTTTAATTGTTGGAAATAAAAAAAAAATAAGAACAAAGCTAGATGTTCTAGATGTTCAGGCGCGGATCCAGCAATTTCGAAAAGGGAAAAGGGGGGTGTCCAACCAACACCATGAAACGTTCACATAATTAAAAAAATTGTATATATATATATATCTATTAAAAAATCGAAAAAAAGGAAGGGATCTAACCGCAGGAACACCACCCCCTGGATCAGCCAATGATGTTCCAAGTAGTCGGGCATCATGCTCCGATTGACTCATGCTTTAAACAAAAAGAGAATAGTGCTTTTGAAGTTGAAAGTGCTACAAATGCAGGAAAAGTCCCATCAGATAAACTTTTAGTAGGAATTTTGCTTCATCTGATTTATCCAGTAAACATCTGGTTATCCGTCTAGTGCAACTGCTAAGCAAAGAACGTTTAGCTTGTTAAAGTATTTCAGCCACCAAAATGCTAGACAAAAACGTTTGAAACCAGTATCTACACCAACAATTCATTCTTTTAGTCCTAGATACATGAATATCTTTTATTGGTTGATATTGGCTTTTAACTAGCTTTCAGTAACTGCGAGTACTCTCAGATCGGTACTTTGTATATTTGGTGTTTTAGTAAGTTGTTTTGTGCTCAGTATCGATCTGATGAGTTAACCCTTTTTAACTGATTTTAAAGCTAGTGAGTATGGTGTGCTGTTACACTACTGTCCCATGTTAGGGGTGGTGGATACCGGTAAACATGTGTCTTAATACAAAAAAGATAAAAAGAGGGAGTGTGTTTGTTTTAGAAGCTTATATAGAAAATGGAAGAGGAAATTATTGAAGCCTATCCTGAATGTTGGTGGTGGGGTAGGGTGTGGGGGCTGTTAATGCCAAACAATTTATTCCCTATCAGCAACGTATGCAAAGAAAACTATCTTAGCACTAAAAGTCTGTTTTACAACATGTGAGCTATCGGAGTACGGTAACAAAATCTTTTTTCAGTGTGGTGAATCAGATGTTTTCTCATTTGTATGATGACTGCCAAAATTATTCAACGACATTTTACAACTGCAATTTCAATAAACAGAAAGTATCAAGAGTGTAGGAGAATTAAGTTTCTGTTCCGCCTCTCGACTTTTTGGCCAAAAAAATGAATATATTATATGAAAATGAAAGAGAACACTGACAAACTGAAAGATTATTGTTTGCCTGTCACTTTCAGATGTCCACACACACACACTTTTGTATGATAGTGGTTCAGTTTTCAAGAGAACTTTCGATGGTAATCAATGAAACGATCACATAAAAATACAGATCCTGTGTCTAAGCTGACAACACTCCGTTTTACTTTCTGTTCAGGTAATTATTACATCAGCAAATGAAATTACAGATTTCAAATTTCTGAAGATTGTGATAATCTGACATAACCAGAAGATCCCGAAAGGACGTTGAAACAAAAAGTAGAACAGAGCATTTTCAGATCCTTGTACATGGTGTACGCAAAGCTTGACTCAGAATTTGTATTCTAATCAGATTGTCAATATAGAAAAAAAATGTTGACTGCAATAATCTTTATTAAGTGATACAAGAACGTAAAAAGAATAATTAAAAGCAGGAAATACATCAACTAAAAGTAGATTCATCAATTGATTTATTGACTTTATTAAGGTTCAGAAACAAATATTGCATTCTTATATAGGACGAAATTAATAATAGGTTATAATTAATATTTATTTTAATGTAGTCGCAATAAGTTAGTCAGAAAGGTAGTTTGACAGTCAGTTTAAAATAACAGAGATGCTCATCTTTTCTTTTCACAGACATATCCAGTTGTTGGGTACGTACAAGGTCTGTCATTCCAGTTAAAACTCGTCCAGAAACATGTATTTTTACAGTAGCATCCACAGTTTTCACCTCTTCCACCATTTGGTTCACTATATCTCCAATTGGTATACGATACAAAAGAGTTATCAGACCAACGCCAATGTCCTTCATTCTGAATGTCATTCATTCCGAGCCATACTTCGTCTGCAGTGAACATAGGAAAATATTTTAATTAAACAAATATGACAGTAGAATATAATATGTTTTACCACCTTATAACACAGTTCTTAAAATACAATACAGCTTCATTGTTCTTAACGGTGAATTAAAACTATAACACTGTAGTTCGAGGGTATGGACAGATAATTACAAAATTATTTCATAGTTTGCCAAATTGTACATAATAGTGTTAATCACAACACATTCTGTATGTGACTGTCTCAAATCAGTAGCCTGCAATTCAGTGAATGTCGTTATCGCTGCCTATCTCTTTATTTTTTTTGTTACTTGTTTTGTTCTAAAACCAATATATGTTTTTATCGGCCGAATTGTTTTATTTTTGTCATGTTGGGGTCTTTTATTGCTTACTATACGGTATAGCGTCTGCTCAACGATGACCTATAGTTGCTTACAACTACGTCAACTGGACTCTTGTGAATAGTTGTCTCTCCTTGGCAATCATACCACATCTCATTTCATATAGTGTAAGCACACATGTTTTTAAATATAATAAAAGGTCCATGTCCGGAGCTTGTTTTGTGCTTTATGTAGTGCCTAATTATCTTATTTCATCAAGATTATACAAGAGAAACACCTAATTATATATACTGTGAAAGAAAAGTAACACGGCAAAAGGGTTTAAAGAGAGGGGCAATCTCCCAACACGGGTTGCGTAATTGTTTGATACATTACATGTAATATATTTTTGAATTTAATGTCGCACAAAGTTTTCTAAGCAGATGATTAAATGATGGTAAAAATACCTTTCAACTCTGACTTCAACCATGTCTCCTCTTGACCATTATCAACCTTTACAAGATATCCGCCTTTATTTTGACACTCAGTCTAAAACAAGTAAAATGTTATTTACAAATTACGGTATGGTAATCAATGGCCATTTATGAAAGGACCAGCAATTGAACCCTGATAACCAGTCGCTTGACAAGTCTTGACATATTGTATAGACGCCTGACTATTATGGAGTATATGTGACCTCTAGATATCTTTTTTGTTATTTTTTTGTTGTTGGGATGTTGCTCATTGACGTATATACCACATCTCTGTTTATTGTCTGTATTTGAAAATAAAGACCTCCTATGACATTTAACCAAAACAATATTCATTACCCAGTCAGTTTAAGATTTTTCTTCAAATACTTGCCTTTGCACGTTACGAATGCAGATATAATTCAGATATTTTTTTTAAAACCCCTACACCCGCTTTTCAAACTTCAGATCAATATTCCATCAAAAACATTTTAAATATCAGTAAAACAAGCTAAGATCACCACCTCCCCTCCTCCCCTCCCCCCTCCCCCCCCCCCATTCCTGATTTAATTTTCTGTTTGATACACAAAATTAACAAGCCAATCGTAATCTTGAATGAAGAAGTATAATTCAAATACCCTAGCATCCATCCATGTAATTGGTTTGTAAACGAACAAATAACAGTGGTTTGAGAATAACTTCCAGCCATTAGGGCATTCTCCTGTAACGATATAAATCAAAAACATGACACACTCTTTGACGGCCAGCACTTAGGAGCTGATACACAAACTTACCGTCCTAGATATAAGGAAATTTAAGAAAAGAAAAACAGAAAATGTCGTTCAAATGGAACTCAATTTTGCGGTCCTAGAATTTCTTAAATTTCCCCTACTTCTTTCAAATAAGGTATGAACAACATTGCACCCTTTACCATACTCCATCTTAAGCATTATCATTAAGTTTCTAAGCTAATAGGATTAAAACTTTAGTTACTTTAACACTTTAAGCGGAAGTAGAACTGCAATAGACGTTAAAGAGTAACCTAGTAGATTCACATCAACGATCGAGACAGCAATTTAACAATATATAAAAGTTTAAAAGATTTATCTACGTAAAAAGTAACTGTTTTGCATAAAGTATGAAAATGTTTTATCATAATGTAAATTTTGATCAAGCGTATACTTACGATTTTTCATTCTATCTAGTTCACGCTGCAATATTTTTAATTGCTCAGCCATTTTCTTCAACATCATCATCCATGTAGACTCATTTCTTTTTTCTTCGGCTAAAGACAAGGTACAACTTGTAAGCAACACCACAAACAAAACAAAAATAAACACCATTTCTTTTTCGTTCAGTTGAACAAATGTGTAACGTATTGAAAACACTCAAACAATCTGATTCAAATTCAGATCTATCGGAACTCGGTTACTCGTCTAATTCATATAAGCATAACGAAATCGAAGATCCATATTTTAATTTGATTGACACTAAATTTTCCAAGAATTCTTTAAGCAGGAAGTGTTTTCGAAATATGACAATTTACTGAATAATTACATGTTTGCGTGACAAATGATAAAAGCTGAGAGCTTGCTCATATTATCAGCATTTTATCTTCTTTGCTCAAGATACGATATACGTAGCTTGTGCAACCAAGACAAAAAATGCAGAAGTCATAGATCTTGAAAGGAGTAGAGCCATTAGCGCCAATATATGGCCCTGTAAAGGTGTATCTTTTAAAACTTGAATTGTTTGAGTAAATCTATTGTGTATGTTTTTCTTAATACATCATCTCGAAAGTTTAATAAGAGAAAATATATAACTGCTTCATATTTATAAAAAAAAATTAGTCTGAAAAAGGAAAAGATTTCATTTCGTCCATTTTCTTGAAATGTGTTACCTTTTAGACATTTTTTTTCTTCTATATGTGGCGCAATTAAATGTTGGTTGAAAAGTAAAGAATATGGTATATAAAGAATATTTCTGCAAAAATATTTGTGGGCGAGGGGTGGCGCCACTGTAAATTTTTTTCAGAAAACTGTCGTAACCTTAATCAAGTTTTAGCAAAATATCCCTATATTTATAACGTCACAAATACATTATTCATGACGCAAATGGTGGAAATTTCTCTTTAAACTGAAAATACGTTTTCGTTAATTTCTACCAACATTGTCGCAGTTTAAATTTTCAGATTTTTAGGGCTAAAATTATGAGTTTGTGAACCAACTTTTTTTACATAATTTAATGTGACACGATTTAAAAATTAGCAACTTTGTTACACCAGTTTTCCAATTGGAAATGTTGTACAAACGGAAGTCAAAACTTTATAGATTAATATACACGCATTTTATGTTTACGTGACAATTGATGTAAATTGATAACATGTTTTTGATAAATTTATAACAGGTCTAACATTGATTTGTCCTTGAAATTCTGACATGTTGATACGTACTTTCGAAATATGCAAAAAAATAAGAAATACCTTCATGAATTAGTTTTCGAGATTGCATCTTCCATGTAAAAACACAAAATTGCATATTTTCGATTTTTTTCGAAAAAAAAACATAACCTTTAAATGGAAAGAGATATTCCCAACCGGTCTTTTTCACAGTGTTCCTTACTTTAAAGGCCTTATTATTGGGTCCAAGCAATGAAGGCTGAATTCGATAACATATTTGTGAAACCATAGACACAGAACCAATAGAAAGCCGTACACATTGTTCTGGCCACGTATACAAATGAATAATTATATTGAAGGACTGATACGTTCATTTTATGTTATAACTAAGAATAGGAAACTTTGTTTTTTTAAAGCTGGGCATTTGAATTTCTCCAAGAAGATTTCGCTTGTGAATTAAATATTCAACATGTTATTTCCTTAGAAAATACTTCCGATTTCATGCAACCGTTTTGATTACCTATCCACCATGTACCAAAACGACATGAATGAAAGCAACTGAGCAAAACCCTTACGTATAGTTCATTTAATTAATTCAGAAGACAGAAATATATGATATATGTTTTTAAAATACATCAGCATTCTTTTAAAAGATGTACTGCACTTCTAATTCTTAATTTCAACATTTTATCCAAGGAGCAGTCACGTGTCTGTTTAGATACTCACATGGTTTACCTGTTTCCATTTTAACCAAATTACTATACATTACCATGTTTCATTTACTGTCATCTTACAACCAATGAAAATGTACACTTTAAACCAAACCTTCAATGTTTTATCTAAAAAGTGACAGTATTGCAGATATTTGATTCTGAACATCTAGTCTGCTTGAAATAAAGACCATATCACGGTCCATTTTTCGATAATTGATAAGCAAAGCATGAACGCTGGATCTGTATTTAATGAAAATCAGAGATTGTTCGAAATATATTTGAATTAAGGGCCATTTTGTCCAAAAATCTTACATCTTCATTGGTAATATGTATGACAAAAGATAGTTTTCTGTAAAAAGAATATGCAGCGAATATTATGCCAAATATAGAAAAAATATATATATGCTTAGATGTATTGTTTGTCTTTTTGTATAGTGTTCTTGTCTTCATAATGGTGTCTGACCTTCTCAAATTAAACGACTTTTTTTTTAGGTCTTCTTTTATTTTTTATTTTTTTACATTTCCCTCACGCATAACTAAAACTATATTCCACACAAAAATAAAAAAACACAAATAAGATTGTATCCAAAGATCCCATATTATCAAAAATCTCTATTTATACATCTTATTCATATCTTAATATCATTTAAAGTTAAAAATGCTTCTTATCATTCATCAACTTCTACTTATAGTACTTAGTGAGTAGTCAGTAGCAGAGATATACCATACAACACCGTCTATGGTAGTAGTTGTCTTATAGCAATAGTATTCTATTATAGGAAGTAGTGTAATACATTGATTTATTGTAGTGCAGTAGTACAATAGTTATCTTATTGGGAGTTGGGGAATCATAGATAAGTTACTCTTCCCCTTTGTAACAACAAAAGATGGGTTTCGAAGAAGCAGCTAGGCAAAAGTTGCGAAATAAAGATTAGGCCAGGACCCCAGGTTAAAAATAAATAACACTTGTGTAAACAAAATGAACACAATATATGCCTATAAAGGGAACAAATGCAAGCGTTAAAATTATTTTAATTTACAATGTTAAGATAAATGGTACCGTTAATATTATTGATAGAACCAAAATCATCTTTGATTGACCGGTCCATAGATTTATGGGTTTACCACTAAAACACACACAAACAAAAACAAACTTATCCACAATCATAGTTATCATTAATAAGTTAAGTAATTGAATATAACCAGAAGCTAAGATTATAGACACGATAATTAATAGAATAACAAATTAACTGATAAGATGTCAATTTAATTTGTTTTTAATCTTTATTTTTTTTCAATGTGTAGAAATTAATAAATAAATCAAATGACACTAAAAATTATATATGTTATAAATATTTGCAATATTTAGTAATGATATGTTCAATTTTCTTAAAGGTAAGGATTCTATTATATGTGTCTGTTTGTTATAAAAGTTTACAAAAAGAAATTCAAAGAACATGTAAATATAGCAAGTACGCATACATGCTAATAAAACAAACGGTGCTTTGCTTTTGCGCAAATTGGAATTTCATTTGGGCAAAAAAATCTTTGATTTGTTCCACAAACCATATGTCATTTGCGTCAAAAGAAAATATTTCATGTATGCCAATGATACAGGTAAATAGTGCAAATAATAGATCTATATTGAAAAGAAAATTAACAATAATGTTACAACATATTTATCATCATAAATCACATACGTATATTAAAATAATAAACCAAAATGAAAACTTTAAAGGTTTTTTAAATGAGATTAACTGGTCAAAACCGTGGTTGACTGTATCATTCAATGTTATTATAATAGTGTCCTGTGCACATCTGTTGTGATTCTGGCTTTGCAACATTTTTGAGAACATCTATGCTATGTGAACACTATACAATTTTATACCCTTAAGTGACTCTCAGTTGTGTAAGAGAAATGAATATAAACTATCTACTTACCCAATGGAGGGGATATATTCTACAAAACTTATTGTACGAGCCCCGTATTCAGGATACAACTTATATTAAAACTTTTCTGTTATATATCACATATAAATTGGTTGCAAAAGCAGTAATTATTTTTGATGCAAATGAAATACAATCCTGTGGTGCAAATAACAATACTGCAGTTTTCCACATCTGTTGTGATTCTGACTTTACACATTTTTGGGGTACATCTATGATATTTGTCTCCGTTTTATCAATACATTAGATATCCTAAATGTGATCTCTAAAAAAATTACAGACGTATTTCCTCCTCTATCTGCCTCCAAATGGATTATGTCCAATTTGTCACCTGAAGCATGCAAACACAGTATAATTTTATACCTTTAACATGTTTAAGTGGCTCTCAGTTTTTGTATGAAAAATGAATATGAACTCACTTATTTATCCAATTTGAGGGGGGGATAATCTATACAACAATTCTTGTGCGAACCTAGTATTAAGGAAACAACTAATATTAAAACGTTTCTGTTATATTTGACCTGTAAATTGGCGAAAAAGCAGTATTTATTTTTGGTGCAAATAAAATACAACCCTGTGGCAAATGCAAGCGCCCCAAACAGTACAGTTTCTATACGTGAGTGCATCAGAGAAACATTATTGTTATTGAAAAGAAATTAATAATTACATGGCAATAATGCAATTTAATCTATTACTTTCAATTGCATGTAATCTCAATTACCCCCATTGCTTTTTTCTTTTAAATTTGTAATTATTTACGTGAAATCAAAATTACATTTTTAATTACGTAATGCCTGGCAACAGAAGGTCATATTTTTACCCTAGAAAATTGATATTTCCGTCCGTGCGAGACCTTTTTTGGTAGTCAAGGACGTCAAACGCATCTGACGTTACGCACGGTGTTCGGTCTATTTTTCATCTGACCCTATCCTGATGCATAACTAGGATTAAAACAAATCAGTTATACGCATTATTAAATAGTAAACAGTCTTGATTCATCATTCCAATCGAAATCAAATAAAAACTGGTTGTAAGTAAAGTTAATATTAGGTTTTGAGATATAATTAAGCGATGTTCCCGTGTCCATAACGCCGTTTTTGCCGTGGAAGACGTAACAACAAGAACCAGCCAGCCACATCAAAACGAAGAACAAAAAAAAAAAACTGCTGAATGGATTTCGATAAAATTTGTACATGTTGGAAATAATATAAGTTCAATTTGCAAAAATCTTAGTAATTAAAACCAAATTAAAAGTACTAATAAAAAAACGACTAAAAGATGGTTTCCTTAAATTCTGGAAAAGTATAAAAGATTCAACACCTGATGACCAAGGCAAATTAGACACTTACTTTAAATTTAAGTCTACATTCCAGTTTGAAAAATATTTAGATATAAGAAATAAAGATAATCGGTCAATGCTATCTAAATTCAGAATAAGTAATCATTTTCTAAGGGTAGTAACTGGAAGACGTGAGAGCAAATACAACTCTCTTGGAAAACTACAACCATTACCCAGATGTGAACGGCTTTGTCAGTTCTGTGATTTAAACCAAGTAGAGGACGAGGTACATTATTTTCTGCAATGTCCTAAATATAACAATAGTAGAAAAACTTTACTATATATCTCAGGTTGATAACCAATTCCCCAATGTAAAATATCTAAGTACAAATAACCTGTTTATGTGGATAATGATAAATGAAGACAACACGTTTTTATTTTTATTGTGTGAATTTTTAAAGCTTAACTTTGCAGAAAGAAAACAGCATAATTGTACTCAATAATAATGATCATCTAACTGGTAAAAAGAAAATGTTTATTTAAATAACCAGAGGTATCTCTCTTTATTCACAAACTGGAGTTTTATGATTTATGCTTTATTTGATGACTTTTATGTATGTTCTAAATTAAATGTACTGTGTCTAATTAACATAATCAGAGCGAGCGGATTGAGAATGATTGGTATGAAAGTGTGAATGATCGTGTTAAATTTTGTAATGCCTGAAAGGGCCCTGTGATTAGAAAATAAAGAATTTGATTAGATTTTATTTATTACCATACTCATGATGTTAAACGGTAACGATAAATGTCATGTCTGTTCGAAGTCTAGCGGCCAATTTCAAAGTTCAGCAGAGCTGTAAGGTTTGAAAATTCGAGTACACAAGAATGAAAGCAAGCAGTTCAATATTGTTATATTTTCACATAAATCATGGAAAATGTAAGCCGCCTCAACATTAAAATGTGATTTTAATAGACTTTACGAACAAATATTAATTTTTAACATAACAAATATCATTTTATTTGTTTCAACATTTTCCGTGTCTCCCTTAAATGTTACCAATACGCCATTGTTAAAGTGTCTTCAGTACCATGATTATTAAGGGTAGTTAAAATATGTGACAGACACATTAATTATAAAAACAAATGTTATTACCGAAAAGTGTTTTTAAAAAAAAAATAAAGCCGTCAATGTTTGGAAACGCTTAATTACTCATCAATTTCCATCAAGTTGTCCGTGTCTCCTCAAAATGTTACCAAGTCCGAATTGATCCTTTTTGCATGTACGGAACGTCAATGTAACGTTATGTACATATTATTGTATTTCCATTGTCTTAAAGTGTCGCAGGTATATGTTTTTGCATTTGACACGTTCTGCATACTGATATTATTTTGGGAGTTATTTTTTAATAATTTCTTTTAAAAAGTAATAAATCAACATGAAAAATTTGACTTCCATCAAAGTTTTATAGACCATTCGTTGAGTCTAAAATGTCGAATAAAACCTAATAATATCAAGCAAAAGGTCATTTGTTTTTAATGCATAAAAATTTGCGTTTTTAGTCGTGCAGTATGTGCCGATGGCGATTCTCTTGAAATAATGATGCGATTTTTATGTGTTAATATATGTATAAAATTATTGTGTAAATTAGGCCCTACCTAGAGATCTGGGCCTTACCCGAAATTTTGGATAAGTGTATGAAGCACAAGCTGTAATAACACATATGCTTTTGTTTTCTGTACCTAGTTACAGAGAAATATGTCTCTGCTAATACAAATGTTTTTTTTTTTACATGTACAGGCATTTCCACACATCCGACAAACAGACTCACTTACAAAATACTCATTAATGGCATTTCAAGGACTGTAAATTAATTTTTAATTTAAAATGATCAATTTCAAACTGTTATTTTCATTCCAAAATCCGAAGATGAAATCGAAATTAAAGATCTAGTAAACAGAAGATATATAATTGGTATATAATTGCTTTAGATGATCCGATAAGGATTATTTTTATCAAACGCTACTGGAAAGACACATATTTCAAATGTCGATAGTATGAATAAAGGGGCGCTAATTTTCTTAAAGACACTGACATTATTCGCGAACTGTAGTTTGAAAAATGAACAGTTGAAGGCGGGTTGATAAAATTTAAACCCTTGAAGCGCAAAACAGCTTGGTAACGACTGCTTCAAGGCGATATCTATACCAAGACTCGTCGGATACTTGTGATGACGGAATCTTGACCACAATAAACGATACGCGTTTTGCAATAATTATTTTGGGCAGTGACAAATATGTGACATAATTATATACTTTAAATAAGTTAAGATTATGAAGAAGAAAAATTATATACTAGTAATCAGTCATCTAAACAGTATCCATTCATTAAATAAAAAATTTTAAAAGTCTAAATGTTTTCTGTGTAAAAAGTGCAAATTTCTGACGATTGGTAAAGAAGTCGGTCAAAATTAAAGAAAAACGACGTCGCGTAACGTAAGTTACCATTACTAAACTCAATACCGTGCGTAACGTCAATTATTATTACAATAACTACCAAGCGAAATTTTGAAGGGCATTGGTTGTAACAGTATAGGTCATTGTGATCAAATGCTGTTGATATGAAGCTCTCTGATTAAATGCAAATACAATTATGTTTTGTATCTTTGGATGCTGTTATACGTGACTGTAGTCAGAGATTGCTGTGACGTCTGACTGTCTTTTATATGACTTGCTGGAACACGAAAAGGGTCATCAGACATCAGACATCAGATCAATCTTCTTCTTCTTCCGAATACGGGAGTAGACTCCTAGGTAGGAGTGTAAAACTTCCCGGATTCATCTTTGACGAATATATATATTAAAAAATTCATACAAATGAGTCAAAAGTCAGCCATTTTTACAAATAAAATTCCATAAACATTCTTTTTTTGTCTATTGTTTTGAACATACATCAGCCCGTAAGTTTTTTTTTTCGTTTGAATTATTTAACATTTGTCATTACGGGGCCTTTTTATATAGCCGCTTACTATGCGGTATGGGTTTTGATATTTGTTGAAGGCCGTACAGTAATCAATTTGGGGTAAAGATTCAGACTGCTGAATTATTTGAGAGTGTACTTCGTGCATTAACGATAAGTCTGCTTGCTAAGATTGCTAGATGAATTGTGAGCTAACTTAATCGTAATGTACAAACAAACTGACATACAGATTCTTCAGTCATCCTCAAAGTTTGTTACTAATCGAAAGTTAAAAAAACTCTTTCAATAAAAAAAAGTATTGCTGAAAACACCTCCGAAAATCACACCGGAGTCTGAGCAGCAAGCTTCTAATGTACTTTTCTTTAAGTATAAAAAAGACAGATTCCTGTATATGCATAGAACAATCATTTTGAGCTGAGGACAAGGGGTTCTAAGTAATTTTGCTTGTTTATATATGATTTCGACGGAATCCGTTTTCTTCATCAATATGATTTATATTTGTCCCACTGAGTATATGACATTAAAGCAGACCAGTGCAAATATTTGTTAAAAACGAAGGTGTAAACAAAATTACCTTAATCTTGGCCTGACTATTACACTAAGGGTCTGGTCATTTTCTTTAGGGGGGCTGCGAGAATACATCTGAATTTCTCTAATTTTTTACAAGTCCCCACCTTGAAGAAAGAAAGTAAATTAAATACCCTCCACCTTCGAAAGACGTGAAAATTTCACCCCCCCCCCTTTTTAACACTTTTCAATATTTCTATATTTAACAGCAAAAAATGCATGCATACAATTTTTAATTATGTAATTATTATTCATTAAAATAGTACACCAGTAGTGGATATAAAACTTCAATTGGTGAAATTGCTTGCGACTTCAGGGAACTTCATTTAGATAAGACGGTTAATTGTGGTTTTATTAATATTAACCACGCATTCGTTCAATTGCAGCACATTGTTCTTATCCTTTATCAAAGAAGTTAGTAATTTAACTTCAATAAAAAAAAATACTTCCCTGGAGGAACATGTTGAAAATTACGTTTTTAATCTTATGAATTGAGCCGAGCGGAGAGATGCGAAAAAAAAAATATGTCTTTCCTGTCAAAAAGTACATTTTTTTTATATTGTAAGGGGAAGCATCTCCACATCTCCAGGGCATAAAGGAAAATTATTCACGTAAAGACATATTAAAAATGCCATACTTAACTCCTAGATATCACCTTGACCCATTGAAATATATGCTCAATCATGAGTTTTACGATTATTCATGTATGGAAACAACTATTAATACGTAATATTACATGTATTATTAGTTGGATTTTTTTATTATGTATACATGTTATATGGAAAAGGGTATAATATTAAGAAAACCGGCCTTCAAGAAAACCCGCTTCAAAAACAAAGACATCAAACAATTAGTCCCTATTATTGTCATTCTGCATGTCCAACAAACAAACAGAAGATGGTCATGACTCACATGAATATTAAAAACATTGAAATGAATTTTGAAGCCAAAAATTATGAAACAAGAAATATAAAAAAGACATTTGAAACAAGTGTTAGACACCGGGGTTAGACACTTCTGCAGAATAATTAGATACTGATTTGTTAGTGTATTCACTCAAATAATTAGCTTTAATGTTTGCATGTTTGTAATACAAAACTGCTCAAACCTTGTTATTTATTATCCGGATGTCCCCCCCTTTTCCATCTGAAGTATTGAAAAATTTGATACCGTGCAAGTCCCCACCAACCCCCTAATTTCCTCCCACTTCCCTCTAGCTTACACTCGAGAGCTCATAAATGACCAGTCCCTACTATTAGTGTAATAGTCACAGCAGAGACATATGTATATCGAATCACTAAAATTCAAAACTATTTCCTTATAAATAAAAAACAAAAAAGACTTGTTTACTAAAAATCTTATTCAAATCCTTGTAAATGAAGACAAAGTTCTCTGTCAACTGAATTAAATACGGACATGTTTTGCATCCATTCCGATATTGGGATACAGATATCTCCCTTTGTAAACAAACGAAACTTGTGTAAACACGAATTTGATACTTTTAAAAACATGAGATCAAATGTAAGAATATACTTTTGTTAATTTGAAGAAGTTAAAAGACTAAATTCTCCTTTTATTTTAACTCACAACAGTGAGACAAATGTCCTGTATAATCAAAATATCAAATTTAAGTTCTGTTGTGTAATTGCTCTGGTAGTACAAGGGGGTTTCCCCAGCCTGTCCACGAGGTTACTGGTACAGCACCGAGGGGTCCGAAGGGACACATGACACAAGGGTAACAGTTGGGTACTTCCAGCCTCTATTTCGAGTGCATCTCTCTCTGACCGCGGGACGAGCAAGGCAAGGAGCCTGAGATCTAGTACCTGACGAGGTTAGCAGGGACTCACACCTAGTAGGAAGGTAAGGGCACTCTCACACTAAGCATAGCTTGTATTAGCCCCTGGGGTAACCGTAGAGCCCAGCGAGACAGGCCAAATAACACTTTACTGGTAGTTGCGGGTGGTTTAAATTTTGGTCCTGATGGGGTTTGGACGCCATTTTGGCATCACTCCAAAATGGGTGCCTTCGGTCAATCCTGAAATTTGGTATTTTGTCTTAGGGAGACATACCAGGTCCGGTGGTTTACTTTCTGAGTGAAAGTCAGTGGAAATTATACATCGTTTTGAATACTTTTTGGGCTGGAAAGAAACTTTTTGAAAAGTTTGCTATATTCATAGCGAGGTCACGCGAGGTTTTTGCCGCGAGATTTGGACGCCATATTGTGTTTACTAGTTACGGATGTAAACAAACACACGAACGGTTACTTTTATATTGTTCCGTTGTATATTTTATTATTGACTTGACTTTTTATTGAATAAAAAATTATTGTTGATTAGTATATATATATATTGCTTTGTAAATTATATTGAAATAAAGTCAAATAAATTTAATAATTTTGTAAAAAGTACAAAGTCACTATGCAGAGTGATCAGGGGTATATGATCAACATTAACACATGTCCTAAGGTCATACTTACCTGCATACCTGGCATAGGGGATGCCGTAGCAGCAAGGATCATGGATATGAGGGAAAAAGGTATCCACATTGATCGAGATGTTTTGTCCTAAATTCCACACATGAGAGTGACAGAAGGTACCCTAGGCATTATTGATTTTTCACCAAGACCACAGGCTGAGGTCAGTGAAGCCAGCTGTGGTAGGGCAGGATCTGTGAGTATGTCAACTCCAAAGCCTGATCATGTGATTATTGATATGTACCCAGAGGAGTGTCAGGGTACGGATTTGAAGGGTACAAATATTTCATGCATCTCATAGTATGAGGCACCATCTTATCACCCTGTCCCAAGAGATAGACGGACAGAAGATCAGAAACAGATTGTGCTTCTGCAAGATTTAAACTCTAACATAAGACACTGGTTAGAAGAATGTGATCCACAAGATGAGGTAGGATCATCCTGCTCAGAGGAAGGAGCCTGCTCCAGTCTTGAATGGGAGCAACGTCGCTTGGAACAACCACCAAGGCATTCTGAATATTCAGCTATGTTAGAGCAGTCTCTTTGTTAACCACCACAGGAGAGCCTCTCTACAGAGAGTTTAAACTCAGAGCTTGAGAATTTGAGTGTTTGTGAAAACAGTGAGTATCGTACTCCGTCACCAAGGATCAACATGGTTGTTCGCCCTCAACCAGACAGTCAACAGGACCGTGATGTCCAAAAACAACCAAATGACAGAATATTCTCACCGCTTAGCCAGAATTGGCATATTCCGCACCCTGTGGTTGATCAACAGGAGGATTACAACCGTCAACAAAAGGTGCAACAGACTCCACCAAGATATAACAGCCCTGGACCAACTATAGATTATAACCAACAACCACGGTTCTTACATTCACCTACACCTGACCATGTTCACTTTTCACCAAGTGTACAACATGAGCACCACCTTCAACAAGAGGTCAACAGCCCTCTTTACCAGTCATTTAGTGTTGAGGGTCAACCAACAACACGGTCAAATTTTGCACAGCTTCAACAACCAATTTTTCAACACAGTCATCAAGATGTCAACCAATATCAACATGGCTGCAACAGTCCACACCGACTGGAAGTCAACCAGAGTCAACAACCAACCATACAAAGTCAGACTGATGTACATAGTCACCATCAGTTATCCTATCTTCAACAGCATCATAGTTGTCTCACCAACCAACAACAAGGCTTCAACAAGGTTCAACAACCTTTGTTGCCAATGCAACAAAAAGTACAAGGCCTACAACAAAGGCTAGACCAGCTTCAACTAGGGGTCATTACTATGCACAACCTGTGCGACAACAACATCCAGCTGCAGCGCCGGTTTCTTTGCCTCAACAGCAGCTACAACAACAACAACAGGTTAGTGCGGTTGTTCATCAACAACCAAATTATCCAGAACCAAGGTTTCAACCGCCAAGTTCTGTACAAAGGATCCAACAACCTAAGATGATTGGTCACCCAACATCAATGTTCCAGCCTCCTAGAGGTGGACCACCGCAACAGGCATCAACAATTTTAACGCCTTACAACCAACAATACATACCTGGTTTAACGTACCCAAGTTTGGGTCAGCCTAACCTTTCAGGCTATCAGCCACAACCATTACACGTGCCTTATCAACAGTTACCTATACCTGACACACAGCAGCAATCTCCAACATCAGGAGCACCTCAGCCACATTATAACCAACCTTCAGCAAGACCGAAGGAATATAATAGTGATTACTATATGAGACAACGAAGAAGTGATCCTGGACAGAAATATACAGGTGACTCTGACACGTCAGATGTTTCAACATACCGCCAAACCAGAAATAAGCGAAGGTCAGGACCTGAGTACAACAGACCTTGTGAGGATCAACAGCGTGATTTCTCACCTATAAGGAGTGTAAGGAGTTCTCCATTACATCGTACTCGTAATAGTCCTAGAAGGTCTAGAGAGTCTAATGACTCAAAATCAGAATCTGACACAGATGAGCGACTTTCTAAAGGCAGTCGGGGAAGTAGGAAAAGAAAGATAAATTAGAGAAAAGACAATTTCTGTCCTCAATCCCTAAAACACTCTGTTACAGTGGGAAAGGTGAATGGAAGTTTTCTGGTTATGCTAAAATTGCTGAGTGGACAGATGATCAAAAATGGGAACACCTCTGCTGGTGTTTAGATGATGCAGCAAGTGAGTACTACACCTTACTTCTAGAAAATAACAAAACAGCCAGTTTTACCGACATCATATCCAACATGGACAAAAGATTTGGTCATCAAGAACTGCCAGAAACCTCACTAGTTCAGTTCCAGACAAGTGCCCAAGGCGAAAAAGAGACCTTGGGGGAGTGGGCGGAACGAGTGTTGTCTCTTGCCACTAGAGCCTACAGCAGATACAGTGAACAACTGATGACTGAACAGGCAATCATGAGATTTTGCCAGGGTTGCAATGATACCGTTGCTGGAACAGAAGCCTGTATCTCTAAACCTAAGTCTATGGATACAGCCTTGGACATGATAAGATGGTGTCAGCACACTAGAAAGGCAGTCAGTGCCATTCAAAAAACTGGCAAGAAGGCGGAGGAGTCTCTTTCAGAGAAGCCAGCTAACTCACCAGTAGTTCTTGGTGTAGAAGTCCAGCATAGACAACCGTCTCTCAAGGATGGAGAAATATATGGAGAAAATGGTGTCAACAGTAACCAGTTTGGTTCAGGAACAATCAGCCAAACAAGGAACCAGTCCAAGTTCTAGGTCACCTAACCAAGACAACAGGTCTTCAAATTATTCGCCTACACGTAGTTGTGGCCCAAGACGTGGGCGAGGGAATAATTCAGGGGACAGGAGATATACCAGACGTGGTCATTATAATAATGAATGCTTTAATTGTCATAAGCAAGGTCATTATATCAAAGACTGTCCAGACCTATATGTACAAGATACAAGAAGTCGACAGTCAGTACAGAAAGAGCCAATATCTCAACAAGTATCTTTTCATGAGAATAGTAAAAATGATTTTTATGAATCTGAAGGAGTAGTATCAGGAATAAGTACAGTGAGATCACTAGGAGCAGCCAAACTCTTCAGAGTTGAAGTAGATATAGCAGGAAAGAAAGTACTTGCTCTAGTTGACTCTGGTGCTGAAATTACTATTTTAAAGGACACAATTTTTGACACTTTGGAGCCTAATCCCTATGTTATCAGGGAGACCACCATGTATGGTGCTGGTACCAACATGACAATGCCATGCAGGCTTACTAGTCCTATAAAGTTCAAAATTGGAGATATGCAGTTCATTCAACAACTGTATGTAGCTCCAGTTTCATGTGATATGATACTGGGATGTGACTTTATCATACATAACAAAGTTGTCTTAAATATTGGAGAATTAATTTTAACTGTACAAAACAGGAACATGCCATTATTCCTAAGGGATGATAGTACTGTTCATGAACCGATTGTCAACATAGTTCATGGTTCAGATTCATCATCTGATGAGAAACCCAGTACAGAAGGGTCAACACAAAGGTTCACAGCCACACAACTCAGCAGGCAAAGTGCTGATTTTCATTATGAAACAGTCATTCCTCAAGTAGAGTCTAACCTAAGCATGATGGCCTCGACATCTACACAGGAATATGATGGAAGAGGAATACAGGAAGAGCCTGATCAGTGTAGAGACAATAAAGATCAGTGCTGTACTAACAAGGTAGAATCAAGAGAAAACCTCGAGTTTTATACTTGTCCCAAAAGTTGGAAAAGGGAGAGGACATGTGTTCAAAGTCGAACAGACCGTAAATGTCCTGTAAAGAACTGCCCAGTAGTGGTAGATAGAAGAGACGTAAAACGTCATTGTTTTGAAGAACATCTTTTTGAAATCTTTCAGACCTATCATTCCAAAAGACTCCTGAACGACAGGGGATTTCACCAATATAGAGCTTATGTGGTTATGCTCATAGGAAAATGGTTAACCAGGCAGGAAACAGTGACTGCCAAGGATTTGGTGAACTTCCTTAATGAGAAGTCTTTTGTGCCTCGTTCTACACATGTTACAGGGATACAGATGCAAATCCATCGTACAGTGTGTGAATAGATGGGGTGGACCGATTATTTCAGATACAGTTTGAGACCAGTAAATAGCCCTGCTTGTTTACTCAACTGGAGAGTCCTCACTTCAGTTCTTCACTTTTTAACCCCTGAACAACAAGATTTGGTAGCCGAAAGATTTAACTACAATCCTATAAATCCTCCAGAACCTGAGGAACTTGCTCAGATGAATGCCAGTTTCTGGCCAATGTTTGTAAATAAAACTCAAGATGAGTCAGCAATCCTTCAAAAAGAAGGGGAGATGGACAATGTTCAGTCTGAACAAGAAGAACGTACCATAGTAATGGACGAAATAGAAGAAATTCACTATGAATCTAGCAAAAAGAGAAAATTGCAGTTTGGTATTGCAGACAATGACATAGATGCACCATACTCCGGAGAATGAAACCGCAATTCTCCTGGGACACCAAGTTTCACAACTAGCTTAATCCCAGGTAGAGCCTTCATCTTTGGAACTCAAGTCGAGTCAGAGCCCTCAAGTTCCAATACTTGTGGTTATACAGTATGAAGGTTTGCAGTGTATGGCAAGGGTAAGTTCTATGACAGAACTGTACAATGTGGTTACAGAACGTTTCCCTGAAATTGGGAATGTTTCACTGATCTGTGAAGGAACAGTCTTAGATGATAGTGAATGCTTTGACCTGTTAGGTCACCGTCCTCACATTGAGGTGAGGCGCCTTCAGTAGTAAAATTGTCAGAACAGAACAGTTTTCCTAGATTGGGATTTAACGCCTTTGAAATTGTGTTGAGTGTGAATCATAGTTGTATTTTATGTGATTTTTAATATTTTTTTGTTTCACACACTCACATGTAAAGTGTACAAATATGTTCAATAGGTGCAACCGATATTAAGAGCGGTGTCATGATCCTGATATTATGTAAATTGTAGTTATACTAACTATTACAGTAGTAAAATATAGTTAAATAAATCCTTATATAGAGGCACTATATAGGTGGGATTTTTGACAAGAGTCAAATTATTGATGGTCATGTACATCCTTCCCAGTTATGGGATTACAGACATATATTATTTTGTCGGTTGTAAATTATGTATAAGGGAATACATATTAGTTAGTTTCATTTGGAAATTCAGGGCGGTATTAATGAAGTTATCATTTGGACATTGAGATTGTTTTATATTGTACATTTATATTGAGAAGTATCATGTTTCTGTCAGTTCAGGTCTGAACAGTTGATACATGTACATGCATGTGAACATTACACAGAATCAGGGATTTTAGACGTGTTGAGCACGCAGATTATTGTCTTGTAGTGAGACCTGTGTCCAGGACTTCATAAGTTGGAATAGCATATGGCTATGGTCGACGTGGAGCTCGACTGTTATTTGTCCTGGAGAACCTGTTTAGGCTAGCACCCTGTGGCAACTCTGGTGTGTAAATTGTTGGGAGTTTGGATACTCTATAACTAGATAGCTGTTCAGTCCTGAATTTTCAGGGGTAATAATTTTTTTTTCTTAGGGAAAGATTAAGTTTGTTGAATTTTCCCTTTATCCAGGATTTAGGGGGGTGGATATTTTAAGATATCTTGTGTCATGGTTGAGTTAGAAAAAGACGCTGCCAGTCTTCCCCTGGGGAGTTTTTGTGATTATACAGTCGTTTTTTTGTCGGAACTGTAGTTCCTCCTTTTTTAAATGGAGGGGGGTGTTGTGTAATTGCCCTGTAGTACAAGGGGATTTCCCCAGCCTGTCACGAGGGTACTGGTACAGCACCGAGGGATCCAAAGGAACACATGACACAAGGGTAACATTTGGGTACTTCCAGCCTCTATTTCGAGTGCATCTCTCTCTGACCGCGGGACGAGCAAGGCAAGGAGCCTGGGATCTAGGACCTGACGAGGTTAGCAGGGACTGACACCTAGTAGGAATGTAAGGGCACTCTCACACTAAGCATAGCTTGTATTAGCCCCTGGGGTAACCGTAGAGCCCAGCGAGACAGGCCAAATAACACTTTAGTTCTTCTGCTACAGCTACGGACTCGTGTGGTTCTTTGCCTGATCAAGTGTTTCAACCTTATTGTATAAAGCGAATGCCGATGATGTCATTGTTATATAGCAGTAGCAATGTGTTAATTCAGCTGTGGACACGGCAATAATTATATAGTTTTAGAGACCCTAGACCTCAGGAAGAAGAAATATGTGGTTGCACCTTTTTACCACAGTTTGACCTAAAAACCCTTATTATATACCAGTATTGGATTTGTTCACCCTAGTATAATTACATGTTCACCCTGTGGCTGTTTGCCCTGGATTAGCCCATAGAGTCTGTTTGCCGTATTTTTTCAAGGTATCAAGATCATACAATGTACCTATGCATGCAGATATTTATTTGGTTGATATTAAAGAAAATACATATAATTATCTTAAAATTCATGAAAAATCAAGGATATAATTTAAAATTAATTGGGTGTTTTCCAGCAATGATTGGCTTCATTGTTACATTCATTTGAAAATTATCATTAATAACTGTTGTGTTGATTGTAATTTAGAATGTTGATTAGATATAATTATGAGGTCTTTGATCTCTCTGATTGTTGTACTTATATTTCCTGGTGGTTTAATAATGGAAATAGCAATTTTTTTTTTTGGTAAACTAGTCCGCTTGGAATGAGTAAAAACAATGCATGTATGAATTGTAAGACAGTAAAGGGTGTAACTTAAATAAGTTATTAGAGAAAAATAACATGCATGTGTTATTTCAGACACTTTCCTGAGTTGGTTACTCTTTGTATCTAAAATTCACTTAATCTGCAGTAACATGTTTGTTATTTGTTAAATAAATCATAAATATTTTTATTTTTAGTGGGCATTTGGGAATTCTTGAAACTTTAGGCAGTAACTTAATGCATAGCCTTGATAACTATCTTTCCAATTAAATTAATACATTTTTGATTACCATGTTAAATCAATGATACAAGGCTTTTAAGTGATAAACTTAGCTGTAATAACAAGGCTTAGTTATTGGCATATAACTTATTATATGAGACACTTGGGAATTACTTGGAAGCTTGTGCAGAACCTCATTACATGCTCTGATCATTATTTCTTAAATTAAATCAAAATACATTTTGATTAAGCATGATATATGTCTGAGCAAAGGCTTTGAAGTGATTTAGAGAAGCTGTAATAACACCCTTTTAATATTTATTACAGACATATTTTTTCTGTAATAACATAGGTGTACTATGCATGATTGGCAAACTATGAACTGTCATATCTTTCTAAAGATTAGTATACATAACAGAATTTGAAATTAGCAGGGGCCCACTCGCCCATGGCCCTTAAAATTTGGTGTGGGCTACTTAAATTTCTGCTTTTCTTTGTTTAGGACTATATATGTGGGCTACAAAATTTAAGCTGTGGGCTACCTTTGCCAAAGTCTTAAGTTCAATCCCTGCATAAAGACAATAAAAATATCAATAGAACTTGTATACAATTTAACAAAACAAAGGATGTATATTGGCCCTTTGAAACATGTAACATACATATGTTATCACAGTTTTTTGTTTTTTAGTCCACAATAATAAATGTATGTTATTTTTCTCTAATAACTTATTTAAGTTATACTTTTGACTGTAAGACATAAACAGTGATGAAAGGGAATATATTTTCTCAGCTTTGCTTCTCAATTGTGTTTTGACAAATTTGTTATACATGCAAATTGATTATTGAATCACTTCATTAATCCATAAACTAGTCTATGGTTTATATAATATAATAAATTTCCACCATCATTACAAGCATATAATTATTAAAGCAAGAACTATAAATTGTATATATGGAAGTTTTTAACGACCTTGACTGGCTATACAGCCCTTGCACGGTCGGTAATAAAAATTGTATACCAGTAAGGATAAAAACATGCATATAACTTTGTCTTGAGCGAGTTGTATTATATTAAATACTTTGTATTCCTCTTTACTTCAGTTTAAATCAAAGTCAAAGAAAAATAATTACCTGGCAAAACAATATAAATATATAAATTTTTCAACACACTATAACATACTCTGTCATGTCTATTAATAATTTAAATCATACAATAAGGATTAGGGCGAAAAGGTACCAGGGCAAACGGACCCCGGATTCTAATATACCACAGAACATCTAAAATAATTTCCATTTTGCCTTTAATTATATTATATAAAAAACAATACAAATACTAATTATGATATTACTTTTACAATCCATGGTTTTAAAGACATGACAGAATATTCATTTGCTCAGAACCCTTGCGGTAAAATTGTTTGCCATTGCGTAAAACAACACAAGTTCCTGCAAAATATTGCATCACAATTTAAAACATTTGAAGTCATAATTAAAAAAGCGATTGTAATGATTGTTGCATGATGTCAGAAGCTATGTTAATTTTAAGACAGATCTATGGACATTCTTAGACAATTCAGCTAAATACATGGAAGGTGAAACAAGACTATAATAGTACCACATAACCGAAGATTTACAACAAAACACACTTATTTTGTCTTTTATCTAATAAAAAAACAGAAGTTTTGAATTAAAAATATCAGATATATACACAGAAAATATTGGATCATCAAATTATTTGTACACTTATGAAATGTCTTTGACACATTTGAAATTGTATTAACATAACTGAATGAAAAACTGCATTAAAATTTATTATGTCGCCTAAACTGCTTAGTGATAGTAACAATGAGTAAATTTAGAATTTACAGATGAAATAATGATTGCATCAAAGGCATAAACCTTCCAACTTAAAAGAAGCAAAAGGTCAAAAAGAAGAGCTTAAAACAAGAAAACATGTGAAATAAAAATTAACAAACACTTTGCACAAATATTACCCTTTACTACCCTTTAAAGATGAGATCAAAAGTTGTCATAAATTGCTCTTCAAAGCATGCTTCCTGTTATAAATGGCTCTTCAAGGCATGCTTTCTGTCATAAATGGCTCTTCAAAGCTTGCTTCCCAAATGAACCAAAATTCTACATTTTGGTGGAAAGTTCATGTGGTTTTTGGTGGAGAAGTGTCTCATTGACAATTATGTTTATATATTCAAGCAAACTTTGTGTAACAGCCAATCACTTTACCCATTCCATTGATCATAATAATATTAACGTAAAGTTTGTTGATAATAATACATTTTTTTTTCAGGGGTGGTAATCCATATTTAGGATAAACCATATGGATACCTGCAACCCTTTTAAACTTTACTTAAAAGATTTCCAAAATGGAATGCAACATCTCCGAGAAGATAATTTGTTCCAAGATGTTGTCCTTAATGTACAAGATCAAACCTTTCCTTGTCACAGAGTTATCCTGAGTGCGTTTTCCAACTACTTCCGTGGAATGTTTGTATCTGGAATGGTCGAAAGCAATAAAAACGTTATTGAGTTGAAGGGTTTGGAGGCTAAATGTATATCAAAGGTATTAGACTATCTATACGGTAACATTACCATAGATCCGATAGCAGCAGATGACATTTTAGCAATAGCCGTATATCTGCAAATCGACTGTTTAAGAGAAACGTGCGAGTTGACTTTAGGAAGTAACCTAGATAATTCCAATGTTATACGACTATGGAACATGTCATCGAAAGAATACCCAGAATGCACAATTCTTAGAAATGTTTGTGAAGTATATATGCTTTCAAACTTTACAGAATTTTCAAACTCAGCTGAAGCATTGCATTTAGACTCAAATGAGGTCATATTTCTGTTACAACATGAAGAATTGTGTGCTCCAACTGAGGATGTGGTTTGTGATTTTTTAATGCATTGGTTTCAACATGATTTGGAGAACAGAAAATGTTATTTGGAAGATTTATTCAAATGCAGTCACTTTCCTCTTCTTTCTGGTGACTGCTTAACGAGATTCATAGAACATTTCCCGTTGATGCGAGAGGACTGTTTACAGCCCTTTGTGCAGGATGCTATTGTTTATCAAAGCAATCCAGCCGTTCAGCTGGATAATTTAACTACCTCCATGGATTTCCGTTTAAGATCCAGTAGAGAAACATCTATAGTTGTTATAAGCTTTGCGCAGAATGTTAGTGATGCTGGATTGCACATCGAAATGTGGCGTTATGAATTGCATGAAAAACAATGGGAGAAAATGACTTCCCTTCCATCTTACCCTGGGATAGGTTTTTCTACTTGTACTTATGGTTAATCAACTATCTTTAAATTTGATGGCTTAGAAAATCGGTGGGAACAAATGGAAAATTTACCCGAAACCCGATGTAGACATTGCATGATAGGACTGGATGACTATATATATCTTAGGTGGGACTACAAGTAGGAGAACAAATGCTATCGAAAGATTCTGTTTAGATTTGAACACTTGGGAAAGATGCGGTGAACTCCAAATGGCTGTTGATGACTCATCCGTCGCTACAGCTTATGACAAAATCTGCGCTTAATCAATTTATATCTTTATTTATGTTTACCTCACTTATATGGTCATCGGATGACTTTGGAGGTCAACTCGATAGTTAATTAGATGGCGTCTAGACTAAAATATACACGAAAGGAAGCTACGTGTTATCATGCCCATGTCCTGTTAACTTTTTATTTTAGACTTTTAATAGTTTGGATAAATGTTTTACATTGTTATAAATCAAATATGGGAATTTGAGTCAAATCGGTGAACATGAATTTGACAGCTAGTGCCCTTTTAAAATATGAAGAGAAGGGTTATGTTGCACAATTTATGTAAAGCCATCAAAACCAAGCTGAAATATTACCTCAATTAATGAATCATATGGTGCCAAATTTGCAACCAAAAAAATAATACTTGTGGTCACTAATGCCATCGTAAGACATAAGAAAACTTTGGTGAATCTTAGGAGACTTCAGTTTCAGGTACTGTGGATTCATCTATCTTCAGAGGTACAAATTTTTGTGGAACAATAGCATTTTCATGGATACTAGATTTTGTGGAGTTACCAAAATCTGTATACTTGTAATGCATTGGAACATATAAATTTGAGGTTCACATGTACCTACAAAATCCACAAAAATTGGTATCCCACGAAAAATAATGAATCCACAGTATTATTTGATATTTGATTTATTATATGGGGATATACAGACATAAGGTTATATGATTGATTGTTGTTGCTTTATGTTGTTGGAGATAAAACAAGACCAAGAAATGATCACAAAAATTATCAATCTGCTGTGGGGTTCAAAATATTGATTACTGTAAATTCAGAAAATTGATGCGTTGTTTTTGTTATTGCTAATAAAGTGACTTGGTGAGGATAGCAATAATGAGCAATCACATTCTGATATCTGATACCTATATCTATATGCAGATTTTCATGAAATCTCAATAATTAATCTCACAATTTTGTCCATTCTTCAATTGCAGATTTGTGATATCATAAAAACTTTGACATGATGATATCAAATTTAACCCATAGTAAATAACAATGTCTTTATGCATTGACCCGATGATGACTCACAGACTTTTTACAAAACTTTCCAAATCAAGATATGACTTAACTTCTTGCATGGCATTTTTTGGGATTTGACCAGGCAGTACACATCATACTTCACTTTTTTTGGAAATTTAATCTGACCATTACACATGATACTTGATTTTGTAGGATTTGATAGAGCATTACACATGATACTTGATTTTGTAGGATTTGACAGAGCATTACACATGATACTTGATTTTGTAGGATTTGACAGAGCATTACACATGCTACTTGATTTTGTATGATTTGACAGAGCATTACACATGATACTTGATTTTGTAGGATTTGATAGAGCATTACACATGATACTTAATTTTGTAGGAGGATTTGACAGAGCATTACACATGATACTTGATTTTGTATGATTTGACAGAGCATTACACATGATACTTGATTTTGTAGGAGGATTTGATAGAGCATTACACATGATACTTGATTTTGTAGGAGGATTTGACAGAACATTACACATAATACTTGTTTTTGTAGGAGGATTTGACAGAGCATTACACATGGATCGTCCTAGTGTTGAATGCTATGATTCTTTATCAGAGGAATGGACATTTGTTTCTGAGATGGAGAAAGCCAGATCTGGACTAGCTTTAGTGGCCATAGAACATTTTATTTATGCATTTGGTGGACGATACAAGGATAGGGATCAGTACTTTGACCTGTCAGAAAGGTAAAGGATTCAGTTGGGAAATGGAGACAAATTTTGATATTTCAGACTTGGCAAATATGGAATATAAACTGCTATTATTATAAAATAAGGGGATGTCTGTAACGTAAAGTTTATTTACATTATGCAGTCATTGCCATTTAGGTCAACACTTGTTTTTATAACCTATTGTAAGTAATTGACTGAGAAGACAGTCCAAAAGTCAATATTATTTCATCAATCTCTGCAAATTGTCTATAGGGGTCCATAGATGACCTAATGCAAGGAAAAATGTGTGCAGCTATCCAACATATGTCATACCATTTCTGAACACAGAATATAGATTCGGACTATTAAGTGCAAATTAAACTTGATATCATTGACAGTATATAGAGAATATTATATAGATATAAGAAGATGTGGTATAAGTGCCAATGAGACAACTTCATCGGTGGTGGTATCCATATCAGTCACAATTGCAAAGGCTTTTGACACACCATTAATCTGTATGACGTTACGTCATCGACATCAGTCACCGTTGCAAAGGCTTTATCAAACCCCTGATCTGTATGACGTCACGTCACAGGAAAAAAACATCTTCTTGAGATATATGATAAAGTGTATATGATATGGCTTTTTCAATATCACATCCATATCAACCAGAGACAGAGCTCTTGGGATTATATTGGTGTCTCTGGTTGATACGGTGTATGATATTGAAAAAGCCATATCATATACACTTTATCATATATCTCAAGAAGAAGTGTTTTTTTCCTGTGACTTGACGTCATACAGATCAGGGGTTTGATAAAGCCTTTGTAACGGTGACTGATATTGATATCATCACGGATCGCTAATACAGCACGATTGTCATAGATCCTATTACACAAACAATTTGCATGTATTTACTACTAAGTATATAATAATAAGATATATCTATACTGCTGAACTAAACAGGGTATCTTTTACAAAACTGATTTGGAAATTTCGAACTTTATTCATCTACCTTTGATTTCATGCCAAGATAATAGAGCTCTTAGATGAAAGCCTCAGCTCTTTCCAAATTGAAGACTTTTCACATTTCTCTCAGTATAGTGTTTCTCCCAATATCAAAGGTTGATCATTTAGTATGAACTGTCTGGCAATTTCTGCTAAAAAAAACTTGAAGTTTGTTAAACATACATTCTTGAAAGCAATATCAAAACATGCATTTACTATTCCCAATGCTAATTTGAAACATTGAATACCTCATCTTATGCAACAGAGCTGGGTTTTTTTTAACATAATTGGGAATCTTAGGAATAAATTTCTTGTCTAAAGTCATGAAAAATTCAGTTTTTGAAGAATCACACTGAAAACTTGAAGATCACACAACAGTGTAAATAAAGAGACAATTCTATAAAAACAAATATATTTTCTTCCAGGTTTTGATGTCATTGTCTTATTCTTATTAATGAACTTATAGTTGCTAACATCTACATCATTTGGTCTCTGGTGGATAGTTGTCTCATTGGCAATCAAAACACATCTTCTTATCTTAAATTATTTGTTTTACAGGTTCAATACACTGACCAATCAGTGGACAACTATAAAATCTCTAAATACACCTAGAGCTTGGCCAGGTGCAGCTGTTTTTGATGGACGTATTTATATCCTGGGTGGATTTGATGGAACTAATCGACTCCGCAGTGCTGAAGTCTATGACACTGAAGTAGATAGATGGGTGTTCTTAAGTAATATGATTGTGAGTCGAGCTGGCTGTGGTGCAGCAGTTGTATGACCTTGACCCTGACCTTGAACTGTGAAAAGGTCGTAGATCAATGATTTAATGCTGTGAATGATTGTCAAAACATTTGCAATTTTGTCTTTCATATTTTATTGGATTTGTGTATGATAGTTTTTGTTTTGTCTTTGTTTTAAGTTTACTTGGCCTAATGGCCAATTAGAGCTATTACCGTCACTTAGCGTCTGTCATTACCCATTATCTTTCAACACAAATGTTTTCTTATACAATTGTGCCATTTGAAACCAACCTGGACTACATTCATTTTCAATGCATGAATATGTATATGTTTGAAAATTAGGTCTTGTACATGTACTGTGGATTCGTTTATTTTATTGGGTACCAATTTTCATGGATTGAGGAGAAACTGGATTTTTGTGGATATTTGATTTCGTGGTTTTGCCAAAGTCTGCATACAAGCCTCTAGAAAAAAATTTGTATTTCGTTGAATATTTTAATTTGTGGTTCACTTTTACCAACTAAATACACAAAAATTTGTATCCCACATATAATAATGAATCCACAGTATTTGTGCTGAGCTTCCAGTACATAAATACTACTTTTTAAAACAAAACATTGGGTAAAAACTCTAAGATTAATGATTTTCTTTAAAATTGTGTAGTTAATACATGAATGAAATATAAAATTAAGAAGATGTGGTATAATTGCTAGTGAAATAACTATCCATATGATGTGGATGTTTCTATTGCTGTCAAGTTTTAAAATTGAGCAATACAGACTTTTTGGAGACTGGTTTTTAGGGCATTTAAGCAGCCCTAACAAGGGTATTGTGTGTACATAATATACACTGTGTTTAAAAATACCATTGAATGTTCATTATCTGAATAAAGAAGAATTAAAGTACAAAGTTTCCCATAAGGTGGATACTGGTAGTATTTTACAAGTTCTCAATTTCAGATTTTCAAAACTTTCCATCTATTTATAGGTATAGGGATAGGGTTTCTCTAAGGTGAATACTGATAAATCATTTGTTAAAAAACATTAATGATAAACATTTTACCCTGTTTGTTGCTAACCATGATAACAGTAGCCGAAAAATATGTGATGATGATAAATAAAAAATTGTAGGCTATGACGCAAACTAGTCAAAAAGGGGGCATTTAATTTTTTTCCCTACCCTACTACAGGGTAAATCATTAATTCTATTCTGTAAAGAGACAAAGAACTTTCAGTGGTATTTCTGAACACAATGTAATATATTAAACCAGATGTGCTAGTCTTTGTAAGATTATTTAGATCTGATAAAGGAAACAGACATCATATAGAAAGTATTATAAATGTATTCTGTGTAACAATTCTCCTATGGAGATTTTGTTATATGTTAGAAAGTATAACAGGAGTAGTATGCAATCACTTTTTTGTCTTTTTCTTCTTGTTGCTTTACTGTCAGAGCAAGCAATGTAGGAAATCAATGAACATTTAATATTTGTTGAATTACTTGGAAACTTGATCTGTTGGTTGATTGATTGTTTGTGTTTAACACCATTATCAGTACTATTGGCTAGATCGTGGCAGTCAGATTTTATTGGTGGAGGAAGGCGGAGTGCCAAGAGGGAACCACTTATCTGAAAAAGTAAAATCCTAGTCAATTAAGATATGAGTTAGATGCACCTGCCATATAACGGGTAAGAACTTACAATCTCAGTGTTGACAGGCTATAGTGATACAGTAAATGAAGTACTTCGACCTCTCGGCCCCACGAAACTTGAAAAAGTTACCTTCCATATGTGCCATTGTTTTGTTCCTATCCTATCATCGGAGTGTTTTGATTCTTGATTTTGTTTATTCTATTTGGCCTGTTTTGTTCCCTGTTTTACGGTAAGTGTGAAAAGACCTTGACAAATTTTCTTTAAAAATGCTTACAAATAGTTGGTTTTTCCATTTTGCTTTTTAGGAAATTACTATTTCATATTTTTTTTGCAGATAAAAAGCCTGTTTAGAATTTTTATGAGACTGTTACTCCCCCTTCCAAAATATGTTGAGAATGTTTGAGAACTGTTACTGTAGATTCATTCATTTTCATGGATTCAGGAAAACTTGCAGTTTTGTTGGTATTTAATTTTGTGGATTTCCAAATTCAGTATACATCCTAAAATATATATAAAATATGTATATAAAATACTTACTTCATGGAACATTTGAATTCATGGTTGACCCACGATATCTAAGATAATTGGTATACCACACATAATAACAGTCTGTTAATTCCTCTAGTATATTTGTGCATTTGTATCACTGAGATTTAGTTCAAATTTGATTAATGGTTTTAAAATGGTATTTATGTTGAATGAAATGGCAAGAACCAGATCGCCTTTTCAGGATCTAAGCACTCTATGTTATATTTTCCAAAAATGTTGTGATTGGTTAAAAAAAGTCCCAAACAATGGAAATTTAACCTGTCCAATGATGTGATGTTATTTCCATTTTTCCTTCAGATTATGAAAAGGCAAATTGATCTTTAAGAGGATCTGTTTTGCAGCTTTTTATTAATGTCATCGCTATATTCTGTATATCTTGTATTTCAAATTTACATTGAAATACGTTTTTTCAACAAATCAAACACTTCTGAAGGATCTTACAATATTTTTTTTTTTTTCAATTACACACCAGATACTGGGAAGAATTAAATAGAAAAGCTTTGTTATTTATTTATTGTATATCTATGAAAAGTTAAAACTATTTAAAAATAAAATTTGTGTTTACTAATGGCTCAATCAGTACTGTTTCACAAGCATTTACAAGATTTACATGTGCATTAGTTGTATTCTTTGTGAAAAAGTATACCTGGATTTCTAGTGCCAAGACTTGACCTCAGTTTATTTAAATTTGTGCCAGTTAACTAAATGACCTTTGCAAACCAATCATATTTGATCTGTGCAGTCAGCGGTTTTCTGTTATCACACTTTCAAATTACTGGAAGATATTTTATTTCCTTCAATGACAGACAAACACACAGAAATTTTTAATGTGCATTTATTATTGCGAACACAAATGCAAGATTAGTTACTAGTTTTGCAATTTTAGAAGATACTGCATACACATATGAATTGCAAGGTTTTATTTTTGAAAACCCTATCCTGTCATAATTTTTCGCTATAATAAAAACATGTCAAAATTTTCTGAATTTACAGTAACGGCATACAAATCTTATAATTATTTTCCCATTGTACCTCTGACAATTTCTCATCTAAGGCTTTTTAAATTTGCAATTTATGAAATAGTGAAATTGTGTATTGCTTTAAAATGTGTAATATGTTATTGTATTTCATTTTAAACGAAGAAAAATAAATACTACAATGTCTTTATAAAAAGAATTTATTATTGATTATGATTAAATTTTTAAGACAACTGTTGGTTTTAATTTATGAAGTAATAATTTTCTTTACCTATATGATGGAACTATGACAATTCATCCAATTAATTATACGGCAGCCTGAATGAGGTTAGGTTTTTGTGAGTCACATGTACGTTCATCAGTCTGCACACTTTTGGTTGCTGGATGATAATTCAGAGTAAATATAATCTTTTGAAATTTGAATGCAATTTTGTAGTCCATATAATACTGGTCAAATTTTAATATGATGGTTTTGATATTTACCATTCAAGAATAATGCCCCTTAGTTATCTAAAAAATTTGAATTTGTTTGGTTTCTTGATGATTAAAGTACTACTAATGTTCGTTTTGAATTTAAACACAAGGATGTCACAGACAGTAATTTACAGGTCAAACTTGCTTTTGATAGTAAACTTTGACCGTTTCAGAGTTATGTTGCAGGAGGAGATATCTGTGATCACTAGGTTTTTTAATTATATTGTATTAAGCTAAAGAATATATTAGAATAAGAAGATGTAGTATGATTGCCAATGAGAATACTCTCCTCCAGGGACCTACTGACATAGAAGTTAACAGCTATAGGTCACTGTACAGTTCATTAGTATCAAACATCAAATTTATTGACGTTCTCTTTAAATATTAGCTTTGTACTCTGCATAAAAAAATGCCAGGCCTCAGTGGCACAGTGGTCTAATAGTTCCTCTACAGTAATCACTAGCCTGCCAATACTGAGGTTGTAAGTTTGAATCCTTTTTTAAACAGTGCATACATTTGACCCTGATGTCAATTGACTAGGATTGCCAGTTTTCCTGCCGAAGGTCAGTTGTTTTCTCCAGGTACTTTGGCTTTTACTACAAATAAAAACTGACCGCCAGGATATAGTCAAAGAGTGCTGAAAGTGACTTTTAACACCAACGATAAATCAATATAAAAGTGTTGTGGAAAGATTGTTATCTGATTCAGATGATTGTAATGCAAATCTATTGTTCACACAATAATGAAGAAATACATTGACTATCAGATGTTCTTAAAAATAGAATCCAGCTCTGGGTCACCAAACTTGTGTCACCCCATGTGGCTGTTCTAAGCAAGGAGCCGATAGTCAAGCTGTTAGTCCCCCCCTTTTTTAAAGTCTTTTATGGGTTACTATGTGGTATGGTTTCTGCTAATCAATGAAAGCTGAACAATAATCCATAGTTGTTTACATCCTCCTTCTTTGTTCTAGGTTGGAAATTTGTCTCATTGGGAATGATTTATATCACACCATATATATTTCACTCAAAATAAATAGATTTCTTGCTGCATGGAGGCCCATTGGTGACCTTGGGCTGTTAACTGCTCTTTGGTCGGGATGTTGTCTCTTTGACTGATTCCCTGTTTCCATTCTCTATTCTAATAAGTACAAAGCTAGATGTTCTAGATGGTCAGGCCATTTTGAAAAGGGAGAGGGGTCGTTCCAACCCCCGGAACACTATGAAACGTTCACACTATTAAAACTAGAGGCTCTCAAGAGCCTGTGTCGCTCACCTGTATCTACTGTGGTCTTTGGAAATCATGTAAAATAAGGTTAAAATCATAATAAATAGTATTAGATACCCCAATAATGATTGAGGCCAAGTTTGGTTAGATTAAAAGCAGGTCATCCCATTGTCTGAAGACCCCTTATCATTATTTAAATTAATTTTCAAGTTGTGACCATTTGAATTTGTTTTTTTACAATTTTCCCATAGACTTCTATAGTAAACCCCTATGTTCTATTTTTAGCCATGGCAGCCAGGTTGGTTGGATGGCAGGGTCATCGGATACATTTCTAAATCAAGATACCCTATTGAAAATTGTGGCTAAGTTTAAGTCTATTTGGCCCAGTAGATTAAGTAGAGAAATTTTTAGTAAAAGATTACAAAAATATACGAAAAATTGTGAAAAATTGACTTTAAAGGGCAATAACTCCTGAAGGGGTCCATTGACAATTTTGATCATGTTGACTTATTAGTAGAGCTTACTTTGCTGAACATTTTTGCTGTTTACAGTTTATCTCTATCTATTATTATATTCACGATAATAACAAAAAACTGCAAAATTTCCTTAAAATTACCAATTCCAGGGTGGCAACCCAACAACGGGTTGTCTGATGCGTCTGAAAATTTCAGGGCAGATAGATCTTGACCTGATGAACATTTTTACCAGCTGTAAGATTTGCTCTAAATGCTTTAGTTTCAGAGATATAAGCCAAACACTGCATTTTACCCCCATGTTCTATTTTTAGCCATGCCGGCCATCTTGGTTGATGGGCGGGGTCATTGGATACATTTTTAAACTAGATACCCTTAGGATGATTTAGGCCAAGTTTGGTTTAATTTGGCCCAGTAGTTTCAGAGGAGAAGATTTTTGTAAAAGTTAACATACGACGACGAAGGACGACGACGACGACGGACGCCAAGTGATGAGAAAAGCTCACCTGGTCTAAAAGGGCCAGGTGAGCTAAAAATGTATATATATATATTTTTTTTTTAATCGAGAAAAGGGAGGGGGGTTAAAACCCTAGGAACACCTGGAAGTTGAAAGTGAATACAATGCAGAAAAAGTCCGATCAGATAAACTTTTGGGAGGGATTTTCCTTCATTTGTTTTATCCAGTAAGCATCAGGTTATCTGTCTAGTACAACTGCTCAGCAAAGAAATAGTTATAGTATTTCAGCCACCAAAATACTAGACAAACCAGTATCTACACCAACCATTCATTCTTTTAGTCCTAGATACATGAATATCTTTATTGACCTTTAACTAGCTTTCAGTAACTGCGAGTACTCTCAGATTAGTACTTTGTGTCTTTGGTGTTTAGAAACTTTGTTGTTTTTGTGCTTAGTATCGATTTGATGAGTAAACCCTTTTCAACTCATTTTTATAGCTTGTTCTTATGGTGTTCTGTTACAGCAGGGTGGTGGATACACGTGTCGTAATAAAAAAAACACCATGGTCCAGGAGCACTGCAAGATCTTATTACTGGAGCAAGTACTGCTGACATTTCTATTGAAGACATTAATGTACTCCTCAATTGCCATGCTGTCATTGCGAGTAAAAAGCGGTATTGTGTCCAAGTCAATGAAACGGCCATAAAAAATTAAACCAACCGAAACATCAGCACCACTTAGATTAACAATTTGTAATCATAATATATAAATTATTTCGCAACTATAGTTTCAGAAGATTGACAATTAAAATCCCTTCCGGAAGATTGAAAAAACACTCGTGTTTACTGTATAAGCCTATACAGAAAAATGAAAGAAGAGGTTATTGAAGTCTATCCTGAATGAATAAGGTTGGTTTAAACCTTCAACAATGGTCAATTCCTCAACAACAATATATATTCCCTATCTGCAACGTATTTCAAGAAAAAAATATCTTAGCACTAATCTCTGTTCTACAGCATATGATCTATGGGAGTACGGTAACTAATTTGTTTCAGTGTCGTGACTCAGATGTTTTCTCATTTGTTCGATGACTGCATATCTATCTTTCAAACGTATACTGTTCGAAAATTCTTCAACTGCGTTTTACAACTGCAATTTCAATAGAGAAAGTATAGAGGGCGTAGGAAAAATATGATTTTGTCCTCTCCCCCCCCCCCCTCCCCCTTCCTGACCTTTTGGCAAAGAAAAAATAAATATATTATATGAAAAAGAAGATGACACTGACAAACTTAAAGATTATTGTTTTCTTTTGTCTGTCACTTTCAGATTTCGCCCACACACAGACCTGTCAGTCTACTCGTATACGCTTAGTTCAATGATACCGGAGCAGTTTTCAAGAGAACGTTCGATGGTTATCAATAAAACAATCAAATACAAAAAAGTGTTGACTGCAATCATCTTTATTAAGTGAAAAAATAACGTACAAAGAATAATTTAAAATGCAGGAAACACATCAACTAATAAAATATTGATCGATTGATTTATTGACGTTCTTAAGGTCCAGTGACACATATTTCATGCTTATATAGGACGAAGTTAATAACATGGATTTTGAAAATATAATAAATGTTTATTTTAAAATGTTGTCGCAAATAAATTGCTCAGAAAGATAGTTTGACAGTCAATTTAGAATAACAGAGATGCTCATCTTTTCTTTTCACAGACATATCCAGTTGTTAGGTACGTACAAGGTCTGTCATTCCAAACAAAACTACTCATTCCACAGATAGCTTTACAGTAGCATAAACAGTTTTCACCCCTTCCACCATTTGGTTCTCCGTATCTCCAATTGTTATACGATACAAAAGAATTGTCAGACCAACGCCAATGTCCTTCATTCTGAATGTCATTCATCCCAAACCATACTTCGTCTGGAGATCACAAGGGAAATAATTTTAACTAAGCAAATATGACAGTAGATGTTTTACGAAGACAAAAATAAAGCTTCGTTGTTCTTCATTGTTCTTACAGGTTGGTTAGGACTATTACGGTAGTTCGAGGGTATGAACAAATAGTTACAGAATTATTTCAAAGTTTGCGAAAAAATTTCATAATAGTATTAATCCCGCCACTTTCTGTATGTGACTGTCTCAAATCAGTAGCCTGCAACTCAGTGAGTGTCGTTGTAGCTGTCTATCATATTTTTTTTCGTTTATTGTTTTGTACACAAGTTAATGAATGGTTTTCTCGGCTGAAGTGTTTTATATTTTGTCATGTCGGTTCCTTTTAATTCTTACTTGATTGTATACTACGTCAATTAGACTCTGGTGAATAGTTGTTGCATTGGCAGTCATACCGCATATTCTTATTTAGGGTTTACCGAGAGTGGCGATCTCCCAAAACGGGTTGTGTATCTGTTTAATTTTAAATACATTCCATGTAATATATTTTTGTATTTAATGTCGCACAAAGTTTTTAAGCAGGTGATTAATTATTGTAAAAAATACCTTCCAACTGTGACGTCAACCATGTATCCTCTCGTCCATTCTCTATCTTCACAAGATATCCGCCTTTATTTTTACACTCAGTCTAAAAAAAAAATAAAATGCAATTTGAAAACTACGGTATGGTAAGCCATGGTCAAATGTGAAAGAACCAGTAATTTAGTAAACCTTTATAACCAGTCGCTTAACAAATCTTGACACATTGTAAAGACGCCTGACTATATATATTTTTGAGTAAATGTTGACCTCTAGATGTCTTTTACGGATGTCAAGTTGGTTCAATATTCAACATTCAACATTCAATTTTTTTTTGTTTTTTGTGTAGCATTCATTTCAAATATTCAACATTCGAATTCAACATTCAACATTCAAAATTATTTTTTTGTTAAACTTTTTTTTCAATTTTTTTTTTTCAACATTCGTTTTCAACATTCAACATTCGTTTTCAACATTCGATTTTCAACATTCAACATTCATTTTTTGTTATGTTTCTGTAATTGGGATGCTGCTCATTGGCGTATACGCCACATCTCCGTTTATTCATCTGCATTTGAATATAAAGAAAGCATTTGCCTATTCAACCAAACTGATATGCATTACCCTGCCAGTTTAAGAATTTTCTTCGAATATTTGCCGATGGACGTTATACGAATGCAGCTATAATTCAGATAGTTTTTTTTATTCAAACTAACCACGTGCACACACTGCTATCCAAGTTTCAGAGTAAATTTCCAGCAAAACATCATTGAAACAAAAAGCTATGTTCTGGTAATAAGTTATCATTTGTTTTCCATTATTACAGCCCCATATATACAGATACACAGTAATATAAAATACTTTCCGACAATTTTACAGGTTTAATTTTCTGTTTGATACACAAAATTTACAAACCGATCTTAATCTTGAATGAAGAAGTATAATTCACTGCTTACCCTAGCTTCCATCCATGTAATTTTTGTGTAAACGAACAAATAACAGTGGTCTGAGAATAACTTCCAGCCATTAGGGCATTCCCCTGTAATGATGTAAATCAAAGACATAAGACTTTAAAGTTTAAAAGATTTATTAACGTACAGCATACCTTTTTTGAAATACTTTTGAAAATGATTTATGAATGAAAATTTGAATTAAGACATTCTTACTATTGCTCAATCTACATGTATCTAGTTCAGACTGCAATTTTTTCAATCTGTTCATCATCATCTTGCATGTATACGGGTTGATAAACGATTTATCGCACAATTTGCCAAAATATCTTTTTTCTTCGGCTAAAGATGAGGTATAACTTGTAAGCAACACCATAGTGAAAACCATTGTCAAAGCCATTGTGTAAATTATTGAAAACACTCAGTTTTTTTTCCGGGAAGCTTTCTAGCAGGAATTAAGTGTTCAAAAAAAAAGAATTCTAGATCTTACCATGTTTACTGAATAATTACTTGTTTGCGTGACACATGATGTAAGCTGGTATATAGCTTATTTAGTATCAGCATTTTATTTTATTGGCTCAAGATAAATACATGGACGCAGTTTGCAAGACAAGAAATACAGAACTCATCGGTCTTGAAGCCTAGCAAATTTGAAAAGAGTTCAGAATTTACCGTTTTTTTTTCAAACAGTTTTCCAATTGGAAATATGATGCAAACGGAAGTCAAAACATTATAGATTATTTAGTGTCTACATGACATGTACAATTGCTGTAAATTGATAGCATGTTATGATACATAACAGGTCTTACATTGATTTGTCCTTGTCATTTTGATATGTTGATACGCACATTTGAAATATGCAAAGGGGTTTTCTCATTGTTGAAGGCCGTACGGTAGTCCTTAAAAACGCTAACATCCACTTTGACCTTTGGGGATAGTTGTCTCATTGGCAATCATACCATATTTCCTTATTGTTAAAATGAAATATATACCTTAATGACTTAGATTTGGATATATTTTAGTTTGAAAGCGCCATTCATGAAAAACACAGAATTTCATATTCCGAATATTGACGCTTTTCCGAAAAAAATAGGAAAACAGCATGGGTTGTCCTCAGCTTGATAAAGAATATTTCGATAAATTTGCGAAAAAGTTTTCGCCCCCTAACCGAAAATCCTGGATCCGCCCCTGATAGTCCAAATATCATGTCAATTTTCTCACAGTGTTTATACTTATACGAAAACGTGTTCACTCATTAGAGGTTTCTCAACATCTTACAAACGGACGAAAATCGCCTTGACTTGACGTAACTTGGCGTAACGAGAAAAGAGGGAGCACTAGATTGGTTCCCGATCGCAATATTCAGTATGTTACACCTATACCAATATACCTCGTGACAGCGTATGGCTATTAGCTAATAGCTGGAACGTAGTACCGGGAACCAGGATAAGGGAGCACTCATTTATTGAATGATTTTGTTCTATCGGATGTGCACTTCTTTTCATTAAGATATGCATGCAGGGTTCTTTTAAACCATTTTGAGTTGTGGACATATTATTATAGTGAATGCGAGTTCTTTCTGATGTGTACTTAGTGACTAAGTGTCCTTTTTTGTTGAGATTGGAGGGGCAATGAATATTTTTGAAATTTATCTAGGCTCAGATCAAAGGTAAAAAGTCCTGCGCCAAAAAAGAGGTAAATTGAATCTAGGAGTGAAAGACTATAGAAAAAAAATCCTTGGGTCTGAGATAACTTTGAAGCCTCACAGCTCTAAAATCCAAAAGATCAGTTCTTCAACTTACATAATTATTGAACTATTTTCTACCTAAATTGGCAAGAAAATGAATAAAGGGAAATACTGAAATAGATATTTGAGAAAAAAGTTTCACTTGAAAAGATATTCTGTAATGTATTGTTGATTTTTGTTTTATTTTCAAGGCCTTTCTTAGCCTTTTTGTCTATGTTTTTATTATCGTACACATATTAGTATATTAGTATGATTTAAAAAATTTTAATGTTCATTTTTATAACTATATTACAATCAGTTTTGTTGGTGCTGTAGCACTCATACTTTCCATTAGAACACACACAACTCTATTACTTACGACATAACTGATCCCCCCCAAAAAAACCAACATTTAAAATCATAAATAAATAGCGGTTTTAACGACATATATATCGAAGATGCATAAAAAATGCAGCCTTTTCTTGCTGTTAGGAGTGGTTCCTAATATTTATTATTGAATACTATCGAATAAATGTGGAGATAAATGAAGAAATCAAACTGTCTTAAACGACATTTTTTCTCTAAATCCGTTTTTTGTCAAGCCTTCGACGTTTGTCGAAAAAGCGAGACATAGCGATCCTACATTCCGCCGGCGGCGGCGGCGTCCACAAATATTCACTCTGCGGTTAAAGTTTTTGAAATTTTGATAACTTTTTTAAACTGTCCTGGATTTCTACCAAACTTGGACAGAAGCTTGTTTATGATCATAAGATAGTATCCAGAAGTAAATTTTGTAAAAAAAAATTTTCCTGTTTTTCCGTATTTTACTTATAAATGGACTTAAGTTTTTCTGCCAGGAAACATTACATTCACTCTGTGGTTAAAGTTTTTAAAATTTTAATAACTTTCTCAAACTATCCAGGATTTCTACCAAACTTGGACAGAAGCTTGTTTATGATCATAAGATAGTATCCAGAGGTAAATTAAAAAAAATCCTGTTTTTCCGTATTTTCCTTATAAATGGACTTAGTTTTTCTGCCAGGAAACATTACATTCACTCTGTGGTCTGTGGTTAAAGTTTTTAAAATTTTAATAACTTTCTCAAACTATCCTGGATTTCTACCAAACTTGGACAGAAGTTTGTTTAGGATCATAAGATAGTATCCAGAAGTAAATTTAAAAAAAAAAATTCCTGTTTTTCCGTATTTTACTTATAAACGGACTTAATTTTTCTGCCAGGAAACATTACAATCACTCTGTGGTTAAAGTTTTTAAAATTTTAATAACTTTCTTAAACTATCCTGGATTTGTACCAAACATGGACAGAAGTTTGTTAAGGATCAAAAGCTAGTATCTAGAAGGAATTTTTTATTAAAATTTTGTACTTGTTTATCCATATTTAACTTATAAATGGACTTACTTTTTCTTCGAGTTAACATTACATACAGTCTAGCTGCAGTTATTTTTTTTAAAACATTTATTAGATTCATAAACTATCCTGGAATTTTACCGAACTTGGACAGAAGCTTTTTACAATAAAAGAATTTATCGAGAGGAATATTTTTATTAAATTTTTTCCTCATCTCATTTTTGTTGAGTCTGCGATTAACAGCAAAAGTAGGCGAGACACTGGGTTCCACGGAACCCTTACAAATTTTATTCAATATATATATATATCGAAATTGCTTTACACTTATACATGTATTAACATTAATCAGAATATATGAAAAATGGGTTATGGTTAACGAGTTTTTGTGTTGGGCCTTTTTTGCCACTTTTGTTTATGAAGTGACCAAATTTCATTTCTGTGTGACTTTCAAAATTCAATCTTTATTATTTGTGTATCTGTTTACAAATAAGTATAGGAAAAGATTAGTCTACCTTGTTTGAACTATAAGAACTAGCTAAGGCCATATGCACTGCTGATATATTCGTCTGTGTAGCCTATAAATACACGCAAAACATCTCTATAATACAGTAACACTGGACACTTTTAATTTGCAAAACACTCATTTGCAAATCCGCCGCCGCCTCTCCTTAGACCTACAGTGTCGTGTAAATAACCAAAATGTGCGGAATTACATGGGATTCAATAATTTCATTGCTTTTCTGCTGTTATTATTATAAATATTTTGTAATTTGATTTAGAAAAACATGGGATTTTCAATATCCCATGGGATAAGGCAAATCCCATGGGATTGACCATTATCCCATGGGATTTTGGTTAAATCCCATGGGATTTTTTTGGGTCCCATGGGATAATTGTAGTCCCATGGGATATTTGTTGTCCCATGGGACAAAAAAAATCCCATGGGACTATAATTATCCCATGGGACAAAATAAAATCCTATGGAATTCAAATTATAAATATACAGTAATGTGTATGTTACAATGAATTCTGTTTGGTAGTAAAAAGTTTATAATATATATATGAGTGTATTTTGGTTTTTTTTCATTTTGTCACAAACATGTTTTTAATTTGTTTATATGACAATAAAGATTATTATTATTTTGGAAATATAATAATATTTGAAGTCAAAAAATAAAATCCTTTAACTGAAATAAAATGATGACGTCTTAATAAAAGAAAAAAATATTGATTTGAAATCTTTGTCTTCTTTGTTTTATTATGAAAAATAGAACTGAAAAAAATATTTCATATTCTGACTGAATAAATTGACAAAGCACAGTTAATAGTTTACTCTTTTCATGAGGTAAAGTTTTCTTTGTTATAGTTCCATTGCAATACATGAATATGCAAATGATTTGAATCTTATTCCTTTGTGGTGTTCATAATATTACATTTATATTTGTAAATTTATAAAATAAACACTTTTCCTGTTAAGTTTTAGTTTTCTTGTTTCAGCTTGCTATGAACAATTATTCAGTCCACTATATAAGAGTCAAGTAAATAAATTATTTCATCCACTAGAATATTCCTACAATTCTAAGACAAAACATTTATGCAATCTGTTCTTCAAAAATCTTCCTCCGTACATTTCTTGATTGGATGGAGCGATTTAAATGAGTGGACAAAGCAAGTTCATTTGGACAACAAAATACTAATATATTTTTTCATTCCTCCCTTCTTTCAATTGATAATTACGTTGTTGCATTTACATGATTAGGTTCTTGAGCATCTATGATCATGATGATATGACTCCTTTTTGTTTATAGTAATTATGTTGAAATTTCCTCTTTCTTATGTAGGAAAAAAACACATTCCATTTCAAATTAATAAAAAAGTCACACTATGTAGAAAAATATCAACTTTAAGTTTGCTGTTCAGTATTGACCTGTTGAATGATGATCATGAAAACCAAGATGTCTGACCTACAAATACACAAAACTCAAAAATTATAAATGAAGAGAAATACAGCAATAAAATGGCTATTTTATCATGTTTATGTACATTTTGATAAAAATTTCATTTGAATATTTAAAATTGTAAGAACTCTTATTTCAGTGCTTTGTGTCTATGGTTTTCATATTAGTTGTTTTTTGTGCCTTGTTGCAGTCTTTCGAGTTAAGCCAATTGCAACAAATGTTTACAGTTTGTTCAAATGTTGTGCTGTTATTAAAACCACTATCCCAGGTTAGGGGTGGGTTGGGTGCTCACTAAATGTTTATTTTATTAGTTGATATTTGCTTTGAATTAGCTGTCAGTAACTGTGAGTACTAATAGATCTGTATGTTGAGTCTTTTTTGTTAAAGGGAAAGAATAAATTTCCAGCCACATCCGGTCTGTGTTTTTGGTAGCTGTTTTTCTGCTTTGTTGCATTCTAATGAGTTAATAAAATTGAGAATGAAAACGGGAATGTATCAAAATAATTTAATTTTGGATGTAACGCGTCTTCTGATTGGCTGACATGGTTTTGTTTATCAGCTCATAGACATAATTTTGTCATGTGACCGTGACGTCATCAACGTTTTTTCATGGTTTACTCCGGTTTAAAATGGAATTTAGAATTAAATTATAAGAAATGACTGTAATATTTTTTCTGTCTATTCGAAATAACATAAAAAATGTGGTGCACACTTTAAAATAACCCGCTACACGGGTTATTCAGTGTGCACCACATTTTTGATGTTATTTCTTCATAGACAGAAAAAATATTATAGTCATTCCTTAAATAACCTGACCCAAGAGCAGAAAAAAACCCTTTTCAACTGATTTTATAGTTTTTATATTGAACTGACACTTACACCACTGTCCTTAATTAGAAGATTTGGCGCCAGCAAACATGTTAAACCATGCCACATTTTGTAAGTGTCTGTCCCAAGTCAGGGGTCTATTATTCAGTGGTTGTCAATTGTTGCTATATATCATATTTGTTTTTTGTTTATTGTTTTGTGCAAAAATCAGGCACTTAGCTTTCACCTTTAAGGTGTTTCCCCCAAGCATGTTTAGCATGGATAGACACCATGCCCTTTTTAAATGACGCCATGCCCTTATTGAATTGTTTTACATTTGTTATTTCATGGCCTTTTATGGATTACTATGCAGTATAGGGTTTGCTCATTGTCGAAGGCTGTACAGTGAACTAATTTTGTTAAATTTAATGTCATTTGATCTCTATTGGAGAAAAGTCTCATTGGCAATCGTACCGCTTCTTATTTTTATATCAACCCTGCCATATTTTGCCTGTCATTATTTACAGGTCATCATTGGCCTCTAATAAGTAATTGCATTGCTTACATCCACTTAATTGAACTCTGGTGGATAGTTTTCTCATTTATCATACCACATCTTATTTTCATAATAATCATTATTCAAGGGCAATAACTTTTATAGAAGTGGACTTACCATTTAGGCTTTGTTGACGTCTGTAAATCTATTTTTGTTGATAATTTCTTTTGTTTATAGTTTCCCTTTATCTTTAATGTTCTTGCCCTACACATAAAAGGGTAAACATTATCATTTAATGACAATAACTACTATTACATAATGAGTAGGCAACTGACAATTTTGGATCATTTGTATCTTGTCTTCAGAGCTCCAGATAAGAATTCACAAATTGGGGTTTTTACCCACCATTTTTTTATGTAATTGGGTGATAAAGTTTTTTAATTGCATTATCACTTCCAATTCACCCCTCAAGCAAATATCAAATTGGGTTTTTCACCACCAAGCCCCTTAATGTATTGGGTTTTTTCATCAACACAATATTGAAAATTTAGGCATGTTATAATCACATTATATCAACCCCAGATGTGTTTCCATCTTAAATGTGTTTCTTTCTTTGTATATGTGCTTAGCTGTTTTATTTGGTTTATTCACTGACGAGCAATTGTACGTTTAATTTGTGTCCCGTTTTAAACGTTCTGTCAGTTTTGTATTTTCTCAAAACTTATGTAAACTGCAGCTGGTGTCACTAGTTGGACAGTAACTAATTGCCTTTCTAGATCCCATATGATCACCCTACAGTTTATAGTTGGGGTAGGTGTGGCTAAGTGTTTAGATTTTTATGTAATATATGTGAAATTTAGGTGCTGTAAGAAATTTTTGCCAGTCCTTTCACCTATTTGCCAGATCTACTTTTTAATAAAAATAAAAAGTTGTTCCCAGATTTAAGATATACCCTAAAACCTTGAGATTTATAGGGTGGTTTAATGATGGAGACCACATTCAACTTAAATTTACAAATAATTCTGCAACATCAAGTAAATAAATGACAATGTTATACTGCACTTGCCAATAAGACAACTATCTTAAGCATCCAGAACAATTAGATCAAAACAAAGAAAGAGTCAAGCTGCATAATTTGACGAAAAAAACGGATATGTGTATTCATTCATCAACTAAAATGAAAAAAAATAATATATAAACTGTTTTTGTTTAATTCAATTTACATAAATATGGGTTAAGTTGTCCCTTATCAGAACTTTTGCTTTCCGATGCTTTCCAACTTCATATCATGTCATAATTGATTTGGCCTTTCAATTTTTCCAACTGATTTCGTTTTTGACAAAACCCAGTGTTTATCGTTCTATAGCAATGTTCTCGTTAAGGTACGCAAACACGCCCGTGCGTTCAATGGACGCTCCCTAAAGTCACTAGCTGAGTCTTGTTATCATCATAACTTTCCCTCAGCTATCAAAAAGAAGCCGAAAACATGCTTCTATTCAATATTTTTATCGGACATTTACTTTCGTTTTAATTCATGTATGTTTTGACAAATCCCGAGCAATTCGAAAAAATATGACAGCATGTCACACGCTAATTGGATAAACTTCGAGAAGATCGAAATGTTTTCATAAACACGTGTACCTTTTGAGCAACGGAAAATTCCAACAGGGACCCATTACAGCTACTTGATGCAGGGCTCAATTTTAAGAACGAAAGGACATTTCCAATTATAAAAATAGATTTACGCGACGACTGTAATCAGATAAGGGTAAAAAACGCAAACGATAGCGAATAAAAGCGTTAAGAACTCATGGTTTTGGCATATAATTGGGTTTTCCTTTGAATTAATTGGGTTATTGAACCCTGCAATGGGCAATTGCATTGGGTTTTTAATTATTTGTATTGCGTGATCACGCAAATACGCAGCTTATCTCTTGCTCATCATTTTTGCTTGATATTATCAATATTCTATGAAAATGAGGTCACAGAAATATTAAACTTGGCAAACAGACATCTTCTTATTTTTATATGACACCTTGTAGTCATTCCATATACCAACAAGTAGACATATGCTTATAATATCTGATAAAATGAATAAAATGCTCCGCTGGGCACAGCTTGATACAACCGCAGAGGTCGAACCCTGAACAGTTGGGGCAAGTATGGACACAACATTCAAGCTTGATACAGCACTGAATTTGGATTGTGATTAAATATTTGACACAGCATAGGTTTCTGACACAGAATGAATGTGGTCTAAGAACTTAAAAATTTTTAATTTACCTATTCAAACCATATCATTATTATTTGCTTATATATTAATCAGAAATAACCAATTTAAAATGGAAAATTTTAAAGAAAAAAAAAGGAAAAAAAGGGAAAAACAAATACCCCCCAATTTTTTGAACCCCCTTATGATTCATCACCCCAAACTCAATCCCAGCCTTCCCTTTGTGGTATGGTACCTTGCAGTACAATTTCAGAGAGATCCATACACTTATGCACAAATTATTGTCTGGAAACTAGAAAAATGCTGGGTTTTTTGGCCCCTTTTTGGCCCCAAATTCCTAAACGTTTAGGGCAATTACCCCCAAACTCAAACCCAGCTTTCCCTTTGTGATATGGAACCTTGTAGTACAATTTCATAAAGATCCATACACTTACACACAAGTTATTGTCCTGAAACTAGAAAAATGCTTGTTTTTTTGTCCCTTTTTGGCCCCTTATTCCTAAAATTTTGAGGCAATTACCCCCAAAATCAATCCCAGCCTTCCCTTTGTGGTATGGTACCTTGCAGTACAACTTCAGAGAGATCCATACACTTGAACACAAGTTATTGTCTGGAAACTAGAAAAATGCTTATTTTTGGCCCCTTTTTGCTAAACATTTTGAGCAATTACCCCCAAACTCAATTCCAGCTTTCCCTTTGTTTAAATGGAACCTTGTAGTACAATTTCAGAAAGATCCATACACTTACACACAAGTTATTGTCATGAAACTAGAAAAATTCTTGTTTTTTACCCCTTTTTTGGCCCCTAATTCCTAAAATTTTAAAGCAATTGCCCCCAAAATCAATCCCAGCCTTCCCTTTGTGGTATGGTACCTTGCAGTACAATTTCAGAGAGATCCTTACACTTGAACATAAGTTATTGTCTGGAAACTAGAAAAATGCTTATTTTTGGCCCCTTTTTCCTAAACGTTTTGGGCAATTACCCCCAAACTCAATTCCAGCTTTCCCTTTATGATATGGAACCTTGTAGTACAATTTCAGAAAGATCCATACACTTACACACAAGTTATTGTCATGAAACTAGAAAAATGCTTGTTTTTTGCCCCTTTTTTGGCCCCTAATTCCTAATATTTTGAGGCAATTACCCCCAAAATCAATCCCAGCATTCCCTGTGTGATATGGAACCTTGTGGTACAATGTCAGAGAGATCCATACACTAACTCACAAGTTATGTCTGGAAGTTACAAAAATGCTTATTTTTTTCCCCTTTTTGGCCCCTAATTCCTTAACTGTTGGTACCATAACCCCCAAAATCAATCCTTATGGTAAAATTTCATAGAGATCCATTCACTTAAACTAAAGTTAGAGTGCGAAAACCAATGTGTCTTCGGACGACGACAACGCCAACGTCATACCAATATATGACCGTATAAAAAACTAAGAAAACTTAGCATTGACCAAAGAACCATAAAATGCGATCATGGTTATATGAATCTGCAAGACAGACATGCACACCTTACAATCATTACATTTGCCAAATATAATTTACCTGTTGCTTAAAGCATATTATAAACTGACAAAACAATGCAAACTTTTCATTGACCAATGAACCATGAAAATGAGGTCAAGGTCATATAAAACATGCCAGACAGACTGTGCATCACACAATCATTCCATTCACCAAATATAGGGGCCTTATTCATGTTATTACCTAGGAATAGTGATGTCATGGACTAGGAAAATTAGTCTGGGGACATAAATTACTGACATCGGACTAAATATACTAGTAAATTCTGTATCCATGGACTTTTTATACTAGTTATATTTGTCTGACCAGACAATTTATCTCTTACACTAGTTCTCAGAGAGACATGTCACCTTACCTTGACACATTATTCTGACTCTGAACAAACCAGTATTTGCTCTTACTCCTTAATAATACTGCGTGCTTAGGGGAGAAGCAGCAAATACCAACTTATAAGTCTTTGGTTTTACCCGATTGGGTTCAAAATAAACAACCTTCTGCACGTGAGGTGAACACGCTACCACGAGACCAGGCAGTATAATATAAGGAGTTTACCAATGATTTAAAGTTTCCAAGTTTTTGCAAAAACTGGATCAAAATCATCATTGAAAAGCAATAACTTTTTAATAAGATTTAAGTTTCTCTTTAATTATTACAGTTTTCGAGATAAAAAGGCAAATTCAAGAAATATGAAGAAAAAAAAAATGGTTAAAATCTGTATTTGAGGCAACAACTCCTTTGAGTCAGCTGCTAGTTTTGATGCAAATGGACAGTAGATTTTTTTTTTCAACATTCTGAACATTTCTACCCTTGTCAGATATTGTCTATCTATTTTAGCCTTTTGTAGCTTATTACGCAGTTTGGCTTTTTAGTCCATTGTTGAAATCTGTACGGTGACCTATATAGTTGTTAACTTCTACGGTTTAAGTTTCTGTTGAAGAGCCGTCACATTGGCAATGATACCATATTTGTATATGTTTTTGTCATGTATGTGTAAGGAGACAACCTTTTGATTTTCTGGTGGGATAAAAAGGGGAGACAGATTTTTTATCACCTGGCCTGGTAAGTTTTTCAGGGTTCGTAAGGATAGAAAACCCGGCAAATTGTAACAAACCCCTGTGGTACGACCATATTTGCCAAAAGATTAGTCCAAATAATTATGACGTCTTGCAAGCTATTTTAACTTTTTTCTGGGCACCTAATAGTCAAAGTTGTGACTGAGTGCGGAAAGATGAAGATAGATAGATAGAAAAATTATAAAGGGACATAACTGAAGAACGGTAAAAAGTGACGCTACCCAAATTTGAACTTGATCTGAGTTTTGTGGTAATAAGCATTGTGTGTAAGTCTCATAACATTTGGTTGAGGCTAACTTAAGAAGAGAACAGAAACTAAAAATTCAGCAATTTTTCTATTTGTAAACACGCATAACTCTAGAACGGTTGTGTATAAGTTTTGTAACATTTGGTTGAGACAAACTAAAGTTAGAGAACAGAAACGAAAAATTCAGCAATTTTTATGTTTATAAAGGGACATAACTCAAGAATGGTAATTTGTCGCCACCTAATTTCGTACTTAATCTGTATTATGTAGTAATAAGCATTGTGTATAAGTTTCATAACATTTGGTTGAGGCAAACTAAAGTTAGAAAACGGAAACAATAATTTTGTACTTGATCTTTGTTTTGTGGTAATGAATATGTGGTATAGGTTTCATAATGATTGGTTGAGGCAAACTTAAGTTACAGAATGGAAACTAAAAATTTGCAATCGTTCAATTTATAAAGGGGCATAACTCAATAATGGTTAAAGTGACACTACCCAAATTCAACTTGATCTGTGTTTTATCAGTGGAAGTCAAAATTAAACATTGCATTGTATAAAGCATTGATTGTAGTTGATTCAACTATAATAATGGACAAAGGGAGATAATTCCAATTTTAAAAATTACTTGATATTTAGAAGAAAATAAAATTTTTGCAATTTTTCCATTTATAAAGGGGCATGACTCTAGAACGGGTTAAAGTGACGCCACCAAAATTCAAACTTGATCTGTGTTTTGTGGTAATAAGCATTGTGTATAGGTTTTATAACATTTGGTTGAGGCAAACTTAAGTTAGAGAACAGAAACTAAAAATTTTGCAATTTTTCCATTTATAAAGGGGCATAACTCTAGAACGGTTAAAGTGACGCCACCAAAATTCAAACTTGATCTGTGTTTTGTGGTAATAAGCATTGTGTATAAGTTTTTACTTTAACATTTGGTTGAGGCTGAGACTACTATAAGTTATAGTAGTCTCAGGTTGAGGCAAACTCAAGTTAGAGAACGGAAACCAATTTTGGGACGTACGGACGTATGTACGTACAGACGGACAAGGGTAAAACTTAATGCCCCCACCGCTACGGCGGGGGCATAACAAAAATAAAATAGCCTTGCTAGACGTCATAATTATTTGGACTACCAAAAGATGTAACCTAATTCTTACTTGTTTGGGGAAGAGGGGATTAACCGAACCACTATTCAATCTAAATCAGTGAACTGAATTATTGTCTTCTGCAGTAGTCCGAGTCGACATCTGTAACTAATCATGCAAATTGATAGTCAACAGTATACCTTTTTCAGAATGTCAGTTCACAAAGAATCACTGGTGATAGGGGAGTGTAACCGATAAATTGATCCTGAATCAGATAAGATTTTCCAAGGACGGTATAACTAACACAATACGTCTTTGGATTTTCCCAGTAACGGAGAACCCCTTTCTTTGAGTGAATATAAATAGTGACGCGGGTCTCACAAATAAATTTAAATCTGAATTACAGGAACATCGATTAGCAAAGTAAACTTACATATTAATCTCGAAGTTATTTACGGTAAAGACAGACTGTGCTCCTGAATTAAGGTATTATACATTTGTGTATTGTACTCGGGGGGGGGGGGGGGGGGGGGGGGGGGGGGGGGGATGGGGGCACTTCCTATATACAAGGTGATATGACGTGCCGCTGGAATAGGTAACTTTTTCCAGCTTGAAAATATGGGAATATGTGGGGAAAACTATCAGAAATATATGATAAGGTCGATAAAGTTCCAATTACTTGTATATGAAAAGCCCTGTCATTTTTTCACAGCCGAAAGTCTCGTCGTAAGTAAACATTACATACAGAATCTTAGCCTTAAATATTCCACTTTTCCAACACACCCCACGAAAAACCAACCAATATGGGAAAAGGTTACAATTTTACCCTCGCAGTATATGAAAAGGTATAATACATTTTTAAGATCTAAATTATATGAATAGGGTGGGGTAACAGAACCCCAGCGACACCCCTATCAATTAAGTATTGAAGTGCCCCCTCCCCCCCCCCCCCCCCCCCCCCCCCCCCCCCCCCCCCCCCCACCCTCGGAGGTATTTTACTGCTACAAGATATTTAAATTGCTAATCACGCACCCGTTGGTGAGCAGAGAACCATACTTTCAAGCCAGGGGCAGTCTATACTAACAGTTAGTATAGAAAGACCCTGTAAAAAGGCAGGCAAATCCTAACAGTACTGTAACTTAATGATACATGTATATCAAGTTACAGCACCTCACCCAGCACAGTTAGCACACTGGTGTGTGTCAGTCTTATAATATAAAACTGCGTAGATTCATATCGTTTGATTCAACGTTTTTTCGGATATTTTTTAGGACCGTTGTCAACTTGACATTGTCAAATCCGATCGCGACCTGCCACTTTGCAACCTGACCTGCAAAAACATAATTCTACTAAAAACAATGCCAGTCAAAATTGCTTTTTGAGACTTGGCGACTAAAAAAGTTTTAAAATGTGACCTTGTGACCCTACTTGGAATTCTTCATTCATCGGCGTGTGTCGGTTTGGCTAAAAAGGGGGCATTGTTTTTTTTTCTCGGGACAAAAAATTGTTTCTATCTTTATTAAAAAAAAAAAATTAAGACCAATCATAAACTTTTTTTTCAAAACTCAGTGTCGTATTTTATTGTTTTCCCAACAATTTTTAATAAAAGCTTAAAATATTTGTTTCACTTCCCTCTGACTTCCCTCCTGATTTTTTTTCTCAAGAAATTATAGAATTAGTAAATGGATATATATATATATATGTCTGTGGCCACCGTCATGCATTTAGATAAGAAATTCCAGCATGCATCATCAAATAATTCATGTGTATTTGTGACATCAACATAACTGAAACATTATATTATTTCCCAGTAATTATGTAAATCATTTTGATTTACAATTATATATGTCTGGGACTTATGCATGTATATATCTCACAGGCACATGTCTCAGAAAAAAAATCATATATACTTTTATAAAAGTATATAGGAAAAAAATTCTGATACAAGTGCCTGTGATATATCTGTCAGTCCCAGAATAATAAATATAATTGTATCTTAATCTTTGGGAAAATCCGATTATTAGATTGTTAAATTCTTTAACGTCATAATTATATCAAGGTTTATTTTTTAAAGTTTTAAATTTTAAAGTTAAAATGAATATTCCGTTTTGATCTGAGGAAAAACTTTTTAAACTGTAATGACATGGTCAGTCAACTGATTTGTTGCATGGCTGATTACCGGTAATTAAAGCATGCAGTAATTTTCCATTACGACAGTGCGTGTACCCTGGGGTGTGTATAACGTATTAGAAATATCATAGTTTTCTAGAGAACATCCTGTCTATGTGTAATACAGATTAATGACATTACACAAATTTTTTTTCGTTAAATGTAGTTAAGTATCTGTGTCCATTCCCTATTGCAACACTACAATTCTTTCGAAGAAAAAAATGTTAAAATTAAAAAAAAAAAATCATTTATATAAAATAAAGAAGAAAAAAGTAGCAAATAAACTTATGTAACTACGCATTGAGTAAACATAATTTCACTTTACATGTACAAACCATTGAGAAAACGTATATATAGATGTGTTTAAAAAGGCCAATTCCCAGTGGATTTATTTCACACTAGGACCACAGGCACTTGTCTCAGAATTTTGTTTCCTATAAACCTTAATACAGGGACTTTCTATACTAACTTAGTATAGAAAGTCCTGCTTAATATAACATTAAAAGTATAGTAGGACATTTTTTTTCTGAGACAAGTGCCTGTGACTAGGAACTAAGATAACTAGAACTAAGTTCATTGGAAAGTCTTTTTGTCTGATACATGTATACCTATGGATAATGTACATAATTAAGAACAGCTTCAAATATATGCCTGTAAATTACGGTACGTCTAAAAACCGTTCAGGACCTCCTGAGTGCAGACAGGACATAAAAAGTCACTCAGGACATGTATATATGTTTCAGTGAGCGTTGAGGGTATACATTCGATAGATAATTTAATATTTGATCTTATAATTTTGGTTTTGATAAAATCAAACCAACATTAAAGAAGTTATTTGGGATACGTCATGCATGACCGATGATCATATTCAATACCAATCATCATTTTGATTACAACGTTTGATCTTTAATAATTAGGACTGATTGGTGATGGTTATAAACACATACAAGTAAACTTTGCAAACAAAAAAAAAAAAAAAACGTTTCCTTGGAAAAAATATAAAAATACATGAATATTGTTTTTACAAAAAAAGTTAAATAAATTTTTCGTTTTGTATGTAATAATTGAAGCCATTTAGAAATATAAGAAATCTTCACATAGTCGGGAAATTTTCAATTCAAGTTATTTCATTTGAAAACGTTAACAAATATAGATCTTATTCGATGTAAAATGTGGCGTCCTTGGAGATCTTGCTGGTCTCACGCAGATATAGTGTTGTGGTTTTTAAAGTCCAGCGCGCTGGTGTGTAACGTCTAGCGCTGTAGATCTCAGAAAGTCGAGCGCTAGAGATGTTTTGTTCAGAGTTGGAGATTTAAATATTAAAGTTGAGGACACAATGTGTCCTCTCAATCACTTTTCAATCCTTTATCAAATGTTAATATCGTCGTGAAATGCATGGAATAATTGCCACTGAACGTTTTATTAAAAAAAAACATCCAACAATCACTCAGGCAAATGCAAACCAAATGCGCAGATTTTTTTTTTTTGAACAACGACTATCAAAAACATTGTTCTTTTTAAATGGATAAGGGAGATAAATCGAACGCATTTCGACACGTAAATAAACGAAACTCAACGTAAGGTTACGCAACATTCAATAACACAAAACCAATTGGAATATGGCATGTTATTGGTTGCAAACATTTGATATTTTTCATTTAAATGCAATATTTTTTATTTAGTTGATATATTTCTTCATTTAAATGCAATATTTTTTATTTGAATGGTATATTTTTTTCATTTGAATGGTATATTTTTTCATTTAAATGCAATATTTTTTATTCAAATGGTATAATTTGTCATTCAAATGCAATATTTTTTATTCAATTGGTATAACTTGTCATTTTAATGCAATATTTTTTATTCAATTGGTATAGAAGTTTTTTATCTATATGCAATAATCGCATTATGGGAAATTCTTTGACGTCATAAGGTCAAATTTGCAACAACGTTTGTGATTGGTCGGTAATTGTTTGGATTTCTCACCTTTCTTTCTAAACATAAGTGACCAAGAATTAAAAACGCGTCAGAATATCGCCCCTCAAACTAAATCTGGCGTTCGCGCGAGTCCTGCACTGGCTGTTAAAATCTTCTGGTCCTCACTATTATTTCTATTGCAAAATTTCGATGGTCAAAACGTTCGGACCACAACTTTTCAAAAACTTTCATTGTATATGGATCTAAATGCAAGTATATCGTTGTTTTTTTTATAGATTAGACGGCACCGTTGGTTTTCCCGTTTGAATGGTTTTACACTAGTCTAGTCATTTTGGGGGGCCCTTTATAGCTTGCTGTTCGGTGTGAGCCAAGGCTCCGTGTTGAAAATCGTACTTTGACCTATAATGGTTTACAAATTATGACTTGGATGGAGAGTTGTCTCATTGGCACTCATACCACATCTTCTTATATATATATACAACGTAAACCAGACGTTTCTCAGACTGTTTTCTTTTTTTATAAATCCTTTGCCGCGCGTTGTGTACTGATTGATACTTCATTCTGGGAGAACAGGATTTATTTCAGTACTAGTTGTTATTATCTTTGAGCAAACTTCCATCGAGTAATTGAAAATACTCTATAATGTCGGTGCTTTGTGTCTATTGTCTTAATGTTAGTTTTTTTTTTTGTGTGTGTCTCGTACCGATCTTTTGACTAATTGCAACTGATTAGTGCAGGTTGTTCTTTTATTGTACTGTTACACCACTGTCCAAGGTAAGGGGGAGGATTGGGATCCCGCTAACATGTTTAACCCTGCCACATTTTGTATGTATGTGCTTGACCCAAGTCAGGAGCCTGTAATTCAGTAGTTGCCGTTTGTTGCTGTGTTATACATATTTGTGTTTCGTTCATTTTTTGTACATTAATTCGGCCGTTAGTTTTCTCGTTTGAATTGTTTTACATTTGTGATTTCGGGGCCTTTTATAGCTGACTATGCGGTGTAGGCTTTGCTTATTGTCGAAGGCCGTACGGTGACTTATAGCTGTTGATTTCTGTGTAATATGGTCTCTTGTGGAGAGTTGTCTCATTTGCAATCATACCACATCTTCGTTTTTATATCACCCTTACCATATTCTTAATTTGCCTGTCCCAGGTCAGGAGCCTGTAATTTAGTGGTTGTCGTTGGTTCATGTCTCGACTCATATTTGATATTTTGTAAATTGTTTTGTTATGTATAATTAGGCCATTAGTTTTTTCGTTTGAATTGTTCACACTTTTCATATCGGGCCTTTTATAGACGACTTTACAGTATCAGGTTTTTGTCATTGTTGAAGGTCTTACGATTGTCTATAATTGCTTACATCCACTTCATATTTGAACTCCGGTGGATAGTTGCCTTATTAGCAATCATATCCCATCCCATCTCTTCGTTTTTATATTATATACCTGACTTCTAAATTCGTGTTTTCCTGAACAAGCATGAAACATTTGTCACTGGGCGTTAAAAATTAGCAACAAACAATCAATCAATTTAAAATTGTGTTAAATAAGTGGAAAACCATTTGATATTTATCTATTTGTTGGGGTGGGGACAGAAGGATTTCATATATGAATATGGTTGCCTGGTAAGAGCTGAAAAATAGGCATGATTAGCGACAGATTAAAATGAATAATTATACCCTCTCTTCCCTTCCCCATCCTTCATCTATAAATTTAAACTGACCACCACGGAATAGCCCAATAGTGTTCAAAGTAGCGTTAAACACCAATCAATCAAAATCCCTTCCCTAGAATATCAAATAATCGTCCCTTAACTGTTATTGTCCGACGGTGTAGTTCCTATATTTATCCAGCTTATCGTCCTACACGGATGTCCTACTAAGGCTGTCATACCATAAAAACGTTTATAACACAGCTCACATTCTAATATATCTACATTCATAAATTCATTAGTCATTTAGACTAAACGACGCCATATGTTTGTTATGTGCCTCTTCCGTCTAAACAACCTATCAAAAAAGAATAGGTGGAAGAGAGCCAGAAGATCTTCCCAATGCAAAAAAAAAAAACAGAAATGGACTTCTTCTGGCTCACTACCGAAGAACCAAAAAAAAAACGCGCCCCATTAATATGTTTTAAAAACGCCTTGTTCCTACCATTTTTTCCTAAAAATTGGCATTGTTAAATATATATACAAATATATATATAATCATCATTACAATGCTATTGTATTTTTATAAGACCTACTTTATTACATGATCTGGGACTAATGACATCTATCTATAAGTCCAAGCATACAGTAAATTATTATAATATGAATATGTTTCTTGTTTTAATAACCACATATGATGCTATGCATGAGTCACCATTTATCAGGACAGGAATTGGGTTTACATAGAGAGAATAATATTAATGTGCAAAAAATAGATAAGGGGCGGGACCAAACATAAAGATAACATAATAAAGAAATGATGAAATATAAAGAATACGTTGATTGTTTTTTGGTTGCCTTATGTCCAGTGACAAATATTTCACGCACGTTTAGGACAAATATAATAGAGATCAAAGGATAAAGAAAAGAGTGAAATGGTAAAACTAAAAGATTTAGAATTATAGAAACGATCTTTGATCTGAACCCCCTCCCCCTCCCCTCACACACACACCATAACCATTACTGCCAATACTCGCATATATACATCTCTATACAAATATCTAAATCTGAACCCCCTCCCCCCTAGACACCGAGGTTCTCAGTGGATCCGCCCCTGTTAAATGTATCTTATTATATACATTTTGTACGGGTCTAGATAAATAGCTAAACGTACAATCCTACAATTTGTTGGATACAAATCATTAGAGATTTGTATCTAATTAAATTATATACTGTGTAACAAAATAAAGTTACTTGTATACCCCCCCCCCCCCCCCCCCCCTCTTTCCCAATGCAGTATTGAAAAGTAAATCACTTAAAAGTCCTGAAGAAAAATATGTTTTGAAATATGCCCTGAATACTTATTTATGCAAAGACATATAGTAGTTATTGAACTACTGTGGGGCTTGAATAAAAATTCTATCTAAGTAATTCGGAGATTGGAACAGTAAATAAAGCTCAGCAACGAATCCTTAATGTACAATGGTATGCGGTATAAGACATGAGAGCACATATTATAGATAGTCCAAAATATGAAGTTCACGCCTTCATATACAGTGTACGTCCTATGTCATAGGACTATTGTTGTAACATGGGTTAGTAACTGGTTCCACTGAATTTATCCCGAATTGTCTTTATTAAAGAATTAGTTCCGGAGTATCACAGCTCAGGTCTCTTCTTGTGGGTCTCTGTGAGCTGGTTCTGCTGTCGTAATTAGGTGATTTTTTTCTACATGTAGCAAAAAAGAGGGGACTTAGTCCAAATAATTATAACGTCCTGGAGGGCTTTTTATTCTTATTATGTTTGCCTTCCTGCAATGTCACTGAGGATCAAGAAAAGTAAGAAATGATATAGCATCAGAGAACGTCATGATAATAGAAATAATAGCTAGGACCAGAAGATTTTAACAGCCAGTGCACGAACTCGCACGAACGCCAGATTTAGTTAGAGGGGTTATATTCCGACGCGTTTTTTTAATTCTTGGTCACTCATGTTTAGAAAGAAAGGGAAGAAATCCAAACAATTACCGACCAATCACAAACGTTGTTGCAAATTTGACCTTGTGACGTCAAAGAATTTCCTATAATGCAATTATTGCATATAAATAAAAAAAAAAAACTACTTTACCAATTGAATAAAAAAATATTGCTTAAAATGACAAGTTATACCAATTGAATAAAAAATATTGCATTTGAATGACAAATTATACCATTTGAATAAAATATATTGCATTTAAATGAAAAAATATACCATTTAAATGAAAAATTATACCATTTGAATAAAAAATATTGCATTTAAATGAAGAAATATACCATTTAAATAAAAAAAAATATTGCATTTAAATGAAGAAATATACCAATTAAATAAAAAATATTGCATTTAAATGAAAAAATATCAATTTTTTGCAACCAATACCATGCCATATTGGAACACTATACATTTATTTCCCGTGCCGGTGGGAGATATGAAGATTTGTTCACCCAAGAATATTCATATTTCACGAGGGCTCTGCCCGAGGGAAATATGATTTTTCGAGGGTGAGCAAATCTTCATATCTCCCGAGGCAAAGGAAAATGAATGTTTTATTCCACTGCCTATGCTTTGTTTACTATCTATACATTAAATATTATTTTGCATACATTTTTTTTCTTATCCGCTTGTTTTTGTAAGTCAAACTAAATACGAGATACCCATTGATAAACAGTAAGGATCAAAATTTAATTATAAGTCTTTTTGTTTTATCGTCTGAAATAAATTTGAACATGATAATGATTTTTGCTATCGCTATTTTAAGAAGAATAAGAAGTTCAAAACGTTATGTACATTAACCGCGCGTAACGTCGCACGAAGTAATCCCGACATTTCAGAGGGGAATATGATCCTAAGAATGGAATATGAAGATTTGTTCAATGACATGTGGGATAGTCTCAACCAATCAAATATTGATTAAACTATCAATATGTTTAAACAGTGGAATAATAATGTTTAACCAAAACAATAAATTACAAGGTTGCAAAATGAATATTAAATTCTTTACTGATGTCTTTGAACACTAGATGCAATATCGGTAGAAATTTTTACTGCATAAAATTACAGCTCCCTTGCGATACGTTCGTCGAGTTTCGTCCGTTCGTAAGATGTTGAGAGACCTCTATTAAGTGTATTTATAAAAAAGGTTAGTCCCTCCATGTAAACGTCAAGCATCAGACTGGATTCTTCATATCTAGTTTAACCGTTTATTATACATGTTAAAATTCCCATGACGATAATTACACATGCGTATTAGATATCGGGTGAGCCGTACCGTAGTGGATAAATGACTATATACATATAGCATTAACTTACTAACGAGGCAGAGCCTAAAGCATCCGTAGTTCTATCCTTGTCTGCTGAGTCTCGGCTCGGCAGCAGGGATACCACTTCGCCAACTCGACACTCACTCTTTTTTATTTTATTATATCAAATGTATTATTCTTTTGGCTTAGTTTTTGTGGATAATTTTGGAAATGCATAGGAAATGAACCTTTTCATTCTTGTTTCCCCTATCGGAATAAATGTTGTGCGTGTTTCATTGAAATGTTTACTTAATATATGAATCCTTCTGTTATAGAAGTGAAAATGCCTATATATATATACTATCTTTCTATAAAGTGAAATGGAAGAGCACGCCTGACGACAAAAAATAAAGTGTCCTCCGTACAATTTTTTTTATCAAATTTTTTGGCAGATTGAATTAAAATTAATTCTTTTTTCTCAGTTCTTGTATGTTTTATATTTCGGATTATTTTTTATCATGATATTTAGTCTTAGTTTGTTGCATTATACATCATCATATATGGGATAAAGAATAAAGATACCCCTTTTTCACAGGATGGAGCTGATACAAGGCGTGCAAAAGCATACGAAAAACTCGACGACTCGGCATAAATTCTTTTTAGTCTGGTCGTGTATCAATATTGTTGTTGCTGTTAACAAATACCCGAAGTTTCCCTGCTGTGCAGAGAAAAAAATAAATAATACGTCATTTCTCATATTCTCTTCATCGTACGTGTACTCATGTGTTAACGTATATAAAAAACATTGCAAAGGAAGCAAATGTAGATTTTAAACATATTGAGGAGTGTAAGAATCTAAACCAAATAAAAACACTTAAAACTGAATTAAAAGTTAAACTCCTTAATCATTATGAAAAATTATATAAACATAAATTTGAGAAAATAGATAATAGCAGTAAACTTCTATTATATAAAACATTAAAACAAAGTAATAAAATAGAAACATATCTGAACTCTAATATATTTGAAAATAGACGTAATATCACTAAATTAAGATTAAGTGATCATAATTTATTAATAGAAAAAGGGAGACACCTAAAAATCCCTAGGGAAAACAGGTTGTGTCAGTCCTGCAATACAATTGAGGATGAAAAACATTTTCTTTTGTATTGCAGGAAAAACGCTTCCATTAGACCAGTTTTTATTGAAAAATTAACAAAGGCTAAAAGTATAGAAAATTTTGAAAGCCTCAATGAAAATGAAAAAAATGATAAATATTCTTTGCCCATCAACACAAAAACAGGTAGAAAGCATAGGTTCCTTTATTAAAAAGTCATTGGCACTAAGGATAGGGGACTCATAATTTAATTTTGAACTATTTTCATTAGTTTGTTTAATATGATTATACATGCTTTTTTCTTATCTTTAAGTTAATGTTGTTTTTGTCACAAATCGTACAAGTTGGTTTATATGGCAATAAAAGTTTGATTTGATTTGATTTGTTAAACAAAATCATTGATCATGATGTATAAATAGCTTCAATTTATAATCATCATGTTTACATTCTTTAATAGACGAGCGGTTGACACGTTGGACTTGCAATAGAGGGGATATGGGTTCGAATCTTATACTATCTCGGTTAGACTTTTTTCAAGAATTTTTCACCTATTTTGAATGATAGTTTCATTAACAGTGATATTTTAAGGAAATGTTGATCAAAGTATTTAAAATTCCCACAATATGTGCATGACGATAATTACACATGCGTATGTACATACAGGATATTGCACAACAAAGCCAGTACAGTTTAAATAGTTAAATTTTCCTATTAGATATCGGGTGAGCCGTAGCGTAGTGGATATATAATGACTATTTACATATAGCATTAACTTACTAATGAGCCTAAAGCATCTAGTTCTATCCTTGTCTGTTGAGTCTCGGCTCGGCAGCAGGGATACCACTTCGCCAACTCGACACTCACTCTTTTTTATTTTATTATATCAAATGTATTATTCTTTTAGCTTAGTTTTTGTGGATAATTTTGGAAATGCATAGGAAATGAACCTTTTCATTCTTGTTTCCCCTATCGGAATAAATGGTGTGCGTGTTTCATTGAAATGTTTACTTAGTATATGAATCCTTCTGTTATAGAAGTGAAAATACCTATATATATATACTATCTTTCTATATAGTGAAAAGGAAGAGCACGCCTGACGACAAAAAATAAAGTGTCCTCCGTACAATTTTTTTTATCAAATTTTTTGGCAGAATTTAAATTAATTCTTTTTTCTCAGTTCATGTATGTTTTATATTTCGGATTATTTTTTATCATGATCTTTAGTCTTAGTGTGTTGCATTATACATCATCATATATTGGATAAAGAATAAAGATAACCCTTTTTCACAGGATGGAGCTGATACAAGGCGTGCAAAAGCATACGAAAAACTCGACGACTCGGCATAAATTCTTTTTAGTCTGGTCGTGTATCAATATTATTGTTGCTGTAACAAATACCCGAAGTTTCCCTGCTCTGCAGAGAAAAAAATAAATAATACGTCATTTCTCATATACTCTTCATCGTACGTGTACTCATGTGTTAAACAAAATCATTGATCATGATGTATAAATAGCTTCAATTTATAAGCATTATAAAATTGAGAATGGAAATGGGGAATGTGTCAAAGAGACAACAATCCGACCATAAAACAGACAACAGCAGAAGGTCACCAACAGGTCTTCAATGCAGCGAGAAATTCCCGCACCCGGAGGCGTCCTTCAGCTGGCCCCTAAACAAATATATATACTAGTTCAGTGATAATGAACGCCATACTAAACTCCAAATTGTACACAAGAAACTAAAATTAAAAATAATACAAGACTAACAAAGGCTAGAGGCTCCTGACTTGGGACAGGCGCAAAAATGCGGCGGGGTTAAACATGTTTATGAGATCTCAACCCTCCCCGTATACCTCTAGCCAATGTAGAAAAGTAAACGCATAACAATACGCACATTAAAATTCAGTTCAAGAGATGTCCGAGTCTGATGTCAGAAGATGTAACCAAAGAAAATAAACAAAATGACAATAATACATAAATAACAACAGACTACTAGCAGTTAACTGACATGCCAGCTCCAGACTTCAATTAAACTGATTGAAAGATTATGTCTTCATCATATGAATATCAGGCACAATCCTTCCCGTTAGGGGTTTAGTATCATACCATCATAACATATATGAGAAGAACATAACCCGTGTCATGCCAACAACTGGTTTTTAAATAAACGTGTTTAGTGCCGATGCAAAGACCCTATAAGTGAATCAATATTAACGCCAAAATATGCAATCTTTAATGAACTGACAACAGTATCGTAACTATATCCCTTCTTAATAAGTCTATTTAAAGGTTTTGTTAGCTTCAGAGGTGAATACTGACATTTTTGAGCTTTATAAAGAATATTTCCATAAAAAATTGGATGTGAAATACCTGAACGTATAAGAAGTCTGCATGTTGAGCTATATATTTACGAATAATGTCCTTATACCGATGATAAAATTTAGTAAATGTTTTGACTAGTTTGTGATATCGAAAACCCTGGTGTAATAATTTTTCAGTAATACATAAATTTCTCTCGTTAAAATCTAAAACATTGTTACATACACGAGAGAATCGTACAAGTTGAGATATATAAACACCGTAAGATGGTGACAAGGGAACGTCACCATCTAAAAATGGATAATTAACGATAGGAAATGAAAAATCATCTCTTTTATCATATATTTTAGTATTAAGCTTTCCGTTAATGATATAGATATCAAGATCGAGGAAAGGGCAGTGGTCATTGTTAGTATTAGCTTTATTTAAAGTAAGTTCAACAGGATAAATTTCTTTAGTATACATACTGAAGTCGTCATTATTGAGAGCCAAAATATCATCCAAATATCTCAAAGTATTATTAAATTTGTGTATCAGATGTTGTTTCGATGGGTCTTTGCTGATTTTTGTCATAAATTGTAACTCATAGCAATACAAAAAAAGGTCCGCAATAAGTGGTGCACAGTTAGTTCCCATTGGAATTCCGATAACCTGACGATATACGGAATCTCCAAAGCGAACAAAAATGTTATCTAGTAAAAATTCAAGGGCATATATAGTATCAAAGCATGTCCAATTGACATAGTTTTTTTGTTTATTGCTACTAAAAAATGACCTAAAAGAGTTTGAACATATATATTCACATTCTGACTTTTTAAATGCCCATTTAATTAGGTGTGTGAATTTTTTCTTAATGAGAATGTGAGGCAATGTGGTATATAGGGTAGAAAAATCAAAACTTTGAACAGATTCAAAATCACCAATATATGCATGTAATTTATCAAGTACTTCCAACGAGTTCTTGACACTCCAAAAGTAATTAATTCCACTATTTTCGAAGGCCTTATTTGAACAATTTATTATCAGGTTTTTGATTGTACCAAGTGTACTGGTAAGAAGAATAGACAATTTAGTAGTGGAACAATGGCTTGAAGACGAAATGAATCTATATTTGTAAGGTGTTTTGTGTAGCTTCGGAAGCCAATACATAGTTGGGACTTTCATTGTATTTGGTTCTGCATGTAAAGCGGTAGCTAAAAGTTTATGTTTGTTACAGATGTCGTTTTCTGAAAATGGAGTCAGTTGGAATGTTGGTGAATTGGTGATTTCTTTTTTCAGAACCTCAATGTAAAATTTACGTCAAACAATAATAATATTATTAGCAGCTTTATCGGCCGGGACAAAAACAAATTCCTTGGCTAGTTCTTTTAGTTTATGTTTGATACGAGAAATAGGTTTATTGTGGTTATTGTTAAGAGTAAAATGTTCTTTAAAATGTTGAATACGTATATCAACTATGTTCATTACTGAATTAAAAAAAGAGTCCAAAGATTTTTTGTCAGCTTTTTCCCGTTTTATCCATTTCAAACAGTAAGTATGGAGTGAGTCGTGAATGATATTACGACACTCATTCCAATTAATAATTGACGGGGGACGATATTTAGGTCCTTTACTGAGGAATGATTTTAACTCTCGGTCTTGAACGATGTTAAGATCTCCTGTTATAACATGGGAAATGGGTCCATAAATGTATTCTGAATTACTGCAATTACATGAAGTAGGTGTATTTTCACTGATATTAACATCTTTACACAATTGGCTATAATTAAACACAAATTTCCGGGTAGATTTCTTGTAAATATAACAAATAAGAGGGAGCTCAGTATTATCAAAATATCCCGGAATTTGTTCTTTAACAGAATGGTCGTTAATAATACCGGCAATATTTACAAAATCAATACCTTTATTGACATACTTTATTTTAATAAACTGTTTTTTATGATCTTCAGGGCGATCAATTTTGGGAAACAGTTTAGAATAACAATATGCCATTATAATTTGAACGATTTCATACTTAGGACTGCTATATGAAATTGTGTTGCAATCCTCTAAAATTTTATATAACTTATTAACCGGTAATGAACAGAGCTTTGTTAACAGATAATGTCTGCCGTTGTTTTTTGAAATAGAAATAAGGTCCGAAATATTGGTATGATTGGTCCGAAATTTTCTTTGATTGCGATTTTTTTTACGACCATGAGAACGGTTTTTACGAACAGTTTTAGAAACTATATCCAAAATGTTAACAGAATCGGTTCTTGATATATTACCAATTCCCATGATATTATCATTAAGACCGAGAGGGTAGACTGTCTGTAATTTTTTAATCCAATTTAATTCAATTATTTTCCGTGATCGTACAAACTTTGAATGAGATTCACCAGGCTGCATATTTACTACTTCTAAAGGTTGAACTGCTAAATATTTAATAGGATGATTGTGCTTCTTAAGGTGTTGATAAATGATACTTTTGAATTTATTGGGTCTTTTAAAACGATACAGATGTTCTTGAGTGCGTTTAGATAAATATCGTCCAGTTTCACCTACGTACTGAATACCGCATCCCGGTTTGTTTCAAGTGAGTAAATAAATAATACTGTTTGTTTTTCAAGTTATATCAGTTTCAAAATTTAAAGAAAATGTGCGACCATTAAACGTGGACTTTACCGTATTGTTGGTGGAAAGACGGGGTCATGTAAGTCATTTTTTGGCATGACACTTATCGATAGAAGGGTAACCACGATTTTTAATGTTAAAAATGTTAGCGATGGTAGTATTTTTAGATAAGTGATTTTGAAGATTGAGACGTGTAGATACCCTTTGAACGAGTATAGTATTTAATATTTTTCCATTTCTAAGCTTCATAATAGTTATATTATGTTTACATTCTTTAATAGACGAGCGGTTGACACGTTGGACTTGCAATAGAGGGGATATGGGTTCGAATCTTATACTCCCTCGGTTAGATTTTTATCAAGAATTTTTCACCTATTTTGAATGATAGTTTCATTAACAGTGATATTTTAAGGAAATGTTGATCAAAGTATTTAAAATTCCCACAATATGTGCATGACGATAATTACACATGCGTATGTACATACAGGATATTGCACAACAAAGCCAGTACAGTTTAAATAGTTAAATTTTCATATTAGATATCGAGTGAGCCGTAGCGTAGTGGATATATAATGACTATATACATATAGCATTAACTTACTAATGAGCCTAAAGCATCTAGTTCTATCCTTGTCTGTTGAGTCTCGGCTCGGCAGCAGGGATACCACTTCGCCAACTCGACACTCACTCTTTTTTATTTTATTATATCAAATGTATTATTCTTTTAGCTTAGTTTTTGTGGATAATTTTGGAAATGCATAGGAAATGAACCTTTTCATTCTTGTTTCCCCTATCGGAATAAATGTTGTGCGTGTTTCATTGAAATGTTTACTTAGTATATGAATCTTTCTGTTATAGAAGTGAAAATACCTATATATATATACTATCTTTCTATATAGTGAAAAGGAAGAGCACGCCTGACGACAAAAAATAAAGTGTCCTCCGTACAATTTTTTTATCAAATTTTTTGGCAGAATTAAAATTAATTCTTTTTTCTCAGTTCTTGTATGTTTTATATTTCGGATTATTTTTTATCATGATCTTTAGTCTTAGTGTGTTGCATTATACATCATCATATATTGGATAAAGAATAAAGATACCCCTTTTTCACAGGATGGAGCTGATACAAGGCGTGCAAATTAAAGCATACGAAAAACTCGACGACTCGGCATAAATTCTTTTTAGTCTGGTCGTGTATCAATATTGTTGTTGCTGTTAACAAATACCCGAAGTTTCCCTGCTCTGCAGAGAAAAAAATAAATAATACGTCATTTCTCATATTCTCTTCATCGTACGTGTACTCATGAGTTAAACAAAATCATTGATCATGATGTATAAATAGCTTCAATTTATAAGCTTTACGTTTACATTCTTTAATAGACGAGCGGTTGACACGTTGGACTTGCAATAGAGGGGATATGGGTTCGAATCTTATACTCCCTCGGTTAGATTTTTATCAAGAATTTTTCGCCTATTTTGAATGATAGTTTCATTAACAGTGATATTTTAAGGAAATGTTGATCAAAGTATTTAAAATTCCCACAATATGTGCATGACGATAATTACACATGCGTATGTACATACAGGATATTGCACAACAAAGCCAGTACAGTTTAAATAGTTAAATTTTCCTATTAGATATCGGGTGAGCCGTAGCGTAGTGGATGTATAATGACTATTTACATATAGCATTAACTTACTAATGAGCCTAAAGCATCTAGTTCTATCCTTGTCTGTTGAGTCTCGGCTCGGCAGCAGGGATACCACTTCGCCAACTCGACACTCACTCTTTTTTATTTTATTATATCAAATGTATTATTCTTTTAGCTTAGTTTTTGTGGATAATTTTGGAAATGCATAGGAAATGAACCTTTTCATTCTTGTTTCCCCTATCGGAATATATGTTGTGCGTGTTTCATTGAAATGTTTACTTAGTATATGAATCCTTCTGTTATAGAAGGGAAAATACCTATATATATATACTATCTATCTATATAGTGAAAAGGAAGAGCACGCCTGACGACAAAAAAATAAAGTGTCCTCCGTACAATTTTTTTTATCAAATTTTTTAGCAGAATTAAAATTAATTCTTTTTTCTCAGTTCTTGTATGTTTTATATTTCGGATTATTTTTTATCATGATCTTTAGTCTTAGTGTGTTGCATTATACATCATCATATATGGGATAAAGAATAAAGATATCCCTTTATCACAGGATGGAGCTGATACAAGGCGTGCAAATTAAAGCATACGAAAAACTCGACGACTCGGCATAAATTCTTTTTAGTCTGGTCGTGTATCAATATTGTTGTTGCTGTTAACAAATACCCGAAGTTTCCCTGCTCTGCAAAGAAAAAAATAAATAATACGTCATTTCTCATATACTCTTCATCGTACGTGTACTCATGTGTTAAACAAAATCATTGATCATGATGTATAAATAGCTTCAATTTATAAGCATTACGTTTACATTCTTTAATAGACGAGCGGTTGACACGTTGGACTTGCAATAGAGGGGATATGGGTTCGAATCTTATACTCCCTCGGTTAGATTTTTATCAAGAATTTTTCACCTATTTTGAATGATAGTTTCATTAGCAGCGATATTTTAAGGAAATGTTGATCAAAGTATTTAAAATTCCCCCATTTATGAGCATGACGATAATTACACATGCGTATGTACATACAGGATATTGCACAAAAAAGCCAGTACAGTTTAAATAGTTAAATTTTCCTTTTAGATATCGGGTGAGCCGTAGCGTAGTGGATATATAATGACTATTTACATATAGCATTAACTTACTAATGAGCCTAAAGCATCTAGTTCTATCCTTGTCTGTTGAGTCTCGGCTCGGCAGCAGGGATACCACTTCGCCAACTCGACACTCACTCTTTTTTATTTTATTATATCAAATGTATTATTCTTTTAGCTTAGTTTTTGTGGATAATTTTGGAAATGCATAGGAAATGAACCTTTTCATTCTTGTTTCCCCTATCGGAATATATGTTGTGCGTACTTCATTGAAATGTTTACTTAGAATGAGTCCTTCTGTTATAGAAGGGAAAATACCTATATATATATATACTATCTATCTATATAGTGAAAAGGAAGAGCACGCCTGACGACAAAAAAATAAAGTGTCCTCCGTACAATTTGTTTTATCAAATTTTTTAGCAGAATTAAAATTAATTCTTTTTTCTCAGTTCTTGTATGTTTTATATTTCGGATTATTTTTTATCATGATCTTTAGTCTTAGTGTGTTGCATTATACATCATCATGTATGGGATAAAGAATAAAGATACCCCTTTTTCACAGGATGGAGCTGATACAAGGCGTGCAAAAGCATACGAAAAACTCGACGACTCGGCATAAATTCTTTTTAGTCTGGTCGTGTATCAATATTGTTGTTGATGTTAACAAATACCCGAAGTTTCCCTGCTTTGCAAAGAAAAAAATAAATAATACGTCATTTCTCATATTCTCTTCATCGTACGTGTACTCATGTGTTAAACAAAATCATTGATCATGATGTATAAATAGCTTCAATTTATAAGCTTTACGTTTACATTCTTTAATAGACGAGCGGTTGACACGTTGGACTTGCAATAGAGGGGATATGGGTTCGAATCTTATACTCCCTCGGTTATATTTTTATCAAGAATTTTTCACCTATTTTGAATGATAGTTTCATTAACAGCGATATTTTAAGGAAATGTTGATCAAAGTATTTAAAATTCCCACATTTATGAGCATGACGATAATTACACATGCGTATGTACATACAGGATATTGCACAAAAAAGCCAGTACAGTTTAAATAGTTAAATTTTCCTTTTAGATATCGGGTGAGCCGTAGCGTAGTGGATATATAATGACTATTTACATATAGCATTAACTTACTAATGAGCCTAAAGCATCTAGTTCTATCCTTGTCTGTTGAGTCTCGGCTCGGCAGCAGGGATACCACTTCGCCAACTCGACACTCACTCTTTTTTATTTTATTATATCAAATGTATTATTCTTTTAGCTTAGTTTTTGTGGATAATTTTGGAAATGCATAGGAAATGAACCTTTTCATTCTTGTTTCCCATATCGGAATAAATGTTGTGCGTGTTTCATTGAAATGTTTACTTAGTATATGAATCCTTCTGTTATAGAAGTGAAAATACCTATATATATATACTATCTATCTATATAGTGAAAAGGAAGAGCACGCCTGACGACAAAAAATAAAGTGTCCTCCGTACAATTTTTGTTATCAAATTTTTTAGCAGAATTAAAATTAATTCTTTTTTCTTAGTTCTTGTATGTTTTATATTTCGGATTATTTTTTATCATGATCTTTAGTCTTAGTGTGTTGCATTATACATCATCATGTATGGGATAAAGAATAAAGATACCCCTTTTTCCACAGGATGGAGCTGATACAAAGCGTGCAAATTAAAGCATACGAAAAAACTCGACGACTCGGCATAAATTCTTTTTAATCTGGTCGTGTATCAATATTGTTGTTGCTGTTAACAAATACCCGAAGTTTCCCTGCTCTGCAAAGAAAAAAATAAATAATACGTCATTTCTCATATACTCTTCATCGTACGTGTACTCATGTGTTAAACAAAATCATTGATCATGATGTATAAATAGCTTCAATTTATAAGCATTATGTTTACATTCTTTAATAGACGAGCGGTTGACACGTTGGACTTGCAATAGAGGGGATATGGGTTCGAATCTTATACTCCCTCGGTTAGATTTTTATCAAGAATTTTTCACCTATTTTGAATGATAGTTTCATTAACAGTGATATTTTAAGGAAATGTTGATCAAAGTATTTAAAATTCCCACAATATGTGCATGACGATAATTACACATGCGTATGTACATACAGGATATTGCACAACAAAGCCAGTACAGTTTAAATAGTTAAATTTTCCTATTAGATATCGGGTGAGCCGTAGCGTAGTGGATATACAATGACTATATACATATAGCATTAACTTACTAATGAGCCTAAAGCATCTAGTTCTATCCTTATTTGTTGAGTCTCGGCTCGGCAGCAGGGATACCACTTCGCCAACTCGACACTCACTCTTTTTTATTTTATTATATCAAATCTGAGACTACTATAACACAGAGATTGGTCACTATAGATTTATCGGATTATCTGAGTCTCCGGTAGTTAGCTACGTTATTTTAACGTAGTTTCGTATTCGACCGTAGCAGACGACATATATCACCTATCACTGAGAATACTATAACAGTATCGGATATTATTATTTTTCTTTTAAAAATAATTTAAAAACAAAATTAAATTAATCAAAAAAAAAAAAGAATATAGTTTTTATCTTTCAAATGCAGTTATCTCTATTAATATTTAAATTTTTGTTTTTAATCATTAATAATTTGTTAATAGTTTGTTATTATGCGGCCACTCTTGAAAATGTGAATGTGATTAATCTTATCAATCTTACAGTTACATTGTTTTGCTACACGTCCGTTAATTGTATCTAATATACAAATATTTTACCTGTAAAGACAGGTAGTCTCAAAAGCGTGGGAGATGAATTTTGTTTCGCAGCTGGGTGCCCAAGGTACACGAGGCTCCGTTTATTGCAGTAAACTTTTATTCTATACTTGTAAGGTATTTCACTGCTGAGTGCCCAATATACATGTTTATTGTTGTAAACCTTGTCAAATATCGTCGGTGCACTTGTGATAGGATTCAGGAGGGTGTGGATGGGGTTTTATAGAATGGAGAAATAGGGGCAAAAAAGGTATAGAATGGAGAAAAATGGACCGACAAATAAAGAATAGAGAAGAGAAAATAATAAGTTATTAAGATTTAAAGAATAGAGAAAAATGGCATAGAAATTATAGGAAATAAAGAACTCCCATCCAGACCCTCATTCAGATTATCCAACGTAAATTTTTTTTTTTTTCAAAGTTTCAACCACCCCAAACCCACTTTTTTTTTAATTTTCGTCTGATAATTAGGTCAAGTTTTTGCAAACAATGTAATAAGCGGCGATCACAGAAGAGAGAAAAAATTTCATTAAAGGTAAATGAGTAATTTCCTTACGTAACAGATCAGCAAAGAGGTTATAACTGCAATGGATACATAAAGCAAACATAAGCCCTACAAATTATATATATGTTCCCAAAATATCGCTGGCATTTTCATTTTTCAATTCACAATGTCCAGTAACATTGATTTTTTATCTTGGGATGATAGTGATCTCAATCTTGATCTTTTACGTGGTGAATATACTGCATCAGATTTTGAATCTGAGGATGACTATACGTCCCTGCTGCAAAGACTGCAAAAACTACAAAAACTCCAAAAGAAGCATCAACCGCAAGTACATGTAAATCAGAACGAAGAAGCTTCAAAATTATGTGACTGAATAATCAAATTATCTCTATGTTAACATAAATAGAACCACATTAGGGTAATTTACGATGACATTTTTTCAACACCAGAAATATGTGCCCTCTTTCAAAATCCCAGACAAGAAATTTTGTGCTTCAATACAGAGCCGTAAAGTTTTTGAAAATTTGAATATTGTCTATTGTTAAAGTGTCGTATGTTTTAGTTATATCGCTATGCTTTTTGTAACCCTAATAATTGAGCAACTAAGATGAAAAGAGTTGTGATTTGCTTTAGTTTTTTTAGCCACAGCAATATAAATGTGCTTGTTCAATGTTTGGTGACATACCATGTTAATTGTTGTCTGCATGATGCTTTGTAAAAAGGTTTCCTATAACATTTTTTTGTTGGGTAACTGCTGACAGTTTACCATGTGAAAATTCTGAGAAGCCAAAAATAATGCGAAATGTATAAATAAGTAGCAATGTCAGATCTAAACAAGAATGTTAAATATGATAGCATATATTGATATCACCTTTCTGTAAATTCAACTTCGATTCACAACTGCTTGTCAGTGGCAAATATTTCATGTACAGTCAGCCTGATTAAACCGAAATGAACTATTTTCAAATTATGTTTAAAGTTTGTTTTTATGTTATGTCGTTACACCAATGTCCCATGCTAGTGGTGGTGATGAGCGCCTAAAAATATTTAACATTGTCATTCTTTATGTGCCCGTCTCAAGTCAGGAGCCTGTAATTCAGTGGTTGCTGTTGGTTCATGTCCGTCATATTTGAATTTTCGTAAATTGCTTTGTTATTGTAGACACTTCGTTTTCTCTAGTGAATTGTTATATATTTTCCATGTCGGGGACTTTTGAAGCTGACTGCACGTTATAGGTTTTCTCATTGTTGAAGGTAATTACGGTGCATTCCAATAACTTACATCCACTTCATTTGGACTAAAGGAGTTGTCTGATGATCATTAGCAAAAATATATAAAAATCTCCTTTAAGTTTGCTTCAAGTGGCTATTCCTTTAATATATAAAGATGTGCGGTTACTTGTTTTTTTTTCTTTCATTGAACTGTTATCCAAACTGAGCATGTTACACAATGTAGTGAATTTCTGCATTCCTGTCTTTGTTTTAATGTATATAATAATAAAAATGTATATTCAAAGACTTAAATATTTATTTCTCCATGTAAGACAAGCATGACAAATTCAATGAAATTAAAAAAAATACTAAAAAAAGTCATTTTCTCCTGTAGTACTTCTCCCTTCTTCTAATGCGTGATTTCTTTCTGGGGGGTATTCCTACAATAAAGAATATATTATAAATAAAAAGAAATAATGTTTGTCAAGTTTATAGCATAGGCAATTCATTAATTTTTAAGACAGTAATCTGAGACTTGAGACTCAGCAGTAATTGACCAATCATGTCAATATGGATCAAAATAGTTAAACTGATAAAGGATGCAGACCAAAGGTGCATGTACTTTTTACATCATGTTTGGGTCAATTATTTAAAAAAAATACGTCTATTTAAGAACTCATGATGTACTGGTATTTCACATGGTGACACATTTTCATTGCATAATATTATTATACTAGCATGTATAGACTGCATATATATTATCAAGGGAACCAAATATAAATCTAAATTTCTTTCACTAACAATACAAATTCACCTATCATACCTCATGTTGTGTGTGTGCAACTTGTCTCGTGTGTTTCTCAGTTCTGCAGCGGGAACTTACTGATACAGAAAAATTGGAATTTCATATAATTACAAATTTTACATCATTACATCGGTTAATTACTAAGGCTTGCACATACATTATCCGGAAAACAGATTGTTCATCTGAATGTAAGTTATGGGTGAGTTGCTCATTGACCCTGTCCCACTGACTGGTAATAACTCGAGATTACTTTCCGGTTTAATCGGTAAATTCAAGTCTATAACTGCACTTATTTTATTTAAAGTGCTTATAAACCAACATTTATGAACATGTCAAATCTTATATTCACACTTACCGGAACATAACACTCTTTATAAATCCACATTTGTTAATTATTATTTTCTCTTTCGCTGTCAAAAATGGCGGTCGAATCCTTCTTGTCAATCATTAGTTTAAACATATTTTATTGGACAAAAATGCCGAGTCACGTGATCGAAGACTTACAATTAATTACTATTTGACTGGTCAGTACGGGAAGTGACCAATCTCTGTGTTATAGTAGTCTCAGATCAAATGTATTATTCTTTTGGCTTAGTTTTTGTGGATAATTTTGGAAATGCATAGGAAATGAACCTTTTCATTCTTGTTTCCCCTATCGGAATAAATGTTGTGCGTGTTTCATTGAAATGTTTACTTAGTATATGAATCCTTCTGTTATAGAAGTGAAAATACCTATATACATATACTATCTTTCTATATAGTGAAAAGGAAGAGCACGCCTGAAGACAAAAAATAAAGTGTCCTCCGTACAATTTTTTTTTATCAAATTTTTTAGCAGAATTAAAATTAATTCTTTTTTCTCAGTTCTTGTATCAAGAATTTTTCACCTATTTTGAATGATAGTTTCATTAACAGTGATATTTTAAGGAAATGTTGATCAAAGTATTTAAAATTCCCACAATATGTGCATGACGATAATTACACATGCGTATGTACATACAGGATATTGCACAACAAAGCCAGTACAGTTTAAATAGTTAAATTTTCCTATTAGATATCGGGTGAGCCGTAGCGTAGTGGATATACAATGACTATATACATATAGCATTAACTTACTAATGAGCCTAAAGCATCTAGTTCTATCCTTGTCTGTTGAGTCTCGGCTCGGCAGCAGGGATACCACTTCGCCAACTCGACACTCACTCTTTTTTATTTTATTATATCAAATGTATTATTCTTTTAGCTTAGTTTTTGTGGATAATTTTGGAAATGCATAGGAAATGAACCTTTTCATTCTTGTTTCCCCTATCGGAATAAATGTTGTGCGTGTTTCATTGAAATGTTTACTTAGTATATGAATCCTTCTGTTATAGAAGTGAAAATACCTATATATATATACTATCTTTCTATATAGTGAAAAGGAAGAGCACGCCTGAAGACAAAAAATAAAGTGTCCTCCGTACAATTTTTTTTAATCAAATTTTTTAGCAGAATTAAAATTAATTCTTTTTTCTCAGTTCTTGTATGTTTTATATTACGGATTATTTTTTATCATGATCTTTAGTCTTAGTGTGTTGCATTATACATCATCATATATGGGATAAAGAATAAAGATACCCCTTTTTCACAGGATGGAGCTGATACAAGGCGTGCAAAAGCATACGAAAAACTCGACGACTCGGCATAAATTCTTTTTAGTCTGGTCGTGTATCAATATTGTTGTTGCTGTTAACAAATACCCGAAGTTTCCCTGCTCTGCAGAGAAAAAAATAAATAATACGTCATTTCTCATATACTCTTCATCGTACGTGTACTCATGTGTTAAACAAAATCATTGATCATGATGTATAAATAGCTTCAATTTATAAGCATTATGTTTACATTCTTTAATAGACGAGCGGTTGACACGTTGGACTTGCAATAGAGGGGATATGGGTTCGAATCTTATACTCCCTCGGTTAGATTTTTATCAAGAATTTTTCACCTATTTTGAATGATAGTTTCATTAACAGTGATATTTTAAGGAAATGTTGATCAAAGTATTTAAAATTCCCACAATATGTGCATGACGATAATTACACATGCGTATGTACATACAGGATATTGCACAACAAAGCCAGTACAGTTTAAATAGTTAAATTTTCCTATTAGATATCGGGTGAGCCGTAGCGTAGTGGATATACAATGACTATATACATATAGCATTAACTTACTAATGAGCCTAAAGCATCTAGTTCTATCCTTGTCTGTTGAGTCTCGGCTCGGCAGCAGGGATACCACTTCGCCAACTCGACACTCACTCTTTTTTATTTTATTATATCAAATGTATTATTCTTTTAGCTTAGTTTTTTGGATAATTTTGGAAATGCATAAGAAATGAACCTTTTCATTCTTGTTTCCCCTATCGGAATAAATGTTGTGCGTGTTTCATTGAAATGTTTACTTAGTATATGAATCCTTCTGTTATAGAAGTGAAAATACCTATATATATATACTATCTTTCTATATAGTGAAAAGGAAGAGCACGCCTGAAGACAAAAAATAAAGTGTCCTCCGTACAATTTTTTTTTAATCAAATTTTTTAGCAGAATTAAAATTAATACTTTTTTCTCAGTTCTTGTATGTTTTATATTACGGATTATTTTTTATCATGATCTTTAGTCTTAGTGTGTTGCATTATACATCATCATATATGGGATAAAGAATAAAGATACCCCTTTTTCACAGGATGGAGCTGATACAAGGCGTGCAAAAGCATACGAAAAACTCGACGACTCGGCATAAATTCTTTTTAGTCTGGCCGTGTATCAATATTGTTGTTGCTGTTAACAAATACCCGAAGTTTCCCTGCTCTGCAGAGAAAAAAATAAATAATACGTCATTTCTCATATACTCTTCATCGTACGTGTACTCATGTGTTAAACAAAATCATTGATCATGATGTATAAATAGCTTCAATTTATAAGCATTATGTTTACATTCTTTAATAGACGAGCGGTTGACACGTTGGACTTGCAATAGAGGGGATATTGGTTCGAATCTTATACTCCCTCGGTTAGATTTTTATCAAGAACTTTTCACCTATTTTGAATGATAGTTTCATTAACAGTGATATTTTAAGGAAATGTTGATCAAAGTATTTAAAATTCCCACAATATGTGCATGACGATAATTACACATGCGTATGTACATACAGGATATTGCACAACAAAGCCAGTACAGTTTAAATAGTTAAATTTTCCTATTAGATATCGGGTGAGCCGTAGCGTAGTGGATATACAATGACTATATACATATAGCATTAACTTACTAATGAGCCTAAAGCATCTAGTTCTATCCTTGTCTGTTGAGTCTCGGCTCGGCAGCAGGGATACCACTTCGCCAACTCGACACTCACTCTTTTTTATTTTATTATATCAAATGTATTATTCTTTTAGCTTAGTTTTTGTGGATAATTTTGGAAATGCATAGGAAATGAACCTTTTCATTCTTGTTTCCCCTATCGGAATAAATGTTGTGCGTGTTTCATTGAAATGTTTACTTAGTATATGAATCCTTCTGTTATAGAAGTGAAAATACCTATATATATATTCTATCTTTCTATATAGTGAAAAGGAAGAGCACGCCTGAAGACAAAAAATAAAGTGTCCTCCGTACAATTTTTTTTAATCAAATTTTTTAGCAGAATTAAAATTAATTCTTTTTTCTCAGTTCTTGTATGTTTTATATTACGGATTATTTTTTATCATGATCTTTAGTCTTAGTGTGTTGCATTATACATCATCATATATGGGATAAAGAATAAAGATACCCCTTTTTCACAGGATGGAGCTGATACAAGGCGTGCAAAAGCATACGAAAAACTCGACGACTCGGCATAAATTCTTTTTAGTCTGGCCGTGTATCAATATTGTTGTTGCTGTTAACAAATACCCGAAGTTTCCCTGCTCTGCAGAGAAAAAAATAAATAATACGTCATTTCTCATATACTCTTCATCGTACGTGTACTCATGTGTTAAACAAAATCATTGATCATGATGTATAAATAGCTTCAATTTATAAGCATTATGTTTACATTCTTTAATAGACGAGCGGTTGACACGTTGGACTTGCAATAGAGGGGATATTGGTTCGAATCTTATACTCCCTCGGTTACATTTTTATCAAGAACTTTTCTCCTATTTTGAATGATAGTTTCATTAACAGTGATATTTTAAGGAAATGTTGATCAAAGTATTTAAAATTCCCACAATATGTGCATGACGATAATTACACATGCGTATGTACATACAGGATATTGCACAACAAAGCCAGTACAGTTTAAATAGTTAAATTTTCCTATTAGATATCGGGTGAGCCGTAGCGTAGTGGATATACAATGACTATATACATATAGCATTAGCTTACTAATGAGCCTAAAGCATCTAGTTCTATCCTTGTCTGTTGAGTCTCGGCTCGGCAGCAGGGATACCACTTCGCCAACTCGACACTCACTCTTTTTTTATTTTATTATATCAAATGTATTATTCTTTTAGTTTAGTTTTTTGGATAATTTTGGAAATGCATAGGAAATGAACCTTTTCATTCTTGTTTCCCCTATCGGAATAAATGTTGTGCGTGTTTCATTGAAATGTTTACTTAGTATATGAATCCTTCTGTTATAGAAGTGAAAATACCTATATATATATACTATCTTTCTATATAGTGAAAAGGAAGAGCACGCCTGAAGACAAAAAATAAAGTGTCCTCCGTACAATTTTTTTTAATCAAATTTTTTAGCAGAATTAAAATTAATTCTTTTTTCTCAGTTCTTGTATGTTTTATATTACGGATTATTTTTTATCATGATCTTTAGTCTTAGTGTGTTGCATTATACATCATCATATATGGGATGAAGAATAAAGATACCCCTTTTTCACAGGATGGAGCTGATACAAGGCGTGCAAAAGCATACGAAAAACTCGACGACTCGGCATAAATTCTTTTTAGTCTGGCCGTGTATCAATATTGTTGTTGCTGTTAACAAATACCCGAAGTTTCCCTGCTCTGCAGAGAAAAAAATAAATAATACGTCATTTCTCATATACTCTTCATTGTACGTGTACTCATGTGTTAAACAAAATCATTGATCATGATGTATAAATAGCTTCAATTTATAAGCATTATGTTTACATTCTTTAATAGACGAGCGGTTGACACGTTGGACTTGCAATAGAGGGGATATTGGTTCGAATCTTATACTCCCTCGGTTAGATTTTTATCAAGAACTTTTCACCTATTTTGAATGATAGTTTCATTAACAGTGATATTTTAAGGAAATGTTGATCAAAGTATTTAAAATTCCCACAATATGTGCATGACGATAATTACACATGCGTATGTACATACAGGATATTGCACAACAAAGCCAGTACAGTTTAAATAGTTAAATTTTCCTATTAGATATCGGGTGAGCCGTAGCGTAGTGGATATACAATGACTATATACATATAGCATTAACTTACTAATGAGCCTAAAGCATCTAGTTCTATCCTTGTCTGTTGAGTCTCGGCTCGGCAGCAGGGATACCACTTCGCCAACTCGACACTCACTCTTTTTTATTTTATTATATCAAATGTATTATTCTTTTAGCTTAGTTTTTGTGGATAATTTTGGAAATGCATAGGAAATGAACCTTTTCATTCTTGTTTCCCCTATCGGAATAAATGTTGTGCGTGTTTCATTGAAATGTTTACTTAGTATATGAATCCTTCTGTTATAGAAGTGAAAATACCTATATATATATACTATCTTTCTATATAGTGAAAAGGAAGAGCACGCCTGAAGACAAAAAATAAAGTGTCCTCCGTACAATTTTTTTTAATCAAATTTTTTAGCAGAATTAAAATTAATTCTTTTTTCTCAGTTCTTGTATGTTTTATATTACGGATTATTTTTTATCATGATCTTTAGTCTTAGTATGTTGCATTATACATCATCATATATGGGATAAAGAATAAAGATACCCCTTTTTCACAGGATGGAGCTGATACAAGGCGTGCAAAAGCATACGAAAAACTCGACGACTCGGCATAAATTCTTTTTAGTCTGGCCGTGTATCAATATTGTTGTTGCTGTTAACAAATACCCGAAGTTTCCCTGCTCTGCAGAGAAAAAAATAAATAATACGTCATTTCTCATATACTCTTCATCGTACGTGTACTCATGTGTTAAACAAAATCATTGATCATGATGTATAAATAGCTTCAATTTATAAGCATTATGTTTACATTCTTTAATAGACGAGCGGTTGACACGTTGGACTTGCAATAGAGGGGATATTGGTTCGAATCTTATACTCCCTCGGTTAGATTTTTATCAAGAACTTTTCACCTATTTTGAATGATAGTTTCATTAACAGTGATATTTTAAGGAAATGTTGATCAAAGTATTTAAAATTCCCACAATATGTGCATGACGATAATTACACATGCGTATGTACATACAGGATATTGCACAACAAAGCCAGTACAGTTTAAATAGTTAAATTTTCCTATTAGATATCGGGTGAGCCGTAGCGTAGTGGATATACAATGACTATATACATATAGCATTAACTTACTAATGAGCCTAAAGCATCTAGTTCTATCCTTGTCTGTTGAGTCTCGGCTCGGCAGCAGGGATACCACTTCGCCAACTCGACACTCACTCTTTTTTATTTTATTATATCAAATGTATTATTCTTTTAGCTTAGTTTTTGTGGATAATATTGGAAATGCATAGGAAATGAACCTTTTCATTCTTGTTTCCCCTATCGGAATAAATGTTGTGCGTGTTTCATTGAAATGTTTACTTAGTATATGAATCCTTCTGTTATAGAAGTGAAAATACCTATATATATATACTATCTTTCTATATAGTGAAAAGGAAGAGCACGCCTGAAGACAAAAAATAAAGTGTCCTCCGTACAATTTTTTTTAATCAAATTTTTTAGCAGAATTAAAATTAATTCTTTTTTCTCAGTTCTTGTATGTTTTATATTACGGATTATTTTTTATCATGATCTTTAGTCTTAGTGTGTTGCATTATACATCATCATATATGGAATAAAGAATAAAGATACCCCTTTTTCACAGGATGGAGCTGATACAAGGCGTGCAAAAGCATACGAAAAACTCGACGACTCGGCATAAATTCTTTTTAGTCTGGCCGTGTATCAATATTGTTGTTGCTGTTAACAAATACCCGAAGTTTCCCTGCTCTGCAGAGAAAAAAATAAATAATACGTCATTTCTCATATACTCTTCATCGTACGTGTACTCATGTGTTAAACAAAATCATTGATCATGATGTATAAATAGCTTCAATTTATAAGCATTATGTTTACATTCTTTAATAGACGAGCGGTTGACACGTTGGACTTGCAATAGAGGGGATATTGGTTCGAATCTTATACTCCCTCGGTTAGATTTTTATCAAGAACTTTTCACCTATTTTGAATGATAGTTTCATTAACAGTGATATTTTAAGGAAATGTTGATCAAAGTATTTAAAATTCCCACAATATGTGCATGACGATAATTACACATGCGTATGTACATACAGGATATTGCACAACAAAGCCAGTACAGTTTAAATAGTTAAATTTTCCTATTAGATATCGGGTGAGCCGTAGCGTAGTGGATATACAATGACTATATACATATAGCATTAACTTACTAATGAGCCTAAAGCATCTAGTTCTATCCTTGTCTGTTGAGTCTCGGCTCGGCAGCAGGGATACCACTTCGCCAACTCGACACTCACTCTTTTTTATTTTATTATATCAAATGTATTATTCTTTTAGCTTAGTTTTTGTGGATAATTTTGGAAATGCATAGGAAATGAACCTTTTCATTCTTGTTTCCCCTATCGGAATAAATGTTGTGCGTGTTTCATTGAAATGTTTACTTAGTATATGAATCCTTCTGTTATAGAAGTGAAAATACCTATATATATATACTATCTTTCTATATAGTGAAAAGGAAGAGCACGCCTGAAGACAAAAAATAAAGTGTCCTCCGTACAATTGTTTTTAATCAAATTTTTTAGCAGAATTAAAATTAATTCTTTTTTCTCAGTTCTTGTATGTTTTATATTACGGATTATTTTTTATCATGATCTTTAGTCTTAGTGTGTTGCATTATACATCATCATATATGGGATAAAGAATAAAGATACCCCTTTTTCACAGGATGGAGCTGATACAAGGCGTGCAAAAGCATACGAAAAACTCGACGACTCGGCATAAATTCTTTTTAGTCTGGTCGTGTATCAATATTGTTGTTGCTGTTAACAAATACCCGAAGTTTCCCTGCTCTGCAGAGAAAAAAATAAATAATACGTCATTTCTCATATACTCTTCATCGTACGTGTACTCATGTGTTAAACAAAATCATTGATCATGATGTATAAATAGCTTCAATTTATAAGCATTATGTTTACATTCTTTAATAGACGAGCGGTTGACACGTTGGACTTGCAATAGAGGGGATATGGGTTCGAATCTTATACTCCCTCGGTTAGATTTTTATCAAGAATTTTTCACCTATTTTGAATGATAGTTTCATTAACAGTGATATTTTAAGGAAATGTTGATCAAAGTATTTAAAATTCCCACAATATGTGCATGACGATAATTACACATGCGTATGTACATACAGGATATTGCACAACAAAGCCAGTACAGTTTAAATAGTTAAATTTTCCTATTAGATATCGGGTGAGCCGTAGCGTAGTGGATATACAATGACTATATACATATAGCATTAACTTACTAATGAGCCTAAAGCATCTAGTTCTATCCTTGTCTGTTGAGTCTCGGCTCGGCAGCAGGGATACCACTTCGCCAACTCGACACTCACTCTTTTTTATTTTATTATATCAAAAATATTGTATCAAAAAAATACAGTTTAAATAGTTAAATTTTCCTATTAGATATCGGGTGAGCCGTAGCGTAGTGGATATACAATGACTATATACATATAGCATTAACTTACTAATGAGCCTAAAGCATCTAGTTCTATCCTTGTCTGTTGAGTCTCGGCTCGGCAGCAGGGATACCACTTCGCCAACTCGACACTCACTCTTTTTTATTTTATTATATCAAATGTATTATTCTTTTAGCTTAGTTTTTGTGGATAATTTTGGAAATGCATAGGAAATGAACCTTTTCATTCTTGTTTCCCCTATCGGAATAAATGTTGTGCGTGTTTCATTGAAATGTTTACTTAGTATATGAATCCTTCTGTTATAGAAGTGAAAATACCTATATATATATACTATCTTTCTATATAGTGAAAAGGAAGAGCACGCCTGAAGACAAAAAATAAAGTGTCCTCCGTACAATTTTTTTTAATCAAATTTTTTAGCAGAATTAAAATTAATTCTTTTTTCTCAGTTCTTGTATGTTTTATATTACGGATTATTTTTTATCATGATCTTTAGTCTTAGTGTGTTGCATTATACATCATCATATATGGGTTAAGAATAAAGATACCCCTTTTTCACAGGATGGAGCTGATACAAGGCGTGCAAAAGCATACGAAAAACTCGACGACTCGGCATAAATTCTTTTTAGTCTGGTCGTGTATCAATATTGTTGTTGCTGTTAACAAATACCCGAAGTTTCCCTGCTCTGCAGAGAAAAAAATAAATAATACGTCATTTCTCATATACTCTTCATCGTACGTGTACTCATGTGTTAAACAAAATCATTGATCATGATGTATAAATAGCTTCAATTTATAAGCATTATGTTTACATTCTTTAATAGACGAGCGGTTGACACGTTGGACTTGTGGATGGTTCGAACGCACCGGAAGGTCAACATGTAGTGTTTATAGGACTCTATAAATTTTCCGAAATTGGTGAGTTTGGATGAATGTTTTCCACTCGAATTGTTGTACATAGTATTTATTAATGTGAAAAGTTCATTTTTGACTGTATTTTGACTTATATGAGTACCCTTATTCCTGTTTATCGGCAAACAGGATAAGGGGGAGGGGATCCAGTGTGAAGGGGACAGTAACGTGTCTTACTTCGTTGTTTTAAATTATTTTGTTTTGCGTTCGGAAAAATGGATAAGGTGACTAACAAACATTTTCGATCTCAAAATCGACAGAAACAAAACTATGTTGTTGGAGATAAATCGTACTCAAGGGATTGTACTATCAGGATCGAACGATTAAATACAAATGTTATTAAAGAGAGAATAATTATTGAAGAAGTTGAGACTATCACAGGACTAAATACTGTTTTAGCTGTGGTTCAGCATGATGCATCTTTGTACGATGTAACTATGGATAGTAAACAGAATGCTTTAAAGTTGTTGGGTGGTATATCTATTGGAAGCCGGGAATATTCAGTAAGCTTAATGCATTCTGATATTACTGTTGTGTCTGTAATGAAACTGCCGTCATATGTTCCAGATGAAGATATTCGAATTAAACTAGCTATTAAAGGAGTTAATGTCGTGTCTCCTATATATAGAAGAACGGTTCCAGGTACGCAAGTTGCGGACGGTACCAGGTTCATGCGATGCAAGTTCCCTCCGGGATTAGTAGCTCTACCTTGGACAATACCGTTCAAAATAGGATCTGAAACGAAATATTTCAGACTGAAACATAATAACCAAACAAAAGTATGTTCGGAATGCTTGTCGCCGGATCACATGAAAAATAATTGTCCTCATTTTGAATGCCATGGCTGTGGTGAGGTAGGACATCCAAAGAGGTATTGCAAAGCAACTAAATGCAAGTCGTGTAGCAATTCACCATTATTGTGTGTTTGTACTCGGGGTACTTTTGGAAGGAACAATAGGACACCTGATGCGTCAAAGAATTGTAAGGAATGTGGAAAATTCTTTTGTATGTGCAAATGTAGTATTTGTGGCAATAAGGTTTGCACCTGTGTTTGTTTAAAGTGTGAACAATATCCGTGTATATGTAGTTGTATGTACTGCCATGAGGAATCATGTGTGTGCCCCTGTCAAGACTGTGATAGGCAACCCTGTGAATGTAAATGTGATATTTGTTCGGAATTATTGAAGAACTGTACCTGTATGGATCAAAATATTGATGAAGATAAAGATAAGGATGATGACAGTGAGGTAGTTATACAATTTAAGGATGATGATGTAGAAAGTAGTGAAAATATAATTGATGATGAACAAACAGAGTTGAAAAAAGTAGTTGATTCCCATATGAATGTTAAAATTGTTGTAGCAGAGGTCCATGCCAATCGTAGTGGCATACAGGAGGACAGCAGGAAACGGAAATTAGACAGGGATGATCAAATATTTGATGATGGTGATGATGGTGATGATGATATTAATGTAATTGAACAGGCTCAAGATAAAAACAAAAGAGCAGACAGTGATTCTGATGAGGTTGTTAAAAAGAAAAAAAATGAAGAGTGCTCTCCTGTTGACATTATTGTTACAGAAGAGTGTAATGTGGAGATGGCAACAGAGGAGCACACGATAGATATGGATGATGAATATAGCACCTGTGATGATGACGAAGAAGTCAATGTTGAAGGTGCAAGTAATAATAAGGAATCATTTGTCTGTTCTGATGTAGAGTTAAATACAGATTGTAAAATTATTGATAGCGGGATGAACAAATGTATTAGTATCAAAATGTTAAAAAAAATCAGAAAAAAAGAAAAGAAAAAAGAAAGGAGAAATAAACTAAAAATTGCTCCAAATCTGAATAGTCAAACTGTTAGAAATTTGTCAAAAAATACAAAAAGTAAAAATGGATAGATATATATGTCATTGTTTAATATTTTTTGTAATGGTTGTTATATGTAGTTTGAATTGTAATGGTATGAGAAATGTTGTAAATTTACAAAGATTTCTAAGTACTGTACAAGACAGAAAATTTGGTATTGTGTTACTTCAAGAAACATTTTGGGATGATAATTTTATTAAAGGTGTAAAACATATGTATGAAGGTGATATTTATTATAGTAATGGTATGGATGGCAGACAGGGTGTGGCTGTTCTAGCTAGCAATTATTATAAAGATAAAATAAAATGTATTTATAAAGATGATCAAGGTAGATTTATTCATGTGACTTATTATGAGAATGATACATTGGTAAACTTTATTTCTTTGTATGCACCTAATGTAGTTTCTGATAGATGTAATTTCTATGATTTTGTGATAGATTATACTAAAGATTTAGATAATTTGTTTATTGGAGGTGATTTTAATACCTCTTTGTCTGTGTTAGACAGAGGAAGTAAAACTTGTCATATAAATGATGAACCTTATAGAAAACTGACTAAATTGATGGATGATAATAATGTATATGATATATGGAGGGCTAGAAACCCAGATTGTCGAATATTTTCCTGGAAAAGAATTTCAGAGGGTAAACTACAACAAAGTAGAATAGATTATTTTCTTGTTAGTAGGAATATGTCATCTTTTGTACAAAGTTTGTATTATAATGTTACTAGTATGAGTGACCACTCTTTTGTTATTATGCATTTAAATTGTACATGTATTGAAAGAGGTCCTGGACTCTGGATTTTGAATAATACATTGTTGTTTAACGAAGAATATGTACAAAGAGTTAAAGATATTATATCACAAGAAAAAGAAAGTGAATTATTTCATAGAGATTTTTTAGTTTGGTGGGATAACTTAAAGTATAGAATTAAAAGATATTCTCAGATATTGTCATCTGATTTAGCTAAACAAAACAAGAAAGAGTATTTTAGATTAGAAAGGCAAATCAATAATCTTTGTGAAAAGGCAGCTAGTGGTATTGTAATTGATATTGCCAAATTAGAAAGTCTTAAATTAGAACTGTCAAATTTAGAAATTGAAAAGTGTAAAGGAGCAGTATTGAGAGCTAAAGCTGTATGGGCTGTGGAGTCTGATAAAAATACAAAATACTTTCTAAATTTAGAAAAGTATAAACAAGAGAGTAATGCTATAAAAGAATTGTTGAATGATAATGGTGATACTGTGTCAGATACTGATGGTATTTTAGAATTACAACATAGTTTTTTAGTGATTTATATTCATGTGTAACTACTGATGAAAATAAGATGTCAGAATTGTTAAATTTTGTTACAAAAACAGTAAATGATGATGATAACAATATATGTAATGATGATGTAACAGAAGATGAATTGTGTAAAGCTATTAATCAATTGTCTAAAAATAAAAGTCCAGGTTCAGACGGACTTACTGTAGAGTTTTATTGTAAATTTTATTCTGAATTAAAATATGTGTTATTGAAATTGTTTGATGTTATTGAAGAGGAAGGTATTTTAAGTAGATCAATGAAATGTGGAATTATAAGTCTGGTTTATAAGAAAAAAGGTGAAAGGAATTTTTTGAAAAATTATAGGCCAATATCTTTATTGCAAGTAGATTATAAAATTTTAGCAAGAATTATGTCAAATAGATTAAAAACTGTATTACCGAAGATAATTTCTGAAGATCAAACTTGTTGTATTATGGGAAGAGATATCTCAAATAATATTTCAAATGTTAGAGATATTGTGGAACTTGTTGAAAGAGATGATCTTGAGGGATATTTTTTAAAATTAGATCAAGCAAATGCTTTTGATAGAGTTAGTCATACTTATCTGTTAGAAGTATTGAAGAAATTTGGTTTTGGTGAGAGATTTGTGAAATGGATTAGTATATTTTATAATGGTATAAATAGTGCAGTCAAATGTAATGGCTTTTTAACAAAGTATTTTGTCATAAAGAATGGTATTAGGCAAGGTTGTCCAATTAGTGCCTTATTATATGTACTTATTGCAGAACCACTGCACTGTAAAATTGTACAAAATGTAAATATAAAGGGAATTAATATCCCAAAAAGTAACAAGATTGGTTTGATTTATCAACATGCTGATGATACAACTTTGTCTTTATGTAATAAGGAATCAATTCCTGAAGTATTTAAGGAATTCGATTTGTATAGCAAAGCAACAGGTGCCAGAATAAACAGACAAAAATCAGAGATATTATGTTTAGGTACCGGTACATTATCTGTATTAGAAAAAGATCACATTGGTCTAAAAGTTTGTGAAGATTATTTTCAACTGTTGGGAGTTTTTATTGGAAAAAATAGAAAAATGTGTGATGAAATGAATTGGAAAAATAAAATAGTTAAGATAAAAACCCTTCTCAACATATGGTTATTGAGAAGACTTACTATACATGGCAGGGTTAGTGTTATAAATTCACTGATGTTATCTAGATTCTGGTATGCATTGTTTGTTACTGCATTACCTGAATGGGCTTATATAGAGATAAAAAGAGTTTGTCTTAATTTTGTATGGAAAAATAGATGTCATTTAGTAAAATATAACTGTATAGTAGATGATAAAAGTAGAGGTGGTTTAAATGTTGCTGATATCAAATGTAAAATATATGCTTTTAGGCTAAAATTTCTAGGCAGATTGTTAAATGATGAATATGAAGTATTATGGAAATACACATTTAAGTATTTTGTATCTTCAATTTATGATATGAAACTTTGTCTTAATGTTTTTTATTCAGTGATACCTAATTGTGAATTGAAAAAACTTCCTGTTGTTTATCAAGAATTTTTTCAAGCACTGAATTGTATAAGGAAAAAAATAGAGTTTTCATTGTCTGTAGAAAATATTTATGATCAGCCTTTGTTTGTAAATCCTAATATTATAGTTAATAACAGAACAATTGTATGGCACGATTTTATAGGTGCTGGTATTGTTTGTCTTAAAGATATATGCTTTGAAGTAAAAACTGGTTTCTTGCCAGATCATGCTATAGTTGAAATGATTCAAGTTGTATATGAAGATGTTAATGTACAGTATGTAATTGATAGATATAGAAATTTGTTGAATGTTATACCTGTAGAATGGAAAAACACAGTGAACACTGATATTCACAGAATATCTATACCAAGAACAATAGACATTTCAATTATTTGTAAAAATGTGCATTATGATTTGAAACTATGTAGTACTAAAACATTATACACTATTATGTTGGAAAATATTGTTGAAGAACCTGTTGGTATTGAGTTATGGAAATCAGAATTTGATGTAAGTTCTGAAGCATTTAGTAAAATATGGACACATGTTAATATGTATTGGAAACCTTCTAACTTGGTTGAGTTAGACTTTAAGGTGTTACATAACTGTATTTTTACCAATGTAAAACTTCATAAGATAGGTTTAGGTGATGATAATATTTGTAAAGTATGTTGCAGTGAAAAGGAGGACATCCTGCATATATTTATGAATTGTGATAAGCTTCAAGATTTTCATAAATATTTATCATCTTTGTTGGTTAGAATTTTTGAAAACTGTGATTCAGATAAGATTAGTTTAGTAAGAAGTGAGGAACTATTGATTTTGGGTTTGAGATGGCATATGAAAGGTGTAAATGATACGTTTCTAAAATTTTTTATGTCTGTTGCCAGATACTGTATCTACAGAAGGAGAAACTTGTTGAATAGTGGTTATTCTAATGTAAATTTGATAAAATTATTTCAATATACATTAAAACATTATGTAACATATATGCATGTCTATCTCTGTCGATGTCATAATATGAGTCATATATTTCAAAAAAAGTTTGTATTAGATAACCCATTGTTAGAAGAAACAGACAATATTCTAGTCTTTAAACTGTAATTAGTTTATATACTTTATATTGTGTACTTTAAATGTGAATTAACAGTAGTAGATGTATTGTAAATACAAAGTTAGTATATAATGACAACAATCAAGGACAATTGATTTTATATATTGTTTTACTTGTATAATATGATGTTTGATTTTAATAAAGATAAAAAAAAAGAAACACGTTGGACTTGCAATAGAGGGGATATGGGTTCGAATCTTATACTCCCTCGGTTACATTTTTATCAAGAATTTTTCACCTATTTTGAATGATAGTTTCATTAACAGTGATATTTTAAGGAAATGTTGATCAAAATATTTAAAATTCCCACAATATGTGCATGACGATAATTACACATGCGTATGTACATACAGGATATTGCACAACAAAGCCAGTACAGTTTAAATAGTTAAATTTTCCTAATAGATATCGGGTGAGCCGTAGCGTAGTGGATATACAATGACTATATACATATAGCATTAACTTACTAATGAGCCTAAAGCATCTAGTTCTATCCTTGTCTGTTGAGTCTCGGCTCGGCAGCAGGGATACCACTTCGCCAACTCGACACTCACTCTTTTTTATTTTATTATATCAAATGTATTATTCTTTTAGCTTAGTTTTTGTGGATAATTTTGGAAATGCATAGGAAATGAACCTTTTCATTCTTGTTTCCCCTATCGGAATAAATGTTGTGCGTGTTTCATTGAAATGTTTACTTAGTATATGAATCCTTCTGTTATAGAAGTGAAAATACCTATATATATATACTATCTTTCTATATAATGAAAAGGAAGAGCACGCCTGAAGACAAAAAATAAAGTGTCCTCCGTACAATTTTTTTTAATCAAATTTTTTAGCAGAATTAAAATTAATTCTTTTTTCTCAGTTCTTGTATGTTTTATATTACGGATTATTTTCTATCATGATCTTTAGTCTTAGTGTGTTGCATTATACATCATCATATATGGGATAAAGAATAAAGATACCCCTTTTTCACAGGATGGAGCTGATACAAGGCGTGCAAAAGCATACGAAAAACTCGACGACTCGGCATAAATTCTTTTTAGTCTGGTCGTGTATCAATATTGTTGTTGCTGTTAACAAATACCCGAAGTTTCCCTGCTCTGCAGAGAAAAAAATAAATAATACGTCATTTCTCATATACTCTTCATCGTACGTGTACTCATGTGTTAAACAAAATCATTGATCAAGATGTATAAATAGCTTCAATTTATAAGCATTATGTTTACATTCTTTAATAGACGAGCGGTTGACACGTTGGACTTGCAATAGAGGGGATATGGGTTCGAATCTTATACTCCCTCGGTTAGATTTTTATCAAGAACTTTTCACCTATTTTGAATGATAGTTTCATTAACAGTGATATTTTAAGGAAATGTTGATCAAAGTATTTAAAATTCCCACAATATGTGCATGACGATAATTACACATGCGTATGTACATACAGGATATTGCACAACAAAGCCAGTACAGTTTAAATAGTTAAATTTTCCTATTAGATATCGGGTGAGCCGTAGCGTAGTGGATATATAATGACTATATACATATAGCATTAACTTACTAATGAGCCTAAAGCATCTAGTTCTATCCTTGTCTGTTGAGTCTCGGCTCGGCAGCAGGGATACCACTTCGCCAACTCGACACTCACTCTTTTTTATTTTATTATATCAAATGTATTATTCTTTTAGCTTAGTTTTTGTGGATAATTTTGGAAATGCATAGGAAATTAACCTTTTCATCCCAGCAAACACAAAAACATCTTTAAAATGTTTTTAAAATGTTGTGTCTAATGTCATCAAAATATCACAAAAAAACGTGAGAAAAACATTAAATGTATGGTAGAATATATATCGCTAAAACGTTTTCTAATATATTTTCTAAAATATGTGCATAATATAATTAAAATGCTGTAAAGAAATATCATGATAATGTGAAAAAAAAATGGCGTATAAAACATTTTGATAATCTTTTAAAAAATATTTTCTAGAAATATTTTCTGAACGTTTGAAAAACATCATGAACATCAAATAATGTTATAAAAATGTTTTTTGGATGTTTTCTTGCAAGTGAGACTGTGCCTAAAAAATGTTTTCAAAATGTTTTAAGAAGATGTTTTTGGTTGATATCTAGATCATATCAATATAAAAATTTCTGTACTTTTGATTGAGTTTCCTGCTTTTTTAAATAACAAATCATTAGTTAAATTAATTTATACACAGTGATTAATTCTATATACAAACAAGAATAAACCAGTTGTTTTGCTAAGCATATGAAATTCACAATTCAAAGTCTTTAAAAACAAGAAGTATCTACAAATTTTGACACATCCAAAATGTCAGACACAACTCATCATGGTCAAGCCACTTACCAAATATGAAGTCATTCTGTTCATCAGCATTACTAATTAAAGTAATGAAAAATTTGAGAACATTCAGCATTTTGAAATACAATGTATAAGCAAACAGGAAACAGGTGCCAGATACAAAAATGTTCAAACATCACAGTTCATCACTATCAAGCAGCTCATTAAATATGAACTCATCTTTATCAGCAGTTTTGGGAAAAACAGTGATGAAAAAATATTTTGTTGGACAAAATCCGACAAATATAGGTAGACAGACGACAGACAGTGCAAGAAAGCCCACATTCCAACCACAATGGTATAATGTTTAGTTTTTCACTCTCAACTTTTATTACCTATCTTATACACATCATGCATATGTCAACCTGAACATGCATGACATATATGCCATTGGACATTATGCAAACATTATACACATTTTTAAGTTCAAGTTACATTGACTAAAACTTGTGTCCCAAATTCAGATTTTTTAATACAACTTCTCTTTCTAAACTAAAACGCTACACTTCTAATAGGGTTACATCTTAAGTCAATAATCAACACCATTTGACATCAACTATTTGATTTATTTAAGAATACACTGAAAAAGTCAATCAATTGTCTTATTCAAAATCACTTGGAATGTCTTGTAGTGTCATATCTTTTTCTTGCTGTGCCATGCTTCTGAAAAAAAAATTAATCTTACATTCATATATAAACTTCTTGCACATTCCTTTATTATAGAACGTTTCACGTTGCCTGAAGGATATACATCCCCTTCCCTTTAAAGTTTTGAAACAAATAACGATGATAGTCTGTCGGAAGGGGACGATAAATGGCTGACCGTGTTAAGAGAGAGAGCAATATGCCACGCTGAACTTCATTTAGTTATTAAAAAAAAACCACATAAAAAACTTTAGACTAGATATGTGTCCAGTCAAGAGTCTTATTTCATTATACGCGTTGATTGTTGTCTATCATATTTTTTTTCTTTTATTGTTTTGTATAAATCAGGCTGTTGTTTTTCTTGTTTTTTTTTTTGGTTTTCATTAAATGCATTGTATCATGTAGGGGCCTTTAAAAGCTCTGCTACATAACGTCATTAAACATCTTATTGTCCTTTTTAAGTGTTAAACTCTGTAGAGTGACATAGTTTATAACTTGTCATTTGTATCTAAGGGCATATGATATAGTCCTAGAAGTATACTATAGGCACATAATAACTTATCGAAGTGTTACGCATTGTTTTCGCAATGATGATAATAATATAACTTAACTTCCGAGAAACACACAGATGTCATTAAATGAGTTGTTTATATGTATTTGAAATACTTCAAAGGAAAGCAAATATGTTGTGTATGAAAGCACACTGTAGGACTAAAAGATTGATTTAAATAAACAACTTGTTTCTATTTTGTCACAAAAAAAATAATTTATTCAAATATCCAGATATCTTTTCTGTATTGTATGCCTTTAATCTTGAATGTAATGCATTGTTTATGCTAAATATTTGAATTAAATATGGAATAACAGTAATTCTGTATGAAAATCTTACTTCAAAAAAAAATTCTCCTGAAAGGTTGTAGACATTCCAAAGAACCTGCGCCACTTCCAAACTGTAAACCTGCATATTGAACTTGTCCTTTGTGGCTTTTCTTTTAGCTCCTGTTAAAAAATAAAAGATACATTGTATGTACATTGTACATTGTGTGTATGAAGCAATAAATATAATTTTAAGCAACAGTTTATATTATCTTGCTTGTACTGAAGTCTTACATAGTCTTTGTAATGTTCATTAAGCTGTTAAGGGAAATTTAATTTACTGTTTTGCAAATACATACATACACTGATTTTACTAGAAAAAAAAATCTCCATATTCAAATGGTGCTTATATTAGTGTTATTGTAACTTGTTTGTGTGCCTCGGAAACAAGGTATTGAGTCATGCTTATTGCAATAGTTGTTGTTGGTTTAAGTCTGTGAAATTTCTTTTTCATAATGTGCATTTAATGTAGGCAGTTAGTTGTTTTGTTTCAATTGTGTTGAGAAAAATTTAACATTTGTTTGTCAAGGCTTCAAAGTGGACTATATGGCATTGGTTTTCTCAGTTTTGAAAGCCGTACACGGACCTATAATTTCTTTTATCCAAGTCATTTAAATTCTGGTGGATAGCTGTCTCATACACCTTCTCGCTATTTCAGTATTTGGAAATCTGTCCTGCTTGAACTTTTTACGTCAGCATACGTCAAACAATAATACACCTTATCGCTATTCCCGCTTGACCTGAGAATCTATCCTGCTTGAACTTTTGACGTCAAACAACAATCACTTTTCCATTGTGGCATCAGATATTTTTTATGATGACGTCAAAATTTTAAGGGAACTTGTGACAGTTGTGTGATGTCCAGTAATGGCGGACAAATAGCGATAAGGTGTATTACTTTCAATTGAGGTGTCAAATATTTTCTAATATGATGTCAACATTTTACGGGAACTTTTGTGATGTCCATGGCCAGTAATGGCGGACAAATAGCGATAAGGTGTATTGGCAATCAAACACACAAGCCACATATCCTTATAATTTTTGATATCAATGAACAAATTCATAATTGGTGTACGTAGTTGCTTGAACAGTGGCGGATTTAGGGGCCCCGACCCCCTTATGGACTACTTATAAGATAAATGTATAGACTATTTACAAGTATCACTCCAAACGTTTGCTTGCCTTGGGCAGGGGCCCCCCTTTTTTCAAACCAGATCCGCACCTCCAGAAACAGATGTAATTTGGTTCCGATTATGATTGAACACACACAATGAATGCACAAGTTTCATCTTAACAGATTAATCATTCTTACCAAGTGAGTATATATCGCGTAACAAACAATTTTCTTGGCTCTCTTTGTTGATATCCTGTCTTCGTTTCGAAATTCAAATTTCAAAATCATTTCCGGCGATAAAACAAAAGTCGATTCCGGAAAAGGTCGGTTTTCCGTAAAGCATATAAACGATACGAAAATTGAACTTACAGTACAGTTACAGTTTTCATTTCTTAATTTCTTAAATATACACGAAAGAAATGAAAAAAACATAAAAGAAAGTTGATTGTTTATTAATACATTATTGCTTAATTTAATGTTGACTCTTTTGAATTTTAATATAAGAAGGAATAAAATCTGACTTCAAGGATCTTCAAGATATCAAGTAAGGATTTCAACCATAGTATCTTGCTTGTCATGATATTGCATATGAAATGCAGTACTATATCTTATCCTGAAAAAAAAACAAGCTAATTCCACAAAACGTTGTTTGTGGGGTTTTGAATAAAGTTTAAATAAAATGTTATTTTTATATCCATCAAATGTTGAATAAAATATCAGTAAGACTATCAAATAATGTGTATGTCAAAATATTTTATAGAAAACATTTAGCTGATATTTTTCAGATGTTTTATGTAAAACATTTTAATTTTACGTTATAAAACATTTTATGCAAATAGCAAAACTATATTTTCTGTAAAACATTTTTTTGCAGAATGTTTTTTTGGATATTTTGAAAATATTTACTTTAAATGTTGTTAAAATATAAAATACCAATTGAAGAAAATATTATTTTTTTATATTATAAAATATCTACGGGATATTTTAGAACAATGTTTGAGAACATGAATAAAAGATATTAGCAAATAATATTTTGTTATTGTTGTAAAGACATTTTACTTAAATGTTAGAAATAAAACATTTCAAAAACAATAAAATAAACATTTTTTTTATGTTTAAATGATATCTTATTGAAATATTTTGTGAGAGGCGTTCATATGACATTTAAAAAATGTTTTTAAAATGTTGTGTGTTTGCTGGGATTCTTGTTTCCCCTATCGGAATAAATGTTGTGCGTGTTTCATTGAAATGTTTACTTAGTATATGAATCCTTCTGTTATAGAAGTGAAAATACCTATATATATATACTATCTTTCTATATCGTGAAAAGGAAGAGCACGCCTGACGACAGAAAATAAAGTGTCCTCCGTACAATTTTTTTTATCAAATTTTTTAGCAGAATTAAAATTAATTCTTTTTTCTCAGTTCTTGTATGTTTTATATTACGGATTATTTTTTATCATGATCTTTAGTCTTAGTGTGTTGCATTATGCATCATCATATATGGGATAAAGAATAAAGATACCCCTTTTTCACAGGATGGAGCTGATACAAGGCGTGCAAAAGCATACGAAAAACTCGACGACTCGGCATAAATTCTTTTTAGTCTGGTCGTGTATCAATATTGTTGTTGCTGTTAACAAATACCCGAAGTTTCCCTGCTCTGCAGAGAAAAAAATAAATAATACGTCATTTCTCATATACTCTTCATCGTACGTGTACTCATGTGTTAAACAAAATCATTGATCATGATGTATAAATAGCTTCAATTTATAAGCATTATGTTTACATTCTTTAATAGACGAGCGGTTGACACGTTGGACTTGCAATAGAGGGGATATGGGTTCTATATATATATATACTATCTTTCTATATAGTGAAAAGGAAGAGCACGCCTGAAGACAAAAAATAAAGTGTCCTCCGTACAATTTTTTTTAATCAAATTTTTTAGCAGAATTAAAATTAATTCTTTTTTCTCAGTTCTTGTATGTTTTATATTACGGATTATTTTTTATCATGATCTTTAGTCTTAGTGTGTTGCATTATACATCATCATATATGGGATAAAGAATAAAGATACCCCTTTTTCACAGGATGGAGCTGATACAAGGCGTGCAAAAGCATACGAAAAACTCGACGACTCGGCATAAATTCTTTTTAGTCTGGTCGTGTATCAATATTGTTGTTGATGTTAACAAATACCCGAAGTTTCCCTGCTCTGCAGAGAAAAAAATAAATAATACGTCATTTCTCATATACTCTTCATCGTACGTGTACTCATGTGTTAAACAAAATCATTGATCATGATGTATAAATAGCTTCAATTTATAAACATTATGTTTACATTCTTTAATAGACGAGCGGTTGACACGTTGGACTTGCAATAGAGGGGATATGGGTTCGAATCTTATACTCCCTCGGTTAGATTTTTATCAAGAATTTTTCACCTATTTTGAATGATAGTTTCATTAACAGTGATATTTTAAGGAAATGTTGATCAAAGTATTTAAAATTCCCACAATATGTGCATGACGATAATTACACATGCGTATGTACATACAGGATATTGCACAACAAAGCCAGTACAGTTTAAATAGTTAAATTTTCCTATTAGATATCGGGTGAGCCGTAGCGTAGTGGATATACAATGACTATATACATATAGCATTAACTTACTAATGAGCCTAAAGGTATAAAACCACTAATTCATAGCCCCATTGCTTTCTATGTTAAATTCTGCAATTTCAAGCATAAATGGCTACTTTGTCTTAAGTTCAAATTAAGTGGCAGTTATTTCATGTCAAAACTGTACCTTATGCTGACTTGTGCTGAAAAAATCAACATACCTTTAATTGCATATTAGAGCGTACTGGTTCCCGGAAGTTTGATAGTACAGAAACAGGAACTTCTGATCTGAACAACAGGCCAAATGAGCCCTCCTATCAAAATTTCATATACTTCTTTATTATTCAAATAAAACTTTCAACTAGGGTTCTACAGTGATCCCAAGTCCCAAAGCTTTCATTTGATACTAAAACTACCCAAATATTCCCACTATTGACAAAGATACAGCTATGCGTAGGAACTATTTTGTTTAAAATATGTACTACTTTCTTGTATGTTCTTTCCGACCGGGCCTGAATTAGTGGTTCTATACCTATAACAGCATCAAACTTGTTATATTGACTTCTGCTTGACTTAATTTCCTTCTATGATCTATTTCTAGCATAGAAAAACACATAAAGCTTTTGTCAAAACAATATATCACTGAATTCAAGCTCAAATTGGACTGGTAGTAACATATGCGTTAAACAAAGAAAACTACATATGGATACTAATAGTGACAGATATGACACTTTTTCAATTTTTACCAGTTCTGATTTGTTAATATCTACTCAAATAACAGTGTTCTTACCTATATGTCTTATTTTTATCAGGGATTCTTCCTTGAATATGAATACAGTGGTCCAAACATAAAATATGATTGATAATTGTATCCCCCCTTTTTTCTACATGTTGGAAAAGGATAGTGATTTGGTAAAAAAAACATACTTTTATGTATAAACATGGATCAACAAGAGCAATTCATGTATCTCCAAGATAGACAACTTGCTAAAATGGTTATAAAATGCATTTCAAGTGAGATTTTGGAATTCCTATATAAGTATACACCAATTTTCCTTGAAATAAATAACTCACCAAGAAACACAATAAAACATGAACACTCACTAGATAATTTGACCAAAAACAATATTTATACTATAAACTAGTCATAATATACAAGTTTCATTGGTTTCAGTGTTAGATAATCCAAAAATTTAAATTTCAGGTAAAATCTTAACTGTGTGCATGTTAAATGACCAAAAAAGGCTAAAATACCTTAGTGTAGCAATTTGAGGGCTGTAATTTGACACTAACATAATTGTTACATAAAAAAAATAATGTAACATGATTTCTGACAACAAATGTGACCAATGTTCACTGTAAAGGGTATGATTTCTAAAAATAGAATTTAACATGCCTGTCAGTAATAGGTATAAAACCACTAATTCATAGCCCCATTGCTTTCTATGTTAAATTCTGCAATTTCAAGCATAAATGGCTACTTTGTCTTAAGTTCAAATTAAGTGGCAGTTATTTCATGTCAAAACTGTACCTTATGCTGACTTGTGCTGAAAAAATCAACATACCTTTAATTGCATATTAGAGCGTACTGGTTCCCGGAAGTTTGATAGTACAGAAACAGGAACTTCTGATCTGAACAACAGGCCAAATGAGCCCTCCTATCAAAATTTCATATACTTCTTTATTATTCAAATAAAACTTTCAACTAGGGTTCTACAGTGATCCCAAGTCCCAAAGCTTTCATTTGATACTAAAACTACCCAAATATTCCCACTATTGACAAAGATACAGCTATGCGTAGGAACTATTTTGTTTAAAATATGTACTACTTTCTTGTATGTTCTTTCCGACCGGGCCTGAATTAGTGGTTCTATACCTAAAGCATCTAGTTCTATCCTTGTCTGTTGAGTCTCGGCTCGGCAGCAGGGATACCACTTCGCCAACTCGACACTCACTCTTTTTTATTTTATTATATCAAATGTATTATTCTTTTAGCTTAGTTTTTGTGGATAATTTTGGAAATGCATAGGAAATGAACCTTTTCATTCTTGTTTCCCCTATCGGAATAAATGTTGTGCGTGTTTCATTGAAATGTTTACTTAGTATATGAATCCTTCTGTTATAGAAGTGAAAATACCTATATATATATACTATCTTTCTATATAGTGAAAAGGAAGAGCACGCCTGAAGACAAAAAATAAAGTGTCCTCCGTACAATTTTTTTTAATCAAATTTTTTAGCAGAATTAAAATTAATTCTTTTTTCTCAGTTCTTGTATGTTTTATATTACGGATTATTTTTTATCATGATCTTTAGTCTTAGTGTGTTGCATTATACATCATCATATATGGGATAAAGAATAAAGATACCCCTTTTTCACAGGATGGAGCTGATACAAGGCGTGCAAAAGCATACGAAAAACTCGACGACTCGGCATAAATTCTTTTTAGTCTGGCCGTGTATCAATATTGTTGTTGCTGTTAACAAATACCCGAAGTTTCCCTGCTCTGCAGAGAAAAAAATAAATAATACGTCATTTCTCATATACTCTTCATCGTACGTGTACTCATGTGTTAAACAAAATCATTGATCATGATGTATAAATAGCTTCAATTTATAAGCATTTTGTTTACATTCTTTAATAAACGAGCGGTTGACACGTTGGACTTGCAATAGAGGGGATATGGGTTCGAATCTTATACTCCCTCGGTTAGATTTTTATCAAGAATTTTTCACCTATTTTGAATGATAGTTTCATTAACAGTGATATTTTAAGGAAATGTTGATCAAAGTATTTAAAATTCCCACAATATGTGCATGACGATAATTACACATGCGTATGTACATACAGGATATTGCACAACAAAGCCAGTACAGTTTAAATAGTTAAATTTTCCTATTAGATATCGGGTGAGCCGTAGCGTAGTGGATATACAATGACTATATACATATAGCATTAACTTACTAATGAGCCTAAAGCATCTAGTTCTATCCTTGTCTGTTGAGTCTCGGCTCGGCAGCAGGGATACCACTTCGCCAACTCGACACTCACTCTTTTTTATTTTATTATATCAAATGTATTATTCTTTTAGCTTAGTTTTTGTGGATAATTTTGGAAATGCATAGGAAATGAACCTTTTCATTCTTGTTTCCCCTATCGGAATAAATGTTGTGCGTGTTTCATTGAAATGTTTACTTAGTATATGAATCCTTCTGTTATAGAAGTGAAAATACCTATATATATATACTATCTTTCTATATAGTGAAAAGGAAGAGCACGCCTGAAGACAAAAAATAAAGTGTCCTCCGTACAATTTTTTTTAATCAAATTTTTTAGCAGAATTAAAATTAATTCTTTTTTCTCAGTTCTTGTATGTTTTATATTACGGATTATTTTTTATCATGATCTTTAGTCTTAGTGTGTTGCATTATACATCATCATATATGGGATAAAGAATAAAGATACCCCTTTTTCACAGGATGGAGCTGATACAAGGCGTGCAAAAGCATACGAAAAACTCGACGACTCGGCATAAATTCTTTTTAGTCTGGCCGTGTATCAATATTGTTGTTGCTGTTAACAAATACCCGAAGTTTCCCTGCTCTGCAGAGAAAAAAATAAATAATACGTCATTTCTCATATACTCTTCATCGTACGTGTACTCATGTGTTAAACAAAATCATTGATCATGATGTATAAATAGCTTCAATTTATAAGCATTTTGTTTACATTCTTTAATAAACGAGCGGTTGACACGTTGGACTTGCAATAGAGGGGATATGGGTTCGAATCTTATACTCCCTCGGTTAGATTTTTATCAAGAATTTTTCACCTATTTTGAATGATAGTTTCATTAACAGTGATATTTTAAGGAAATGTTGATCAAAGTATTTAAAATTCCCACAATATGTGCATGACGATAATTACACATGCGTATGTACATACAGGATATTGCGCAACAAAGCCAGTACAGTTTAAATAGTTAAATTTTCCTATTAGATATCGGGTGAGCCGTAGCGTAGTGGATATACAATGACTATATACATATAGCATTAACTTACTAATGAGCCTAAAGCATCTAGTTCTATCCTTGTCTGTTGAGTCTCGGCTCGGCAGCAGGGATACCACTTCGCCAACTCGACACTCACTCTTTTTTATTTTATTATATCAAATGTATTATTCTTTTAGCTTAGTTTTTGTGGATAATTTTGGAAATGCATAGGAAATGAACCTTTTCATTCTTGTTTCCCCTATCGGAATAAATGTTGTGCGTGTTTCATTGAAATGTTTACTTAGTATATGAATCCTTCTGTTATAGAAGTGAAAATACCTATATATATATACTATCTTTCTATATAGTGAAAAGGAAGAGCACGCCTGAAGACAAAAAATAAAGTGTCCTCCGTACAATTTTTTTTAATCAAATTTTTTAGCAGAATTAAAATTAATTCTTTTTTCTCAGTTCTTGTATGTTTTATATTACGGATTATTTTTTATCATGATCTTTAGTCTTAGTGTGTTGCATTATGCATCATCATATATGGGATAAAGAATAAAGATACCCCTTTTTCACAGGATGGAGCTGATACAAGGCGTGCAAAAGCATACGAAAAACTCGACGACTCGGCATAAATTCTTTTTAGTCTGGTCGTGTATCAATATTGTTGTTGCTGTTAACAAATACCCGAAGTTTCCCTGCTCTGCAGAGAAAAAAATAAATAATACGTCATTTCTCATATACTCTTCATCGTACGTGTACTCATGTGTTAAACAAAATCATTGATCATGATGTATAAATAGCTTCAATTTATAAGCATTATGTTTACATTCTTTAATAGACGAGCGGTTGACACGTTGGACTTGCAATAGAGGGGATATGGGTTCGAATCTTATACTCCCTCGGTTACATTTTTATCAAGAATTTTTCACCTATTTTGAATGATAGTTTCATTAACAGTGATATTTTAAGGAAATGTTGATCAAAGTATTTAAAATTCCCACAATATGTGCATGACGATAATTACACATGCGTATGTACATACAGGATATTGCACAACAAAGCCAGTACAGTTTAAATAGTTAAATTTTCCTATTAGATATCGGGTGAGCCGTAGCGTAGTGGATATACAATGACTATATACATATAGCATTAACTTACTAATGAGCCTAAAGCATCTAGTTCTATCCTTGTCTGTTGAGTCTCGGCTCGGCAGCAGGGATACCACTTCGCCAACTCGACACTCACTCTTTTTTATTTTATTATATCAAATGTATTATTCTTTTAGCTTAGTTTTTGTGGATAATTTTGGAAATGCATAGGAAATGAACCTTTTCATTCTTGTTCCCCCTATCGGAATAAATGTTGTGCGTGTTTCATTGAAATGTTTACTTAGTATATGAATCCTTCTGTTATAGAAGTGAAAATACCTATATATATATACTATCTTTCTATATAGTGAAAAGGAAGAGCACGCCTGAAGACAAAAAATAAAGTGTCCTCCGTACAATTGTTTTTAATCAAATTTTTTAGCAGAATTAAAATTAATTCTTTTTTCTCAGTTCTTGTATGTTTTATATTACGGATTATTTTTTATCATGATCTTTAGTCTTAGTGTGTTGCATTATACATCATCATATATGGGATAAAGAATAAAGATACCCCTTTTTCACAGGATGGAGCTGATACAAGGCGTGCAAAAGCATACGAAAAACTCGACGACTCGGCATAAATTCTTTTTAGTCTGGTCGTGTATCAATATTGTTGTTGCTGTTAACAAATACCCGAAGTTTCCCTGCTCTGCAGAGAAAAAAATAAATAATACGTCATTTCTCATATACTCTTCATCGTACGTGTACTCATGTGTTAAACAAAATCATTGATCATGATGTATAAATAGCTTCAATTTATAAGCATTATGTTTACATTCTTTAATAGACGAGCGGTTGACACGTTGGACTTGCAATAGAGGGGATATGGGTTCGAATCTTATACTCCCTCGGTTACATTTTTATCAAGAATTTTTCACCTATTTTGAATGATAGTTTCATTAACAGTGATATTTTAAGGAAATGTTGATCAAAGTATTTAAAATTCCCACAATATGTGCATGACGATAATTACACATGCGTATGTACATACAGGATATTGCACAACAAAGCCAGTACAGTTTAAATAGTTAAATTTTCCTATTAGATATCGGGTGAGTCGTAGCGTAGTGGATATACAATGACTATATACATATAGCATTAACTTACTAATGAGCCTAAAGCATCTAGTTCTATCCTTGTCTGTTGAGTCTCGGCTCGGCAGCAGGGATACCACTTCGCCAACTCGACACTCACTCTTTTTTATTTTATTATATCAAATGTATTATTCTTTTAGCTTAGTTTTTGTGGATAATTTTGGAAATGCATAGGAAATGAACCTTTTCATTCTTGTTTCCCCTATCGGAATAAATGTTGTGCGTGTTTCATTGAAATGTTTACTTAGTATATGAATCCTTCTGTTATAGAAGTGAAAATACCTATATATATATACTATCTTTCTATATAGTGAAAAGGAAGAGCACGCCTGAAGACAAAAAATAAAGTGTCCTCCGTACAATTTTTTTTAATCAAATTTTTTAGCAGAATTAAAATTAATTCTTTTTTCTCAGTTCTTGTATGTTTTATATTACGGATTATTTTTTATCGTGATCTTTAGTCTTAGTGTGTTGCATTATGCATCATCATATATGGGATAAAGAATAAAGATACCCCTTTTTCACAGGATGGAGCTGATACAAGGCGTGCAAAAGCATACGAAAAACTCGACGACTCGGCATAAATTCTTTTTAGTCTGGTCGTGTATCAATATTGTTGTTGCTGTTAACAAATACCCGAAGTTTCCCTGCTCTGCAGAGAAAAAAATAAATAATACGTCATTTCTCATATACTCTTCATCGTACGTGTACTCATGTGTTAAACAAAATCATTGATCATGATGTATAAATAGCTTCAATTTATAAGCATTATGTTTACATTCTTTAATAGACGAGCGGTTGACACGTTGGACTTGCAATAGAGGGGATATGGGTTCGAATCTTATACTCCCTCGGTTACATTTTTATCAAGAATTTTTCACCTATTTTGAATGATAGTTTCATTAACAGTGATATTTTAAGGAAATGTTGATCAAAGTATTTAAAATTCCCACAATATGTGCATGACGATAATTACACATGCGTATGTACATACAGGATATTGCACAACAAAGCCAGTACAGTTTAAATAGTTAAATTTTCCTATTAGATATCGGGTGAGCCGTAGCGTAGTGGATATACAATGACTATATACATATAGCATTAACTTACTAATGAGCCTAAAGCATCTAGTTCTATCCTTGTCTGTTGAGTCTCGGCTCGGCAGCAGGGATACCACTTCGCCAACTCGACACTCACTCTTTTTTATTTTATTATATCAAATGTATTATTCTTTTAGCTTAGTATTTGTGGATAATTTTGGAAATGCATAGGAAATGAACCTTTTCATTCTTGTTCCCCCTATCGGAATAAATGTTGTGCGTGTTTCATTGAAATGTTTACTTAGTATATGAATCCTTCTGTTATAGAAGTGAAAATACCTATATATATATACTATCTTTCTATATAGTGAAAAGGAAGAGCACGCCTGAAGACAAAAAATAAAGTGTCCTCCGTACAATTGTTTTTAATCAAATTTTTTAGCAGAATTAAAATTAATTCTTTTTTCTCAGTTCTTGTATGTTTTATATTACGGATTATTTTTTATCATGATCTTTAGTCTTAGTGTGTTGCATTATACATCATCATATATGGGATAAAGAATAAAGATACCCCTTTTTCACAGGATGGAGCTGATACAAGGCGTGCAAAAGCATACGAAAAACTCGACGACTCGGCATAAATTCTTTTTAGTCTGGTCGTGTATCAATATTGTTGTTGCTGTTAACAAATACCCGAAGTTTCCCTGCTCTGCAGAGAAAAAAATAAATAATACGTCATTTCTCATATACTCTTCATCGTACGTGTACTCATGTGTTAAACAAAGTCATTGATCATGATGTATAAATAGCTTCAATTTATAAGCATTATGTTTACATTCTTTAATAGACGAGCGGTTGACACGTTGGACTTGCAATAGAGGGGATATGGGTTCGAATCTTATACTCCCTCGGTTAGATTTTTATCAAGAATTTTTCACCTATTTTGAATGATAGTTTCATTAACAGTGATATTTTAAGGAAATGTTGATCAAAGTATTTAAAATTCCCACAATATGTGCATGACGATAATTACACATGCGTATGTACATACAGGATATTGCACAACAAAGCCAGTACAGTTTAAATAGTTAAATTTTCCTATTAGATATCGGGTGAGCCGTAGCGTAGTGGATATACAATGACTATATACATATAGCATTAACTTACTAATGAGCCTAAAGCATCTAGTTCTATCCTTGTCTGTTGAGTCTCGGCTCGGCAGCAGGGATACCACTTCGCCAACTCGACACTCACTCTTTTTTGTTTTATTATATCAAATGTATTATTCTTTTAGCTTAGTTTTTGTGGATAATTTTGGAAATGCATAGGAAATGAACCTTTTCATTCTTGTTTCCCCTATCGGAATAAATGGTGTGCGTGTTTCATTGAAATGTTTACTTAGTATATGAATCCTTCTGTTATAGAAGTGAAAATACCTATATATATTTACTATCTTTCTATATAGTGAAAAGGAAGAGCACGCCTGAAGACAAAAAATAAAGTGTCCTCCGTACAATTTTTTTTAATCAAATTTTTTAGCAGAATTAAAATTAATTCTTTTTTCTCAGTTCTTGTATGTTTTATATTACGGATTATTTTTTATCATGATCTTTAGTCTTAGTGTGTTGCATTATACATCATCATATATGGGATAAAGAATAAAGATACCCCTTTTTCACAGGATGGAGCTGATACAAGGCGTGCAAAAGCATACGAAAAACTCGACGACTCGGCATAAATTCTTTTTAGTCTGGTCGTGTATCAATATTGTTGTTGCTGTTAACAAATACCCGAAGTTTCCCTGCTCTGCAGAGAAAAAAATAAATAATACGTCATTTCTCATATACTCTTCATCGTACGTGTACTCATGTGTTAAACAAAATCATTGATCATGATGTATAAATAGCTTCGATTTATAAGCATTATGTTTACATTCTTTAATAGACGAGCGGTTGACACGTTGGACTTGCAATAGAGGGGATATGGGTTCGAATCTTATACTCCCTCGGTTAGATTTTTATCAAGAATTTTTCACCTATTTTGAATGATAGTTTCATTAACAGTGATATTTTAAGGAAATGTTGATCAAAGTATTTAAAATTCCCACAATATGTGCATGACGATAATTACACATGCGTATGTACATACAGGATATTGCACAACAAAGCCAGTACAGTTTAAATAGTTAAATTTTCCTATTAGATATCGGGTGAGCCGTAGCGTAGTGGATATACAATGACTATATACATATAGCATTAACTTACTAATGAGCCTAAAGCATCTAGTTCTATCCTTGTCTGTTGAGTCTCGGCTCGGCAGCAGGGATACCACTTCGCCAACTCGACACTCACTCTTTTTTATTTTATTATATCAAATGTATTATTCTTTTAGCTTAGTTTTTGTGGATAATTTTGGAAATGCATAGGAAATGAACCTTTTCATTCTTGTTTCCCCTATCGGAATAAATGTTGTGCGTGTTTCATTGAAATGTTTACTTAGTATATGAATCCTTCTGTTATAGAAGTGAAAATACCCTATATATATTTACTATCTTTCTATATAGTGAAAAGGAAGAGCACGCCTGAAGACAAAAAATAAAGTGTCCTCCGTACAATTTTTTTTAATCAATTTTTTTAGCAGAATTAAAATTAATTCTTTTTTCTCAGTTCTTGTATGTTTTATATTACGGATTATTTTTTATCATGATCTTTAGTCTTAGTGTGTTGCATTATACATCATCATATATGGGATAAAGAATAAAGATACCCCTTTTTCACAGGATGGAGCTGATACAAGGCGTGCAAAAGCATACGAAAAACTCGACGACTCGGCATAAATTCTTTTTAATCTGGTCGTGTATCAATATTGTTGTTGCTGTTAACAAATACCCGAAGTTTCCCTGCTCTGCAGAGAAAAAAATAAATAATACGTCATTTCTCATATACTCTTCATCGTACGTGTACTCATGTGGTAAACAAAATCATTGATCATGATGTATAAATAGCTTCAATTTATAAGCATTATGTTTACATTCTTTAATAGACGAGCGGTTGACACGTTGGACTTGCAATAGAGGGGATATGGGTTCGAATCTTATACTCCCTCGGTTAGATTTTTATCAAGAATTTTTCGCCTATTTTGAATGATAGTTTCATTAACAGTGATATTTTAAGGAAATGTTGATCAAAGTATTTAAAATTCCCACAATATGTGCATGACGATAATTACACATGCGTATGTACATACAGGATATTGCACAACAAAGCCAGTACAGTTTAAATAGTTAAATTTTCCTATTAGATATCGGGTGAGCCGTAGCGTAGTGGATATATAATGACTATTTACATATAGCATTAACTTACTAATGAGCCTAAAGCATCTAGTTCTATCCTTGTCTGTTGAGTCTCGGCTCGGCAGCAGGGATACCACTTCGCCAACTCGACACTCACTCTTTTTTATTTTATTATATCAAATGTATTATTCTTTTAGCTTAGTTTTTGTGGATAATTTTGGAAATGCATAGGAAATGAACCTTTTCATTCTTGTTTCCCCTATCGAAATAAATGTTGTGCGTGTTTCATTGAAATGTTTACTAAGTATATGAATCCTTCTGTTATAGAAGTGAAAATACCTATATATATATATTATCTTTCTATATAGTGAAAAGGAAGAGCACGCCTGACGACAAAAAATAAAGTGTCCTCCGTACAATTTTTTTTATCAAATTTTTTAGCAGAATTAAAATTAATTCTTTTTTCTCAGTTCTTGTATGTTTTACTGATATTTCGGATTATTTTTTATCATGATCTTTAGTCTTAGTGTGTTGCATTATACATTATCATATATGGGATAAAGAATAAAGATACCCCTTTTTCCACAGGATGGAGCTGATACAAGGCGTGCAAATTAAAGCATACGAAAAACTTGACGACTCGGCATAAATTCTTTTTAATCTGGTCGTGTATCAATATTGTTGTTGCTGTTAACAAATACCCGAAGTTTCCCTGCTCTGCAAAGAAAAAAATAAATAATACGTCATTTCTCATATACTCTTCATCGTACGTGTACTCATGTGTTAAACACAATCATTGATCATGATGTATAAATAGCTTCAATTTATAAGCATTATGCTTACATTCTTTAATAGACGAGCGGTTGACACGTTGGACTTGCAATAGAGGGGATATGGGTTCGAATCTGATACTCCCTCGGTTAGATCTTTATCAAGAATTTTTCACCTATTTTGAATGATAGTTTCATTAACAGTGATATTTTAAGGAAAATATTGATCAAAGTATTTAAAATTCCCACATTTATGTGCATGACGATAATTACACATGCGTATGTACATACTGGATATTGCACAACAAAGCCAGTACAGTTTAAATAGTTAAATTTTCCTATTAGATATCGGGTGAGCCGTAGCGTAGTGGATATATAATGACTATTTACACATAGCATTAACTTACTAATGAGCCTAAAGCATCTAGTTCTATCCTTGTCTGTTGAGTCTCGGCTCGGCAGCAGGGATACCACTTCGCCAACTCGACACTCACTCTTTTTTATTTTATTATATCAAATGTATTATTCTTTTAGCTTAGTTTTTGTGGATAATTTTGGAAATGCATAGGAAATGAACCTTTTCATTCTTGTTTCCCCTATCGGAATAAATGGTGTGCGTGTTTCATTGAAATGTTTACTTAGTATATGAATCCTTCTGTTATAGAAGTGAAAATACCTATATATATATACTATCTATCTATATAGTGAAAAGGAAGAGCACGCCTGACGACCTGACGACAAAAAATAAAGTGTCCTCCGTACAATTTTTTTTATCAAATATTTTAGCAGAATTAAAATTAATTCTTTTGTCTCAGTTCTTGTATGTTTTATATTTCGGATTATTTTTTATCATGATCTTTAGTATTAGTTTGTTGCATTATACATCATCATATATGGGATAAAGAATAAAGATATACCCCTTTTTCACAGGATGGAGCTGATACAAGGCGTGCAAAAGCATACGAAAAACTCGACGACTGGGCATAAATTCTTTTTAGTCTGGTCGTGTATCAATATTGTTGTTGCTGTTAACAAATACCCGAAGTTTCCCTGCTCTGCAGAGAAAAAAATAAATAATACGTCATTTCATATATTCTCTTCATCGTTCGTGTACTCATGTGTTAAACAAAATCATTGATCATGATGTATAAATAGCTTCAATTTATAAGCTTTACGTTTACATTCTTTAATAGACGAGCGGTTGACACGTTGGACTTGCAATAGAGGGGATATGGGTTCGAATCTTATACTCCCTCGGTTAGATTTTTATCAAGAATTTTTCACCTATTTTGAATGATAGTTTCATTAACAGTGATATTTTAAGGAAATGTTGATCAAAGTATTTAAAATTCCCACAATATGTGCATGACGATAATTACACATGCGTATGTACATACAGGATATTGCACAACAAATCCAGTACAGTTTAAATAGTTAAATTTTCCTATTAGATATCGGGTGAGCCGTAGCGTAGTGGATATATAATGACTATTTACATATAGCATTAACTTACTAATGAGCCTAAAGCATCTAGTTCTATCCTTGTCTGTTGAGTCTCGGCTCGGCAGCAGGGATACCACTTCGCCAACTCGACACTCACTCTTTTTTATTTTATTATATCAAATGTATTATTCTTTTAGCTTAGTTTTTGTGGATAATTTTGGAAATGCATAGGAAATGAACCTTTTCATTCTTGTTTCCCCTATCGAAATAAATGTTGTACGTGTTTCATTGAAATGTTTACTTAGTATATGAATCCTTCTGTTATAGAAGTGAAAATACCTATATATATATACTATCTTTCTATATAGTGAAAAGGAAGAGCACGCCTGACGACAAAAAATAAAGTGTCCTCCGTACAATTTTTGTTATCAAATTTTTTAGCAGAATTAAAATTAATTCTTTTTTCTCAGTTCTTGTATGTTTTACTGATATTTCGGATTATTTTTTATCATGATCTTTAGTCTTAGTGTGTTGCATTATACATTATCATATATGGGATAAAGAATAAAGATACCCCTTTTTCCACAGGATGCAATATTGTTGTTGCTGTTAACAAAAACCCGAAGTTTCCCTGCTCTGCAAAGAAAAAAATAAATAATACGTCATTTCTCATATACTCTTCATCGTACGTGTACTCATGTGTTAAACAAAATCATTGATCATGATGTATAAATAGCTTCAATTTATAAGCTTTATGTTTACATTCTTTAATAGACGAGCGGTTGACACGTTGGACTTGCAGTAGAGGGGATATGGGTTCGAATCTGATACTCCCTCGGTTAGATTTTTATCAAGAATTTTTCACCTATTTTGAATGATAGTTTCATTAACAGTGATATTTTAAGGAAATATTGATCAAAGTATTTAAAATTCCCACATTTATGTGCATGACGATAATTACACATGCGTATGTACATACAGGATATTGCACAACAAAGCCAGTACAGTTTAAATAGTTAAATTTTCCTATTAGATATCGGGTGAGCCGTAGCGTAGTGGATATATAATGACTATTTACATATAGCATTAACTTACTAATGAGCCTAAAGCATCTAGTTCTATCCTTGTCTGTTGAGTCTCGGCTCGGCAGCAGGGATACCACTTCGCCAACTCGACACTCACTCTTTTTTATTTTATTATATCAAATGTATTATTCTTTTAGCTTAGTTTTTGTGGATAATTTTGGAAATGCATAGGAAATGAACCTTTTCATTCTTGTTTCCCCTATCGGAATAAATGGTGTGCGTGTTTCATTGAAATGTTTACTTAGTATATGAATCCTTCTGTTATAGAAGTGAAAATACCTATATATATATACTATCTATCTATCTAGTGAAAAGGAAGAGCACGCCTGACGACAAAAAATAAAGTGTCCTCCGTACAATTTTTTTTATCAAATTTTTTAGCAGAATTAAAATTAATTCTTTTTTCTCAGTTCTTGTATGTTTTACTGATATTTCGGATTATTTTTTATCATGATCTTTGGTCTTAGTGTGTTGCATCATACATTTTCATATATGGGATAAAGAATAAAGATACCCCTTTTTCCACAGGATGGAGCTGATACAAGGCGTGCAAATTAAAGCATACGAAAAACTCGACGACTCGGCATAAATTCTTTTTAATCTGGTCGTGTATCAATATTGTTGTTGCTGTTAACAAATACCCGAAGTTTCCCTGCTCTGCAAAGAAAAAAATAAATAATACGTCATTTCTCATATACTCTTCATCGTACGTGTACTCATGTGTTAAACACAATCATTGATCATGATGTATAAATAGCTTCAATTTATAACCATTATGTTTACATTCTTTAATAGACGAGCGGTTGACACGTTGGACTTGCAATAGAGGGGATATGGGTTCGAATCTTATACTCCCTCGGTTAGATTTTTATCAAGAATTTTTCACCTATTTTCAATGATAGTTTCATTAACAGTGATATTTTAAGGAAATATTGATCAAAGTATTTAAAATTCCCACATTTATGTCATGACGATAATTACACATGCGTATGTACATACAGGATATTGCACAACAAAGCCAGTACAGTTTAAATAGTTAAATTTTCCTATTAGATATCGGGTGAGCCGTAGCGTAGTGGATATATAATGACTATTTACATATAGCATTAACTTACTAATGAGCCTAAAGCATCTAGTTCTATCCTTGTCTGTTGAGTCTCGGCTCGGCAGCAGGGATACCACTTCGCCAACTCGACACTCACTCTTTTTTATTTTATTATATCAAATGTATTATTCTTTTAGCTTAGTTTTTGTGGATAATTTTGGAAATGCATAGGAAATGAACCTTTTCATTCTTGTTTCCCCTATCGGAATAAATGGTGTGCGTGTTTCATTGAAATGTTTACTTAGTATATGAATCCTTCTGTTATAGAAGTGAAAATACCTATATATATATACTATCTATCTATCTAGTGAAAAGGAAGAGTACGCCTGACGACAAAAAATAAAGTGTCCTCCGTACAATTTTTTTTATCAAATTTTTTAGCAGAATTAAAATTAATTCTTTTTTCTCAGTTCTTGTATGTTTTACTGATATTTCGGATTATTTTTTATCATGATCTTTGGTCTTAGTGTGTTGCATCATACGTTATCATATATGGGATAAAGAATAAAGATACCCCTTTTTCCACAGGATGGAGCTGATACAAGGCGTGCAAATTAAAGCATACGAAAAACTCGACGACTCGGCATAAATTCTTTTTAATCCGGTCGTGTATCAATATTGTTGTTGCTGTTAACAAATACCCGAAGTTTCCCTGCTCTGCAAAGAAAAAAATAAATAATACGTCATTTCTCATATACTCTTCATCGTACGTGTACTCATGTGTTAAACAAAATCATTGATCATGATGTATAAATAGCTTCAATTTATAACCATTATGTTTACATTCTTTAATAGACGAGCGGTTGACACGTTGAACTTGCAATAGAGGGGATATGGGTTCGAATCTTATACTCCCTCGGTTAGATTTTTATCAAGAATTTTTCACCTATTTTGAATGATAGTTTCATTAACAGTGATATTTTAAGGAAATGTTGATCAAAGTATTTAAAATTCCCACAATATGTGCATGACCATAATTACACATGCGTATGTATACATACAGGATATTGCACAACAAAGCCAGTACAGTTTAAATAGTTAAATTTTCCTATTAGATATCGGGTGAGCCGTAGCGTAGTGGATATATAATGACTATTTACATATAGCATTAACTTACTAATGAGCCTAAAGCATCTAGTTCTATCCTTGTCTGTTGAGTCTCGGCTCGGCAGCAGGGATACCACTTCGCCAACTCGACACTCACTCTTTTTTATTTTATTATATCAAATGTATTATTCTTTTAGCTTAGTTTTTGTGGATAATTTTGGAAATGCATAGGAAATGAACCTTTTCATTCTTGTTTCCCCTATCGAAATAAATGTTGTACGTGTTTCATTGAAATGTTTACTTAGTATATGAATCCTTCTGTTATAGAAGTGAAAATACCTATATATATATACTATCTTTCTATATAGTGAAAAGGAAGAGCACGCCTGACGACAAAAAATAAAGTGTCCTCCGTACAATTTTTTTTATCAAATTTTTTAGCAGAATTAAAATTAATTCTTTTTTCTCAGTTCTTGTATGTTTTACTGATATTTCGGATTATTTTTTATCATGATCTTTGGTCTTAGTGTGTTGCATCATACATTATCATATATGGGATAAAGAATAAAGATACCCCTTTTTCCACAGGATGGAGCTGATACAAGGCGTGCAAATTAAAGCATACGAAAAACTCGACGACTCGGCATAAATTCTTTTTAATCTGGTCGTGTATCAATATTGTTGTTGCTGTTAACAAATACCCGAAGTTTCCCTGCTCTGCAAAGAAAAAAATAAATAATACGTCATTTCTCATATACTCTTCATCGTACGTGTACTCATGTGTTAAACACAATCATTGATCATGATGTATAAATAGCTTCAATTTATAACCATTATGTTTACATTCTTTAATAGACGAGCGGTTGACACGTTGAACTTGCAATAGAGGGGATATGGGTTCGAATCTTATACTCCCTCGGTTAGATTTTTATCAAGAATTTTTCACCTATTTTCAATGATAGTTTCATTAACAGTGATATTTTAAGGAAATATTGATCAAAGTATTTAAAATTCCCACATTTATGTGCATGACGATAATTACACATGCGTATGTACATACAGGATATTGCACAACAAAGCCAGTACAGTTTAAATAGTTAAATTTTCCTATTAGATATCGGGTGAGCCGTAGCGTAGTGGATATATAATGACTATTTACACATAGCATTAACTTACTAATGAGCCTAAAGCATCTAGTTCTATCCTTGTCTGTTGAGTCTCGGCTCGGCAGCAGGGATACCACTTCGCCAACTCGACACTCACTCTTTTTTATTTTATTATATCAAATGTATTATTCTTTTAGCTTAGTTTTTGTGGATAATTTTGGAAATGCATAGGAAATGAACCTTTTCATTCTTGTTTCCCCTATCGGAATAAATGGTGTGCGTGTTTCATTGAAATGTTTACTTAGTATATGAATCCTTCTGTTATAGAAGTGAAAATACCTATATATATATACTATCTATCTATCTAGTGAAAAGGAAGAGCACGCCTGACGACAAAAAATAAAGTGTCCTCCGTACAATTTTTTTTATCAACATGCCAAGAAATTGCCTCCGTTGAAATTCTGCAAATATCCCATAGAGCAAATTACATGGATGATTAATATTGACCATTTGGTATATGGCTGTGTTCTAAGCGACACGTACATGAAGGTCATAAATTAATTTGTTGAATGAAATCAAATCTTTAACTACTAATGGGTGCCGTAGGAGGTCTACCGGAATTTTTAGCTTAGATTTCTTGGCATGGGTAACACAATAATATGGACACCTTACAGAAAGAAAGAAAGAAAAAAAGAAGGAAAGAAAGAAAGAAAGAAAGAAAGAAAGAAAGAAAGAAAGAAAGAAACACACACACACATATCAATCAATCATGTTTCAAAGGGGGAAAGACCGTTTACAATTGCTTTTTTAAAGCAATTGATTTATATTATAAATCAGCGTTTTTAACCATTCTTATGTACCGTTTATATCACAAAATGTCTCCCTGGGACCCCCTTTTGCCCCCCCCCCCCCCCCCCCCCCCCAACCCCATTTTTTTATACCCTCCACTTACAACTCTTGAATGAAGCTGCATGTGTGCTATTCTGTCAACGGAGACGAACGACAACTCCACTTTTTGTCCTTTAATATTTTTATTAAATATCTTCTGAAAAAAAAAATCCACATGTATGTTATGTGATCTTCTCGAAAACTACATGTCCAATTGACCTCAAAATCTGCAGTTAGCAGGGTATACATGTATTAAATCTTCATATAACAACGTTGTGCAGCCACCGCCCAAGAATTTTCGTAGAGAAAAGAAATTGCAATGCCGTAAAAATCGCTTGCTAGCTCCGTAAATGTCAATGAAATCCTACAATAAAGTGTCTGCTCCTAGATTAAAATACGAATCTGTGTTACAAACTGGTGCTGAAAAATGTACATTGTATGAAAATAATCGATAAACGTGTTTTAAATGTACACAGGATCAATTAAATCCAAAGCATGCACTGCTCGTGAACTTTGATCAAAACATCAATTACCTACAATGAGGAAAGAAATACATTGTGTGTATTCCATGCTATACATGTTGTCTGTCCAACGTGTCCACCTAAAAAGAAATAAAAATGCTAAGTTTTCGCTATTATAAAGCCTCGTCACGTGACGCCACAACCTACATGGCGCGAGACAAAGACGCGCGCGGGACCTGAAATAGAACAAAAATTTTCCAAACTAAATATAAAAACTTAACCATGCCAAGAAATTGCCTCCGTTGAAATTCTGCAAATATCCCATAGAGCAAATTACATGGATGATTAATATTGACCATTTGGTATATGGCTGTGTTCTTAGCGACACGTACATGAAGGTCATAAATTAATTTGTTGAATGAAATCAAATCTTTAACTACTAATGGGTGCCGTAGGAGGTCTACCGGAATTTTTAGCTTAGATTTCTTGGCATGATTTTTTAGCAGAATTAAAATTAATTCTTTTTTCTCAGTTCTTGTATGTTTTATATTTCGGATTATTTTTTATCATGATCTTTAGTATTAGTGTGTTGCATTATACATCAACATATATGGGATAAAGAATAAAGATACCCCTTTTTCACAGGATGGAGCTGATACAAGGCGTGCAAAAGCATACGAAAAACTCGACGACTCGGCATAAATTCTTTTTAGTCTGGTCATGTATCAATATTGTTGTTGCTGTTAACAAATACCCGAAGTTTCCCTGCTCTGCAAAGAAAAAAATAAATAATACGTCATTTCTCATATACTCTTCATCGTACGTGTACTCATGTGTTAAACAAAATCATTGATCATGATGTATAAATAGCTTCAATTTATAACCATTATGTTTACATTCTTTAATAGACGAGCGGTTGACACGTTGAACTTGCAATAGAGGGGATATGGGTTCGAATCTTATACTCCCTCGGTTAGATTTTTATCAAGAATTTTTCACCTATTTTCAATGATAGTTTCATTAACAGTGATATTTTAAGGAAATATTGATCAAAGTATTTAAAATTCCCACATTTATGTCATGACGATAATTACACATGCGTATGTACATACAGGATATTGCACAACAAAGCCAGTACAGTTTAAATAGTTAAATTTTCCTATTAGATATCGGGTGAGCCGTAGCGTAGTGGATATATAATGACTATTTACATATAGCATTAACTTACTAATGAGCCTAAAGCATCTAGTTCTATCCTTGTCTGTTGAGTCTCGGCTCGGCAGCAGGGATACCACTTCGCCAACTCGACACTCACTCTTTTTTATTTTATTATATCAAATGTATTATTCTTTTAGCTTAGTTTTTGTGGATAATTTTGGAAATGCATAGGAAATGAACCTTTTCATTCTTGTTTCCCCTATCGGAATAAATGGTGTGCGTGTTTCATTGAAATGTTTACTTAGTATATGAATCCTTCTGTTATAGAAGTGAAAATACCTATATATATATACTATCTATCTATCTAGTGAAAAGGAAGAGTACGCCTGACGACAAAAAATAAAGTGTCCTCCGTACAATTTTTTTTATCAAATTTTTTAGCAGAATTAAAATTAATTCTTTTTTCTCAGTTCTTGTATGTTTTACTGATATTTCGGATTATTTTTTATCATGATCTTTGGTCTTAGTGTGTTGCATCATACGTTATCATATATGGGATAAAGAATAAAGATACCCCTTTTTCCACAGGATGGAGCTGATACAAGGCGTGCAAATTAAAGCATACGAAAAACTCGACGACTCGGCATAAATTCTTTTTAATCCGGTCGTGTATCAATATTGTTGTTGCTGTTAACAAATACCCGAAGTTTCCCTGCTCTGCAAAGAAAAAAATAAATAATACGTCATTTCTCATATACTCTTCATCGTACGTGTACTCATGTGTTAAACAAAATCATTGATCATGATGTATAAATAGCTTCAATTTATAACCATTATGTTTACATTCTTTAATAGACGAGCGGTTGACACGTTGAACTTGCAATAGAGGGGATATGGGTTCGAATCTTATACTCCCTCGGTTAGATTTTTATCAAGAATTTTTCACCTATTTTGAATGATAGTTTCATTAACAGTGATATTTTAAGGAAATGTTGATCAAAGTATTTAAAATTCCCACAATATGTGCATGACCATAATTACACATGCGTATGTATACATACAGGATATTGCACAACAAAGCCAGTACAGTTTAAATAGTTAAATTTTCCTATTAGATATCGGGTGAGCCGTAGCGTAGTGGATATATAATGACTATTTACATATAGCATTAACTTACTAATGAGCCTAAAGCATCTAGTTCTATCCTTGTCTGTTGAGTCTCGGCTCGGCAGCAGGGATACCACTTCGCCAACTCGACACTCACTCTTTTTTATTTTATTATATCAAATGTATTATTCTTTTAGCTTAGTTTTTGTGGATAATTTTGGAAATGCATAGGAAATGAACCTTTTCATTCTTGTTTCCCCTATCGAAATAAATGTTGTACGTGTTTCATTGAAATGTTTACTTAGTATATGAATCCTTCTGTTATAGAAGTGAAAATACCTATATATATATACTATCTTTCTATATAGTGAAAAGGAAGAGCACGCCTGACGACAAAAAATAAAGTGTCCTCCGTACAATTTTTTTTATCAAATTTTTTAGCAGAATTAAAATTAATTCTTTTTTCTCAGTTCTTGTATGTTTTACTGATATTTCGGATTATTTTTTATCATGATCTTTGGTCTTAGTGTGTTGCATCATACATTATCATATATGGGATAAAGAATAAAGATACCCCTTTTTCCACAGGATGGAGCTGATACAAGGCGTGCAAATTAAAGCATACGAAAAACTCGACGACTCGGCATAAATTCTTTTTAATCTGGTCGTGTATCAATATTGTTGTTGCTGTTAACAAATACCCGAAGTTTCCCTGCTCTGCAAAGAAAAAAATAAATAATACGTCATTTCTCATATACTCTTCATCGTACGTGTACTCATGTGTTAAACACAATCATTGATCATGATGTATAAATAGCTTCAATTTATAACCATTATGTTTACATTTTTTAATAGACGAGCGGTTGACACGTTGAACTTGCAATAGAGGGGATATGGGTTCGAATCTTATACTCCCTCGGTTAGATTTTTATCAAGAATTTTTCACCTATTTTCAATGATAGTTTCATTAACAGTGATATTTTAAGGAAATATTGATCAAAGTATTTAAAATTCCCACATTTATGTGCATGACGATAATTACACATGCGTATGTACATACAGGATATTGCACAACAAAGCCAGTACAGTTTAAATAGTTAAATTTTCCTATTAGATATCGGGTGAGCCGTAGCGTAGTGGATATATAATGACTATTTACACATAGCATTAACTTACTAATGAGCCTAAAGCATCTAGTTCTATCCTTGTCTGTTGAGTCTCGGCTCGGCAGCAGGGATACCACTTCGCCAACTCGACACTCACTCTTTTTTATTTTATTATATCAAATGTATTATTCTTTTAGCTTAGTTTTTGTGGATAATTTTGGAAATGCATAGGAAATGAACCTTTTCATTCTTGTTTCCCCTATCGGAATAAATGGTGTGCGTGTTTCATTGAAATGTTTACTTAGTATATGAATCCTTCTGTTATAGAAGTGAAAATACCTATATATATATACTATCTATCTATCTAGTGAAAAGGAAGAGCACGCCTGACGACAAAAAATAAAGTGTCCTCCGTACAATTTTTTTTATCAACATGCCAAGAAATTGTCTCCGTTGAAATTCTGCAAATATCCCATAGAGCAAATTACATGGATGATTAATATTGACCATTTGGTATATGGCTGTGTTCTAAGCGACACGTACATGAAGGTCATAAATTAATTTGTTGAATGAAATCAAATCTTTAACTACTAATGGGTGCCGTAGGAGGTCTACCGGAATTTTTAGCTTAGATTTCTTGGCATGGGTAACACAATAATATGGACACCTTACAGAAAGAAAGAAAGAAAAAAAGAAGGAAAGAAAGAAAGAAAGAAAGAAAGAAAGAAAGAAAGAAAGAAAGAAAGAAACACACACACACATATCAATCAATCATGTTTCAAAGGGGGAAAGACCGTTTACAATTGCTTTTTTTAAAGCAATTGATTTATATTATAAATCAGCGTTTTTAACCATTCTTATGTACCGTTTATATCACAAAATGTCTCCCTGGGACCCCCTTTTGCCCCCCCCCCCCCCCCAACCCCATTTTTTTATACCCTCCACTTACAACTCTTGAATGAAGCTGCATGTGTGCTATTCTGTCAACGGAGACGAACGACAACTCCACTTTTTGTCCTTTAATATTTTTATTAAATATCTTCTGAAAAAAAAAATCCACATGTATGTTATGTGATCTTCTCGAAAACTACATGTCCAATTGACCTCAAAATCTGCAGTTAGCAGGGTATACATGTATTAAATCTTCATATAACAACGTTGTGCAGCCACCGCCCAAGAATTTTCGTAGAGAAAAGAAATTGCAATGCCGTAAAAATCGCTTGCTAGCTCCGTAAATGTCAATGAAATCCTACAATAAAGTGTCTGCTCCTAGATTAAAATACGAATCTGTGTTACAAACTGGTGCTGAAAAATGTACATTGTATGAAAATAATCGATAAACGTGTTTTAAATGTACACAGGATCAATTAAATCCAAAGCATGCACTGCTCGTGAACTTTGATCAAAACATCAATTACCTACAATGAGGAAAGAAATACATTGTGTGTATTCCATGCTATACATGTTGTCTGTCCAACGTGTCCACCTAAAAAGAAATAAAAATGCTAAGTTTTCGCTATTATAAAGCCTCGTCACGTGACGCCACAACCTACATGGCGCGAGACAAAGACGCGCGCGGGACCTGAAATAGAACAAAAATTTTCCAAACTAAATATAAAAACTTAACCATGCCAAGAAATTGCCTCCGTTGAAATTCTGCAAATATCCCATAGAGCAAATTACATGGATGATTAATATTGACCATTTGGTATATGGCTGTGTTCTTAGCGACACGTACATGAAGGTCATAAATTAATTTGTTGAATGAAATCAAATCTTTAACTACTAATGGGTGCCGTAGGAGGTCTACCGGAATTTTTAGCTTAGATTTCTTGGCATGATTTTTTAGCAGAATTAAAATTAATTCTTTTTTCTCAGTTCTTGTATGTTTTATATTTCGGATTATTTTTTATCATGATCTTTAGTATTAGTGTGTTGCATTATACATCAACATATATGGGATAAAGAATAAAGATACCCCTTTTTCACAGGATGGAGCTGATACAAGGCGTGCAAAAGCATACGAAAAACTCGACGACTCGGCATAAATTCTTTTTAGTCTGGTCATGTATCAATATTGTTGTTGCTGTTAACAAATACCCGAAGTTTCCCTGCTCTGCAAAGAAAAAAATAAATAATACGTCATTTCTCATATACTCTTCATCGTACGTGTACTCATGTGTTAAACAAAATCATTGATCATGATGTATAAATAGCTTCAATTTATAACCATTATGTTTACATTCTTTAATAGACGAGCGGTTGACACGTTGAACTTGCAATAGAGGGGATATGGGTTCGAATCTTATACTCCCTCGGTTAGATTTTTATCAAGAATTTTTCACCTATTTTTAATGATAGTTTCATTAACAGTGATATTTTAAGGAAATGTTGATCAAAGTATTTAAAATTCCCACAATATGTGCATGACCATAATTACACATGCGTATGTATACATACAGGATATTGCACAACAAAGCCAGTACAGTTTAAATAGTTAAATTTTCCGTAATAGTTATATACCGAGGGATAGGTGTGTCTGGATAAGAAACCCCGTCGGCCGGAGGCCGGAGGGGTTTCTTATCCAGACACACCGTATCCCGAGTTGTATAACTAACTTACACCCCATTCTAAACCCTATATTTGTTAACATTGATTATTAAATGAAAAAAAAAAACGATAGCATAGTTATTGATAATTTCAAACCATGATTTATAAGAATATTTTTTTGTTACATGAAACCCCACTAGTAACCTTTCTTTGGTTATCTTTGTTCAAACTTTGTGAGTATATTTTACAAATGTCAAGTTGTTTTGCATATACCCGTTAAATCCGTGTGCTTATATGGATCAGCAGGTCAAGGTTGACCGTTTCGTGTATTCTTATTACAAACAAAAAATACATCATGCTCCTGGTATACAGTTGTCAATATGGACGGGTATAAGAAGGACGACATTTTGTGGCAAGCGTTGGATTTGGTAGAAGAGACTAAAGATAAAGGCAATATTATAACCCAAAGTACTTACCTGTATCAGTCTAATAAAGGTAATCATAACTGTATTTTATATCTTACGATTTTATCAAAATCAAAAGCCCCCCTCCCTTATCTCGAGAATAAACAAACATTAATATTCGAACATACTAAGGAATAGGTGTGTCTGCATTAGAAACCCGACTACAAGACACGCTCAACATACAATATTTAAAATTGAGGAACTCCCTTTTTTGAGGGACAATCAGGGGCTGATCCAGCCGGGGGTTCCCAACTCAAGAGAAAAAAATGGGGGGGGGGGGGGGTCCAACCATTCAAATGCATTTATCTTTTAAATAAAAGTCAGGTCCAACCCGCGGAACCCCCAACCCCGGATCGGCCACTGGGTAACCGGGGGAAGGGGGTCCGGGAGTTAGAATCCCAATTTTTTTTAAAAGATCAATGCTTTAGAATAGAGACATATGACTGGGATAAAAAAAATTACCTTCAAGCAAGAAAGTATTTAAAGGATTATTTTTGTATTCCATATAGATGCTTATTGGAATTTCCTAAAATGTGTTTTTTTAATATCATGAAACAATTTGTAGTGAACACTATTAGTAATTTCTTATGTTCATAATCAATTTCTATTGTTACGAATAACAATGGACTTTGTTTGCGGGATGTAGAAGCAGGGGTTTCCAGAAACCCCGCTCGTCACACCCTGTGGTCAAAATCCATTGTTATTCGTAACAATAAATCTATTCAATTTACACTTGTTTCAGAAATAGAAACTATGAAGTATAACAATAGGACTGGGGTGTAATATTAGATATCGGGTGAGCCGTAGCGTATAGTGGATATATAATGACTATATACATATAGCATTAACTTACTAATGAGCCTAAAGCATCTAGTTCTATCCTTGTCTGTTGAGCCTCGGCTCGGCAGCAGGGATATACCACTTCGCCAACTCGACACTCACTCTTTTTTATTTTATTATATCAAATGTATTATTCTTTTAGCTTAGTTTTTGTGGATAATTTTGGAAATGCATAGGAAATGAACCTTTTCATTCTTGTTTCCCCTATCGAAATAAATGTTGTGCGTGTTTCATTGAAATGTTATACTTAGTATATGGATCCTTCTGTAATAGAAGTGAAAATACCTTTTTTGGTCTTTTGGAAAATGTTGTTTGTGCTGTATTTAGACCCCTCTAACAAGAAATTTGTTTTGCATGCACACGTATAAAAATTGCGGTTTTTATCCAACGCAATCATAGGTTTGAACGTTGTTTTCAATTTAGACTTGTTTATATTTTTCGTTTGGGCTTGCATTATATTTGCCTTCGGGTTTATATGATCCGTTCATCCTATTTTGACTCCTCAAAATTCAAGAGTCTATCCTAAATTGAGGTAAATTGTATGGCTTTCCAAATACCGTTTCGATTCCTAACATCACTGAAGAGACATTAATTGTCGAAATCCGGATATGGTGTACAAAAACCTTTGCACCTTTTGTTTGCGGTATATCATCTTGTCCGCAAGTGTATTGTTTTCTGTTTAATATGAAATTTTTAATTAAGATCCATTTATTACATCGGTGATCCGTTTTTTTGGCAATCGCCAATGGCAGTCAGCAGGGTTAAAGAACATTTGTTGTTCGACCTGTTAGTCAAATGCGTGTTGTTAAAATATACTTTTTCACTTTTTTGGTCTTTTGGAAAATGTTGTTTGTGCTGTATTTAGACCCCTCTAACAAGAAATTTGTTTTGCATGCACACGTATAAAAATTGCGGTTTTTATCCAACGCAATCATAGGTTTGAACGTTGTTTTCAATTTAGAATTGTATATACTATCTTTCTATATAGTGAAAAGGAAGAGCACGACGACAAAAAATAAAGTGTCCTCCGTACAATTTTTTTTTATCACATTTTTTGGCAGAATTAAAATTAATTCTTTTTTCTCAGTTCTTGTATGTTTTATATTTCGGATTATTTTTTATAATGATCTTTAGTCCTAGTGTGTTGCATTATACATCATCATATATGGGATAAAGAATAAAGATACCCCTTTTTCACAGGATGGAGCTGATACAAGGCGTGCACTGTGAAAAGCATACGAAAAACTCGACGACTCGGCATTTATTCTTTTTAGTCTGGTCGTGTATCAATATTGTTGTAAGTTGCTGTTAACAAATACCTTTCCCTGCTCTGCAGAGAAAAAAATAAATAATACGACGGTCATTTCTCATATACTCTTCATCGTACGTGTACTCATGTTAAACAAAATCATTGATCATGATGTATAAATAGCCTCAATTTATAGGCATTAATATGTTTACATTCTTTAATAGACGAGCGGTTAACACGTTGGACTTGCAATAGAGGGGATATGGGTTCGAATCTTATACTCCCTCGGTTAGATTATCAAATGTATTATTCATGTTATACACGTATGTCGTTATAAAGTTGTACCGTACTACATCTGTTTACCCACAACTTTTGTATTTGTATTGATAGTGTACTTTCTCTGCAAACTTAATTGTATTTCGTTTTTAGAGAATAAGTATCTATCTACTATTATATTTTAAAAAATCAATCAAATGAGTCAAAAGTCAGCTATTTTACCAAAAAAACCCAAACAAAAAAAAATCCATTAACCATAAACATACGTTTTTCGTTAAATGTTTTGTACATAAATCATAAACTGAATTGTTTTGCATTTGTATTACAGGGTCTTTCATACCTTACTATGCGGTATATGGGTTTGCTATTTGTTGAAGACCGTGGGTGATTAACATGCAGCAAAGGTTCAGACTGCTGAATTATTTGAAAGTGTACCTCGTGCATAAAAGTTAAGTCTTCTTGCTAAGATTGCTAAGTGAATTATGAGCTAACTTAATCGTAATGTACACAGAAACTGCCATACAAAGTTTGTTACTCGTCCCAAGTAATAAAAAAACGAAAAAAAACTCTTTTAATAAAAAAATATATATATATGCTGTACGTGAACACCTTAGGAAATCAAACGAGTCAGTAAAGCAAGCTTCTAATGTATTTTTCTTTAAGTGTAAACAAAACAAATTCCAGGACAACCATTTTGAGTTGAGGACAGGTAAAGTATATGTATTTGAGCAAATCCGTTTTTTTTTCTTCAAGATTTATATATGTCATTATAATAACTGAGTATATTATCATTTAAGAGACCAGATTGTGCAAAGGTATATTTGGCTTGACTATTACACTTATATTAGTGTAATAGCCACAGATTAGTAAATGTTTCAAGTTGCATTTTAAAATACACTACATTTTAATGACTTGCATTTTTCCGTTGATCACACTTTGCAATTTGTTTTACAGCACATGCACTCTTGAACTATTATACTATCAATATATTATGTCCCAGTTGCACTTGATGACACAGCATCAGCGTGATGGAATTTTCCTTTGCTGATTATGAACAGTTAAATCCCTGCACAACTGAATTAAATACGGAAATGATTTGCATCCATTCCGATATTGGGATACTGATGACAATTATCTCCCTTTGTAAACAAATGAAACTTGTGTAAACACGAATTTGATGCTTTAAAAAATAGGAGACCAAATGTAAGAATTATAATTTTGTTCATTTGAAGAAGTTAAAAGAACAAAATTCGTCTTTTATTCTAATTCACAAGAGTTGGACAATCTTGTGTAATCAAAATATCAAAGTAAACCGTAAAGTTCCTCTGCCCTGGCTCTGCTAGTGCTACATAACAACTGTTATATGATAATGACTCATGGGGTATTTGACTGTTCAAGTGTTAATCTTGAATCCCATATTATAAAGCATATGCCGATGATGTCATTCAATGTAGCAGTAGCAATGTGTTAATCCAGATGGGGATCCACATGAACCTTAACCTCAGCATGCTCAGGAAAAAGATACAACCAAACAAGGATTTGTATAGTGAGAAGGCCTTCTCACTATACAAATCCTTGAACCAAATAATAATAATGTTCCGGACCATGTGTGATATGAGTATTATACTTAATTGGTTATTAATGGGTCGGACCATATCTTGCCTCCTCTAGAATCAATACACCTTATCGCTATTTGTCCGCCATTACTGGACATCACACAGGTTCCCGTAAAATTTTGACGTCATAATAGAAAATGTCTGACGCCACAATGGAAAAGTGATTGTTGTATGACGTCAAAAGTTCGAGCGGGACAGATTCTTGGGTCAAGCGGGAATAGCGATAAGGTGTATTAACCCTCTTGCTGCCGAGTTTTTTTCTTGCTTTGTCGCTCCAAAAGCATCTTGACGTTTCATATCTGTGACGTTGCAAAACTTGTGCCTCTCTGTAGAACAGCGTTTTCCCGCGTCAATGTAGCCGTAATTATGAAAAGCGATGTAAAAGTAATTTTATGAAAACTATTGCTATAAGATTGTTATAAACAATGTTTTTAATACAATATTATTTAAAAATACAACTTTTAACCTTGAAATAAAGTTTTTTTTATCTTTCTTGTCTTCGAAAAAATGAAAATTATATACCCATTGCTACTAGCTTTATAAGCGCTTTTGTTTTATCTTTGTCAAGTGAAATGCATAACTGATTCTTAACCACCTCTAAAATACTAAAATATATTTATCCTTGTTATCCGATTAGCTTAGTAAACTTTCTTATAATTGATAAATACCGTAAAAAAAATCTCTCAAATAATTATATAAACAAAACAACGGCCCCTAATAAAAATAAAAATAAAAACAATGAGTGTACAAATAAAAATAAATAAAAACTAGAGCAGCCGATTCTATGAACTACTTCTTGTTGTAAAGTATCAAACGTGTCAGATTAAAATTTTCATTCCAAGCCTTGTTTCAGTAGGCGAGAAAATAATGTTTATAGACGTTATTATCCATATTCATTTTTTTTATTTTTTAATCATGTTTATTATTATTTTGTTGACCACTTATTGCTCAAAATTTTAGAGAAATGTTTTAAAATACGAATTTAAAAAAAAACAGAAAAGCGAGGGAAGAAATTCTCTAAAATTAATTTCTATTGTCTACAAGTGAACCTGAATCAATAATGATTCATTTTCATTTTCTATGATGAAGTACACACTGTAATTGGCATACACGAAATATCTTTTAAAATCTGTTGATTGATAAACTGTTCTCTTCTCAACGTTCAGTGGCAAGTATTTCATGCAATATTCAGGACGTCTGAAATTTAATGTACAATAAATCTGTTGCTCAGTGGGTCCTACAAAGTAAAAGATCTGTGATGAATGGCTGAAAGTTGAGGTTGCCACTGGAAAAGGATGATATGTAGGATAGGAAAAGAAATCATTGGGTCACCTACTAATTTAACATCCCCATTTCGAATGAAAATAAAAAGTTTTAGATTAGTGCTTCAATGATGAAACGGGTATAAAATGTATTGAAATATCGTATGGGAATACAAGTATATAGGGTAACATTTGTGTACTTTTACAAAAAAAAATCTTCACTGAGAATTCAATCGCGGCATTTGAGCCCTAAAGAAATTTTCCAGTTTTAAATAAAGCGTGTATTGTGAATATTAATATTTCGCGTAATCAAGTATAACAGTTACCTTTTCTATGATTATTTATTAGGAATGGGATTATTATATGATATATTCTGACTGGAAGATGTATGAAAAAAAACTTTTAACAAATTTCTCGAAAGTATGCAACATTTTACATGAAAATGATGAACTAGATAATTAGTAAACACGTTAAATAAGTTGGCATTATAGTACTAACAAGCTTATGATCCTGTATCATTTTTTGACATCCGTTTTAAGTATACAAATAATGCATTTTATTCAGTTTGCTTCATTCCCGCCAAAATCGTCCTTTTGGCGCCGTCTTTTGACGTTGTCAGTGCCCCTCAGTATTGTGATGTTACCATGGACCTTTGACGTTCTACACAATCAACAAGATTTGTTTGTAGAAGCCATAAATGTCCCTTTGGCAGCAAGAGGGTTAAGAGTGTTTTATATCTTGTCGACATTTTCGTCTGCAAATGAAACCACATGATTGTGTTTTTGGCATGGACCTTTTTTTCTCTTTTCTTAGTGTTTAAGTTTATTATAAATTCAGAAACAAAATTTCTTCTCATCTGAACTTATTTTCATTTATTTATTGTGTTCTTTCAATAATGACCATGTAAAATGATTTTACTATATTTCTTACTTGTAAGAAAATTCATTTTATTTCACAATAATTACAATATGATTGAATAATTATAAATTTCATTTTTAGAACTTCTTAATTTATGCGACACCTTTTCAACGTTCATTGTTAATTAACCGGACTATATGAGTATACAGGTATACGCATATAGTCATGACCATAAGCGTATGGTCCAAATACTCATATACATGTAGTCTGGAACAATAATAATATTTATTCAGGTAAAGGCAATATATACAAATACATAATATAAAGTTTTAGAAACTAAGCTAAATACAACCTTAAAATATATAATGGTTGTGACTTTAGGTACATACCTCTAATTGATTGATTGATTGTTGGTGTTTTAACGCCAATTGTAAGCGCCACATTTGGGCTATTTCGTGGCGGCCAGTTTTTATTGGTGGAGGAAGCTGGAGTGCCCGGAGAAAACCACTGACCTTCAATAGGAAAACTGACAATCCTAGTCAATTAAGATTGGAGTCGAGTGCACCCACACTAGCGGGGTTCGAACTCACAACCTCAGTGTTGACTGGCTAGTGATTACAGTAGTAACTACTTAGACCACTCGGCCATCGAGGCCCCCCCCCCCCCCCCCCCCCCCCCCCCCCAATACCTCTAATGGTAATGGAGTAATTTGCATACAGATATATATATATCAGATACCAGTTCTTATTATTGCGATATTCACTTAGTCACATTATTCACAATAATAAAAACATCCCAATAATTTATGAATTTATAGTTACTAAATGATTCCATACAACCTAAATTCAAGAAGGGCACATGGTTTATGCAATTTGTATTCTATTGCTTCAATCATTTGCTACATTTTCCAACACTGCATTGACTTCCATACAATCAGGAAAATTTCTGTGTTGACTAGGCCCACAAGATATTCATGAAACTATCAAAGGTGTGGATGGAGGCTACTTTAGATTATTTTTTTTAAGCAGAAAAACATACAAACCAGCCAAGACAAAATGAATATTATAGAATAAATAGGGGGGCTCACATGTAGTTGCACAGTCACAACAGGAATTAAAATGGCCATTTCATGATGAAAAAAAGATAGCTTTTACACATTGGTTTTTATCATATTTGCAGGTATCATGAGCTTCAAGCACAAAAACATGTGATATGAAAATTTGCAATCACTTTGCACAAATATAACCCTTTACCACCCCTTAAAGATTTCGCTTGAAATTGTCATAAATCACTCTTCAAAGCCTGTTTCCTACTTGAGCCAAAATTCTACGTCATTTAATCTTTGGTGGAAAGATCTAAAGATTCTTAATCATGTAATTATATATAAATTGATGGCAAGGTGTCTCGCAATCATACTGGATCCTCTTATTGTCGAGCCTGCTCCATTTATGTTGCGAAAGCGAGACATAGCGATCATAGGTTCTGTCCACGGCATCAACATTTAGGTTCAGTCTGTGGTTAATTAAAGTCTTTTTAGACATCAAAAACTTTATCAAACCTTCATGGAATTTTATGAAATTTGGACAGAAGCTTGGTTATGACCAAAATGCATTAACCAGAGCAAAATTTTGAAAATTTAATTTCATTTTCTGTATTTTGCTGATAAGTGGGTTGGTTTTTTTTTTACAGTTAACATTCAGATTCAGTCTGAGGTTAAAGTTTTTCAGTCATCAATAACTTTGTCAAACTTTTCTTGGAATTTTATGAAATTTGTACAGAAGCTGGTTTAAGCATATATAACCAAAGGATAATATCCACAGCAAAATTTTGAAAATATTTATTTTCATTTTTCATATTTTACTGATAAATGGAGACTTAGTTTTTGGGTAAACATGGTAAAGATTGCATGAAATGCAATCAAAATCCTATGGTAGTGACTTGATATCTAAATCTTCCACAGTTTATCACTACTTTTGAGATACACAAAATATAGTGCATTGATCATAAAATTCTTAACTTCCTATCCATGGACATTTCCAGAAATGAATCAATGAAATATATGCTCAGATGTTCAAGTTACAAAATGATGTTATACTTGTCAAGAAAATTACATAACTTGTGCAAGGTACAGCAATATAATATCTGTTCTAAAATATCAATGATGTTATTGTTAAAGTATTCTTTAAAATTGGAGTTATCTTCCTTTGTCTGTAATTGTAGTTGAATGAACTACAACCAATGCTTTATACAATGCAATGTTTAATTTTACCCCAGACTGATTAATTAAAACAATCTTTACCCTTCAGTGCTTACAAGCACTTTGATTTTACAATTAACAAGTAGATACAGTCTGGGTTTGAAGTTTGTTACACATCAATTGCTTTGTCAAAGCTTCATAGAATTTTATGAAACTTAAATGGCAGAAGCTTTTTTTGGATTTTTTGATATTATAAGTTTGTTAACCTTCATTGATTGTTATGAAACTTGGTCGGAAGCTAATCTTCAAAACCAAGAAATAGCATCCAGAAGTAAGAGATTATGTCTGAAGCAAACTTTTGAAAATATTTTTTTTTTCATTTTCAGTATTTTTCTGATAGATGAATTGTTTTGACATGATAAATTTGTAAACTTTCATGGATTGTTATGAAAGTTGGACAGAAGCTAATCTTCAAGACCAAGAAAAACTATCTCAAGAAAAAATTTGATTTTTTTTTTAAATTCTATTTTTTACTATTACACTTTTACACTGACATCAGCAATCCCAGGCGAGACACAGGGTCCGTAGAACCCCTTCTGAATTTTGTTTATATTTTCAAGAAGACTTTTGATAACGGTCAGTCACTTCACCCATATGACTGATCATAATAATATGAAATTAAAGTATGTTGATTATAAGATAATCTTTTTTTTTTTTTATCTTTTCAGGGGTGATAATCCATATTAATGATAAACCATATGGATACCTGTAACCCTTTCAAACTCTACTTAAAAGATTTCCAAAATGGAATGCAACATCTCCGAGAAGATAATTTGTTCCAAGATGTTGTCCTTGATGTCCAAGGTCAAACCTTTCCTTGTCACAGAGTTATCCTGAGTGCATTTTCAAACTATTTCCGTGGAATGTTTGTATCTGGAATGGTGGAAAGCAATAAAAACATAATTGAGTTGAAGGGTTTGGAGGCTAAATGTATATCAAAGGTATTAGACTATCTTTATGGTAACATTACCATAGATCCGATAGCTGCAGAGGACATTTTAGCAATAGCCGTATATCTACAGATTGACTGTTTAAGAGAAACGTGCGAGTTGACTTTAGGAAGTAACTTAGATAATTCCAATGTTATACGACTGTGGAACATGTCATCGAAAGAATACCCAGAATGCACTATTCTTAGAAATTTTTGTGAGGTTTATATGCTTTCAAACTTTACAGATTTTTCAAACTCATCTGAAGCATTGCATTTAGAACCAAATGAGGTCATATTTCTGTTACAACATGAAGAATTGTGTGCTCCAACTGAGGATGTGGTTTGTGAGTTTTTAATGCATTGGTTTCAACATGATTTGGAGAACAGAAAATGTTATTTGGAAGATTTATTCAAATGCAGTCACTTTCCTCTTCTTTCTGGTGACTGCTTAACGAGATTCATAGAACATTTCCCGTTGATGCGAGAAGACTGTTTACAGCCCTTTGTGCAGGATGCTATTGTTTATCAAAGCAATCCAGCCGTTCAGCTGGATAATTTAACTGCCTCCATGGATTTCCGTTTAAGATCCAGTAGAGAAACATCTATAGTTGTTATAAGCTTTGCACAAAATGTTAGTGATGCTGGATTGCACATCGAAATGTGGCGTTATGGATTGCATGAAAAACAATGGGAGAAAATGACTTCCCTTCCATCTTACCCTGGGATAGGTTTTTCTACATGTACTTATGGTGAATCAACCATTTTTCTCTCAGGTGGCAGTACAGCAAGCACGTTCTTTAAGTTTGATGGCTTAGAAAATAGGTGGGAACAAATGGAAAATTTACCCGAAACCCGATGTAGACATTGCATGATAGGACTGGATGACTATATATATATCTTAGGTGGGACTACAAGTAGAAGAACAAATGCTATCGAAAGATTCTGCTTAGATTTGAACACTTGGGAAAGATGCGGTGAACTCCAAATGGCTGTTGATGACTCATCTGTTGCTACAGCTCATGACAAAATCTACGTTTTCGGCGGATTTTCTCCCGACTTTGATATTTTAAAAATGGTACAGTGCTATGACACGGTCACTAAAACAACAACAATTGTCAGTGTAGTTCCAAACATGTATGATCTAATAGATGCTGTTGGTACAAATGACAATATCTATATCATAGGACGGCAAAGTGGGAAAGTAATGAAGTTTATTGTAGACAATGATTTTGAACCGGTTCGAGTTATACCGAAGTTGCAGGATTCGTATGGAATAATCAAACACGGTGATTCTCTCTTCCTTCTTATCAATGACAGCGAGGAAAGTGATGACATTGAAGACCGTTCTATTACCTCAGTTGTTGAGGTTAATCTGAAAACCGGAGAGAAAATAGTGGATCATAACCCACTTTTAAATACAAAATTTGATTGCCATTGTCATAAATTAGTAACTTCCAAAAAAACTTACAATTTTAAATATAGAATATGATTAACTACATGTAGATCACATTATAAACATGATAATAAATTTTATTTTGCCATGTTTGTTTTAAACCTCTAAAAGTACTGTGGATTCTTTATTATTCGTGGGATATCAATTTTCATTGATTTCGTGGGCTTAGGTGAACCACGAATTTAAATGTTCAACGAAGAAGGAATTCTTTATTGGCTTGTATGCAGCAATTTGCAAAACCATGAAATCAAATATCCATGAAAATAGGATATTTCCCCCAATCCACGAAAATTGATACCCACGAAAATAAATGAATCCACAGTATAAGAAATAGAATAGTGGACAGATATGGTAACATTCAATGGTGTATTGATTCATGATACACAATCCAAATACACACTTGATCATGACATACCCAAATACAAAGGAGCAGGGCTGTAATTGCTGTTCTTCATGTCGAAGTCACAAGTCACCTGTCTGTACATACATAACTCTGAAGGTCACTAATAAAATTGAGAATGGAAATGGGGAATGTGTCAGAGAGACAACAACCCGACCATAGAGCAGGCAACAGCCGAAGGCTACCAATGGGTCTTCAATGCAGCGAGAAACTCCCGCACCCGGAGCATGTTAAGTAATCAACAGATTAAAATTGAAATATTATTTATTTGGTATACATGGTATAGACCTTTCTTAAAGAACCAGGTATTATGGCACTAATCTTGGCAAACATCCATCATGTTCCATATATATGTCAAACTGTTTTAAACTAGCTGAAATGGTGCAAGTTTGGAGAAATTATAATTAAGATGTATATGTCTGGGTTATGGATGGAAATCTGATTAGTTCATTAGATTTTAAAGAAATACATATTAAATGACATGTATGAACAGGCAGGACATGAACCCCTGGGAACAAACCTGCATTAATTTCGACCTATATATGGTGCACTGAATATGCTGAAAGGTCTCTTGTAGTGAATATTAAATATACTTTTGTATATATGGTCACCGTTTAGGGGTCTGGAACTGAGCACTGCCAGATATTCAACGATTTAGTATACAATGTACATATGTGAGGGGCTGGGGCATGACAATACCATATGTGTTTAAGCTGAGAAAGTTTTAACATAGCAATCAATGTATAGGGATTGGGATCTAAATACTTTTCAGTAGATATTAAACAATTTATTGTACAATGTTATACATGTTATATGGGCACAATGTTATATGAGGAGATACTCCCCTCAGGAACAAAACCTATGATGAAACAGAGATGTCATGCCATGGCAATTAAGAATAGACATGTATGTGGTTTAAGGGTTGGATCTAAATCATTTTCCAATTATTTCATGATTTATATGACATGAGGGGGAAAGGCATGACACACCAATGTTGAAATGTAGTGCAATAGAAAGGTCTAATTAAATTATGGCAATGAAGAATAGTTAAGGGCTGAGAATGTTAACCTGTTGCAATATTAAAATATTTACAACTAGATATCATTGAGATGGGAGCCATCTCTGTGGGCCCCGCTGTGAATAATGTGTGGTAAAAAATTTGTATCTTTATCATTGGACATGGAGTTGTCAAATGAAACCAAAGTTTTTGACCTTGACCTTTGACCTAGGAAGTTGTACATAAATTATGACACACCCTCTGGCGTTGGTTTATATACATATCAAGAATAAACTTTGAAATCATAACGGTTCTCAAGATATAGAGCGGACACTATCTTTACCATAGGACATGGGGTTGTCAACTTAAACCAAAGTTTTTGACCTTGACCTTTGACCTAGGAAGTTGTACATACATTATGACACACCCTCTGGTGTTGGTTAATATACATGTCAAGTATAAACTTTGAAATCATAACGGTTCTCTAGATATAGAGCGGACACGATTTGTAACGGATGGACGGACAGATGGACAGACAGACGGACAGAAAGACAAACAGACAGACTGATCACTATAGGGCGGCCGCCATTCGGCGGGGCCCTAATAATCAGGGTATTGTGCAGTTAAGAATATATATGGGGCTGGGAGTTGAACAGTTTCTTTGAAATTTATATTATTGACCATTTATTATATGAGTGCCCTCACTTGTTTAGGGACAAAATTTAAAAGTGTGCTTGAAAGATCTTGACATGACAAATATAATATAACAGGTATATGGTTTGGGATCGATGAACTTGAAAATGTCTCCTAAATATCTTTATTTAACATAAATATCAGAGGTCAAGGTCATAAGTAATTTGTGATTGAACAGGACAGGTTGTCTTGAGGTTATTCACACCCTGCCAAATATCAAAAGCCTTTGTCAAAGGATAAAAGTGAGACTAAGACAAACAAGAGTGCACACGCTGAAATGTCTGTCCTGTTTAATTGACCATTGATTTTATGTTGAAAGTCTTAAAGATAAAGGTTTTACTACAAGTATCACACAAACTTAACATTTTTAAAGATCCATGACAATGAGGTCAAGGTCAGGTAAAAACTGTCGCACAGACATGTACACCTTACAATTATTCCATACACCAAATATAGTTGATCCATTGTTGATGATAATTGAAAAAACCAGACCAAAACACAAAAACTTAATGTTAACCAATGAACCATGTAAATGAGGTCAAGGTCAGATGATACTGGTAAGACAGACATGTACACCTTACAATCATTCCATACACCAATTATAGTTGACCTATTGCTATTAGTATTTGAAAAACAGACCAAAACACAATAAAATGCTCCACTGGGCGCAGCTTGAAACGACCGCAGAGGTCGAACCCTGAACAGTTGGGGCAAGTATGGACACAACATTCAAGCTTGATACAGCACTGAATTTGGATTGTGATTAAATATTTGACACAGCATAGGTTTCTGACACAGAATGAATGTGATCTAAGAACTTAAAAATTTTAAATTTACCTATTCAAACCATATCATTATTATTTGCTTTTATATATAAATCAGAAATAACCAATTTAAAATGGAAAATTTAAAAAAAAAAGGAAAAAAAGGAAAAAAAAATCCCTCCCCCAAATTTTTTGAACCCCCTTATGATTCATCCCCCCAAACTCAATCCCAGCCTTCCCTTTGTGGTATGGTACCTTGCAGTACAATTTCAGAGAGATCCATACACTTGAACACAAGTTATTGTTTTGAAACTAGAAAAATGGTTATTTTTGGCCTCTTTTTGGCCCCAAATTCCTAAACATTTAGGGCAATTACCCCCAAACTCAAACCCAGCTTTCCCTTTGTGATATGGAACCTTGTAGTACAATTTCATAAAGATCCATACACTTACACACAAGTTATTGTCCTGGAATTAAAAATGCTTGTTTTTTGCCCCTTTTTGGCCCCTTATTCCTAAAATTTTGAGGCAATTACCCCCAAAATCAATCCCAGCCTTCCCTTTGTGGTATGGTACCTTGCAGTACAATTTCAGAGAGATCCATACACTTGAACACAAGTTATTGTTTTGAAACTAGAAAAATGGTTATTTTTGGCCTCTTTTTGGCCCCTTATTCCTAAACGTTTTGGGCAATTACCCCAAAACTCAATTCAAGCTTTCCCTTTGTGATATGGAACCTTGTAGTACAATTTCAGAAAGATCCGTACACTTACACACAAGTTATTGTCATGAAACTAGAAAAATGCTTGTTTTTTTGCCCCTAATTCCTAAAATTTTGAGGCATTTACCCCCAAAATCAATCCCAGCATTCCCTTTGTGATATGGAACCTTGTGGTACAATGTCAGAGAGATCCATACACTAACACACAAGTTATGTCTGGAAGTTACAAAAATGCTTATTTTCGGCCCCTTTTGGGCCACTTATTCCTTGACTGTTGGTACCATAACCCCCAAAATCAATCCCAACCTTCCTTTTGTGGTATTGAACCTTATGGTAAAATTTCATAGAGATCCATTCACTTAAACTAAAGTTAGAGTGCGAAAACTAATGTGTCTTCAAACGACGACGACGCCAACGTCATACCAATATACGACCACAAAAATTTATTTGAGGTCGTATAAAAACTTAACATTGAGCAATGAACCATTAAAATGAGGTCAAGGTCAGATGACACCAGCTAGACAGACATGTACACCTTACAATCATTCCACACACCAAATATACTAGACCTATTGCTTACAGTACTTGTTAAACAAACCAAAACACAAAAAATTAACAATGACCAATGAACCATGAAAATGAGGTCAAGGTCAGATAAAACCTGCCAGTCTGACATGTACTCCTTACAATCATTCCATACACCACATATAGTTGACCTGCTGCTTGTAGTATCTGAGAAACGGACCTAATCACATAACTTTAACCTTGATCACTGATCAATGAATTGAGGTCCAGGTCAGGTTAACCCTGTCTGACGGACATGTAGACGTTGCATGGAATACATATACCAAATTAAGTTATCCTAGTACTCATAATAAGTGAGAAATTCAATGACAAAAAAACTTCATTGCTGAGGTCTTTCCATTCCACATGATCTGTGTGCAGTGCTCACAACTTACTAGAACTTCCAACAGTCGTACAAATGCAACACAAAAAATGATTTTATAAGGGAAATCCCAAAAATCATTAAGATTAACAGAGCTATAAGGTACTTCGATACTTTTGATTATGTCCTAAAATTCAGTTAGCTCATTAAGGAGAAGTTTAAAACATTAGGGGTGTATAATACTATTGTTTAGCTTAGCAGGAGTACTTATCATTTAGAAAAATAACCAAAAGACACAATATAACATTCTTCTATGATTTATTTATAAAACTTGTAGACTGAAACAAATTATGCAAAAGCAGAAATATATTACAATGCATCATTAAAATGTATAAATAAAAGAACTGTAAAATATATATATAAACTTATTTATTTTTAAACGACATATTAATAGAAAAGATCATAGGAAATGGATTCAGGAAGCACATGTTGCCGAACCAATTAAAAGATGAACTCAAGAACACCTTTGCAAATTCTTTTTTGATAATTTTTATTTAAGTCCTCATTATGAACATCTACCTAAAAATATTAAAGGGTTTCTACATAAGAGAAGAAGAAAGGCTTCATAAGGACTTGAGTAAAGGTTAAAGACGCTTCTTTCAAATTATGCACCAATTGTACTAGCTACTCTTTATACTGTGAGAAAATTTACATTTACTTACATGTAATGTATAGGTCAATTGCCAAAGGTCATGATCAAGTATCAGGAAGTGCATAAATGTATTGTAACTGATGAAAGGTTGACTGAGGTGAAGTCTGGTTTTCTTTTTGTGTTATGTATTAATATTTCACAATTGACTTTTTCATCCTAAGGCATAATGTACAAATGTTCTAATGATGTCTGTTTTGTGATAATATTTTAACTGTATAAAAATAAAGATTGGCTGGTTAGAAACATTTATTCAATTGCACACATCTACTAATGCTATTTGCAGTCTGCACCAAAATCTTTTCCAAATACTAGACCGAAGACCAATATTCAGAAACTTTTTGTATACGTCTAAACAAAGCTTTCCAATTACTTATTAGTTTGAATAAAATTTTACTAGTCTGGGGCATAGGACTAATGGTTAATGGTGCAGACTGTATTTGGAATACTTCAACTTGTTGATTTATGCAGAATTTAACAATTTGTAAATATAAGTCACTTATATAGACATAAAGAACAGATTTTTGTGACTTTAGCTTTTTGACAGATTTTCAACTAATAATTTGAACAGCTTTTTATTGGCATTTAATATATAAGAGTTATGGACCTTGATTTTGATATCTGTATTATTTTTTTAGATTTCCTGTTTACAGCTTGAAAAAATGTTATTAAATAGTTTTTATGTTTCTTTGACCATTAAAATAATTTTTTTTTTTGGCAATTTAGAGTTCACTCATATATATATATATATATATATAGATGGATTCTGATAAGCTGAAACATTGCTTGACAGAATGATTTGAAGTATTATCTTGTTGTAATGGACTGTCTTAAGATCAGCTACCTATGGAGTTGATACATTGAAGTTGACAAATTAAAAGATATTTTCATCAATTATGGCTGGTGGCGTTTATGATTAATATTTTAAAATAAAAAGACAGTATGTTTAAACACATTTGTGTACAACAACAAGAAAACAAAAATACATTTCAAAATATGTTTCTCAAGCAAGAATGAATCCAAAATTTTTATTTAGGAGAATGCAATGCCCAAAAAGTATGTGCTAATATTACATGTACAAAAACAAAGGGAAGGAAAATACATGTACATTTTTCTTTGCCTCCTCCATGAATCTTCACCTGAAAAAGTTATGGTACTGATTATGCTGATAAAGTTGTACTTTTTAAAAAATTTTAATTTCCTGTAGTTTCATGAAATATCAATTTCCCTTATCTGTTTTGAAAAAGAGGATAACTAAAAATAAAATTACAAATAAACATGATATTACCACTCAAAATGTGATTTTCACTATATATATTTTTGCCATTTTATGGTCCCAGAATGAAATATCAACTAAATACAAAGTAACTACAAAGTAAATACAAAATGATAATAAATAAATAAACAATTATGAGAATTTCCCTCAAAATATGATGTTCACTATTCTTTTTTGGCCTAAGAATGAAATATTAAATTTATCACCCCTTTTACCAGGGTAATATTAATTGTTTTATTTATTAATTCATTCTTGGTCAAAGATTGAAATATCAAAATTCAACAAAATGAATATTCATAAGGTTCACAAACATGTTCTTTTCTTGTGAGAATTAAGATACATTTTTTGTAAATAAAAAGATCTAATAACGAAGAAAAAAAATAACAAAAGAAAAAATAGAACAACTAAATAGACAATGTAAAAATCATTTTTTGGCACAACTTGACAACAAATACACAGCTACTTTTCCATAGGTTCTATTTCTGTACCAAAAATCTGTAGTACTGGGAATCTACTTTTAATATTCAGTACTATTTCGTTATTTTAAAATTATTGTGATATTTAGGTATCTGTATTTTACAGTACTTGATTTGTACTTTAAATTTAAGTACTACAGATTTTTGGTTACTACCGTTACATTTTCAGCATTTTGAAAGATTGTCTATTTCAAATCTCTTTAAGTTATGATTTTCAAACATGGGAATATTGTGATCACTGTTGGTATTATTTCTGTACCAAAATTTTTAGTACAAATCAAGTACTGTAAAATACAGGTACCTAAATATTACAATAATTTTAAAGTAAAGAAATAGTACTAAATATTAAAAGTCAATTTCCAGTACTACAGATTTTTAGTACAGAAATAGTACCTATGCAAAAGTAGCAGTGTACTGAAAACATAATTATCAATATAATATAATCTATAAATAAATTACAGCTGACCTGTATCAACCCACAAATAGACATGGGGAAAAACACACCTACATCATGGACATTTAATGCATAATTATATACAATTGCTTAATAAGGCTTCATAATCTAGATTTTATTAAATCAGTTCATCATTTGATAGAAGATTTTTTTCTTTGTGAGATTTTGATATAAATTCATAGACCCAAAAAAATGATTTGAGAGAAACCAAAGCATGGCTGAAAGTAATATATTATGACATGTTTAAAACAGGTCAATTTGGGTCAGGCTTAGTCCCACTATGCTTTAATATAAAGTGGACTATTTTAAATAGTAAATAAAAATCATGATAAATGGACTACTACTCTAGCAAGGACAACAAAAGGACAGAAGTTTATTAATAAATATGCATGTTTCATATTGACTCTGTAAAATTGCGAGCCTTGGTGGCAGATTGGTCAGGGGTTGCTATTCAGAGGTTACTATTTGGCATAGTTGGTTGGTACTTAACCTAAAATTATTATTTTACTGAGTGTCAATTTTTAACCAAACCTGTAAAAATAATCTCCAACATATCAAGATATCAAACAAATATTTTGAAATCCTCTTCTTAGCACCATTTTTTTTCATAGCAGATGGCTATGGTTAAATATTTGCTTATGATTCAGGGGGTGGGTGTTTCATGGTTCCTAATTCCCTACCCCCACTTCCCTCCAGCTCTTTACTCCAAATTCCCTTCCCCTATTTCGAAATCCTTCCCCCTTATTATCAGACAAAAATTGTTAAAAAAAAATTTCCCAGAATATCCCTATTTTAACTCCCCCTCTTCCCCCTGGTTCCTGCCCTCAGACTACCGCTTCCCTCCCATCCCCTCATTTCCATGTTCCCTTTCCCCTGTCCAACCCTTAGGATTGTACTGCAATTGATTACATAAAGTGCTATGGGAATACAGAAAACAATGACATATAAAGCTCCGCCTATTCACATGAACAAACTTTTGATTGACAGGTAGAATGCATAACATGAACAATAACTGTATCAGGTAATGAAACACTTTTCATGAGGAAACAAAATCTTTTAAGTCTATACCAATTTAAAAAATATTAAATATTAAAGAAAATTCTTACAGAATGTATAATAAACTGTTAACACAGAGATATGTCTCGCCTATTTGTTATTTTGATAATGCAAATGTTGAATTTAAAATAGCAATACTTTAACATGTAAGTTATGCAAATATTCAATGTCAATGAACCATGACTGAAGCTACAGGGCTAAACCATCTCCATAGAAATGAGATGTGCTAATGCTAATACAACTGCATACCAAATACCATTGACTTTTCATAAGTTATTCCCTTTAAACAAAGCTAAACACAAACATTAACTTGTAAACTATGTAAAAGTCGATGAACCATAATGAGGGGGTGGGGTTATATAATCTCCATGGAAATGAAACTTGCAAATTCCAATACATTTGCATATCAAATATCATTGACTTAACATTAGAGGTTCATCTTTAACTGACCTAATCACAAACTAATACATGTAAAATATGCAAAAGTTTCAAAGTCGATAGACCATGACTGAGGGGTAAGGACCAAATTTTCTCCATGGAAATGAGATGCACTAATGCTATTACAACTGCATACCAATTATCATTGACCTACCACTAACGGTTCCCCTTAAACTGACCTAATCACAAACTAATACATGAAAACTAAGCAAAAGTTTCAAAGTCAATAGAGCATGACTGAGGGGGTGGGGCCAAATAATCTTCATGGAAATGAGATATGCCAATGCTTATACAACTGCATACCAAATGTCATTGATCTACCACTAGTAGTTCCCCATCTTCATGGAAATGAGATATGCCAATGTTTATACAAATGCATACCAAATATCATCACAAACTAAAACATTGCTGACGCCGTTGCTGACGCCGTCGCCGGAAACAGCATACCTATGTCTCTCTTTTTGACTCCGTCAAGGCGAGACAAAAATACTTCATCTCTCTCAACCAAAGTTATCTCCCATTTGTATTGAGAAGTCTCCTAATTTTTTTTTTTAAATGTGCATTTAAAGAATCAGAATAATAGCCAAAAGAAATAATGAATAGAGGAAAATGAGCAAAAAAATTAAAGAATAAAAAATGGGATGCAAAAGTTAAAAGAATAACTGTGGAAAATAAAAGAATAAGTTAATAAAATACTGAGACATAAATGAACGATGCACAGAATAAAGAAAAAAATTAATAGTAAAATAATTGCCTTTAGAATAACAAAGAATAAGTGTTATTTCTAACGATAAAGAAAGATAAACTAAAAATTAAAAGAATACAGAAATTAAAGATCCACATGAAGACCCTCTTCTATTAATGTAAGCATTATCATTCTTGTTTTATTTTTAGAATTGAGAATTGAAACAGGGAATGTGTCAAAGAGACAACAACCTGACCAAAGAGCAGAAAACAGCCCAGAAGCTAGCTTCAGGTGGTTTCTTAGATCAGTGAAATGGACACCATACTAAACTCTGGATTATATGAATGAACCAAAATTAAAAAATATACTAGACTAACAAAGGTCAGAGGTTCCTGACTTGGAACAGGCGCAAAAATGAGGCTGGTTAAACATGTTTTGTGAGATCTTATCCCTCCCTTATACATCTAGCTAATGTTGAAATAAACAAATACACAGCAATATGCACTCTTCATGAAAATGATATATTTTTAAACACATGCAACAATAGGTAATCTTCTAACATTTTTTTAATTACTTTTTGGAATAAAAGAGGGTATAACCTGTACAAGATAAAAATAAGAAGGTTGGGTCAGAAAAATCGGTGGGATACATAAAATATCATAAACATATTAACTAATTTGGCACAACTTGTAATATATATAGGTATATTATCATGTATAAATTGAAAATATAACAATGAGACCATACATAAAAAAGACTAAAACAAAAATTATAACAGATTATACTGCAATTAGCTGTGTTTATTTCCTAAATATAGTAACAAAGCTATATTTAGTGCAATGTCAATTTCATCATGGATCACTTTTTCCACAATCAGGGGTTTATTAAGGGATGAAAATAAGTTTGAAATTTGCGCTACAATTTAAATAGCTATCAATGTATGAATTTAAGTTGCAATATAAAAACAATATTAAGTCAATGTCAGAAAAATATAATTTTTTTTGTATTTGCCACAAAACAGGAGTGGCTCGGTAAAACCTCGCCCTTCCCCAGTTTCTCATCCTCATACAAAAAAGTTTATATTTTTCTGACATTAACCTAATATTGAATATATATAAGTGCTACAGTGGATTCAGTAAATTCTATGGCAACACATGTTTATCAATTGAAAAAACAAACATTCAAATTCCAGGTTAAAAAATTATCAACTTTTTTCTTTGATTACTATACTTAGAGGCTGTAAAAAGTTCTATTGACCCCCAAAAAAAACAGAATCAACTGTTATGAGCATTATTTCAAATAGTATAATGCCTTACTTTCAACACTAACTCCAGATCTTCACAAATAATAATAATAATAAAAAGATAGTATATATTGCACTATTTCCCTTAACAAATGAAATAAATAAAAAAACTTAACTAGTGTCGTAAGACATTAACCAGTCTTGTGTATATATTGCACTATTTCAAATAAATATAAATAATAAACAACTTTCATAAGACATCAAACAGCTAAGTGTATATATTGCTCTGTTTTCAATAACTATAAATTAAAAAAAAAAATCTGTCATAAAAACAAACATGTGATTCTCCCGACGAGAGTCAAAATCTCCTGATTTTTAAGCCCTCCCTCCCTTTTATATGTCAAATGTTCAGTTTTGAAAATTTCCATACAAAAAAATTTGTCTGTCTCCATTTTTTTATTACCATCAATGTCAAAAAATGAAAACATCAACCAGCCAATAAAAAAATCGTCTTAATTTGAAAAAAAATCAATTGAAAAAGAAAAAGCAGTGAATGTAATGCATCTCAATCCTTAAATATTAAAAATGGTAAAGATACAAAGAAGAAAAATATTTCAAAGATATTTAAGTATCAACCTTGGTACACGTAGTAAAAATTAGTTGAGTCAATTGCAACTATATATTAAAACTGCATAAAATCCCAACCATGCTAGTTTCATGATTAAAATTAACTTGAAATTTTATCCCCTGGCATAAACTTGATCTTTAAGGAAGAACAGATTCAAGGATAACAAAAGTGCAAAACTAAAATCCATGAAAATTAAAAACATTACAGTACATAAATCTTCAGATCAATAAAAAAACATATGCATTAAAGCCAATTAAAGTGAACACATTTTATATCAATATTGCACAGGTATGAATTAAATTGTTTAATTCAATTAAAAATTAGCATTTAGTCATTTACAAAACTTTAAAAGAGACATAAATTCCATTTTGTTTGATTTTTCCAATATAAGTAAAATAGTAAATGGACCAGCACATCAACAGGCAACACCACAAAGGGCTATTCCTTAAAAACCTAAATGGGAAACAGGGAAGACACTTTGAAAAGTCCACTATGGGTAGGTGTCAAGTGCAGTGACAGTTTCAGTGAAATTCTAAATCAACCCCATTTTGAAAGTGCCTTACCTGGGTCCCATGTATGTTCAAATTAAACAGCCCTGATAAGAATTAAAAACTAATTATGAATCATGGATTTTTTTTCAAAGAGAAGTTCATCTCATCACTTACCATTTTCTTAATCATATTAATGAATTAGCTATTTGTTATTTATCTAGTATGTGCTTTACTTTCTAACCAATTCATATTTCATATTTTTACATTTTTTGAAAATTAAGAAATAGTTAATTCTTATTATTTAAAACTATCTCCCCTTTTTTCAGAGTTATTTTAAAAGTTTATATGTCAGACAAATTTTTGTAAAGATTTTTACACATTTTTTTGAAAAATAAACAAAGAATTCTAATATCTAACAATTATCTCCCTTTTTCCAGGATATAAAATATAAGTTTAAATAATATACCAGATAAATTTTTGCTAAGATGACCTCTTGTTGCCTTTAGTTATCTTCATGAGGAACAATTATTTCTTTAAGGAAGAATCTGTTCATTTGGGACTTTATTCTTCTTCATGAAGAATAATTTATACATTAACAATGAAATCTGTGTTCAGATGAACCTTTAGTCTTTATGAAGTTCTTCTATAAGGAAGAATTCTTCATCAAGACATGCCTTAAGTCTTTAAAGTTATTCTATAAGGAATAAATCTTGGTCCAGATGTGCATTTTATAGTCCTTATATAATTATTCTATAAGGAAGAATTTTTCATTAAGACATGCCTTAAGTCTTTAAAGTTATTCTATAACTAATAAATCTTGGTCCAGATGTGCCTTTAGTCTTTAATATAGCTATTCTATAAGGAAAAATTCTTCATCAAGATGTGCCCTTGCATTCCCGAGTGACTTGCTACTTGTCAACTTTGGTTTGTTCTTTATAATATCATCTATATCTCTACTAACTTCTTCTTCTTCATATTCAGCTTTTGTGTACAATTCACTTGGCAATGATTCAGATCTGTTCCTGAAAGTAAAATATAAATTCCTATAACAGACTTTTTTTATATTACTGTATATTGACTCTGGAGTATACAATTTTCTACAGGTTACGCACTCTGTGGTAGGAGTCCCGTAGGACATTCTGGTACTTGGTCAAGTAAGAACAACTACGAGTTGTAAAATCAAACTTACAATTGGTGCAATTTATATAATTTATATGATGGCATAAATTAATTGTTTGAAGTTTTCTATACACAACATAATCATAGGAAAATAGTTAATTTTCCCCCCAATTAGTCTATCAAATCTGACAGCCAAAACATTGGATCCATTTTTGAAATAGAAATAAAATGCTAAATCACTTGTTGTACTGAACCAAAGTTTGTTGAGGGTTGGTCCTGAAAAACTTCTTCAGAGGTTTTTGAAGGCACTTTGAAATTCATATAGGTGGTTGGGCAATTAGAAAATGGAAATCACTTTAAATGTTTTGGTGGTTGGGATTAGAACAAGTGTCTGCAAAATCCCCCATAGAAATTTTCTGTAATACACAGCCATTAACACATTTCTACATGTAATGTAACTAGAGGTTCTAAAGAACCTGTGTTGCTCACCTTGGTATATTTGCATATTCAACAAAGGACACTCTCCAACATTGTAGACAAGAATAGTATTCATGAGAAAAATCTCTGTTTTGTTGATCTTATATTACTGATCATTTAGTCTGTTTAGTTTCTCTCTTATATATCTTCTTTAGTTTTTGCTCAAAACAGAAAGAGAGTAAAGTGATCCTCATTTAAAGACAATCACTCCCATGAGGAGTGACAGTCTACTAACTATATCAGCAAAATTTGACTTGTTAGTAGATCTTGACTTGCTGATCATTTTTGTGATTTAAAGTGTCTATTTTTATATTATAATTTTAATCATATAAGCATATAAGGCAAAAATGCAAAAAATTGGTAAAAATCATCATTAAAGGGCAATAACTCCAATAAGGAGTTATCATATGATTTCCTCAATGTTGTCTTTATTGTAGATCTTGTCTTGCTGCTCGTTTTTGCTTATTCAAGTTTTATCTATCTATTATAAATTTTAAGATATAACTTCAAATAGGCCAAAATAAATAAATGGTGTGTTTCCGGTTTCCTGACTCTACCTCCGTTTCCGGAGCCGACCCTATACATTTTATTGACAAAAATAAAAATGAAAATTCAAAAATCCAGATTTTTCAGTATGTCCGTTTCCGTTTATTCGTTTAGAATACTATAGATCTTCAAAATGTTTGATAATAATGACCAATATGGATAAGTAAAGCGTTTCAAGGACCAAGATTTTGAATGAACAAGCATGGCTTTTCGGCAACCGTGTAGCGTATAAGCTATCAAATATGCGAAATGTGATCACATGGACGCAAAATATAATGACATCGAATCGGATAATTACGATATGATGAATCTTTTTGAAGAACACATGATGGACCTAAAGATGAAAAAAATACGAAGTTGACCCATTTTGCTCAATTTCTTTGATTAGGTACAAGCAAGATTTTTTAAATATTTGTATATATAATGATTTATAGTGTATTCAGTGTATATACATATATTAACAAAATCTAGTCTTGTACCTGTGCTTCTTTGGACCAAACGTCAGAATCGTTTAAGGTTGGAAAGACTGTATTTGTCGGTTAATTGACAAACAATTTTAGAGTAAAATGAGTTCTATTTACTGCCAAAAAATCAATCCTGATTATCCAGCATTTGTTGCAAAAAACGCTCTTACGAATGTTATGCAGATTTGGGCTCAGGACGCAACATAAACAACTGTTATTCCTTTTTAGTTAATGATGGCAAAAGGGGGGAGGGGAGGGGGGGGGGGGGGGGGGGGGGGGGGGGGCAGATAATGTGGAATGAGAAAGTGGAAAAGAAAAGAAGCTTTCCCCAGTGGGCAGACATGGTGTATGATTCATATTCATTTATAAATGAATCTGCCCCAGCATCATGTCTACTTTTATTCTTTTATATTTTCTCTGGCTGGTCCCATATAAACAATTTATACAAGAAATGGAAAAAAAATCATGTCATATTTATATCTGCAATTTATTTGACCAGCATTGACCAGTAGATTAAGACAAAGATTTCACATTTTCAAAACCTGGAATTTTAATATTGTCAGAACCACTCACTCTTCAAGATCACATTCTGTCAAACATCAAAACACATCTGTAAATTAAATAAAGAGGGTGCAAGGGCAGAGTATTACCCCTCGAAAAATCTTAATTAACTGCTACTTAGCATCGGTTCACAGTGTTTTCAAGGGCTACTTATCTGCTCCCACATGTATACCCTGTGTGACATTTACATTGTTAGATTCAACAAGGCCCATCATAATAACATACCATGCCAGAAATTTCACTGCCATTTTTGGTTTAAGATAATAAATCGACAAGAACATATTCCTATTATGACCATTGAAATGCATTAAATTTTCATTAAAGTTTATTTTCATATTTCTGACACAGAACTAAAACAGAAAAATCAAAAAGCTGTAGATTTAATTACTATTGGAGTATTCTAAATATCAAAGAAGCAGGCACATCAAACGATTTGATTTGGAACTTCTTTCTACTGTCGTCAATAGAAAAAAAATTAAATATTTTCATAAAATAAAATGTTTTACCTACCTACCCTACCTAATTTTTTGGAGGTGAAATAGGAAACACACTATTAATTTATTTTGGCCTTAATATAAGGCAAAAACGCAAAAAATTGGTAAAATCATCATCAAAGGGCAATAACTCTAATAAGGAGTCTACTGATGATTTCGACCATGCAGACTTAGTTGTAGAACTTGTCTTGCTGATCATTTTTGCAATTTAAAGTTTCTCTCTATCTATTATAGTTTTCAAGATAATAGGCAAAAATAAAAAAATGAAAAATAAGGTAAAATTTGTCATATAAGGGCAATAACTCCTATAAGAAGTCTGACAGTTTTGACGTAAATAAACAATAGGTAGAGCTCAAGATTCTGAACATTTCTGCTCCTGTCAGATTTCTCTATTTGTAACAGTTTTCAAAATAATAGACACATTTTTTAAACCAAATACCCAAATGATGATTGTTGGTTAAATTTGGCCCAGTAGTTTCAACAGAGAAGATTTTTGTAAAAGTTAACTAACGACGACTAACAATGGATGCCACGTAATGAGAAAAGCTCACTTGACCCTTTGGGCCAGGTGAGATAATAAAAATATAACTAACATCATGCATTTCAATTGTATTAAAATTGTTGTTACAGTGGACCTTCTAAGGAAAATTTAAATTAGGAAATAAAATTTTCTTACCATATAATGTGTATAAATTGCTGTTTCATAAAAAAATAAATGGAGAATGACATAGCTGATGCCCCCACGTGCATAAAATGTTTTAAGGTACATAACTAGAGAACTGTAAAAATGACGCCACCCAAATTAGAACTTGATCTGTGTTTATGATAACAAGCATTGTGTATAAGTTTCATAACATTTGTTAAGGCAAACTAAAGATAAAGAATGAAAACCAATTTGTGACGGACTTTCGAACAAATATAACACTTAATGTCCCCTTCGCCTAGCGGTGGGGGCATAAAAATAAACTTGCAGGAAATATGGGGATTAGTTATTAAGGACACAACTTCAGTCTGTCTGTTAAAAGGCGGGAAAGTCTTGAGAGTGAAAATAAAGGAGTTATTTCACATGTGAGATTATCTGAATTTATCACAATTGAAAAATCATATAAATCACCATGCTCTATATAATAATATTATGTTACTTTCAACTATAAATAGCTATAACCTGTAGCACATGAATGATTACTACATTACATCATTAGGATCTATCAAAATTTATGTTTAAAAAAAACCAAACAACTAATGTCTTACTTGGAAGAAAAGCAGTAGTCTGGCCAATAGATTTGTTTGTCACCAAAGCTGAAACTCTCATCACCTATCAGTTCCTTTGCCCAGATGAGGTTGTTATAGGGAGGTAAAGTACCTCCTAACTCTGCAGGTAATACCTCTTTATGTATGTAGTTGTGTAAGGTTCCTAAGTTGATACCATGCATATGAATCTAAAATATATCAAAAAGTAATATTTTAAACAAAAAATGGAATCATATTTAATTTTGCTTCTTAAATCCTACTCCCTTCGTTATGTATGATGATCAAAATTAGAATTGGGACAATTGACCGTGATCAAAAGTTTTGTTCATTAATACTGTGGTTAGACTTTATATTTTGAATTCAATGATTGTTTCATGCATCAGTTGTACTAATCTTAATACATTTCATTGTATTTGCAGAGTTCTTAAATTATGTTTTTCCCTGTTGGTCCTTAAAGAAAATCTTCTATTCCTCACTATTATTTCTATTGTAAAATACCAAAATTGTGTCAGTCCTTTGCATTGATATTGAGTTTAACTCCCATTTCTGTTCTTTCTACATGAGATTTAAACATACAATATCTTGGAAAAATCATATAAGTTTTTGTATTCAATACTTGATTCAAACTCTAAGGTTTAATTTGTACAGAATCTGGATATCCATAGAGGGTAGATGAATATGATAAAAATCCACCCAAACTGTACTGTTCAAAACAGTAAATAAGTCTGGGTAATACATTTGAATAATGAACAAGAGGCTCTCAAGAGCCTGAATTGCTCACCTGTAATTTTTTGCTTAAATCTTTCATCAATGATTATTTTTGCTTTTCAATATATATTAATGAATGGCTTAAAACTTTCATTGAAATGTTCTTTGTATCTGTCATATTTTCTTCAAAATCAAAGAAATGCATTTTACCCCTATGTTTCATTTTAGCCATAGTGGCTATGTTTCTTGACGTACAAGAAAATAAAATACAAATTTATACTAGATACTCTGAAACTCATTCAGCCCAAGTTTTGCTGAAATTGATTCAGCAGTTTCAAAGGAGAAGATTTTTTAAAGTAAGCCAACTAAATGAACAAATTGTGAAAAATTGATTTTAAAGGGCAATAACTCCTTAAGGGGACAATTGACAATTTAGGTCATTGGAACTTATTTGTAGATCTTACTTTGCTGAACATTTTTGCTGTTTACAGTTTATCTTTATCATTAATAATATTCAAGATAATAACCAAAATCTGCAAAATTTCCTTAAAATTACCAATTAAGTGGCAGCAATCCAACAATAGGTTGTTAGATTCATCTGAAAAATTCAGGGCTGACAGAGCTTGGCCTAACAAACATTTTTACCTCCATCATTTAGCTCTAAATGCTTTGGTTTTTGAGATATAAGCCAAAAATTGCTTTTTACCCCTACGTTCTATTTTTAGCCATGGCGGCCATGTTTTTTACGAAACAAAAAATAAAACACAAACTTTATTCTAGATACCCTTAGAATCATTCAGCTTAAGTTTGGTTGGAATTGGTTTAGTAGTTTCAGAGAAGAAGATTTTTTAAAGTTAGAAAACATAATAAACAAATTGTGTAAAATTGTCCTTAAAGGGCAATAACTCCTTAAGGGGTCAATTGACAACTTTGATCATACGAACTTATTTGTAGACCTTACCTTGATGAACATTTTTGCTGTTCACAGTTTATCTTTATCATTAATAATATTCATTATAATAACCAAAAACTGCAAAATTTCCTTAAAATTACCAATTTAGTGGAGTAAACCCAACATTGGGTTATCAGATTCAACTAAAAATTTCAGGGCTGATAGAACTTCACCTAATGAACACTTTAATCCCCATGTCAGATTTGTTCTAAATGCTTTGGTTTTTGAGATATAAGCCAAAAACTGCATTTTACCCCTATGTTCTATTTTTAGCCAAAGCGGCCATGTTATTTGACGAAACAGTAAATAAAACACAAACTTTATTCTACATACCCTAAGCATCATTCAGCTTAAGTTTGGTTGGAATTGGTTCAGTAGTTTCAGAGGAGAAGATGTTTGAAATAGTTTACACCAGATGGACGACGACGACGGATGCCAAGTGATGGCAAAAGCTCACCGTTCCTTTGGAACGGTGAGCTAAAAAGTGATCTCCATTTTATAATTTTCTAGGGGAGACAAATTAAATTTGCAATTTTTAAAACATCTAAGGATGGCTCGTCTTGAAAATGTATGCAATATTTGCCACTGGACATCAACAAGCAACAATCATCAATCTAGGTGAGACAATTTATATTTTAAGCTTTTATTAAAGCTACATCCCACTTTCTCTAACTCACAATAATACAAAAAAGTGTCTACTAGATACAAACCCTGTCTCTACTCTTTTCTTTAAGGAAAGGCTTCAGTAACTTAAACATAGCTTCTATATACCAAGGCTGGTTAACAAAATGTACTGCTCCAAATCTGGCAGGAAAACAGTCCTGTAAATAAACAAAAATTAAAAAAATTAAACATTGCATTGTATAAAGCATTGATTGTAGTTGATTCAACTATAATCACTGACAAAGGAGGATAACTCAAATTTTAAAAATTACTTGATATTTAGAAAAAAATAAAAATTTTGCAATTTTTCCATTTATAAAGGGGCATAACTCTAGAACGGTAAAAGTGACACCACCAAAATTCAAACTTGATCTGTGTTTTATGGTAATAAGCATTGTGTACAAGATTCATAACATTTGGTTGAGGCAAACTCAAGTTAGAGAACGGAAACCAATCTTGGGACGTACGTACAGACGGACAAGGGTAAAACTTAATGCCCCCACCGCTACAGCAGGGGCATAAAAATACATATTTACATAATCAAATCAAATAACATGTATTCTGATCAGACCAGAAAAACAACTTAATAGATCTGTATATATATCTAAATTTCCCAATCGGCCAATCATATTTATTCTTACAGTTGCAACAAAAATCAACCTTTGACTAAGATCATGTAAATCCAAATTTTTTTTTCACATCTTTAAATGATTCTGTTACATGTATATTTGCTAGGCATTGTACCAACAGCAATCAATCAGAAAATTATTTTAAATGTACATATAATCAATATGTGATAGAGTTAAGGATTATAAAAAATACATAGAAAGCTGTGTTAAATAAAAAAAAAAAAAAATTATGTTTCACGAAAAGAAAAATCAAGTGTGATCTTTCATTTTTGCAAATTACAAAAGTTTCCTATTCCTTAACATTCGTTCTGAATATAAATTTTATATTTGCCACTGGACGTTAAGCAACCAATAATCAATCATATTCTTAACAAAGAGTTTATTGCTGTATTCAAATGAAGAAGACAAAAATAGATGAAGAATGTGTCCATGGGACAAAGATGATGCCCCCACTTGCATATAACGTTATAAAGGGGCATAATGTGAGAACAGTAAAAGTGATAACAACCAAATGTTAACTTGGGGCGTGTTTTTTTGTTCTTCGGTAGTGAGCCAGAAGAGGTCCATTTCTGTTTTTTTGAATAGGGAAGATCTTCTGGCTCTCTTCCACCTCTTCTTTTTTGATAGGTAGTTTAGACGGCAGAGGCACATAACAAACATGGCGTCGTTTAGTCTAAATGACATTAATAAATTTATGAATGCAGATATATTAGAATGTGAGCTGTGTTATAAACGTTTTTATGGTATGACAGTCTTAGTAGGACATCCCTGTAGGACGATAAGCTGGATAAATATAAGAACTACACGGACAATAACAGTTAAGGGACGACTATTTGATATTCTAGGGAAGGGATTTTGATTGATTGGTGTTTAACGCTACTTTCAACACTAAGTTGGGCTATTCCATGGTGGTCAGTTTAAATTTATAGATGAAGGATGGGGAAGGGAAGAGGGCATTATTAACTTTTTTAATCTGTCGCTAATTATGCCTATTTTTTCAGCTCTTACCAGGCAACCATATTCATATATGAAATCCTCCTGTCCCCCACCCCAATAAATGAATAAATATCAAATGGTTTTTCTTCTTATTTAACACAAGTTTAAATTGATTGATTGTTTGTTGCTAATTTTTAACGCCCAGTGACAAATATGTCATGCATGTTCAGGACTCGGTTTAGGAAAACACGAGTTTAAAAGTCAGGTATATAATATAAAAACGAAGAGATGTATGATTGCTTATGAGGCAACTATCCTATGGAGTTCAAATATGAAGTGGATGTAAGCAATTATAGGCAACCGTATTTAAGGCCTTCAACAATGACAAAACCCGATACTGTATTAAAAGTCATCTACATGTATAAAAGGCCTGACGTGAAAAGTGTGAGAAAGAGTTAAAATGAAAAAACTAACCCGGCCTAATTATACAAAACAAAATATCAAATATGAGTCGAGACATGAACCAACGACAACCACTAAACTATAGGCTCCTGACTTGGGACAGGCACACAAAGAATATGGCAGGGTTGATATAAAAACGAAGATTGCCAATGAGACAACCCTCCACAAGAGACCAAATGACACAGCAATTAACAGCTATAGGTCACCATACGGCCTTCAACAATAAGCAAAGCCCATACCGCATAGTCAGCTATAAAAGGCCCCGAAATCACAAATGTAAAACAATTCAAACGAGAAAACTAACAGTCTAATTAATGTACAAAAAAATAAACGAAAAACAAATATGTTACACAGCAACAAACGACAACCACTAAATTACAGGCTCCTGACTTGAGAAAGGCACATACATACAGAATGTGGCGGCGTTAAACATGTTAGCGGAATCCGGCCCAACCCGCCCCCTAACCTTTGACAGTGGTGTAACAGTACAAGAACATGTTTGTGAGCGCTCAAACCTTCCCGAAACTGGGACAGTGGTGTAACAGTACAATAAGAACTACCTGCACAAATCAATTGCAATTAGATTAACTCAAAAGATCGGTACGTGACACACAAAAAAAACTTACATTAAGACAATACAATGTACATGTAGATGCACACAGCAACGAAATACGAGTATCTGCAATTACTGGAAGTTTGTTCAAAGCTAATAACAACTAGTACTGAAATAAATCTTGTTCTCCCAGACTGAAGTATCAATCAGTACACAACCAACGGATTTATAAAAAAAAAAGAAATAATAGTTAGGGCCAGAAGATTTTCTTCAAGGACCACCAGAGAAAAATGATTTTGAGAACTTTCCGATTTATCTTTGCTTTATACAAAAATAATCCAGTTTGGTTACTTTAAAAGAAATTGGATAGATTAGATGTCCTTTTTGATCATATTCGAGACAAACGTTGACGAATTTTTGTGCAGTTTAAGATTATTCTTAAAAATCAAATAGTGGGGGTTTAAGCCAGATTTGTCTAGCAAAATTGAGTTAGAGGAAAGAACAAAGAAAAAAGTCACGAACAGAGGACACTTTTACAGTCATGTCTACCGGACGTATCTTAATTTTCTATAAAACCATCGTAAACATCATTTATGTCATCCAACATAACAAAAATCTGCTATATTCGACGGCAAATTGAATTTTTGTTTTGTTGATCTTCCGTATAATATCTCCAGAAGAGGTCAAGATTCATTTTTTTGGACTCTTCACCAGAAGACATTCTGGAGATGTGCAGAAGAGACCAATAAAACACGCCCCAGGTCTGTGTTTTGTGGTAATAAGCATATTACATGTATATAAGTTTCATAACATTTGGTTGAGGCAAACTAAATTTAGTCTTAGAGAACAGAAACCGACTATGGGACGTATGTAAGGATGTACAAGGGTAACACTTAAAGCCCCCTCCACTGATTGCGGGGGTATAAAAATGCAGCAAGGCTTGACATCCTACCATAAAAGGTGACAAATATTAAACATACCTGCAATCCTTCTATCATCTGTTTCAGAACTTTTGGGCTCAACCACATTGACTGCTTAAAAGTAAACTGACTCCAATCAACTATTACAACAAATCCATTAATTTGAGCCTCATCATCATCTATTAACTTCTCTAACGTCAACAAGATGGATCTGTATATAGAATCTAGGCCATAGCGGCCATTGTCCCAGTTTGCAGAATACAAAACAAATATTTTCCGACCAAAATGGTCATGGTTTGGAAGAACTCCTGGAAGACCATCAAGTAAAGCATCCTTTATTCCAGTCTCTGATGCCTGGAATTTCTTGAAGATATCTGGATTGTCCTGACGAAATTCAAAATATCTCCCATACAGCTTAAACGCTTCAAATGTGTCAAATTTTCTAGCCCGCAGAAATCGTAATATGAAGGTATCATCTGTCCTTAAGAAAGCTACAAAAAAATTAAGCAATAGATATCAATTAATAATAAAATTCAATACCATCAACTTTAAGTACATTTATATATTGTTAATTGAAATTCAGAAACTTTTGCTATGCTTTTATCTTTATCATTGTGAAATTAGCAACAGGATACATGTAGGTGTTGCAAAAATAAAAACTTGCAATTAAAATTTTTATAGTATTGTTTTGCACTACTTATACCTGTTGTTAATATTAATATGGTACAATATACCTGACTTACTTAATTTATTGAAAAGAGTTAATGTCAAGCATGTCAAAACTTGCATATATTTCCTATTCTTCAATGTGATATTTTCTGTTAATTCATTTATTTTCCTGGATATTGACCTTGAACCATGTATACAATTTGAACTCTAAAACATACTAATATCTGGTCTTGTGATAATCTGTTCTCGTACTCCTAGTATTGCATCTTTTATTTCATCAGGGTCCTCATTCAGCTCTCGTTTAGCCTTCTTTTTAAGTTCCTCTGATAAACCCCAACCAAATTCTGCCATGACTACTCCTATATCTATACATTATGTTCAGGACTGCAAAGTTAAAATAGCATTATTCAGTAACAAGTTAAACTTTATTAGTTTAATCCTTCTATAAGTAACATAAATGGAGAATGTTTCCATGGGACATAGATGATGCCCCCACTAGCATATAACGTTATAAAGGGACATAACTAGAGAACTGTAAAAGTGACGCCACCCAACATCGAACTTGATCTGTGTTTTGTGGTAATAAGCATTGTGTATAAGTTTCGTAACATGTGGTTGAGGTAAACTAAAGCTAGAGAACGGAAACGAAAAATTCAGCATTTATAAAGTTCAAAACTCCAGAACAGTAATAGTGACGACACCCAAATTCAAACTTGATCTGAGTTTTGTGGTGATAAGCATTATGTATAAGTTTCATAACATTTGGTTGAGGCAAACTAAAGTTAGAGAACATAAACCAAATTTGGGACATACAGACGGACGGAAAAGGGTAAACTTTAATGCCCCCTCTCCACATGATATTGCTTAACTTCAACATGTTGAAGATTATAAGAAGGCACAAGTGGGAAGGTTGCAGTCACCTGAAATTATGTTTAACCCAACCACATTCTGTAATTCAGTGGTTGTTGTTTGTTGCTGTAAATCATATTTGTTGTTTTGTACATAAATCAGTCTGCTGTTTTTCTTGTTTGAATTGTTTAACATTTTGTGATATATGTCTGTGACCGGTAGTTGCTTACATACATGCCACTTTATTTTTGGTGTATAGTTGTCTCATTGGATGATTGGCAATCATACATTTCCTTATTCAAAGTCCACATTGTTAGTATATGATTTTAAGCAATACATAAATGAATTGTTCAGTTGTGAACCTGAATTTTAATCTGTTAGAATTTATAAAGGTCAGGAATAACCACCAATTGGTGGATTATACCTCAATTGATGTATAATCCACCAATTGACATATAATGGTATAGACCAATTGACGTATAATTCTTTGTTTTTCAAAGCAAATTATTCAACCAAAATGGAGCATTGTTTTCTTAAAACCATATTATTGTATGAAAACATGTCAAACATTCCTAGTTTAGTATAGTGACATAACATATTGCATTTAATCAATAATTGTATTTGCAGTTTCTTCTATTGTTATCTTGTCAATTCTCGATTGGCAAATTTACCACTTAAATCACCTGTCAATGGACATCAATACTGTCTGCAGTCATGTGATTATGAGTACAACTCCGCAGGTAAATGGAGCTCTTTGTTAATACTTGACTTTCATTATTAAAAGTCAATCATGGTCAATAGTAGATGTTTCAACAAAAGAATTGTTATACACATGCATTCTCAAGAGATGCAGCAGGCTTTGACAAAACTGAAACTTTCGGAGGACTCAATAATGGTCATAATATAGGTTGTAAGCTGCAAAATGATGCTCCTATCTCACACTAGCATTTTATTACAAAAAACTTGCATTATACCTCAATTGGTCTATACCAATATATGTCAATTGGTGGATTATACGTCAATTGAGGTATAATTAATCCACCAATTGGTGGTTATTCCTGACCTGTTATACTATTAGTATAATAGTTCCAGTTTTAATTGGCATTTTTATACCTGTCAAAGTAAGTTAGTAAGTAATCTTTATTTAAAGTCGGGTTGCATATATATACATAAATATTATAACAAGAACCATGATGAATGTCAATCATTGAATCTATCTACTACTAGGGGTGTTTATGTAAAATTTGATATGCATCTCACCCATCTGTCAAGTCTGCCCACGAGTTCACGAAAGTTTCTTAATTGACACTTTTGTCTGTAAAAGAGCCCCAAAAATTTCCATAAAGCATTGCACAGGAATCAGAAATTTTATTGATAGAGAGTCAGGACTCAGGTGTTCGGCATAACAAGATGATAACATTAACAGATAAGTTAGACGTTTCAACAACAGAAGAGAAGACTTTTCATTGGCTTTTTATACTTACAAACTAATATGCATTCCAAGAGTTAAAAATATCTCAAAAGTTAACATTCTGATTTCTTCTGGGACCAAAACAGGAATGTTTGCAGATTCGAGCTGTCTGCTAAATTATCATAATACAGTGGCATTGATATACATTCCGTAAAAATAAATATTTAATGTTTTGAAATGATTATTTGTATAAATATATTATGCAATTCGTTTTTATAGTTAAGTTATTGCAAAACAAATATTATTATTATAAAGTAATAACTGTTATTTTATTTATTTGTAATTATTTCGTGCTGTTTATCACACATGCATAAGTAGTTTTTGACTCAAATCTGGAAATGCGTTTAAATTCCGTGTATCGCTCCCTTCAGCGCAATCAGAGACATCTAGACACAACTAATCTATATATTTAAAATTATAGAAATTCATTCGAGCAGAGTCAATTCTTATGTACATTCATTAATAAAATTATTCTCAAATAATGTAAGAGGTAATTGACACAAAATGCATGCTAACTGTACAATGATTAGAACGAGCTGACTCGCCGGGGAGCCTACTATATGTAATGAATGAGATAAATCAACAGGTAAACGTCTTTACTTCCAGAAAAAGTCAGGAAGAAGGCTATATCCTGAACTTTAAATTATATCACTATTTTGGTGAATTGTAAATGAATTTTCATTTTTTATTTTTTGCAATAAAATTTCTCTTCTGGCAAAAGTAGTGAGTGGCCTTTGCCTTTTACAATAGAATACTAAATCAACCAGATCTGTTAGATTACAGTCACCGCTTTATATATAGAAGGAGTGCCCCAAAAACAGAAATATGATTTATTATAGGCAAAATTACAGAAAAGTTTGTGTCCGGCAAACTGACATGGTCCTCTATCTCCTTATTCTCAGGATTGCCATCTTTTAATCCTACCGACCGTGCGAGGGCTTTATTGCCAGTCACGAACGTTAAAAAAACCCATAAGTAAGTAACTTTTAATCCTGAAGCCGCACATGTATTGAACACAAAGACTGCACAGCAACGTCTGTTTATAGTATTTTATTTTGTTGTTACTAATTGGCGGACCGTCGGGGAAAGCTTATACATATGATATGATTTTGCTTGTTACGCGTATATTACACGATTCTTCTCATGATTTTCGTATTCCGTGGCCTTATCAGTCACGGTCAACTAAAATGTCGTCGGACGTCCGAACAGTTTCGCTTAAGCCTTTGGCTACTTTTAGGCGAAAGATTTCCTTCGAATTTCATGAGATTTGATTAACATGGAAATCCATGTACAACCTGGGACTAATACAGTTTGTATGCTGGTCCAATGTACGACTCAAACTGTAACCGTTTTTTTATGTGTTTATATAAATTGAATACTAGAGGGGATGACATGATTTTGGGACTGTGTGGGATATAGCGGGGATAAAAAAGTGGGCATACGCGGGGATATAGGGGTTAAAAAAATTAAGGATGCACGTTGGATATAGGAATCGAGTAAAAGGGTGGGGTCTGCATGGGGAAAGAAAGTGAAAAAGTCGGAAGTGGGATAAAATACAAGAAAAAACCGTGTCATCCCCTCATACTAAAATTAATGTTTAACTGACATTGGCATATGCATTACTATAATCCAGCTGATCCCCACAACATGCAAATATTTCCGATAAGCAGAAATTTTGTATAAGTGCCGGCAATCTGTGCATGGTAATTATACGCTTTGTTCAGACCCGTTGTCACTATCAAAGTTTAATTTCTTGTACACGTTTTCTTGGATAAGGTTTTTGATAGATTTTTTATAGTGACAACTACATGTCAAAGAAAACTTTGATCAAACACGTTGACGGACTTGGATGGAATGAATCTAATCCTATTTTTCCTGAAACATGGATGGATTTTGACGGAAATTATCCTAAAACAGTGCAGTTTCTTTTTACCAAGTTTTTGATGAAACACTTTGATAGTGGCAACCGATGACTTGGACCAAATTACCTGGTCAAAGAGACAACCGCGCCTTATGGAATATTCAATTCTTTTCTATCTAGTAGTACACTTATGGCGAATTGAAGCCAAACATATAGTAATACGGACCAGGTATATAGACCAAAAACTCTTGTCTGTCGTTAAAGGTCGTTTGTCCATCTCCAGATGTTTATTAACCTTTTTTTTGTATTTTTGGGTTGGTGTCCAGAGTTCTCGAAAAGTGGTGGTCCGAGGGTTATTTTTGACCACCAGGATTTTGCAAAGGACCATGCAACATAATTTTGGTATTTTGAAACAGAAATAATAGTGAGGACCAGCAGATTTTCTTCTAGGAAAACCAGGAGAAAAAAGATTTCAAGAACTCTGGGTGTCACACTGCTGCATCGCCGTTCATCGGTCGTACCGTGACGCCGACCGGTACAGAATCGAAAAATATTTAAAAAATAATCAGGTTTTTAGATGATTTATTAGACTAATTATGCAAAGTTACATTGGCGTCTTCACATATGTCAACAAGAACATACAATTTTGCATGTAATATTAATGTAACATGGTAACAAAGTGTAACATTCATTCGTATCTAAATACCGAAAATTTTGTATTATATAATATTTATCTTGACAAGATTTCCTTATTATTTTATCTTTGATGCACTTATTAATCAAGGAAAATGAAACTAAAATTTGCATTTAATATGTGATACCTTAATAATGATTTCAAGATAAGTTTCTAAATGAGTACATATATTATACCAGTACCTGTAAAGTGATATGCACTACATGTATGATATAAGAGGAAGGATTAAATTGACATATAGAAACAGTTGATATACTTTACTTGGTAAATATAGATCGTTAAAAAGGTAAGAAAATACTTTTTTGAACTGCTTTCTAATTGCATATGTTAATACCGAGAATTGCCCATAGACCCATATATGGGCGCAAAGTGCCGTTTTCAAGAGAATAAAGTTAAAATTTTACAACTAATTCCGGACCCGATCATGTCTAAGTTACGAATAAAAAACGTTTTGTGATTTAATGTGCAAATGTTTCTTTTCAATTATGACAATGATTTTTTTTATCTGGATTTAAAATCAAAACAATTTGTTATCTTTGAATCTTATTAGATTAATTTGATAATTATCATTGTGATGAACTGAAAGAAACTGTGAAGTACGTTAATTGTTTGTGAAGTCAGTCATTCAGCAAATTTCGTTACCAAATAGGAAAAATCATCCTAACTGGTCATGACATTTCATTTCAAATACTAAATTCACCTGGATCAGAATAGGATTTGTTGCGGGTTTACAGCCTAAAATCGATTAAAACGGTAACTCTCAGCCTTCTAGACAAAAACATGACATAGGTTTAAAAAGAAATTGCAAACAGTGCAATATATACACTTATATCACTTAGATTTTAATCCACGTCTGTCAAAGAATAGATGAAAAGAAATTTAACGTTATTTGAAAAACGGAACAATGTAAAATATATATATCATGAAGGAGCAATTCGTCGGTTTTGTGAACTGAAGTGCAGGTAGCGTATTTACAATTTGCAAACGACATTCAATAATTCCGAGTTAAACCATGCATTTATTTATTTACATTGGACACACCCTCCCTATACGAAAGCTTTTCTTAAACATCACAACAAAACTAAGTGTCTGAACTTTGAGCTTTGATAAGGATTTTTTTTGGGATACAACATATATGTTAGTTCTCCATTATCATGATTATATATAGACTTTGTATTTATTTTTTTTAAGAAAGGGGCAGTACAAAAGTATATTTGAATTAAATTTGAAAATAACAGGATAATTTTAATCAGCAGATGTTGAAATTATCCTGATATTTTCAAATTTAATTTGATGAGCATATTCTCCCCTAATTTTTATTATATTTTTTCTTGCATAGTACTGTAAAGTTATATATCTATACAACTAACCATCTTCCTAAATAAGGCGTCGTTTAGATTTTGATATCTTGGTGGTTGCTTAATGTCCAGTGGCAAGTATTTCATGCATGTTCAAGACGAGTTTAGATTTTGAGAATAATGGATTCTACTTGAGCTAATTTTGATGACTAAAACGGAAATAAACAGATGGAAAGAGGTATTGTACATAACAGTTTAATGTTTGGTGATCTTATTTAATACACATCATGTAAGTTTAATCTAGATGAGAACTTTAGTGTTACATTACGGTATATGAGATAAATCTACCTGCCTTGTGGATATATTTAATAATTAATCGATGGTCATCTGACTGGTCACTTGCCGAAGGTGTATTTCTAAATAGATGGAATCACTTTTACATGTCATTGAAGTACACATGGGGAGATTCACGAGGATATTTTCCCATGTTGAAATTTAACGACCGAGAAGGAAACACAAAATTCCAAAATGCTAAAATTTTGTAACAACTTTAAACAATTCCCTAATTCTTACCAAAATTTGATTATCTTCAAAGACAATACGAATGCAAACTATGTGCAAATTAATTTGGATCCAAATTGAAAAATATGCTAGCAAAACTATTTATTAACCACCCGCCAAAAATCTATGCATGCATATATCGTTAACAAAGACTGAAGGACTAAAAGTGTGTCCGCTTTGCATTAAAGAGATTAAACAGCTTTTTTTGTATTTCCAGTATTTGTGTAAGGTAATTTCATTTGATTTATATTGTTTAATCAGGTGGTGCTGAAATATCCGGAACAAGCACCATGGTAAGAAAAAAAAGTAGATTTTTTTAAATAGTTCGGCCCATTTTCTTCTCGAATTATTCAAAGTTTAAATTTGAAATTGTCACTTAAAGAAGCTAATACCACTCATTTGACTCTTGTATACAAGTTGCGTATTTATTTAGTTCTAATTATTTACAAATACTTAAGGTTTAAACCCATGCAGTTTCGAATGATATTGATTCAAGATAGATATTTAAACACATTTAAGTCCAATTATTTATTATCATAAATCATTCTCGAATTTCAAATGTACATTCCAAGCCTTATCTTAATCTTAGTCAAAGTTGCAATTCAGCTACAAGTATAATCAAACAAAATTTGCGCTATAAATTCTTGTTAAACACCAGAAAATCACCATATTCAAACAGTTTTTAAGATGACTATGTTGATATTTAAGGTTCGATAACTCTAGTGTTAAAGGACAATCAGATAAATTTTACATAACAAATACATACTATAAACTGCGGTTGAGATGTATGCATGAAATTACTTATTTTGAAGGATTTAAATATAAAATGTTCGAATTATTCAGAATTTTGTGAAAAGAAATTAGTTTTGATTAGACAGGTGAGTGAAAAAAATTTCCATAAAATATTTTATTTAATTAAGCGTATTTGTATATTTATCATGTTTATGTCTGCCGAGGTGGTGAACATGATACCCCCAATTAAGAAACTGGAAACTTGTACAAATCTTACATTGAAAGGGATCAAAAGGGTGAAATCATTTGGAAATTATTGAGAGAGGTTTTTTCCACATATTATAATCACGTAGGACTATATCTTAATGATCATAAATATCTGAGCGTATTTTAGATTTGTTGAATCAGATACATTTACAGACACGTTCACACTTTAAAATGACCACAGTAACATGATGGAATAAGGAGCCAAGGAGCACCTGACCATCTCAAATAAGGATAAGGGAAGCTTGATTTTGTCCCTATCATGTTGCATGTACAACTGAAAAAAGGCATCATTTAATTTGGAATACCTTTGTTAAAGTGTTATTTCCATTTACTACATAGCACTGGGTCGATACCACTGCTGGCGGACTGTTACTACTCCTGGAAATCACCAGCTCAGTATTCAGTGCTTTGGTACTGCTATGATTAAAAACAAGTTATATTTCTAAAATTCGCCATTTGATAAATTAAGAATCCTTGTTGTCAGTCAGATGGTTCATAATGTTTCTACGTATTTTTCCGACCCTGGCTTTTAAATGTTTTAAAGTTTAAGCGTTCAATATGAAGGTAAATCCGGAAAGGCGATTCGACATTTATTAAGTGTTATAACTGGACCCACAAATTTCGATTGAACGCATTCAAAACTGGCAATATGCTACTGTGTGGTTGTCTTTTTTCCAAGATAATTTTAATTTGTGATCATGATTGCTTTTTCCCGAAAATTAGCTTTTTTATAATATTTTTTCAGGATAAACTGTAATACATTTATGCAAATAAGCCGGTCCGTATTTTTGTTATGGGGATGTATAAATACCCTGCAACGCCTGGTCTGTGTTTTTGTTAGATGCATTTTCTACTTTGTATCGATCTTATGAGTTATAAGCCCTTTTCAACAGACATTTATAGTTTGTTCTTATGTTGTGCTGTAACACCACTGTCCCAGGTTAGGGGAGGGTTTAGCGCTCACAAACATGTTTAACCCCGTCACATTCTGTATGTGCTTGTCCCAAGTCAGGAGCATGTAGTTGTAGTGGATGTCGTTGGTTAATGTTTGTCACATTTGTTTTTTGTAAATAGTTTTGCTATAAATTAGGCTGTTAATTTTTCCCAATTGAATTGATTCATATTTTTTATGTCAGGCCCCTTTTATAGCTGACTATACGGTATGGTATTTTCTCATTGTTGAAGGCCGTACGGTTACCTATAATTGCCTACATCCACTTCATTTGAACTTTGGTGGATAGTTGTCTCATTGGCAATCATACCACATCTCCATAATTATTCTTATTTTTATATACTAGTACTAGATCTAAAACTATAAGGAAAACACATTATAACAAAACAAAGTACAAAATATTAACGATTTTAGCGGATGTGACATTGGACCGCAGTAAAAAATGGATGAAATCTGGTTTCTTAAATATTGGTCGATGAGTATCGTGTTTGTATGCCCTAAATAGATATCCCGTGTCCTTAAATTTACGAGTGTACATTATCAAAGTTGACAACACAAGTTTCCCCATGTCATGGTCCACTTGAATATAATTGTATCTGTAATTTAAGATGCAATTTAGTACATTGTATATTAATAGCTAGTCGGTGTATTTTTTACGATACTTAAATGCTCAAATTGACTGTTTAATATTCTCATATTTCATTTTAAAGCCAATTATCTATTATATAAAGATAGATGGAAAAAATGAGAAAGTACATTATTTGCTCGTAAATAGGCGTTTAACATACTGTAACTGCATATCATAACGTATGAAAAAATTACTGAACGTAATTAAAACATGTTTAACTTACAAATAGGGTACATTTTATTGCGCTTTTTGAAATGTTCACACCATTTACTTGCGCATCATATTTGATCTACTGCATTAAATTTTGTTTTAATAGTTGAATCTTTATATAAACTATCCAGTCACAATAAGTTGCGTATAGTTTGCTCAGTGGTTCCTTCAATTTTAGTATTTTCTATGCAAGTTCAATCAGGCACACGTATTACCATGTGAACTCTATACTGCCAAAACACTCTAGAAACAAAACAGATAAAGTAACTAGCAAAGAAAATTAACCCTCCGAAAAAAAAATCGGTGCGTTTGTCGATACCAAAGCTGATTGTAAATTGAACCATAGACAACAACAAAAAACGGTGCGTTTGTCGATACCCATGCAAGCTGATGGTAAATTTAACCGCGTATACCACAACTAAAACAGTGCGTTGGTCGATACCAAAGCTGATGGTCAGGTGGTCCATAAGAGTAACATCTGTCAGGGTCCATTGACAACGGCCACCGATTTTGTTGGTAAAGTTATTGAAATTTTCTACTAATAAATTTAAAAACAAAGTTCTGTCAGAAATCCAACAGACCTATCTTGGATAGTTATTGTTATTTCTTGTATACTGCTTAATCATTGTTGATATATCTTTATCTTTGTTCACACTTTATGCACTGTGCGTTCTAAGCTTGTTTTAACAGAGCGATTTCAAAAAATTGCAAGGAGGGTACGTTTTCTTTTGAATTTCTAACTTGCAAAGAGTAATTTATGTAAATTTTGAATTCCGTCTTTTGCTCTAATTTGTTGTTATCTTTTCACTTTGAAAAAAGCCAGTTGAGAAAATTGTAATAGTATACACGCTTACTTAAAACAGCTTTTGTATAATGATTGTCAAAAGAGAAAGATTTCAGTCATGTTAAAAGCAGTGTATTATAATTTATTAAAACTAATAAAAAATATAGCGATGGAGCTTCATGGGAAAGTTTAACGGTTGTATTTACCCTATTGTCCCGCTAGCGACCAGCAACACATTTATTTTGTAACCTTAGACTTTATTTGTGTGATCAAACACTGTTAATTTAAAAATATTTGATGTTCAAAAAATTATCATTATTAATAAATATGAAAAAATATCATACATAATTCATAAGGAATAAATTATTTTGAGATTCACTATTTACAGAATTTTTTTACAAATTAAAAAAAAATATTTATGAATAAACACAAAAACTAAAATAAATCTCATATCTGTGTAAATTATAAGTTTAGTTCAAACCTCTTAAGAACGCTATTTTACAATTGAGTAATTCTCAAGTTAACTGACCTCGGATTACAGTTTAGGCAGTACGTATACGAGACTTTACTTAATTTTATGGGATTTAAAGTTTCAAAACCCGGATAAATCGACAACAAGTGGAAGATAGACATTCATTGTATAGAAGGTAGGATGGATGGTTTTATACATTTTAAAATTGTTAATTTGAAGTGCATTAAATTCCTCCTTGATTGCACAATTTTACATTATTACGAAAAAAAATTTTTTTATAGACTACCCATTATTTTGCATTAAGGCAAAACGAAGTTTGGTCGACAATTAATTAATTTAAACATGTATGTGATTAGATTAAAGTTTCTTTGTACTTGAAAAGGAGTAAAAAAGAAACGCAGTTTTTCGTAAAACGGAAAACAAATTCATGTTTGTTCGTATTGCATAAAAATTATACAAAAATTCACGAAAATTATACATCAATAAAAAATCTAGACGTTTTCGGTCTAAAAACAAATTATTCTTAATTGTCAAACTGTTGTTTACAGGCATCCTATTTATCATTTTCAAAATTTTAACGTGCAAATATGTCTTTTCTGTCGAATAACATAACAAGTGTTCTACTTCTCTATTCGGACAAGTATTTTAACGATAGTAGAACATGGAAAAGGTAATATGTAATAAAAGAAGATGTTAAACTAAATGTAAAATATTCATGCTAGATTTAAATAAACTAATTGAAATCCTCATGTTTTAAGACAAGATGTAAGAAAATAATGTAAATGAGAACAGGTATTGTTAAACATTAAAGGATTATATATGTAAATTTGTAAAATGAGGATATTATATTCATTATAATGTCAAAGATGTGCATTGAAACACGAAACTGACTATCTGCATAGCGTAAAACACCGACAATTCACCTTCAAGGGGAGAGGACATGGGTTTTTCGCGGGACATAAACGTACAATTGGTTTTTTTTCAACTTTAATCACAAAACAATTTTCTCTCAATTACATACAGGAAAATGTATATCTTAGAAATCAATGAGGTTTTTATATTACTAAATTTCAATAGAAATAAACTATCTTTTTCACTTCCCTATTGAAAGAAATTATTTTTTCAAAACATTTAGAAAACTACGACCCACCCCTTAAACACATTAAAGATGAATAGTGCATGCCAATTTAACCACAACGTTCATGATTGGACTTTGGGTAGATGTTACGTAGCTTTTGGTACTGAGATACTTACGTAGGTGCCGGGGGAGGAGCGACAAGGGGGTCAATTACCATCAATTTTAAGATTGGTAGTAAATAGAAAATATATATTGTTTCTATTATATTCATGTAGGTATAACACAGAAAAACACGAAAATAATTGAATATAAAAGAAAAAGGGGAGGTAAAAACAAATTGTCCCTATGTAAAAGATATGTATATTTCTACATGATGCTACTGCTAGGTTTAACGACCTCGACTGACTACCCATGAGGGTATCGCACGGTCGGGGGAAAATGTGTTGGTTGTAGCTGTTCCTCTTCAGGCACATACACGGCTTATCTAAATTTGTTTTAGGATTTCCGAATTTCTATCATCTTTATCCATGGAGTTGGGTATAAAGGGTTATCGATTTAGATATCGTTTAATGATATCATGCCGCGATTATGCGTCTGCGCTCTGCCGACTCTGAATGATTTTTCTTATCTTACCAAGATTCAAGATTTCAAGATTTATTAGGAAAACACTCAGACACATTTACAATGTGTTACAAGAGGTCATTATTGATAACATAAATACATTAAATATGACAGAAATGAGCATGTGATTAACAAATTAATACAAACAAAATTTAAAGAAGAGAAGACAGTTTTCTGATAAACACTGACAATTTCTTATATAATTCAATATTGCAAAATGACAAAAGACCTTCCATTTTTACAATGTTTGGGTTATTTCTATAATATTGTGGTAAATATCTGTTTCTCAATTCTACTATCTCTGCATTTTTACAAATAAATAATACATGATATTCATCACCAATATCCTCTTTGCATAAATTACATTTTCTTTCTGATTTTGGTATATTGTACCATCTACCAGTTTCTATAGGCAATCGTAAGTTTGCAGTACTAAATTTTAAAATCCAAATTCTAAATGACTCTGGTAAATTAATAAGATATCTTTCTATTTCAAAACTCTTTTTGAACAGTGAATAAAATTGTCCACGCGATGTACCATTTTTGTATGAACTGGTCACACAAAATTTGTTTTACTAAAGCCTTTTCGTATACAGCAAACTGTTTTAAAAAAATAAAGCTCATGCCTAACTCATTAAATATAGATTCTATGTGGTTTATCCACTTGAAATTCACTCCATGATTGCTTTTTAAACTTAGCATTAACTTGTATAAAGTACTGCTAAGTTTATTTTCATTTAATACTAATTTACTCCAAAAAGAAATCATCCTCAATTTGACCCGAATTTCGAGTGGAAACCTCCCAAGTTCTCCATACTCCATAAATGATGCAGTTGAATTTCGAACTTTCAAAATTCTTTTACAGAATTTCAAGTGGATTTGTTCAATAATTTTTAGGTTTTCAAAACCCCACACTTCTGAACCGTACAATACAATTGGTTCAATCATAGAATCAAACATTTTTAATTGTATATCTATAGGTATTGATTCATTACGAAATAGTTTGTAAATGCAATATAACGCCTTTTGTGCTTGCTCTACAAGTTTTTTCCTTGTGTTAATAAACGTTCCGTTATATTTGAAAATAACACCTACATACATGTACATTAATGGTCATCCTGGTGGCATAGGTACTTGGCCATGGGGAATGGACATTTTTTTTTGTGGATAATAAATGGTATATACATGTCATATTTAGCATATTTGGTTTAATATATCACGGAAAAACGGAAAATAATTGAAATTAAACAGAGAAAATATGAAAATAACGGATTTTAGAAAAAGGGGAGGGCAAAACGAATTTGTCCTGTCCCCAAGTACCTATGCCCTTTGGTAGCTGTACTATGACGACATATGATCAAGATAGGCAAAAAGAGTTTTCAAGTTACGAGACGTCCCAGAAGATTGCATTTATTCAAATTTGATCAAGGCGTACTTCACATAAAAAGGGGGGGGGGGGGTAAACGACTTGCAATAAAACTTTGAGGCGTTTCTATAGGAAACAACAAAAATAAGTGCCTGTGTTTGAGATTGTGTTCTGTGTTCTGTGTTAACTTTGTAAAAGTGCTGTTCACTGCTTTGGATTTGTAAAGTGCGCATGCGGTGTTTGTATAATGAATTAATATTCTTTTTTTCACACGCGTTCTACGTAGTAATTAAGAAACATAATGCCGCTTAATAAGAATTAATAATTACAATCAAAGTACTGAAGTACTGAACATCGGATGACCACAAGTTCTTGAGGATGGTCAAATGCACTTGTCTCAGAAAAAAAACAACATATCTCTTTACCTGAAACTGAGGTTAATGTACAGAGATATATTTTTTTCTAGACAAGTGCGTGCGAGTATGATGAATAAATGACAGGAAATTCAACTTCACCGTAATAACTATTATATTGTAGTGATACAAATCAGTATACACTGATTTGTTGTTATATATTATATTAAAATAACAGTTACATATATATATGATTTGCATCCGTTTGTATATCATTCTATTCTACTGTTCTAATAATAGTGCAATGCAAGTGCATGGTGGACACTTTTCTGTAAAAATTCGATTTTTCTAAGATTGGATACGAGTAGGCATTCATATTTTCCCGCAAAAACAATTACAGAGTTACCGGTCCTGTCGCAAAACGTTCTTTGAGATATTCTTCCGCATGCTTTAACACAATTTTTCGGTACGTGTGCATTGATATTATCAATGATTTTTTACTTATATATATATATCTAACTACAAAACATTTTCACATTATTAATTTATGTTGTAAACAAAAATATTTTTATCAGTATTCATTGAAGAGATGTATTTATATCAAATGACAAGGAATGTTATTTTGCACTCGTTTATGTGCGCATATTTATCATGTTTATAGATCGGTTACAAACCCAAAACTAATTTACATAATGGAAATCTAGGCGATAGCAATACATCGGAGTGACCTCAAGGTCATCGCGATGTAAAAAGCAGACATATATATATATAGGAGTCTCATATTCTATAGGACAATCAGGAGATATACCCCTCCCCCATGCACTTACACATTTTGATATGGCTAGGTTTATGAAGTCTATGATGAAGCAAATTTTTAGTTACATTTAAGCTTAAGTGCTTAAGAGTGTTTCATTCAGCCTTTTGCAAGTTTGATTTACTGATTTATATAACTATAGCTGAACTTTTGTCATCCGATATTTTATATTATCTGAATAAATATATTATTGCCAATTACCGTCTTTGCTTAATATACCATACACATATTATTTCATGAAGAAGTTCATGTAAATCCTAATCAAAACAGATATAAATTCAATTTTAAAAGATTGAAATTTATTAAATGATATGAAAAAAATATTTTCTATCCGACGACTTGGTGTCTAAATACTGGAACCGATTTATACTAAGAACATGAACTCATGACCGGTCATACAGCTTCTATGTAGTTTTTCATATAAAAAGAAAAACTGTCATTATTATTCATCACCCTTTATCTATTTTAGTAAAAATAAACAGAAATAAATTTTTAAAGTAACGTTAAACAAAAGTTTGCTTGATGGAATGACAGAACGATTACTTTTATTCATAATAATTATAAGACAAAAAGAAAAGACGTGGGAATACGTCAATGAGATAGCAACCTCAACAATAACCAGAAAAAAAAACCCAAAACTGTTCATTACCTTCTACATGCATGCCGACACCCTATTCAATACAGGATGATTACGTTATACATGCCGGGTCCCATATTCTAATGTTGTCTACTTTTCGGTCCTTGTTTTCAATATAAGATGAGTGAGGGTCTGGATGGGGTTTATAGACTAGAGATAAACGGGGGGAAAGTGCAGACTAAAAGGATAAAAAGTATAAAGCATAGAGAAAAACAGACACAGAAAAGAATAGAGAATATCAATGGGGTGATTAAATATACAATAAAGATAATAATAATCAAAGTAAATAACAAATATAGAATAAATCGTATAAAAATACAGAATAAAGAAATGAAGGACCCAATTCAGACCCTCATGTGTATTAGATACATACTGGTCTCTGTATTCGGGATAACATGATCAGACCCTCATGTGTATTAGATACGTACTGGTCCCTGTATTCGGGATAACATGATCAGACCCTCATGTGTATTAGATACATACTGGTCCCTGTATTCGGGATAACATGATCAGACCCTCATGTGTATTAGATACGTACTGGTCCCTGTATTCGGGATAACATGATCAGACCCTCATGAGTATTAGATACGTACTGGTCCCTGTATTCGGGATAACATGATCAGACCCTCATGAGTATTAGATACGTACTGGTCCCTGTATTCGGGATAACATGATCAGACCCTCATGAGTATTAGATACATACTGGTCCCTGTATTCGGGATAACATGATCAGACCCTCATGTGTATTAGATACGTACTGGTCCCTGTATTCGGGATAACATGATCAGACCCTCATGAGTATTAGATACGTACTGGTCCCTGTATTCGGGATAACAATAATATTTTAATAATAATAATAATAATAATATTTTATTCAATAAAATATCAAGCATATGAGTTAATACAATACTCAATTTATACGATACATAAAGACATTACTAACACATACTTTGTAAAATATAATGGTATTTTATGAGTGTAGATAATCTTTAACTGCACGGAAAAAATTTGCTGATATTTTATCAGGGATAACCCATGAAAGCTTTAAAGCTTGTTTCCAATGGGGTCCCTTCATGAATAAAATAGATGTGGGTAAACATCAACGAGACAACAACCCAACAAGACATACAAAAGAATCCAGAAAAAGTACGTTCTTTGTGTCTGTTCACATATTAGTATAATATCTTTATTGAAATTTGTTAAGTAACGTTTACATTGCATGTATCTTAACATTATTTAAAATTTTCATGTCAGTTTTGGCGAAGGGTCAAAAATTTAAAACTATTTATTTATCCGATTTGTTTTTTGTTTATGTTTGATTAAATAAAGCCGTAAAGGCATTTTAAAATATAATATCATTACAAAAGTTAAATGGTTGTAAGTAAATAACCTGGTATGTGCATCTGTTGGTCAAGGGTCCACTTTAAAATTACTGGTCAATTAAAGTGGATACTTTGAAAATTACGACAGGGGAATTGAATTTCTTAGTTGTGTAAGTTATTTTTGTTATAATAATTTACATTCATAAATTGACATTTTTAACACTTTAAACCTTTTCTGAACACTTAATAATGAATAAGTTATTGTTCATAATATAATTAAACTTTTTTATTTGAAGAAAAATGAAAATTTCCTTGCTGGAAAGTTATCTGTATATAAATATGCATTCAGAGATTAAAATCTTTGATTCTTATACTCTTTGTTATCATAATTGTATCCTACAGTCTAGGTATATAGTCTTATGGCAATATGCTTGCATTGAGCGGAATCGATCTTTAAAATTGGTAATGTCTGCTTTTCTGCCAAGCACGTTTTAGAAAATCGGAACTACTATGTCAATCTGGTATACAAAGCATGGTATGCAAGATATGTATTTACTTTACCTATAGCAAGTCCAGCTGCAGGTTAAGAGTTTTCAAAGATTGATCATGCTAATTTTCAATATAACCAGAGTACACTCAATCTATATATTATAAATATGCAAATTAAAAATATTTGCCACTGGGCGTTAGACACCCATCAATTAACCAAAACATGAAACTACTACTCTCAGTTATAGGCAGAGGTGTATTTTATACGAGACGTATCAAAATCTACTCTATGAGAATGTACAAAATATGATTGTGAATTTAAAACAAAAAATGTTTTTTGAATATTTACCCTTTCAAAGCACAAGTAAATTCACTGTAAATATAACAAAAATAACAAACAAAAAGTGACGTGTATGTGATCTAATTAAAATTTAAATTTCATTTTTTTTTTAAGTTAATGAACATATAAAGTTGAATTTCAGACGAAAAACAACAATAAAAGCGCTGTTCCTTTGCTTTTTGTGTGTGTTTGATGTGCATGTACTGATTTTGTGTCATGGATGTATACCCCATACCCTCTCCTTTCTTTTATAAGATTTTATTTTCTTATTTTTTATACCCCCAACTACTTGTGTTATATTTAAACCCGATTCGTTATCTTACGTAAAATCGAAATTATTTCTATATCTTACATCAAAATTTTGAAAAGCGTAATGTTTCTGTATCTGAATTATTGTTACAGGATTTAAATTCATTATTCAACAAAAACAGTGTTATATTTTACAGCGATACGATCTTTTGTGTGCTAAATATTGTAATGACTAAGGGGATTTTATAATGAACTGCGGTAGATTGGATGAAAGTGCCAAATATTGATATAACCTTTAAATGTAAGCCTTTATTCTGGATCCATGACGGATTATTAAGAATACTACCCATTATAAAGGATGCTTTACAAATTTTACAATGTCTTTCCAGCTCTTATAATATGAATAAACTCTTTGTTTTCTATGTCCTGTTAAAGTCCATTCTCTTATTCTCTTCTCATATTATCATTCTCGAGGGTCTGGATTTGGGGGGGGGGGATCTTGATTTCTGTATTCTTTAATTTTTATGGCTATTTTTCTGTATTCTTTATTTATTTCGCCAATTATTATCTATTCTTTATTCCACCAATTTATATACTCTTGATCCATTATTCTCTATTCTGTAAACCCCATCCAGACCTTCATACTTGCTGGGTCGATCTCTAATTCCACCGACAGTTCAAAATTAAAGGAATAATTGATCTATACTGGATGTACTCGAACAAACAATACCAGTGGTCAATAACAGTGCCATAATTAAGGTCACTTAAGCATATAATGATAATGAAACATCTTCAATATACCTACATTGAAGTCATTATCCTCAAATGTTCAATTATAAAACGTTTATCCCTCCTTCATTCTGACACTTTTTTTGTGTCATCTTTAATAAAGGTTTTTAATTATTAAGAAATATTTTTAAAATGTTTTGACGCTATTTCTTATTGTTGTATACATTCCATAAACAGAAATTGGGAATATCTTCCGTGATGTAAGATAAGATATGATGAAAAATGTATTACTGGAAAATCCATGCAAATAATAGGGTTGTAACAAATAACAAAAAGTAAACAATACAAGCATGTACAAACAATGATATTTTTTTTACTCGTTACAACTTGTCTCTGATAAAGATCTTTCCCTTTTTAATTTCCGTATTATGATATCTATGCAGATCTGTGAATTTTGTGCAAGGTGCACGTAAAGGGTCGCTATTCATACAGAAATAGTTAAATTTCATTTTATATCTTTGTTTCGATACCCGGATGAGTCAAACCAAAAATTGAAAATTGGTATTTGCTGCTTTCTCTGCCACCCACGCGGCATTTAGGAGTAAGAACAATTGAAGAATGGTCGATTTGGAATCGGAATACTGTAAATTCAGAAATTATTGCGATGTTTTTATTAATGCGAATAATGCGACTCCTTGAGTATGGCAAAAATAAAAACTCGCATTCTGAAATCTGATACCTATAACTGTATGAAGCTTTCCCTGAAATCGCAATAATTGAACTTGCATTTTTGTTCTTTAAAAATCGCAATAATAAATGCACGCAATAATGTCTGAATTTGTGTCCGGGTAGGGTGACATGTCTTCTTACAGCTTTTTTGTACTGGTTTAGTTTAAAGAAGGATTCGTATTCATATTGATGTAATATGAATGTGATATTTCCCACTGGACGTTAAACACCAATCCATCATCTTCTTGTTAAATATTGTAGTTATGTAAAAAGTGAGAAAGTCATTTTTGCAATCGGCTACCTTGATCTTTTGGTAACAATTCCTTTTAAATTATTTACGTGCTTATGTGGAGCAGGCTCTACTTACCATTTCGGAGCACCTGATATCACCCCAGTTTTTACTGGGGTTCGTGTTACTCGACATTTGGTTTTCTATGTTGTCTTTTGTGAACTGTTGTTTGTCTGTTGATCTTTTTCTTTTTTAGCCATTGTGTTATTAGTTAATTTTCTACTTTTGAGTTTGAATGTCCTTTTGGTATCTTTCGCCTTTATTTTATCATTCTATCAATAACAAGTATTTTCTTCTTCTCTCGACAGACAGTTGGTCTCATCCTGAAAATGAAGTGTCAAGTTGGCTCTTTTCTCGACAGACAGTCGGTCTCATCTTGAAAATGAGGTGTCATGTTGGCTAATCTCTCGACAGACAGTCGGTCTCATCCTAAAAATAAGGTGTCAAGTTGGCTCTTCTCTCGACAGACAGTCGGTCTCATCCTGAATATAAGGTGTCAAGTTGGCTAATCTCTCGACAGACAGTCGGTCTCATCCTGAAAATGAGGTGTCAAGTTGGCTGTATGAAAAGTATTACGCAGCTACATCGGCGGTGAATTGGGACTATTAAATATTTTTGAAATAACTAGTTTAAGCTACACTTTTTATCTTGTATATCTTTTTATTATAGAGCAGACAAACTTCAAATTAAAGGATATATATACCTATACCATATTAATCATTTTTTATTTTAGTGCCGGGGTCTTAAGGTTACTTCTATATTACACAATTTTCTATAGTTATAATAATTGTTTATGACAATAAAGGATATCATTTTCCTACATTGATCTATAATGGGACTAATCGCTTTGTTTTGTGTTTGTATATTTTAAAATGGATCACTGCTCATGGTGATATCGAATTCAGTTCAACTTAAGGTTGTATGTCACAAAGCAAGAATATAAAAGGAAATATTTATTTATAAACAAAAGGAAACGAACAAGTGATTTTTATTATTTTGGATTTATAGGCGAGACAAGATAACTACATTTGTCAGGTATGTAAATTTTAAGAATCATTCTACGAATATTTAAGGGGTGAAGTGGAACCACAACTATAATTCCTCTCTGTAGGTCCAACGTCGTTATATAACATTAGGTTCAGAGGTTAGAAGCCCTTTGTGATTAATTAATATACTCTCTGTACCGGCATGTTTGTCACACTCGTTAGAATAAATCATTCGCATGTAGAAAATATCATTCAGGTAGAATAAGTTGTATGGTACCATAGGTGAGTTAGAACCATTTCATTTACCAGTTTTGTTAGGTTTCAATGTCCTTATTTAGTTAGAAAGAAGAAATACCAATACACGGTGTCGGATTCAACCGTCACATTAATTTCCGACCAAACGTGACTGTGTATTTATATATTCCGCACAATCAAAGAACAACCCTCGTCCTGTCGGGCGGTAGAAGCCAAATGCTCAAATTCTCTTTACTCAGTCTATCGCCGTCTGACGAACGTCATCAGATTGACTATTCTGTCACTTCAGGGCGTGCATGTATGGAATAATTTTGAAAAAAGAGCAAAATTAAGGTGCTATTCATACATTTAACAGTGAGTGTTAAAAACAGGTTTATTAGATTTATTGTGTAGTCAGGAGTCTGTTGTATGATTCACGACTACTGACATGCAGATGGCACTGAGTAAGGTAAGGCGTTCCAATCCCTTATGGCTCTTGGGTAGTGCGATTCTTTCCTTGTTGTAGTGTTATATGCTAGGATCTGGAAAGATATTGCCCATATTTCTTGAGATTTCGTTTGGTGGTATATACATTTACGATTTTACCTAACCGTACCATTCGCTTGATGGTCTACATTGTCGGAATCTAATCTCTGAGACATTATGTAAAGGTTGGGTATTTTATCTTTGATCTTCAGTAATAAATGTTTTGTTTTTGTCTATATTACGGAACTATAAACAACTGTCATACAAGTGGGAGGTTTAGCTAGCTATAAAACCAGGTTTAACCAAACACTTTCTTCGGAAAATGCCTGTACAAGCCAGGAATATGAACTATACAGTTCAAAGCAAGCAATAAGGACCTTTTATGACCTTTGCGAAATGAGTAAAACAAATTTACCTCTTCTTGTCCATGACTTCAAACAAAACATTCATTAGTGAAGATCAATGATAAAATACCTAACCTTTTGACCGTTTTATCGCTATTGTATTTGGGACTACAGATTATGATGAACAATGACGAAGCTCTTATTTACATGTTGTTAAGTGCACACAAACTTTTAAATAATGTTGATTGGAGAACTTATTTTCAAATCTTATACGCTGATATAATGAATTTTCTATTTTTGTGATTTATTGTTTTGTCAATGTTTTCTGAAAACTGCAAAATCCAAATTATTGATCCCTGTAAAGACAGATACTTTATTCTCTAAAAAACACAATACATTTAACCATTGATGTATAAACCCATAGATCTATGGGTTTATACATCTATGATTTAACATGTTGATACAAAATAGACGATATTAACAATTAATGATAATAATACTAAAAATAATTATAAAAATGAAAAAATAAAAATAAAAATTAATGCATAATAAATTGTCCATTAACCATTAACCAGGGGGACTGACCTTTTCATTTATTACTCTAATAAATTTACATTCTTTTTAACGCGGAAATCTTTTTTTTTGTATTACACAGAGAGTGAATTTGCGCGGTAATGGATGTCATGTAATAATGTAAGGGAAAGATATTTTTCTTTTCGTTTTCTTTAGCAGGCCTGGGAATATCATGATGTAAAGGCACGACCATTTAACTTTTTAGAAGGGAAAAGGGGGAGGGCAGGAGGATTTTTTTTTTCAGACGGAAAATTTATTTTCTCCTGTTGCTAGACTTATTTCGCTCGACCTTCTTCATCCTGTCTCGGGGAATGTTATAAATACCTTTATTTGTACAAGGTCAGAATATTCATCTCCGCCCCCAAAAAATCAATTCATAAATCACATTTTTTATTTCCAAAATACACTGTTGCAGGTGTGCATTTCAAAAGGTTCTTGTGCAATTTTATGATTTTTTGTTTGTTTAAGGAGTTACACGAATACCGAGCGATGATCAGAATTGGATTTTTTTAGATACAGGTCGGTAATTCAAAAAAGGGAAGGGGTCCACCAAAAAAATAAAAATGTGTAACTGTTAAACACTTTCTATAAACCAAATTGTCATGCTTTTTCTATAGCAACCTAATTATTTTACAAAAATGTTTACGATTTTGACCCTAACACTTTTTCAAGCTAAATGTCAAACAAGATATCTTATTCATCTCTAATAGATATAAATTATTATTTCTTAAGTATTATTCATTATACGGTATGCCAATTTCCATTATAAATATTCGAATTCTATACTTAAACGCCTAGTTCACCTAATCTCGGTTGTCTATTGAAAAACCATGCTGTGAAAAAAAATGACAAAAAGATGAGTACTTTAATTCAGTTTTAAGTATTACCTAGCAGACTACGTTATTTCTTCTCAAGATACTTGATATACTTATGTAAATATATTATTTATTGAATTTATGAAATACAAATTAACTATATGGAGTGGAATTTACTAGTTTATTCGAAAGAAGTAACGCCACAGGGAAGTAAATCAACAAGATAACATTAAAAACATATCTTGTTTTTTAATTCATGGCCATAGACGACTCACTGGGTGTTTTGTGTGAAGGCACTTGATATTTTATGTCTAACGTCCTTGTAAATTACATGTCTTTTATACCATACATTGTGAAATGATGCAATTTGATATCTATTTAGCATATACGAGTTTTCGACCCAAGTCGTGGTTAAATATCATACAGTTTCAGAATTTCAACCCTTCAAATTAAGGTTGAGACGTCCTTTTGGCCATCAAACACTCTTTCTTTGCACAACCCTTTTCACCAATAGCAGTTGAGAGCTCAAAAGGAAGAAATTTCGACTAAAGAACGACCATAGGTCTTGCAATATAATAACTTAGTTAATTAATCATTGATAACGATAAATACTACACGAAAAGAACCAATCATTTTCGTGAAGAAATGAATACATTTGTTCTGCATTTTGCATATTTTGGACTCGGTCTCCCAAATGGGGGTATCCGAGAAAGGGTGCTTAGGGTCTCCTAAATGGTCGAATATGTGTAATTTTAGTAGTTTCGAATTTTTGACTGGCGGGTCCCTTATTTGTTGTTGGGAGTCCCTCCTGTTTACAAATCCTGAATACGCCACTGCTCTCTCTCTCTCTCTCTCTCTCTCTCTCTCTCTCTCTCTCTCTCTCTCAGACGGAATGCAAGTACATAATCTGGTTCTGTTTCTTTTGAATTGAATAATAAACTGTCAACGGTATTTCAAACGAGGTGGAATGGAAATCGAAAAAAAAGTCACTAACATCAGTTGGGATTTCACCGGCGATCTGACGATTATAAAAATTAATATATAAACAGTGGAACGAAATGTTATCTTTGATACTTTTAATATATCAACTTTAAAAAAAAAATAGATCATCTCATTTCACACACGTCACACCTGATTATGTAATTGAAATGTATACAAAATGTAATTATAACTGCTAGATAATGAATGAAACTGTATGTATATTTTTCTTTTTGCAATATTCATGCTACTATAGATAATTTAAACTTGTCAATATTTTGCTGTATCTACAGTTACATATATTCCGATCTGCAAAAGTGTGTGCATCGTCCAAATGAGTTAACAAATTTAAAGATTTCATTTCACACCTGATTATGTTATTTGAAATGTTCAAAATGTAAATATAACTTCATGTATATCCGCTTTTTGTAGCACTTTCTATTTCAAATCATTCAAATGAAGTAAACACAACATTACAAATGTCATGCATCTGAAACGCCTTATTCTGGATTTATGTTTATTATAGAAACACTTAAATCTCAAATTTGAAAGTCAGGGATGTGATAATGCGTTTATTAAAACGTAAGGATATGTAACCAAAGTATTTGGTATCTTATGTCTAACATCCCTGTTAATTACATGTCACTTATAAAATAAGCGCACCCATAATGACTTGACACAATTTGGCATATACTTAACTAGCTGTATCTACAGTCAGATATTCCGATCTGCAAATACAGGAACGTCGTTCAAATGATTCGTGGGTATTAAACATCATCGCTGTAACCTGCATGGCCTTGACGGAGCCAAAAAGCAAGATTTAGGAATATATTGGTTTGAGATTATGTCAGGTTATTGGGAATTACTAGTGGTAGATCAATTATATTTAGCACGCAGTTGTATTAGCATTGGCACATTTCATTTCCATGGAGATGATTTGGCCCACCCACTCAGTCATGGTTCATTGACTTTGAAACTGTTGCTAACTGCACATGTATTAGTTTGTGATTAGGTCAGTTAAGTAAGAGCCACTAGTGGTAGGTCATTTAGAATATTTTATAGACTATGTCACCTAATGGGTGAATAAGGGAAGGAACTCCTTCATTGCCGAAATGTGTGGTTTTAGTAGATTTTCGGAATTTTAACTGGCGGTTGCCTTATTTTATCGGGGAGTCTTTTCCTTCTTAAAAATCCTGGATACGCCACTGCTCTCTCTCTCTCTCTCTCTCTCTCTCTAACGTGGTGAAAGGGGAGTTGTAAGAAGTCTTTAAATATTAAATTGGGATTTCATCGGCAATTTTAAATTTGAACTTGGACAATTGAAAAAAAAAGAACTATAAAGAGTGGGATGGAATGTTTTCCATGTTATCATTGACACCTTTAATATATCAACTGTTTCAACACAATCAGACAATCTGCATATTTTCAAGATTTCTCATTCACATCTGATTATGTAATTCGAAAAGTACAAAATATAAATATAACTGCATGATAATGAATATTACTGCATGTATATTGGCTTTTTAGCAATACTTTCTGTTTTAGATCATTCAAACTTGTCAATATTTTGCGGTATCTACAGTTACAGATATTTCGATCTGCAAATATAGGTACATCGTCCAAATACTTCACGAGGTTTAAACTACAACGTCTTAATCATCATAATGATCATCTGTATATTTTGTAAAGAGCAAATATCAAAGATACTAAATGACGAAGACGGAGTGCCAGTATAGTGTTCATATTGCAATGTAATAACTCCAGCTATAAAACCAGGTTTAATCAACCATTTTCTACACAAGGAAATGTCTGTACCAAGTTAGGAGTATGACAGTTGTTTTCCATTCGTTTGATGTGTTTGAGCTTTTGATTTTGCCATTTAATAAGGGACTTTCCGTTTTAAATTTTCCTTGGAGTTCGGTATTTTTGTTACTTTGCTTACCAGTATTGTTAAAACATACCTTTCCTTTCTGTTTCTTATTTATTTAGTACAAACTGATAAAAAGAACAAACACCACAGATCATTTATAAAATAATATTATACATCATAATTCGATGCACTTGGATATCTATTATGCATAATACTAGTTTTTGACTAAAGTTGAAATCGTTGTGTTTATATATATAATTTCCGAATTTCAGACCCCTGAATGTTCAAACAATAGGTACCTAGATATCCAAAATCTAAACTTTTATATATGGCTATTCTCACTCCGTCTTCAGTAGATTATAGTCCAAAATGGAAGTCTTTTCAATAAGGATATACCACAGGGTTTGCAATGTACTAATTTTATTAATCATTTATTCTATAAACAATGTCACCCAATTGGCGAATTCGGGAAGGGATGCCTATGGTCAGACTCTCCTTACTGACCGAAAATATGTGATTTTAGTCGATTTTTGAATTTCTAATTTGCGGGCGTCTTTTTTTTGGGAGTCTTTCCCATTTTAAAAATCCTGGATACGTCATAGCTCGTTCTCTCTCTTCGCTTTCCATCTCTCCGGAATGCCAAAATGACTCAGTTTCTTCGTAAGTGGATAACACACTTTCAAAGGTATTTTAACGTGGTGAAAGTGAAGTTGTTAAGATATTTTAACATTGACTTATGATTTCATCGGAGATCTGAAAATTTAAAAAGCATAACATATATAAAAAGACGAGTAAAATATTATCCGTGTTATCATTGATACTTTAAAGATATTACCTGACTTAACCAAATCAGATCATCTTCATATTTTCAAGATTTCTAATTTCACACCTGATTATGTAATTAGAAATGCACAAAATATTAATGTAACTGCATGATAATGAATGAAATTGCATGCGTTTTATCTTTTTTGTAATACTTGCTATTATATAGATCATTCAAACTTGTAAATATTTTTATTACTGTATATACAGTTACAAAAACTCCGACCTGCAAATGAAGGCAAAGTCGAAATTTTACACGGGTTTTAAACATCGCCATCATATTCATATATATTGTAAGGAGAAAATATCGAGAATATTCAATGATTAAGATAATATATTTGTGTTGTTCAGCAGTTTAAAAATACCCACTCTGTACTTTTCATATTCTTTTACTGATAAAAACAATCGCACCATGTCATTAATAAAATACGATTCTACATTATGACTATGCATTACGCAGAAACTAGTTTTTGACCAAAGTTTTGGTTGTGTTAATATCATACAGTTTCAGAATTTCAGACCCCTTCATGTTCAAATTAAGGTTAAGATTTCCTTTTGATCACAAGTCCACCTTTTCGTATATACGTCCACTTTTATTCCGTCAACAGCAGATGAGAACTCAAAAGGATATAATTCCAAATTATGAAATTAATACCGATGGTCTTTTATTGTAATAACTTATTTACAATGGCAAACAGAACAACAAAAAAGGACCAGTAAATTTTTAGGAAGAAATTCGTACATTTGCTCTGCAAGTTGCATATATTAGACTCTGAAGGAGCGGATTCGGGAAGGGTGTTAAGATTCTCCGAAATGAAATGACCAAAATCTTTTATTCTTTTATTTACTTTTTTGGGGAAAGTTCCTTTTTTCGTTGGACCTGTCTCCTTCTTTGAACATCACAATCCGCCACTGCTGTCTCTCATTCTCTCTCTCAGACGGATAATTCAAAAATATAAAATATATTAAATGTTGAATTGAATGTTATTCATGTTATCATTGATACTTTTTTTTATATCAATTGTTCAAACAAATTCACATTATTTACATATTGTCATATTAACATATTATCAAGATTTCTCATTTCACACACGTCACACCTGATAATGTAATTTGAAACGTACAAAATGTATAAAAATAACTGCATGATAATGAGTAACACTGCATGTCTATTCGATTTTTTGCAAAACGTATGCTATTTTAGATCATTCAAACTTGTCAATATGTTGCTGTATCTACATTTACAAATATTCCGATCTACAAATGAAGAAACAGCGTCCAAATATTTAATGGGTTCTAAACATCAACGTCTTAATCATCACAATGACTATCTGTATGCAATGTATGTATTATAGAGTGCAAATATCGAAAAATATTAAATGATGGAGATGGAGTTCCAGTAAAGTGTTACTGTTCATAATGCTAGAACATACTGCCCTTTTCGTTTTCTTATTTATTTAGTAAACAGGTCGTTTACAAAAGAAGAATAAACATTAGGATTTGAGCACTTAGATATCTTTTAAGCATATGCTTGTTTTTGACCAGAGTTAAAGTTATGTTGAAATATCTTACAGTTTCAGAATTTCATACCTCTCAATGTTCACATTAAGGGTACTACAACTTTTGAACCCCAAACCCGCCTTTTCATATATGGAAATTCTCATTCCGCCAACAACTTATAAGACCTACAATGGAAGCCTTTTCAAAATAAAATAGACCACAGGTCTTGCAATGTAATAACTTAGTTGATCATTGATAAATGGCATCACAACAAAAGGACCAGTCGTTTTTAAAAAGAAGTTCGTTCGTCTGTTCTGCGTTTTGAATATTTTGGACAGTCTTCCAAAAGGTAGAACCGAGAAGGGGTCCTGAGTGTCTACTTGATAGCCTAAATTGTTTGATGTATTTTTCTGATTTTTTACTGACTGTTTTTGTGGGCCCTCCACAGGCCTCTTTTTAAATCACAAACTCGCCATCTCTCTCTCTCTCTCTCAGACGTAATTTAAAGATACATAATCTGCTTCTACTTCTTTTTAATTCGATAATAAACTTCCAGAGGTATTCTAACGTGGTGATAGGGAACATGCAAGAAAACATAGAATATATATAAAGGGTGGAGTTAAATGTTATCTTTGTTATCATTGATACTTTAAAGATATCCCCTGACTTAACAAAATCAGATCATCTATGTTAAAGATTTCTCATTTCACACCTGATTATGTAATTTGAAATGCACAAAATGTAAATATAACTGCATGATAATGAATTGCACTGCATGTCTTTTCGCCTTTTTGTAATACTTTCTATTTTAGATCATGCTTCGCGAATCATTCAAACTTGTCAATGTTTTGGTGTATTCACAGTTTCAAATATTCCGAACTTCAAATAAATGCATATCGTTCAAATATTTCACGAGTTTTAAACATCACCGTCTTACTCACGTATGAGTCTTTAGTTTTCTATGTTGTGTTTTGTGTACATTTAGTTAGTTTGTTAATCTTTTCCTTTTTTTAGCCATGACGTTGCCAGTTTATTTTCAACTTATGCGTTTGAATGTCCCTTTGGTATATTTCGCCTCTCTTTTACTATCTGTATATATTGTAAAGAGCAAATATCGAAAATACTAAATGACCAAGACGGTTTGCCAGTATATTGTTATTGTTCAGCAGGCTAGAAACAACTCCTCTTTTTACTTTTTCTAATTAATGTCAAAATCTTTTAAATAATGAATTTCACTTATTGTACAAGAGAGGCAAAAGTACCAGAGGGACATTCAAACTCATAAGTTGAAAGTAAACTGACAACGTCATGACTAAAAAAGAAAAAGACCAACAAAAGTACACAAAATACGACATAGAAAACTAAAGACTGAGCATCACGAAACCCACTAAAAACTGGGGTAATCCCAGGAAGGGTAAACAAATTCTGCTCCACATGTTTCACCTGTCGTATTGCTCATATAAAAAACCCGGTAATAAGTCTAATTCGGGAGGTCACATTCGGGAAAAGAGGACGGAATGCAATGTCATTCCGTTTTCGTTTGTCTTTTATTTCAGACAACTGTGATAATTCTTGGATTAATCGTGCAATGGAAAGTAAATACTAGTAGTCACACATTACTGGTTGTATAATTTGCTACAATTTTTATTTTTGTCTATAAGATAATTGATCCACTCCCCTAACTTCTATTTTCATTTCTGTTTATTGTTTCTCTTGCAGACTTATTGATTGTTATCTAATCTCTAAGCAATGAAGCCGTTTGCTGTTGTTAAAAGATGATCATTTTCGATGTTACATGCACAGTCATCGAACAGAAAGGAATCTTCAAACATGAAAGAATATCGTCGACCTTCATTGTCTGTTATCGATGAAAAGGGAAGTGACGATGATTTCGTTATACCAGCCATTAAAGTTTCAAGTTGTGACGATCTAGATCAGAACAGAAACGAACGATTTAGTTCATTAAATGGACTTTTATCTACTTTTCACTCAGAAGGAGATACATTAAAACCAGGTAGTGATCTGATAAAGAAACACAGTGACTCGTTTCAGTTCGGTTGTGATTCGGGAAAATCCGGAAGTGAGTCCGATTTGTCCCGATTAAAAAATACCGCACACCGACTAAACTTGGGAACTAGAAGACCTAGTTTCATTGAGTGGCAGGAAAAATATATGAACCGATCAAGACGTCGGTCGAAACCAGAACTGGTGACAGACCCCGATTTAAGTGGAACGGATACTTTAACTGTAGAACGTAAAGAAAAAATTAATCAAGCTTTGGACTGGCTACGGGAGGAACTTGTAAGTTTCTTTTATGTTTTTATTCAACTGTATACAATCAAATTTTGCCATTATTTCAAAAAAGGTGGTCATGGGAAGGTGTAACGAACATGTTTCAACCATTAAGGAATATGTGTCTTGACCAGTGAAGGCTTGCGATGTCATTAATTTTGTTCTTGTCACTGTTGATTATCAGAACTGTCTTTTATTTTTTAAGATATTTCAATAGACAATTATAACATTTAAACAAGTTGTCCACATTCACAGTTTAAATGAAAAATTAACTTATTGAAATAATAAAACAGGGTTCTAGTGACCACCCGTTTCAATCAGATTACTTTGTTCAGCATCCAGAGCTATAACTGATTCGAACTACAAATTAAGTGTTTTGTAACCGTTTGTTTAAATTTATGTTGATTTTGTTAAATCATATCTTAGCTTACTCCTCATAGTCTGTGTTGTATAACTGATTAAAGAACATAATGTAGGAAACAAACAATACAACTACAAGTCAACATTCGGTCTTCAACAAAGATAGAAACATAACTATACAACATGTCAAGCTCTTTAACGCCATGATGGAGGGTATGGATGGGGTTTACAGAATAGAGAATAATGAGCAAAACGTGCAGAACAATAGGCAAAAAAAAGAAAAGAAAGAAAAGAGAAAAATGGGCAAAAGAAAATAAAGAGTAGAGAATAATGGAGGGATAAAATATAAAGAATGGAGATTAATGGACAACATTTATAAAGAATAAAGAAAAAGGGTCTAAAAATAAATAATACGAAAATGAAGGACCTCAACTATCCAGACCCTCATGAATATACAATCTTTGTGTCAAATTCAAACTCCACTACATGTTTTTTGAAAGAAAACATCAAATCTGCCTTTTCTTTTGCATTTATATGTATAAATGGTGTACCAGAAAACGACAAAGGTCTGGGTGTGGTTTACAGAATAGAGAAAAAAGTCAAAAGGCATACACAATAAATATATAGAGAAAAAATGGAATAAGAGTAAAGAATATGAAATAAAATGACTCTTTAGTTTGGAAAGGGATATCAAAAACTTGAGTACATGTTTTTATTTGCAAATATGCAGGAATATAAAATACAGCTATAATAAAAAAAACTACGTGTACTTTTAACAGATAGATGAAGATTCATTTCCATGTATCATACATGTGTATAAAAAGAAGCATTCCACACCATTACATGCATTATAAACGTAAACAAAATGACAAATTGTGTACTGCCTTAACCACGCATTTTCGTCATATGTAAAACAATGCTTCATAATTACTCAGTCAAAAGTGCAAGTTCAAACATAAAATTGATAGCTTTTATACATGATAATTACAAATCATTTAAACGACTGGAATTCATAAATATTCAGACGTTTATTTTCCTAATGTCACACAACTCTCTTTATGTAATCCTCAACTGTGTCGTATTTTAGCGTTTATTTCATACACAGTCAATAATTAAATTAGGTATTTTGGTCTTGTTTTGTTAGATCACTAAAACATTGTATCATAAAGTCATTAGAGATGAAACGTTGACAAAAATGTACACGGATATATTATGAACACTTAATTTGAATCTACCTTGCTAAAATCCTATAATTCAAGATTAAAGAGAAAAAAGAAACCATTAAATACAAACCCCATTCTAAAAAATGAGCTTAACGTAGGTGCATGTCATTTGTTACTGTAGTCCTAGTGCACTTTACCATAAGGAATTTTTCCCTAAGTAGCTTCCTAGTAAGCAACAACCACTTGCCGGTTAAGAAGCACACTTTTTGAGAAAATGTATATAGGGATGATACCCAAAATGCAGATGCTGATTGAATGTTTGAATTTTGGAAAGTAAACAATAGGAAAAACGTACAAAATACTAGTAATTTGAATGTTTATTAGTATTAAATAGCCACTGTTTTAATTTGTCAGTGCCGAAGTCCATATCGAATAAAATTTGTCATCTAAAAAGACAGGAACAAAAGGAAAAATCCACTATCTGGTATAATGGGAAACTACTTAGAAATCGAAGCTTTACATTAAAACCTTTGCATTTGTCTGAAATGAAATGAATTTCAGTTGTATAACAATAGGAGTGTGTTGTTAACCCCCACCCCACCAATTACACACACATACACGTTTTTGGCAAACCAAATATGAAGATAAAAGAAATGAAAATTAATGAGAACACTGGCTAACTTCTAGACTATCATACCATAAAATGGGTTTTTTTCTTGTTACTTTCAGTATTTTGCCCCCCCCCCCCCCCCCACTTTTCAATCAACCCCATCTTCACCACTATATTGTAAATGATATACATAACCCAAGATACAAACTATGCATTTATATGTTATGTAATTTATTAATACAATATGCTTTATAAATTTATTAGTAAAACCAGTTATTTTATTTTTTAGCATGAAATGAGATCACAAGACCAAGAATTAGCACGAACATTATTAACATTGCGACAGGATATTAATCAGTTAAAATTAAAAAGAAGTTATGAAGAACACAAGGACATGTTAGAGGGCGTGAAATGTGATATGGAGGATGTCCAGGAGATGAAAGACATTTGCGATCTACCAATCGATACACCGGAAAATCCACTCAAAAGACTTGGGGTCACGCCCATGAATATATCATCAAGACGATTTTCCATATTTTAGTCAAACTTAAACCTATTGTTATTTACAGCCGTAGGTTGGTGAACCACCGTCTGCAGGCCTCGTCCAATGTGATATATGTAGATAGTTAATAATTATACCCGAAAGATTGTTATCGCAGCTGTAGAAAAAAAAACATCTTAAAATGTTAGTGAAAAGATCTTCAAATTATGCGACTAGCAGTTATTCATTAAAACAAAACCATAATTATTCCCGACCGGTGTAAAGTTTATCACAGTCCTTCCGCGGGGCTCGATTTTACGATGTCGATGGCAATTGGTATTGATGTTTTATTCTTATAACTTATTTATATAACTTTGAATTGAGATCAGACAAAGTAATCAGATGTTTCAAATCTCTTGGTCGGCGATTATTAGTAAAAACATATACTCCGACCTTCTTGTAGAACTTAGTATGTACAATTTAATATCGCCTTAACGCTTTCAAGAAGATATATAAGATGTAAGGCGTGTACATCGACCTTTAGGAATATGTATTAAAAGGGTAGTTTCACTTCTTTTCACATTTTCTGGACGCCTCACGGACTAATTAGCCAGGGGCATACATATATTTCATGCATATTCTAGACGAAAAGCAAACTTTATACGAAAATAAATTGGATTTCAGTGTATCAGATAGATTAATTGTTTGATTGTTACTGGAACAAAAAGAAGGCATGTTGGTTGAGGTAAGAAATTATGCTTTGCAGCATGCATCTCAAGCATCTCCCACGAGAAGACGTTTTTTTAAATTTCTAAACTTGGAAGTGTCAATCGGAATATATGTCCCTGTTCTGACTTGACCTGGCTTGGGTTTTATACTGTATAAAGCCTAGCTGATGCATAAAAATCTAAGCTTTCACAGTTACACAGGGCTAACTTGAGAATGTGAATATAAAATTATTCGAGCTTTTCCAGTCCGTTTATAAGATGTGTATGTTAAGCCAGTTAAGCTATATGTTTGAGACGTACATAAGAACGAAGTTATGACTGTCATTGTTTGGCTTCATGTCAAGAAACATGCGATTGTTAAGTCAATTCATAAGTGCCCATGGATTTTTTTCTTAAAAGTGAAATATCGAAGTGATTTAATGTTATGAATAAACTTCTTGACTCCATATGATACACATGTTATACTAAATAAAGCATTTATTCTAGATTTACGATCTGTTATTTCACTGAAACTCGACTGAGAATATAGAACGATAACCACTTTTAGCTCACTCGGTCCACAGGGCTCTGGGAGCTTTTCACTTTACCTTTACTTGGCGCCTGTCGTCCGTCATCCGTCGTCCGTTAACTTTTACAAAATCTTCTCATCTGAAACTATATGGCCAATTGAAACCAAATTGGACCACAATCATCTTTGGACTATCTAAAACATGTGTCCGATGATTCTGCCTGCCAACCCTAAAATGGGACATGGGGGGTAAATGGTTGGTATTGTGCATTATCTTGTAAACCGTTATATCTAATGGGGAAATAATGTTCAGAATGTCAAGATCTACCTACTGTCCACTTTTACCAAAACTGTCACTGACTACTCTTTTGAAGAATTGTTGCCCATAAATGACGATTCGAACCACTTTCGCAATTTCGGCTATATATATTATCTCGAAAACTATTAAAGATAAGGAAACTGTAAATTGCAAAAAATGATCATTCGAACGAGGTCTTCAAAGAGTCATCATGGGCGAAATCGTCAGTCGACTCCTTTTTAAAGGAGTGATTGCCCGTGTATGACGATTTTACCTATGTTTGTGATATTTTGCGGAAACTATTTATAGTAGATAGAGAGAAACTGTAAAAAGCTTAAACAGAACAAGATCTGCAAATTAGTCGATTTAGAAGTTAGTCTACACGGTCGAAATCATCAGTTGACTCCTTTTTGGAGTTAGTTTGCTCTTGAATGATGAGGTCTACCAGTTTATATATTTTTGTGCAAATTACTTAGATAAAGAGAAACCGTAAATGGCAAATATGATCAGCAAAGATTGGGCATATTTCCTAATAACTATATATATGTCTGTTTTACTTGCCATTTGGCCTTGACCTCAACAAATAGCCACTGGTCTCGATAAATGTACATGATACGCCAATAGATATAAGAAGATGTGGTATAAGTGCCAATGAGACAACTCTCCATCCAAGTCAAAATTTATAAAAGTAAACCATTATAGGTCAAAGTACGGCCTTCAACACGAAGCCTTGGCTCACACCGAACAGCAAGCTATAAAGGGCCCCAAAAATTACTAGTGTAAAACCATTCAAACGGGAAAACCAACGGTCTAATCTATATAAAAATCGAGAAACGAGAAACACTTATGATCCACATCAACAAACGACAACTACTGAACATCAGATTCCTGACTTAGGATAGGTGCAAACAATTGCAGCGGTTTAAACCAACGCTATTTGTTATGTTGGTTACTTGTAAGAGTATGTATAGATTTAAGTTTTCTTGAGGTAAGGTCTGAATAACACGTATAGGAAACATGGATTTTCTATTTTCAATCAATTTGGCTGACAGACGATGGATGCAAAAGGATTTCTTGTATGCATAATGCCATGTTTTAAGGTTTTCTTGCTATAAGGGAGTTAGAGGGTCAAATTTGTACTTTTATATGGTACATGAAAACAAATCACTGCCAGACGCTTTACAGTGTCACGCACAATCTGTATTCATAGACAATATTTACCAATAATAACTTTTTTAGAGATCGTCATGTCGATATATTACGGGCATATCATGTTGTTCATAGCAGGACCGGTCCATGTTTCGATGAACCGGTAGGAGGCATAATTGTCCATGATAGTAATGATTGATTATTGTTTGCTTAACATCCAGTGGCAAGTATTTCACGCATTATCAGGATGAGAACAAATTAACAATAATCAGTACAATAGGTAGGTCCTGTAATAGGGGTCGACCGGGATTAAGTGCGGAATTTGAAATGCCACTGGAAAATGATTGTAGACTGGATAGGGACATACATTTAGCTCTACAACAGACCACCTGCGGACCCCCTTAAATATTTTGTTGTAAGGGTTCTTAACGTCTAGAGAGCGTGGCAGCTTTGTTTGAGTGTGCAAATTAATTGGCATGGTATTGTTTCATTTGTGTTTGTTTGTTTATTCTTTTTTATTCATTTATGTAGGTGGTGTTAAAGCTGGTATTAATTTTCTCTACTTGTATAACATTTTAGAAGCCGATGAAATTGAGTATCAACACATGTTTATTTAGTTCGTTCATCTTAATCAAGCCTAACATCTAAATTTTTTGGCGAAAACCCCAGTTCAAATGCATTATAACATAATAATTCCTTATCTTAAAAAAATTTGCTTAAAACGTCAAATACAATGATATGACGTAATTTTCATTTTAGTGTACGAACAATGAAATTACCCACAATCCTTTTGATTCTGAAACGGCGTTTCAGAATCTAATGCATTCTGGGTAATATTTTCAAAAGTGTACACCAAAACCCTGCGATTGGCTCATAACGTCCCAAACAATGGAAATTCAACCAATAATGTGACGTTGTTTTCATTTTGGGGTACGAACAATGAAATTACCCACAATCCTTTAGATTCTGAAACAGCCAATTGTAACGTAATAGTAACAAAAATGCCGTACGTAGCGAGGCAAAATATCTTTTGAAGTTTTATGCCAAAAAAAGATATTTTTCCGACCTAAAGGTTGAGGGAACGCCCTTTACGCCTCTCACTTAATCCACCACTGTATAGCACATTCCTTAATTCAAGAAATAATTAGGTTCAAGACACTACTTGAAGTCATTTTCGAATGCTATTTTTAGTGGTGACAACATCCCCAGGGAAAAACAGTTGAATGATTGATTGTTGTTTGCTTAACGTCTAGTGGCTAATATTTCATACATGTTCAGGATGAGAACAAATTACCAATAAGCAGTACAATAGATTTTGTTGTAAGGGTTCTTGAGGTTCCAGACAGCGTGACAGCTTTGTTTGAGTGTGCAAATTAATTGGCATGGGTTGTTTCATTTGTGTTTGTTTGTTTGTTTATTCTTTTTTATTTATTTATGTAGTAGGTGTTAAAGCTGGCATTTCTCTACTTGGATAACATTTTAGAAGAAATTGAGTATCAGTTAACACATGTTTATTTAGTGCGTTCATCTTAATCTAGCCAACATTTAATAAAATTTGGCGAAGACCCCAGTTCAAATGCATTATAACATTCCTTATTTTAAAAAAAGACGTGTTATAGGAAGGTTTTAGCAATAATAAGAGCAAATTTATGTTTCTATGCTTGACAAAACAAACGCCGGATCAACAGTTAAAATTTTAATTACGAACATAATTATTTCAATTAGTTTGTATTCAATAAAATGTGCGTGTTAATTATAACAGGTGTTGAAATGAGGCCATCTGATAAAATTTAAACCACACGGTCTGTAATATGATAAAATCAACTAATTTTACTATATAGAAATATTGTAGCAAAATATTTCATTCAAATAGCTAGGTCATCATAATACATGATATTAAATGTGTTAGACACATTTTTTTAGACAATGAATGGACGGAATCGCGTATTGTTTTTTTTTCGTGTTTTATCGTCAGGGCTTTCTATTGTATTCAACTTGAAATAGTAGCTTTGATATCTCTACCTATGAAAGATATAATGGTATGGCCATTTATAACACAACAAACTGGGGAATAAGATTTTGTCTCAAACGTCCTTTGGTGTTATCCTATAAATAACCGCTACCGTTGTTCTAAGGCCGTCCAAAAAGGGGATCGACATATGTTAAGATTTTTTGTTTTAATAATTAATTGGTTGTTTCTTAAATTCTTGAAAATAAAAAAAATTGTTTCCGAAAGGAAGCGAAAGCAATAGTTTGTGTGTAACGACAATTGTCGTCTATTCATTATAAAAGTTAAAAAAAAACATGTATTCATGCCACTCTCCTCTCCACAAAGAATGAATGTCGGTGCCTTAAAAAAAGGGTAAATACGCAAGAGTTAAATTTCTGAGACGTTTCTAAAAAAAATATATATCACAAATTGGGTTCTTCTTTCTCGTTTTCTCTATGAGTAGACCCCAATACAAAATCCACTGGACAAATCTATCAATCATCAAAACTTTAAATCATATGAGTTACCTCCCTTTATATATCAAATTTCAAATTAAAGCTCGGATCTTAGTTACCTCCCATTGCATATAAATTTCTGTATCATATTAAGAGGAAACCTTAAAACAAATATTTTTGTTCCTGTATGTTATTGGAAAAAGAAAAGATTTTTTTTTTTTTTTTTATTAAAGTCGGAAAAAATAGTTTTTCAGAAGAAAAAAAAACCACATGCTCCTACAAAGTATGTCATATAATTTTCATTATTATTTTGGTCATTTTTATAATTGCTCATCCGTGTTTTCCTTTGAGAGATATACTATATTGAAAGCAGGTATATACAAACACACTTTGTAATAACATAAAAGTATGATTTTATGTTTTTGGGCAAAAAGTACATGTAACTTTACAGCGATAAATAACTTTCTGTAATTTTACGAAATGACCTGGTCATTTGAAAATAGTCATTTCCTTTTCGATAAAAAAAAAGTTGTGTTTCTAGCCAGATGGACTGGTACATGCAATCAGTGTATCTATGATCGGATTTAGTTTTATTTTTGATTAATTCTTTACCAGAAAATTTGGGAATTCATGTTAGATTTGGAATTCATGCACAATAAACAAGTATAAGATGCAGTCTATCAACAGACAGTTGCGGTAAGTCGAACATTTAAGAATAACATAAACTTTATTTTCCTTGATTTTTTTTTGAGAAAAAAAATGAAATATAGTTTCACGTGGATGGTAAACAATTATTTATTCCTTTATAAATACATTACATGTATGTTTCATTAGAATCTGTAACTTTAGATAGGTGACAACAATCGCGGGCACTCCAACATAATTGATTCATTTTATAAATTTATAGGGTTGTTGAAGCGTTTATCGTGCCCACATTTTTGATATGAAGTGTTTTCGCGCTTCTTACAAATTGCGCTTCGGTCAACGCTTTTACAACCCAACAAAATTATAAAAAGAAGCATAACAAAATTCTACGTCAGCTGAGATGTTGAACAGATATGATTGTCTACGTTTTACTCTCGGTGTTTAGTTTCTTGTTTGAAAGATTTCTCAAATACCTCTTCATGTTTTATTTATCCCACATTGGATAATCCTATCGAGAATTTTATTTGTTTTTCTATTTCATCAAACTTTTCAATCGAAAAGTAGGGTGGATTCTTATTTTCGTGGGTAACAATTTTTGTTCATAGATGTTAATTGTTTTCTCGTGAATATTTAATTTCGTGGTTTTATCATAGTCTTCATAAAATATTTACTTCGTTAAACATTTAAATTCGTGGTTCAACTTTACCCACCAAATCCAAGCAAATTGATATCCCATTGAGGAATTTTTAAATGAAAATTCTGGCTTTGTTAGAACTGAACAAATATTTTTTCCCAAAACAGGATGAAAAAGGCGAAAATAATTATACCGTAAAAAAAAAGAAAAAAAAAAACTCCTGCCCCTTCAATATTTAATACTTGTCCCCTAACTATTTGAAATTCACGTTGAAGTTTCACTAAAATATGCTAAGCGATGTATTGGATCAGTTTTTCTTATAAACAAAGATTACTGACAGATTGGTCGAAAGAGTGAACAGATGATTCCGACATTTCCGCAAAACACACACATGCACATAATTATACATCTATATGTAAATTGTGTAAACAGTTTTAAAACATTTCATGTCAATGTGAAAATGAGTTAAGAAATCAGATAGTGTAATTTTTGTGTATATTTATGTGAATGTCACACTGAGATCCCTTATTTTAAAAATGAATATTCTTCTTTATATAGATAAAATTTTGTAACTGCGTTCTAAAGTACCTTTGTGATTTCATTAAATCATTGTACTTCGAACAAACTGGTTATCTTTATCTTGGCTCAGAAAAGTAAGAAGATTGCAAGGGTACAATCTCAAACCATAAGTCTATGAAACATAGATAACACCCTGACCAAGCAAAATCATCGGACATCACGTGTGACCTCAGGCGCTCAGGAAGGGTATTCAAACTTTATCAACACCTATCTCCAGGCAACCTAATAAAGCAATAACCTTTTTTTTTATAATATGGGCAATCGTTTTCTACCTGATATCGACAACAATCAATGTGTTTTTTGTCTAGGATACATGATTTTTTGTTAGTTGTTACATGTATATTGACTTTGAACTAACTTTCAGTAACTGCGAGTACTCTCAGATCGGTACTTTGTGTTCTAGTGTTTTGTATCGATCTGATGAGTCAAGCATTTTTCAACTGATTTTTAGTTTATTCTTATGTTGTTGTGACTTTACACCATTGTCCCAGATTTGGGGGGAGTGTTGGGAGCCTGCAAACAAGTTTAACCCCGCCACATTTTGTGTGTCCTTTAGTCAGGAGCTGATAATCAAATAGCTGTCGTTTGTTGCTGTATATCATATGTTTTTCGGGTTTTGTTTTTTTACACAAATCTCGTTTTTTTTTTTGTATGAATTGTTTTTCATTTTGTCATGACGGGGACTTTTATAGTTTGCTGTGAGGTGTGGGTTTTGCTCATTGTTGAAGGTCGTACGGTGACCTATAGTTGTAAACTTCTACGTCAGTTGGTCTCTGGTGGATAGTTGTCTTATTGGCAACCATGATACCTTATCTTTGGTTTTATTCTATATGATTACCTAGATATATTTTTGTTTGCGTTCATGAGATGCGAAGTTTTTTTTATAGAAGATTGTGTGTAATTAAATGCCATGCAGTATCTCTTCCGTTATTTGTACAAAGTTCTGAACGAAATTTGAATGCCCGGCTTAGATAAAAACCTTGAGCAAGTAACTGATCATGATATCCCATAATAGTACGAAATATATAAGATAAATAAGTATTTTTATTTTATTTGTAACACTTTTTTTGCATGTCAGTGCTGTGTGGTCTGGCCGTCAATCCCCTACAATAAAAAAATAAATAAATATCAATTATTAAAACTCTTTGCATTGCAAGAAATAAATGACAATATGAGAAATATATCCATACATGAGTTAATAGTACGGACAAAAATATATTTGTGACATTGGAAATTGTCCCGCTTCTCAAGAAAAAAAATGATGAAAGAGTTATACTGATCCTTTATGAAACGTTGATTCCTTAACGAAACTCTTAATGCATATTGGGATATCCATCAGCAATCTCTTATTACATTAAAGTATATCTTAAGTAAGGAATGATGTCCAAAATGTAGATATAAAAAAAAGGTAAAGTTTTGAGTAAAATCAAGTGTAACATGATTTATAATTCCTAGAAATGAGGCAACAAACAATATAGTTGTGTTTACTTTTTTCCTGTCGACTATAACACATTTTACATTTTACTGACATTTTTGAGTAAGCACCGTTAAATTCCGTACATTTATGCATGGTGATGCACCGTTAAAGTTCATAGTATGTAAAATATTAGAAAAAAATTAAAATTCATTTTATCTACCTACCTAAACTAAAAAAATCTACAAGGAGGCAGGAAACAAATATATAATTATACTTGTCAGACGTAAAACACACGTATATATGCTTAAAATTGACAATATATTACCACGTTTTTATGTGAAAAAAAATCGCCGCTTGTGTGATCATGAAAAAATCGGTACAATTTGCATTTTGATAAACCATACAAGGCAATGGTTAGTTGCTAATTTCTATATTATTTAGTCTCTGATGGAGAGTTGTCTCATTGGAAATCAAACCACATAATTTTGTTTTTGTAGAAAAGACATTAAAAAATATAATTAACCCTTTTCTACAAAGTAAGTTGTTATTTTGAAAGTTCTGAGACAAAAATATAATTAACGTTGGTCTTACCAATAAGCAGTATATATACAAAGTCTATTCAACTCTTTAACCAGTTGTTGCGATAGAAGTTCTGTTTGCAAGAAGAAGTCCCAGCAGGAGAAGAGGAGCTATAGAATAAAACATAATTAGTTAGTCATGTTCAGAAGTATCCAGTGGCAAATATTTCATTCGTATGCAAGACGAGCTGTGTTTAGAGGTTAATGGTCCCTTGTTTTTTAAAAATAATAAAATAATTTCTGATTTCTTAAATTCCTGAAAATAATTAAAGGTTTCTTGTATTTTAAAACTAAAAAAAAAATCTAATCCAAATATATGAGGTCAGTCCAGAAAAGCGTTTTAGAAAAGTGTTATTTTCAATTAAGTCGGCATAGATCTTTTCGCGTAAGATTTGAGCTCTAAAAATAATAGTGCATTATGAGATGACAGCAATTGTTAAAATAGAGAGGAATAAATGTTGCATTATGGGAGATGACAGCAAGTGTTAAAATAAAGAGGAATAAGTGTTGCATTATGGAAGATGACAAGTGTCAAAATAAAAAGGAAAAATATGTTGCTTCATGTAATGTGACAGCAAGACTTAGTATAAAAATAAAGAGGAACAAATGTTGCATCATGGGAGGTGACATCAATTGTCAAAATAAAGAGGAACAAAAAATTGATGTTCTAGTTTGCATCTTTTGAAAAGTATAATGAAAATCAAGCAATATCAGAAAAAAACAATAATGAAAGAGTCATTAATTACTCGTTTTTATAATATTACTCTGATTTTTACGAAATTTATGCAGACGAATTGTACATAATTATTAAGTATATTTACCAATGAATGACCATTTGTTAGGGTTTCTGTAACTTCCAATAAGATATTGGTCGTAGGCTAAACGATTTCTTTCATTTAAAGTATGAACGACGTTCTGATATGTCTTCAATGGGTAACCTTGACTAACAGTTTGTCCTCCACCGCCGTAATAGCCTCCAGCGTGACCGCCACCGAATCCAGCTGCACCGCCACCGACCCCAGCTGCACCACCACCGACTCCAGCTGCACCACCGAATCCTGTATAACCATTGACGAGTACTACTGCTAGTACACAGGGAACCAGTAAAAACAGTAATTTCTGCATGATGTTAGAATGAACCCCCTATTACTGAGCAGAAGACACTTCAGGAGATTGCGCGTTTTGGTACTGACCGAGGTTTTTATACACCGGTTGTCATGAAATTGTTATCCAATCGCCCAGTATCTAGGATTGACGCACCACTGGTCACGGAAACTGTGGGGATATTCTATAACTTGATGATTGATACACTGGCCGAAATACGATTGACAAATTAGCTGTCATTCATTATATTCCGGGTAAAACTGAGGTTAATTCTTATTTTTATGTAGTCCTTAATATACGTAAAATATCCAGAGGGAAATCTTTCATTTCATGCAATTCAATACACTAACAGTTATAGCAGTAGAGGAACATTCGAATTTTAAATTCACAAAAGTTGATAATTATTATAAAAAAAAGACTAATTCTACAAATATTGCAATACATATTTAATATAAACAGATATTAATCTTGACAAACCGATATAAACTGTTAGCTATATTTATAAAAAAATCAGTGCGAATTTCTTTTAAATTAGATTATCAAAAAAAAAAGAACGAAAACTATCATATATAAATCAATACTAATAAGTTAGACATAAAATTATAGAAAAAACGTACAAATAGAGTGATACAGAGAAAATGCATGAAATACACGTAACTTTTTATAATCATTTACATATTATCTATATTATAATGGTCTGGATGGGGGTTACCAGAATAGAGAATAATGGGTAAAAAATACAAAGAATAGAGAAAAATGGACCAAAAAAATAAGAAAAATGGACCAACAAAATAAAGATTAGAGAATAAAGGGGGCTAAAATATAAAGAATAGAGAAAAATGGACCAAAATTATAAAGATTAGAATAGAGAAAAAAATCAAAGAATACAGAAATGAAGGACCCCCGCATCCAGACCATCTATTATGTAATTCGGTAATTGCATTGTTCGTCCCACAAAATGTAAATAACGTCACATCATTGCTTGAATTTCCATTGTTTCGGACGTTTTTAACCAATCACAACTTTGTTGTCTACGCTTTTGAAAAATATAACACAGAATGCATTAGATTCTGATGGTGAAAATAACTCGTATACTTTATATTGAATTCTGATAGTAGTTGATGTTATATTGAAAATACTTGCAGACAAAGATGAAAATTGAAAGTGTTACTTTACATATGTTTGAAATCATTCTTAGATGTTAATTTTACAGATCTATCATGCATGGGTCCACGTTAAAAACAAGAGGTGTATGTTGTTTTTGTTGTTGTTTTTTTATTATTAAAAGGTCTTTTTGTGCTTAAAGCAAATACTTTCCGTATATTGCAATTTATAAATCTTATATATATATATATATATGTGTGAATATCGTATTTCTGCCCATAGTCTAAATATAGAGTCAGACAGATATTACAATGTAGATAGAGTGAATAGGGGTTATGTACTATGTGCAATATCTATGTTGTTGAAGATGAACACTACTTGTCAAACCAGCATCTTTAAACTTCTATATACTGTTGTTATCAGTTCACAATGTGAAAGGAATGAATATTAGTTAAATTTTGTCAAATAATGAAAAAATACGTAAAATGTAATTTTATTTATCATATGATTATTGTCATGTATATATATTGTTTAATGATTTTTTATTGATATGAAACTGATGCATTGAATATACATTGTAAAAATGTGTATTCTTTAAGCTGGATTGCTTTTGAATGAAAGTATTATTATCAACATTAAGGTTTTTCGAAGCTTCTGTAAATGGTTGCTGAGCCTTTCAGATGAGGATTAACCTAGAAAAAGTCATAAAAATTAATACTGCAATTAACAAATGATTCCACATCATATTTTATTTTCTTCTACAAAAGCAGGACAGGGACAAAGGGCAGTAACAAAGTATTCCAATGATCCCTGACCGTTCTCGAAATCTTTTTCCCTTGTGGTCCTTGAAGAAAATCTGCTGGTACTAACTTTTATTTCTTTTGTAAAACACCAAAATTGTGTTGGTCCTTTGCAAAATTTTGGTGGCCAGAACTTTCGGACCACCACTTTTGAAGAACTCTGTGATCCAGTCTCAAAGGTGTGGTGCTGTGAAAGACTTTTACCTCACCACCGCACGAGGAACCATGCCACTGTACCCGGCCACTCTCAAAAGTGCGGTATTGTAAGACTTTGCACTACAGTCATTATGGATTTTGCTATGGCCACTCTCTGTAGTGGTTCAATTGCAGAGCCCACTTATATTACCATTTTGCAATAATAATGGGTCACTACTTAAGTTTTAAGCTACATATCTATTAAACAAAGAATTTATTAAAAAAAAGCGTTTAATGCATATCTCTGATTCATTGTCCGGGTTTTTGGTTTACTTTTGGTCCCTTTGGTTGTATCAATTCTTCAAAATTTGTATTAGGTTTAGGACTTTCTAACGTTTTGGCATCAAGCATGACTAAAGAGACATTATTGTCGAAATACGCATCTGGGGCAGTAAAATCGGGATTGTTAATATGTTATTAAAGTCTAAAAATCTAATATAACAAAAACAACTTTCAAACTATATGCACATGCCATTCGTGGGCATTTAGAAAAATGCATATTCCCCACTGACTATAGTGTATGTAAAACAATATTTCACAGCTTTAGTAATTATTTTTGATGCAATAGCATCTGCACACCTATATTTCAAACCAGGTAGGCCAAAAGTCAATACACACACAGACACCATTCATTGTTGAGGAAAACAACATAAAACAGTACTGCGTACTAGAATGCATTAAAAACATTCTCTGAATGCATATGCATGTACCGGTCAATCAATATTTTCCAAATAAAAATTAAAAGGAAAAAACTATGAGAATAAATGTTTTTTAACCTTCATTGAACTATTGATGTGGTTTCTTACTAAAGTGTTGAATTGATTACCTTTAGGCACGGACTATTTGATTTTCGGGGGAGAAAGAAATTTGTTTTCCTTGGTGAAGATGATGAAGTCCGAATATTTTTGTTTACAGCTTACATTTTAGAAGCATGTATGTGTATCTATGAAAGAATTAAGTAAAGATTTACAGAAATTTGTGATAATAAAATCACTGACTTCATAATTTACCAGCTATTCTTATATTACAAATGTGTACGGTCATTAAAATCTAAGAAGTCACTACAAACACGGGTATAGGCTGACATAGCGAACTAGTTTGGAAGTAATTTCCATTCAGACTTGCATCCCGTAAGACGGGGCCGAAGTTACATCACCGTCAAAAAAGGGGGACGTCTTCTTTGTCATAAACATTTGTATAGAGTTTCTCGTATGAGACTGAAATATCAAAATCAAGAAATGGTCAACTATTGCAGATTATATTAGATTTATCAAAAGTCAGTTTCCATGGGTAAAATTCCGCAGTTTAATTAGAGAATTCTTGATTATGTAAGGAAAAAATATCATCAAGGTAACGGTAAGTGTTTTTAAATTTATGAATTAAATGGGATTTAAGTGGATCTTTACGAATAAGTCAGTTTTTTAAGACTTGCATGTCAACTATCTTCAAGACGAAGATCAGCATTATTTTTTTCCATAATTATGGGCATTTCCCATATTATTTCATAAATACCACCCTATATCCTATATCTTTCCAGACTTTAAATGTGGCTTGAGACCAGTAGTGAGGGACTGGATGGGGTTTTATAGAATAAAGAATAATGGACCAGGAATACAGAAAAATGAACAAACAAAAAAAGAAGAGAGAAATATATGCCAAAAAATTTAAGAATAGAGAAAAGAGTCACCAGACACTCAGTAGTGTTGTATTGAAAAATCAAATACTTGGCACGAAAAACAGCAATTAAGTCGGCAGTTCCTAGTTTTATGCCCCCGCCGCGTTGGAGGGGGCATTAAGTGCTACCCTTGTCTATATGTAGGTCCGTCCGTACGTCCGTACGTAATAGGTCCAAAAATCGGTTTCCATTCTCTAACTTTAGTTTGCCTCACCCGAATTTTATGACACATATACACAAGGCTTATTACCACAAAACACAGATCAAGTTCGAATTTGGGCGGCGTCACTTTCATCGTTCTAGAGTTATGCCCGTATATAAATGAAAAAAAAAGCTGAATTTTTTGTTTCCGTTCTCTAACTTTAGTTCGCCTCATGTATGTATGTATGTATGTACGTAGATCCTTCCGTTTACGGAGCACCCCTTGAGAGCTGCGAGGGTACAGTGGAGTCCGTGTACACTCCCTATCGGGATTAATGGAGACGTGTCACTAACGTATTTACAATGTTCAATATTTACAAGGACAATCCCCACCCCAACACCAGGGAGTGTTAGGACACCGGGCAGAATCTGTTATTATGGTGGAGAGAACCACCGGGCTGCTCGGCGGAAACAGACAAACCGAAGATATATCAGTAGATTGATCTCCAGGTCAAAGTCGGGATCAACTTTGACCAACCGAGGCCCCCATAGTACACCAATCTCATGTTATGGCATTTGTACACAATGTTTTATATCATAAAACACAGATCGAGTTCGAATTTGGGTGGCGTCACTTTTACAGCTCTCTAGTTATGTCCCTTTATAACGTTATACGCAAGTGGGGGCATCATCATGGACACATTCTTCATTTATTTTTTTTATTATTTAAATAATTGAGTTTTTTGAGTCGACATTTCAAGATTTAAAAAATATAGAATTTCGGATAAAAGTTAAGATTTCAAGGTTTAAAACTGCAAATTAAAGTAACAATTTTCAGATTTGCAATGTGGAAATTTCGACTACAAAAATAAGTTACGGCTACTACCGAAATAAGATCTGTCTTTCATATATACGCTCCAATAAAAAATAGTTTTTTGTATTGACATTTCACTTTTAATTACGGTAATAAGTACAATTAAATGATATATATACAAGCTTTTTATTTGATCTAGACTGTTATAATTCTGTAATTTTAGAATTTTAGATCCATAACTGTTAAGAAGCCCGTGAATAAACCAATAAATCTTATGTTTTTAGTTCAGTGAAATAAATGTTACTAATATTTGAAGGTGTAACTTTAAACACGAAAATATTCTTATAATTCATCATCATTATGACAATGTTCCTTAGTCAACTTTTCACCTACATGATATCCAAGTCGGTTACACAACACGAGAACCTAGTTGTCATGAAGTACCCGAAGGTAAAAACTGTTTGCCTTATTCTAAAGCATTGACGTTTAACGAGTGGCGTAACGACTGATTGCAGTATAAAAACCGAATACGGGTTTAATTCCGACAATCTCCCAGTCAGAAAGGTCTTTGTAAATAGGGGATTCACATTCATTACCAACATGAAACAACTGCTGCTCCTAGTTCTCCCGTGTATTGTTGCAATAGTTTTGGTGAATGTAAATGCACAAGCAGGTTTCGGTGGCGGTGGTAAAAGTGTCGGTGGTGCCGGCGGTTATGGTGGCATGGGTGGCTATTCAATGAATTCTGTTTACTATCCGTACCCCGTCCAGAGCAGATCAAGACCAAGCGTTATCGGACCACTACTGCAAGAAATCCAGGCAGAAAACAACAGAGCAATGATTGCAAATCTTTGTAAGTTACTTTTATTTATCTTTTTTAAGATCATATTAGTTCTGTGAAATAATGTAAATTATTAACATATGAAACAAAATATTAGTACTGAATGAGTAGGACCCTAATCCTTTATTTATGTGACAATTTTAAATATGTTTGAGGGTCTGGTTGGGGGGGGGGGGGGGGTCCTTCATTTTTGTATTCTTTAATTTTTTAAGCCATTTTACTTTATTCTTTATATTTTGGCACCTCATTATTATCTATTCTCTATTTGTTTGGTCCATTTTTCTTTATTCTTCATAGTTTTTGTCCTTTATTCTGTAAAACATCATCCACACCCTCATGTTTGTTTTAAATCTTTCAATGTTAAAAATACTAGCAATATGTAATTACATTCGTGTATGCTGATTTTTTGTAATTTTATAGGGTTGTTAAGGCGTTGATTGTGAGCAGAATTTTAGAATGAAGAGCTTCAGTGCTTTAAAGAAAATGTGGCTCGGTCAACGCATTTACACCACAATAAAATTACAAAAAGAAGCGCTGAATTCTTAAATAAAGACAAATAAGAAAATTCTGCAACTACGGTATTGCCGCTAGAAGGCTTGGAACTACTGTATTGATGTAAGAGGGTCTTCATTTCTGTAATACCAGTATTTAATTCATTAGGCTATTGTCTCTATATGTGTTTGTTATGTTTTGCTCTTTATCATTTATTCTTTATATTTTAGGACCCCTTTATCTTCTCTACTTTTGTCTATTTTTTGCCTATTTTTCTTTTGTTTTTGCCCATTTTTCTCTTTTTTAGCAATTTTTTTTTAGTCTGTAAACAACATCATGACCCTCTTGTTAGGTAATCTAGATATATTTACACCAGTGAGTAAAAGAGGCTTTGGGTTATACGGCAATAAAACTGCACCTCAGTAACAAAAATAATCAAAGGACTCATAGAGGTCAGCATACGGTCTTCAACAATGCACAGATGTCTGTACAATATTATCAAACTCTAATTCGTCCAGAATCTATACATTGTTCATGTGTTGTATGTTTCTAATGTTAATGCAATGTTTGCATTTTAACACGTCAGGATTTTACTTTTTGCAGTAAAGATTATTATAAAATTTGTGAATAAATCTTACAGAAACAATCACAAAACTGTCACAAAAACTGAATTCTCCAAACAACGAAGAACATTACGATGTGACATACGGCAACTACTGGCTGCATGACCAGCTTCTGGACTTGAGAATTCATTTTGGATGCATATCGATATAATTTCCCTCCAACTAACATTATTATCATTTAATATAACATTTTGAGAACCTGAGTTTATCCCCCGGTTTTTGTTGGATTGTTCAATCTTTATTTCATTACTGTGTAATGTTTACTGGAGTATAGTTTGTATGTTCTCTCGTTTGACACCTATACCAGAGGGTCTGGATGAGGAGGGGGTCCTTCATTTTTGTAGATTTCAATTTCTTAGGCTATTTTCTCTTTTCTTTATAAATTTTGCCTGTTATTCTCTATTTTCTATATTTTATCACCCCATTCTTCTTTATCTTTTTTTTTATATTTTAGCATCCCATAATTTTCTATTCTTTATTTTTTTTTTTTGCCTATTTTTCTCTATTCTTTATTTTTTTTTAACTTTATTCTGCACATTTTGCCCATTATTTGCGAGTTATCACCTGATTTTTACTTGTCATTGGGAACACGACGGGTGTCTCCAGCGGAGAAGAAACAGCTTATCTTACAAGAGTATTTGCGCTCACTCACGGATTCACTATTTCATTCTCTCAATTTTAATTACCTTTCGACTATAGGTGTTGGCTGTCTTCATTCTATCAATCAATCACTCAATCACTCAATCAAGCAATCGTATATCAATCAATATCATATTATATTTCAGTTGCTTGGGGCTTGCTCTTAGCAGTAATGAATAACTTAACAGGAATTATCAGTTAAGGAAAATTTGATGAAAACTAATGTGTTTAAAGGTAAGATCAATTATTTTTCCAGAATATTATATGTGCACTAGGCCATAAATATGTCGAATATTTGAGATTTCTTTTCAAATAATGTATCATATATAGGAAACTGCGAGAGAAACACAAAACATATATATATCTAGATTGATATTTTTCCGTTGAAAGGCGAATCTGATATTAACGAAGTTACGATGGAAGACGTTTCACAAAAGTCTCAAAATCTTAAAATCTTATATGGAAGAACTATTGAAAATCTAGCATTGCTGTGATTACATTTATAAAATAAAGATACCAGAGTAACGAACAAGCAGAATGTTACATTCATACACAATATATGGAACGCCAAAACTGTCTTGTTATACAATCCATTGCATAGTTATCTCTTTAACAGGACAGTTATGTAATATCTCTATTCTATAGACCTAATAAGCTGTAAAATAAGTGTAGTACGTACAAATTATTTTCTGTTTTAATTATTATTTTCTATTTATAATAAAAGTAACTCTAAACTCAAAAAATAATGTTTAAGACTTCATATATTTGTAAATGTTATTACACAATTCAAATGGCTTTTTTTTTTGTTTACTTTCAGGGGGTATTTGGCGACCAGACATCAGGTGTTGACAATTTATAATAAATTAGTTAATTTATTTTGGCTTTTGATTTCTCTTGTTAGTTATTACCGTTGAACACTTTAATCTATAGATATAAGAAGATGTAGTATGAGTGCCAATGAGACAACTCTCCATCCAGGTCACAATTTATAAAAGTAAACCATTATAGGTCAAAGTACGGTCTTCAACACGGAGCCTTGGCTCACACAGAACAGCAAGCTATAAAGGGCCCCCTAAAATAACTAGTGTAAAACCATTCAAACGGGAAAACCAACGGTCTAATCTATATAAAAAACGAGAAACGAGAAACACTTATGAACCACATCAACAAACGACAATCTTAACTAATCTCAGATTCCTAACTTAGGACAGGTGCAAACAATTGCAGCGGGTTTAAACGTTTTAATGGAATCAAACCTTCACCCTTATCCGAAACAATAGTGTAACATCACAACATAGAAAGACACACTATAAAATATCAATTGAAATGGCTTAACTCAATCAAAAGACATATTAACACAAGTGAACATACACTACACATTTATCATACAGAGGTCATTGTTTACTTACACCATTATAAAGCTATCTTATTTTTTTGCCAATCAAAGTTCTTGCGTCGAAGAAAACATTCGTAAAATTTGATCGATAATGATAATATTTATAATATCGTAGGCACAATATTTTTTTTCTACATATCTCAACATGGCTTCTTACTAAACTTAATATAAACATTGATCGAATTTAACGAATGTTTTCTCTGCCACAAGAAGGAGAGGAGTGTCTGGATTGGGACTTCATCTCTGTATTCTTTATTTTCATGCCATTTTTGTTAGTCGAACCTATTATGAGGCATGGCGATCCTACATTACGACTGTGGAATTAAGTTCATTCTTTTTAAACATCAATAGCTTTGTGATCCTTCTTCGTAAATTTGCATGAAACTTGGACATAAGCTTTTTATGATCAAAAAGTTTTTCGATTAAAAGTTTAATAAGATTTTTTTTTATTTTCCCGTTCTTTTCTGATTAAAAGAACTTTACTTTTTTGCAGTAAAACATTCTGTCAAAAATTCGTTGGAAGTACTTGATAAATTACATGCTTATATTGGTGATTTCGAATCTGTTCAAAGTTTTGATTTTTCTACCCTATATACCACGTTGCCTCATAATCTTATTAAGAAAAAATTCGCACACCTGATTAAATGGGCATTTAAAAAGTCGGAATGCGAATATATATGTTCAAACTCTTTTAGGTCATTTTTTAGTAACAACAAACAAAAGAACTATGTCAATTAGACCTGCTTTGATACTATAACTGTCCTTGAATTTTTACTATATAACATTTTTGTTTGCTATGGAGATTCCTTATATCGTCAGGTTATCGGAATTCCCATGGGGACTAACTGTGCACCACTTATTGCGGACCAGTTTCTGTATTGTTATGAGTTACAATGTATGACTAAAATCAGCAAAGACCCATCGAAATAACATCTGATTCAAAAATTTAATAACACTTTTAGATATTTAGATGATCTATTGGCTCTCAATAATGACGACTTCAGTATGTACACTAAAGAGATTTATCCTGCCGAACTGACTTTAAATAAAGCTAATACTATAACAATGAACACTGCCCTTTCCTGGATCTTGATATCTTTTTCTTTAACGGGAAACTTAATACCAAAATTTATGATAAAAGAGATGATTTTTCATTTCCTATTGTTAATTATCCATTTTTAGATGGTGACGTTCCCTTGTCGCCATCTTATGGTGTTTATATATCTCAACTTGTTCGATCGTTCGTGTATGTAACAACGTATTTGATTTCAACGAAAGAAATCTCTGTATTACTGAAAAATGATTACACCAGGGTTTTCGATATCACAAACTAGTCAAAACATTTACTAAATTTTATCATCGGTACAAGGACATCATTCGTAAATATAAATAAACATGCAGACATCTTATACGTTCAGGTATTTCACATCCAATATTTTATGGTAATATTCTTTACAAAGCACAAAAATGTCGGCATTCACCTCAAAAGCTAACCAAACCTTTAAACAGACTTATTCAGAAAGGATATAGTTACGATACTGTTGTCAAGTCATTAAGGATTGCATATTTTGGTATTAATATTGATTCACTCATAGGGTCTTTGCATCGGAAATAAACACATTTATTCTAAAAATAGTTGTTGGCATGATACGGGTTATGTTCTTCTCATATATTTTATTATGGTATGATACTAAACCCCTAACGGGAGGGATTGTACTTGATTTTCATATGATGAAGACATAATCTTTCAATCAGTTTAATTGAGGTTTGGAGCTGGCATGTCAGTAACTGCTAGTAGTCCTTTGTTCATTTATGTATCATTGTCATTTTGCTTAGTTTCTTTTGTTACCTATTCTGACATCGGACTCGGACTTCTTTTAAACTAAGTTTTATTGTGCGTATTGCTATGTGTTTCTTTTTTCTACATTGACTAGAGGTATAGGGGGAGGGTTGGGATCTCACAAAACATGTTTAACCCCGCCGCATTTTTGCGCCTCTCCCAAGCCAGGAGCCTCTGGCCTTTGCTAGTATTGTATGTTTTTTCATTTTAGTTCATTTATATGTTTTGGAGTTAAGTGTGACGTCCATTTTCACTGAACTAGCACACAATTTTATTTAGGGGCCAGCTGAGGACCACCTCCGGGTGCGGGATTTTCTCGCTGCATTGAAGACCCATTGGTGGCCTTCGGCTGTTGTCTGCTCTTTGGTCGGGTTGTTGTCTCTTTGACATATTCCCCATTTCCATTCTCAATTTTATGGGTTAAAAGCTATTTAAGACATCAATAACTGATCAAAATTTTTGATTTTGTCTTTGATTTATCTGTATTTTAGTTATAAACGGACTGTTGTCTTTTTTGCATTTTACATTTAGAAACAGTCTGGAATTAAATATTTTAGACATAAATAACCTTTTCGAACGTTCATGGAATTTTATGAAACTTGAACGGATTATTTTTCAATATTAAGATATAGCATCTAGTGGAAAAAAAGAAAAAAAATATCATTTAAAATTTGTCCGTATTTCACTGATAAATGGACTTAGTTTTTGGCAGTCAACATTACTCTTTTACTTAGACATTAACAATAGCAGGAAAGACACAGGGTTCCATAGAACCCTTTAAAATGTTTCATTATTTATTACTTAGCCCATTATTCTCTTTTCTTCATATTCTTTAGTTCGTTTTTATTCCCTGTTTCCTTTTCTGTTTCCCCATTATTCTTTATACAGGACCCTCATTTATTATGTAAACGTCATTATGAAATGAACAATGGCTCATGTCGAATAATTTCATAGCCCGAAAAAAACAACTTGGTAGATGTGTTATGATCTAAAGTAAATAAGCAAGGATATGGTGCGTCTGACTTTAACACAACATTCCCATTGTCAAAGAAAATGGAACAGCATTTATACTGTTGATCCTCATCTTAAAATCACAATGAGGCCTTCAACACTCGAGACCAAAATATTGAGAGAAAAAGAACTAAAACAAAAACCATTGATAAGCAAATTACCGAAACACGAAAGACCAAAAAACCCATTATAAAGACAACGTCAATTTATTAACCTTACGTTCATTTTTTGTTTTTGTTTTTATGTTTTTTTTTTTTCAAATTCGAATATATTCAGTCAGCGATTGGAATGCCAAGAAAGTTTATTCTAATTGTTCATGCTGCAGTTTCTTGCTGTATAGATAAGATAAGATAATATAAGATAAGATATTTTTATTCCAATTAAACATGTTAAAAGGCCCCATGACGAGCAAAGTAATTTAATTCAATGATTTTTTTATAATTGACACAGATAATTTTGACAATCATATATAAATATGAATATAATCAACAAAATCTTAAGGTATTAAGCCACAGCCAGATCAGAGTCATAAGCATATGTGTGAAAAAGCAGTAATGAAACAGATGATATATGATATTAACAGGCAAACATTATATAAATATCCCGAATGGGTTACATATAAACATATCCACACTATATTAATAGTTTCCTGAGTTAAAAACAATTGTTAATATAAATTCTAATAATTTTCAATACCTCTATGTTTCCTTGAATAAAAAGCCAATTGAAATTGGCACTTGTATTTTAAACATCTCGATTTGTTTTACAGCTTATCAAATCAATATCATAGAGTTCTTTTCTCGAGAGTTTATAAGGGAGCTACCATTTGATTTTTATAGGGGGGCTAGGATGAAATTTGAAAAAAATGCAGGACAGGAGTTTTGAGTAAAAAAAAAGGCAGGATGAGCAACTTTGCAAAAAAAAAAGGCAGGATGCCAATTTATGTAAAAAAATCAGGATAAACTAATAAAAAAAAGGCAGGACCGAATAGAGTGAAAAATAAAAAGGCAGGGCAGAGATTCCCCCATAAAAATCAAATGGTAGCTCCCTAAAAGGGTAATGCACGTATAAAATGTTCTTTGTCTTCAACTTCATCCAACATGCATTGGTACTGTCTTAAAGGGTTGAATAATGTCGGTCTCTTGGTCAAACTTCAATGAAATTTTGTGCATCGGCCTAATACGATGTAATGATAAAAAGTTGAAAACAACACGTTTAATAACTTCATGCGTCCGAAGCGCTTTTCTGGATTTACCTTCATCAGGAACGCTCAATGCCAAAAATTTGAAATCCGAGGGATGTATAAGTACCGAAACAGTTGAAGAGCTTTATAACAAAAATACCTAAAACAAATAGCCAAATTCATGATAACCTATATTTGCAAGAGTTATCATTCTTTGAACTTCGAAAATGTTTACCAACAAATCCAAATAGCTTACTCCTCTAGCAAAAAACAACAGTTGGTAGGCAGTTTCTACACAATTTGTAGGAGTAGATATATGATAAGATCTGAATGTTTCGATAAATTTTATGACCAACTCACGTGAACAAGCCAAACCTTAGAAATGTTAAGTGCATTTTGCTCATGTATTGTTGAGTCAATAACTCCTTTCACATCCATTCACCGTGACACATCAAATGAAAATTTAAGTGCAAGTAGGGAGATTTAGTTCCTATCAGAAATAGTTCTAGTTATGCTTGCATCTAATCATGCAAATAAGGAGGGTTGGATCCAACAAGAACTGTGTAGAAAGTAAAAAAACAAAATACCGAACTCAAAGGAAAAATTCAAAACGCAAAATCAAAAGCTCAAACACATAAAACGAATGGAAAACAACTGTCACATACCTGGCATTTATGTAGAAAATGGTGGATTAAACCTAGCTAAACCTCTCACTTGTATGACAGTTACACAGAATTCCATTATATATACAATAATGTGTCAGCAAAACAAACAGATATAATAGGTAAAAATGTAAAAAAATTGGGGTACAGCAGTCAACATTGTGTTATAATCTTGATCACTATAAGTATAAAGTGTATACTAAAAATGGACTAAACAGTAAAGGTTTAAAATATACAAAGACAAATAAAAGGAACACTATAACACGTAATTAAGATTATAAACAACGTCAGTACCTAGAATCTATACTTCAAGACCGTCATGTATTATTTGTGAATTTGATACGGAATATTTATCAACAAGGTCTTGGTATCTTCCGATGAACTTTTTCTAGAAAAAGGACGAGACTTTTTCTTTGACATAATCCTGGTTCATCAACTTTCTGCCAAGACACTGGTGACGTTTTATAAAGTGTGAGTAGCAGCTGCAAGCTCTTGAATACCGAATGAGTTGGGGAAATGTATATCCCATATGCAGGTGAAGTTTGTATATTGCTGCTAAGGTGGGAAATTTATAATTTAAAATTAAAATCGTCTCGTTTGTCACAGATTCTGATACTGAGATGACCACGTATGTCAAATTCGAGGTACAAGTCTAAAAATGAGGCGGAGGAAGCCGAGTCTGTTGTTTCTTTAATCCATAGTTCTGGAGGATATATTAATGGAACCCAATCAGAAAAGTTTGGATGGTTAATGGAAAGAACATCATCAATATATCTGAAACTGAAATTAAATGATATGGCTTCTTTGATCTTCTTGTTTTTGACAAGTGTCTGAAGGAACACCAACTCATATAGGTAACTGGTTTGACAATTTATAAGATATTAAGGAGAAATAAATTTTGAACCCTAGAACATCTACAGCGCCATGTAAGCTTCATTTTGCGTCCCCCGTCTCTGTAAGTTGTGAGCTCCCACCCCCACTATGAAACAACGTAGTAGCTTCATGTCGTCTTGATGTATAGCTTATAGAACATATATATATAGAAGATCCAAAGCAATCTGATTTAAATTCATATCAATCGGAACTCGCGTGCTCGTGAAAGATGAGTATGACGAAATCAGAGATCTATATTTTAATTCGATTGGGTCCAAGCAAGCAATACATCATTGACTGAACACACTGGCATCAGTAAATTGACGCATGTGTGTTCACATGCACGGTGTGTTCTACAATATTTATTTTCTAAATTTGATTACAATCTTATTGGCTGCATGTAAGACTCGTTATATTTTTGTCCTGAATATTACTCAGAGTTTCCTAATACCTTACTCTACCCCTGGGAAAACTTGTTGTCAATTTTTACCTCTGGGAAAACTTGTTGTCAATTTTTACGTCTGGGAAAACTTGTTGTCAATTTTTACCCCTGGGAAAACTTGTCAATTTTTGGTTTTATAAGCTCTTCAATTTCCGAATAAGTTTTGGATTTTAAAATTTGTTGGCCATGATCATCACTGAAAAGACATTTATTGTCGAAATTTGCACCTGGTGTAGTAAAATTATTACCGGTAATATTATTTCTCCACTATAATATTAATATTATAATAACCGAGCTGATTTTTTGCATTTTTTCTAAACAAATGCAACAATTACATCTATAAATACAGACCAAATTTGGAGCAAAAAAAGAATTGTAATATTTTCGTAATATTTTTAGCTCACCTTTCCCACAGGTCCAAATGATCTTTTCTCATCACTTGACGTCCGTTGTCCGTCGTCGTCGTCGTCCGTTAACTTTTACAAAAATCTTTTCCTCTGAAACTACTGGATCAAATTTAAAACTAAAGTTGGCCACAATCACCATTGGGTATCTTGTTTACAAAATAAGTATGATGACCCCTCCTGCCTACCAAAATGGCCTACATGATTAGAAATAAAACGCAACATTCTAGTTTTGTCGATTATTTTGACAACCGCTATAATAAAGAAAATCTGACAGAGGCAATTTCAAAATGTAGCTTATTTACGTCAAAACCGTCAGACGACTTTTTATAGGAGTTTTTGTCCATAAATGACGAATTTTACCAATCTTTTTACATGTTTGCCTTTGGTCTGGAATATCTGAAAGAGAAACTTTAATATCAAAAATGATTAGCAAGATTAGATCTTCAAATAAGTCAACATTACCGAAGTCATCAGACGACTCCTTATTACAGTTATTGTCCTAAAATGACTATTTTCTTACCTTTTACAATAGATAGATACCTTAAATAGCAAAAATGATCAACAAGACAAGGTCTACAAATAAGTCTATGGCTGAATTCGTCAGTCGACTCGTTAATGGCGTTTTTTTATGTTTTTGCCTATTATCTTGACAACTATGATAGGACGATAGACAACTTTAAATAGCAAAAATAATCAACAATACAAAATCTACAAATAATTCAGCATGGAGTTCTAGTTCTTTAATGTCGATTTTTTACCAATTTTAGGCGTTTTTGTCTATTTTCTTAAAAACTAGAATAAAAGATAGATAGAAACTTTAGATAACAAAAAACATCAGCAAGACAAGATCTACAAACAAGTCAAATTTTACCTAAATAGTTAGGAGACTCTTTAAAGGAGTGATTACCCTTAAATGACGATTTTGTAACCCTCTTTTGCGCTTTGGGGGAAAAAACTAAAATTAAAAGGAAATTGAAAAAAAAAAATGTAAACATAAAAAAATGATCAGCAATACAAGATCAACAAAAAGAGATTTTTGTCATGAATTCTATTCAAGTCCACAATGTTGAAGATTGTAAATTTTTGAAGATGCACATAGACCTAGGTGAGCGACGCAGGTTCTTTAGAGCCTCTAGTTCCTTTTGTCATAACAGATGTGTATTATTTAAAACTGCATATACCTATAATAGTTTGTTTAAACACGTATAATGTATGCGACCAACGCTTTCAAATTATCTTGAAATCGATCAAAATCAACCACATTTGAGCTACGGTCAACAAGGATATATCTATGAAGTAAATAAGTGCTATGATATAGCGTTTCGGAATTACTGAGGTAAGACTGGTTATAATTTCACTAAGTAAGCATAAAAGATTTATACTTATTGATACAAGTACATGTATTTTCAGGGTTTTGAAATTCTTTTTCACAGATGTAATTACTTCTAATAAATACTATTTCACTTTGACACCAATGTACATTTCATAAAACAACGAATCGAGTGCCTATTTAGCAATATGCATCAATATTCTGGCTTGAATGGCATACTATTTGGTTAATACTTTTATCATTTTGTTGGTTTAAAGTCCGCTAATATCACCAAACATTAATAAACAACTGTTTGCATGATATTTATATAAATGTTTTATAAAAGCTTTATATGATAAATTTCGTTGTAAAGAGTAGTGATGTAATTTATCACCCCGCGAACGAGGTCACAGCAGTGAACAAAGAACTTTATCACATTGATTGACACCCATTTCTACTTCTCTCACATGTAATTTTGAATATCGTAACGTATGCAAACAAATATACAAACACAGATTATGTATTTCTATGGTTTAAGGTGGAACATTGGTATATATTTTCTCAGAATGAAATTTTCTTATACTTTTGTTAAATGTAGATTTTTGCCTGCTTTTTCAAAAATAAATTAAAAAGTAAGGGTCACCGTGCTATTTTGTAAGCTACAAGTCGTGCATAATTGCCCAAATGTGCATAGATTGTTCATGAAAAAAACACTTTTTTGTTAATAAAAAAAAAAAATCTATGAGATAGAATTTTGAAATAAAATATAAGAAGATAGGTTACAAGATATGCTTTAAGAAAATAAAAGGTAAAACTGTTTCACTGTCGTTGTTTACTTTTTTGCTACAAATCAAACTTTAAAATTTTTTATCATTCCTTTATAAAAAATTTACTATTTGAGTTATTTCCCCTTAAATGGCTCAGTTGACAATTCGATTCGAACACACACAAATACTTGGTATTTGATAAATCAGTCTGAATAATGCAATAAATCACTTATTTTTCTTTATTCTAATAAACAGTCTTACCCATTGATTGCCAATCTGTCTAAAATTTGCAGATTTAAATAAAGAACTAGACCTATTGTCAACGGCTATTTTACAATCCAAGATGGCGGTATACAGTTAACCTACCTTAATTATTTGGGCGTAACGATTCCTGTTAAAGGTTTATATAGTAAAATCGTCAGACGCAGCAAATATACATATATATATATTTCATTTTCTAAAATTGGGTCGATACCGCTGCTGGTAGTGCAATTCCCCGAGGGCATTCCCACTCAGTACTGAGTGCGTCGGTATACTGACAATTTCCTTTCTCAGCACAGTAGAGTGATATGAAAAATTATCGCTAGAAACTAAGGGAGCACGTGCCCGTTGTCAATGAAATTAACAACGTCGTCATAGGTAAAATAGCGATAAACAGATTATCATTGGTCATCTCAACTCGATTGCTTTTCTCACTTTCGCCATACCGGCTCAAGCGAGAAAATCAATCTCGTTGAGATTATCAACGATAATCTATAAGTACATCAAACAATATGAAACAGGTTTTGGCACACACATAAATCATATTTACATCTGAGAATAACTGAGAATAAAAACACTAATTTTGGTTGTCATTTAAAGTATTAAAAATTTTCATTAAAAGTTTCAACAAAATAATATAAATGGTTTCTAAAATCGTCATAAAGAGGACATCTTAATAAAACATATATAAAAAAAATGTTAAGAAGCCAAGGTTCAAACTCTTTAAAGTCGGATTTGTCCTCTCCATTTAGGTCTCTTTTGTTTACATATAGCTCTTAAAGTAGTTAAGTATTTATATATTCTTTGCTTTCAAAAGTTTTTGTTTGAACGTTATTGGTGAAGGTAATTCCAGAAAAGCGCTTCGTCCGCTCGAAACCCCACTGTAAATTGAATGGATTACAAAAAAAAGAAGAAAATAATATTTTGGGGTTTTTTTTGGCGTCCGACGCGCTGTTCTAAATTTACCTTCACCAGGAAAGCCAAATATTTATAACCAAAGATGTATAAGTACCGAAACTGGTAAAGATCTTATATGATAAAAAGAGTAACTACTAGTAACTAAATTGTAACCATAGTTTCATAATTACTTAATTTATAAACGGACAATTTAAGAAATGTTTCATATAAATCATGTTAGTACAGAAGCACTGACTACTGCGCTGAATATAACCTCAGTGACGTATGGCCCATCAGCAGTTGTATCTACCCAGTGTCATAAAAAATAAACATAACTTTGTGCATGAGTTCGAAGCGCGTTTCTGGATTTATCTTCATCAGGATCACTCAAATCCAAATATCTGAAAGCCAAGGATGTAAAAGTACCGAAACTAGTGAAGAGCTTTATGATCAAAAGAGACAAAACAAGCGACATGATTCGTTGCAATTGAAACAAACTAAGGTATCAATTTAAGTGAGGATCGAGTGTATACTTTTGATACTATAAGGATGAGTTTAGGCCAATATACAGTACAGTTTGTACTATGGTTTCGGAAATGTTTTACAACTGTATACAACAGACAGAATCAGTAGACAAACAAGCACATCAAGTAAGTAGAAAACTAATACTTGTTCGTCGGTGTTTGACGTCACGTAATCTATACTTCAAATGAAATCAATTAGATCCGGTGCAGTATTTAAACATTCCAGAGTAGTACCACGTACATCATTTAAATTTCCGATCGATACCCTATACTTATGTTTGAATATGCAGTCACCCGGAAGTCTACCTGGTAGACCTTTGTAGGTAACATACATTTAATACACATACGAAAAACCGTTATACAGGTATGGGATATTATATATAAATTTTTTTGAAATTTTAGCCATATTCATAATTATGAAATTCGTTCTGTTAAAATGCATACATAATGATATTCAATGTTTTCTTTAATTTTGAAGATAAACACCTGAATTAGTGAATTAAGCAGGTAAAAAATTGTCCGTAAAAAATTACATCCGTTTTATTTAGAAATCAATATAAACACCCTTTTCAATATTCTACACATGTTCAAAAGATAATTGACAGTTTGACCATATTTATACGCGCTACGGGAACCAATGATTGTCTTTGCATGAAGGTGACAAGAGGATATCAAGGGGCAATTAAAATAAACCACAATGCCAACCAAAACGGACAATATCATGACAAAAAGAAAGAATAAAAACACGAGAATGCGTACAACAGTTTACAAAACACTAAGGAGAAAACTTGAACTTTATGTCAGGATTGAGTATATCCCAATTGCTACTGTAAAAATACAAGAATGAACGCATTCTTTGCTACTCAACCTATGACTTACCTGGGATCTTTGTATGTTTATATACGTTAAAATATTCCAGATTACTTTCCTACTACATGTATGATATGGATCTGATACTGGTACTTTGATTATTTTGTCCAGATAATGTGACAGAGACTGAGGTTTTTTTCAGCAGTGTTATTCATTCATTTCAATATATGATACATAAGGTGTGTCAAGGTCAACATGTCCAATATATAAGGTTTCAAAGCGTAGTAAGCTTGATGTGATCAACTATTTTTCATTGGAGTGTGAGAAGATAACAAAACAACAGGCATAAGAATAAACAAACCATGGGCTATTGCAACAATCGAATAAACAATATTGACATGCGTTAAATCTATCCCCAATTTGAATATTTTTCCAAAAAATACTGGAAATGAAGTTGGCAATTAACATGGACATTAAGTATTTCATATTCAAAGCCTGGTACCCTCTGAAGTTTTTTTTCTGGTAGCAGAAAGTCCTGTAGGTTATAAGAAATGTATAAGTAACATTTTAAAGTGTCAAAAGAGTGCCGAGCTCGGCAAGAATCATTGTATGTGTGAAAATAGTAGGGTTGTAAAGGAAGCTGGCGTATATAAGTATTATTCTCAATGCAATATGTTCCTTCTTGCTCAAGGCGGCAAAAATGTTACTACCCATTGCTTCTATATATTCTGCAATAAAAAAATCAACTGATTGATAAATGAAAAGTTTCACAGTGGAAAATAGCGTTGAAAAGTTTATGAACGACGGACAGTCTATTCTCAAAGTGATGACATTAGGGTTTAGGTAACCCTTTGGGTCATGTGAGCTAACAAGGAGCTACAGAACACTCGCATTAAAGGAGACGAACCAATTTACCCTGTTTTCGTTTCACTCAAAGGTTCAGAATCTGAAACTTGCCAAATTATACTGGAAAGTGAATATAAAAGAGACTTTATCACATATGAAATAGTCTTTCACAATTTTACATATTTCCATAAAATAAAAAAGTTATATTAGTCAGCGCTACATGTTGTTGCTAATGGCATTTTGATACAAAACTGAAATTTTACACGTTTTATGTGTAATTGTGCATCCAAGGACATCGCTTACCAAAATTAATCAATGTGTTCGCGAAAGACATTACATAGTTTTACTCCCAACATATGATGTTGGGTTTTTTTTTAACGAGGTTCTTCTTGTTCATTTTTGTGATAATTACTAAAAGTTTGCCAAATTCTCATAAAAGTGCAATTTTGGATCATTCTCTATGCGTTTATAAATAAATGACATGTTTAAAAATACGCCAAAACATTGTTCGAGCCTTAAAGCACACATATTTGAATTTAAGTAAAGATCGAAAAATGTTTGAAAATGGCCCTGATGTGAAATAAACTCACAGGAACATGTAACTACATGTACTCCTTGAAGTCTAACCATAAAGTGTATATATGTAATTTCATAACTGATAATAATACACTTGTAATGACTTTACTTACAAATTACGTCCATACGGACCATAGCAATATACACAAATCATACATGTAACATCAACGATAGCACTGTTCATTTGCTTTTTGTGCTTTGATACTAATTTTGTGTCATGGATGGATACCCCATATCCTTTCTTTTCTATATATTACAATGAACAGACAATTACATAGGCAAATGATCATTTTATTATTTTGTCATAAATCTTAATTGGTTGTGACGAACATATATGACTTTATCATATATACGATCTTTTCACAACGTGATTAAAATTTGAAGAAGTACAGGTAATTAAAAACAATGTTTTAATTACCCATATCTTGTCTGATTTGCATGTAATCAAATATTCAATATTGTATATACATTTAAAGACATGGAATAGAGTCCGATGTTTTGTTATGATTTCAACTGCAATAGAAGATTTTGATTTAATAATTCATATAATTAATAAGACTTGGCACAATTTAAATCTAGACATACTAAAGTTAATTTTTTTAACTTGTTTAATGAGTTTGAAAAGTTCTACGTACTACACGAATTAAATAATGAGGACGAAGATATATCATATTGTGTGAAGAATAGTTTGTTTTATCCTTTGCCTTTATATTTAAATATGAAAATAGAAACTGCTTCGGACGCATGAAATTAGTTAACGTGTTGTTTTCATTTTTTATTATTTTGTACATTTACGTTACCATGAAGTACAAAATAATAAAAATTATAGATGATAATTATGGTTTTATATTTGTTTTTGTCGTTCAATGTTATTCGCTCCTTCCGTAAGAACTGTTTTTTTATCATTAAGTCAAATATATAATTGTCCTGTTTTAACACTTTCGATATTTGCTTTTTTTTATATATAGAATTGACATACCGACAACTGAATGTCAACAATAGTTTTCAAACAAAAGTTGCAGCAATGAGCTGTGAAGAAAATCAAAAGAATTCAAGCAAAAGCAAAGTACGAGAAGGAATTCTAAAGAAATCCCATAAAAGTCAAGATGGAGAAAACGCAGCCCAAGTACCTGTTCCGGCTAACAAAGCATGTGAACTGTGCGAAGGTGCTTCGTACGAATGGAAATGCATCGAATGTAACCAGTTGGTATGCACAAGATGTAAAGGTATTCATAAAAGGCAAACTGCTACGAGGAAACACCAGGTCGTCGACATCACAGATGTCGGCTCCGATACTGCGACCAAGTCAACATGCGATACGCATAAGCAGTCGTACACCTTATACTGTAAAGATTGTACAGAACTCGTGTGTAATAGATGTATAACTACTACACACGAGAGTCATAGATTCTGGGACGTTGAAACAGTAGTAGGCAAAAAGAGGAAACAACTGGAAGAATGCGTCGAAACCTTGAGAGAAAGTTTTCGAAAGTCTAATGAGATTGCAGACAAATTTCACAGGGAAAAAAAGAGGGCTTTGAAAAGTTACGATTCTGTCATAAAGTCCGTTAACGAAAACATCAAGAAAATAATCGAAGATCTAGAAAAGGGTAGAGAGAGTCTGACACAAATGATCGAAAATGCTAAAAGCGAGGCATCGCAAGATGTAAAGCAGTGCGAAAAAGAATACGAAAACAAAAAGAATAGAATATGTAGACTGATTAATGAAAGTGAGTTAGCTTTACAATCGGACGATAGTATTCGAATTGTACAGCACCAGGCATCGGTAAAAGACCTTATAGGTGTATTGCCACCCGAAGTTGAAGATATAGAAATAAATGTTCCGAAATTTATACCCGTATACGATAGCTTTCCCTTAAAGACAGAGGACATTATAGGAAAAATACATATCGATGCAAGCAGAGAACAAAAGAAGCATCCACCACTGAGAAAGAAGGATTCTATTCTAAGTCGAATAAGTATTGACGCTGATGTTGGCTTAATAACGACAACTTCAATTAGACACTCATTTCGAATTGCAACGCTCAGCGACCGAAGTGTAGGATGTATCGCCGTCAGGAGTGATAGTGAAGCATGGGTTGCATGTCCTTATGATCAGAACGTTTGTTTAGTGCGCAGGAACGGAAGCCTGACAAAAGAAGTTCCTACTGATTTCAATATTTCCGATATTTCTATTACCAAATCAGGTGACCTTTTGTTATCTTCAGCTGAAAGTCGAAGCTTAAAGCTGCTTTGTAAAGATGAAATTGGATTTCGAGATTTTATGGACACGTTCCCTTCCGAACCACATGGTGTCAGTGTCGCAGGGAGTGGCGAGATTCTAGTTTGTCTTACAGATGGAGATTTTGGTCATGTGACAAGACTTTCAGAGACTGGAAAAATCAAGAAGGAATATGATACCTATGTGGTTAAAGATCAGTGCTACCTTCTGAGAAAACCCGTCCGTTGCGTGGAAACTTTAAATGGAGATATTTGGATTTTAGATGAAGCTGCAAAGAAAATCGTTGTCCTGAACAGCGAAGGGAATTTTAGGTTTTTATGGGACGGTCCAAATAACGAAAACGGCAAACTACGCATCGAGCCAAGTGGCCTTGATTGTGATGATAGTGGTAATATTTTGGTAACAGATTATGACAATGATAAAATTTATCTGATTAGTGCAGACACTACTCAGACGGAAACTTTGCAAATCGAAGAGAAGAAAGAACCCCTAAGAGATCCGTATGGTATTGCCATACATGCAGACAAGTTCGTATGGGTTGGCTGCGATGACGGAGTGGTTCACGTTATGAGATACCAGCGAGAAACATGAACATTAGTTTATCGGATTTACTGTAAATGTTATCATTTTTAGAAAAGTAACAAATATTGCACCGTTTGAAGTTTTGAACAAAACTTGCCATCTCATCATTAGAACAATATATCGAACTTCTGTGTCTACAGATTTACAATTTATACCAAGAAACGTGTTTGCGACCGCTAGTTAATGGTAGTGATACCACATTCTTTGAAAGGCAGCGGGGGTCGATCTTGTATTTCTGTTAGGATGAATATTCATTGACTTTATACATTAGAACGAATGTAACAAAATGAATGTGAAAATATACCAAAAAAATCATGTATCCGTTTTTAGAAAAAGCGGACATATCATCTTATCATCAGAACAATGTATCGAACTTCTGTTGCTACATATCTTTTGCCTGTCACCGCTATTTTATGTTAGTGCTACTCAAACTACAAAACGCACCAAGGTTCGAGTCTGTATTTGTTATTTGAACACTTATTGAGTGAGTGTAAAAATATCAATGTGGATTGTTACAATATACAAACATTGACAAATGAATTCCTCTCATAAATTTTAGAACGGCGGACATGTCATCTATCATTAGAACAATGTATCGAAATTCTGTTTCTACAGATTAACAAACCAAGAACTGTGTCTGCGACCGCTAGTTCTAAAAGGATGAATATTCATGGAGTATACAATGATGATACCAGACGAATGTTTATTTTGGAAACAAAATAAATGTGATAAAGTATAATATTAACATAAATGGTACTAATTTACCATGTTTACTGTACCAGATGCGCATTTCGACAATGAATGTTTCTTCAGTAACGCTCGAGGTATACATATTGAAAATCTTATAAAACATTGAAGCGCCGATCAAACCAAAAAATGATGGATCAATAAAAAAAAATATATTCTCATTTTTTTAGAACGACAAAGAAATTTGAATATTCAAGGACTATTAGTCACATCTTTGGAACTACGAAGATAATTCGTGCCAGTTTTAATTCAGTGTGAAATAATGATTATAAATTCTATTAAAAAAGTGCAGTTTTCGATATATGCCGTTCGCACCGAATAACATTGAAACAGGGTCAATGAAGGTATAGACAGCACTACATGTGCATAGTAAAGACAACGAAGAGACAAACTAGTCCATAGACATCTTTACAGAAAATAGAAAAAAATAATACGAACCCCTAAAGAACGAGGAATTCATGAGCTCCAAAAGCGTCATTCGTGTTTAGATTTTAATGAAACGATCTAATCGGTGGCCCGACATCATAAAACCTAATGAAAAATGTGCAACTTTTACTTGAACTTGTTTCACTAAGGTCATACTAAGTGGACTGCTCCCTCGTGGAATTAGCATATAAAAAAGTCAAAACAATAAGTGTAACTTAAGATATTTCATCAATTTAATACTTATTCGTGTAGTCAAAGTTTTATTCAATGCTACATTTCATCAATTTAATACTTATTCGTGCAGTCAAAGTTTTATTCATTGCTATATTTCATCAATTTAATACTTATTCGTGTAGTCAAAGTTTTATTCAATGCTATTTACTTCTAGTTTTCAAATACACTTTTTATTTGATTTCGCTACATATTGACGTACTACATGCATTCAGCCAATTTATTATCACACAAATGCAGGAAATCTTTATTGACTTCACGAATAAGTGTTAGGGGCCGATAGGTCTAAGTAGTCCAACTAATGTGTCACTACCCTGTCAACAATAAGGTTGTGAGTTTGAATCCCGCACGTGGCAGGTGCGCTCGACTACAATCTTAATTTATTAAACAGGAATACTTCGATTTATTGTGATATGATTACCAAGGAGACAACTATCTATAAAAAAAACCAGACAAGAAGATAAACAATCGAGGTCCACTACAACGCAACGTTATAGGAGGCCAGGGATGACATAATATGAAAGTTTTAACGATAAATCTAACTGATTTAAGCTTATAACATTTAAAAAACCAAACTCATCGGAGAACATTTAAAGAACCACTGTACTACAGGATCCTGACGTTGGAAAGGCATATAGAACATGCGCCACCACCCAATTCCTTTTAAACTTGGATAGCTGTATAACGGCACATAAGAACAAACCGTTAAGTTCAATTGAAAAGCTATCGACGTATTAGATAGTTTCTTCTAACAAAGTTATATTTGTTTAACATGCACAATATTCAAGCAATGCCTTCATGAATATTGTTTCCTTCTTGAGCGAACGGTCAAATGGTCTTAAGGGTATACGATACAGTTTTGATTCCACGGTGATTTCTTTACGAACAGTTGCATACAAGCTATTTTTCACCTAGTCAATTCAAATACGTAATAAAAAATATACCTTCATGTTCAAGAGATTAATGGGGCCGAAATTTCAGACATTTACTCAAAACTTCGGTTTTTTTTTACATTTCTATCCTTTGGATAAACATACCTAACTTTTTTTTCAAAAGATAAACACAAGCGGATTTTTGTAAAAATATTAGGAAAATCTTCTTTACATAAGAATGCTATAAATGTGTATAACAATTTTTTGGAAATAATCAATTTTTATTAAAGTTTCATATTTTTAGAAAAAAAGCGGCCTTTTTTGCTGTATATTTATTTAATTTAGAAAAATTTCATCGGTGACTTTTTCATAAAAATCAATATAATTAATCTTCATAAGTAATCAAACCTAATGTCATTTTAAAAAAGAGGGGTCCATGAACTCGTTTTCAAGTTAAATCAGTCTGAATGATAAAAATCAGTCGAAAAAAGCATCTTTTCCCGATATGTCACAGTTTGACATCGCGAAAATAACATTTTACGTTAGCAACGTCATTACCTCCCCTGTAATTGTATCGTATGCCCCTTAATATTCACATTCCGGAGAAGCAGCTCCCACTAGAGTTAAAATGAAGAAAATGTAAGCAATTATAGTCAACCGCACGGCACCTACCAATGAGAAAAACCCATACCGTATAATTGGCTACAAAAGTAAATGACTTTTAATCTTAAACGGTTATTTTGATCTGATCATCGTCTGAAAAGTCTGAAAAATAATCATTCAGTCTTTCGGTCAATTTCTAATCTTATTCACGGGGGGTTAATCCAGTAGTGTTCCGTAAAATTTCAGACAATTCAATATGGATGTTGATGTGTACAGGTGAATAAGAACTAGTGAACAAATCTTAATTGACTGCAAGCGAATTATCTGAACAGTACTGAATTCACTGTTTTTTAAGAGTTAATGCTGGTGAAAGTGGGTAATTTTTCACTCTGAACGCTGGCGATTGTGAGTTATTTTTCACTCTGAAAGCTGGTGATATTGGTCGACTTTTTAGACTGATGGCTAGTGATTGAGGATAATTTTTCACTGAATGATGGTGGTATTGGGTGATTTTTCAGACTGAATACTGGTGGTTGTGGGTCATCTTCCCAACTAAACATTGGTGATAGTTGGGTTATTTTCAAGACTGAAAGCTGGTGATTTTGGTTTTATTTCCGGTGATAGGGGATGATTTTTCCAGGATTAAATTCTAAACAGTGTGCAGCTTGATACGATCGCCGAGGTCGAACCCTGATTACAGTTGGGGCAAAAATGCCACAACATTCAAGCTTGATATAGCTCTGAATTTGGACTGTGATCAAATATTTGACACAGCATAGGTTTCTGACACAGAATGAATGCGGTCTAAGAATTTAAGAATTTGAAATTAGACGTTAACCTACTAGTATTATGGTCCAATATCCAAAATCTAAATACACGGTTAGATTCAGCATATCCAGGTACACCAAGAATATAATTCATCTATTTATTAAAGGATGGAAAAAGTCTATTTTGATTTTCAATGGAATTTTCAAGTATATGAAATTATTTAAATACATGGTAACAATCTTAAAATAGAACAATGCATGAACAATAATCACTAAAAGTAATATATCTGAATCAGCAAAATTCTTTGTAACATTTCAAAATAAAATGACTGCTTCTCATTTGTATATCACCTCAAAGAAAAAAAGGAAAAAAGGGAAAAAAAATCCCCCCCAAATTTTTTGAACCGCCTTATGATTCATCACCCCCAAACTCAATCCCAGCCTTCCCTTTGTGGTATGGTACCTTGCAGTACAATTTCAGAGAGATCTATACACTTGAACATAAGTTATTGTCTGGAAAATTGAATAAACAGCTGCGCCATGAGCGCATGATACGCCCGTCGTCTTGTGTGTGAATAGTTTCTGACATACGGCTTGACATGCGAACCCCCCCCCCCCCTTTTTTTTTTACAAAAAACTCAATATCTCTAAAATAAAATTTTGAATCAAAACCAAAAAGTATACAGATCTTTAGATTAATATAACTAAGAAGTGAGTAAAGTTTAAGGCACTAATCATAAATCGTTTTTTGAGATACGGCGCAACATGTGAAAAACCCCCTTTTTAAAAAAAAATATAAATATCTCAAAAATAAAATTTTGAATCAAAACCAAAAAGTATACAGATCTTTAGATTAATATAACTAAGAAGTGTGTAAAATTTTAAGCAATTATCATAAATTGTTTTTGAGATACGGTGCGACATGTGAAAAACCCCTCCCCTTTTTTTACAAAATACTCAATAACTCAAAAATAAAATTTTGAATCATCACCAAAAAGTATACAGATCTTAAGATTAATATAACTAAGAAGTGTGTAAAGTTGTAAGTAATAATCATAAACTGTTTTTGAGATACGGCGCAACATGTGAAAAACCCCTCCCCCTTTTTTTAACAAAATACTCAATATCTCTAAAATAAAATTTTGAATCATCACCAAAAAGTATACAGATCTTAAGATTAATATAACTAATAAGTGTGTTAAGTTTTAAGTAATAATCATAAATCGTTTTTGAGATACGGCGCGACATGTGAAAAAAAAACCACACACCTGTTTTAGTTACTAAGTCCCGTAACTCAAAAAGTTTTAATCTTATTTTCACCAAAAAGTATAAATATCATTTGATCATCATAAGAAACAACTATGTAAAGTTTCATAAAATTTGGATAAGTCGTTCTCAAGTTACGGTGCGAAATGTTTACGCTGGACAGACAGACCAACAGACGGATACACGGACAGATATACAGACGACATTTGTATACCATAATACGTCCCGTCAAAATGTTGACGGGCGTATAAAAATGCTGTTTTTTTGGCCCCTTTTTGGCCCCAAATTCCTAAACGTTTAGGGCAATTACCCCCAAACTCAAACCCAGCTTTCCCTTTGTGATATGGAACCTTGTAGTACAATTTCATAAAGATCCATACACTTGCACACAAGTTATTGTCCTGAAACTAGAAAAACGCGTTTTTTTGCCCCTAATTCCTAAAATTTTGAGGCAATTACCCCCAAAATCAATCCCAGCCTTCCCTTTGTGGTATGGTACTTTGCAGTACAATTTCAGATAGATCCATACACTTGAACACAAGTTATTGTCTGGAAACTAGAAAAATGCTTGTTTTTTGGCCTCAAATTCCTAAACATTTAGGGCAATTACCCCCAAACTCAAACCCAGCTTTCCCTTTGTGATATGGAACCTTGTAGTACAATTTCAGAAAGATCCATACACTTACACACAAGTTATTGTCATAAAACTAGAACTAGAGGCTCTCAAGAGCCGGTGTCGCTCACCTGATTCTACTTTGGTTTTGGAAATCATGTTAAAATAGATTAAAATCATAACAGATACCCTAATAATGAGTGAGGCCAAATTTGGTTTAATATTGGCCCTGTAATTTAATAAAAAAATCCTGGTGGCCATCTTGAACAGTAAATCAGCAACAAAGTAGCAACCCTTCATTAGCACCTCATAAGAAACATTTATGCCATGTTTGGTTTCATTCCATTCAGTGCACCTCTAGAAGAAGCATTTGTATGTATTTCCAATAGGGTCTTATGTTAAACAAAGTCCCCCGTTGGCGGCCATCTTGGATGATGGATCGGCTTCAAAGTAACAACACTTGGTCAGCACCTCAAAAGGAACATTCCTGCCATGTTTGGTTTCATTCCATTCAGTGGTTCTTTAAAAGAAGACATTTTTATTTATTTCCCATAGGGTCCTATGTTAAACTAAGCTCCCCGCAGGCGGCCATTTAGGATTATGGATTGGCTTCAAAGTAACAACACTTGGTCAGCACCTCATAAGGAACATTCATGCCATGTTTGGTTTCATTCCATTCAGTGGTTCTCTAAAAGAAGACATTTGTATGTATTTCCCATAGGGTCCTATGTTAAACTAAGTCCTCCGCTGGCGGCCATAGTGGATGAAGGATCAGCTTCAAAGTAACAACTCTTAGTCAGCACCTCATAAGGAACATTCATGCCATGTTTGGTTTCAATCCATTCAGTGGTTCTCTAAAAGAAGACATTTGTATGTATTGACCATAGGGTCCTTTGTTAAACACTGTCCCCAGCTGGTGGCCATCTTGGATGACTGATCGGCTTCAAAGTAACAACACTTGGTGAGCACTTCATAAGGAACATTCATGCCATGTTTGGTTTCATTCAATTCAGTGGTTCTCTAAAATAAGACATTCGTATGTATTTCCCATAGGGTCCTTTGTTAAACTAAGTGCCCCGCTGGCAGCCATCTTGGAAGATGGATCGGCTTCAAAGTAAACACTTGGTCAGCACCTCAAAAGGAACATTCATGCCATGTTTGGTTTCATTCCATTCAGTGGCTCTTTAAAAGAAGACATTTGTATGTATTTCCCTTAGAGTCCTATGTTAAACTAAGTCCTCTGCAGGCAGCCATTTAGGATTATGGATTGGCTTCAAAGTAACAACACTTGGTCAGCACCTCAGAAGGAACATTCATGCCATGTTTGGTTTCATTCCATTCAGTGGTTCTCTAAAAGAAGACATTTGTATGTATTTCCCATAGGGTCCTATGTTAAACTAAGTCCCCCGCTGGCGGCCATCTTGGATGATGGATCAGCTTTAAAGTAACAACATTAGGTCAGCATCTCATAAGAAACATTCGTGCCATTCAGTGGTTCTCTAGAAGTTCAAAATGTAAAAAGTTAATGACGATGACGGACGCCAAGTGATGAGAAAAGCTCATTTGGCCCTTCGGGCCAGGTGAGCTAAATGTGCTTGTTTTTGCCGTTTTTTTGGCCCCTAATTCCTTAAATTTTGAGGCAATTACCCCCAAAATCAATCCCAGCATTCCCTTTGTGATATGGAACCTTGTGGTACAATGCCAGAGAGATCCATACACCAACACACAAGTTATTGTCTGGAAGTTACAAAAATGCTTATTTTTTTGCCTCTTTTTGGCACCTAATTCCTTAACTGTAGGTACCATAACCCCCAAAATCCCAACCTTCCTTTTGTGGTATTGAACCTTATGGTAAAATTTCATAGAGATTCATTCACTTAAACTAAAGTTATTGTGCGAAAACCAATGTGTCTTTAGACGACGATGCCAACGTCATACCAATATGTGGTCGTATAAAAATTGCTTGTTTTTACACTTTTTGGCCCCAAATCCTAAGCGAATACGGCCATTACCCCCAAGTTCAATCCAACCTTACTTATGTGGTATGGAACCTTGTGGTACAATTTCATACAAATCCATACACTTGAACACAAGTTATTGTCTGGAAACTAGAAAAATGTTTGCTTTTGGTCCCTATTTGGTAAAAAAATTCTTTAACAGTTAAGGCCATAACCCCCCAAATCAATCCCAACCTTCCTTTTGTGGTATTGAACCTTGTGGTACAATTTCAAAGAGATCCATCCATTTATACTCAAGTTATTGTCTGGACACCAAATGTCTTCGGACAATGACCACATCTTCATACCATTATATGGCAAAACTTTTTGTAGTCGTATAAAAAGATTTAATGCTTCAGACTACAGGAAACCTATAAGAAGTGTTGTATCTGTTTTTCATACCTTGAGCAACAATATTCAATCTACGACTATGGCTACTTTACCTAGCTTCCTGTAGTAGCTACCACATTTTGATTTGATTTTTTTTTTGATTTTTGGTGTTTTAACGCCACTTTTAAGCACCGCTTTTAGGCTATTTTGTGGTGGCCAGTTTTTATCGGTGGAGGAAGCCGGAGTGCCCGGAGAAAACCACCGACCTTCGATAAGAAAACTGACAATCCTAGTCAATTAATTTGGAGTCAAGTGCACCCACACGAGCGGGGTTCGAACTCACAACCTCAGTGTTGACTGGCTAGTTATTACAGTAGTAACTACTTAGACCACTCAGCCACCGAGGCCCCTACCACATTTTGATCAAGCTTTCAAAATCATGTGACGTCTTCCACTTCCTTGTTAAGGTTAGAGCTTGTAGCTGCACTGTGCTTGTTTTTCAGTGTGTTTTACTTAACTTTAAGGACATATGTTCTAGATAGGGGAGGTTTGTGTGCACATACAACTGGTATAACTCCACCACATTTTATGCCTGTACCAATGCATGCAGTCTATCTGTACCGTGTGAATGTAATTCTTCTTGGTCTTTGTTTTTATGTCATTTTTGGGAGAGTTGGGCGTTGGTGTAATCTTTTAATACATAACTGTTTTTGTGACAATCGACACAAATGCAAGTTTAATTATTGCAGTTTCAGGAAATGCTGCATACAAATAATGCTATCAAAATACTAAATGTGAGTTTTTATTTTTGCGACACCTATCTAATAGTCACAATTAATAAAAACATAGCAAAAATTTGTACATTTACAGTATTTAGAACAAGATCATACGTTGCTGATAATTTATTAAGTGTTTGTCTTTTTTAAGTCACTATTGGCACTTTTCCATTATGGTAGTGGTGATTTAGATCTTGTTGAATGATGACACATCTACACTTTGTACCTGCAAGAAAATAAAAAAAAAACATTACTAAATTAATAAACTGCTTCGCTGAGCGCAGCTGGATACGCCCGCAGAGGTCTAACCCTGAACAGTTGGGGCAAAAATGGACACAATATTCAACCTTGATACAGGTCTGAATTTGGATTGTAATTAAATATTTGACATACATCTATTATAGGTTTCTGAATAAATGTAGTCAAAGAACTTGAAGTTGGTTATATGAATTGAATTTATATTCAATTAAAGATTTCTTGCTGTTGTGCAATACACTGTGCTGTTGCGCAATACTTAGTAAATCTGTTGTCAGACTATAAACAAATAAAATTTATAAAATTCTAAAGAGAGCTTACATCAATAGATATAAACAGTTCACCAAAGTTTCATACGAATTGCTGAAAGCATTTTTGAGTTTTTGTCTGAAAACTGGAAAATCCCCCCTTTTTTAATGAATAAACCCCATAATTAGGAAATGTAAAATCTAAAATTTATAAAATTCTAAAGGGAGCTTACATCAATAGATATCAACATCAAAGTTTCATGAGAACTGCTGAAAGCATTTTTGAGTTATTGTCCGAAAACTGGAAAATCCCCCTTTTTTTATGAATAAAACCCCATAACTCGGAAACGTAAAATCTAAAATTTATAAAAATCCAAAGGGAGCTCATGTCAATAGATATAAACAATTAACCAAAATTTCTTGCAAGTTGGTGAAAGCATTCTTGAGTTATTGTCCGAAAACTGGAAAATCCCCCTTTTTTTAATGAATAAAACCCCACAACTCAGAAACGTAAAATCTAAAATTTATAAAAAACGAAAGGGAGCTCACGTCAATAGATATAAACAATTCACCAAAGTTTTAAGCAAATTGGTTAAAGCGTTTTTGAGTTAATGTCCGACATGTTGACGACAGACGGACGGACAGACAACGGTATACCATAATACGTCCCATAAACGGGCGTATAAAAAAAAAAAAAAAAAAATTTCTGTAAATTCTGAAATTTATTGTGTGCATTCAATTATTGTCATTTTGAAGAATGGACAAAAAATGCGAGATTTAAAATTGCGATTTCAGTAAATGCTGAACACAAATAATGCTTTTTTAATTCAAAATAAGAGTTTTTATTTTTGCAATACATATTTCGTCACAATTTTCACAATAAAAAAGAAATTGCAAAAATTTCTGCAACTGCAGTAATTCTACATGTTCTATACAGTATATCATTTAAAAAATAAAAGTATGGACATTTACTGGAAATTGGAACATCATAAACAATTCAAACATATAGAAGATAAATAGGATTCAACTAAAGACTTTCCTGTCTTTAAAAAACCTAAATAATTTGGTCGTAGTAACTTAAATATTGGTAAACATAAATAAAAGTGAACTCCTACCCAATAAGGCCATGTTTTTTTTTCTATTTGCATATACTACATAACAATGCCTCAAACATAATCAGCACAGCTTTTGGATTGACTATTTTACCAAAATATGAGGTTAACTTTGATAATGATGATTTTTTGTGTTGAACTCCATTTTCAACATATAAAGACATGACTTACATAATCTTCAAAATGTGTTATAGCTTCTTCTAAATCATCAGTTCCCACTTTATCATCTTCTACCACACACATAATCTGTAACTTTTTAATTCCATAACCAACAGGTACCAGTTTTGCTAGAACATAAAGATAAATAATGATTATCATCTCCTACCACAGACATAATCTGTATCTTTTTTATTCCATAACCAACAGGTACCAGTTTTGCTAGAATATTATTATAAATAATATCATCTCTACTACACACAACATCTGCAACTTTTTTATTCCATAACATGTAATCTGTAACAAACAGGTATCAGTTTTGTTACTACATAAATATAAATAATGTTTATCATCTTCCACTTCACACATAATCTGTAACTTTTTTATACCATAACCAACAGGTACAAGTTTTGTTGGAAAATGAAAATAAATAATGATTATCATCTTCCACTTCACACATAATCTGTAACTTTTTTATACCATAACCAACAGGTACAAATTTTGTTGGAAAATGAAAATAAATAATGATTATCATCTCCTACAACAAACATAGACTGTACTTTTTATACATTAACCAACAGCTACAACAGTGAACAGACATATTTTTCTCAACATTTTTAACATTAAATTATTTCATATATGTAAAAAAAATAATAAAAGAACATGGGTCTGATGACACAAATGCCCCGCTCAAGCTTCAAACAAACGATAATTGGGTCGAATGGACGGTCAGAAAGACGGACAGTCAAAGGTAACACTTAATTCCCACGTCACCTACAGCGGCTACATAAAAAAACATTAAAAATGAATGGTTGGATCAATTCAGTATTGTATTACGGTATGTACCTTTTGGTTAGAGAGGTTCCATTTTGAAATACATTGAACCCATGTGAGGCACTTTCAAAATGGGGTAACCACAAATAGAGGCAAAGTTAGAATTTCCTGTATATTTTCACTGTACTTGACACCCATCCTTAGTTGAGATTTCCTGGGTCCAATTAAGTATTTATGGAACAACCCTTATCTATAACAACACCCTAGACTGAGCCTATATCATTTACTTTGTGAAAAAGAGCCAGTCTGTTAATGAACACCTTTTTTGGAAACACTAGTTAGTTTTGGTTTTGCTGATCATTGTTTAACAATTTACCCTTTTAACCTAGCTCCTTTTTGGGGTTTTTGAGATAACAGCCAAAAAACAGCAAAAACCAGTAAAAATCAATATTTCAAGGGAAACAAATTCAAAATAGATTGCAAGATTTTCTTAAATTTTCAGAGTAGATAGATCTTGCCATGCTGACCATTTGTGTAGTGATTACCTTTAACCTAGGTCCTATAGTTTTTAAAATAACAGCAAAAACTGGAAAAAATTTACAATAAGTGAAAGCATGTGAGAGTATTTTTGTTTTTTGTTGTCTGTAATGTTAAGAGTTGAAGCTTAACTTTGAAACTATCAGACCTTCAATAGTCCCAAAGTGTTCAATCTAAATGAAGAAAAAGACATGTGGGGTGTAAAAATTTAACTAATAACAACTGATAATTGAAACTACCATTACACTCCACAATATCTAGTGTCAAGCACGGTAGTGTGGTCTATTTTATACATTGCTATATTTTAATCAAAAAGATAGTGGTGACAAAAACAATATTGAAACTTTTATTTCATTTTGGCACCTGAATATGGGACCAGACATTTTTGTTTACCAGACAGTTGGACTGGTGAATTGCAAATATTTGTATGACCAACAGTATATTTTGTCAGGTGTTCTAGCATATTTCGTGAAGTCTGCATTTGCTTTGATAAAAAAACTTTTTGGTAGGAAGATTAATGACATTAAAAACAAGCATTCTGAGAGTTTTGCATGGCAATACATAGTCCCCTACCGGGTAAAAATTCATTATACTGGAACAAAATGCTAACTTGTTCTATAACTTGTCATGGTGTAAACAAAAAGAAAATATCAAGTTAATATCTTCAAGCATGACAAAAATCAGTGTGGAAAACTGAATATATGAGTGAATTTTTTCAAGTCCAAGGACCATATCTCTGCACAAAATTATCAGACCGAAACAAAAATTTGAACTCGATCTGTAACTTGTCATGATAAAACTATTTACCAATTGTCAATCAATATCTTCAAGCATGATGAAAACTAGAGGCTCTAAAGAGCCTGTGTCGCTCACCTTGGTATATGTGCATATTAAACAAAGGACAAACATGGATTCATGACAACATTGTGTTTTGGTGATGGTGATGTGTTTGTAGATCTTACTTTACTGAACTTTCTTGCTGCTTACAATTATCTCTATCTATAATGAACTTGGCCCAGTAGTTACAGTGGAAAATATTTTGTAAAAAATTTACAAAAATTTACAAAATTTATGAAAAAATTGTAAAAAATTGACTATAAAGGGCAATAACTCCTTAAGGGGTCAATTGACAATTTTGGTCATGTTGACTTATTTGTAGATCTTACTTTGCTGAACATTATTGCTGTTTACAGTTTATCTCTATCTATAATAATATTCAAGATAATAACCAATAAAATGCTCCGCAGGGCGCAGCTTGATACGACCGCAGAGGTCGAACCCTGAACAGTTGGGCAGTGATCTCCCCAGGCCGTTTTAGCGTCGCGGTACCGCGATGCTATAATTTTTTACCGTGACGCTATAATATTTTCCGCGACGCTATAATTATTTTGAAGATGCTATTTTTTCTTGCATGTAAATGCATTACTCCAAAATCGATCGATGTCCTAATTTTTGAACTTTTATGTAATTACCGCTTATGATCATAAAAATTATATCACCTTTTAATCTTTAATTGTAATCCCTTCAATCAAACAATAGAGGCAATTAAGAGTGATTAAATAGGTGTTAATTGTTGTTTGGGTGAAAACTGTTTGATAACTGTTCGGATTTGAATACCCTAAGCTGACACTTATGACATGACCAATAACACGTGGTCCAAGCGTGATCCAAGCCTATGTGTAAATAAATATGGACATCGAGAAAATGGAAATCATTAACAATTCGAAATCTACGTTTGCAACATGGCAGAACCGTCTCCTAAGAGAAGAAAAACTACGCAAGGAAGCTTGATGTTGTCAAAATGGCTGACCAAACCAAGTTGTACACTTACGCAAGATTTAGTTGCCGAAGAGGTGAACATCAATCGTGACCCAGGATTGCAGATTGAAATACTCGAGAACCCTACTACTCAAACCAAACAGACACCAGTTAAAGTCAGACTATCTGGCGTTGACCCAAACTGGAAGAGATCATTTCCTTGGTTGATCTTAACCCAAGACAAGTCTGGTACGACGACGCTATGAAATATTTATTTATTGAATAAAATTTATTCCCAGTCCCATATTTAGCCTCGCTAAAGCATACAAGATTATATTAAAATAATAATATTTGCAAAAGAATTGGAATGCAATGTGTTTACAAAATATGAATTTAAAAGAAAAAAATATTTATATTTAAGTAAATCATCTTTCTTCATTCTTCTTCAAGTGTTCGATATATAATTCTAAAAATTACGGCTTGGAAATTTAAAATAAATTTATTCAACTACCTGTTCTTTGAAAAAAAATGTATGAAAATTAAAATAAATATTTTATTTTATAGGTATGTTATGTACTTACTGCACTAAGCACGGCAAGAAAGCAAAAAATGGTACTGACACATGGATCGGGACACCCTGTACTACACTTGTTAAAGAGAGCTTGAACAGACACCAAAAATCCAAAACCCACCAAGAAGCTGCACAACTAGAGGCTCAATCTATACTTGCTGGCAAAGGTCAAGGGATCCAGGACTCACTCACTCAGCACTGTACCCTGGAAAGGACAGCACTCATCGGAGCTTTCAGATGTCTTTACTGGTTGGCAAATGAAGAGATCCCACACACTACCCACTTCAAATCCTTACTGGAACTTGCAAAGACCTTGGGATGTGACTACCTTGACCTGTTACACAAAGGAGACAACGTCAACTACACAAGTCAACGCACCATGCAGGACATGCTTCAGACCATCACACAACAGATTCAACAACCAATCATGCAGGATTTGAACAGCAGCCCCTACTACTCACTACTTATTGATGAAACAACAGATATTGCTATTGTTAAGCAGATGACACTCATGGCAAGATACTTTACACCCAACATGGAACTCAAGACAACTTTCCTTCAACTCATTGATCTACCAGATGGCAAAGCAGATACGATCATGACAGCACTCAAGAACTTCTTCACAACACACCAACTAGACACAAGCAGACTCATTGGTTTTGGTTCTGATGGGGCATCAGTTATGGTTGGAAGGAAAACAGGGGTAATATATATTTTTTTATTAAAAAATAATAATCAATCAGCTATTAAATCTGAAAATGAATATATCTTTTTTTTATCTGAATAAAAAACAAATGACATATTTAACATGTTTTATAATTTTTATTTATATTTTCCAGGTTGCTACCCAGTTGAAGGCCATCAACCCAGAGATGTTGAATGTACACTGCATAGCACATCGACTAGCACTTGCCTCTGGTCAAGCCAGTTCCAACATCCAGTACCTCAAGAAGTTTAAAGATATTATGAGACAGCTTTTCTACTTCTACCAGAATTCAGCTGTCCGAATGCATGGATTAAAAGAGATAGAGGTAAATTTCTTATAATTTTAATTTACAAATAAACTTATAAATTTCAACTATTATAAATACTTTTTTGGTCAAAATAATATAAAGATTTAATAATAAATATTTCTCACATTCATTTGTCAAATAAAGTAATTGTGTCACAAAATGTCTCATTCATATTTATGAAATTAATTTTCTTTTTTCATTACAGAACATCCTTGGTGACCCAGTTGTTAAACTGAAGGACATTTGTGACACCAGATGGCTCTCCCACCTGAACTCAGTTGAAGCAGTCAAGCGTTGCCACCCAGCACTCATTGCCAGTCTTGAGAGGGAAGCCTCTGAGCGTACAGATGCTACAGCAGCTGGACTAGCCCTGTTTGTGAAGTCTCCATTCTTCCTGTGTGCCATTGCCATGTTACTGGATACCCTACCACACCTGAACCGCCTGTCCAAACTCTTCCAGAAAACATCTATAGACTTCAGTATGGTAGACACACTTGTTTCTTCAACTCAGCTGGTACTAACCAACCTACTTGACAACCCAGGACCCAACACAAAAGACATTGCAACATACTTCAACAGCCTAGAGGAGTATGGTGTAAAGTACAAGCAGACAGAAATCGACAGATTCCAGGAGCAAGTCTACCAACCCTTCATCAACAATGTTATAAGCAACCTTCATGACAGATTTCCAGACACCAGTGTATTAGACTCCTTCTCAGTATTTGACCCAGACTTGCTTGACCAGAAAGATCCATCCACCAATGAGTACTTGCAGTTTCAGAAGTTGAAGGTATTATCTCTTTCTAATATAATATTGGTGCAACATATTAATTTTGTTCAAATTGTATGCAGATGCTATAAATTATTAAATATTTACAGTTACTTGGAGGTTCCTAATGACAACTATGAAACAATTTTTTATATGTAACAAGCAATAACTTTTTAATTTCTTTGTGATATTTATTTATTAATTTTTATATTTATCTGTTTCAGCAACTAGCCAAGCAATTCCCATCAGTTGGAACCTCTGATACTGCTGAAGAAGAATTTACCTCACTAAGATACATCATTGCCTCCAAGATGAAAGATCAGACAACCAGACAGGTTTTAGAAAAGACAGCCAAGATGACTGACCTCTACCCAGTACTCAGTAAATACTGCCAGATTGCTTTAGTAGTGCCAGTGTCCACTGCAGACTGTGAAAGAACCTTCAGCACCCTGAACAGAGTAAAGAGTATCTTGAGAAACAGACTCAGCCAACACATTCTGAACTGCCTGATGACCATCTCCACAGAGGGACCTTCTTTGCAGAACTTTGATTTCCAAGCCTGTGTAACAGCATTTGCACAAAAGAAGAAGAGAAAACTTAACCTTTAGTTATAGACATTAGTGCTTTTGAAATCTTGTGCTTTTAAATTGAGTATTGTGTATTTTGATGCTTGTTTTTGTTAATATATTCTATTATTAAAGTATAGAACTTACAAATTGTTATTTTATTCTTAATATAGACATATAGACACATCTGCAACCATATAACATATATACTACTACATTACAAAAAGAAAAGACAGCATCATCGCACCGCGGCGAATGACAATGAAAAAAAACCTGATTTTTTTTTTATGTCAAATGTGATGCTATCCAAAATTTCTGGGGAGAACACTGGTTGGGGCAAGTATGGACACAACATTCAAGCTTGATACAGCTTTGCATTTGGATTGTGATTAAATATTTGACACAGCATAGGTTTCTGACACAGAATGAATGTGGTCTAAGAACTTAAAAATTTTAAATTGGACATTCACCTATTATGGTCTAATATCCAAAATCTAAATACATGGTTAGATTCAGCATATCAAAGAACCCCAAGAATTCAATTTATGATGAAATCAAACAAAGTTTAATTTTGGACCCTTTTGACCTCAATGTGGACAAAGTTGATAACAGGGCCCAAAAATCAAAAATCTAAATACATGGTTAGATTCAGCATATCAAAGAACCCCATATATTCAATTTTTGTTGAAATCAAACAAAGTTAAATTTTGGACCCCGATTTGGACCAACTTGAAAACTGGGCCCATAATCAAAAATCTAAATACATGTTTAGATTCAGCATATCAAAGAACCCTAAGAATTCAATTTTTGTTAAAATCAAACTAAGTTTTATTTTGGACCCTTTGGACCTTAATGTAGACCAATTTGAAAACGGAACCAAAAATTAAGAATCTAAATACACGGTTAGATTCGACATATCAAAGAACCCAAATAATTCAATTTTTGATGAAATCAAACAAAGTTTAATTTTGGACCCTTTGGACCTCAATGTGGACCAATTTAAAAACGGGGCCCAAAATCCAAAAACTAAATACACGGTTAGATTCAGCATATTAAAGAACCCCAAGAATTCAAGAATAAAACCCCATTGAAATTGGTCAAGAAATAAGCAATTTATACGAAGTATCTTCTTTTGCACAATACTGTGCAATTAAATATTTCTTGCTATTGCGCAATACTGTACAATTGACAATTTCTTGCTATTGCGCAATATTGTGCTATTGGATATTTCTTGCTATTGCGCAATACTGTGCAATTGAAGATTTCTTGCTATTGCGCAATACTGTGCAATTGAAGATTTCTTGCTATTGTGCAATACTGTGCAATTGAAAAACTTGCTATTGCACAATACTAATTATATAATAATTTACACATCCTGTTTGGTGTGTATCTCCTACCATATCATTATTATTTGCTTTTAAATATAAATCAGAAATAACCAACTTAAAATGGAAAATTTTAAAAGAAAAAAAAAAGGAAAAAAAAAAAAATCCCCCCCCCCCCAAATTTTTTGAACCCCCTTATGATTTATCACCCCCAAACTTAATCCTAACCTTCCCTTTGTGGTATGGTACCTTGCAGTACAATTTCAGAGAGATCCATACACTTGAACACAAGTTATTGTCTGGAAACTAGAAAAATGTGTTTTTTGGCCCCTTTTTGGCCCCAAATTCCTAAACGTTTAGGGCAATTACCCCTAAACTCAAACCCAGCTTTCCCTTTGTGATATGGAACCTTGTAGTACAATTTCAGAAAGATCCATATACTTACACACAAGTTATTGTCCTGAAACTAGAAAAATGCTTGTTTTTTGCCCCTTTTTGGCCCCTAATTCCTAAAATATTGAGGCAATTACCCCCATCATCAATCCCAGCCTTCCCTTTGTGGTATGGTACCTTGCAGTACAATTTCAGAGAGATCCATACACTTGAACACAAGTTATTGTCTAGAAACTAGAAAAATGCTTATTTTTTGCCCCTTTTTGGCCCCCAATTCCTAAACATTTCGGCAATTACCCCAAAACTCAATTCCAGCTTTCCCTTTGTGATATGAAACCTTGTAGTACAATTTCAGAAAGATCCATATACTTACACACAAGTTATTGTCATGAAACTAGAAAAATGCTTGTTTTTTGCCCCTTTTTTGGCCCCTAATGCCTATAATTTTGAGGCAATTACCCCCAAAATCAATCCCAGCATTCCTTTTGTGATATGAAACCTTGTGGTACAATGTCAGAGAGATCCATACACTAACACACAAGTTATGTCTGGAAGTTACAAAAATGCTTATTTTTGGCCCCTTTTTGGCCCCTAATTCCTTTACTGTTGGTACCATAACCCCCAAAATCAATCCCAACCTTCCTTTTGTGGTATTGAACCTTGTGGTAAAATTTCATAGAGATCCATTCACTTAAACTAAAGTTAGAGTGCGAAAACCAATGTGTCTTCGGACGACGCCGGACGACGACGACGACGCCAACGTCATACCAATATACGACCACAAAAATTTTTTTGCGGTCGTATAAAAACGGCAAAATTTCCTTAAAATTACCAATTCAGGGGCAGCAACCCAACAACGGGTTGTCCGATTCATCTGAAAATTTCAGGGCAGATAGATCTTGACCTGATAAACAATTTTACTCCATGTCAGATTTGCTCTAAATGCTTTGGTTTCAGAGATATGAGCCAAAAACTGCATTTTACCCTATGTACTATTTTTTAGCCATGTCGGCCATCTTGGTTCGTGGGCGGGGTCATCGGACACATTTTAAACTAGATACCCTAATGATGATTGTGGACAAGTTTGGTTAAATTTGTCTTAGTAGTTTCAGGAGAAGATTTTTGTAAAAGATTACAAAAATTTACGAAAAATGGTTAAAAATTGACTATAAAGGGCAATAACTCCTTAAGGGGTCAACTGACCATTTTGGTCAAGTTGACTTAATTGTAGATCTTACTTTGCTGAACATTATTGCTGTATACAGTTTATCTCTATCTATAATAATATTCAAGATAATAACTAATAAAATGCTTCGCTGGGGCGCAGCTTGATACGACCGCAGAGGTCGAACCCTGAACAGTTGGGGCAAGTATGGACACAACATTCAAGCTTGATACAGCTCTGAATTTGGATTGTTATTAAATATTTGACACAGCATAGGTTTCTGACACAGAAAGAATGTGGTCTAAGAACTTGAATTTTTTTAATTTGCCTATTATGGTCCAATGTCCAAAATCAAAATACATGGTTAGATTCAGCATATCAAAGAACCCCATATATTCAATTTTTGTTAAAATCAAACAAAGTTTAATTTTGGACCCCAACTTGGACAAACTTGAAAACTTGGCCCATAATCAAAAATCTAAACACATGTTTAGATTCAGCATATCAAAGAACCCCAAGAATTCAATTTTTGCTAAAATCAAACTATGTTTAATTTTGGACCCTTTGGACCTTAATGTAGACCAATTTAAAAAACAGGACTTAAAATTAAAAATCTAAATACACGGTTAGATTTGGAATATCAAAGAACCCCAATAATTCAATTTTTGATGAAATCAAACAAAGTTTAGTTTTGGACCCTTTTGACCTCAATATGAACCAATTTGATAGCGGGGCCCACAAATAAAAAATCTAAATTCATGGTTAGATTCAGCATATCAAAGAACCCCATATATTCAATTTTTGTTGAAATCAAAAAAAGTTTAATTTTGGACCCCAACTTGGACCAACTTGAAAACTGGGCCCATAATCAAAAATCTAAACACATGTTTAGATTCAGCATATCAAAGAACCCCAAGAATTCAATTTTTGTTAAAATCAAACTAAGTTTAATTTTGGACCCTTTGGACCTCAATGAAGACCAATTTAAAAAAAACGGGACCCAAATTAAAAATCTAAAAACACGGTTAGATTTGGCATATCAAAGAACCCCAATAATTCAATTTTTGATGAAATCAAACAAAGTTTAATTTTGGACCCCAATTTGGACCAACTTGAAAACTGGGCCCATAATCAAAAATCTAAATACATGTTTAGATTCAGCATATCAAAGAACCCCATGTATACAATTTTTGTTGAAATCAAACAAAGTTTAAATACTGGACCCTATCTTGGACCAACTTGAAAACTGGGCCCATAATCAAAAATCTAAACACATGTTTAGATTCAGCATATCAAAGAACCCCAAGAATTCAATTTTTGTTAAAATCAAACTAAGTTTAATTTTGGACCCTTTGGACCTTAATGTAGACCAATTTAAAAAACAGGACCCAAAATTAAAAATCTAAATACACGGTTAGATTTGGAATATCAAAGAACCCTAATAATTCAATTTTAGATGAAATCAAACAAAGTTTAATTTTGGACCCCAATTTGGACCAACTTGAAAACTGGGCCAAAAATCAAAAATCTAAATACATGTTTAGATTCAGCATATCAAAGAACCTCATATATTCAATTTTTGCTAAAATCAAACAAAGTTTAATTTTGGACCCTTTGGACCTTAATGTAGACCAATTTGAAAACTGGACCCAAAATTAAAAATCTAAATACACTGTTAGATTCGGCATAACAAATAAATAAATGTGATTAAAGATTTTACAAATCTAATGCGCCATACTGTGCAATTAAAGATTACTTCTTGAAATTTTTCAATATTTGAAATTTGAAAAAAAAATAATATTTGAAGAATAATTCTTTTTAATTTCTGAAATCTGAAATGAGAAAAAATTGACCCCCCCCCCCCCCCCCCCACAATTTCTTTTTATCCCCCCCCCCTTTTTTTCCCCCCAAAAATTCTTTCCCTCAAGATATGGTCAAAATCTCAATTCAAATTTCCAATGGAGTTGGCAACCATAATTACCCATTTAAATTTACCATAGTGCTAACTTAATCTATTTTATAATAGAATTAATAAAAATATAGTGTCAAATCTTTCATATGGATTTTTTTGTAAAAAAAAAAGATGAAAACATTTGCAGATATTTTTACTGGTCTTCCTTTATAAATATGCATTTCTTTAAACATAATTTAAAAGCAGTGTAAGGGAAGTAACCAAAACGTTGTATTTGGATTACCTCCCTTACACTGTTTTAGATTATCTTTATTGTTCATTAACCATTACTTTATACATAATTTAAAAGCAGTGTAAGGGAGATAATTTCAATGATGTATTTGATTTATCTCCCTTACACTGCTTTAAATTATGTTTTGTACTAAAGTATTTGTCCATTAACCAGGACAACCTTGTTTTTTCCCCTTTTTTGCCCCTAATTCCTAAACGGTTTGAGCCGTAACCCCCCAAAGCAAATCCTAACCATCCCTTTGTGGTATGGAAACTTGTAGTATAATTTCAGAGAGATCCATACACCGTTCCACAGTTATTGTCTGGAAACTAGAAAATGCTCATTTTTGGCCCCTTTTTGGCCCCTAATTCCTTAACTGTTGGTACCATAACCCCCAAAATCAATCCCAACCTTCCTTTTGTGGTATTTAACCTTATGGTCAAATTTCAAAAAGATCCATTCACTTAAACTAAAGTTAGAGTGCGAAAACCAATATGTATTCGGACGACGACGCCAGACGACGACGACGACGACGGACGACGACGACGACGACGACGACGACGCCAACGTCATACCAATATACGACCACAAAATTTTTTTGCGGTCGTATAAAAACTGCAAAATTTCCTTAAAATTACCAATTCAGGGGCAGCAACCCAACAACGGGTTGTCCGATTCATCTGAAAATTTCAGGGCAGATAGATCTTGACCTGATAAACAATTTTACCCTATGTCAGATTTGCTCTAAATGCTTTGGTTTCAGAGATATAAGCCAAAATCTACATTTTACCCCTATGTTCTATTTTTAGCCATGGCCGCCATCTTGGTTGGTTCGCCGGGTCACCAGACACATTTTGTAAACTAGATACTTGAATGATGATTGTGTTTAAGTTTGGGTGCATTTGGCCCAGTAGTTTCAGAGGAGAAGATTTTTGTAAAAGTTTACGAACGACGGACGACGGACGCAAAGTGATGAGAAAAGCTCACTTGACCTTTCAGGTCAGGTGAGCTAAAAAGTGTGGAAAACCTATAACACTCTAACATTAGATATGATGTAATACAATGTATATCTATTTTCAAATTACAATCAAATATAATTAATACAGTAGACTCCACCTAATCGGATATCGGCTAAACGAATATATCGGCTATTGTAATATTATTTCAAAACACCAAACCCTTCCCTATATGTTTAATGTTAATTTTATCGTGTAATCGAATATCGGATATAAGAATATATCGGCAAATCGGATAAAAATATTCAGGTCATTTTGTTCAAAACCATGCACAATCGAATATTTTCAATGTTTTTCTGACAGGAAATGGACCCGGAAGTTACGAATTTACAATCTTGCAGACAAGAAGATTTTGTTTTTACTAAATAAAAGGAACTATTTCTTAATAAATTGTTGTCTTTAATCATTGTCTTCCTTTGTCATGTGAATTAGATGCCCTTTTACTTCAAATGGTTTGAATTTATTTATAAAAGATGCAAGACTCAGTTGAAAAGTTGACGTTGCTGTTTGGAGAATTTTGATTAAACTCTAAATGTTCACAGAATCAGAAATATAATCTAAACTGAATGTACCTCCTACTGAATAATTTATTGCAATATAAATATAAATCCCTTTTGACAAGAGAAATCTGACTTTTGTCAGATATATTTTTTTTAACATGTGCAAAAGTACCCACATGTCATGGACGCCATTTTGGATGTTTACATATTTGTGAGGAAGCCTCTAGAACTATGACCTAAATATAAATAGTCTTCAGAAAACGTAAACTTTATGCGATAATATTTTATCAATCATGATTATTTTCATAAATTTAAATTTGAATATTTAAAGAAATAAAATTATAACAAATACGATTTTGTAGTAGAGAATTGATAAGAAGTAGTGGATTCGTAAACGATAATCAACGAGCGACTTTAGTCGCAAGTTGATTATCGTTTCCGAATCCACTACTTCTTATCAATTCTCTAGCTTAACCCATTTCTAGTAAAACGACTGTCTGTTTTACGTTTTGACAATGAATCAACAATATTTCATAAAAAAAGTTTGGTATTTTGTCTTTTTTATTCTATAATAGCTGGAAATGAATATATCCACACGGTTCGCATCTATATTTAGACATTTGACAAGTTAACATAAGTTTAATATAACTTAAATGGGGTGTTAGCTCCCCTTTTTAATACCAGATTTTATTTTTGTATATACATATTTCATTTAATCTTTAATCATTACAAATTATTTAAATTAAATAGATTTTGGTATATTTAATTTATTCAAAAAGACATATATTGATATACAGAATTTATTTATCTTGTTTTGAAAAGTTAAAAAATTTTAATTACCAAAATTTAGAATCTTCAAAATTTATATATATAATATTTAGCAACGTGATTTGGTATAATAAAATCGTAACACCATTATGTCGTTCTTAGTCAATTAAATATTATTAGCGTATATGCCATAAATCTGCCATTTCATAATTCATATTGCTGTTTAAAGTATTAAAATTATGTGCTTACGATTTAAATTGAACAATTATATTTAAATTTTGTTTAAACTGTTTCCGTTTCATTTAAGTTAAGATTATTTTAGCGTTATTACATTTGGCATATATCGTTCACCGGTCAGTAAAATAGTTTTATCTGTGGTACGCATTCTGAATCCACATCAGAATTGCTCTTGCTACGGATGTACAATGAATAATTATGTTGATTTCATAAACTTACCATCAAGCTGTTCATAGCCGTGATCGTCTAGTCGTTTATAACGAATGTCATAACAGTGATATTAACAGTGCAAAGTTCGAACCTTGTACCCGGAATGAATTTTTTTCATTGTAATTTTTTTTTCTGGACCAAAATATTGTTTTAATCCTAGAACATGTAGAAGTATCATATATTTCATTTTCATATAATGGCGATGATTTTGTTTCTGTTTTTATTGTCAAAGAAGTAGTTTTAACCCATTTCTTAAAAAAAAATAACACCCAAAATAAAACAAATTCAATAAACATGAACAAACCAAGATATATATATTTCATTAGATTACAATGAGACAGAAATACAGTTAAATGACATGTTTTGACAAGTAAGCGCTTTAAGAGTACTATTTATATAATGATTGATGTCAGCCATCGTGGTCTAGTGGTATCATGCATAGACTGAAGACTGTATTGATTACGAAGAAAATACGCGCGGGTTCGAATCCTACACATGCCACTCGTTTTTGAGAGGATAAAAGATCGTAAGTTAAAAGGTTAAAGTTATAATATAAGTTCTCTTAAGTTAATACTATGGTCAGTGGATTCTTGAAAAATAATCTACAGTCAGAACAATAGACTGACGTCAGAGAAATGGGTTAAGTAGTAGAGAATTGATAAGAAGTAGTGGATTCGTAAACGATAATCAACGAGCGACTTGAGTCGCAAGTTGATTATCGTTTCCGAATCCACTACTTCTTATCATTTCTCTAGCTTAACCCATTTCTATTAAAACGACTGTCTGTTTTACGTTTTGACAATGAATCAACGATATTTCATAAAAATAGTTTAGTATTTTGTCTTTTTTATTCTATAATAGCTGGAAATGATTATATCCACACGGTTCGCATCTATAATTAGACATTTGACAAGTTAACATAAGTTTAAGATAACTTAAATGGGGTGTTAGCTCCCCTTTTTAACACCAGATTTTAGTTTTGTATATACATATTTCATTTAATGTTTAATCATTACAAATTATTTATATTGAATAGATTTTGGTATATTTAATTTATTCAAAAAGACATATATTAATATACAGAATTTATTTATCTTGTTTTGAAAAGTTAAAAAATTTTAATTACCAAAATTTAGAACCTTCAAAATTTATATATATAATATTTAGCAACATGTTTTGGTTAATTGAAGACTAAACACCGTTAAGGCGTTCTTAGTCAAAAACTAGAATATTGATAAGGTAAATGCCATAAATCTGCCATTTCATAATGCTCAAATTCATGTTGCTTTCCTAAAGTATTAAAATTATGTGCTTACGATTAAAATTGAACAATTATATTTAAATCTGTTTAAACTGTTTCCGTTTCATTAAGTTAAGATTATTTTAACGTTATGACATTTGGCATATATCGTTCACCGGTCAATAAACTAGTTTTATCTGTGGTACGCATTCTGAATCCCTATCAGAATTGCTCTATTACGGATGTACAATGAATAATTATGTTGATTTCATAAACTTACCATCACGCTGTTCATAGCCGTGATCGTCTAGTCGTTGGTAACAAATGTCATAACGGTGATATTAACAGTGCAAAGTTCGAACCTTGTATCCGGAATGAAATTTTTTCATTGTAATTTTTTTCTCGACAAAAATATTATTTTAATCTTAGAGGTATTATATACTTCATTTTCATTTAAAGGCGATGGTTTTGTTTCTGGTTTTACAGTCAAAGAAGTAGTTTTACGGTCGTAGCTTATATATCACACTTTATTCAAATTAGAGTCCGTTCAATGTTGACGTGATATAAATAAATTTGAAAAGAACATGAACAAATGCAGACATAGTATATATATATTTTATAAGATAACAAAAGCGAATTATCTCTGAGATAGAAATACAGTTTATTGACATGTATTGACAGTTGTTCGCTTTAAGTGTGTTATTTAAATGTTGATTTATGTCAGCACTCGTGGTATAGTGGTATCATGCATAGACTGAAGACTCTACGGATTATGAAGAAAATACGCGCGAGTTCGAACCCTTCATCTGCCACTCGTTTTTGAGAGGATAAAAAATCGTAAGTTAAAAGTTTAAAGTTATAAAATAAGTTATCTTAAGTTAACGAAGTGGTCAGTGGATTCTTGAAAAATAATCCACTGTTAGAACAATAGAATGACGTCAGAGAAATGGGTTAAAGTTTGGAGATTCTACACAGACATGCTTAGATCTATTTATAGCCAAATTAGTTTACCTGTGTGATACTGTAAATAATGGATATTAATTTGCTTATGAAAAACAAATAATGACAAACTATGGATGGTAGATAATAATTCACATAAATATTTCAGGACATTTGATTTATTTTAATAAATAAAGGATTTAAAAACTGCAAACAAATTTAATCATTACATAATCAGCTGATAATTTTTTACACAAACATCGTGGTGATGTATATGATAAAAATCACTCCATCAATCCTCCAGCCCTTTCACATATTTATCAATTGTCAGGGTTAGTAACATCTCAGGATTAGATCTACTCATTATTGCAGAATATTCAATGAATATACATTCATCGTCTAATTGAATATATCGGGTAATCGGATATTTTTAGCTGTCATTTTGGGTATCCGATTTGCCGGAGTCTACTGTAGTTCCAAATATTTTTTCTTTCATTTGTCACAAACTAATATAGATTTGTAACTTACCTATAAAATGTCAACAACTTTTATCTACACAATGTAATGTAATGAAATATATACCTTAATAAAAATAGATTATTATCTAATTAAAGGATTTCACTTAATAAAAAAAAATATATATATATATACATGTAGCATTCAGAAAATTAGTTTATACAAAATGACATATAAACCTGCCACAAAATTCCTCAAACAATTTACCAAAGAATGTCATTTAAAAAATGAGTTATCTCCCTTTGTACAGATTATATGGTTTAACATAGTACTCTAACATTAGTTATGGAGTTTTTTCATGGACCATAACTCTGGACTAAATCATCAGACCGGAACAAAATTCGACCTTGATCTATAACTTGTCATGATAAAACTATATACCAAATATCAAATCAATATCTTCAAGAACGAAGAAAAAAAGTGTGGAAAGCTGAGTTGCCAGACTGATGGATGGACAGACGGACGGACAGAGTGCAAACCTAAAGTCCCCTTCGACTTCGTCGGTAGGGGACTAAAAACAAATTCTTGCTCTGTTGCATTATTCACAATAATTTCTGAATTTCAAGTATACTTACAATTTCCCCATACAAGGCCATCCATTACTACAGTTCTAACACATTTTTCTAATTCTTTCATATCTGTTTCATCATCCCAGGGTTTAACATCTAATACAATACTTGATTTAGCTATTAAAACAGGTTCTGGAAATATAAATAGTAATAATTCATATTAAGAATATGTACTGTTTAACATATAATACTGTACTGAGTTAGGTTGTGGAGTGGAACCAGTTTATTCAAACCAAATTAAACTTTCATACCATCTCAATGCTCTTCAACTTTTTACTTTTTTTTTATTCGAGCGTCACTTATAAGTCAGTTGTAGTTGAAACAGGCTAGTGGAGTAAAAAATGATAGTCTTGTATCTATGATGATTTTTTTTTTATGATCTATTATGAATCTCTCTCCATTGAACCAGAAAATTAGTATATCAAATCTTTATAAATCTGAAAATAAGGAACTTAAATGCAATGATCAAACCATGTTTTCACAAAACAAAAATCAAAAGTATATGTATATATAGTGGCTATTACAAAAATTCAAATTCAGGAAAATATACTGAAACTGATGGCAAGATCACTGAAAAGACACTATGAAGACAATTTCCAAAAAAATAAAATAATTTGTAACATGTGTATTAAAGTCCTGAACAATGCAATATCACTTAAGGGTGTACTTAGGTCAGGTTTAGGAATTTGTGTCAGATGTTCAGACTCCTTGGTTTTTTTCCTATGATACAGGGTAAAATATTTTGCCCCATAACACCCATTTTTCTTTTCATATAAGACTTCAATAGCTAATGAAAGGTCAATTAACAAAATTTAAGCAGATTCTAGATTTCTTTTCTTTCGATTTGAGACCCAAATAATACCAATACAAATAAAAGGTAAAAGTCCGATTCAGCCTTTTCCTGCCATTTTAAAAAATTAAATATCTTGAAAAGGAGCTCCATAACCTATCAATATTTTTAGCTTATTTTGTTCCTTAACTAATGCTCTCCTGACTTATAGTATCAATTTTAAATTCTATATTTTTTTTAATTTCACCTAAGTACATCCTTAATATGATCAAAGTTATAGGACTTCAGTCATCTTCTTATTAACCTATTAAACCTAAATTCATGAAGACCATACAATCAATATATCTTGGTTGAATATCTAAATACCTGGGAAAAGTAATATTTCAGTGATGTACAACAATAAAAAAACTGTAGAACGGGTTTTTTCCACAACGATGAAACATTGTTTGCTATTTTTGCGTCAGATGGGACATTTAAACCTTGGCTGTGCTCATTATTCGTGTGTCATGACCTTTAACAAGGCATCTAAATTAAAAGTGAAATATTAATGAAGGGTGAATGTCTACTGTGAATTGGTGAAAAATTATGCACATAAAATTTCCTGATATATGAAATTCTCTGATATTACAGTAGAGGTGAGTTGGATTTAGCTTTTTTTTACATGTGCCCAGGCTGAGGGTATAGAAAACTTCCAGATTGTCTAGCCTATGCATTGTTTCTTTTGTTTATCAAGTGCAATCCATTCATGTATAAAGCAGGTGGAAATTTGTGTTCAACATTCAGACAGAACGAAAGATCTAATCTTGAGCTGAAATCAAAATGATAATCCTTGTGTTCTAGATGGTTTTAACAATCTAAGGCCAAAATAATACTGACTTGTGTTTAGGATACTCCATCTACTATTTTCATAATGCCTAAAAATGTCTACTTTTAAGTTTTTAGTTAACAAATTAAATACATGTTTGTGTCTTCTCTACTGGGTAGCATTTCACTTTACAACACGGACAAAACAATAACTGTTCATGATTAAAACAATCCACAATTGAACTAATACAGCAACTGAAAGCTTTAAATTAAATCAATTCAAATATTGTAAATTCAGAAATTATTGCAATGTTTTATTATTGCGATAAATGCGACAGGGTTATAATAGCAATAATTTAAACTCGCATTTTGAAATTTTCTAAATGAATTCAACAGGATTTTTCTCAATATCGCAAAAACTAAAATCGCATTTTAGTATAAAATGACATAATCTCAATAATAAATGCACGCAATAATTTCTGAATTTACAGTATTATGGATTCAATATTACTCCTTGGATACCAATTTCCATGGATTTGATGGGTATAGGTCAACCACAAATTTAAACTGATGAATGAATTACAAATTTTTTAAAGGCCTGTATGCAGACTTTGGCAAAACCACGATATCAAATATCCAAAAAAATTGGTACCCATAAAAATAAATAACGCAAATATGATTAATTATTCATACTTTTAGATTTTTTTTCAGCATATGCCTTTATTCTTTCTTGTTTAATTTTTTCAGCTTCTGCTTGTGCTTCTTCCTGCAAAGAAAAACATGACAAAATGAATGTTTATTTATGTTTTCAAGGAAACTTCATCATTCAGTAAGTATATATGATAAAAAAAAACAAGCATTCTGAGAGTATTGCATGGCAATTCATAGTCCCCTACCAGTTAAAAATTCATTGTACTGGAACAAAATGCTGACTTGATCTATAACTTGTCATGGTGTAAACTATATAACAAATATTAAGTCAATATCTTTAAGCATGACAAAAAAAAGTGTGGAAAACTGATTATTTGAATAAATTTTCCAAGTCCAAGGACCATAACTCTGCACAAATTCATCAGACCAGAACAAAATTCGAACTTAATCTGTAACTTGTCATGATAAAACTATATACCAAATATCAAATCAGTATCTTCAAGCATGATAAAAAAAAAGTGCGGAAAACTGATTATTAGAGTGAATTTTCTAAGTCCAAAGGACCATAACTCTGGACAAAATCATCAGACTGGAACAAAATTCACACTTGATCTGTAACTTGTCATAATTAATCTATATACCAAATATCAAATCAATATCTTCAAGCACGAAGAAAAAAGTGTGGAAAACTGATTTGCTGGACTGACGGATGGACAGACAGACAGACAGAGCGCAAACCTAAAGTCCCCTTCGACTTTGTCGGTAGGGGACTAATTATTGTGAATGTAAGTCTGCTGCAATCTCCAAATGTTATATGCATGAATGGTATGAAATCCACATTTTAAGTGTGGAAATCCCAAAAAATCTCTTTAAATCTATTGATTCTTTGCTGAACATAAATTAATTCACCTGACTTAAGTGACATAGATTGATTGATTCCTATTGGTTATTTCGCAGTGGCCAGGTTTTATTGGTTGATGAAACAAGAGTGCCAGGAGAGAACCACCAACCTACAGCAGGAAAACTGACAATCCTTGTCAATTAAAGTTTGGAGTTGAACGCACCTGCCACGTGCAGTGTTCGAACTCACAACCTCAGTGTTGAGAGGCTAGTGATACAGTTGTTGAACTACTTAGACCACTTGGGAACCAAGACTTCCTAAACTGATTTAGTGCATTGTATGTGCCTAAGAAATTTGCATCATGTTAAAGACCTTAATTTACCCCTTAAGTGTATTTTTCAGTTCTTTATTGATTTTATCGTTTCTGTATAGAGTAATGTTTACCCCAGAAAGCATCTCCTGATATTTTATACAAAAAAAAGTAAATTCACGAATAAAGCATTACATCATCGTCTCCAAAGAGGTCAAAATCATCTTCATCATCATCATCTGCTGGAGCAGGAGCCGGCTTAGATCCTGTTGCTGAACTATTTCCACCTTTTTCAAGGGCTGTGACTCTACTTTCCAACTTTGAAACCATTTTTTTCATATCATCAACAACTACAAAATTCAGAAAGTTAAACTACATCCACTCCTGTATTCATAGGTACTCCTTATTACAAATATACATAAGTCAAAGGGAGATAATCCTTGGTGATTTTTATTTCTAAGTTTGAAATAAACCTATAGTTTTATATTTACACCTATGTGCAAGAACTATCTTGTTTTAAATATGTACTACTTTCCAGTATGTCCTTTTTTTACCAGTCCCGATTTAGAAGTCTTACATCTTGTAAAGTCTACCTGAATTATTCTGCAAAGAATTTTGCTCAAACCAGTGCTAGGGGCCGTTTTAAACTTGCAGTGAGGTGAGTTTATTTGCATTGCGTTGAAGGCCTCAATGTGACTTTGAGATGAAGAACAGCTGTTCCTTTGCTTTTTGTGTTTTTTGCTGTGCATGTACTGATTTTGTGTCATGGATGGATACCCCATATCCTTTGTTTTTCTATCCTATTAATGATTTGAAATTTCTGTTATTTTTTTATATTTACATGTAAGTTGTTTGCACTTGACTATACAGTCTGACTTAATCATTTCAAAATACGATTTTTGGAGAAAAGTAAATACTACATACATGTATGCTGTTGGATTGAAGTTATGTCAACTCTAAAGCACAAACCTACACAATTTGCAGGCAACATCAACAAGGTTCAGTTACAAAGGTTTAAGTGGGTGAACTTATGATTTGAAGAAATATATCATGTTCAGAGTTCCTGTTCAAGTTTTCTTTCCAGTCTACTTAAAGTACAGAAATAACTATAAATAGAAAACTCAATTAAACTACCTTTCTATATCAACTGATGATTATACGTACATGAGGGTCTGGATGGGCAGATCTTTATTTCTATTTTCTTTAACTTTTTAAGCAACAATTCTTTTCTACAATTTTAAGAACTCCATTATTTTCAATTTTGTATCCCCCCTTTTTTCTCTCTATTTTTTGGCCCATTATTATTTATTCTGCAACCCCCATCCAGACCCTCATCATAACGTCCACTTTCTAGCTTCCTGGTGGTACTGACTTTTCAGTATTTATTACCGGTAGATGAAACTTACTCTTCTTTAGTTCTTTATTTTCTGTTTCTAGTGTGTTCATTCTGTTGCTGAACTGTCCATCTCCTCCAGAAGATAATGCTGAACCACCACCCTACACAGAAAATAAATGTAATTTGTATCCTCTAAACAAAAATCAATTATTGTAAATATTACTCCCTGAACAAAGATCCATTAAAAAGGTCATGAAGGTATTGTAATATAAATCTATTAATAGCAATTAACAACAAATATTAATCTCCAAACATATAACAACTGTAAATATTCTATTTTTTGCACCAAATAGTGGTACATGTTCATAAATTACAGCAGTCCTTTCTTAACCTATGTGATTCATAGACGTTTACAGTTGACAAGATGCCTTTCAGAGCTTTGACACTGAAATGACTTATTGCATGCAGTTTGAGAAATTACCAGTGCATCTCGGAGATTTAGCAATGAAATGACTTAATATTACATACATTTTGAGATAGAGAATTTATCAGTTTATATAATTAAAACTTGACAATGCTAGAGATACAAGTTCTAACTTCTATACAAGTTTAATAGAACTTTTGGTCTTGAGCTTTAGTAATATGAAAGGAGATGTCAATGGAATTGTTAAAATTGTTCTCTGTAATTTGACATATAAATTTATCTGAATATAAAGTCATAAATGTAAAAATAAATGTGAGCATTTATAACAAGAAATCCTTATAAGGACTATCTAAATAAGATTTTTTTTTAAAACCATATTCTTATAGAAATAATACATGTTGTGTGTGTCTAGATCCTGTTGCATCTTTATCATCCATAAAATCATCACAGTGAAAATAATTTCTGATTTTACAGATCCAACTACTGTGAATTCATTATTATTCAATGTTATTCATAGAATATCAATTTTCGGTGGATTTGTGGGTATAGGTAAAATGCAAGTTCAAATGTTCAACAGAGTACAAATTAACTAAAGGTTTGTTTGTAGATCTTGGTAAAACAAGCATGAAATCAATTATCTACGGAATTACAAGTATTCCTGATCAATGAAAATTGATATCCTAATGATCCACGAAAATAAATGAATTTACAGTATGTATCTATGTTTGACAATTTATTTTCAGATCTAGATAATAACTATGCCAACTATTTTAGTGACTGTAAACTCCATGTATAATTACAACAATGAAAGCATACCATTAGGGCTGGTTAAGTCATAAAAAATTAGGCATAACTTTCTCAAATCAATTTTCAATAGTCTAAGATAATACATAACATTACAAGATGAAGTGTGTGTAAACTCTGCTTTTTTAGGTTTGAGAGACCACGCTGTCCCCAGTAATTCAAGTAGAGCTTAAGCTGTCTTCTGGCTCTGTATTGAAGTATGGAATTATGGGTAGACATTTCATTTTTTCAATTAACCTTTTAGATAATTTTTAATTTCCCACTTAAGTGTGACTACTGTTTGTTTTATCAATCTTAATTTACAATCATTTATGAATTGTAGTTGTCAATGATATAATAGAATTGAGAATGGAAACAGGGAATGTGTCAAAGAGACAACAACCTGACCAAAGAGCAGAAAACAGCCAAAGCCACCAATGGGTCTTAAACGCATAGAGAAAATCCTGCACCAGGAGGCAGGCTTCAGCTTGCCCCTAAACAATAATGTATACTAGTTCAGCAAAATGGACTCTACACTAAACTCCAAAACATATAAGTCTGAATATGCTTAAAATATCAAAAGTGCCATCCATTTTTGTTAAAAATGGTTTCAAAGAAGCTCAACCCATCATAGTTAAAAATATTTGGACATTGTAATCTCCATATAAAGTATATCATTGTATATAGAAGTTTGCAAACTTCTCCTAGAAAAGGACTTCTTATTTAACTCAACTGCTAAAAAAAAAATTACTAATTCCTTGCTCTTTTTTTTTCAAAACCAAGTAGGTCCATGAAGACAGGTTTAGAGAAACTAAATAACAATTTTGACCTTGAATCTAATTAAGTCCTGCAAATACATGAGAGATGATAATCATGATAATGAAAAAAAATATATTACAAAGTACATGAAGTAAGAACATCATCATTTGATTATGAACATGAAAAATATATTGAAGCAAAATGTAAATATTCTAACAGAAATCTAAATACAGAAATGTTGAAAATTGTCAGACTGGTTACCATGGTTACTAAACATGCTAAAGAGTCAAACAAACATGGATTTCATCAAGATCAAAAGTCCAATAAAAAGTTCTGTATAAATTTATAAAATCATTAGTTAAATTTAGGTTTTAAACTGATGTATAAAACAAGTTGGATCACCTAGGTGAGCACTACGGTGTACACACTGTTCAGCAAACTTGAAAATAATTTTCAACATCTCTGTAAAACAGGAAAAAAAAATAGAGAATAATTCATATATATACAACATGAATTATCATGATTATAAGAAGAAAAAAAGTGGGGGAATATTCTATAAACAACATGTACATGATGTATAATAAAGAAAAAAAAAAATCAGAAGCATTTTAAAATAACAGAATTTTTTTAGCAAAATATACCAATACCTGGATGGTTGCAAAAAAAAGAAGAGTTGAATATACAGTAAATTAACAGAATTTCATACATGATTTGATCCATGAGTACTGAAAGTACATAAATTACCTCTTTTAAAAGAAACCAACTTACACATTTTATAAAACTGAAAAGCAACAGCATGAACTTCTGTTCTATTTAGATTTTTTTTTTAAGAACTCATCTTTTAAAAACAAAATTATTAAAAATTTACTTCAATAAACTTATTTCAAATAACAACATATTAAACTTTTTTGAACCAAAAAATGGCTAAGATACTTAAATTTCATTTAAATTTTCTTTAAAAGAAGTTACATTTTTTTATTATTTAATCTATTTACTCTGTAGGGTTCTTTTTACACATAAAGTGCATCTTAGGCTTTGAATACCAAAATGCATACTTATTTAAAAGTACACTGGAGTGTAAGCATTTAAAAGTTTTTTAACATTTTTACTTAACTTCTGAATGAACTTGTATACAGAAATAAATATTTCATTTGAAGCAAAAAGCAGTGAATGACAATCTATTTACTAATAATCAACGCACTGTACTTATTTTGCAGAATCAAAACACAGAGGAAACAACTTATTGTGTCAGTAAATTTACTCACAACTTTTATAGACTGAATGCTTTTAACAGAGCTAGACATAATGTATGGAAAATTTGGCCGTTGTTGAAGACTGTTTGTTGTCCTTTTAATAAATGTATTTTTGTTTATTTTTATTGTTTGGTTGCTATCTCATATGCATTGAAGATTTGATTGATGAAATTTCTTGCTGTATTACAGTTTTTGTAAAGAAATAAACAAGTATAATAATATTACCAGTATTTAAATTTAAACCTACATTAACTCTTGTAATTAATTCCATAAAACTTTACATCGTACATTAATTTTGACACTTCAAATCACAGTATACCCATCTATAGAGGTCTGCATACCTTAACCTTGGTCTTAAGCATTTGTAAACTGAAGTAGGACATGTAGAAATATATATATATACTGCAAAACAAGAAGCCCTGGCCAACTGTAATTTCAAGATATGATGTAAAAATTAACTTTGGGTAGGCTTATTCAATTTTAGGTGCATTGAATAGACTGTTTTATAAAAGCTATCTTCCTGCATTATTCGATAAAGAAAACTGTACAACCTTTTGGTGTGTATTGATGTATAACACGCACCTCCTTTTTTGGCCCATGTAACTAGAGGGAAAATGCGTATTATACACAACCAAATACGGTAATTACACAGTCCTCTGCCACCAAATAATCCTTCAATAAATTACTGTAATGTAAAGTGATATTTATTATAGAAATGTTTAGACAAAAAGGACAGATAGCTACTATAAAACAGGCAGTTGTAACTAGATTGCTTTGCACTAAATATCTACATGCTCAAAAGAATGAAATAACAACAGCAATTTTACTCACAGAAGATAAAGCTTTTTGAATTTGTTGTCTGGCTTCAGCTATTTCATTTATTAATTTGCTTGACCCAGAATTCTCTTTATTATTGACCTAGAAATATATGCATTTTCTATTTCAATATTTAAAATCTATTTAATTAGCCAAACAAAAATTTTCAAGAATGATTTATAAATTTTTTTGTATTCCTAAAAGCTTGCAGTTGTTTGCCCTTTATCATGATAAAATGACAGCCACTCTACATTATAGATAATATATATCATATCATAAAATAACTATTATGTACACTTTACCCCATATGGATTATGTTATTTCCACACATCCACGATGGGACTGTGGGAGGGCACAGATTTAACAAAACTTCAAGAAATTCCCCATTCCCATTTCTTTTTTTTCCATCATATTTAAAGAATTAAACCCCTATTATAAATTATGTAAGCTTTTGAATTCAAATGTTTTTAATAAATTTATGGTTAAAAAAATCTCATTGAGTTGTCAGAAACGGGCTGCCCAATGTGGAAATAACAAAAACCAATATACCAATCGAACATTGCTTTTTTTGTGTTCAATGTTTTTTCAGATCTGATCACTTCTAGTTTTCTATGTGTATGTTCATTTTATTTTTATCAGTAACTATAATGGTAACCTAATGAAATCTTTAGAAGGCCAGAACAAATAAATTGTGTTTCCTATTTCATCCAAAAAAAAATTAGGTAGGGTCGGTAGGTAAAACAATTTATTTTATGGAAACACTTTATTTTTCTTCTTCTGTTTTTTTCCCAAAAGGTCGTGCAACAATTGGAGTTTTTCCAGTCTGTCTACATTCATCAATACACTGCACTGTTGTCGACAAGCCATGCTTGTTTTTTTTTAAATCTAGGTTCTTGATATGCTTTACTTGTGGGTATTAGTGGTAATTATCAAACACTTTGTAGATCAATAGAAATCTAAACAAATAATCGGATCTGGAAAGACCCCAAAATTTTGATTTTTTTTTATGTCGCCAATAAAATGTTTAGGGTCGGCGTTGGAAATGGAGGTAGGGTCTGGAAACTGGAAACTCAAAATTTATTTATTTTGGCCTAATAAAATAAGTGTGATATATACTACATGCACTAATATTACTCATAAATCATGATATACATATAAAAATAAATTTTTGATCCAAAATTTACAATGTTACAACAACATCCTTCCTATATCTTAAATGATTTTGATGATGAATACATGAATACATTTCTATAAAAAATACATGTATGTGAAAAAACCAACAGAACTGTTTTCTGCCAATTTTTTACATGCTTTCATCTAAAGAGCAGACACACGAACATATATCTTTTTCAATTTATATCATTTCTTTAGATAATGCTTTCATCTTGAAAAATTCAATATGTACAAATACTGGTATCCTATAGCTAGTAAAAGCTGAAATAGAAAGGTTAATACAGATAATACATTGCTAAACAAATTTGTTAATCCTGCCCAAAGATCTTAATAGTTGTACATAGTTATACGCAGACTTACAGATGTACCTGCCATTTTACACTGATAAACAGCTTCTGCACTTTCAAATTTCTGTTGATCTCTCCATGTTGAATCTAACAATAGTGGTTGTGCCATCCTGAAAAATAGAACCACTAGATTAGGCCAGGAAAAAATGGTTTCCCCTAACTCGACTGAAAAAAAAAAAACGGCTGTGTCTTGTTCCAATCCAACAATGTTAACAAAAATTTTTTTCATATACGTTTCAGTTTTGTTGTTTAGAAACATAACAATGTCAAGGTAATTTTTTCCTGCATTAGTTTCTAGACTGCCAAAGCGCTTAACTAATTGATTAGAAAGAAAGCAATGATGTAAAGCATTTCGCTTCCCTGTTGTTTAGATCCCCGAAATGGTCAATCAGTACCAAGCGCCAGTTCTTTATGTTATTAAAGTTACCTAAGTTTAATACCAGTTGTCAATAAATAATTGTTTTACATGCAGTCTGTAGCAACACAATCTGATACGTGCACAAAAAAAAAACTCCTGCCTGCCGGGCCTTGAAAATTTTAAAATGTCATGAATGTTATGGGAAACCAACAATCCTTTTTCCTGGCGTTATAAGCATATACATCTTATGTATAACAAATTTAAAACAATTTAAGGGGTTAACTTAATAATTGTTAATGATTGCTGTTTGCTATGTGCCAACAGGCATATATTCCATGCATGTACAGTACAAAGATAGTTGTTGCTAGCATTCATTTACGTACTCTATTATTTGTATTTATTTTCACTATGCCACGTACATGTATGCAATTACCATGATTACATTAGCTTCAAGTAGAACATTGTAGAATATGATATATACTATAAATTATGCATGTTTCTATTGCAAAACTTTAATAACAATGACATTCAAACCTATATATATCATGTATACCAATCCATCATGTCCATTGATATTTTAATCTGCATTTAAACAGCATTGCCTTGCTAGGTAAACCATGTCTTAAATTAACAAACCTTAGTAACTTTGAGCTTACTTGTGCATGTTTAATAGAAATTATAAAATGTATTTTAATCAAGGCTGCACTTTAAAAAAATACAAAAATGTTCAGCCTAAGCATCATTCTCTGACAGCTTGCAAACATAGTACTAGGCAACAGCAGCTCTTAAACCTGGTATTGGGTCTGTTTGCGCCCAATACACGTTCGCAACCCACATATTCACCCCTAGGGTCAGTTCGCACCCTATTTTTATTCAAATACATTGTTGAATTATTAGACGTTTTTTAGATTTTATATATCAAAATATTCGTATTTTCCTGAATAAAAATTCTGGAATTTTTAAATTGAATTCAATTTAATGCAATATTTTATTGGAAAGAGTACATTTATATGTTGGTACCTTCAATCTTCTTTACGCATGGAATCAATGCTCTGTGGGTACTTATAGCTAACATGCAACACCATGAACACCTTAAATAAAACATGTGCTTTGTGCCCGGTTTTTGTGTTATTCGTTATTGTCGTGGCAATGTCATTGTGATGAGCTTGTATCTTCCGCCTTTCTTTTAGGAGTCTTAAGATGAATGAACTTCATGACAATTTTTTTATTCATTATTCATTTCTGTCAAAATAATTAGCCCTAATAATACACTAAAGGAATCCTGTTTACGTTTTAAGAATGTCACTTTATTTTGAAACAATAAAAACCTTATTTATAGCAATACACTGACTAAAACACGATTAAAAATTTATTGAACACGAAATCAATAAAAAAGTTGCGAACGTGATTTTGGGCGAACGGACCTGGATTCCTTAAACCCTTATTCATTCACCTTTGAGTGCAATAACACGACTGACGTTTGGGTTACAATTTGATGTTACAGGAGAAAAAGTCTTGATGCAATAAAAGTTCCGCCTGAGGCTGAGGCAGTACAGTATCTCATTGTCCCCCCTTTTTCATTAAAGTGGTACACAATGTTAATAATTGCATCTAAATATCTTTTGACAATGTTGATTGTATACAATAATTGTCGTATTATCTATATGTGATTTTAAAATAACTTTCTATGTGAGATTTCGTACTTTTTGATATATTTTTTTTCTGAAGCCGGCTTTGTTCCACGATGTATGGGGAATAAAAGAAAGATTTTAAGTGCCCAAGATATAATTTACAGAAAAAATACGGACTAACTGAGAATAAAATCCGAAAACATAATACACTGTACACTCTTGTAGAAATCAAATCTGTCATGACACATCAAAGGAAAAATCATTGTAAATAAAATGAACCATAATATCTTTTCTAGTCAACTATATCTCTCAATATTTATTGATTGCTGATTCTTGTTTTCCGGAAAATAAATGATCCGAACTTGACTCAGTGTTTACACACTGATTACACTGACAACAATTCAGGATGCAAAGTTCATTGAGATTTTTTACAAAATTTAGACAGTCATGCAGCGTGGCATTCAGGTTTTTGAGGTCCCAGAGGAAGGAATCATATAAACATTTCAAGAAAATCCAATATCCATTGTTTCCTGTACTGGCATTCCATCCTTTTGCAACAGTGCATGCCTTAAGTTTTGGATTTGGCAAGAAAGAAGAGGTAAAAGAGAAAGAATTGACCAAAGAAGAATTAATTATTATAGAAGCTGATAAAATTTATACAGCTAATGAGATACTTAAACTGTATGATTTTCTGATTCAGTACAAGGATTGTAAGAATGATGAAATTTTGTGGAGATTGGCCAGGGCTGCGAGCGATAAAGGAAAACTAGTTCAAAACACCAACGAAAAGAAAGCCTGTTTCTTTGAAGCCTTTGAATACGTCAAGAAAGCTCTAGAATTAAATGACAATAATTTTGCGTCTCACAAATGGTATGCCATACTTCTAGATTACACAGCAGAATATGAAGGCACGAAAAAAAGAATTTCAAATGCCTTTCATGTGAAGGAACATTTAAAGAGAGCCAATGAATTAAACCCAAAAGATGCCACATCTTTATACTCTCTTGGATATTGGTGTTTTCTGTTTGCAGACATGCCTTGGTATCAAAGACAAATAGCTTCAGCATTGTTTGCTTCACCGCCAACTTCAACGTATGAAGAGGCACTAGCTTATTTTGAAAAAGCAGAAGAAACAGATCCCAATTTCTACAGTATGAACTTATTAATGTTAGGGAAAACTTACATCAGGATGAAGAACCATAATATGGCACTGAAATATTTAACTAGAGCAAAAGATCATCCTATGAATAAACCAGATGATGAAAAGGCTCACAAAGAGGCTCTGGAATTATTAAAAAGTATGGGTGTGAAATTAGAGGACCAGCAATAAAAATGACTTGATATTATAAGGCTGTTCACTGATGTGTAGGAAATTCATACAATTAACTTTTTTATAGACTACTCATCTGGCTCTTGAAGTTTCTTTTAAACTCAGGTGTGAAACTTATGGTGCAATTGTTCAAATCAATAACTATGTACAATTTTCAAAATACATGTAGTATTTTACAATTTACCAATTTAAAATGTCTGTATTAAACAGTTATTTATTTGTGTTGGATGGCTTAATCAGTCCGACATGTCCAAATAAAAAAACTATATCGCTGAGACAGGTCAAATAAGTTCAAGGGGGATAACTTTATCCAGTTAGTTATTTACATGTATCCACCTCAAATCTTGATTTCCTGCTTTCCATTTTTCCATGAATCTGTATGGTAATGTTTCATATATATATATATATTTTATTACACTTCTTGAATGTTTATATAAAAGCATCTATTAAATCTATGAGGGGCCTGATGGGGGGGGGGGGGGGGGGGGGTCTCATCACGATTCACGAGTTTTTTTTTTGTCAATCACGATTCACAGAAAATAAATTTCCATGATCACGGATCACGAAAATATAAAAAAAAAAAAATCTGTAGAAAAACAGATCTTAATAGGGAAAATGCACCGATCACAAAGAACGAAAATAACCCATCAGGCCCCTCATCTATAGCTTTCCAGGAAGTTTCGATATCTCACTAAATGATTTGATAATTATAATTCATGAATGGAATTGCAATACCATGTACTAGTTTACATTAGATTTTTTACTGGTTTAAAAATTGTGGTTCAAAAAAGTTAAATGCTGTAAATTCAGAAATTATTGCATGCATAATAATATATAATGCATTTATTTTTGCAATTTGTATAGAATGGCCAAAAATGTGAGAGGAATTATTGCAATTTCAGGAAAAGCTGCATAAAGATAAATGCATCAGATATCAAAATATGAGTTCTTTTATATATTTAGTTGCATTATTTACATTAGTAAATACCTTGCAATAATTTCTGAATTTACAGTATCATATATATGCCCTTCTCAAAGAGAGGCAAAGATACCAAAGGTACATTCAAACTCCTTGTTAAAAAAATAACTGACAACACCTTTGCAAAAAAAGGAAAAGACCAAAAGACAAACTACAATACACAACACAACACAGAAAACTAAAGATTGAGCAATGCAAACCCCACCAAAAAAACGGAGATGATCATTGGTGCTCCAGAAGGGCAAGCAGTTCCTGCTCCATATGTGGTACCCATCATGTTTCTCGAATTATGCTAGCCTCAATATGTCTAGCTGATATGTTTTTTTTACCCCCAGGATACTACATTTCTCTATAGAATAGAAAAATAGTCGTCTGTAAAACTCCTCTCAAAGTCAAGGTTCTCATTAAGTATTTTTGAAGGCAATTACAGGGACTTGTCAATTTTGGCTGCGGCGTGTCCAACAGAGAGAAGATGAAACTTTATTTCTATATAAATTTCTATATGATGATATATGTGCTCAGTGGATACAACATTTTTACAATCTTGATGCATCTTTGGACTCACCAGTTTTGAAAATGATGAGTCCAGAGGGCTCATAGACTCACCTTATAGAGAACCCTGCAAGTCATAAAATTTTTCAAACTAACAAGTATGTGGAGTATACATCATTGAGACAGCTATATACCCAGCAACATAATATGTTAGTATCATGTCATGTCATGCATGTTTTGAATCTTTCTTAGTCTAGACAAGCTGTAAAAAGAGACAACAATTGGGCTGCCATCATCACAAGTTCTAAATTAGATAAAAACACTTCCAAGTAGATTTTGAGTAGGTCATAAGTGTAGCTCCAACATGGTCAAATCCGACCTGCGACATTGTGGGGTTTGGTTGGAGACTTTGAGACCTAATATCTCATTTAAAAAGACCTGTGATCTTTACATTCTTTAAAAATGACCAAAACCAACTTTCTTAAATGTGCTTAAAGATGTTAAAAGATCTTAAAAGAGACCAGAGGCGATTTTAAAATGTGACCTTGTGACCTAAGGAGGTGGTACCCTACTGGAGTCCCAATAGTGGAGTGCTTATAATATTTCAATAAGAGTGGACACACTGAAATGTCTCGCCTGTTTTACTTATTGAACTTATGTTGTAAGTCTGTAATATGAAGGTTTTAATACAAGTTAAATATCACATAAACTTAATTAATGTTATCAATTTTATATGAAAATGAGGTCACGGTCAGATGATTCATGCCAGACAGACATGTACACCTTACAATAATTTCATACACCAAATATAATGGTCCTATTGCTAACAGTACCTGAGAAACAGATCAAACTACTAGATCTTAACATTGACCAATGAACCATGAAAATGAGGTCATGGTCAGTTAAATCATGCCATACACCATATATAGTTGCCCTATTGCTTATTGTATCTGAGAAATAAACCAAACCTCAAAAACTAAACATTTTCCAATGAACTATGAAATTGAGGTCAAGGTAAGATGAAACTTACAATCATTCCATACACCAAATATAGTTGACCTATATATAATGTTTATAGTTTCTGAGATAATGACTTGACCACTTAACTTTAACCTTGATCTCAGATCCATGAAATGAAGTCAAGGTCAGGTGAACCCTACCTAACAGACATGCAGACAATGCAAGGAACCCATTTACAAAAAAAACTTTGGTTTTTTCAAGCAGTCACTAAAACCATGAAAATGAGGTCAAGGGCAATGGACATATGACAGATAGAAACTTCGTATTATAAGGCATCTTAATACACATGATACAAGGTATGAAGCATCCAGGTCATCTACCTTCTGAAATATAAAGCTTTATACAAATAAAATTACGCCATCACCGCGGCCGCTGGATTGTTATCCCTGTATCTCTCTTTCAGCAACTTTCGTAGCAGTGAAGACAAACTATTATATCTCATACTTATTATCATTCTGATATAGACAACAAAAAGTAGTCTAGAATCTCTAAAGAGCCTGTATTGCTCACCTAGGTCTATGTGCAAAATCAACTAACAATGGGCTCTCTCCAACATTGTAAAATTTCTTTTTTGTTGATCTTGTATTGCTGATCATTTTGTCTGTTTAGTTTCTCTCTATCTTCTTTAGATTTTGCTCAAAACACAGTGTAAAAAAATCATCAAGGGCAATCACTCCAATGAAGAGTATGTGACAGTCTACTAACTATATCGGCAAAATTTGACTTGTTTGTGGATCTTGCCATGCTGATCATTTTTGTTATTTAAAGTTTCTTTTTATCTATTATAAATTTTATCATATAAGGCAAAACGCAACAAAATAGGTAAAAATGGCTTTAAAGGGCAATAACTTCAATAAGGAGTCGTCGGAAAATTTCCTTTATTTGTCTAAAATGTAGATGTTGCAGATCATTTTTGCTTATTTAAGTTTCTATCTTTCTATTATGATTTTTAAGATACATGTATAAGGCAAAAACGCAAAAAATGGTAAAAAACGTCATCAAAGGACAATAACTCTAATTAGGAGTCGACTGACGATTTTGACCATGCATACTTATTTGTAGATCTTGTCTTGCTGATCATTTTTGCTGCTTAAAGTTTCTTTCTATCTATTATAGTTTTCAAGATAAAAGCCAATAAACTGCTTCGCAGAGTGCAGCTGGAAACGACCGCAGAGGTCCAACCCTGAACATTTCGGGCAAAAATGGACACAATATTCAAGCTTGATACAGGTTTGAATTCAAGGCGGGGTGTCTCAACATTGGATTTTGGGTACAGTTATGCTGCTGGGATTTAACCCCCCCCCCCATTCATATATTGAATAATTGTGAAATCCCTACCTATACATATATTTCACAGCGAAATCATAACCCATTCATATATTTATCAGCTCAAATAGTACCTAAATATATCACAATTGGCCAATTACTACCTATTGATATATTTCCTCGGTAAAATTGTACCCCATTGATATATCTGACGTATCAAAAAAGGGACCCATTCCAGCGGCACATATGTATATACTTTCATATAGGAAGAGACCCCCCCCCCCCCCGTGTCTGAATTTGGATTGTAATTAAATATTTGACACATTATAGGTTTCTGACACAGAATAAATGTAGTCAAAGAACTTGAAATTGGTTGTATGATTTAAATTTATATTCAATTGAAGATTGCAGTTGTGCAATACACTGTGCTGTTGCGCAATACTTAGTAAATCTGTTTTCAGACTATGTACAAAGAATTAGCAAAATAAATTGTGACCCCCAATTTTTTTCTTTGGAAAATTGACAATTTCTTAAATCTTGAGGAAAAAAAATTGACCCCCCCAAAAAATTTTTTGTTTACCCCCCCCCCCCCCCCCCTTTTCCAAAAAAAAAAATATTTGAAGAGAATTTCTTTTGAGGAAAAAAAATACCCTCCCTCCCCCTCCTTCCAAAAAAAATTAATTTTGAAAAAATTTAATTTTCTTTTTGTAAAATGTGGTACAAATTAAGAGAATTAAGAGACATCCATACACTTAAACACAAGTCTAGTATGAAAACTAGAAAAATGCTTGTTTAGACCCTTTTTGGCCCCTAATTCCTAAACGGTTTTGGCAATTACCTCCAAAATGAATCCCAATCTTCTACTTGTGGTATTGAACCTTGTGGTACAATTTCAGAGCAATCAAAATACTTATACACAAGTCATTGTCCTGAAACTAGAAAAATAAAATTGAGAATGGAAATGGGGAATATGTCCAAGAGACAACAACGCGACCAAAGTGCAGAAAACAGCCGAAGGCCACCAATGGGTCTTCCATACAGCGAGAAAATCCCGCACCCGGAGGTGGTCCTCAGCTGGTCCCTAAATAAAATAGACAACTTTCGAGTTCGATGCATTTCCGTCAAAAACTCTGGTTTTAGTGAACATCATTCGTGCGTTTAGGGGCATCGTCACTTCCGTTCCAATGTTGAGCGAGTGGTTGGAAAACTATAACGCTATATTGCACGAATTATTCGGCAAATTAAATTCTCATAATTGAAAATCAGCACTGCTGTCATTAGGGAATTGTGATTAAGTACTTACAAAACAAACGTTATTTCTAGTTTATCCTGCACAATGACGATCACTAAGACGCTTGATGAACGTTAATACTGCAGGGATACAGGCGATCCCCTCTATCTGGTAAATGACGTCATTAAGGCTATTTAAATTCGAAAAGGAGGAATTTAAAACACTTTTCCCAAATCATGACACATATGCAAGATTTTCAGATGAAGAAGACGAAATTTCCCATGCATCAAGAATAAGAGGTTTCGGCGGTGTTGCTATCCTATGGGACAACAGCATAAGCACATTTATAAAGCGCCTACCAGATGGTAACCAAAGAATAGTAGCGATACAATTCGAAGCCAAACCTAAGCCAATATGCTTAATAAATGTATATCTACCAAGCAGAGGAAAAGATCAAGCCAAAACAAAATACATGGAGGTACTAGATAGTCTAAGAGAAATGATAATAAAATATAGAGACACCCACCTTCTGATAATCGGTGGTGATATGAACGGCTCTCTCTTTCGGAAACCTGAAAACGATCACGACAAAGCACTAAAATCCTTCATGGCTGAACAGGATCTGATCATTCCAAAGCAATATCCAGAAACAGCAACTTTCTTTCACCATGACGGCAAGGCCTCCGCAACAATTGATTACTTCATTACACCAAGAAATCAAACAGCAGAGTCAATTGGAGATATACAAAATATGGGACTACAACCTCTTAACACATCTGACCACAGCCTAATCATGAGTAAAATCAAAGTAGAGATGTTGGCAAAAACACCCAAAACCATACCCAACCAAATAACATTCAAAAAGCCAAAATGGGATAAATGTGACAAGCAAGTATACAACCAAACAATTGAAGAGCTGCTTGAAACGAACAAGGCACCTGTACATTGTAAATTTGACATTGCACTAGATGTAATGCACCTGACAAATGTTCTACATGAAGCAGGAACTGCATCCATTCCAAAATACAATGCTCAAAAACAGAATGTCACAAGAACAAAAGGTGGTGGGGCATGGAACTACGAAATAGAGGAAGCTTCAAAGGCGGCAAAAATTGCATACCACAAGTGGAAAACAACTGGTTCACAAAGAAACCCCAACAACCAACTATATCAAGATATGAAAAGTAAGAAAAAGAAATTTAGACAACTCCAGCGACAAGCACAATCCAGAATAAGAGAAACCAAATACAATAACATTATGGAATCTCAAGAATTCAACAAAAAACTTTTTTACAAACTCATCAAAGAACAAAGAACAACAAGACATGGAGAAAAAGACGTAATCGTTGTAGATGACGAAATACTGGATGATGATGACAAAATTCTAAATGGCCTGAAAAAAACACTTTGAAACTTTGGCAACACCCATGGACAACGATGAATATGTCAAAGATGTACAACTTTTGATAAATATTGATTGCCTACTCATTGAGGAACTTATCAAAGGCCAACAATCCAAACAACTTATCCTAAAAGTAAATGATAATGTGATCAGAAAAGCCGTACAGAAACTGTCCAACGGAAAAGCTCCAGACCACCTTGGCTTAACTGCAGAACATCTAAAGTATGGGGGTGAAACCGCGATCACATATATAACATCTATCATCTTGAACATCATCACATACTGCTATATCCCAGAAAATCTACAGACAGGCTTGTTAACTTCAGTATTAAAGAAGGACAAAGACTCTAAACTGCCTGGTAACTACAGAGGTATTGCAGTTACTCCAGTACTGAGTAAGATACTTGAAACTGTTCTCCAAGATGACACAAATGATGAACTCAAAGCCACACAAAGTAGATTACAGCGGGGGTTTACAGAAGAGACTTCGCCTGTTAATGCTGGGCTGGTAGTAACAGAAGGTATTAATGAAGCCTGTGACCAAAACATCTCTGCTGGAGTGGTAACCCTTGACGCAGAAAAGGCATTCGATAAACTCGACCACCAAATACTCCTCAGAAAAGTATTCCACTCTGGAATTAAGGATACAAGATGGTTACTCATTAAGCTGCTACAAACAGAAGCTAATACCAAGGTCAAATGGAAAGGCAACCTGAGCAAAATATTCCAGTCCAGACAAGGCATTAGACAGGGAGAAAAACTTTCACCATCCCTGTATAAAAGATACAACAATCAACTTCTTCAAACCTTACAACTACATGATGCTGGGGCAAAAATTGGAACAACATTTATTGTACAGTAGCTGATGACATTGCTCTGATTGGTTTCAACCCTATAGATCTACAGTGTGCACTGAATATAGTGAACGACTCAACCAAAATAGACAAAGTCACAATAAACTCCTCCAAAAGCGACGCATTGATCTTTAACACCAAAAGAGGAAGGGAGCCACAGGAATGGAAAATTGGAAACGAAACAATAGCAGAAGTCCAGGAAACAACTCATATTGGGATAGTGAGAAATGCCAACAAGAAAAATGATATCGAAAGCAGAATAGAGAAAGGACGACGTACAATGTATGCCTTACTAGGAGCTGGCTTACACGGGAAAAATGGTATCAATCCTGTAGTAACGAATAAAATATTTACAACATTTAGCAGGCCCAGAATAACATATGGACTTGAAGTAGTAAAATTACAGCAGAAAGAACTCAACGCTTTGGAAATCTACGAGCGGAAACTACTGAAACAGATCCAAGGGCTCCCTGACAGATGCGCTAACGTTGCAGTGTATGCTTTACTAGGGACAACTCCAATTACAGTCCATATAGAGCGAAACTCCTTGACCACCTTTTTCAACATTGCTTCACATCCAGAGTTTATAGAACATGAGATTGCCAGACGTCAGTTAGCAATGAAGGATGAAACAAGTAACAGCTGGTTTACACATAAAAGGATCATCCTACAGAAATATAGCCTTCCAACAGCATTCGAAATTATGAACAATCCACCAAGTAAAACCCTATGGAAGAAGCAAATCGATTCAGCTATCAACAAATACTGGGAAGAGTCCTGGAGAGATGAGATTGAACAAAAAATCATTAAAATATCTGAACCTACAAGAACTGGCTACCAAACATCCACACAATATCTGGAAAACAACTCAGAACAACATCAGGGACATCTCAAAAGCCACAATCAAAGCTCGCCTTCTCACAGGTACCTATACTCTCAAAGCTGATGGCAAAAGATTCAATCAACATGCAGTGTCTGAAACCTGCCTTCTTTGTAAAACACACACTGAGGACAGATGCCATTTCATCCTTAAATGCACAGTACTAGAGTCACCACGTTCAAAGCATTTAGCTCTACTAAAGCAGCTTTTGGCTAGGAAAATCAGCACTGACACAGCAGAAGAAATATTTAACGACGAAGAGCTTCTCATGCACTGTATTCTGGACTGCTCAAGAAATACAAATTGACATTATCAGAGACATTGAAGAAATCAGCAGAAATTTAATTTATGAATTGCACAATCTTAGGGCAGTGAACCTTAATAAATTATAATAACAATCTGTGAACTTTATATCGTGTGAGACAATAGTTTAGACAAAGGAACTTTTAGTGATATATTTAATTTTTTTTTTTTTTTTCCGAACACCACCACCAATCTTTTTAATTGGTAACCTTATACCTGTTTACGACAGGGTGCTCCGAAGTCAACGGAGGAATTTACCAGCACAACAACAATAACAACAACAAATGTTTTGACTAGTTTGTGATATCAAGAACTCGGCTGTAATTATTTTTCAGAAATACAGAGATTTCTTTCGTTGAAATCAAATACGTTGTTACATACACGAACGAATCGAACAAGTTGAGATATATAAACACCATAAGATGGCGACAAGGGAACGTCACCATCTAAAAATGGATAATTAACAATAGGAAATGAAAAATCATCTCTTTTATCATAAATTTTGGTATTAAGATTCCCGTTAAATATAAATGCTTGTTTTGGCCCCTAATTCCTAAACGGTTTGGACCATCACCCCCAAAAACAATCCCAACCTTCCTTTTGTGGTATTGGACCTTTTGATTAAATTTCATAGAGACTTATACACTTAAACTAAAGTTATTGTCCGGAATCCAAATGTATGTATTTATTTTCAATTGAAAATTTCACGCAGTTGTGCAATACACTGTGCTGTTGTGCAATACTAAGTAAATCTGTTTTCAGACTATATACAAAGAATTAGTAAAATAAATTGTGACCCTATTTTTTTTCTTTGGAAAATTGACAATTTCTTAAATCTTGAGGAAAAAAAATTGACCCCCTCAACTTTTTTTTTTTTATTTTTAACCCCCCCCCCCCCTTCCCTCTAAAAAAAGATATTTGAAGAGAATTTTCATTTGAGGAAAGAAAATATCCCCAAAATGAATCCCAACCCTTCTACTTGTGGTATTGAACCTTGTGGTACAATTTTAGAGCAATCAAAATACTTATACACAAGTTATTGTCCTGAAACTAGAAAAATGCTTGTTTTGGCCCCTAATTCCTAAACGGTTGGGACCATCACCCCCAAAAACAATCTCAACCTTCCTTTTGGATAAATTTCATAGAGATCCATACACTTAAACTAAAGTTATTGTCCGGAAACCAAATGTCTTCAGACGACGCTGAAGCTGACGCCGCCGACGCCGATGTGATACCAATAGTATAACATGTATAAAAATGAAAAAAAAATTGTTAAATTTGTCGCCAGACAGTTTCGACGTCAAAGAACAATTGATAGAGCTCAACATTTTTACCCAGTTAGATTCTCTCCATTTATAACGGTTTTCAAAATAATAGACCAAACTTGCAGTTTACTCCCATGTTCTATTTTTAGTCATGTCAGCCATCTTGGTTTTGCACTACAGAGTGGAGTGCGGGGGCGTCACTTTGTCTAGTTTAAACAAGATACCCCAATGATGATTGTGGACAAGTTTGGTTAAATTTGGTCCAGTAGCTCCCTTAGTTGTTTATGTCCTTGTCCCTTTGTTGTAGATACTTGTCTCATTGGCAATCATACTGCATGTCCATATTTCTATTCATGTACAAATAATTTAATTTTGGATGTAACGCATCTACTGATTGGCTGACGTTGTTTTGTTTATCAGCTCATAGACATAATTTTGTCATGTGACCGTGACGTCATCAACGTTTTTTCTTGGTTTACTACGGTTTAAAAAGGAATTAAATTATAAGAAATAACTGTAATATTTTTTCTGTCTATTCAAAATAACATAAAAAATGTGGTGCACACTTTAAAATAACCCGCTATGCGGGTTATTCAGTGTGCACCACATTTTTGATGTTATTTCTTCATAGACAGAAAAAACATTACAATCATTCCTTAAACGATTTATTAGTATAGTGGTGAAAAAAAGATGAATGATGGGATGCTGACAGACAGACAAACACTATATTTATGGTAATTCTTTTCAACTTTTATTATAGCAAAGAACAATTGCTCCTTAAAGTGGTAAATGTCAAATTTATCATCAATCACAACAAGTACCGTATGCATATATATTAGATACATGCACATCATAATGAACATGACTGTTTTGTGTACTATATTTCAAGTTGATGTGACCAACTACACAGCAAACTAAAGGAGAATGGGGGATATCCCCCATGAGAGATGTTGACCTGAATTTGAAAATCTTTATTATATAAACTGAACCCCTAAAAACAGGCATTCAAATGAGTTGAAAGGTATTTTAGCACATACATACTCATCCAAACAATATACAAGTTGATTAAAAACACTTATGACAATATTAGCTCCTCTTCGCTTAAAATCCACCATGGAGAATTTGAAAAGTTGGCAGGTATGCATAATTTTTGGTCATGGGGAGTCCAACAATGAGAAGAAGTTTTATTGCTAAATAATTCATCATTTCAGTCTCCATGACATCAAATTTAGATTATTTTTTAAATCTTTGCTATAGAACAATGACACGTGTGCTCAGTTGATGCAATACTTTACAACTTGATGCATCTTTGATCTCACCATTTTTGAAAATGATGAGTCTAGGACTCATGGACTCAGCTGAGAACCCTGAAACTACCTTAATAAATTGCTTCGCCGAGCACAGCTGGATACGACCGCAGAGATCCAACCCTGAACAGTTGGGGCAAAAATGGACACAATATTCACGCTTGATACAGGTCTGAATTTGGATTGTAATTAAATATTTGACACATAATAGGTTTCTGAGACAGAATAACTGTAGTCAAAGAACTTAGAATTGGTTATATGATTTTAATTTATATTCAATTTTTTGCTTTTGTGCAATACACTATGCTGTTGCAAATTGACCCCCCCCCCCCCCCCCCGAAAAAAAAAAAAATATTGAAGAAAGTTTTCTTTTTTAAATTCTGAAATCTAAATGTTGAGAAAAAATTGTCCCCCCTGCCCCCCTCACAATTTCTTTTTTACATCCCCTATTTTTCAAAAAAAAGATATGGTCATAATCTCAATTCAAATTTCCAATGGAGTTTGCAACCATAAATACCCATTTAAATATATCATAAAAGTCTTAAAATAGAAAAGGACATACATAATCATGGCTAAAATTAATATTTCTTAATCAGCATTTTTAAATATTAACTTCTAAAAATAAATTGACAGCTAATCATCTCAAGACAATACAACATTTCTTTATACATAATTTAAAAGCAGTGTAAGGGAGGTAATCTAAACATAACATTGTACTTTTTTTTAATTGTCCATTAACCAGGAAACCCTTGTTTTTCCCCCTTTTTTGCCCCTAATTCCTAAACGGTTTGAGCCATAACCCCCCAAAGCCAATCCTAACCATCCCTTTGTGGTATGGAAACTTGTGGTATAATTTCAGAGAGATCCATACACCGTTTCACAAGTTATTGTCTGGAAACTAGAAAAATGCTTATTTGGGCCCTTTTTTGGCCCCTAATTCTTGAACTGTTAGGACTATAATCCCCAAAATCAATCCCAACCTTCCTTATGTGGTTATAAACCTTGTGTTTAAATTTCATAGATTTCTATTTACATTTACTAAAGTTATTGTCCGGAAACCAAATGTCTTCGGACAACGCTGACGAGATAACAATATACGATTGCAAAATTTTTTGTGGTCGTACAAAATGTCATATTATTATGAACCTACATACTGAGTTTCAAGTTGATGTGACCACAACTTAATAGTAAAGTAACTTAAACCAAGACTTGAACTAGATACAGGACAAACGGACAGACAAACAGGAAAAAATAATGCCCCCTCTTATCAGAGGACAAAAACACTTTATTCATATTAAAACTAAAACAATGTCAATTTTGACCTTTTTATTCATTATTTTATTATAAGATTCCTCTCTTAACATTTTAAATCTGTGAAGATAGTAATTAAACCGTACAAGCTGGATTGTATCAGTTTTATAAAAAGAGTTAATTTTATGATGCTGATAGAAATTACATCAGATTTACTACTACATGTACATTGTACAAGTATTGTCAAGTGTTATCATACTTCATTAAGTACATGGGAATTTCTATTCAGAAATGACTAACTATCAAGTCAGTCTAGATTATTTTGTCTATTTTTTTCAAGTTCAAGAAAGATAACTCTGTCAACTTTCGTCTTCTTCCTTCTGTTTTATGGCAAGATATTCAGAATATTTAATCTTTCTTGGAATAATATCTGAAAAAATAAATAATGAATACAAGGCATTTTGTAACACATTTTAACTTCAATTATTTAATACCTGGATTTATAGACCTTTTTCTCGTTTGCAACTATATTTAATAAAATGCTCCGCTGGGGCGCAGCTTGATACGACCACAGAGGTCGAACCCTGAACAGTTGGGGCAAGTATGGACACAACATTCAAGCTTGATACAGCACTGAATTTGGATTGTAATTAAATATTTGACACAGCATAGGTTTCTGACACAGAATAAATGTGGTCTAAGAACTTAAAATTTTTTAATTTATCTATTCAAAGCATATCATTATTATTTGCTTTTATATATAAATCAGAAATGACCAATTTAAAATGGAAAATTTTAAAGAAAAAAAGGAAAAAAAAATCCCCCCCCAAAAAATTTTTTGAACCCCCTTATGATTCATCACCCCCAAACTCAATCCCAGCCTTCCCTTTGTGGTATGGTACCTTGCAGTACACATACATGTGATGGACTGTGAAACTAAGATCAGGAGTTTTGGAGATTAGGACTCAGATCAGGATGTTTTTAATCGACATAAATTCTGTCGTAAATGTAACCGTGTGCTGTAGAAATTGTCTGTTAAAGTGTGTTTTCTTCAACTTTCCATCCGAATGTATTATGTTTATAGTACCTTTGTACTTATAAATTTTCTCTATCTTTTTAAACTTTCAACTTGTTCAATCTAACATTCTTCTTTTTCAGTATGTTCTTTTAATTTTTTAGGTCATATCTTTTTTATCATTATTCATTGCAATCAGAACATTTGCTTATCTATCTGCAAGTAGATCTTTTATTTTTATCTTTATGCAAGTAGATTTTTAATGCATGATAAGTAACACATTCAAACTGTAATCATGGGTCATAGTTGTTATATAAATTTCAATTTAAGCCTTGAAAGGAAGTATAGAACCCTCAAATAATTTTCAAATTATTATTTTTTTATTTGTCCAAAAACATTTAAAATCATTTAATTACCATCCTTTTATGATTATTTGTTCAATTTTTATTTCATTTATATTCTTTTAAAAATTTACATTATTTAAAGGAAAGTAACTTAAAACAGGATAAATCAAGGGAAGTAACCCAACATTCATTTTAAATAAACAAAGTTTTATTACACAACGGCAGTTAGCCTGAGGTAAAAATCGTTTATTACCAGTATGTTTGACACCCAAGGTGACTAGTGGGGCCATATAATTATGCATGTTAATTGATTTACAGGTAAAATATAACTTCAGTAATGTCAGTTACACCAGATATGTTGGGCTGAAATTTTTCATTCATGAAATATTTCATACACGGGTTTTTTTTGTCTTCAACGAGAAGTCGGGAGGAGACCCCTGAAAACGGGATTATTGTACTCCCGTCGGGAGGTTCACATGTATGAACTGTACAATTTCAGAGAGATCCATACACTTGAACACAAGTTATTGTCTGGAAACAAAAAAAATGCTTGTAAATTTTTGGCCCCAAATTCTAAACATTTAGGGCAATTACCCCCAAACTCAAACCCAGCTTTCCCTTTGTGATATGGAACCTTGCAGTACAATTTCATAAAGATCCATACACTTACACACAAGTTATTGACCTGAAACTAGAAAAATGCTTGCTTTTTTGCCCTTTTATGGCCCTTATTCCTCAAATTTCTAGGGAATTACCCCCAAAATCAATCCCAGCCTTCCCTTTGTGGTTTGGTACCTTGCAGTACAATTTCAGAGAGATCCATACACTTGAACACAAGTTATTGTCTGGAAACTAGAAAAATGCTTATTTTTGGCCCCTTATTCCTAAACGTTGTGGGCAATTACCCCCAAAATCAATTCCAGCTTTCCCTTTTTGATATGGAACCTTGTAGTACAATTTCATAAAGATCCATACACTTACACACAAGTTATTGTCATGAAACTAGAAAAATGCTTGTTTTTTTACCCTTTTTGGCCCCTAATTCCTAAAATTTGGAGGCAATTACCCCCAAAATCAATCCCAGCATTCCCTTTGTGATATGGAACCTTATGGTACAATGTCAGAGAGATCCATACACTTACACACAAGTTATTGTCATGAAACTAGAAAAATGCTTGTTTTTTCCCCTTTTTGGCCCCTAATTCCTAAAATTTGGAGGCAATTACCCCCAAAATCAATCCCAGCATTCCCTTTGTGATATGGAACCTTGTGGTACAATGTCAGAGAGATCCATACACTAACACACAAGTTATGTCTGGAAGTTACAAAAATGCTTATTTTGGGCCCCTTTTTGGCCCCTAATTCCTTAACTGTTGGTACCATAACCCCCAAAATCAATCCCCACCTTCCTTTTGTGGTATTGAACCTTATGGTAAAATTTCATAGAGATCCATTCACTTAAACTGAAGTTAGAGTGCACGACGACGACGACGCCAACGTCATACCAATATACGACTACAAAATTTTTTTGCGGTCGTATAAAAAGCATGTTTGCGTACTTTTTAGACACTTTTTTTTTGTATTGTGGACGACTTTATATTTTGACCTTAAATTATTTTCTTGTTGTTGCATTGCTGTCTTACTGATGTATACCAACATATCTTTTTTAATCTAAGTTTTGCTATATTTGAGTAAAGAACTATGTAACTATTGTCTTTGCATTTCTTTGCAATAATCTTTTAGGAATATGCTGCACCTCCAGCACACTTCAAGAACATCCGTATTAATTACACCGTATGTAAGAATCCTGGGTTTTGATTGGTTGATAGCCAGTGTATTTTTCACCAATTTACTTTTATCAAATGAATATCGTTCATTTTTAAACAGCGCTGGGGTATATGCAAAAAGGATATGCCTTTTTTACCCTCTCTGCCGTGGTATTTGCCAAAAAATACTCTATCCGACTGGACGCTTGTAATGTCACGATCATCAATGCTTTTTATGTCACGATCATCAATGCGTTTTGAACGTTAACATTCGGTGTAATTAAACAGATATAGCATGTTCTTGAGGGGTATTTGCGAAAAATACCAGTCTTGAGAATGAATTTCCCTCGCCTTACGGCTCGCAAAATTTAACATTCTCTTGACTGGTATTTTTCGCAAATACCCCTCCTTAACATGATATATCTGTTCATAGGAACGCTCCCAAGTTGCAATCAAAATGTTTACAACAGGGTAATAACTAAGAAAAGTACATGAGTCCTAACCTTTTAGTCATAAAACTTTACTCGGTACTCTGAGTACAAAATTTGTGCTAAAAAACACCAAATATAGTCTTTTTGGTTGATTTCTTAGTACGAGTACAATAATTGTACTCAAAATGTTTAGGACTAAATTAAATTGAAAAATAAATTGTAACCTCGCTAAATCAGAAATTGCCCCATTGTTTTGTCCAGAAGACTTAAATGATAAGCAGGGTTCTCACTAAGTAGTTTTGAAGGCGAGTCCAGGAACTCATGAATTTTGGCTGTGACCAGTCCAACAGTGAGAAGATGAAACTTTGTTGCTATATAAATCATTATGCCAGATTCCATGACAATAAAGAGCAAGGAAATGACATCAAATTTAGATTATTTTTAAGGTTTTGATATAAAAATGATATATATCTGCTCAGTGGATGCAACATTTTACAATCTTGATGCATCTTAGGACTCACCAGTTGTAGTCAGGACAGATTTTCATGAGTCCAGGACTCATGGAATCACCATAGTGAGAACCCTGGATAAGTTATGGTGTTGAATATATGTTTATTTTGATATTGAAATTTTTTAGAACTATGGAAATTAACGAGTATTTGGACACATTGTACTTAGTTAATGTACTTATTACCTTGTTTTCTTATACAAATTTACAAAAACTAAAAGAAATAAGGACATTGCTTCATGTACATGATATATACCATCTCTTTATTCTTATTCATATTCATTGATATTGAAGGGCTACAATCTGACTGAAATTCATGAAATACAGAACCTGTGTCCATGCTTCCTATACAAAGATCTGATAACAATCTCTTCTACTTTCTGCTTTTAAGAAATTTCAGTATCCTTTATTTTTGTTGTAAGCTTAGGAGCTCTGACAAATTGGAGGCAAAAATTTCATTTTCTGATGTAATACTTACCAGAACAGAGAGTAATTGAATCTAGTTCTCCACACTTGCTCCTCATTTCTGTTCAGTTGTTTGTGTGTCATGCGACATATAAACGACTGAAAGAAAACGAGGAGCAAGTGCAGAGAGCTAATTTTAATAAGATTGAGAATGGACTGTTGTCAGATCATTGTAAGCCAAGTGTTGACACAGGATCTGTGTTTTAATCAGATTGGAAGCATTACAACAGTCAAGGGTGTAACTTAAATAAGTTATTAGAGAAAAATAACATACATGTACATTTGTTATTGTGGGCTAAAAAATCAAAAATCTGTGATAACATATGTATGTTACATGTTTCAAAGGGGCAATATACATCCTTTATTTTGTTAAATTGTATACAAGTTCTTTTGATATTATAATTGTCTTTATGTATACTAAACTTTAGAAAGATATAACAGTCCATAGTTTGCCAATCATGCATAGTACACCCATGTTATTACACGTTACAGAAAATATATGCCTGTAATAACTAAAGGGTGTTATTACAGCTTTTCTACATCTCTTCAAAGCCTTTTCTCAGACACATATCACAATGTATTTTAATTTATTGTAATAAATAATGATCAGAGCATGTAATGAGGTTCTGCAAACTTCCAAGTCATTCCCAAGTGTCTCATATAATAAGTTACATGCCTGTAATAACTAAGCCTTGTTATTACAGCTAAATTTATCACTTACATGACTTAAAAGCCTTGTCTCATTGATTTACCATGGTTGATCAAAAATGTATTAATTGAATGGGAAAATTAGTTTTCAAGGCTTTGTATTAAGTTACTGCGTAAGTTTCAAGAATTCCCACAAGTGTCCACTGAAAATGAAAATTTTTATGATACATTTAACTGATAACAAACATATGTTACTACAGATCAACAAAAAAAGAGTAGACAACTCATGAAAGTATCTGTAATAACACATGTATGTTATTTTTCTCTAATAACTTATTCAAGTTACACCCTTGACTGTACAAGGGTGTGGATGGGGGTTTACAGAATAGAGAATAATGGGCAAAAACAATAAAGAAAAATGGACCAAAAATAAAAAGAATAGAGAATAATGATGAGCTAAAATATAAAATCAAAGCATCGTCGATGTTGTGATCCAGCCATATTCATAGCTAGTCTGATATTCTTTTGACCATACTTTTTTCAATATTTTTTTCTCTTTTCACTTCCAATCTTGCTGTTAAATTTCTATGTTAATGCCTACAGGTAGGGATTTTCGCAATATTGATGCAAATAATGATATATATATTGATATTTCAATTTTAGACTCTGTCAGATTTTTTTTATAAATATTTGCAATTTAATGGTACTGACATGAATAGAAAGGGAAATCGTCAAACAAGTAATATATTTTTTTTATATGCCATTAATAATAACTGGCTTAATAATTTCCAGAAAGAGGCCTTGGAAATGCACTTTCTCAACAACAAAAATGAAAAAAAAAAATAACTAATTTTTATCTAAATTGGTGTTCATTCTTCATTAAGAAAAAATACATTTCCTGTATTCAAATTTAAATGTACAAATACCTAATGCTGAGATATTTCCAATTACTGTTAAATAGCAATATAATGGGATATAAATGTAGAACAAACAAATAATTTTTATTGCAGAAAATGCTCAGGTAAGAGTTATGCATGTGTGTAAGATGTGCGCATGTGTGAAAAAAGAATGTCGTGTTTTTTTTCTCTCCTTCAAAAAATAATTTACTAAAGGAATATGAAGTGTTTTCAAATGGACTTATAGTGATAAAATATGACATTTTACAAAAGGAACATTAGTTATTCTTTATGAATTCAAAAAAAGGAGAAAAGAAGGTTAGAAAAAGGAAAAAATCAAGTACACAAAATGTGAGTGGTGAGAATCCAAACAAAAAGACAGTGATTAATACTCAAAAGTCCTCGTCAAACGTAAACAAAACTAAGAGAAATGTAAACAAAAACAAAACAAATGAATACTCGACCAATAATGTAAATATGGCAACATTTAATGTTCCCGTCTACGATACCCCAGTTACACAAAATAGACAGCAATTTCAACCTTACTCATTGACGCAGCCAGTCCAGAATCCAAATTTTACTCAACAATCTCCAAGTTCCCCGGCCGTTGGTTTTTACACCAGTACTCCACAGAATATAAACTCTGTTATGCAGCCAATGGTGAATCCTTATTTAGACACAAATTGTAAACTAGACGATCTTACCCAAAAAGTTAATATGATATGTGACAAATTGTCAACACTTGATGAACTTTCAAAAAAGATTTCTACATTTGACAGAACCGTCCAAAATTTAGTAAAAACTGTAGAAAAAGTGTCCAAAAGAGTTGATGATGTTGAGCAGGGTATGAATTTCATAAACGAAAAATTTGAAGATGCGAAAAAGGATGTGTCAGATGTCAAAGGTGCATGTGCGGTAATTCGAGAAGATACTGATTCTGCGAACGAAGCTATATTTCGCTTACAAAAAGATCTCGATGAATTGTATACAAGACACATTGACTTACAGACGAGATCAATGCGAGAAAATTTAATTTTTACCGGAATACCGATGCAAGATAAATTTGAAGAGTCAGAGTCGACTGAAAAAGTTCTAGAGAAATTTATGACTGAACAATTGAAATTATGTCGAATAGCTGAATACGACCGTGCCCACCGTTTTGGTAAAGAATATGTCGAACGATTCCCCGATGGATCAGTGAAATTCATGACAAAGCCAATAGTTTGCAGATTCCGAAATTTTAAAGAAAGGGAATTTGTGAGAAAAGCTGCAAGTGAATTGAGGGGAACTCACTTCGGTATCAGTGAACAATTTCCTAAAGAAGTTAACGATAAACGCAAAGAACTTTGGCCACACTTTCAAGAAGCCCGTAGACAACGGAAAAAGGCTTTTTTCAAACGAGACCGCCTATTCATCGAAGGAGTTGAATGTTGCCCATCCAAGAAGGATGACGAGAAGAGAGATGATGATGTACCTCGACGACAGTACAACGAGCAAGGTGCACGACCAAAAAAGTTCACACAAAAAGACAACGACCCCGGACGACGACAAAGGCGCAATACACCGCATTAGGATAACCGTGGAGGAATAGAACACGAAACCGTTAAATCAGACGAGTTATTTGACACTTGTGACTTTCATTCAAATTGTAATAGTTTTTCTGTAGATATAGATAAACCCTCTAGCAATTGTTTTAAACTATTATCCTTAAATGTTTGTGGTATAAAAAATCGATTACTATATCCTGAATTTAAATCACTGTTGAACACTTATGATATTGTCTGTTTTACAGAAACTAAATTAGATGATTGTGATGTTATAAACTGTGACGAATTTATTTTTAGTTTTAAAAATAGACATAAAATTACAAGCCATAGGTCTGGCGGTATTGCTCTAGGCTACCGGAAGTGTTTGGATAAATGTATTAAGCCTTTTGATACCGAATGCAAATTTGTGTATTGGTTTTCTGTTGACAAAAAAGTTTTTGATCTTGATGAAAATGTTGTTTTTGGCATTGTTTACATACCCCCTGTTAATACAAATTACACATCAGAAGAAGCTTTTAACGAGATTGATGTCGAATTCCAAAGATTTTCCAAAAACAGTAAATATATTGTACTACTTGGTGACTTTAATAGTCGCACAGCTAATTTGCCCGATTTTTATGTTGAAAGTTCTGCCGATGAGTTTATTGTCCAACATTTTACTGATCAATTTGATTATACTGATGTACATATACTAGATAATTTGAATATACCTAGAGTAAGAAATACTCCAGATGATGTAGTTAACGGCTTTGGTAGAAAATTATTAGACTTTTGTAAATCTAACAAAGTGTTTATACTAAATGGAAGAGTAGGTCAAGATGTTAATGCAAAACCTACAAGTAGAAACAATAGTGTTATTGATTATATTATATGTACCTCACATTTTCTACAATTTGTAAGCAATTTTGAAATTGGTGAGTTTTCTAAACTTTTTTCTGATGTGCACTCACCTTTATCATTGCAGATAGATTGTAAATCCTTGATTAAAAATAATGTAATTGAAAATAATTTTGTACAGCAAAATATGATTGGAAAATGGAATAGTGAAAAAATAAATGAATACAGAAATAATATTGATACAGATAAAGTTGATTATGTTATAAGCAAGCTGAATACTTATAATGATAAAGAAAATATCTCAAAAAATGACATGAATAATTTGGTACATGAAGTTTCTGATATCTTGATTGATTCTGCAAAACTTACTTTTGGTACAAATATGTATACTAAAACTATGTTGCGTAATTCTAAGAAACAAAACAACAAACAATGGTATGATAAAGACTGTAACAAAGCAAAGAAAGAATTAAGAAAATCACAAAGACTTTATAAACACTATGGGTCAAATGTTTTTAAAGAAAGATTGCGACAGAGTGAGATATATTATAAGAAAGTGATGGATGAAAATATTAAGAAATTTAATGCAGATATGAGTGACAATATGAAAAAAATGAAAAATAAAAATCCAAAAGAATTTTGGAAATTGTTTAATAAGGGACATCAAAGAGAAAAAAGCAATATATCTATTGGAACATTATTTGATTTTTTTAAAGATTTGAATAAGAACAAGTTTGAAGATGAATACATAATTGAAAATGATGTGAGTTCATCTTATGACGATGACACACTTAATTGTGTTATTACACGAGAAGAAATTTTAAAAGCTGTTAAAAAGGCGAAGAATAATAAATCGCCTGGGGCAGATCAAATCATTAATGAATACATTGCTTCATCTCTAGACAGTATGATTGATATATACATAAAATTGTTTAATCTTATTTTTGATACGGGTATATTGCCGGAAGCCTGGCTTATTGGTAATGTGATACCAATATTTAAGAACAAGGGGTGCAAATTAGATCCAAAAAATTATAGACCGATAACTTTATTGTCGTGCTTAGGGAAAATATTTACATCTATTCTTAATGACAGGTTGGGTTTATTCGTTGATGAATTGAATATATTAAATGAAAATCAAGCTGGCTTCCGACATGGTTACTCTACTACGGATCATATTTTTTCTTTATATGCACTTTTTGAACTTCTCATTGTTAAAAAGAAAAAGCTTTTTTGTGCTTTTGTAGATTTTGAAAAGGCCTTTGATTTTGTACACCGTAATTCTTTATTATATAAACTCCTTTTGAATAACGTAAAAGGAAAGTTTCTTAGAGTTGTTAAAAATATGTATGATGATGTTAAATCACGTATTGTACATAATAATAATTTATCTGACATGTTTGCTAGTGAAATTGGTGTTCGACAAGGGGAAAATCTTTCTCCTTTGTTATTCTCTCTAAATTTGAACGATTTGCAGCAGTATTTAGAAAATGTTAACATTAGTGGTGTACAATCTTTAACATTGGATATAGAAAATGAACTAAATATATACCTTAAACTGTTTGTATTATTATATGCCGATGATACTATTTTACTTGCTGAATCAAGTTCAGATTTACAGTTACTTTTAAATAATTTTTCACAGTATTGTAATAATTGGAAATTAAGAATCAATGTTAGCAAAACCAAAGTTATGGTTTTTACAAGAGGAAGAATATCAAATAATTTGAAGTTTTATATTGAAAAAGAAGAAATAGAGATAGTTAAACATTATAAATACCTTGGTGTTATTTTCTCTAGAAATGCATCTTTTTTCGAAACTAGGAAATATTTACGAGACCAAGCAACTAAAGCTATGTACAGTGTTATCAAGAAGAGCAGATTAAACCACTTATCGATTGAATGTCAACTAAATATGTTTGATAAAGCTGTTGTACCCATTCTTCTATACGGGGCTGAAATTTGGGGATTCGAAAATTTTGATATACTTGAGCGAGTGCATTTGAAATTCTGTAAGCACATTTTAAAACTTAAAAACTCGACTCCAAGTTTTATGATTTATGGAGAACTTGGGAGATACCCTATTTCTTTATATGCTAAACTACGAATGATCAACTTTTGGTGTCGCCTTCTTGATAATACAAATGAAGATAAATTATCCTGTATACTTTATAAACTATTATACATTAATTGTAACAATTATGGTATTGGAAATAAATGGATGTTATTTATTAAGAAAATATTTGATGAATGTGGCATGTCAAATGTATGGCATTGCCAAGATTATTTTAACAAAAAATGGATAAAATTAAGTATTGAGCAAAAGCTAAAAGACCAATTTCGACAAGACTGGTTTGCAGATTTACATCAATCCTCGAAAAGTTTATGTTATAGAATTTACAAGACCGAATTTAAATTTGAAAAGTATTTATCGATTTTGCCTTTTAATTTTTTATATACTTTGTGTAAATTTAGATGCGGAAATCATCGTTTGCCAGTGGAGACGGGAAGGTGGCAAACTATTCCGAGATCGGAAAGGTCTTGTCACCTCTGCAGCTCTACAGATATTGGCGATGAATTTCATTACATAATGTCATGCAATTTTTTCAACATAGAAAGAGAAAAATATTTACCACATTATTGTAACAAAAATGCTAACATTATTAAATTTAATCATATATTCTCATCTGAAAATGCTGTTGAACTAGAAAAATTGTGTAGATTTATACGATACATATCAGTGAAAGTCTGTCCTCCTGGTTAGAGGAACTGTAATATTATTATATTGTTATTTATTTTCACACATGCGAAACAAAATATGTATTATATATGGACTCTTATTTTCTCTGTAGCTATGTACTAGTTTATGAGAATAAAATCATTCATTCATGCAATTTGGTTATTGTTTCAACCAAATTTCTGATAATTGTAACTAATTAATTAGATCTTGATTATTGACTTATGTCAGATGATAATGATCGACACTCATTTTACAACTGAAATAAAATTTGCTTGCATTTTTTATACATATTTTTACATTTTTTGTCTTTTCTTTGAAAAAAAACACGTCTGATTAATCATTCAGCTAGCTAGCAAAATTAACAGAATATTTTAATGTAGCGTAGATCAAAATAAATAATACATTTGTAGGTTTACTATTGAGGTCAAGAATGTGTGTATTCATTGGTGTGTAATAAATTGTGCCTATTTAATTATGTAACAGTTCATGAGATATTAAATGTGGTGAATTAAGACTGGGATTGTTTCCAATTAATACTTACACCTTTGAGTGTAATTATTTGAAAATCATGACAGTTTATAATCATACTGACTCTTACTTGCCTATGGAAAGAATTGGAGTAATACCATTTCAAAAAAGTGTGGGAATCAACTTAGATATATTAACACACATGTTGACCTAAATTTCATAGAACAAAAACTTACACAAGCATAAGATAATAATATAATACTTTCAAAATTGTTATCAAGTGATTCAATTGATGTAAAAAATACTTTTTCAAAATAATTCATAAATAGTACCGGTAAATCATTACAAATTTTGATTAACAAAGGGACTATATGCAAGTGTACAATGTATATCTAAAATAAAAGGGTTGTTTGACCAATCTTTTCTTAATTTAAGGGCAAATAACATGTCAAAAGTTGGCAGTTGATGATTAAAATGGTAAAGAAAGTTTCTGCAAGTCATAAAAACATGTAATTAGTTTCATGACGTGTCTCCAACTTAGTATTCTGCACCAATCTCCAAAAACAGAGTGATCGCATAGATCCAGCATGGCTGAATCAAAAATAGAGGATAATGGGCAAAAAGTATAAAGAATAGAGAAAAACAGCCTAAAAAATTAAAGAATACAAAAATGAAGGTCCACTGTCCAGACCCTCAATTCTGTATTTGGTATACAAACCTTGTAAAAACTGGAGTACATCTTCTGAATTGACCACTTCAGCCAGGTCTTTATAGTCTACACTGTTTTTACTTTCATTTGTTTCTAATGAGATCATAGCTAAGTTCTGTATAAATAATTCCTGAAAAATCAATACATTTAATGAAGATTTACAGGTTATCTTAGAAATATTACTTAAATACAAAATGACAAACTATAACATGTATAAAATTAAGAATGTAACCACACAAGTTTTTTGGAAAAGGCTGAACTTCTAAGAGTTAACATGGTTAATGCAGAAATCAAAATTTCTTTTGAAAAAGGTCAAAGGGCCACTTAGGGGAATAATTTTGTAAAGCCCAAATTGAGCTAACATCATGAACATAGTCAAGTATTTTTATTTATAACTACAGTTGAGCTTAAATACATTACATCATGTACATGAAGCTTGAATAAGCTTGATTGAGTTTTACAAATTTGAAATTATCTCCCTTTGACATTTTTCAAAAGAAATTTTAGTTTTTGCATTGACTGCTATATAACATGACTGGCTAAGGATTGATACATAGCAAATATAATTTCATTTGATAAATCTGACAAAAAATTTAAATAAAACAATTTTTATACCTAAATATATCAATTCAAATTGAAAATGGTTAAATTTGGGAATGTAATTATTATATATTATTATAAACATGATAAATTATGCTTTAACTTTTTGATTTTAACTTTTTCTGTTCCTTGGGTAGAGTCCAAGACTACAAAATGAACAAGACAAATTCTATTTATGTTACTTTTTGGATAAGAGGTAATCAGGTATCTTATTTACTGGCTGGGGGAACAAATGGGAATTTATGAAAATTTGTCAAAAATAATAATACTTTATAAATACATCAGTCACCTGAAAATAAACATACATAAATTAGTTATTTGGCTAGAAACAAGTGCCTGTGGTTGAAGCCCATTCATAATCTTCAGGCTTTCTCTTGGAAGACGTGACACCAAAGTGAAACGGACTCATTTTGTTAGAAAATGTCTAAATGATTATATGATTTGTCATGTGACTTCTCGCAACTATTTATAACCTTGTGTTTCAAAGAAATACAAAGTTAAAAATAACTTTTATCACTCGTCGGCAAGGTCAGGGATGAAGCATTTTTGTCTCGCCTTGACGGAGTCAAAAAGCGAGACATATGTATGCTGTTTCCAGCATCGGCGGAGGCGTCAACAATGTATTAGTTTGTGATTAGGTCTAGTTCATGGTGAACCACTAGTAGTAGGTCGATGATATTTGGTATGCAGTTGTATTAACATTGGCACATCTCATTACCATGGAGATTATTTGGCCCCGCCCCCTCAGTCAAGGTCTATTGACTTTGAAACTTTGCTTAGTTTACATGTATTAGTTTGTGATTAGGTCAGTTTATGGGGAACCACTAGTGGTAGGTCAATGATATTTGGTATGCAGGTGTATAAGCATTGGCATATCTCATTTCCATGGAGATTATTTGGCCCTACCCCCTCATTCATGGTCTATTGACTTTGAAACTTTTGCTTAGTTTTCATGTATTAGTTTGTGATTAGGTCAGTTTAAGGGTAACTGTTAGTGGTAGGTTAATGACAGGGTAGGAAACTCACTGGAAATGTCTACCAGACCACAGGGCTGGCTGCATAAAAAAATTACCTGTCCTGATCAAAATTTACCAGCCCTGAAAATTAATGCAATAAAAATCCAACCCATTTTCCTTCAAGATTCTAAATTATGATTTTGTGTTTTGAGATGTTTTAATGACTAGAAGTGTTATTAGATAAACTTGAGGATTTTTTATGATGAAAATGACTTATGACTGCTTTTGTAAATACACACTCAACAAGACTTACAAGTGCACATTTAAGCAGACACTGCTAAGCCTAATGACCATTTGTTCAGAAGCAAGGTGTGATTTCATTTTTAGAATTTGGGGTGGGCACTGGGAGTGTTAGTTTGTCTTCAGTGTAATTCAGCATGCCTTTGTTTGTACCTCTGTTCCACAAAATTACTTTTAAGCAAATAAAAATAAAATTTTGGTTTCATTTATAATTTTATTGCTCCTCATTTTCACAATATTTGAAACTCAACCACTCGAACTCCGTTTTCCAACCAGGAGCAATTGTCCGCTTCCTCTTAGACTGATTGTACAATTTATTTTTTCTGTTGAGTCAACAGCAATTCACTTTTTCGGCGACGAAAGCCCAAGTACTGTCGTAAAGACATGAGTTTACCAAAACAAATTTGTACTTTCGATTTCCTCTAATATATATTTTTTATTTAATAAACGTGATCGCGATTGGACGATTCGATACCAACTAGCCAATGAGTGCGGATCTTACAAACAACAGGTATCACCAATTTCCCTGCAGAAATCGCGTGGAAACACATGGTAGTAAAAGGTTAATTGGCAGTCATGAGTCTTACGTGCTGTTATGAATGGGGTAATACTGAGAACTCATTCCAAAAATAGAAAAAGGTAATCCCAACCACCTGCAAAAAATAGACCGTCCACCGGACTGTTGAAATTAAATTTTTGACCGCCCGATTGTAAAATAGGCTGTCTCGGGCGGGCTATAATTTCCAACTCTGTCAATGATAATTGGTATGCAGTTGTATAAGCATTAGCACATCTCATTTCCATGGAGAATATTTGGTCCTTACCCCTCAGTCATGGTCTATTGACTTTGAAACTTTTGCTTAGTTTACATGTATTGGCCATGGTTTGTGATTAGGTCAGTTCAAGATGAACCACTAATGTTAAATCAATGATATTCGGTATGCAAATGTATTGGCATTTGCAAGATTCATTTCCATGGAGATTATATAACCCCACCCCCTAATTATGGTTCATTGACTTTGAAACTTTTTCATAGTTTACAAGTTAATCATGTTAATGTTTGTGTTTAGGTTTGTTTAAAGGGAACAACTTATGAAAAGTCAATGGTATTTGGTTTGCAGTTGTATTAGCATTGGCACATCTCATTTCCATGGAGATTGTTTAGCCCTGTACCTTCAGTCATGGTTCATTGACTTTGAATATTTGCATAACTTACATGTTAAAGTATTAATTGCTATTTTTTAATTTCAACATTTGCATTATCAAAATAACAAATAGGCGAGACATATCTCCGTGTTAATAGTTTATTTTATCTCAATTTCAATAATAATATGGCTTAAAAATGACGATACAGATGGTTAAAAAGGTCAGCAAAGATCATTTTTATTTCCTTTAAAATCGAAGGTCCTTCGGTGTGTGTGTAACCAAAACGAAAGTCCGATTGCAACAGTGGAAGGTCATGGACCTCGGACCACCGCTAATTTGAACCCCTGCATTTTATTTTATTAATTTTGATTCTCAACTTTAACATCACTAACATAATGTCAAATTAAATATTGAATAATGCACATAAAATGTGAAAACATGAGAATAGGATTAAATTTTAAGTAATTTAAGGTTCATCATAACCATGATAACAAATGGACAAATATGGCCGTATTTTCACCTCAAAAACTACTCTGTGTACAGACTTACCTGTGCAGTTTGGATAGTTTTAAGGCCTGGCATCCACTAGATATATAAAAGTTAAATTTATTTTTCATATCAGAAAGATAAAATCGTTTTTGGATTTTGATAGGCATTTTTTTCCCTTCCTGCAGAAGGTGTAAAAATAAACAAACACCTAAATTGCATTTGATACTGTCCACTCAGTTTCTACCTTTACTCACCTATAGATGTGTAGATATCTATTGTCCATGCCAATCAAGGACAATCAATACAATACAAACCAGTTGTTACCTGAGAGGGAGCATCTCAAAGTTGTATCCCAACTTAGTTAATTTTTACACCTTCTGCAGGAACGAAAAAAAATGCCCATCATAATCAAAAAACGATTTTATCTTTCTGATATGCAAAATGAAATTAACTTTTATATATCTAGTGGATGCCAGGCCTTAAAACTTTCCAAACTGCACAGGTAAGTCTGTACACAGAGTAGTTTTTGAGGTGAAAATACGGCCATATTTCGTGATTTGTCCATTTGTTATGATGAACCTTAACCGATTTTATTGTTTTATTGTGTAACATTACTGTTTTTTTTTAGGGATAGTGGTCTCTTTTGGTGTTCAGTTGTGTTCGGCGGTGTGCGGTGGTGTTCGGTGGTTAAAACATCGACCCCAGGGCGAACATGTAATCAGGGCGAACGTACCCGATACCGCTAACTACCGTTCAAGGTATTTATTTCAACTGGTTTTAAAGAAATAAAAATATATCTCTCTTACAGTTGCTTTGCCTGTTAAATAAAGGGCTTCCTGACTGATTGCTGCAACATCTGGGGAGCTCTTCATTATCGTTCTCACACGAGATAAAGGCAATGAGTTTTTATCCTTTGACTCTGACATTTTTCAATTTTCCCTCCTTATGGTGATTCCCGAAAGTTTCCGATATGGAAATGATTAAAAGTAAGACTTTATATTGGGGCGAGTTACAGTGGTGACTGATGTATAAATCGAGAAGAAAGAACATTTTATTGAACTCGGCATATAATAAAACAAATAAACCCATTAATTGTTTTTATTCATAATTGATATGATCTTTGAATAATTTCAATATATGATATCCCAGGATATGATGCTGCTTTTGGTGCATTGGCAACACATAGTTAATTTTTATTATGTTATATTCCGTATTTGATCTACTTTTAATTATACTCCGACTTTTTTTATTATGTAATATATTAGAACTATTATATGTGTCCATCATTGTCCTGATTTTTTGCCATGATTTTCCTTGATTAAAAATAATAGTTATCAAAACTTATTTTATCTTATACTTAGACTACTGAGCTCTAGTTCAGTATAAAATAAGGCCTGAGAAATGGTATGATTGACAATGAGACAATTATCCAACAAAGTCCAAAATGAAGCGGATTTAAGCAAATATAACGGCCTGATTTATGACAAAACAATAAACGAATAACAAATATGTCAGACAACACTAGAACAATACGAATAAGAGAACCGAGTCAACTGAAACCGTTTTTACCGTTCTTAGTATAATATAAAAAATAAGAAGATATATGGTATGATTGCCAATGATACAACTATCTACCATAGACCAAAATGACATAGATGTTAGCAGCTATAGTTCACAATTCTGTCTAAGACATGTATCAATGTCAATCTGTCATAAATCTGACGGCTCTAGTATAATTATGTATAGAAACATTCATCTATGATGATTAAAAAAGAGGCGAAAGATACCAAAGGGACATTCAAACTCATAAGTCCAAAGAAAAAACTGACAACGCCATGGCAAAAATAAAGGGAAAAGACCAAAATAAACAGACAACAGTACACAAAACACAACATAGATATTAATAAAGAATATTATGAGCGACACGAACCCCACCCAAAACTGGAGGTGATCATGGGCTTATAGGTGCTCCGGAAAGGTAAGCAGATCCTGCTCCACATGTGGCACCCGCCGTGGTGCTCGTGTAAGTACAAACCCGGTGATAAGTCTATAATTCGGCAGGTCACATTCGGGGGGAAAGAGGACGGGATTGTGGTTACGACAATTGGAACATATACGTCATCTTTGAAACAGATATTCCACAACGGTCAACCAACATTTGACTATGTCACACATCTAGATCTGCTTCATCAAGTTAGTAGATGAAATCTGAAACATTAGCAAAAGGAATATTTAAAGAAGTAGCCATTCATTATTTGCCCCGACATTGCATCTTCTCAAACTGGACTTAAAATTGCAGTTATGTTTGAGCTTTTGGTTCGTTTTGAAGGCCATGTCTTTGATTTGAAACGAAGAGCGACAGTAGAGGCGCTGTTTATTTGGTTTTGGTTTTGGTTTTTCTTTTGCTTGTAGGAATTGTATGTCATGAAGTAAAAAATCAAAATGTGGCATATGTTACTTGATGCAACTGATACTATAATTACTAAATATTCTGCACGCATTAAATTGGTTTTGTGCCAGCACCAAGAACAGAAATATTAATACAGTAAATTTTATCTTGAATGAGTAATTTCTGTTTTGTTTCTTAAATCGAACACAAATATGTTAAAATCCGGTCTAGGATTTGTGTTAGTGCTTACTATTCATTGCTCAACAGAAGTAACACATGTTCAAGGTAATTAATTCAAAATTACTTAAAGCGAAGTATAGTAAAAAAATGTATGCATTTAGAACTCTTTGAACTGCATCAGAATCTCGAAAAAATAATAAATGTAGCATTTATGATGTTTATATACTCCCAGATATATACTAAATTAAAAATGTGTGGAATATTTCTATAAATATATAGAATGAACGTAAAAGCGCTATCAATGTGCATATTTGTAGTTCGAATAGGATTATTTAGTTTGGGAGAACATGATTTATTTATTTGTTGCAATTACCCTTGAAATAGCTTTCAATAACTGTGAGTACTCTTATTTCTGTGCTTCAACTTTGTGTCTATTGTTTGTCTGTTAGTTCTGTTTGTACCTCGTACCGATCTTTTGAGTTAAGCCAATTGCAACTGATTAGTTTTACAGTTTGTTCTTATCATGCTTATGTTGTGCTGTAACTCCACTGTCCCAGGGGAGGGTCGAGTGCTCATACACATGTTTAACCCCATCTCATTCTTTATGTCAAAGAGACAACTTTTTTTAGATATCCAAATGCAGTTCAATGAGATTTAAATGCATACAGAATTGTGTAAAAAATCAGAAAAAAAACCGCATAATTACGTATACTTTGCCTTTAAAAAGAGAAATGTCATCTGAAAATTAGAATAATCCAGATATTTTGATTCTGGTTGATCCTCCTTGTTTAAAAGCACACTTAAGAATTGGTTGCAATAATTTTGGAATTTTCAGTGTTTAAAAGGTTGTAAAATATATACAGTATGGCTACAAGTCGTTAGTACCAATGACTTTAAACATCATACATTTGAAGAGCAGCTTTCATTATGTTAAAGAAATATATTGTTAAGACCAATTTGAATACACTCATTAAAATCGTGTATATTTTCAGATGTACATGTGAGGAATTATCGTGAATCTTCAGAAGAAAATACCAGAGTTCATGATATACTGCATGAATTACAAGGTAAAATTGAGGTTATAGTTACTTAGTGATTAAAAAATGAATAATAAGTAAATGTAAAATTATAACGTGTGATGATGTGAGATTTTAACAGTTCAGAACATATAACTTCCGTGATGAACACAGATTCTGAATATATTTACGATACCAATTACGTACTATTTATGGTGAAAATTCTACTGCACCAAATGCACATTTCGACAAATAACGTCTCTTGAGTGATGCCAGAGAAAAAGCATTAATATATTTTCATGATCTGTGTTCATGATATAAGTTCCCAATTGATATCATACACCACACTTAAATTTATAATGATATCGTAATTTGATATATTCTATATATTCAATATACATCAGCTGTCTTTCTACCTTTTATACTTCAATTTTTATTCAATGAATATAATAAATCTACCGTTAATTCCCACCCTTTTCCTACCGAATAGTAAAATTGATCGACTCGTGTAGGTAATAAAAATAAAACAAATCAGCTGAGTGATTACGCAACATCCTCAGATGAAAATCATGGTAAAACGATAACTTAAACAGACGGTCAGTTTTCCGTTTGAACAGTTTTGAAAGTTATATCCGAGGATGTTCAAAGTCGCCGTTGTATTTATTTAATTTGATCGTTTACAGTATTAGTCCTTGGTCGTTTCGAAAATCTCGATTTTCCTTGTCAGCCGCCATTTTTTTACCTGTGAGACTTGTCAATCACAAGTTGTCTCCCTTTTACCGATTTTGATAGCGATTTGACTTCGCTATGAAGTCAATCGGCCGGCGAGATTTAGCGATTTTCAAAATTCTTTGGCGACTTAAATCGTCATTTCGCCGGCAAGATTATGGCCTGTATAATTGTTTAGACAGAAAACTATAAGTTTCAAATATAATGTTTTCCTTTTCCTTTTGATATCAAGGGATTTGCCTTTCGACTTTTGATATCTTATTGCCTTTGTGTTTTTCAAAACATGCATGCATGTCGGGCGAAATGTCAATGTATCTACTGGAGCACGAGAAATAGAATAACACATAATATACACCTAATAAAAAACTGTTCAATTACAAAACACTATGGAAAATATTGTCAGAGTTCGTTTAATATAAAAAATATTAAGTTTGGTTATAGAATATGACTTTAAAAAAAGAGAGGCGAAAAATACCAAAGCTACATTCAAACTCATAAGTCGAAAATAAACTGACAACGCCATGGCTAAAAAAGAAGAAGACCAACAGACAAACAATAGTACACAAAACACAACATAGAAAACTAAAGACTGAGCAACACGAACTCCACCAAAAACTGGGGGTGATCTCAGGTGCTCCGGAAGGGTAAGCAGATCCTGCTCCACATGTGGCACCCGTCGTGTTGCTCATGTCAGTACAAACCCGGTAATAAGTCTAATTCGGTAGGTCACATTCGGGAAAAGGGGACGGGATTGTAGTTACGACATTAGGAACATATCCGCTATCATCTGTGAAACGATAGATGGAAGGAAGGTATGTAATTAATCATGTCAGTGCTGAAGCGGTAATGACTCGTTGCTAGAAATGAAAAATAAAAACTATTTTTTTAGATCTTTCCCGGAATTACTTATACCAGGAGCGCTCAAATCCAAATTATTTTTGCACCTAAAGTATTTCTCAGTGAAACAATGAACATCCCTTCTAATTAACGTACTATGCCCCGAACCTTGAGTCGCGTTTATATTTTATTGAAGTTATTTTGGCAAAGAATTTTGCCATTGTTTAGCGTTTATATACTGATTTGAACATATTGTTCTATTATAGGAATATGTTTGCATGAACACCACTTCAAAACAGTAAAAGAATTACAGAAAGATACACAGGCAATTCTGAACAGTAAGTAACACTTTCATAGTCAACATCAGTCGCAAAGAAATTTAACAGAGACTACAAAAGACATACCAACTACAGCAAACTATTATTGGACATATTCATTAAGATATAAAACACCGACTAGCCTTTGACCTAGCACAACCCATTTACATGTTGAGGGTCGAACTAGATTTTATAATACCCAACCTGCCTTTTTATCTCTATTAGTTGAAAGACCAGATACGTAGAAGAACATTCGATACAAAATAAATTAATAAGTAACTTGAAGATTCTTATATACTATTACAAATGATTATTAAGATAAAACTAACGTGAGTAAAACAAAACCAATGAATGCTGGTTCCTATACTAAATCCAAGCTCCAAGTTCTTTTTAAAAAAAAGAACACTTTTAGTTGCGTGCGTCCGACGTGCCTTTCTGGATTTACCTGCATCAGGAACGCCAAAACATAAACATTTGAACGCCCGAGAAGCGCAAGACCTAAACACGTGTTTAACTAATATGACAAAAAGGGACATTCAAATAGGTAATCAAATTTATATTATGTCTGCGTACTAGTATATAGATATCATACTTCTAATACTTTTGGATAAATATTAATCCGAAGGAATTACGAATTACGTGAGCAATGTCTTGCGAGCGAAGGAAGTAGAGTTAAGTACGATTAGTTTGTTCTTAAAAGAAGATATGACTGATTGTTTTATTGCAGGTTTATCAGTTTATAAAGAGGTCGTTAAAATGAACAGACAACTGACGAATGATCTCAAATGGATTATGAAAGGTATACTAGTTGTTTTGTCAAGCCTTTTAAACTGATTTTGAATTTGATAAGCCAACTATAGGAATAAAATATGACTAAATTAATAAACAAAAAAATGAAAACGTTTTGTTGCATTTAGACGTAAACAATAAATATGGAATAAGAAAACATTGGATGGATAATGAACTGTCAGGAAAGGCTCACTATTTCTCGTGAAATTACTACATCGCATTGAAATTCGTACTTTTTTAAACGAAGTTCAAACATTACAATTTGATAAACCAGTATGTCAAATGCAGTTTGTATAATGTAAATGTTTTCTTCTTATTCCGAATATGTTAAGAAATATTACATCAAACTTTTCTCTGCCTAAGAATCACATGGAGAAAAGGAAGTTTCTAGAATACTCAGACTCTTAAAACAGGATGTCAAAGGTGAGCTTTTTTTTTTACTTAAATACAAACTTCATAAAATAAGTTTTGCCGTTTAATTGTGTCGTTTTCTTCTCATTATACATATACATATACATTTATATCCTGGCCTGTTAAGAGCTGAAAATATATAACCTTCCACAAGACAGGCTGAAAATGAATATTCTGCTATACAAATTGCGGAACAAAATAAGCATGCGTAGCAACAGATGAAAATGAATAGTCAATCCGCAAATAATCCTTCTGCCCCCCCCCCCCCCCCCCCCCACCACCCCCCTTCCCCATCTAGAATTTCAAATGGCCGTCCCCTAACGCAAATAATATTTTACGATTGGCACTATTTTAAAACGTGATTAATATGCTAGTAGATCACCTGATTTCACCAAGTTGTATGAATTTTATGTAAATTTCACAGCATTATACATATGGAAAAATCCTAGTCTTTGACGAAGATCTAGAATCATCATCTGAAGTTTTATGGAATAATTGCTGAGCGTAGTACAATAAATAAAAACAATTCTGACAAAAATATGAATTAAATAACATTTTCTTAAAATAAATAAAATCAATTGTCGCAATAAAAACCTTCATACCACCCCCTCTTCCGTAAAAAAATGAACCAGCAGTTTCAAAGCAAGAGACACATATTTTTTGTAGCAATGTAAAGAAAATAAATACACTTGAAATTACATTTTGGCAAGACGAATGCTAAGGAAAACACTCAACAGGCATTGCTGTCATGGTCTCTGAAAATGGTTCCATAAACTCTTGTCCACTGGTAATGAGACCGGAAGATCAGATGGCAAACTTTCGTAAGAACATTTTTCTTTACTTATAAGTTATAACGTAAAAACTAGATTTTTTTTCTTACAACAACCTTTTCTAATAAACAGGAATATGCGGTATGTCAGTTGTTAAGGACTGCACTGACGTTCAAAAGACAAAACAGAAATCAGGAGTATACACGATATATCCAGATAAATCTGGAAGTGTCAAGGCTTATTGTGATATGGCTCCTGAAACTGGTGGTGGATGGACGGTATGTTATATGAAAAGAGTAAAATTTGTTCATTTTCGGAATATATTCAGGCTTTAAACGGAAGTAATGCAACGGGCGTCTCCAGTGAATCCTGAATTCTGACTATTAATGAGTACATAAATTAATTCCTGGGTATTGGCGGGATATGATTTGCATGATATCTAGTTTATTTTGTATTGGTTTGTGGATTATTTTTGTCCTTTATTTTAATCATAGTTTTGTCTGTCTTTCTTAGGTTCTTTCGGTTTTTAAATGGTCCATCGGTATCTTGTCAGTCATATATGACAACCTATATATCCCAGTTGTGGTGATAACTCTCCAACACTCATTTCCTTATTTTTAACTGATAAAACAATGCGATTTATCATAGACTGTCACTTGTCATTAGCAACACAGCGGGTCCCTCTCAGCGGTGAAGGAACAGATTATCCGTCTGGAGCAATCTTTTAAGATGCTTTGAAATAAAATAGTTATTAGTGTAAAATAGAAGAGAAAAAGTAAACAGATTTTCAGCCAAGACAATTCATCAGCACTAATATTTATCAAAATATTATATAGTTAAGAATTGCATTTCTTTTTAAAAGTCGTGATATATATTTTTATTCAAGAATTCTGAAAGTACATGTAAGGATAAAAAAAGGAAACAGTAGTTTACCGATGTTCAAAAACATTTTCAAAATAAAACTTTATTTAAAACCTGTTTTCCAAGTCAATCTTGATTCGAAAAAAAAATTGTTTAACCAATGTAACTACTTTCCTTATGATCAAAATGTTCTAATGACACGGGTTATGTTTTTCTCATATATTTTATGACGGTATAATACTAAACCCCTAACAGGAGGGATTGTGCCTGATGTTCATATGATATTCATATGATGAAGACATAATCTTTCAATCAGTTTAATTGAGGTCTGGAGCTGGCATGTCAGTAACTGCTAGTAGTCTGTTGTTATTTATGTATTATTGTCATTTTGTTTATTTTCTTTTGTTTCCTATTCTGACATCGGACTCGGACTTCTCTTGAACTGAGTTTTACTGTGCGTACTGTTGTACGTTTGTTTTTTCTACATTGGCTAGAGGTATAGGGGGAGGGTTAAGATCTCAAAAAACATGTTTAACCCCGCCGCATTTTTGCGCCTGTCCCAAGTCAGGAGCCTCTGGCCTTTGTTAGTCTTGTATCATTTTTAATTTTAGTTTCTTGTGTATAATTTGGAGTTTAGTATGACGTCCATTATCACTGAACTAGTATACATATTTGTTTAGGGGCCAGCTGAAGGACGCTTCCGGCTGCATTGAAGACCCATTGGTGGCCTTCGGCTGTTGTCTTATCTATGGTCGGGTTGTTGTCTCTTTGACACATTCCCCATTTCCATTCTCAATTTAACTAGTAAATGGAGAACTATATTTATTTGTTCCAAAACTTTATGTACTGGGTATTTGGTTTCATTACAGATAATCAAGAGAAGATATGATGGATCTGTAAATTTTCAAAGGACATGGTCGGAATATGAGAACGGATTTGGCAAAGTCAATGGCGAATACTGGCTTGGTAAATGCATTTTCATAACCAGCTAACCAACAAATTATAAAACGTATAATCTGTATTCACAAAACTTTGTTTCGATTTCGTTCGGTTTCATTCAATATCAAAATATATAGGTCGACACTTCATACGATGGTTTATGTGACATTTTACGATAGGAAAAAAGGGGGACACAAATTATCTCCCTCCGAAATACAACCCTCAAAATATAACATATTATCCACAAGGACTTTGTGATTATACGTTCACAAGAAATTATTCTTGTAGATAGTTACAATGAAAACAATTCAACCAGAGTTACCATTTGTTGTCGTTTTCCTAAAATGTAACAAACGAAGCGAGCAGAAGGTAATGACAGTGTAAAAAAAAAAACAACTTTGAAATGTTATTCTGCGATAAAATTTATATCCTGTAAACATCAATTTTCATAACACCTGTATGCACTAAATCAAAACGCATTTGTTGAAAACTAATGAGTTGCATGAAAATGTATCATGAAGAAATTCTGAAAATTTAACTAACTAGTATGACAAAACATTTTTTTCCAGATGTTATATCAAAATGCAACAGATATTGTGATCTGAATACAACCAGTGTACCACGCTTTTAATACAATTTATTTTAGAGACATGTACGAAAGTAAAAATCTAAATTTGAAAGTACACAAGTAATGCAGATAGGTAGATATATGTAGAATTTGTTGTTTCTGATTACTGTTTTTAGTTTTTGCATATCTTTTTACCGAATAATCAACAGTTTCATCGGATCTTGCGCTCGATGTCATGACAATAGTTTTGATTTTGATTTTGCTGATATGACATTCACAATTCATGACTTATATGACTCCTTATCATTGGAAAACTCTTTTTTTCGAATCACAATAAAACTACAAACAAATATTGAAAGAAAGCCTAGTTTGCGTAAATTAGTTTCGACATTAATATTTAAAAAAAATGGTTGATTTGACATATACTCTTAGTTTGATATAGTTTGACAATCGACACAAAGTTTATTAGTGGTTACCCATCATAGAAAATTTTCGTTATAGTCTATTAAAAATAACCCGCAGCTGTCTTTGTCAATTCACCGATATAGTATGATTGCCATCTACCAAAGAGTCCCACTCAAACAGGTGTTAAGGACCGTCTTGACGTACCCGGTCCCGCTACGTTTGGAGTTCGAGCGATATTTTCCATTTTTCTTGTTACCTTGATTTGTCTCTTCCTAATCGATTTACGATATTTGAACATCAGTAAACTATATGTATTGTTTTTTTTATAATTTTATTGAACATGCAGTGAGGTGTGCGCTTCTGTCCCATCTTGTAGACCTATATCACTTTGAATTTGACATGACGAACAGGTGTAAAAGCGCTGTTGCCTTGCTTTTGCTTTTCACAAAATTGGTATACATAAGCATTTTTTTTTATCAAGAACCAATACATCGTATTCCTTTTCAACTATTATAAATATATATGTGGCACGTAACGATAAGGGCATTAAGAAAAAAAGGTAATCATATCTGATGTCACAGATTTGTAGAAAAAAGTATTAAATGGGAAGTGAAATAAAGTACTGGCAATTACAAAAGGCCTTTTAATTTGGTATTTAGGGGGGTTGCTCAGTCGTTTAGTTTTCTACATAGTATTTTGTTGATTGTCTGTTCGTCGTTTTTCAATTTAAGCATCATTGTCGGTTTCTTTTTGATTAATGAGTTTTGATTATCCCTTTGTTATCTTTACGCCACTTTCTTGACTGTTGAAACATTAATTTCAAGACGATTCCGAGAAGACATTATTTGAGTTTTTTAAATGTATTTCTTTTGTTATTTTTTAAAGATAACACTTACATCCATCGCCTAACGTCAACAGGAACATATGAGCTAAAAGTTGTTTTGACAAGCAGCAGCAAAAACATACGATTTGCTTTGTACAAGACTTTCATTGTAGGAGATGCAGCATCCAAGTACAAATTGACTGTTGGTGGCTACAGTGGAACTGCAGGTACGATACTTCCAATGTAAATGATTGTACCGTTATTAATAGTATTCAATAGCTTCCTCTCAATACTTATATATGCAAAGAAATGAATACTCATACACGGTATATGGCAAAAACTCAACATTTCATATACTAGTGCATAAATGGCAAAGAAAAGGTATCCACATATTTATTTGCAAGTGATTATTCATTAATAAAATTAACCGTTCATTTGCGATTTTCCAAAAACAAATGTAGATAGTATACAGTCGGTGCACATTCTAAAATAATCAGAAAAAGTCAAAGGTCGGTTTTTTTATAGAATGTTTTGGCAATTATTTCATACTAACAAACACGCCTTTAGTGGAAAGTTTAGCTAGCTATAAAACCAATTTAAACCACCGTATTCTTCGTTAAATGCCGGTACCAGGTCAGAAATATTATAGTTGATTTCCATTCTTTCCTTTGTTTGATATAGTCAAGCATTTGATTTTGTCATGTGTTTATAAATTTCCCCTTTTCGAATTTACCTTGGAGTTCGGTATTTTAGTTAATACTTGTTAAGTAAAGCATATATGGATCCTACTGGGGAAGGTCAACCAAAAACTTTGTATTGGTGTCTGTGCTAGTCATAGCAAATCACGAATCAATTCGGAGTCAGTTCTTGGAAGGGTCACACGTCTTCCCATCTAACATAGAAAAAGCTCAGTGAGTCCTTCTATTACAAACTTTAAGGCAGGGTTCAGGAATATTTATCACATACAGGGAAAGTCTTATTAAGATGTCAATATATTAATTGTTATCAGTGCTAATGGACTAGGTGAATCTAATAAAAAAAAACTTTATCGTGCTTGTTTTCGGATATATAATGAGGCGCACATTTGGAATTTGTGGTCATTAAGTTTAAAATAACGAACCCTAAAATCAGAAAAAACTAGTATTTTTGACAAAAACATTTGCCAAATTGTTTTCATTCTTAAATTGATTCACCTGGAACAAAGCTGATCAGCAGCTCACCTTTTAACACATATGAACAACACATGACTAAAAAAATGTCAGGACCACTGTTGGATTTCGGTATAACAGAAGAACAAAACAAAACAGTGAGAAAAAACGATAGAAAGAATGCTTTAAAAAAAAATCAATAGAACGATTTGCCAGCTGTCAATTTGTTAAAACGACGTTAATCTTTTCATGAAATTCGTAATTTCGTGAAAACTAAGTCTTCCGAAACAGAAAGCAAACTGGTTCAGTAATACACCTCTTCACAGTTATATGAACAAAACTGAAACTCAACGTTTACAGGCATAACAAAAAACGTCCGGACATCCGTTGAATTTCTAACTGACAGATTGACGAACATTGGTAACTGTAGATGTCCCATTTATGATTTTATCTCTTTGATAAGTTTGTTTGGTATAAAAGGAAACGTATTCAATTGAAGAGCATTATCAAAACATTGCTATAAATTGAAAACGATTCCTTCAAAATTTGATATAACTAAGGTGAAATGAATTTAATAAAAAAACCAAAAATAATTGAAAAGTGATATTGATTTGGTTAGGTATGTTATCATTATCATGAAAGAAATTTCTACTTTGGAAATAAAAAGATGATTAACGATTTTGTAGAAATGTCCAATTCTCCATAATAAGATTTTAATGATAATATATTCGGCAGTTTGATCTTAAAGATACAGACATATTTTCTTACACATCCATTTATTTTAATATATCTCAATAGGTGATTCCTTAGCCTACCACAATGGGATGCAATTCTCCGCTACTGACCAAGATAATGATAAAAACAGTGGAAAATGTGTTATCAATGACGGACCTTGGTGGCATCAAAGCTGTAGACACAGTGCTCTTAACATGAAATTCAGCAGCGGTCTTTTCTGGAATACTTACGATGCTAAGTGTTCAAAATCAGTTATGATGATCAGAAGAATATACTAACTCATTATTCATATAAGGTTTAGAACATTATCATATTACGTGTTTATCAATAATTTCAAATGTCTTTATTAATTTCTACTGTTGAAAATCACATTTCACAAAAAAGCTTCATTTTGGCTTTATGTCATTAAGTTTCGTAAACGATCAATTGATAAATCTATGCATTACTCTTTTTTCAAATGAAATTGGACTTTCAAGACCCCTTAAGCCTGTGCTTTAGTTCGCTAATTTCATTTTTGTTAATAAAAGAGTCAGAATTATCTGAATGCGAGAGCAGACTATAAACGTTTTTATTCATTTGATTGGTCTAATTTTTATGAGGTTTTTAAAAACTAATTCCAATAAATCTATACAATACGTAAGGAAGGTAAACAAAAACTACCACACTGTAGTAAACACTACAGCAACCTCCAACAAACGATTCACTCGAGGAAATAGACGTACAATTAATTAACTATCCTTCCGAAGAACCTGAGATCAACCCCGGTTTGGAGTGTGGTTCGTGTTTCTCAGTTTATCGTTTTAAAAGTTGTGTTTTGTATAATGTTGTTTGTCTTTTGGTCTTTTTCTTTTTTGCCATGGCGTTGTCAGTTTATTTTCAACTTGTGAGTTTGAATGTCCCTTTGGTATCTTTCGACTCTCTTTTAAAGGCATACAACAGTGAATGACACATGGCCGAAACAGCCCGACTTGCTACATGCACATATTGTGGGTTTGTAAATTCATATCGGTTATGTCTATAAATTTAAAAAACTAGAGGACTGCAGGTATGTTTGAAGAACGTGATAGAAATTATTGTTTTTGGATCAATTTACCATTTCGACGTTGTCTAGATAACTAATTGCAAACGAATACTTTCCAGAACAGTTGCAGTATTCCGCGTCATCAAAATGTACTAAAACATGTTGTAATGAATGCAGTTTTAAATAAATAAACATTTAAGGCTGAACATATGCACTTTGATACGAATTTCTCTACATCTTCTATTACCTACTTTTCTCTGAAATATAAAGCTTATCCGTTACTAAAAAAAACAACAAAAAACGGTGAATACATGAATCATATCAAACAGTTATCAATGAATTTGCACTATTATCGGTTTATTGGAAATATAAAATATTGTTTTCTTGTTAATAAATTCATAAATAAATCCATCGGTAATTCTTCTATTTTGAATGCAAATATATACATCAGATAAAAAGAAGCTAAAAATGTTAAAACTGAATATAAAAAACATAAAAAATTCCTAACTAGAACAATAAAAATGTCTAAAACCAACTTGCAATTCTAGTTTTAGATTGAGGTAACAGTACTTTACCGATATTCAAAAATCATAAATCGGTTACGAAGTCAAATCTAGACAACACAACAAACCAAGCACTGAGGGAATCGCATGAACTTCAAAAAGAGCGAGAGCGGGAGATGTCGACAGAACACTTAGAACATTATGTTATTTATTGACTTAAAATTAACAACCAAAACGTGTCTTTTAAACAACGTTGTATGGTTACACAGAGTGTTTGTTTTTATCGTTATTTACAAGTAATTCGCAGAGAATAAATCGTACAGTTCCAAAATTCTGAGGTCAGTTTTTCAAATAAATATCTGCAAATAGAATAAAACAACGGGTTTTCTCATTCGCATTATTTATTTTAATCAACAACAAATCACAAAATACACGGTCGCATTTAGTGTAAGAGCCAACCAACTATGCTATATTTGTAGTTTAATCAAGTTTGAGTTACACAGAGTGTTTGTTTTTATCGATGTTTACAAGTTATTCACAGACCTGTCTATTTAGAAATAGTCACATGGTGTTCGTGTAATATAAATATTATATAATGCTGTCAGGGGCAGTAAACTTTGTTTTCATAAACATCGAATACTTAACTGAACAGTACGTTAATTAGTCTTTGGTGAAAATATTAGGACGGCCTATCTACCAATATCGCTTTGCAATGCAGCGATTAACGTCCGGAATCAACTGTACGGCGGTTATACCCCGAACAATTTAAACATGTAATAATAAACTGTATTCAATACATCTTTGTATTCTTACAATTACGTATTTGCTTATTTGTAACAACGATTTATAAGAAATTCAAACATAAATTAAGGTGACTCAACTGTTGCTCGAACTTTCTTTACTGTATAAGATGTATACACAATGGCATGAGAAATATCAATTATCCAGTCATCCAAGCGTCAAATGTAAAGCAATTGTTTGTGCGAGATGAAAACGTTACCACTCACTCTATCGTGAAATGAAGATCGTTTTTTGAATGCTCTTTGTTATCTAAGATGCATCCATTAGAGCTATTTTCCTAATGCTTGTAGTTTAAAGGTTTGGTTGGCTTGCTTGCTTTGTTTGTATAAATGTTTGCTCAACTTAATTTCAATGCCTAAGCAAACATTTATACAAACAAAGCAAGCAAGCCAACCACACCTTTAAACTACAAGCATTAGGAAAATAGCTCTAATAACGTTTTATTAGTATGTGATGTAGATTTAGACCGAAACCGAAAACTTTGCTTTTTCGGTGACGTGGATTGCCTTAACTGTCCAAGATATATGTATTCAATGATGGCGTGTCATATGAAAGGATACATTTTATCCTACATATAGATCTGAGTCTGGACAAATTATTAGAGAAAATAGAATTGACAATATTAACAATAAATGCTATTTTTTTGGAATTTATTGATATATTACCTCAGACTTTCATTCACAAAGTATGCATATATAATCAATCCTTCTGACTTCACAAATTTTGCTAGAGAGTCGGCTGAATTAAGACTTTATATGATGAAAATTAATTAATTTCCTTCTGTGAAAATGCATCGCATGTACAATAGAAATGAATCGACCCTACACTGAAAATGAAAGTCTAGTATCATTATTCGACACTGCTGGTGGACGTTTCGTCCCCGAGGGTATCACCAGCCCAGTAGTCAGCACTTCGGTGTTGACATGAATATCAATTATATGGTCATTTTAATAAATTTCCTGTTACAAAACTTTGAATTTTTCGAAAAACTAAGGATTTTCTTATCCCAGGAATAGATTACCTTAGCCGTAATTTTTGGAATTTTGGGTCCTCAATGCTCTTCAACTTTGTACTTGTTTGGCTTTATAACTTTTTTGATCTGAGTGTCACTGATGAGTCTTATGTAGACGAAACGCGCGTCTGGCGTATTAAATTATAATCCTGGTACCTTTGATAACTATTAACATGAATCGCATAACGAAAACAGAATAGTGAATTTTAATTCAATATCAACAAGCTGATTAACAAAACCTGTTTTAAGTTATACAACATTAATAATTATGTTAAAAGGTACATTTTCTGCAAATGAAACTTAACTTTTCAATCTCTTACACGCTCTGTTCGTGAACTATTCTTAATATTATTATCTATTTGTGTATCAATTTTACACCAGGATGGCTGTAGGCGCGATGAAAACCCGTCCGCATCTCATACATATATCATGAATTTATAAAAACAGTACACATTATGTATTATTTCTTATTTTATTCAAAAATCATCTGTTTATTTATATTCATTCTATATTAGAAATCATAACGGATACAGTAAAAATGGTATTTCAGGATTCGCACATTATATACACTGAGTTTTGCTTTTTAAGTGTCTATCTTTTTTTTTTATAGTTTTAAAGATAGGAGGCAAAAACGTAAAATATTAGTAAAAATCGACAGTAACTTCTACAAAAACTTATTTGTAGTACTTGACTTGCTGATCATTTTTGCTTTTTTTTATGTTTTTATCTATCTGTTACAGTTTTTCAAATTGATAAAAAAAAAAACGTCATTAGAGGACAACAACTCGAATGAAGAGTCGTCTGACGATTTCGACTATGTGCTTTGATCATTTTTGGAATATTAGCCAAAAGTTTTGAAATAGTAGATAATAAGTAGACCTCATCATTTTGAACATTTCAACCCCTTTCTATTTGTCTATTTTTCTCTATTGCCTCTATTAGTAGCAGTTTTCAAGATAATATACAAAACCTGCATTTTATTCCTGTGTTCTATTTTAAGCCATGTCGGCCATGTTGGTTGGCAAGTGGGGTCATCAGACATATTTCTAAACTAGATACTCTAATGATGATTGTGGCCAATTTTGGTTAAATTGCCCAGTAGTTTCAGAGGAGAAGATTCCTGTAAAAGTTAACGACGACGGACGACGACGGCCAAGTGATGATAAAAGCTCACTTGGCCTTTTAAGCCAGGTGAGCTAAAAAATGATATACAGATAGTAGCACAGATTTATCTTGCTTGGTGGAATGAAACTTATACAGATGGTAGATATAAGGAATAAGTTAAAATTACTATAAGTTCAAATAGAAATTTTTTAATTTGGTTTTCGGTACAATATCCCATTATTAATTGCAACACATGTATACAGACAAAATATTTTCAATGAAGGTTCCTGCTTCTTTCTCACTATAATTGCAAGCATATGTACATAAAATGTAGTTCGGGGAGCATCAGTTGGCAGTGAAGCTTTTACTGGTATTTTTTTTACAAGTATATTTGTAAGAATCTGGTCCTTTCTATCATTTGAATACAGCATTGCAGCTCATATTGATTATATATCTTTTGTTCCTCTATAATTAGGGGCTGAAGGGTCGCAGCAGTCCATTCCATTATTCAAAATAAGCCTTTTCTTAATGTTCACGCGTATTTCGACATTTAGGTCCTCCGTAACTCCTCTAATAGGCGTTGCGGGACATATTGACTATATACCTTTTGTTCCTCTATTGATAACCTTTCGAATGACGTATAAGGTATATCTGTAATTAAAGCTGAAGGGTCGCAGCAGTCCATTCCATTATTCAAAATATCTATTTCATTATTCAAAATTGGCTATTTCTTAATTTTCACGCGTAGTTTGGCATTTAGGTCCTGCATAACCCCTCTAATGGGCATTGCGGCACATATTGATTATAACCGTTTTGTTCCTCTGTTGATAAGCTTTCGAATGGTGTATATGGTTTTTCTGTAATTAGGGGCTGAAGGGTCGTAGCAGTCCATTCCATTATTCAAAATAAGCTATTTCTTATTGTTGACGCGTATTATGACATTTAGGTCCTCCAAAACTCCTCTAATAGGCGTTGTGGGACATATTGACTATATACCTTTTGTTCCTCTATTGATAAGCTTTCGAATTACGTATAAGGTATATCTGTAATTAGGGGCTGAAGGGTCGCAGCAGTCCATTCATTATATTCAAAATTGGCTATTTCTTAATTTTCACGCGTATTCTGGCATTTAGGTCCTGTGTAACCCCTCTAATGGGCATTGCGGCACATATTGATTATTACCGTTTTATTCCTCTGTTGATAATCTTTTGAATGGTGTATAAGGTTTTTCTGTAATTAGGGGCTGAAGGGTCGTAGCAGTCCATTCCATTATTCAAAATAAGCTATTTCTTATTGTTGACGCGTATTTTGACATTTAGGTCCTCCGAAACTCCTCTAATATGCGTTGCGGGACATATTGACTATATACTTTTTGTTCCTCTATTGATAAGCTTTCGAATGACATATAAGGTATATCTGTAATTAGGGGCTGAAGGGTCTCATCAGTCTATTCCATTATTCAAAATATCAATTTCATTATCAAAAATTGGATATTTCTTAATTTTCACGCGTATTTTGGCATTAAGTTCTGCGTAACCCCTCTAATGGGCATTGCGGCACATATTGATTATTACCATGTTGTTCCTCTGTCAATAAGCTTTCGAATGGTGTATAAGGTTTCTCTGTAATAAAGGGCTGAAGGGTCGTAGCAGTCCATTCCATTATTCAAAATAAGCTATTTCTTATTGTTGACGCGTATTTTGACATTTAGGTCCTCCGAAACTCCTCTAATAGGCGTTGCGGGACATATTGACTTTATACCTTTTGTTCCTCTATTGATGAGCTTTCGAATGAAGTATAAGGTATATCTGTAATTAGGGACTGAAGGGTCGCAGCAGTCCATTCATTATATTCAAAATTGGCTATTTCTTAATTTTCACGCGTATTCTGGCATTTAGGTCCTGTGTAACCCCTCTAATGGGCATTGCGGCACATATTGATTATAACCGTTTTGTTTCTCTGTTGATAAGCTTTCGAATGGTGTATAAGGTTTTTCTGTAATTAGGGGCTGAAGGGTCGTAGCAGTCCATTTCATTATTCAAAATAAGCTATTTCTTATTGTTGACGCGTATTTTGACATTTAGGTCCTCCAAAACTCCTCTAATAGGCGTTGTGGGACATATTGACTATATACCTTTTGTTCCTCTATTGATAAGCTTTCGAATTACGTATAAGGTATATCTGTAATTAGGGGCTGAAGGGTCGCAGCAGTCCATTCATTATATTCAAAATTGGCTATTTCTTAATTTTCACGGGTATTCTGGCATTTAGGTCCTGTGTAACCCCTCTAATGGGCATTGCGGCACATATTGATTATTACCGTTTTATTCCTCTGTTGATAAGCTTTCGAATGGTGTATAAGGTTTTTCTGTAATTAGGAGCTGAAGGGTCGTAGCAGTCCATTCCATTATTCAAAATAAGCTATTTCTTATTGTTGACGCGTATTTTGACATTAAGGTCCTCCAAAACTCCTCTAATATGCGTTGCGGGACATATTGACTATATACCTTTTGTTCCTCTATTGATAAGCTTTCGAATGACCTATAAGGTATATCTATAATTAGGGGCTGAAGGGTCTCAGCAGTCTATTCCATTATTCAAAATATCCATTTCCTTATCAAAAATTTGATATTTCTTAATTTTCACGCGTATTTTGGCATTTAGGTCCTGCGTAACCCCTCTAATGGGTATTGCGGCACAATCGATAAGCTATATCTATAATCAGGGGATGAAGAATAGCAAAGATCCAGTGAAAATTAAAACAATTACAATGTATAGTATTTTGATTTTTATATATGTTTTGGTATTCAGGTCGTCTATACATTAAAACAAGGAATTAAAAATAAATAAAGATAAAAATTTCAAAGAGGGTTTTGATTTATTTTTTCTTAGATTAATTTGAATATTTGTTAAATAAAACCGAAATGACGAATTCAGTGTCACAGTCAAAAAATAAATTTTCGATTTCATTATTCACTTTTCAGCTTGAATACTGAAATATGAGCTTTTTCATTATTCATTATTCATCACTTAACGTTGAAAAATGAATAATGAACTATTTCATTATTCATTATTGAATTTTGAATAATGAAAAATGGATAATGGACGTACTTCAGCGCGGTAGAAGAATTAAAGAAAGATACACAGGCAATTCTGAACAGTAAATAACACTTTCATAGTCAACATCAGTCGCAAAGAAATTTAACAGAGACTACAAAAGACATATTCATTAAGATATAAAACACCGACTAGCCTATGACCTAGCACACCCCATTTACATGTTGAGGGTCGAACTAGATTTTATAATACCCAACCTGCCTTTTTATCTCTATTAGTTGAAAGAGCAGATACGTAGAAGAACATTCGATACAAAATAAATCAATAAGTAACTTGAAGATTCTTATATACTATTACAAACGATTATTAAGATAAAACTAACGTGAGTAAAACAAAACCAATGAATGCTGGTTCCTATACTAAATCCAAGCTCTCAGTTCTTTTTGAAAAAAGAACACTTTTAATTGCGTGTGTCCGACGTGCCTCTCTGGATTTACCTGCATCAGGAACGCTCAAACCTAAACATTTGAACGCCCGAGAAGCGCAAGACCTAAACACGTGTTTAACTAATATGACAAAAAGGGACATACAAATAGGTAATCAAATTTATATTATTTCTGCGTACTAGTATATAGATATCATACTTCTAATACTTTTGGATAAATATTAATCCGAAGGAATTACGAATTACGTGAGCAATGTCTTGCGAGCGAAGGAAGCAGAGTTAAGTGCGATTAGTTTGTTCTTAAAAGAAGATATGACCGATTGCTTTATTGCTGCAGGTTAATCAGTTTATAAAGAAGTCGTTAAAATGAACAGACAACTGACGAATGATCTCAAATGGATTATGAAAGGTATACTAGTTGTTTTGTCAAGCCTTTTAAACTGATTTTAAATGTGATAAGCCAATTATAGGAATAAAATATGACTAAATTAATAAACAAAAAAATGAAAACGTTTTGTTGCATTTAGACGTAAACAATAAATATGGAATAAGAAAACATTGGATGGATAATGAACTGTCAGGAAAGGCTCACTATTTCTCGTGAAATTACTACATCGCATTGAAATTCGTACTTTTTTTAAACGGTGTTCAAACATTACAATTTAATAAACCAGTATGTCAAATGCAGTTTGTATAATGTAAAATAAAATTGAGAATGGAAATGGGGAATGTGTCAAAGAGACAACAACCCGACCATAGAACAGACAACAGCAGAAGGTCACCAACAGGTCTTCAATGCAGCGAGAAATTCCCGCACCCGGACGCGTCCTTCAGCTGGCCCCTAAACAAATATATATACTAGTTCAGTGATAATGAACGCCATACTAAACTCCAAATTGTACACAAGAAACTAAAATTAAAAATAATACAAGACTGACAAAGGCTAGAGGCTCCTGACTTGGGATAGGTGCAAAAATGCGGCGGGGTTAAACATGTTTATGAGATCTCAACCCTCCCCCTATACCTCTAGCCAATGTAGAAAAGTAAACGCATAACAATACGCACATTAAAATTCAGTTCAAGAGAAGTCCGAGTCTGATGTCAGAAGATGTAACCAAAGAAAATAAACAAAATGACAATAATACATAAATAACAACAGACTACTAGCAGTTAACTGACATGCCAGCTCCAGACTTCAATTAAACTGATTGAAAGATTATGTCTTCATCATATGAATATCAGGCACAATCCTTCCCGTTAGGGGTTTAGTATCATACCATCATAACATATAAGAGAAGAACATAACCCGTGTCATGCCAACAACTGGTTTTTAAATAAATGTGTTTAGTGCCGATGCAAAGACCCTATAAGAGAATCAATATTAACGCCAAAATATGCAATCTTTAATGACCTGACAACAGTATCGTAACTATATCCCTTCTTAATAAGTCTATTTAAAGGTTTTGTTAGCTTCAGAGGTGAATACAGACATTTTTGTGCTTTAAAGAATATTTCCATAAAAAATTCGATGTGAAATGCCTGAACGTATAAGAAGTCTGCATGTTGAGCTATATTTACGAATGATGTCCTTATACCGATGATAAAATTTAGTAAATGTTTTGACTAGTTTGTGATATCGAAAACCCTGGTGTAATAATTTTTCAGTAATACATAAATTTCTCTCGTTAAAATCTAAAACATTGTTACATACACGAGCGAATCGTACAAGTTGAGATATATAAACACCGTAAGATGGTGACAAGGGAACGTCACCATCTAAAAATGGATAATTAACGATAGGAAATGAAAAATCATCTCTTTTATCATATATTTTAGTATTAAGCTTTCCGTTAATGATATAGATATCATGATCGAGGAAAGGGCACTGGTCATTGTTAGTATTAGCTTTATTTAAAGTAAGTTCAACAGGATAAATTTCTTTAGTATACACACTGAAGTCGTCATTATTGAGAGCCAAAATATCATCCAAATATCTAAAAGTATTATTAAATTTGTGTATCAGATGTTGTTTCGATGGGTCTTTGCTGATTTTTGTCATAAATTGTAACTCATAGCAATACAAAAAAAGGTCCGCAATAAGTGGTGCACAGTTAGTCCCCATTGGAATTCCGATAACCTGACGATATACGGAATCTCCAAAGCGAACAAAAATGTTATCTAGTAAAAATTCAAGGGCATATATAGTATCAAAGCATGTCCAATTGACATAGTTTTTTTGTTTATTGCTACTAAAAAATGACCTAAAAGAGTTTGAACATATATATTCACATTCTGACTTTTTAAATGCCCATTTAATTAGGTGTGTGAAATTTTTCTTAATGAGAATGTGAGGCAATGTGGTATATAGGGTAGAAAAATCAAAACTTTGAACAGATTCAAAATCACCAATATATGCATGCAATTTATCAAGTACTTCCAACGAGTTCTTGACACTCCAAAAGTAATTAATTCCACTATTTTCGAAGGCCTTATTTGAACAATTTATTATCAGGTTTTTGATTGTACCAAGTGTACTGGTAAGAAAAATAGACAATTTAGTAGTGGAACAATGGCTTGAAGACGAAATGAATCTATATTTGTAAGGTGTTTGTGTAGCTTCGGAAGCCAATACATAGTTGGGACTTTCATTGTATTTGGTTCTGCTTGTAAAGCGGTAGCTAAAAGTTTATGTTTGTTACATATGTCATTTTCTGAAAATGGAGTCAGTTGGAATGTTGGTGAATTGGTGATTTCTTTTTTCAGAACCTCAATGTAAAATTTACGTCAAACAATAATAATATTATTTGCAGCTTTATCGGCCGGGACAAAAACAAATTCCTTGGCTAGTTCTTTTAGTTTATGTTTGATACGAGACATAGGTTTATTGTGGTTATTGTTAAGAGTAAAATGTTCTTTAAAATGTTGAATACGTATATCAACTATGTTCATTACTGATTTAAAAAAAGAGTCCAAAGATTTTTTGTCAGCTTTTTCCCGTTTTATCCATTTCAAACAGTAAGTATGGAGTGAGTCGTGGATGATATTACGACACTCATTCCAATTAATAATTGACGGGGGACGATATTTAGGTCCTTTACTGAGGAATTATTTTAACTCTCGGTCTTGAACGATGTTAAGATCTCCTGTTATAACATGGGAAATGGGTCCATAAATGTATTCGGAATTACTGCAATTACATGAAGTAGGTGTATTTTCACTGATATTAACATCTTTACACAATTGGCTATAATTAAACACAAATTTCCGGGTAGATTTCTTGTAAATATAACAAATAAGAGGGAGCTCAGTATTATCAAAATATCCCGGAATTTGTTCTTTAACAGAATGGTCGTTAAAAATACCGGCACTATTTACAAAATCAAAACCTTTATTGACATACTTTATTTTAATAAACTGTTTTTTATGATCTGTTTTCTCCTTATTCTCAATATGTTAAGAAATATTACATCAAACTTTTCTCTGCCTAAGAATCACATGGAGAAAAGGAAGTTTCTAGAATACTCAGACTCTTAAAACAGGATGTCAAAGGTGAGCTTTTTTGTACTTAAATACAAACTTCATAAAATAAGTTTTGCCGTTTAATTGTGTCGTTTTCTTCTCATTATACATATACATATACATTTATATCCTGGCCTATTAAGAGCTGAAAATATATAACCTTGCACAAGACAGGATGAAAATGAATATTCTGCTATACAAATTGCGGAACAAAATAAGCATGCGTAGCAACAGATGAAAATGAATAGTCAATCCGCAAATAATCCTTCTGCCCCCCACCCCCCTTCCCCATCTAGAATTTCAAATGGCCGTCCCCTAACGCAAATAATATTTTACGATTAGCACTATTTTAAAACGTGATTAATATGCTAGTAGATCACCTGATTTTACCAAGTTGTATGAATTTTATCTAAATTTCACAGCATTATACATATGGAAAAATCCTAGTCTTTGACGAAGATCTAGAATCATCACCTGAACTTTTATGGAATAATTGCTGAGCGTAGTACAATAAATAAAAACAATTATGACAAAAATATGAATTAAATAACATTTTCTTAAAATAAATAAAATCAATTGTCGCAATAAAAACCTTCATACCACCCCACTTCCGTAAAAAATGAACCAGCAGTTTCAAAGCAAGAGACACATATTTTTGTAGCAATGTAAAGAAAATAAATACACTTGAAATTACATTTTGGCAAGACGAATGCTAAGGAAAACACTTAACAGGCATTGCTGTCATGGTCTCTGAAAATGGTTCCATAAACTCTTGTCCACTGGTAATGAGACCAGAAGATCAGATGGCAAACTTTCGTAAGAACATTTTTCTTTACTTATAAGTTATAACGCAAAAACTAGATTTTTTTTTCTAACAAAAACCTTTTCTAATAAACAGGAATATGCGGTATGTCAGTTGTTAAGGACTGCACTGACGTTCAAAAGACAAAACAGAAATCAGGAGTATACACGATATATCCAGATAAAGGCTTATTGTGATATGGCTTCGAAACTGGTGGTGGATGGACGGTATATGTTATATGAAAAGAGTAAAATTTGTTCATTTTCGGAATATATTCAGGCTTTAAACGGGAGTAATGCAACGGGCGTCTCCAGTGGATCCTGAATTCTGACCATTAATGAGTACATAAATTAATTCCTGGTTATTGGCGGGATATGATTTGCATGATATCTAGTTTATTTTGTATTGGTTTGTGGATTATTTTTGTCCTTTATTTTAATCATAGTTTTGTCTGTCTTTCTTTCGGTTTTTAAATGGTCCATCGGTATCTTGTCAGTCATATATGACAACCTATATATATATCCCAGTTGTGGTGATAACTCTCCAACACTCATTTCCTTGTTTTTAACTGATAAAACAATGCGATTTATCATAGACTGTCACTTGTCATTAGCAACACAGCGGGTCCCTCTCAGCGGAGAAGGAACAGATTATCCGTCTGGAGCAATCTTTTAAGATACTTTGAAATAAAATAGTTATTAGTGTAAAATAGAAGAGAAAAAGTAAACAGATTTTCAGCCAAGACAATTCATCAGCACTAATATTTATCAAAATATTATATAGTTAAGAATTACATTTCTTTTTAAAAGTCGTGATATATATTTTTATTCAAGAATTCTGAAAGTACATATAAGGATAAAAAAAGGAAACAGTAGTTTACCGATGTTCAAAAACATTTTCAAAATAAAACTTTATTTAAAACCTGTTTTCCAAGTCAATCTTGATTCGAAAAAAAAATTGTTTAACCAATGTAACTACTTTCCTTATGATCAAAATGTCCTACTAGTAAATGGAGAACTATATTTATTTGTTCCAAAACTTTATGTACTGGGTATTTGGTTTCATTACAGATAATCCAGAGAAGATATGATGGATCTGTTAATTTTCAAAGGACATGGTCGGAATATGAGAACGGATTTGGCAAAGTCAATGGCGAATACTGGCTTGGTAAGTGCATTTTCATAACCAGCTAACAAATTATAAAACGTATAATCTGTATTCACAAACCTTTGTTTCGATTTCGTTCGGTTTCCTTCAATATCAAAATATATAGGTCGACACTTCATACGATGGTTTATGTGACATTTTACGATAGGAAAAAAGGGGGACACAAATTATCTCCCTCCGAAATACAACCCTCAAAATATAACATATTATACACAAGGACTTTGTGATTATACGTTCACAAGAAATTATTCTTGTAGATAGTTACTGTGAAAACAATTAAATCAGAGATACCATTTGTTGTCGTTTTCCTAAAATGTAACAAACGAAGCGAGCAGAAGGTAATGACAGTGTGAAAAAAAAAAAAATTTGAAATGTTATTCTGCGATTAAATTTATATCCTGTAAACATCAATTTTCATAATACCTGTATGCACTAAATCAAAACGCATGTGTTGAAAACTGGTGAGTTGCATGAAAATGTATCATGTAGAAATTCTGAAAATTTAACTAACTAGTATGACAAAACATTTTTTTCCAGATGTTATATCAAAATGCAACAGATATTGTGATCTGAATACAACCAGTGTACCACGCTTTTAATACAATTTATTTTAGAGACATGTACGAAAGTAAAAGTCTGAATTTGAAAGTACACAAGTAATGCAGATACGTAGATATGTAGAATTTGTTGTTTCTGATTACTGTTTTTTTGTTTTTACATATCTTTTTACCGAATAATCAACAGTTTCATCGGATCTTGCGCTCGATTTCATGACAATAGTTTTGATTTTGATTTTGCTGATATGACATTCACAATGCATGACTTATATGACTCCTTATCATTGTAAAACTCTTTTTTTCGAATCGCAATAAAACTACAAACAAATATTGAAAGAAAGCTTAGTTTGCGTAAATTAGTTTCGACATTAATATTTAAAAAAAATGGTTGATTTGACATATACTCTAAGTTTGATATAGTTTGACAATCGACACAAAGTTTATTAGTGGTTACCCATCATAGAAAATTTTCGTTATAGTCTATTAAAAATAACCCGCAGCTGTGTTTGTCAATTCACCGATATAGTAGGATTGCCATCTACCAAAGAGTCCCACTCAAACAGGTGTTAAGGACCATCTTGACGTACCCGGTCCTGCTACGTTTGGAGTTCGAGCGATATTTTCCATTTTTCTTGTTACCTTGATTTGTCTCTTCCTAATCGATTTACGATATTTGAACATCAGTAAACTATATGTATTGTTTTGTTTAATTTAATTGAACATGCAGTGAGGTGTGCGCTTCTGTCCCATCTTTAAGACCTCTATCACTTTGAATTTGACATGACGAACAGGTGTAAAAGCGCTGTTGCCTTGCTTTTGCTTTTCACAAAATTGGTATACACAAGCATTTTTTTTTTATCAAGAACCAATACATCGTATTCCTTTTCAACTATTATAAATATATATGTGGCACGTAACGATAAGGGCATTAAGAAAAAAAGGTAATCATATCTGATGTCACAGATTTGTAGAAAAAAAGTATTAAATGGGAAGTGAAATAAAGTACTGGCAATTACAACAAGGCCTTTTAATTTGGTATTTAGGGGGGTTGCTCAGTCGTTTAGTTTTTTACATAGTATTTTGTTGATTGTCTGTTCGTCGTTTTTCAATTTAAGCATCATTGTGCCGGTCTCTTTTTGATTAATGAGTTTTGATTACTAGTATCTCTTTGTTCTCTTTACGCCACTTTCTTGACTGTTGAAACATTAATTTCAAGACGATTCCGAGATGACATTATTTGAGTTTTTTAAATGTATTTCTTTTGTTATTTTTTCAAAGGTAACACTTACATCCATCGCCTACCGTCAAGAGGAACATATGAGCTAAAAATTGTTTTGACAAGCAGCAGCAAAAAACATACGATTTGCTTTGTACAAGACTTTCATTGTAGGAGATGCAGCATCCAAGTACAAATTGACTGTTGGTAGCTACAGTGGAACTGCAGGTACGATACTTCCAATGTAAATGATTGTACCGTTATTAATAGTATTCAATAGCTTCCTCTCAATACTTATATATGCAAAGAAATGAATACTCATACACGGTATATGGCAAAAACTCAACATTTCATATACTAGTACATAAATGGCAAAGAAAAGGTGTCCACATATTTATTTGCAAGTGATTATTCATCAATAAAATTTACCGTTCATTTGCGATTTTCCAAAGACAAATGTAGATAGTATACAGTCGGTGCACATTCTAAAATAATCAGAAAAAGTCAAAGGTCGGTTATTTTATAGAATGTTTTGGCAATTATTTTATACTAACAAACACGCCTTCAGTGGAAAGTTTAGCTAGCTATAAAACCAATTTAAACCATCGTATTCTTCGTTAAATGCCGGTACCAGGTCAGAAATATTATAGTTGCTTTCCATTCTTTCCTTTGTTTGATATTGCCAAGCATTTGATTTTGTCATGTGTTTATAAATTTCCCCTTTTTGAATTTACCTTGGAGTTCGGTATTTTAGTTAATACTTGTTAAGTAAAGCATATATGGATCCTACTGGGGACGGTCAACAAAAAACTTTGTATTGGTGTCTGTGCTAGTCATAGCAAATCTCGAATCAATTCGGAGTCAGTTCTTGGAAGGGTCACACGTCTTCCCGTCTAACATAGAAAAAGCTCAGTGAGTCCTTCTATTACAAAGGCAGGGTTCAGGAATATTTATCACATTCAGGGAAAGTCTTATTAAGATGTCAATATATTAATTGTTATCAATGCTAATGGACTAGGTGAATCTAATAAAAAAAAACTTTATCGTGCTTGTTTTCGGATATATAATGAGGCGCACATTTGAAATTTGTGGTCATTAAGAAGTTTAAAATAACGAACCCTAAAATCAGATAAAACTAGTATTTTGACAAAAACATTTGCCAAATTGTTTTCATTCTTAAACATGTTAAATTGATTCACCTGGAACAAAGCTGATCAGCAGCTCACCTCTTAACACATATGAACAACACATGACTAAAAAAATGTCAGGACCACTGTTGGATTTCGGTATAACAGAAGAACAAAAAAAAAACAGTGAGAAAAAACGATAGAAAGAATGCTTAAAAAAAAAATCCATAGAACGATTTGCCAGCTGTCAATTTGTTAAAACGACGTTAACCTTTTCATGAAATTCGTAATTTCGTGAAAATTAGGTCTTCCGAAACAGAAAGCAAACTGGTTCAGTAATACACCTCTTCACAGTTATATGAACAAAACTGAAACTCAACGTTTACAGGCATAACAAAAAACGTCCGGACATCCGTTGAATTTCTAACTGACAGATTGACGAACATTGGTAACTGTAGATGTCCCATTTATGATTTTATCTCTTTGATAAGTTTGTTTGGTATAAAAGGAAACGTATTCAATTGAAGAGCTTTATCAAAACATTGCTATAAATTGAAAACGATTCCTTCAAAATTTGATATAACTAAGGTGAAATGAATTTAATAAAAAAAAACAAAAATAATTGAAAAGTGATGTTGATTTGGTTAGGTATGTTATCATTATCATGAAAGAAATTTCTACTTTGGAAATAAAAAGATGATTAACGATTTTGTAGAAATGTCCAATTCTCCATAATAAGATTTTAATGATAATATATTCGACAGTTTGATCTTAAAGATACAGACATATTTTCTTACACATCCATTTATTTTAATATATCTCAATAGGTGATTCCTTAGCCTACCACAATGGGATGCAATTCTCCGCTTCTGACCAAGATAATGATAAAAACAGTGGAAAATGTGTTATCAATGACGGACCTTGGTGGCATCAAAGCTGTAGACACAGTGCTCTTAACATGAAATTCAACAGCGGTCTTTTCTTAAATACTCACGATGCCAAGTGTTTAAAATCAGTTATGATGATAAGAAGAATATACTAACTCATACATTATCATATTACGTGTTTATCAATAATTTCAAATGTCTTTATTAATTTCTACTGTTGAAAATCACATTTCACAAAATAGCTTCATTTTGGCTTTATGTCATTAAGTTTCGTAAACGATCAATTGATAAATCTATGCATTACTCTTTTTTTAAATGAAATTTGACTTTCAAGACCCTTTAAGCCTGTGCTTTAGTTCGCTAATTTCATTTTTGTTAATAAAAGAGTCAGAATTATCTGAATGCGAGAGCAGACTATAAACGTTTTTATTCATTTGATTGCTCTAATTTTTATGAGGTTTTTAAAAACTAATTCCAATAAATCTAAACAATACGTAAGGAAGGTAAACAAAAACTACCACACTGTAGTAAACACCACAGCAACCTCCAACAAACGATTCACTCGAGGAAATAGACGTACAATTAATTAACTATCCTTCCGAAGAACCTGAGATCAACCCCGGTTTGGAGTGTGGTTCGTGTTTCTCAGATTTTCGTTTTCAAAGTTGTGTTTTGTATACTGTTGTTTGTCTTTTGGTCTTTTTCTTTTTTGCCATGGCGTTGTCAGTTTATTTCCAACTTGTGAGTTTGAATGTACCTTTGGCGTCTTTCGACTCTCTTTTAAGGGCATACACCAGTGAATGACACATGGTCGAAAGAGCCCGACTTGCTACATGCACATATTGTGGGTTTGTAAATTCATATCGGTTATGTCCATAAATTTAAAAAACCAGAGGACTGCAGGTATGTTTGAAGAACGTGATAGAAATTATTGTTTTTGGATCAATTTACCATTTCGACGTTGTCTCGATAACTAATTGCAAACGAATACTTTCCAGAACAGTTGCAGTATTCCGCGTCATCAAAAATGTACTAAAACATGTTGTAGTGAATGCAGTTTTAAATAAATAAACATTTAAGGCTGAACACTCTGATACAAATTTCTCTACATCTCCTATTACCTACTTTTCTTTGAAATATAAAGCTTATCCGTTACTAAAAAAAACAACAAAAAAAAAAACGGTGAATACATGAATCATATCAAACAGTTATCAATGAATTTACACTATTATTGGTTTATTGGGAATATTAAATATTGTTTTCTTGTTAATAAATTCCTAAATAAATCTATCGGTAATTCTTCTATTTTGAATGCAAATATATACATCAGATAAAAAGAAGCTAAAAATGTTAAAACTAAATATAAAAAACATAAAAAATTCCTAACCAGAACAACAAAAATGTCTTAGACCAACTTGCAATTCTAGTTTTAGATTGAGGTAACAGTACTTTACTGATGTTCAAAAATCATAAATCGGTTACGATGTCAAATCAAGACAACAAACCAAGCACTGAGGGAATCGCATGAACTCCAAAAGGAGATGTCAACAGAACACTTGGAACATTATGTTATTTATTGACTGAAAATTAACAACCAAAACGTGTCTTTTAAACAACGTTGTATGGTTCATTAGCAGTTGTAGCAATCCAGTGATGGAACTATGAAATATTTTATACGCATTTCAGTGTACTTTAAGAATTACCTTTATTAGTTATAACTGCATGACCAATAGTCTGGTTGTTGCATGAAACATCTAGGAAATTAAAACAAAAGATGACCTAAATTTTACATTAGTCCTTAATTATAGGTAGACTGGTTTCCTTTCCGTTTCTCTGTTAGAATCTTGGACTTAGATACGCGGATGTCACCAGTGGGGAAGGACCAGTATAAAGTTCTGTGTACTTTCCTAATGACAGCTGTAGACAATTCAGGTTTTTACCTTGGTAAGCCTTAAAGTGTTATTTTTCGTGACAATTGGCATGCAAGTTTTACAAAATGATCTACATATGACGTTAAGATCTGATAACCTGTCATTTAAATACAGCAGTGGTTTCATACGTAAACAGATAGCAATTGAACGCTCAAGATAAGGCAAGTGGATTATTTATGAATTAATATTTGACAGCTTTCAAAGTCATGTTGTGAATAAATTATTTTTCTTTCATGTTGTTCTCTGTTAGAATGGTAATTATGATACTCGACTGTAAATAAACACAATAGTAACACACATGTAAAAAATCTCTTTTGTGAATTTTAATGATTTTTTGGATATGAGATCTACGTAATGAGGTAATGATGTTTAATATTTGTCGGTAATTTGATGGATACAAAATAAAATGAGTTTACTGACAACGATCCAATAGAGTTACTAATGTTTTTTTTATAAAAAAAAAAATATTGCAAATTATTTATACCCAATATCTTTATTTTCAATGCCACGTACGACTGTTGGATGACTTCTTATATCCGAGGGTGTGAATAGCTCAGTAGTCCGTGTTTCGGTACTGTCATGATATATAAAGGCAACAGTAGTATACCGCTGTTCGAAACTCATAAATCGATAGAGATAAAATCAAATCCGGGTTACAAACTAAAACTGAGGGAAACGCAAATATAAGAGGAGAACAACGACACAACAAAAACACAACATTAAAATGTAACACACACAGAAACGAACTATAATATAACAATGGCCATTTTCCTGACTTGGTACAGGACATTTTAAGAAAAAAATGGTGGGTTGAACCTGGTTTTGTGGCATGCCAAACCTCCCGCTTTTATGGCAACGTCAAACACAACACCAAAACGACAACATCACATGACAGGACCACAATACAAATAAATGGGAGAACATATAGGACAAAGAAACACACGAATAATAGCTAGCAGAAGGTACTAGGCTTAAAATTCAATACGCCAGACGTGCGTCTCGTCCACACAAGACCAACCAGTGACGCTCAGATAAAAAAAGTTTGAAAGCCAAAACAAGTACAAAGCTGAAGAGCACCGAGGACCAACACTTCCAAAAAGTTGCGCCTAACACGGCCAGGATTTTCTGCCTGGGACAAGAACATCCTTATTATTTAGAATAATTTATAATTTTGCAAACAGTAAATATCATAAAATGACTATATAATAGATATACATGATAAAACCAAAGTGGGGACTAACTACAGAATAATAACGGATACATTACATTAAACAACTTAATCCAACATATAAAAATACACAGCCGAGTTAGCTAAAGCCTCAACGCACAAAGTGACGTCACATTTGAAATTCTACAAAAACACACAAAGTGACGTCACATATGAATTTGTAAAAATATTTCCCAAAAATAAGATAGGATTAGGATTGATTCAAGATAGATTTGTAATACTGCCATTACATTTATTAATAACAATGAAAATTACAATACTTATTAATATCAAATTGTGGAAGTAATTAGATAATTAATTGTATTATCTAGCTATGTCGGTGTTTCTTCTGAATCAAACTGTAAACCAAATATATCGTATAAATTTCGTTGTTCCAAACTAAAATCTAATAAATGAAGGGGGTGATTAATTATAACATGCTCCTCTTAACTTCTTCGTCGATAAATTTAGAAATTATAAAGAAACTAAGGTTCCAATACCTGCAGGCAAAGTTACCTTAGTGGATTTGGCTATTCCTTTCAGGTCCCCATTGGTCATACAGATCCAATACTATAGTAGTTATACATCCTTAGCTTTCAATGTTTTGGTTATATAAATCCTGTTGAAGAAAAGCTCTTCGGACACACACAAATAATAAAATGTGATTTTTATTTCATATATTATAGCAGTGTTTAAAACGTAGGAAAAGTTTTTTCTTTCTATATGTCACATTTTAAACATTCGGAAGATATCAATAATTGAATGAAACGATGCTTCAAAATTATATTGCAGTTAAAACTGTAAAATCTCAAAAATCAAGGAAATTTTTTAATTTCTGAAACATAAAATGCATTTAAAATTATTTATCTAGTTCTTGCCATGTTTAAAAACTTTTCCGTATGCACAAGTTTGTCTGTACACATGGTACATTTTGTCGTATTTGTAAATTCCTTCTGATAAACTTTAATTGTATAATGGTTATCTTGTGATAAATATGCAAAAAAAGATAACAATCACGCTTAATTCTCAAAATAAAATTTTTCACGATAACTCATACTTACTTGTGGTATTGTCAATACAACGTAACGATTTTTACTTTTCAATCATATCTTAGGGGAAAAGGGGGATGGAGGAGGGGTGCTTGAGTGGTCGAGCTAGTTCTTTTACAGTGATAACACGCAAGATGCTTTCGACGCTAACCTTTTTTGACTAAGATTTCAAATTTTCTGCTGAAGGTTGGGTGTTCTCTCTGGGTACTACAGCGTCCTCCGCCAATAAAAATTGACCGTCATGATATAGCTTAAAGTGTTTAAAGTGGCGTTAAAACAATCAATTAATAACTCGAATAATTCTTCGCTTTTATTACAGAACCTACAAAAATGAAGCATTACATGTCTGTGATATTTGTATTCATCATACTTAATGCAAGTATAGCTAGTAGCACCAGGACATGCTCACAATGTTCATCTCTTCTACTGTGGTGTAGCAAACAGTGTTCAGACATGACAGACGCGCTTATTGGACTTTTAGGTCGGAAGAGAGAACAACCAAAAGAAAATCGTAATACCAAGAGGGATTGTTTTAAGTCGTGTGAATACAATTACGATAGCTGCAAGATAGGTTGCATTTAATCTGCACAGAAGAAAATAAAAAAAATATACATGACCAAAAGAGTTTGGCTTTTGATACACTTTAAGGTGAAGTGGGATAATATAAACGACATGGCTTACACTAATAAATCAATTTGAATTTGAAACGGTCATTTTGATCTAAACACCATCAGAAAAGTCTGAACAAAAAAAAAATCGCTGAACTAGTATACAATATTGTTTAGGGGCCAGCTGAAGCCCACCTCAGGGTGCGGGATTTTCTCGCTGTTTTGTTGACCCATTGGTGGCTTTGGGCTGTTTTCTGTCCTTTGATCGGGTTGTTGTCTCCCTGACGCATTCTCCGTTTCCATTCTCAATTGAATCTTTATCAGTCAAGTTTAGTCTCTCTGTCAATTTTCAGACTCTTCCACTGCGGTAAATTCAGTACTGATAAAACAATTCTTTTGCAGTAAATTCAGTACTGTTCAGTAGCTTTTCCGACAATTCAGTATGATGGTAATGTTTACAGGCACATAACTGGTAACTACTGAAAAGTCTGAACATAAACTGAACAGATCTGAATTGTCTGCAAGCTCATTGTCTAAACAGTTCTGAATTTACCGCAGTAGATAGATCTGAAAAATTAGTGTTTAGTCTTTTAAGAGCTGTTCAAATCAAAATGACAGTTTCAGATCACAATTTGTGTAATAATATAATGTTTTTGGATCAAATTTGTCAGATACTTTCAAGATCAAACATTTGGAGGGTCATGCAAACTCATAAAACACATGAATCGCTTGTGATATCGAAAACGCTACAAACATATAATTTTAATCATGCAAATCGCTAGTCATTTAACAGATGGTATCACAAGCGATATAAAAACACAATTAAGGTACAACGCTTATCATTTCGCACGACAGATGAAAGTTTCGTATACACATGCTCATCAGTGACGCTGAAATTAAAAAAATTGAAAAGTCAAATCATAGGTTGAACATTGAAAACCCAAAATTCCTAAATGTTGTATCAAATACGATTAAGGCAATCAATATAAAGGATTAATGAATATCAAAACTAAACATAGAGAACAGCAAAATTCGTCAAAGCCAACAATATTATTACAATTTACATAATCTTTACATTCCGTCTGACAATTTACAACCAGATGTGTCATTTAAATCATGCCTGATCAGAAGCACGGATAAACTCCGAATGACCAAATGTCAATCATACAACAATCTAACAATTACAAGTAAACAAACAATGCATCTTGATATCAACATAAAGCTTTCAACATTTCGTACAGTACACGTTGTAAGATTGACATTCTTTTTATTAATATCATTTACGTTTTAAACGAATTATACCGCTATTGTTTTTCGAATTTCTGGCAATTTAACCGTCACAGAAACAGAAAAGTCCTGCCCTATTTGAAGTGGACCTGAAACCGGAAGTAGTCGTTTCCTCTGCGTATTTCAAAAATAATTATGATCAGTAGATATATGTCTGCGGGTTTACACTATTTTTGAAAGTTTTAGGCCTCTGAACTTCCTGTGTAAGACACAGAAGGGAAGCCCACCCCTCCAGAAAAACCAGTTTTATCCAATTTCAATTTTCCAAGTTCGTATTTGAGCTCAAAATGCTACTTAAACATGAGAAACATGACAATAGATAGCCTCAGGTTGAGGGAACATGCATCCATTTCGAAATAAGTATCATAAAGTTGACCTCTAAAAGTATGGAGAGCCATTAGAGCCAAATAACGGTGGTCTGGGTCATCCCGTCATATGACGGGCTCAGCATGGTAAGGGTTAATAAACAACAAAAATTCAAATCAACTTAAAAGTGTTTTTGAGCAAATCCGTGTGTCTGAATAGTTTTACATTTTGTCATTTCGGGGTCTTTAATAGCTAACTACACGATATTAGTCGTGTGGATCGAAAACGGTTATATCAGTATGGAGAGGTCATTTAAGGATGAAGTGACAATAATAAAAGATATACAGATTTAACATCGAATTATGAAATCAATCAACATAATTTAAAATGAGCTGCCGAGAAAAGCAAATGATGTGTTCCATCAACCGCAACAATTAAGTTTTTGTTTCTTACCTTGATTTTTCCATTCATCAATAATTGACGAGACTTAAACATCGGTAAAGTATTGCCGCCTTTATTCATAGACGTATTAAGATAACGTATTTAGTTACTAATTGTGCGTAAAATGTGCACACAGTGTTGTATATACAGAATCAATATGCCCACTGAAGGTAAAACAGTGGTGCATACGTATAAATAACTCAGACGAAGGCTTGACTTAAGTTCAGATACATGTAATCATGACGTTCTCTGATGCTATATCATTTTTTACTTTTCTTGATCCTCAGAGACGTTGCAGGAAGGCAAACATAAAAAAGAATAAAAAGCCTTCCAAGACGTTATAATTATTTGGACTAAGCCCCCTCTTTTTTGCTACTTGTAGAAAAAAAAAATAGACAGCAGAACCAGAGACCCACAAGAAGAGAACTGAGCTGTGATACTCCGGAACTAATTCTTTAATAAAGACAATTCGGGATAAATTGGAACCAGTAACTAACCCATGTTACATGTACAACAATAGTCCTATGACATAGGACGTACACTGTATAAGGCGTGAACTTAATATTTTGGACTATCTATAATATGTGCTCTCATGTCATGTGCCGCAAATCATTTTACATTTAGGATTCGTTGCTGAGCATTTTTTACTGTTCCCATCTCCGAATCCCTTAAATAGATTTTTTTTCAAGCCCCACAGTAGTTCAATAATTACTATATGTCTTTGCATAAATGAGTATGCAGGGCATATTTCAAAACATATTTTTTCTTCAGGACTTTTAAATGTTTTACTTTTCAATGCTGCATTGGGAAAGGGGTGGGGGGTGGGTATACAAGTTTATTTTGTGACACAGTATATAATATAATTAGATACAAATCTCTAATGATTTGTAATTTTGTATCCAACAAATTATAGAATTGTACGTTTAGCTATTATCTAGACCCGTACAAAATGTATATAATAAGATACATTTAACAGGGGCGGATCCAGAACCTCTGTGTCTAGGGGGGGGGGGGGGGGGGGGAGGGGGTACATATTTAGATATTTGTATAGAGATGTATATATGCGAGTATTGGCAGTAATGGTTATGGTGTGTGTGTGAGGGGAGGGGTCAGATCAAAGATCGTTTCTATAATTCTATATCTTATAGTTTTTACCATTTCACTCTTTTCTTTATCCTTTGATCTCTATTATATTTGTCTTAAACATGCGTGAAATTTTGCCACTGGACATAAGGAAACCAAAAAACAATCAACGTATTCTTTATATTTCATCATTTTCTTATTATGTTATCTATAGGTTTGGTCCCGCCCCTTATCTATTTTTTGCACATTCTTCTCTCTATGTAAACCCAATTCCTGTCCTGATAAATGGTGACTCATGCATAGCATCATATGCGGTTATTAAAACAAGAAACATATTCATATTATAATAATTTACTGTATGCTTGGACTTATAGATAGATGTCATTAGTCCCAGATCATGTAATAATTTAAAAGTAGTTCTTATAAAAATACAATAGCATTTTAATGATGATTATATATATGTATATATATTTTACAATGCCATTTTTTTGGAAAAAAGGGTAGGGGCAAGGCGTTTTTAAAACATATTAAAAGGGCGCGTTTGTTTGTTCTTCGGTAGTGAGCCAGAAGAAGTCCATTTCTGTTTTTTACATCGAGATGACCGTGAGGGTATTCCGATATATTGCTATCGCCTAGATTTGCACACATAACTTTCGTTTTGGGTTTGTAACCGATCTATAAACATGATAAATACGCGGAAGTTAACTAGTGCAAACTAACATTCCTTATCGTTTGTTATAAATACATCTCTTCAATGAATACTGATAAAAATATTTTTGTTTAGAACATAAATTAATAATATGAAAATGTTTTGTCGTTAGATATATATATATATATATATAAATATATCATATAAGTAAAAAATCTTTTATAATATCTATGCACATGTACCTAACAATTGTGTTAAAGCATGCGGAAGAATATCTCAAGAACGTTATTGCTGCAATCCCGGCAAGGACCGGTAACTCTGTAATTGTTTTTACGGGAAAATATGAATGCCTACTCATATCCAATCTTTTAGAAAAATCGAATTTTTACAGAAGAGTGTCCACCATGCACTTGCACTGCACTATTATTAGAATAGTTGAATAGAATGATATACAAATGGATGAAAATTATATATACATGTAACTGTTATATTAATATAATATATAACAACAAATCAGTGTATACTGATTTGTATCACCACAATATAATAGTTCGTACTGTGCGGTTGAATTTCATGTCATTAATTCAACATCCACGCACGAACTTGTCTCAGAAAAAAATATATCTCTGTACATTTACCTCAGTTTCAGGTATAGAGACGTGATCTTTTTCTGTGACAAGTGCTTTTGACCATCCACAAGAACTTGCAGTCATCCGATGTTCAGTACTTCAGTACTTTGATTTGCATTGGGAAGATATTCTGTCTCTCTTCCACCTCTTCTTTTTTGATAGGTTGTTTAGACGGCAGAGGCACATAACAAACATGGCGTCGTTTAGTCTAGATGACGTTAATAAATTTATGAATGCTGATATATTAGAATGTGAGCTGTGTTATAAACGTTTTTATGGTATGCCAGCCTTAGTAGGATATCCCTATAGGACGATAAGCTGGATAAATATAAGAACTACACGAACAATAACAGTTAAGGGACGATTATTTGATATTCTAGGGAAGGGATTTTGATTGATTGGTGTTTAACACTACTTTCAACACTATTAGGCTATTCCGTGGTGGTCAGTTTAATTTATAGATGAAGGATGGGGAAGGGAAGAGAGGGCATTATTATTCATTTTAATCTGTCGCTAATCATGCCTATTTTCAGCTCTTTTACCAGGCAACCATATTCATATATTAAATCCTTCTGTCCCCCATCCCAACAAATAAATAAATATCAAATGGTTTTCCTCTTATTTAACACACGTTTAAATTGATTGATTGTTTGTTGCTTTTTAACGCCCAGTGACAAATATTTCATGCTTGTTCAGGAAAACACGAGTTTAGAAGTCATGTATATAATATAAAAACGAAGAGATGGGATATGATTGCTAATAAGGTAACTATCCACCGAATTTCAAATATGAAGTGGATGTAAGCAATTATAGACAATCGTAAGGCCTTCAACAATGACATAAACCTATTACTGTAAAGTCGTCTATAAAAGGCCCGACATGAAAAGTGTGAACAATTCAAACGAAAAACTTACGGCCTAATTATACATAACAAAACAATTTACAAAATATCAAATATGAGTCGAGACATGAACCAACGACAACCACTTAACTACAGGCTCCTGACCTGGGACAGGCAGATAAAGAAAATGGCAGGGTTAATATAAAAACGAAGATGTGGTATGATTGCAACTGAGACAACTCTCCAAATGACACAGAAATCAACAGCTATAAGTCACCGTACAGCCTTCAACAATAAGACAAAGCCTACATCGCATAGTCAGCTATAAAAGGCCCCGAAATCACAAATGTAAAACAATTCAAACGAAAAAACAAACGGCCGAATAAATGTACAATAAAATGAACGAAACACAAATATGTATAACACAGCAACAAACGGCAACCACTGAATTACAGGCTTCTGACTTGGGACAAGCACATACATACAGAATGTGGCGGGGTTAAACATGTTAGCGGGATCCAAATCCTCCCCCTAACCTGCAGGGACAGTGGTGTAACAGTACAACAACATGTTTGTGAGCACTCAACCCATCCCGAAGCTTGGACAGTGGTGTAACAATCCAATGAAAGAACAATCTGCACTTATCAGTTGCAATTAGATTAACTCAAAAGATCAGTACGAGACACACAAAAAAAAACTAACATTAAGACAATAGACACAAAGCACCGACATAAGAGTATTTGCAATTACTGGAAGTTTGCTCAAAGCTAATTACAACTAGTACTGAAATAAATCTTGTTCTCCCAGACTGAAGTATCAATCAGTACACAACGCGCGGCAAAGGATTTATTAAAAAAAGAAAACAATCTAAGAAACGTCTGGTTTACGTTGTATACAGATTTAAGAAGATGTGGTATGAGTGCCAATGAGACAAATCTCCATCCAAGTCATAATTTGTAAATGTTAACCATTATATAGGTCAAAGTACGGTTTTCAACACGTAGTCTTTGCTCACACCGAACAACAAGATATAAAGGGCCCCAAAAATGACTAGTGTAAAACCATTCAAACGGGAAAACCAACGGTGTCTAATTTATTCCAAAAAAAAAACACGTTATACTTGCATATAAATCCATAAATAATGAAAGTTTTTGAAAAGTTGTGGTCAGAACGTTTTGACCATCGAAATTTTGCAATAGAAATAATAGTTAGGACAGAAGATTTTAACAGCCAGTGCAGAACTCGCACGAACGCCAGATTTAGTTAGAGGGGCGATATTCTAACGCGTTTTTTAATCCTTGGTCACTCATGTTTAGAAAGAAAGGGGAGAAATCCAAACAATTACCGACCAATCACAAACGTTGTTGCAAATTTGACCTTATGACGTCAAAGAATTTCCCATAATGCAATCATTGCATATAAATAACAAACTACTATACCAATTGAATAAAAAATATTGCATTTGAATGACAAATTATACCAAATGAATAAAAAATAATGCATTTCAATGAAAAAATATTGCATTTAAATGAAAAAATATACCATTCAAATAAAAAATATTGCATTTAAATGAAGAAATATACCAATTTAATTAAAAATATCAAATTTAAATGAAAAATATCAAATTTTTGCAACCAATACCATGCCATAGTTTTTGGTGTGGAACTTGCAAGTGTATCGTACATTGATTTTTAACAAACACACATAATTTTTTAATGATGCAATGAACATTCTGAAGTAGTCATAGCTTCAGAGTGAAACTAAATATCGCCCCAGTAAGCTATTGGTAAAAATTCAATCATTGTTTAATGCAATTTTGAGTAAGTACAATGCAAATTTGTCCATTTTGTAACAGATAACAAAAACATGTTTAATACTCCTGTGAATACGAGTTGCAAATGTGTAAACTTGGTTTATCGAAATTTCTAACAACAAAATAGAAGCAACAACTTTTGTTGTTTCATTGTGACCTTGTGATGTTCATTTTGTCTACCGTGTTCTATTGGGTACCTGCCGTCATTGCCGCATAAATAAAACTGGGTGCAGTCTTATATTAAAGAAAGCCTCTTCCTGCTTTAGTTCTAGTTCTCCGTTGAAAATGTGAATGTGTTGCAGAATTTAAAAAGAAAAAACGTTTAAGAAGTTGTAAGAAATAATAATTTGGGTCAATTTAACATTTCAATATCTTAATATAACAAAAACATGTTTAATACTCCTGTGAATACGAGTTGCAAATGTGTAAACTTGGTTTATCGAAATTTCTAACAACAAAATAGAAGCAACAACTTTTGTTGTTTCATTGTGACCTTGTGATGTTCATTTTGTCTACCGTGTTCTATTGGGTACCTGCCGTCATTGCCGCATAAATAAAACTGGGTGCAGTCTTATATTAAAGAAAGCCTCTTCCTGCTTTAGTTCTAGTTCTCCGTTGAAAATGTGAATGTGTTGCAGAATTTAAAAAAAAAAACGTTTAAGAAGTTGTAAGAAATAATAATTTGGGTCAATTTAACATTTCAATATCTTAATATAAATGAATACTTAACAGAGTATATGCATAATTCATTAACATCCAAATACATTAACTTTATATATCTTTAGTTCCATAATCATTGGAGGTTGAATTCTTGATCTGAATATCAATGTAACCTATACATTTTTCATTACTTTTCTCAGAGGTCAAGATCTAAGTTGTTATGATGATAAAACAAGTTAAATACATTAATCATTACAAAAGGTAATCAATAAATTATGAATGACTTAGCACCATTGTTGGATTGATAAAAATGTTAAATGAATAATTGAATCAGTATTTTCAATTAAATTCCTACTTATAAAAAGAAAAGCGAAAGATACCAAAGGGACAGTCAAACTCAATAGTCGAAAATAAACTGACAACGCCATGGCTAAAAAGAAAAAAAGACCAAAAGACAAACAACAGTAAACAAAACACAACATAGAAACCTAAATACTGGGAACATGAACACCATTAAATACTGGGGGTGATCTCAGGTGCTCCGGAAGGGTAAGCAGATCCTGCTCCACATGTGGTACCCGTCGTGTTGCTCATGTAAGTCAAACCCGGTTATTAGTCTAATTCGGTAGGTCACATTCGGGAAAAGGGGACGGGATTGTAGCTGCGACAATTGGAACATATTCGTCGTCATCTGTGGAATAGATATTCACTAACGGTAAACTCGTGATGGCCTCCGTAAAATTTACAAAGGGGTGATTATAATCATATCCGTCATTCACTTGTACATGTTGGATCAAACGTCTGATAAAAATGAAGTTAAACCAGTTAAATCATTAATATTTTAGATCATCTGCATTTTGAAAAAGACCCAAACTTAAGAGAGTATTCCTATTGCTCTTTGAATTGTTCCCGAAAATTAACGATTTAAAAATGATGGTTACTGGAGGTTTGATATTAACTGTTGAATGTAATTTTCCTTATTAAATTCAGGTTAATGGAGAACGCACGTATTGCTCATTGTCGAATTTATAAAGCATATTTCTTGATAGTATGGGTAAATGCACGAACAACAGTGTTTTATACACCGACAAATGAAACTGAAATAGGAAATTAAATTTCTTCCCTAATTGTTAAAATGATGATTAAAGCATCATCGAATATTTTACAATCAGCTAAAATGTCATGTTTTTGTTGTTATCTCGGACAACAGCACTATCGAACAAACTTTTAATTTTTTCTTATGACGTTCAACTGAATTAAGTCATCTTTGAAAAAAAAACACTATTAGATATCGCGGTACAGTCATAGTTAAGATATATACCGTCTTTTGAATCATTTGGATAGACACAACTTTTTGATAGGGGTGGTTCATAGTTCTTTTAAAATTGTAAAATGTACTTTTCAGTGAAATATCTATTGGAATCGCTTCTAACTTATTTTTTCATTCACCTCTTACATCAAATATGAATCCCCTTTTATCGGGGTTTTACTTTCTTTTAATAAAAGTTCTAAGAACTTTTAATCTCCGACACCAAGTTTATATCCGTTCCGTTCCATACTACGTAACACTTCAATAAGTGGAACGGATATGAGATCTGCGACGGAGATTAATGTTCACCAATATTTTTGTAATTATAAGTGGTCTGTTCTACATTTGTTATCTGTTGTCAAGGTAAACTACACGAAGATAACCATAATCTGGAAGCAGTCCCGAATTTACCACATAAGTCATGTGTCATAATTCCCATGGACAGATGTAAATGAATCCTAACCTCTTTACCTTGGCAAACCTTATTGTGGTATTTGTCGTGAAAATTTGCATGCAACGTTTGTAACGTTAGCAACGCAATCGACCTTGAACGTTTATACCTTATAATCTATCCTTTAAATACTGCAGTAATTCAGTGCATAAACAGATAGCAATTGTATACACAGGATAAGGTAAGTGCATTATTTTTAATTGAATATTTGGCATTATACAAAGTCATTTATTAAACAAAATAATTTTCTCTCATGTTGTTCTCTGTTAGATTGGTAATTAATTTACTTGACTGCAAACAAATACAATAAGAACACACATGTAAAAATCCCTTTTGAGTATTTTGAAAATTATTTGGAAATGAAATATTGGTTATGATGTAAAACATTTGTCTGATATTTGATTGATAACATGTGAGATTTTTGCGCACCAACACGCAAGTAGAATAAATTTCATTTTTTGGCTAAAGATAAATATATAAACCAAATTAGAAAAACAGTTTGTATCCATTTTTTTAACAGCAAGTACATGTTAGATATTCCAACGAAATCGATATTATAAAATTTGACTTTATATAGCACATCTAAGTTACAGCCAATGATGCACTAGATAAAAAATTTGAACAAAGATACTCATCATAAATTCAATTCAATAAAACCAGACAATACTATGACCAAAAAGACAAAAAAACAAAAAGACAATAACAAAACATTACATATAAAACTAAATATTGAGCAACCTATACCTCACCAAAATTCATGTTCTCAAGTAGGGTAACACTCAAACTAGACAAACCTTGTATTCTTCTGAATCATTACAAATAAGGTTTCTTCTGAAAATGCCTGTACCAAAACAGGAATATGGCAGTTGTTTTTCACCTGTTTATTGATAGCGTTTAATTTTGTCAGTTTTTATGGACTTCCCCCTTTTTAAAAATTCCTTGGAATTCGGCATTTTTGTAATACTTTTTTTTATATTGTGACAAGAACGTTTGAATCGTTATTTCATAACATGCTTTACTGATATCGATTTAGTATTTAATGTTAAAATCGATATCTTGTGGAAATATCCGGGGGAAAAAAAATGCGTTATGCCCAATGTAGTTTCTTTTCAAGATACATTCGACAAAATTGTGTATGAGTAAATATTTCAAACAGTTTCATTCGTATAATTGTATGTTTTACTTACAGAAACAACCATAATGAAATTTAACATACCCATGATATTTGTCTTCATCGTACTTAATGGAAGTATAGCCAGTAGCACCATAACGTGTTCTCTGTGTTATTCTAATGCAGTTTCGTGTAGTAACCGCTGTTTAGGGATTGGTGTTACAGGCAAGAAAAGAGAAAAACCGACAGCATATCGTCATACAAAAAGGAACTGTTTTTATTCATGTCAACTCACTCACGATCATTGCAATACAATTTGCATCTAAACTGAGTAGAAAATAATATAAAAGAATATATGCAAATATGACCTACAGAAAACAATGTTTGTTTGACTTTTACAATGCCTTAAATACGAATTAAAGAATAAGTGGGATTATAAATGATACAGAATGTCATTGCGCAAGAAACATATTTCTGAAATTAATTTCATTAGGTATACTTTCAAACGTTGGGGAGTACTTGGAAACATATGAAATTGAAGAGCATGCATAAAACAAATTGAAAACGAAAAATGCAAATGTATCAATTTAATCATTCGAGTACGGAAGCACTGGGAACTTATCGGAAGGTAAATTAGGCGGCTGACAAAATACAAAACTTTAACGTCGTATAATACTTAAAATTTGATAAAATATATGAATATGTTATTTATAAATGATTGCCTAAGTTTTAGTATAAAGCACGTGTACATATATTTACCTCATTTTAAAACAAAATCCTTTATTTCATCCAAATCGTCAGGAAATGTACTGCTATTGAATTATTATCTTCCCGTTCTCTTATTCGCCAACAGTTTTCTTTTAATGAATACAGTCACCTTAACATGACATCTTACATTGGAAATTCAATAATATCACAGCGCAAGTATGAAAGGAAATCGTTTGATGAATGAAAAATAGGCAAACGCGTAAGAAATATAGTATTAATCAATTCTGAATGAAAAATTATTATACACTCAATTTTTTAACAACTGTTATGACAAGACTTTCATATCAGTTGTTACATGATTTGGTGTATCGTAAGATTTACTTCAAAGCACTGAAGCCACTGGACGTTATGCAACAACAAAATTGTCACAAAATAATGTTTGGCATAATGGAGTATGATTCGCGTACAAAATAAAGACATAGTTTGAAAAAGAAGGAACACCGTGTTCTGAGAGGAAACAGTACAAAGAAAATCCAAAATGATTGAGCACCACAAATCACCAAAACAAATTGAGTTGTCATGAAATAGAAGTTCCATTGAAAGACATATCAAGTAAAATTATTTCCACTACAACAACACACACACAGTCTTTGTTATTTACCGAATAATGGATATAGAATGTAGGACTAGATATTAGGGCATAGTTTATCACAAAGTTTCCAGAGGAATTTCTGTAAGGCTGTAAAAATTTATGTTGGTAAGAGGCACATATACAAAATAGGTCAAGTCCTTTTAGGAAAAACAGTAAGTTTGAAACACAAGTTTGAGATTTGAGCGTTCCGGTGAAAGTAAATCAAGAAAAAGCCTCCGACTCATCAAATTCATTTGCAAATGACGACACGCCTTCATCCCTTGTCCTATACTCAAGATAACATAAGTATATCACCTAAGATCCAGGAGAAGCACTAATATTTCAGTTTTGTCAAATACAAAGGGGAAAAACACTCATATTGAGTCTTCGTATTGCTTCGGTCAAAATTGATCAGAATATCCTTATAACGATTAATTTAAAAAAAACAAATTGTCGTGGAAAGATCTGATAATGCACAGTAATAGTAATGAATTACAAAGTTCGATGACATTGATGACATGACAGACATAGTTGAAACATCTAAAAATAAAACACACCCTCACTAATTTAAAATTTGACTAAAGATAAACGGAAGTGCAAAAAGGAACGAAGCGGTATTTACAACAACTTTCCCAAGGAACAATCTGCTGGAATTCGATACAATTAATAAATAGGAACAGAAGGAGTATACGTCAATGAAACGGCAAACAAACGATTTTTTGATTGATTAAATGTTAGTTGCTAAACGTCCAGTGGCAAGTATTTCATGCCTTTTCAGAGAATAGACTAAGAATAAATACAATAGGTCGGTGCTGTAATAGAGGTAGTCTAGGATGAAGGTCGCGGAAATTTTGACTGCCACTGGAAAATTATGGAATATGGGATAGGGACAGACATTTTTACCTTGCAATAAGCCACCTAAGGACCCCTCAAAGAGCTGTTGCAAGGATTTTTAACGTGAAGAGAGAGTGGCATTCTTTTTATACCAGGCATAGATTTTAACGTCCTCATTCTGACAGGAAGTTGCTGTATACATCCCGCATAGCCAAACGGACGCACCACTTTGGCAAGTGTTTAACTGCCGGTCTCCTTGGGGGTACTTAGGTTCAAATACTTTCAGACAAAGTTGATAAAGATGTAAAAAATATCAAAACGACAATAGAAAATAGAAAATAACAAGTCGCATGAACACCGACTACATCAAGGCAACCGTACTTTGACCTATAATGGTTTACTTTTATAAATTTTGACTTGGATGGAGAGTTGTCTCATTGGCACTCATACCACATCTTCTTATATCTAAATAATAAAAGAAACGAAAAAAAAATAATTACAAGACAAGCACCAGTATACAAAACATTACGTAGAAACATAAAGGCTGAGCAAGACGAACCCACAAGAAGGAAAAGCAGATTCTGCTTAATATGTTTCTTATTGTTCATGGCAAGTTCACATTCGGGGATAATTTTCATTCGACGATGTCACAATCAAGGAAAACCTGACGGTATTGTGTCTTCGGCCATTGGAACATTACCGCTGTCATCTGTGACACAGATACTAAAATAGTATTCAACAAAATCATGGTGGTATCCATAAGATATTCGAGGGAATGACTGTACTTTTATCACTAGGAAACATGGGTTCAAAAACTTCCTTGTGAGCAGCAACCCTCTATCAAGGAGATAGTGATAAGAGACCTGAAGTCTGGAACATCGTTTCAACTAATGTATCCTCCATACACGAAGTCTGGATGGGGAGTCCTTCATTTCTTTTTTCTTTAATTTTTAGACCATTTTTCCCTATCCTTTATTTATTTTGACCACAATTCTATATTAATTATTGTTTTACCTTTTTTCTGTATTCTTTACTTTTCTGCCATTTATAAGGCACTCTTTGCCACTATTCTCTATTCTGTAAACCCAATCCAGACCCTCAAATTCAGGCGATTATGGTAAATTTGTATACAGAAATGGAAATTTCAAAATAGGATAGCTCAAATCAGTTCTTTTGTCGTAAAGATAAGTTATTTTTTCAACCAAACACTCATGGGCAATTTATAGAAGTCAGTCAATATATCTGCTAAAAGTTGACATTGAAACACAATATCTTTGATGTGCGAAAAATAACGATGGTTAGTATAAGTAATAATTATGCTCCTTTAGATGGTCATCTATTCATATGGCAGACTGCACGAACCTATATTTTATATGAAAGAAAATATTCAAAAACTTTTTACCTGAAAATCACATATATTTTGAGTTCAGTTTCACTTATATTTCTGATTTTTGTTTAACAAAAAAGTGTAACAGGTAATGACAATTTCTTTTACAAATTGTTATATTTCAAATCAATCTTACAATACCTTTAAACTCTTCATTCCGTTTTCCTTGAGATCTACAATCAATGATTGAAGAGCCTGCTTCTAATTTTTCATGACAAATCAGCATTATACATTAGAATCTTGGACAGAAGTACATGAATTGTAAGGCGAAACGTAATTATGATATTAGAAATCGTCTAATATAGCAATCAGCTGGAACAAATTTGGAACGTATGACCTATATCGATTGATACCTCACATTCGTGTACATTCACGTTCATACGAGCCCCTTTAACATAAACTCCTTAAGCAAGGCTATGTGGAAGAAATACTGAAATTTACACTCAGTCTATACTTAAATTTGACGGTCACCATCATAAATTGGTGTGTCTGCGTCTAAACTCAGAGGTGACATGTGTTCGCAGTCTTAGAACCTTGGATATAGATTTGTCGACTGATTTGAATAGTTAACGATTGTGTGATATTTTCGCTTGTTTTTTAAATTTTTATCATCAAAATGTAAACTGATGGAGAATTACAATTACAAACAAGACTAATTGGAAAATATATAAATTGAAAGCGCCAGAGCAGTAAAACGATTATGTACTGTTTCTGCTCTACATCATTCATCTAACTACATATTCCAATATAAGCGTATCCGACAAATTTGCCATGTTTTCTCTTACGTAAAAATAAAATGACTTTTATCAAAAACATACTTTTTAATTGTTTATGGCATTTAGTTTTTACGTAAGAGAATAGATGGCGGGTTTAATGATAAGCTTGATATTAGAATATATTGTTAAAAAAATTGTCCTTCCATGTTGAGGTAAAATGAAGACTGTCAACAAGGGAGCATATCTCATAAAACGAAATAACCCTGCTCTGCATATTTCAAACGATAAGCAAAATTAATTTAAAATATTGGGTAAGAAAAATAAATTAAGCAACATTTTCGGTAGGAACACCGCAACTGACATACGAGCATTTGTCATGTATTAAATCGACCACAAGCACACTATATTTAGTGCATGAAATGGAGGATATGCCTTTTATTAATCTAAATTTTCAATAACTAAAATGACAAATCAAAGTTTTTTTCAAAATCAAATGGTATCTCTGGAATGACGCCACCATAGAATGTATAATCAAGATGGAGCTTTCTTCTATCAATCATGATGTTCCTTTAAAATGTTATTTGAATTGTTTAAAGCAAATTTGAGTTATTATAGGAAGTGTGCATGGACAAACTACAGTATTCTATAATACATCTCATCTAAGACGGGCTTATAATACCACACTTATGAGAATATGCACAAAGGAGATAATTAACACCTTTCCTATACTTAAACAATCACATAGACCACATCTTACTGAATAGTATGATACAGCAAAGCATTCAAAAGCTTTTTAGAAAGCTTATACTTGTTACAACATAAGTCTAACGTTCTAGGTTGACTGGTGTCTTGTCCTTTTATCTGTATGGAAAATGAACTTAGATACCCATAAGTTGCGAGTGGGAGAGAGAACCAGCCGAACGTTCTAGGTAGACTAATTTCCCGTTTTATTTATGTTTTTGGGTCAAGGACTTTAAGTAAGTAAACCGTATGTTGCGAGTGGGAGAGAACCCGTCTAACGTTCTTGACAGCTGTAGATAATTCCTGACCTTTTTACCCTGGCAAACCTTAACATGGTATTTGGATCGACCTATGACATTTAGATCTGATATTCTATCATTTAAATACTGCTGTGGTTTAATGCGTAAACAGATAGCAATTGAACACACACGATAAGGTAAGTGCATTATTAATGAATTAATGTTTGACATCATACATGTATTTGAAAAAAAAAATATTTTCTTTCATTATGTTCATGTTGATCGTTGTAAGAATAGTAATTGTTACACTCGACTTCAAACAAATACACTACTAACATGCATTGCCTATAATTGCTTACATCCACTTTATTTGAACTTGGGTGGATAGTTGTCTCATTAGCAATCATACCACATATCCTTATGTTCATATGTAAAAGTCCATTTTGAGTAATCTATACATATTTTTTAAAAATGAAATGTTGGTAATGATGTTTTATATTTGTCGGAAGTTTTTTTAATGGATAACATGCGAGTTTTCTGCATGTATATTTGACGGAAAAAATGTGAGTTTACTGCATGCGTATTTGATGGATAAAATATAAATTCACTGCATGCATACGTGATGGATAACTTTCTTGATTGATTCACCTAATAATGCTGACAAAGAAGTGCAGAATAAAAGACAAAACAATAGGTAGAGAATATTAGGGTCGTCAAATTTAAAGAATAGAGAATATTGGGGTTCTCAAATTTAAAGAATAGAAAATAGTGGGGAACTCAAATATAAAGAATAGAGAATATTGGGGTTCTCAAATTTAAAGAAAAGAGAATATTGGGGTCCTCAAATATAAAGAAAAGAGAATATTGGGGTACTTAAATATAAAAAAAAGTGAATAACAGTCAACGAAAATTGGGTTAGAATTTATATGTTTTGCCCATTTTTATCTGTTAATTAAGGTAATACTCAAACTAGACAAACATTGCATCCTTCTCAACTATAAAAAAATGAGGTTATCTTGTGACAGGAACCATTTGAATCGTTATTTTACACATGCCTTACGGATGTTGAAAATTGATTGATTAATTGATTCTGAACGCCACTTTCAGCACTATTGTACTATTTTGTGGCGGTTAGTTTTTATTGATGGAGGAAGCCGGACTACAAGAGAGAACCACCGACCTTAGATAGCAAATTGCTGATCCTAGTCAATTAGAATAGGAGTCGATCGCACCAGCAACGAGTATGATTGGAACTTACAACCTCAGTGTTGACATGCTAGTAGTAGTTCGACTACTTAAACCATTCAGCTACCGAGGCCCATCTGTTGTCTAATATGTTTAGTATTTAATATGGATGTCTTGTAGAATGTATCCGAAAAAAAAAATTGTGTTATGCCGGATATAGTTTTTTTCAAGATAAATTCCACTAAATTGTGTACTAGTAAATATTTCAAACGTTTTTATTCGTAATATTGTATTTCTACTTGCAGAAACATCAACAATGAAGTATACCATGCTTGTGATTTTTGTCGTCGTCATACTTAATGTAAGTTTGACCAGAAGCGCCACAACGTGTTCTCAGTGTACACATCACTTTTCGTCGTGTGTTCACCACTGTCCAGGGAGTGGCACTGTAGGAAGAAAAAGAGAACAACCGAAAGAATATCATAATACAAAGAGGGATGCTCATGATGATTGTCTTATAGCATGTAAACACACTTACGATAGATGCAAGAGTAATTGTATCTAATATGCACAGATACAAATAGCGAACATATAAAAATATGACCAATCGAACAATTTGTTTTGCTTTTATAACACCTTAAATAAGGATGAATGAAGAAGTGATATAAATTAAAGGTATTCGCTTATCTTGCTTTTGACTTTTTGTCAGATATTCGAAATGCTCTGGTGTTATTTATGTAGTGCCATTCAAAAGTTTTCCTGCGAATCATTTCTTTCCTTTTCATTATGCTATTACATATATCAGAGACATCATATACTTTAGTCTAAAATACAGTTATTAAACGAGAAAAGGTTTATAAATGTCAAATGTATGAAAAATCTAGAGAAATCATTTCCCGATAGATTTTCAATGTTTATGATTTCAAAAACATGGACACGGACCTTCACTTTTTTGTTCTTTTAAAGTTTCGGTATATACTAGTATACCATCGATTTATAATAGTCTTTTAAAAACTTTTTTATTTTGAAACAGAGCAGTGAACATCCTTAAATACGAATCAAAGTAGAAGTGGTATATTAAACGTATGATACGCGTGGCAGTACTAATGCGCACAACTCATCAGATACGATTAAGATCAAACGTTTGGTTAGTCATGCGACGACATATGCATGAAACATTGAAAAGTCTGCGCACGACGCATGAATAAACTTCATCCGATACGATTTGTTAGCCATGCAAAAACATAACCCGAATATTCAGTCGTCATATTCCGCTGCTCTATGATGGCTCGATCACGGGGAGGGACTAAATTGTTCGGGTTTGCAAAAACATAATACATTGCCGAGCATGCGCGCAACACAGAAATGCACTACATCAGATGCGATCAAGATCAAGCATTTGGTTAGCAATGCAAATACGTGAAATATTACATGATTGATTGTGGACTTTTAATGACCCTTTCAACACTATTGGCTATTTCGTGGATGCCAGCTTTTAAAGGTGGGAAAACAGAGTGCCTACTACGGAGTTGAGCTACTTAGACCGCTACCCCACCGAGGCCCCTTGAAACATCGAAGAGCATGAATAGAATATAAACGCTACAATCAAATTGGAAAAGTATGCTCAAAGTACTTAGCGGATGGTATCACAGACGACTGACAAAGTATAAAGATGTATCCGTAATGACATAATATTTTGACAAGAGAGCAATTTAATTTTTTTCAACTAAACGATGGGTCCTGAGATCAACATCACGACCCAAACAAATCTTACAATATGTGTTGCAAAATAGACATACGTTATACTTAACCGGTCAAAATTAAACTTAATAGTATTTTTGTTAATATACAAATATGGAGAAGTTGTATGATTGCTTATGAACAAATATCCACCAGAGTTCAAATGACGAAGATAAAAGCAAAAAGAAAAAAAGAAAAAAAAAAAAAGGATTACTGACGGCCTTCAACAAGCATTCATATTTTTAACATCGGAGGATTTGTCAATAATTTTGATTCGTCTGTAAGTCGAAGCTTGTTAAGGAAAGAAATCATCTAGAGCTCTTAAAAAACCAAAATGTTCACCGATAATGTTTGATTTGATCGAGTGTACTCTGTGTAAAAAAATAATGATATAGGTTGACAAAAGAAGGAAACTCGTGCACATAAAAAAGTCAACTTAACACAACAAAAAGAGAACCAAAAATGATTAAGCAATAGAAGCACCTATGCGAATAAGTCATGTTCGTTTTGAGACTAAAAAATATTTTTAATTTTAACGAAGCTTTTGGGTCTGAGCGTTTTTAAAACTTCGAATACATCAAATTCATAGAGCGTAATAAATAATTTCATAATTGAAATATGAATTCATTGATTGCTTAGTTGGCTTGAACCTCTCAACAGTAAAAAAAAAAACTGGAGAGCAAATGATGATACCCTGAATTCACTTTTGTCAGACGCATTAACTTAGACTCAAAGACATTACATTGATTGATTGATTGTTGTTTGCTTAACGTTCAGTTGCAAATACTTCAAGTACTTACAGGACAGAAACAAATTGACAATAAATATATACGATAGGTAGGTCCTGCAATAGTGGGTCGACAGGGACGATTTGCGGAAATTATGGAATGGCACTTAAAAATGAGGGTATATTAATTTGATAGGGATAGAAATTCATCCTGGCAAAAGGCCATCTACGAAATTTCAAAAAGTTATTACATGGGTTCTTAACGTGCAAAGACCGTGACACACACTCTCTCTCTCTACACACAAGCTTAAGGCATCGGCTTTAACGTCTCCATTCTGACTGAATGTGGCAGCAAATGTATACCTCTTACACAACGTACGCCCCTCTTTGACAAGAGTTTATCTGACGGTCGGAATAAGACAAAGGGATAACCATATTTCTGTACCCCAAATACTGCCATAGAAGACATTACATGAGGCTCTGTGTCTTTCCTTTCTGTATTCTTTTATATATTTTGTCAATTTTTCTCCGTTGTTATATGTTTTGCCTGCTTTTCATTATTCTTCATTTTTTTAGCCTTTATTCTGTACTTTTTGCCCACTATTTTCAATTCTGTAAACCCCATCCAGACCTTCATTTATTATGTGAATAGAAAAACAAAGGATATGGGGTATTTATCCATGACACGAATAGTTGGGCGAAATATATAATTGTATATTATATGAAGATGTTATTCAAGCTGAATAAACCAGGGGTACATGCATATACATGTACATGTATAATGAACTATTATGATGTAATCTAATAAAATAAATGAATTTTGACTAAAAAAAATAAAAAAAAAAAATTTTAAACAACAAAGTACTACTGCAAATCTCACTCTGAGTACAGACAAAACTGTGCACCTGAAAAAGTTTTAGAGCATGGCTAGACCTAGATAAATAAAATTTAAATGCATTCTAAGTGTCAGAATATTAAAAACTTAAGTGGGTTTTGTTATTCATTATATATTATTCCCGCAGAAGATGCCAAAATAAACTTAGTAGGGAAAGAGGTTTGAGAAGCTCACCTTATATCATAAATGTTGTGAACTGTATAGACAATAGATATCTGCACAACAATAGGTGATTTAAACTCAAATTGAGTGGACCGTACCAAATGAAACTCCGGTGTTTGTTTATTTTTCTATCTTCTGCAAACTGGGAACACAATGCACATCAAAATTCAGGTAAATTCTTATTTTTCTGAAACATAAACTACATATAACTTTCGTATAGCTAGGTTCAGCCATGCCTTAAAACTTTCCTTAATTCACCGGTTTGTCTGTACTCAGAGAAAATGTTGATTTGTAAATTCCTTTTGATGAATCTAAATGTACAAATTGCATGACTGCAGAACGAGAACTGGTTTGTTAGCAGGATAAGCGGCTTCTGCTATGCATACATCACCCGTCATGCGAATTCAAACTCAGTTAAAATGTCACGCCAGGGAATAAGACACAATCAGCAGGTCATACAGCTCTGTTAGATCTATTATTATTAATGTAAGTATGACCAGAAGCGCCACAACGTGTTCTCAGTGTACACATCACTTTTCGTCGTGTGTTCACCACTGTCCAGGGAGTGGCACTGTAGGAAGAAAAAGAGAACAACCGAAAGAATATCATAATACAAAGAGGGATGCTCATGATGATTGTCTTATAGCATGTAAACACACTTACGATAGATGCAAGAGTAATTGTATCTAATATGCACAGATACAAATAGCGAACATATAAAAATATGACCAATCGAACAATTTGTTTTGCTTTTATAACACCTTAAATAAGGATGAATGAAGAAGTGATATAAATTAAAGGTATTCGCTTATCTTGCTTTTGACTTTTTGTCAGATATTCGAAATGCTCTGGTGTTATTTATGTAGTGCCATTCAAAAGTTTTCCTGCGAATCATTTCTTTCCTTTTCATTATGCTATTACATATATCAGAGACATCATATACTTTAGTCTAAAATACAGTTATTAAACGAGAAAAGGTTTATAAATGTCAAATGTATGAAAAATCTAGAGAAAATCATTTCCCGATAGATTTTCAATGTTTATGATTTCAAAAACATTGACACGGACCTTCACTTTTTTGTTCTTTTAAAGTTTCGGTATATACTAGTATACCATCGATTTATAATAGTCTTTTAAAAACTTTTTTATTTTGAAACAGAGCAGTGAACATCCTTAAATACGAATCAAAGTAGAAGTGGTATATTAAACGTATGATACGCGTGGCAGTACTAATGCGCACAACTCATCAGATACGATTAAGATCAAACGTTTGGTTAGTCATGCGACGACATATGCATGAAACATTGAAAAGTCTGCGCACGACGCATGAATAAACTTCATCCGATACGATTTGTTAGCCATGCAAAAACATAACCCGAATATTCAGTCGTCATATTCCGCTGCTCTATGATGGCTCGATCACGGGGAGGGACTAAATTGTTCGGGTTTGCAAAAACATAATACATTGCCGAGCATGCGCGCAACACAGAAATGCACTACATCAGATGCGATCAAGATCAAGCATTTGGTTAGCAATGCAAATACGTGAAATATTACATGATTGATTGTGGACTTTTAATGACCCTTTCAACACTATTGGCTATTTCGTGGATGCCAGCTTTTAAAGGTGGGAAAACAGAGTGCCTACTACGGAGTTGAGCTACTTAGACCGCTACCCCACCGAGGCCCCTTGAAACATCGAAGAGCATGAATAGAATATAAACGCTACAATCAAATTGGAAAAGTATGCTCAAAGTACTTAGCGGATGGTATCACAGACGACTGACAAAGTATAAAGATGTATCCGTAATGACATAATATTTTGACAAGAGAGCAATTTAATTTTTTTCAACTAAACGATGGGTCCTGAGATCAACATCACGACCCAAACAAATCTTACAATATGTGTTGCAAAATAGACATACGTTATACTTAACCGGTCAAAATTAAACTTAATAGTATTTTTGTTAATATACAAATATGGAGAAGTTGTATGATTGCTTATGAACAAATATCCACCAGAGTTCAAATGACGAAGATAAAAGCAAAAAGAAAAAAAGAAAAAAAAAAGGATTACTGACGGCCTTCAACAAGCATTCATATTTTTAACATCGGAGGATTTGTCAATAATTTTGATTCGTCTGTAAGTCGAAGCTTGTTAAGGAAAGAAATCATCTAGAGCTCTTAAAAAACCAAAATGTTCACCGATAATGTTTGATTTGATCGAGTGTACTCTGTGTAAAAAAATAATGATATAGGTTGACAAAAGAAGGAAACTCATGCACATAAAAAAGTCAACTTAACACAACAAAAAGAGAACCAAAAATGATTAAGCAATAGAAGCACCTATGCAAATAAGTCATGTTCGTTTTGAGACTAAAAAATATTTTTAATTTTAACGAAGCTTTTGGGTCTGAGCGTTTTTAAAACTTCGAATACATCAAATTCATAGAGCGTAATAAATAATTTCATAATTGAAATATGAATTCATTGATTGCTTAGTTGGCTTGAACCTCTCAACAGTAAAAAAAACAACTGGAGAGCAAATGATGATACCCTGAACTCACTTTTGTCAGACGCATCAACTTAGACTCAAAGACATTACATTGATTGATTGATTGTTGTTTGCTTAACGTTCAGTTGCAAATACTTCAAGTACTTACAGGACAGAAACAAATTGACAATAAATATATACGATAGGTAGGTCCTGCAATAGTGGGTCGACAGGGACGATTTGCGGAAATTATGGAATGGCACTTAAAAATGAGGGTATATTAATTGGATAGGGATAGAAATTCATCCTGGCAAAAGGCCATCTACGAAATTTCAAAAAGTTATTACATGGGTTCTTAACGTGCAAAGAGCGTGACACACACTCTCTCTCTCTACACACAAGCTTAAGGCATCGGCTTTAACGTCTCCATTCTGACTGAATGTGGCAGCAAATGTATACCTCTTACACAACGTACGCCCCTCTTTGACAAGAGTTTATCTGACGGTCGAAATAAGACAAAGGGATAACCATATTTCTGTACCCCAAATACTGCCATAGAAGACATTACATGAGGCTCTGTGTCTTTCCTTTCTGTATTCTTTTATATATTTTGTCAATTTTTCTCCGTTGTTATATGTTTTGCCTGCTTTTCATTATTCTTCATTTTTTTAGCCTTTATTCTGTACTTTTTGCCCACTATTTTCAATTCTGTAAACCCCATCCAGACCTTCATTTATTATGTGAATAGAAAAACAAAGGATATGGGGTATTTATCCATGACACGAATAGTTGGGCGAAATATATAATTGTATATTATATGAAGATGTTATTCAAGCTGAATAAACCAGGGGTACATGCATATACATGTACATGTATAATGAACTATTATGATGTAATCTAATAAAATAAATGAATTTTGACTAAAAAAAAAAAAAAAAAAAAATTTTAAACAACAAAGTACTACTGCAAATCTCACTCTGAGTACAGACAAAACTGTGCACCTGAAAAAGTTTTAGAGCATGGCTAGACCTAGATAAATAAAATTTAAATGCATTCTAAGTGTCAGAATATTAAAAACTTAAGTGGGTTTTGTTATTCATTATATATTATTCCCGCAGAAGATGCCAAAATAAACTTAGTAGGGAAAGAGGTTTGAGAAGCTCACCTTATATCATAAATGTTGTGAACTGTATAGACAATAGATATCTGCACAACAATAGGTGATTTAAACTCGAATTGAGTGGACCGTACCAAATGAAACTCGGGTGTTTGTTTATTTTTCTATCTTCTGCAAACTGGGAAAACAATGCACATCAAAATTCAGGTAAATTCTTATTTTTCTGAAACATAAACTACATATAACTTTCGTATAGCTAGGTTCAGCCATGCCTTAAAACTTTCCTTAATTCACCGGTTTGTCTGTACTCAGAGAAAATGTTGATTTGTAAATTCCTTTTGATGAATCTTAATGTACAAATTGCATGACTGCAGAACGAGAACTGGTTTGTTAGCAGGATAAGCGGCTTCTGCTATGCATACATCACCCGTCATGCGAATTCAAACTCAGTTAAAATGTCACGCCAGGGAATAAGACACAATCAGCAGGTCATACAGCTCTGTTAGATCTATTATTATTAATGTAAGTATGACCAGAAGCGCCACAACGTGTTCTCAGTGTACACATCACTTTTCGTCGTGTGTTCACCACTGTCCAGGGAGTGGCACTGTAGGAAGAAAAAGAGAACAACCGAAAGAATATCATAATACAAAGAGGGATGCTCATGATGATTGTCTTATAGCATGTAAACACACTTACGATAGATGCAAGAGTAATTGTATCTAATATGCACAGATACAAATAGCGAACATATAAAAATATGATCAATCGAACAATTTGTTTTGCTTTTATAACACCTTAAATAAGGATGAATGAAGAAGTGATATAAATTAAAGGTATTCGCTTATCTTGCTTTTGACTTTTTGTCAGATATTCGAAATGCTCTGGTGTTATTTATGTAGTGCCATTCAAAAGTTTTCCTGCGAATCATTTCTTTCCTTTTCATTATGCTATTACATATATCAGAGACATCATATACTTTAGTCTAAAATACAGTTATTAAACGAGAAAAGGTTTATAAATGTCAAATGTATGAAAAATCTAGAGAAAATCATTTCCCGATAGATTTTCAATGTTTATGATTTCAAAAACATTGACACGGACCTTCACTTTTTTGTTCTTTTAAAGTTTCGGTATATACTAGTATACCATCGATTTATAATAGTCTTTTAAAAACTTTTTTATTTTGAAACAGAGCAGTGAACATCCTTAAATACGAATCAAAGTAGAAGTGGTATATTAAACGTATGATACGCGTGGCAGTACTAATGCGCACAACTCATCAGATACGATTAAGATCAAACGTTTGGTTAGTCATGCGACGACATATGCATGAAACATTGAAAAGTCTGCGCACGACGCATGAATAAACTTCATCCGATACGATTTGTTAGCCATGCAAAAACATAACCCGAATATTCAGTCGTCATATTCCGCTGCTCTATGATGGCTCGATCACGGGGAGGGACTAAATTGTTCGGGTTTGCAAAAACATAATACATTGCCGAGCATGCGCGCAACACAGAAATGCACTACATCAGATGCGATCAAGATCAAGCATTTGGTTAGCAATGCAAATACGTGAAATATTACATGATTGATTGTGGACTTTTAATGACCCTTTCAACACTATTGGCTATTTCGTGGATGCCAGCTTTTAAAGGTGGGAAAACAGAGTGCCTACTACGGAGTTGAGCTACTTAGACCGCTACCCCACCGAGGCCCCTTGAAACATCGAAGAGCATGAATAGAATATAAACGCTACAATCAAATTGGAAAAGTATGCTCAAAGTACTTAGCGGATGGTATCACAGACGACTGACAAAGTATAAAGATGTATCCGTAATGACATAATATTTTGACAAGAGAGCAATTTAATTTTTTTCAACTAAACGATGGGTCCTGAGATCAACATCACGACCCAAACAAATCTTACAATATGTGTTGCAAAATAGACATACGTTATACTTAACCGGTCAAAATTAAACTTAATAGTATTTTTGTTAATATACAAATATGGAGAAGTTGTATGATTGCTTATGAACAAATATCCACCAGAGTTCAAATGACGAAGATAAAAGCAAAAAGAAAAAAAGAAAAAAAAAAAGGATTACTGACGGCCTTCAACAAGCATTCATATTTTTAACATCGGAGGATTTGTCAATAATTTTGATTCGTCTGTAAGTCGAAGCTTGTTAAGGAAAGAAATCATCTAGAGCTCTTAAAAAACCAAAATGTTCACCGATAATGTTTGATTTGATCGAGTGTACTCTGTGTAAAAAAATAATGATATAGGTTGACAAAAGAAGGAAACTCGTGCACATAAAAAAGTCAACTTAACACAACAAAAAGAGAACCAAAAATGATTAAGCAATAGAAGCACCTATGCGAATAAGTCATGTTCGTTTTGAGACTAAAAAATATTTTTAATTTTAACGAAGCTTTTGGGTCTGAGCGTTTTTAAAACTTCGAATACATCAAATTCATAGAGCGTAATAAATAATTTCATAATTGAAATATGAATTCATTGATTGCTTAGTTGGCTTGAACCTCTCAACAGTAAAAAAAAAAACTGGAGAGCAAATGATGATACCCTGAACTCACTTTTGTCAGACGCATCAACTTAGACTCAAAGACATTACATTGATTGATTGATTGTTGTTTGCTTAACGTTCAGTTGCAAATACTTCAAGTACTTACAGGACAGAAACAAATTGACAATAAATATATACGATAGGTAGGTCCTGCAATAGTGGGTCGACAGGGACGATTTGCGGAAATTATGGAATGGCACTTAAAAATGAGGGTATATTAATTGGATAGGGATAGAAATTCATCCTGGCAAAAGGCCATCTACGAAATTTCAAAAAGTTATTACATGGGTTCTTAACGTGCAAAGAGCGTGACACACACTCTCTCTCTCTACACACAAGCTTAAGGCATCGGCTTTAACGTCTCCATTCTGACTGAATGTGGCAGCAAATGTATACCTCTTACACAACGTACGCCCCTCTTTGACAAGAGTTTATCTGACGGTCGAAATAAGACAAAGGGATAACCATATTTCTGTACCCCAAATACTGCCATAGAAGACATTACATGAGGCTCTGTGTCTTTCCTTTCTGTATTCTTTTATATATTTTGTCAATTTTTCTCCGTTGTTATATGTTTTGCCTGCTTTTCGTTATTCTTCATTTTTTTAGCCTTTATTCTGTACTTTTTGCCCACTATTTTCAATTCTGTAAACCCCATCCAGACCTTCATTTATTATGTGAATAGAAAAACAAAGGATATGGGGTATTTATCCATGACACGAATAGTCGGGCGAAATATATAATTGTATATTATATGAAGATGTTATTCAAGCTGAATAAACCAGGGGTACATGCATATACATGTACATATATAATGAACTATTATGATGTAATCTAATAAAATAAATGAATTTTGACTAAAAAAAAATAAAAAAAAAAAAATTTTAAACAACAAAGTACTACTGCAAATCTCACTCTGAGTACAGACAAAACCTGAAAAAGTTTTAGAGCATGGCTAGACCTAGATAAATAAAATTTAAATGCATTCTAAGTGTCAGAATATTAAAAACTTAAGTGGGTTTTGTTATTCATTATATATTATTCCCGCAGAAGATGCCAAAATAAACTTAGTTGGGAAAGAGGTTTGAGAAGCTCACCTTATATCATAAATGTTGTGAACTGTATAGACAATAGATATCTGCACAACAATAGGTGATTTAAACTCGAATTGAGTGGACCGTACCAAATGAAACTCGGGTGTTTGTTTATTTTTCTATCTTCTGCAAACTGGGAAAACAATGCACATCAAAATTCAGGTAAATTCTTATTTTTCTGAAACATAAACTACATATAACTTTCGTATAGCTAGGTTCAGCCATGCCTTAAAACTTTCCTTAATTCACCGGTTTGTCTGTACTCAGAGAAAATGTTAATTTGTAAATTCCTTTTGATGAATCTTAATGTACAAATTGCATGACTGCAGAACGAGAACTGGTTTGTTAGCAGGATAAGCGGCTTCTGCTATGCATACATCACCCGTCATGCGAATTCAAACTCAGTTAAAATGTCACGCCAGGGAATAAGACACAATCAGCAGGTCATACAGCTCTGTTAGATCTATTATCAGGAGAGAATGTCTCTCGTGATTTAAGAAACTGACAGTCGTAAATGCAATAGATTGGTTATCCGTCTTTTCCCGGTAACGGTGCTTCTTTTGGTTTAATAAAGTGCAGAACCTTGAGAACCAACGTGAATATCTCTGTTACTGAAGAAGATATCTGGACAAAATACTCTTTGCACATATATTGAATAAAAGACAACGCCATTAAGATCTAATTGAAAGAAATGTGTGTCCATAAATTAAAGAAAAAGAAGAAAACGAAAGAATATACCATCCAAAATATTCAAATATAATTGTGGAAATGAATTAACTAAGTTACAAAGAAGTGCCAATTTCTACTCATTACGTAGTTATTTTTTTATCAAAGAGCAACACTGTTTGATATTGCACTCTGATATAATATACAATTGTGAGACGGGGTTTAATTACATTTATTATTATATCGTAGGTATGCACTTGCTTCCGACATTTTGTATTCTCTCTAACAAATACATTTAAGAAATAACTTCAAATACTGATTTATCAAAGAATTAAAAACTCTGTGATTTTGTGAAGGGAGATATATTTTGCACAACTGTGCTCAATTGGGGTGAGATTACGAAACTAAATATTATTTCAAATAAAAAAAAAACATTTATTTTGTAAAAAATACAAAAATGAGTATCCCCTATATAAAATTATGTAATGTTCAAACTCTCATTTCAATAAAAAAAAATTAGTGAAGTATATAATTTAAATTGATTTCTTTTCAGAACAAATTAACACAAATTCCATCGTAAATAAATTTATATAGTGTTTTTTTTTCATTTTGTCACAAATATGTTTTAAATTTGTTTATATGACAATAAGGATTATTATTATTTTGGAAAGTATAATAATATCTAAAGTAAAAAAATAAAATCCTTTAACTGAAATAAAATGATGACATGTCTTAATAAAAGAAAAAAATATTGATTTGAAATCTTTGTCTTGTTTGTTTTATTATGAAAAATAGAACTGAATTTTTTTTTCATATTCTGACTGAATAAATTGACAAAGCACAGTTAGTAGTTTACTCTTTTCATGAGGTAAAGTTTTCTTTGTCATAGTTCCATAACAATACGTGAATATGCAAACGATTTGAATCTTATGTGGTGTTCATAATATTACGTTTATATTTGCAAATTTATAAAATAAACACTTTTCCTGTTAAGTTTTAGTTTTCTTGTTTCAGCTTGCTATGCACAATTATTCCGTCCCATATATAAGGGTCAAGTAAATAAATTAGTTTATCCACTAGAATATTCCTACAATTCTTATTCAAAACATTTTTGCAATCTGTTCTTCAAAGTTCTTCCTCCGTACATCTTTATTGGATGGAGCGATTTAAATGAGTGGACAAAGCAAGTTCATTTGGACAACAAAATACTAATATATTTTTTCATTCCTCCCTTCTTTCAATTGATAATTACGTTGTTGCATTTACATGATTAAGTTCTTGTACATCTATGATCATGATGATATGACTTCTTTTTGTTTATAGTCATTATGTTGAAATTTCCTCTTTCTTATGTCGGAAAAAAACACATTCCATTTCAAATTAATAAAAAAGTCACACTATGTAGAAAAAAATCAACTTTAAGTTTTCTGTTCAGTATTGACCTGTTGAATGATGATCATGAAAACCAAAATGTCTGACCTACAAATACACAAAACTCAAAAATTATAAATGAAGAGAAATACAGCAATAAAATGGCTATTTTATCATGTCTATGTACATTTTGATAAACTTTTATTTGGATATTTAAAATTGTAAGAACTCTTATTTCAGTGCTTTGTGTCTATGGTTTTCATATTAGTTGTTTTTGTGCCTTGTTGCAGTCTTTTGAGTTAAGCCAATTGCAACAAATGTTTACAGTTTGTTCAAATGTTGTGCTGTTATTAAAACCACTGTCCCAGGTTAGGGTTGGATTGGGTGCTCACAAAATGTTTATTTTATTAGTTGATATTTGCTTTGAATTAGCTGTCAGTAACTGTGAGTACGAAAAGATCTGTATTTTGAATCTTTTTTGTTAAAGGGAAAGAATAAATTTCCAGCCACATCCGGTCTGTGTTTTTGGTAGCTGTTTTGCTGCTTTGTTGCATTCTAATGAGTTAATAAAATTGAGAATGAAAACGGGAATGTATCAAAATAACCTGACCCAAGAGCAGAAAAAAGCCCTTTTCAACTGATTTTATAGTTTTTATATTGAACTGACACTTACACCACTGTCCTTAGTTTGAGGAGGATTTGGCGCCAGCAAACATGTTAAACCATGCCACATTTTGTAAGTGTCTGTCCCAAGTCAGGGGCCTGTTATTCAGTGGTTATCAATCGTTGCTATATATCATATTTGTTTTTTGTTTATTGTTTTGTGCAAAAATCTGGCACTTAGCTTTCACCTTTGTGGTGTTTACCCCAAGCATGTTTAGCATGGATAGACGCCATGCCCTTTTTGAATTGTTTTACATTTGTTATTTCATGGCCTTTTATAGATAACTATACGGTATAGGGTTTGCTCATTGTCGAAGGCTGTACAGTGAACTATTTTTGTTAAATTTAATGTCATTTGATCTCTATTGGAGAAAAGTCTCATTGACAATCATACCGCTTCTTATGTTTATATCAACCCTGCCATATTTTGCCTGCCCAAAATCAGGAGCCTGTACATAGTTCAGTAGTTAAGGTTGGTTCACGTCCGTCATATTTGTTTGTTTTTATAAATTAGTTTGGTATATTTGAAGTTTGAATTAATGTTTTGTTCCAAATTTTGTTTGTGGCGTCTTTTATAAATGACTATATCATGTATAGGGTATGGGTTTTCTCATTATTTCCAGGTCATCATTGGCCTCTAATAAGTAATTGCATTGCTTACATCCACTTAATTGAACTCTGGTGGATAGTTTTCTCATTTATCATACCACATCTTATTTTCATAATAATTATTATTCAAGGGCAATAACTTTTATAGAAGTGGACTTACCATTTAGGTTTTGTTGACGTCTGTAAATCTATTTCTGTTGATACTTTCTTTTGTTTATAGTTTCCCTTTATCTTAAATGTTCTTGCCCTACACATAAAAGGGTAAGCATTATCATTTAATGACAATAACTACTATTACATAATTAGTAGGCAACTGACAATTTTGGATCATTTGTATATCTTGCCTTGCTCATCATTTTTGCTGTTTAATATTATCAATATACTATGAAAATGAGGTCACAGTAATATTAACCTTGGCAGACATACATCTTCTTATTTGTATATGACACTTTGCAGTCGTTCCATACACCAACAAGTAGACATATGCTTATAATATCTGATAAAATGAAAAAAACCAAGAAATTTTAGCATTGACCAAAGAACCATAAAATGCGGTCATGGTTATATGAATCTGCCAGACAGACATGCACACCTCACAATCGTTACATCCGCCAAATATAATTTACCTGTTGCTTAAAGCATATGATAAACTGACAAAACAATGCAAAATTTTCATTGACCAATGAACTATGAAACTGAGGTCAATGTCATATAAAACATGCCAGACAGACATGTGCATCTAACAATCATTCCATTCACCAAATATAGGGACCTTTTTGCTTACAGTATCCTAAAAAATAGACCAAACCACAAAACCTAAACATTGTCCAATGTACTATGAAAATGAAGTCAAGGTAAGATGAAATTTCTCACTCAGACATATGCACCTTACAATCATTCCATACACCAAATATAGTTGACCTATTGCTAATTTGAAAATACGAAAATAGAAAAACTGACCAAAAAAAAACAAAAAATAACATTGAGCAATGAACCATAAAAATGAGGTCAAGGTCGAATAACCAGACTAACATGTACATCCTTAAAAATTTTCATACATCAAATACACTTGACATGTTGCATACAGTATTAGAAAAACAGACCAAAACACAAAAACTTAACAATAGCCACTGAACCATGAAAATGAGGTCCAGGTCAGATGACACTTGCCAGTTGGACATGCACACCTTACAATCATTTCATACACTAGAGTAAATATAGTAGACATATTGCTTATAGTATCTGAGATATGGACGTGACCACAAAAGCTTAACCTTGTTCACTGAAATAAGGTCAAGCCTAGTGAATACTGTCTGACGGACATGATGACTTTGCAAGTAGGTTCATATCGTTTGATTCAACGTTTTTTCGGATATGTTTTTAGGACAGTTGTCAACATGGTCAAATCCGACCTGCCACTTTGCAACCTGACCTGCAAAATATAATTCGACTAAAAACAATGCCAGTCAAAATTGCTTTTTGAGACTGGGCGACTGAAAAAGTTTTAAAATGTGACCTTGTGACCCTACTTGGAATTCTCCATTCATCGGCGTGTGTCGGTGTGGCTAAAAAGGGGGCATTGTTTTTTTTTCTTGGGACAAAAAATTGTTTCTTTCTTTATTAAAAAAAAATAAAATCAAGACCAACCATAAACTTTTTTTTCAAAACTCAGTGTCGTATTTTATTGTTTTCCCAACAATTTTTAATAGAAGTTAAATAGATATAAGAAGATGTGGTATAAGTGCCAATGTGACAACTCTCCATCCAAGTCAAAATTTATAAAAGTAAACCAGTATAGGTCACAGTACGGTCTTCAACACGGAGCCTTGGCAAGAAGAAATGTTTGTTTCACTTCCCTCCTGATTTTTTTCTCAAGAAATTATAGAATCAGTAAATGGATATATATATATATATATATATATATATATATATCTGTGGTCATCGTCATGCATTTAGATAAGAAATTCCAGCATGCATCATCAAATAATTCATGTGTATTTGTGACATCAACATAACTGAAACATTATATTATTTCCCAGTAATTATGTAAATCATTTTGATTTACAATTATGTATGTCTGAGACTTGTGCATGTATATATCTCACAGGCACTTGTCTCAGAAAAAAAAATCCGATATACTTTAATAAAGGTTTATAGGGGAAAACAATTCTGAAACAAGTGCCTGTGATATATCTGTCAGTCCCAGAATAATAAATATAATTGTATCTTAATCTTTGGAAAAATCCGATTATTAAATTGTTAAATTCTTTTACTTAAAATTAAAAAAAAATCATTTATATAAAATAAAGAAGAAAAAAAGTAGCAAATAAACTTATGTAACTACGCATTGAGTAAACATAATTTCCCTTTACATGTACAAACCCTGAAGAAAACGTATATATAGATGTGTTTAAAAAGGTCAATTCCCAGTGGATTTATTTCACTTTAGGACCACAGGCACTTGTCTCAGAATTTTGTTTCCTATATACCTTAATTTAACATTAAAAGTATATACTAGGAATTTGTTTTCTGAGACAAGTGTCTGTGACTAGGACCTAAGATAACTAGAACTAAGTTCATTGGAAAGTCTTTTTGTCTGATACATGTATACCTATAGATAATGTTCATAATTAAGAACAGCTTCAAATATATGCCTATAAATCAACGGTACGTCTAAAAACCGCTCAGTACCTCCTGAGTGCAGAAGGACAAAAAAAGTCACTCAGGACATGTATATATGTTTTGGTGAGCGTTGAGTGTATACATTCGATAGATGATTTAATTTTTGATCTTCTAATTTTGGTTTTGATAAAATCAAACCAACATTAAAGTAGTTATTTAAGTTTGTATCGGCACGCGCCGTTATTTGGGATACGTCATGCATGACCGATGATCATATTCAATACCAATCATCATTTTGATTAGGTCGTTTGATCTTTAATGATTAGGACTGATTGGTGATGGTTATAAACACATACAAGTAAACTTTGCAAACAAAAAAAAAACAAAACAAAAAAAAAAAAACGTTTCCTTGGAAAAATTATAAAAATACATGAATATTGTTTTTACAAAAAAAGTTAAATAAATTTTTCGTTTTGTATGTAATAATTGAAGCCAATTAGAAATATAAGAAATTTCACATAGTCGGGAAATTTTTTAATTTAAGTTATTTCATTTGAAAACGTTAATAAATATGATCTTATTCGATGTAAAATGTGGCGTCCTTGGAGATCAAAACCCCGTTTAAAAAGGGTTTGTCTACTTTCGTCTATTGCCGAACATTCTATAATCAAGGATTTGTACAAATCCTTGCTATAATATAATGAATCGCGTCGCCAATATCACCACAACTACATAAAGTACAAATACAATCTTCTCCTAAATATTTGACATCTAATAATTTTGAGTCGAAACTGAAGTACAAAATCTACAAAAAAAAACTCACTATTTTTGTAGTAGTAGGCGTCGAAAACTAAACTGTTTATAATCTTTTTTTTCTCCTAAATTAATTGAAACTCCTGAAATAATTTAACATTACCTTTAGACAGCTTACAAATGCATATCGTTTTAGAAGTATGTGAGTGTATAGTAATAATTTGTTCATTTACCTCCCTTTTTTCTTCTATAAAATTACATTGTAATCGATTTTATTTCCAAATTTGTGTTTGCTAGGATTGACACTTTGAACGTACAACAAAAAGTAACAAGTGAAAAGTCACGATTCAGTTTTGGGATATTTTTTCTTTGAATAAACCTAATTTTAAAAACGTTTTCAGTATTTTTCTGAAACATTTTTAAAAGGAAACGAACTTGTAAACAAAATTTGTTTTTGAATATTAATATTGAACAATGATTGTTAAGAAAACAATCTGCCAAAGTGGCTTGGTAATTAACTGGCTTCATGCTGTCAAAAATGTCTCCTTTTTATAAGTTATTGATAAAAAAACCGATTTGAAGGCGAATTATTCATTTCCTCAGCTAAATACATTTATCTATAAATAAAGTCAATTCGTCAAAAACTTTCTCTCATATTATAAACAATTGTAAAATAATTAATTTAAACTCTGTACTGCGACTTTCTGTCCGTTTACCAATACTTATTCCTTGATTAGTTTTTCATATCCATTGCTTTTTATATATTCGAATACTTATAATGTGATAATTACTGGTCATAATTTTTCCGGATGCTTTTTATCCTATTTTCATATCAAACAACTATTTTACCCGTAGAACGGAGTTAAGTACAAATTTAGGAATTTAGTACTTAAAATTTTCAACAACAAAATTTTACACTTTCATTTACTTGGATTTTTTTCTACGCTTCGAATCCGCCACCCTGTATCAAACATGGCCAACACTTCGCATGGCGTATTCACGATGTTGAGGGATTGACAATATACAATCAAAGTCAGCAATATACAGCAAGTAAGTAATTGTTTGTTGAATGCCAGTAGATCTGAATTTGTAAATGTGTAAATTGAATTTAACCTGTTTAGAACGTGTATTGTTGAATTGTTTAAAAGAATTACACACATAATCTGGGCTGATATGCATAAAACAACTTTAAGTTCAAGGTATCAATGAAAATGGGTCTGCATGAAAAAATGACTTACCACATACATGTAATACCAGAACCTAATATGTTTACTGTTAGATGATAAGAAAATATAGCTGTAGACCTAGTTGAAAATCTTTACAAATTATTTATTCTTTTAATTTCCATTAGACTGTCCAGGGACATTCTATACTAGTATAGAAAGTCCCTGGACTGTGTGGGTGCTTCTTATGTGTTTTAAATGTTTGCGTTTTGTATGCTGTAGTTAAGTTTTATAGACTGTTGTACGTCATTTAGTCGTTTTTAAGTTTTTGCCATGGCGTTTTCAGTATGTCTTCGACTTATAAGTTTTATATTATCTGCATCTCTTGTGCTGTATTTTTAAATGTATATACACAATTGCTGCATCTTTACACATTCATCAATACACCAAAAAATATGAATAAAGCTTTCGTATATATAAAGATAAGGAGATGTGGAATGATTGGTAATGAAGCAACTATCCGCCAGTTCAAATAAAAAACCTGAAATAAGCAAATGTGACTTACCTACTTACTTTAGTCAGAGAGATCTTGAATCTGAATTCAAGGATACGAAGTGGGAAGGGGGTAAAGGTGGATTAAGGTGAGGGCATGGGGGCCGCCTCTTTTTTGGAAAAAAAAATTGGTTGATTATTTAGAGAATCATTGAAGCGGGCCCCCTCTTTATGCATGACGGTTAGTGCCTACTTATGACATTTTCTGGATCCGCAACTGGTGAGGACTTCATAAAAAATATTTAGTAAGTTTTTGTTTTGTGATAAATAATGTATTTACATTCATATAGACATAAACAGGATAAATTAAACTACCGAAAGCTTAAGTCCACATAAGAGGGTATGGATGGGGGTTAACAGAATAGAGAATAACGGGCAATCAATAAATATTTAAGAATAATGAAATGCTAAAATATGAGGAAAGAGAGTAATGAGCAAAAAGTGTAAAACCCTGGACTCTTTTAATTTGCAAAACACTCATTTGCAAATCCGCCGCCGCCTTTCCTTAGAGCTACAGTGTCGTGTATATAACCGAAATGTGCGGAATTACATGGGATTCAATAAATTCATTGCTTTTCTGTTGCTATTATTATATATATTTTGCAATTTGATTTAGAAAAACATGGGATTTTCAATATCCCATGGGACAGGACAAAATCTCATGGGATTGACCATTATCCCATGGTATTTTGGTTATATCCCATAGGATTTTTTGGGGTCCCATGGGATAATTGTAGTCCCATAGGATATTTGTTGTCCCATGGGACAAGAAAAATCCCATGGGACAAAAAAAGTCCCATGGGATTATAATTATCCCATGGGATTCAAATTATTAGTATACAGTAATGTGTATGTTACAATGAATTCTGTTTGGTAGTAAATTGTTTTAAGATGAATCTTTTTAGTTGAATATATTTTTTCCTTGGAAATGTTAATACAATTATGTTGTTCTATAACTGTTCAAAACTAAACTTTTAACAACAATGCAGATAATGTTAGTATCAATATATGTTTATCTATGAATTCTAGAACACTTTTTTTAAACACAATTATTTCCCATTTGAAATAAATGAAAACTCTATTATTAGGCTTAACATACTAGTAGCTTTTTACATAAATCTTTTTTTTTCAGGATATCCCTCCTCCCAAAAAATTAATAGTTTCTTGTCATCCAGCATTGGGCGATCGTAATGTATAATCCACTTTTTGACCATTCAGCAGAGAACATTGTCATTATTGTGGTTTTAATATCTTTAGGTATCTAATAGAACTTCAATTCATTGACCGAATGATTAAAATAATAACTAATCTGACTTTTGTCTTTGAATTTATTCTGGTCTTGTTTATGTGTTTTCTCCCTTTATTCTAAGTGATGAATTTCAATCCTTCTGAAAAAGAACCAATAAAATCCTAAGTTATGGATAATACAAAATTGTTTAATTGCATACATGTACATGTAGCAATAACATATGATTTTCAATAAAAATAGCTATGCGGTATGGATTTTACTGATTGTTGAAGGTTGTCCAGTGTCATCAGTTGCTAACCTCCTACATCCTTTGGTCTCTGATGAAGAGTTGTCAAATTAGCAATATACCACATCTTCCTATTCTAATATTATATAACAATCAATTTATGTATTCTTCTTTATAACATTTGGGTATTTTCCCCAGTTATATATTTATATAGATCAATGTTTAAACTTTAGGCAATTACAAAAACATTCAATTTTTAACAAGAATTATTATACAAAAAGCCAACAGTAGAAACAGCACTTCTTTAAGCTTCTGCAGTTCTGAAAGAGTTCAACTTGTGTATTATTTCAATGAGAAAATACCTTGAACTCTTTGGACATGTTGGAAATAATAACATTGATACAACACATTATATTGGTTTTTTTTCTTATTTTTGTTTTGTTCGGTTGCTGTCTCATTTTTATATATGGTTATACATATATCCTAAATCTTCTTTTTTAATTCTTAATTATTTATAGTAATAATGGGATATTTTTTATTTTGATAATCTCAAAACATTATTATTCTATCAAATAACTTATTTCCAAGTTCACAAAACACCAATGTGTCAGATAATATTAATTTTAAGACATGAATAAACATGATCAACAAGTAGTTGACAGGATGTCATGCAAAAATCCCACTAATATTAAACTTTCACAAAATCTCCATACTCAGCGAGTCTTATTAAAGTTCTTAGTACAGGACAAATTCCTAGTACAGGACACCATGCCTTGCAAACACAAGCATGTGTCAATGTCTAGTCAATCATGTAATCAGGCTCAAAATCTTAGTGTGGCACTGAATTTAAAAGTTCACCACATAATGAGCATGTGTATGAAATTCAACTTTATAGTAAGCTATGTACCTTAACCTGAAATTTTAACCTAAGAATGTACTATAATTTCACATTATGACATTTCTATGTTCAGTGATCCATAAAATCAGGGTAAAACAGTAAATGTGGTGTTTAAAGAAGAGTGCACACGATGAAATGTCGCGCCTTCTTTACTAATCATTGATATTATGTTGATAGTCCTAAATATAAAGCTTCACTACAACTATCACATAAACTCAACATGATCCAAGAAAATGAATTCAAGGTCATATAAACCCGACAAGAAATACATGTACACCTAACAATCATTCAATATACTAAATACAGTTAACCTATTGCTTATAGTTTCTAAGAAGCAGACTTAACCAAGAAAACTAAACATTGACCAATGAACTATGGAAATTAGGTGAAGGTCAGATGAACCATGCCAGGCAGACATGTACAGCTTACAATCCTTCCATACAACAAATATAGTTGACCTATTGCTTATAGATTAAGAAAAAAACAGACCAAAACACTAAAAAAACTTAACACTAAGCAATGAACCGTGAAAAATAGGTCAATGTCAAATAAAACCTGCGAGACTGACATGTACATCATAAAATATTTCCATACACCAAATATAGTTGACCTATTGCTTTAAGTATTAGAAAAAAAGACCTAAACTCAAAAATGTAACTTTGACTACTGAACCATGAAAATGAGGTCAAGGTCAGATGACACCTGCCAGCTAGACATGTACACCTTACAATCATTCCATACACCAAATATAGTAGACTTATTGCATACAGTATAAGAAAAACAGACCAAAACACAAAAACTTCACTATAACCACAGCACCATGAAAATGAGGTCAAGGTCAGATGACACCTGCCAGTTGGTCATGAACACCTTACAGTCCTTCCATATATAGAATATACTATACCTATTGCTTATAGTATCTGAGATATGGACTTGACCACCAAAACTTAACCTTGTTCCCTGATCCATGAAATGAGGTCGAGGTCAAGTGAAAACTCTCTGACGAGCATGAGGACCTTGCAAGGTACGCACATACCAAATATAGTTATTCTATCACTATTAATAAGAGAGAAATTAACATTACAAAAAATCTTTTTCCTTTCAAGTAGTCACTGAACCATGAAAATGAGGTCAAGGACAATGGACATGTGACAGACAGAATTCGTATCATGAGGCATCTATATACAAAGTATGAAGCATCCAGGTCTTCCACCTTCTAAAATATAAAGCTTTTAGGAAGTTAGCTAACGCCACCACCTTCGCCGCCGCCGGATCCCTATCCCTATGTCGGGCTTTCTTGTCGCAGGCTCGACAAAAATACATAAACATTTCAAAGTACTACATTTTGAGTATATACATGTTAAACCATAAGTGTCTAACTGAAGTTCATGATGAACCGTAACCAAAAGCTTTAAGCGAATACAATTTAGAGAAAGACAGATGGATGCTCAAACACTATCAAAACAGAGCATAAAACTTACCGAACAAGATATTTTACATTTATCCTTCAGAAGCAGGAAAATTGAAGTGTTTCTTTCCTTTCTCTGCCCTCCATGATATAAACTTCAAATTCATTCATGCAAAATATGAAAATCTGCAAAAGTAGGACCTTGTACCTCAGCTTATCCACATTTTGACTTTTCAACTGCATTGTTTTTTTCATCTTGCTGGCAACTTAAACATAAAAAAAAATGATAAACACATAATTCTGGATTAACTTTGTGTATTTATTTTTGTTATTACAAACAATTTTTTCCAACTTTAAATGAAAACATCAACACAAAAAAGTACTTCATACTAACCTCCGAAATATTTAAACAAACCAAAATTAATACTTGATTACGATCTTGTCGTAAATGTATAGCATGGATACCTCTTATTTTTGAAGACCATATGTCTATTGCATACTTATATTCCTTTGTACAAGAGTATGCATATTAATATTAAAGACTGATTCTGAGGACTTTAAAATCAAAGAGGTAGTGCCATTATCCCTTGAATTCATTACACTATACAATGCCATAAGGCTACTCCAAGTTGTATGCCAATCTTTAAATGCTTAATAAGCATGATTAATTTAAGTTTCATAACTCCATGTGTACACTTTGAGAATCTTACAATACTGTTTATTCTAATTTTCAATACTTATTGTGAGGTTTTTATTAATGCGACTGAGAGCTGTATTGCATTATTAAATCTGATACATATTTATGAGCTGAAGACCACCTCCAGGTGCTGGATTTTTTCGCTGCGTTGAAACCCATTGGTGTCCTTCAGCTGTTGTCTGCTCTTTGGTTGGGTTGTTGTCTCTTTGACATATTCCCCATTTCCATTTTCAATTTTATATATGCAGATTTTTCTTAAATCACAATAATCAATCTCACATTTTTGTACATTATTCAAAATTAGCAAAAATAAATGCACACAAAAATTGACATTGTTAAAGCTTTTTTTTAAATTCAAAACAGTTGCCCAAAACCATTAAATTCCTTGTTTGATTTATTTTATATTATTCAAAGCCTTTTATAGCTAGCTAGATGGTATGGCTATTGCTCATTGTTGCATTCATATAGTTACCTATACCTAACTTGTGCATCATTTGGTCTCTGGTGGGGATAGGCCTACTGACGAAGGTTCAACTTGGAATTTGCCGGATTATGAGTATTTATCCAAAAATGAAGAAGAAAGATATTCATAACCAAAACCAAAATTATGTTGGAATTTGACATATTCCCCATTTCCATTTTCAATTTTATATATGCAGATTTTTCTTAAATCACAATAATCAATCTCACATTTTTGTACATTATTCAAAATTAGCAAAAATAAATGCACACAAAAATTAACATTGTTAAAGCTTTTTTTTAAATTCAAAACAGTTGCCCAAAACCATTAAATTCCTTGTTTGATTTATTTTATATTATTCAAAGCCTTTTATAGCTAGCTAGATGGTATGGCTATTGCTCATTGTTGCATTCATATAGTTACCTATACCTAACTTGTGCATCATTTGGTCTCTGGTGGGGATAGGCCTACTGACGAAGGTTCAACTTGGAATTTGCCGGATTATGAGTATTTATCCAAAAATGAAGAAGAAAGATATTCATAACCAAAACCAAAATTATGTTGAAATTAAAGATGTAAATTGTCTGTAACATGTTGTTTCATTTTGATTATTGAGGTACTGGTGACCTGACAAAATTTGTAAACATGACCTCTTGACCTATAGGAGTTACCCTACTGAAGTTTGGATCTAGGTCTGTTCGCCCTGATTCACATTCAACCTCAATTACTTGTTAGCCTGAATAAGTTATTATCTGTTTGCCCTGGGTCCATTCGCCCTGATTTTAAATTTTATTTTATTATCTTGATGTATAATGTTTATCTTTTAATAGAGTATGGTAAAGTTTGTAGAATGTTTGCTGAATATTTATGTTGTATTGCTACTACCAGATAATTTACATTATTTTCCTTTGATTTGCACTATAGAATACAGGTATAAAGTTTTTAATATAATACAACTGAAATGAAGACCATTTTACAGTGGCGATTCCAGAAATTTTCATAAGTGGGTGCCCATTGACTGCCTAAGAGGGGGCCTGCTTCTGTCATGCTTCAGTGATTTCCTACATAATCAACCAAACTTTTTCCAGAAAAGGGGAAAAGGGGGCCCCGAACTCCTATCCCCCGCCCTAAATCCGCCTCTGCTTTAAAAAACAACTGAAAACCATTATTAACTACATGTATTTATCTTAATTGAAAACAATTTCATGAGTTTTTCTCATTTGTATCACCTTGTTATATATAAATTTTGTTTTTGTCACTTTCTACTTAGGTCCTTTCCAGTTCAAATGTCTGATATACAGAACGATGGCTGGTGTTAGGCGCTAGTCAGGGATTTGGTGTTCCTGTATATGATCTGGTTCAATCAAGATTAGAATTTTTAAAGTTCCTCAATCGGTGGAAATAAAATCTGGCTTCAGCATGTTTTGATTTCCTGACTATATATTTATATCAAGTACAGGATCTTTTCAATATCATATGCTGTAAGTTATTTCGTGAGCCCAAAAATATGTGTCTCTTTAAATCGCTAGACTTTTTTTTCAACCTAGATCATTTCCAGATCCTAACTGAACTTGTCCTTGTAGGCTGCGTGATCAATTTCCGAAAGTCCGCTTATTCGCGTTGTTTCTAGAAGTGTTCAAGAATTTTCTTTTGATAAGGCGAAATATTTTTGTAACGTACTTTTTGTATGAACGTTTAAATATTAATATACGTACCTACAGATGGAGACACCATCACAAAAAGAGGTTGAAAAGCTATAAATACCAAGATAAAAAATGAAAAACGACGAATAAACAAACTACAGTATAAACATGCTACATAGAACAACCAAACACTGAACAAGCCAACCCATCAAAAACCGAGGGAGATATCAGATACTGTGGAAGGTTAAACAGATCCTCCGCTAGATGTGATACCTTTCTTGTTGCTCATAAGTCATTACAGTAAATATTAGAATAACATATATCACATAAAAATTAACATAAACCAGATATTGAAACAAAAAAGATTGAGTAACATTCCCCTAATAAAGCATTGTCCTCTATGTCTACTTAAACACTTCTCGATCTTTTCACGGAAAAAGCAGTTCGGTATGTCAAAAATTATAGTTTCATTTTCATCTAAAAATTGACTATAAGGGTCGGTTGAAAACAAAACTTTACGACAAAAGAGATGATTTCAGCTTCCCCATTGTGATAGAGGAGGATTTGCTTATCCTTCCGGAGCACCTGAGATCACCCCCAGTTTTTGGTGGAGTTCGTGTTGCTCAGTCTTTAGTTTTCTATGTTGTGTTTTGCGTACTGTTGTTTGTCTGGTTTTTTTTTCTTTTCTGACCATGGCGTTGTCAGTTTATTGTAGATTAACGAGTCTGAATGTTCCTTTGGTATCTTTCTCCTCTCTTTTGAATATCTCTTTGATATTTGTCTTCTGTCTCTGAAAAAATGACAGGTTGAGGCTACGCAAACGAAAAATAAACATATTTCATTCGTCAACATCATTTGTAATTTCTTACTTTATCACATGTCAATACGAGCATTTACACTTATACGCATCATATTCAAATCAATCATGCATCTAGACGTATTCTGTTAATATCTCTAAAAAAAACCTTTTTTTTGTAATAAGGTTTTACTGCGACATTCCTTCGGCAGTATTTTACAGTTTCGAACGGTTTTACGCGTTGATCATGTTGATACCAACGTTTTTCTTTTTTATTTGCATGTTAAGCTAAACAGATTTTGTTTAACAACTGGTCTATAGATTTTATTGACATGTTTAAACAGCGTAATAACATGAATACAAAAAGTTTATTTAAGTAGGAGATAGGATTAGAAAAACAATATCTACTACCATATATAAAGCTACTATCAGGGGTTCATTTTAAAATTTAAAATAGGTAGATTATGCTTTTATCTAATCTAACTAAAAGAGTAAGTATCAAAATATGGAAAAGTTATGTTATTCAGATTTTCTTGTGTATGAAAAGGGTGGTGTAATTGAAAAAATTAATGTCATATATTGATATTGACTGCCTTCATCTTTCTTTCAAAATCTAAAAATTATCCATGTAAACATAAATATAAATCAAACGGCAACAGTTATACACCGGTGTTCAAAGCTTGTAAATCCCTAATTTTTAATGTATAAAGCAAGATGAAAATTCAGAGGAAATTCATGAACTCTAAACTGAATGAGACCTGGTTTGTCCACAGGGTAGGCGACTTCAGCTACTAGTATGGATACATAACCGGGTTCTGGAAAGTAAGAAACAGAACAGAAACGTAAAACGAAAGCATCCTTTTTTATATTTTTGTCAGAACTAAAAATTTAATACAATTGCAAAAACTATTTATCAAGGTTGAAATATCATTATCTTCAAAGTTAAGGAATATTTTTAAGAAAACGACTACAACTCTGCAGTAAGAGTTGAATGGTTGTTCCCTTAGAACTCGTCAAATAATATTGAACTACGAACTACCATGTGTGTTGCTCTATCTTCTGAAGCGCCGTCAATATATCAAAGAATCATTTAAAGATGAACTGATTATTTTGTGTGTAATCATTTTCGATTTTTCAAATTGAACAGAGGGTCGGCTCACATCAACGGATGCATCAGTTTCCTTATTTACTTTGACAGAGATGACATGGGGATTCATAAGATTAGACTGTATAAATTTATAAAGTGGTTTAAAAAGACAGAAGGAAAAATATTTATGCTATAGGAGTAAAGAAATACGATCCACAAAATCGTTCTTGATACAGTGTGCAACCCAAAATTGCGAACATATCTCAGTTTAACGTTATAATCGCGAGTACAAGACATGTTCAGATATCATGGTGGGAATGAATTAATTCAATTACGACGGAGTGACATTTTCGCTCATAACATATTTATTTCCATTAAAAAAGAGCAAAAAACTTTCACATTTTTCTCTGAAATAATTTATAAGTGTGAAATAGTTTTATAAAACAATTACTGTGTTTTTAAAATCATTTTTTAGACATGCACTTCCCTCCAACATTTTGTCTTCTCCCAAAAAGATATGTTTCAGAAATACACTTGCAGTTCTTGATTTATTAAAGAACTAGAGAACTTAATGTTTTGTGAATGAAGATATATTTTACAAAAATGTATTCAATTGAGAATCAGGCATTTAAACTAGATTTTACTTCAAATCAACCAATTCTAATTCACTTCGAAACTAGGATACACAAATCTGTATCACCATCTTTTTGTTTATTTCATGAAAGCAATTGACCGAAATCAAACAAATATTTCTGAAAAAGTTATAAGTTTCTATCGATATTTTTATTGATTGATATCCTCTATGTGATTTTTATAAAATTATAGAATTCTCAAACCCACATTTCTAGAATAAAGAAAACGGTGACATATATATTTTCAATTGTATCTCAGATGTTTATACTTAAAAATCTCTTTTCATAACAGAAATATATATAGCTTTAATAAAAAAAAATATGTAAATCTACCTTAATTAAGGCTGTGCTCTGCATTTAATTTAGTGACTAATTTGGCTTATCTCTCTCTTGAATGTGTATAATTATGTAAACGATAACATGATGCTTTACAAAACTTAGAATTTTCTCATATATTGAGGACCCAAGGAATATATTACCTTACCTGTATTTGGCAAATCTTTTCGGAATTTGGGGTCTTCAATCCTCTACATTTTTGTACTGTATTTGTAAATATAAAAAATAAGAAGATGTGGTATGATTGCCTATTAGACACATCTCCACAAGAGAACAAATGACACAGAAATTAACAACTATTGGTCACTGACGGCCTTCAACAATGAGTACAACCCATACCGCATAGTCAGCTATAAAAGGCCCCGAAATGACAAATGTGAAACAATTCAAACGAGAAAACTAACGCCTGATTTATGTACAAAATAAAGAACGAAATACAAATATGATATACAGCAACAAACGACAACCACTGAATCACAGGCTCCTGACTTGGGACAGGCACATACAAAATGTGGCGGGGTTGAACTAGTTTGAAGGCGCGCCAACCCTCTTCTAACCTGGGACAGTGGTGTAACAGTACAACATACTATAAAAATCAGTTGAAAAGGGCTTAACTCATCAGATCGATACAAAGCAGAAATACATCGAACAAAAACACATATCTGAGAGTACTCGCAGTTACTGACAGCTAGTTCAAAGCCAATAACAACTAATTAAAAAAATTATGCATCTAACACTAAAATATGAATCGGTACACAACCAGCATCCAATGGATGTACTGTAGACTCAGAAATTATTGCGAGATTTTTATTAATACGAATAATGCTACTAGGTGAGTATCGCAATAATAAGAACTCGCATCTTGATAACTAAAACATAGATCTGTATGTAGGTTTTTCTGAAATCGCAATAATTAAACTCGCATTCTTTTCCATTTTTGAAAAATCGCAATAATAAATGCACGCAATAATTTCTGAATTTACAGTAGTTAAAAGACGTCATTAACAGTCAGAGAAAAACATGACCTTGTGCAATGCCAAGATACAGGTATTCCCCTCCAAAATATAAACATGCATGTTGTTGAAGGCCGTTCGGTAACCTATAATAGTTAATTTCTATGTCATTAGGTCTCTGGTGGAGAATTGTCTCATTGGCAATCATACCACATCTTCTTATTTTCATATGTGCATGTGCCTGTGTGTTTACTGTTTAGAAATAAATATATATATCAAACATATTTTGATTTTCAACAAACAGTATTTCGAGGATTAAGTTCAATGATCTGTGATAATATTTATGTTTGTTTCGTTGTATTTAAGTTAACAACTATAGGTCACCGTACGGCCTTCAACAACAAGCATGTTTATATTCTTATCAACTACGTTATCTTATATACCTTTATATTCTAGCCAATACAAAGAAATATATCTAATGACGTATTTTACACTTCCTTGTTCCAATAACAATGTTCGGTAAGTATTGATAGTACTTTTCATCAAAGAAGCAAGCATCACTATCATTTTCATTGTTTTCCTAAAAATTATCCTTAGTAATTAAGCATAATAGTACTCATACATCATGTACCTATGTGTGCAACTTGAAAATACAATGCACGAATCAATTAGAAATTATGAATAACATGTATGAAGGTCTGGATGGGGATTCTTACTTTCTTTTATTTTTAAATATTTGGGCCTTTTTCATAATCTATCAATAATAAATTGTTTGTAAAATACCTCTGAAACTTATTTTTCTATTACATTTGTTTGGTAACTAGATGATTTCTTTGATTATCGATCAATTCTATTATTAGTAATGTACTACCTAATTCTTTTTTTCCATAATAATGCTTTATACTTTTGCATCCAAGTATTCTCTTTTTCATTTTTTGGTCATTTATTCTCTATTTATTATTTGTTGGCAATGATTCTCTGTTTTGTAAACCCCATCAAAACCCTCATGCTATATCTTTTTAACGATTACCATATCGTATCTGCCACAGATAATCACAAGTTTAATATTATTACCATAATAGCCAATATATAAAGATAAATAAATGTACACAATACGGCCAGTTGATTTTAGTAATTGAATTTTCAACTATTAAATTTGACATTTTTGTGTCAACTTGATGGAATCTTCTTAGAATGCCTATATCTTTATAAACTATCTATTCCTCGAATGCTAGCAAAATAAACTGTATAGATGTTGTTTTAGTGAATTTATTCAAATTAATGTAACAGTTAATGATACCAAGTTTTTTTTTATCATGTCAACAAGCAGATAAAATACAAGCACATAGATATTAAAGCAAATGTCACAATCACATTTAGAATTAGCACACATGTATGTAAAATTTGCATGATGAACAGTCACATCACAAGCACACAGTGCATGTTCAATCAACATGATTAAGTCCGAGTAAAGGAGGCCGAAATCTCTTTTTTTGGGGTCTGATCTTGAGGTGGGAGAGTTTTCAATTTCTCTGTAATTTCTCTTTTAAGATATGTCTTAATTTTTTATACCATTTTCCACTTCATTTCATTCAATTTCAAATTATTTTATTGATAAAAAAATAAAATTTGAAGGTGCAAAATAATGTTTACCTCTTTTATATGATATGTACGTGCAAAACACAATGTCTTATTTTCATTTTCAAATTATAGAACTGATTTATTGATTGATTGGTGTTTTAACGCCACTTCAACACTATTGTGATATTTCGAGGCTGTCATTTTTTATTGGTTGAGGAATCCGGAGTCCATGGAGAGAACCACCGACCTCCGGTAAAAAAACTGACAATCCTAGTCAATTAAGATTGAAGTTGAGCGCACACTCCAAGTGCGGATTTCGTACTCAGGCTAGTGATACAGTAGATGGACAACTTAGACAACTCGGCCACAGAGGCCCCATTGTATTAACTGCATCAGAAGCTTGTTACATTGTTATTCTAAAAAATGTGAATCTTTTTGGCATATTGATAAGTTTTTGTTCAGATAAATCATGTTCATACAAGACCTTAAGCTCTTGTTACATGTAATCGATTGTTTAGTCCTTAGCAACACTATCTCCAAGAATATACTTTTTTCCACAGTTAGGTTTTCCAGCACGCCGGGTTGCTAATTGTCACGAAAAAATTAAGATGAACATTGTCTGTGTGTGAATATAACTATTTAAAAAGTATGTCTGTTTAGCTTAAAAGATTAAATGAAAAAAAATCAAATTTTCTCTTTATTTTTTTTTAATCTCTAGTGGTTGTCTTGATTTTTTACATGCATTTGTGGTCTTATCAATGTATTGGGATTAAATGTGAACATCGGAAATACATCGGAATAAGGTCCGTTTGAATTTTGCGTAGTACCTTGATTTCAAATGTAGTAATCTTTCATGTATATCAATCGATGTTGCTTGTATTTTTTCTGAACTCATTCTATCTAGCTGCATTCATATACAGAAAATCAACTTGCCTCAGCAAGATATTCGGTCAATGGAAAAATGATTTGTGGATGACACAAGAGCAATTTATTCGCGTTTACATATCAGCCAATTTTCAAAACCAAAACTCTGACATAGAGCTCGATTTTTCAATCGTTTGAAATATTCAAGAAGGAAATGATAACATTATATTGTATTATGCTTTTATTTCAATTAATTTCTATGATAACGTTATAGTAAATGCATATTTTAAGGTGTTTCTTGTCGTATAACACACCGAGGGGTGTCAGGATTTATCAAATGAAAGAAGACCGACCGTAGGCGATTCTGACACTCCGAGGTGTGTTATACGTCAAGAAACACCTTACAATATGCATTATCTAAGGTATATACCGTAAACAATATTATTTCCTGCAAAGATTTGCAGGATTTGTATCCTATTTTACAGGCCACACTAAAGTATGATATCCAAAAACAGTGTGAATCAATAAGATTTTCAAAATCATACAAAATCTGGCTTGTTTCAGAAGTTTTATGAAAATTTTTGCATCATTAAATTCATCTCACATAATGTCCCTTTATCGTAGCGATAAATTAAAAACACTTTATTTGTTTCGAAAGTTAAAATGTGTGTCAACGACAACTTTTAGGTATTTCAGTCTAATAAACAGAGGAAACCATAACCCTATCAAAGATGGAAAATTAGAAAGTAAAAACCCCGATTTCCAACGATAACTAACAAACGAAATAAATGTTTAAGTAAATTATAGTTTGCATTTAAATCAGAAAAAAAAAATGAACTTACACTAGTCATTATTTTATGCATTGAAGCAAATTTCAATGAAACTTGTTATCGACGGGTTGATTCTTTAAAAGAAAGACCCATCGTTCTGAAAGAAAATAACTATATATAGGTATAATTTTACTATAACGTTTTCTTTTGAATGTTTAATCATTAGCGTCAGTGCGGAGAACGTGCAAACCTTTACAGAAATCCAGTAATACTATTCAATGTTTGGAAGGGAAGTATTAATTTGTCTCTAGATTCCCCACCGTTAAATTAAATAGTCCACTAAAAAACTATCCAACCAAAATCTATGCAGTGTATGAACTGCGGAAACGGGAACAATAGAAAAATAATGTTTTTTTTTATAAACTTAAGTTCCAAGGTCACTGGTTTGTTTACGTCAGTAACAATATTGAGTAATATTTATTTTCAAAACAAAACATTTTTTCAAAGATTTAACAATGTTATTCGTAATTCAAATGGAAATGCATATTTCTTGTTCTAAACAATTATCGAGAAAACTGCACTAGAAGCTTGTTATTTTGATTAAAAAAAGGTTAGTCGACGCTGCAAAGTGATAAAAGTAGTTGAAAAAAATGTACATACAAAATATAAGCTCTTTCTGTACACCAAACTTCAAAATATATAAACATAGCAACACTGCAAACCAATGTTACAAAAAAAAAAACCTCCTTCAGCATGTTGTTCTCATAGTTTGATACATTAAGAAGGAAATGATAACATTATTTTGTAATTCTATTTTTTTCTTAATTACTCCTTTTTACCAATAGTGTTTTCTGATGAATTTATGATAAATTGAAGCATGCCTTGCAACATATTACTATGCAGTTATAAATCATTATAGTCCTATATCCTGTTGATATTTAGATTTTAGAATTGCACAAGATCATGATTTTTCAGTCTGCTAATAATGTCTCCACACTACATCTATTGCATGTGTACTGATTGATATTTTAATCTGTGGAACAATTATTTATTTATACGTTGCAATAGACTTTGTACCAATCTGTTTATATAAATCATTTTCAAATGGTTTGTTTCCTATCTTGTGATGTTCCACCACTGTCCCAAGTTAGGAGAGTATTGAGCGATCGCAAACATAATTTTCCTCCTCCCCCCGTATTCTGCATGTGACTGTCCCAATTCAGATACCTGTAATCTAATGGATATTATCCGCACCGTGTGGACTCTGGTGGATAGTTGTCTTGTGTGCAATGATATCATATCTCCTGTTGATATTTTTAACTGGCTTTCAGTAAGCGAAGAACTCATTAATGATTCTAATTCGAGAATTGTTTTGTTGTATTGTTAAATTCTGTCTCAGTGATGTAATCTAAAATGGTGATGTGTCTTACAGTAATAGAAAATTTGATATTCAAAGCATCTGCAATTTTAACCCTTGGAAATCGATTGAAACCCGTAGATTATAATCTAAAATACTGAAATACAAAAATCAATGGAATTGCAAAGGGATCGATCATGCTTACTAGATGGGCCAAATTCTATTTAGTTACTTTTGTTCTAACTCATAATATGTGTATCATCATTTTTAGTTTTAGTTAAAAGACTTTTGTGTTGAAAAACGCTTCTTGCAATGATTGAAATAGATAGTGATTACTTGCTGGTGGCAGCTATCGACTTTGGAACAACCTACTCTGGATATGCATTTTCCACGAGGGATAGTTATAAAACGGATCCTCTAAAGATACATGCCGATCAGGTTTGGAACGCCGGTGGGAGACTTATGTCTCTAAAAACCCCAACCTGCCTCCTGTTGGATTCCAATAAAGACTTCGACTCCTTTGGTTATGAAGTTGAAAATAAGTATGCAGATCTGGTGATGGAGGGGGAGCAAGATGACTATTATTATTTCCATAGATTTAAAATGAGCTTGCACAATAATAAGTTAATTGTAATTATTCATAATCACATGTTGTATACATATTCTTTTGGTCGTATAGCTCTTCACATATTCAGGTATTCATACACCCTTGGCTTTAATGATTTAGGTTTGAGCGTTCCTAATAAGGGTTGATCCGGGAAAAACGTTTTGAACGCACCAAATGTAGAAGCGTGTTTTTAAAATTGTATTGCACAATGGCGATACCACCGCTGTTGAACTGATGTGATGTCTAATAAACTTTTCTTCTTAGATTTAACTATATTAAGAAACTAAGGTTATAATTCCCTTATGCAAACTTGAAAAAATGCAAAAGATATTAAAGCGACCAAATCACGATAGAAAAGAACAACTTTACTATTAGTTAAAATTGCCCTACTTTAGATTGTCCCCCATTTCATATGGCTGACATCACAAACTTATATTTTATATCAACGAAAATAATTAAAACTATCCCCCTGATAATCCAAAGTATTTTGAGTTAAGTGTCCCTCTTATTATTTCTGGTAAAGCAGTTAACACACTCGATATGACAAAAATAATCTTTTTTTTGTAAAAACAATCTTTCAATGCCTTCAATGGATTGTACTGACCATACATAAAAAGGTCATTTACAGTATCTTTACTTCATTCTCCTTGAGTAGTGTTTAATATTTTATGTCTGTCATGAAAAATTGATAAGCTTGATTTAATTTGAGTCATATCAAATATTCTTTGTACATTCGAATGTTGGTCTGCACTACATGAGAGATTTAATGGCAAAACGTTATGTCATTAGAACCTTGTCCAAACGAAATTCGCTTGATCAAAGTAACAATATTTGATACCTTAGCCCAGTAGCCAGTACTTAGGTACTGGCATGAAAATACGGATTTTGTGTTATTAAAACTTCCTGTTTCAAAATTCCAAGATTAATCGAAATTAAGGAATACATGAATAGTCGTCTGATCTGAAAAAATTTACCGAATGTACAGATTCGCTCGAAGGATAATTCATGCATAGCAGGAGATACTTACTCGGTCGACGTAGCTGGTCTCGCTTCGTTCAATTTCCTCCGTTCTTTTTCTTTTACTTTTTTTTGTGTACCTTTAATGGATTTAAAAGATATGAGAATTGGTAATTTACTGTTGTCTTCAACTAGGCATTGTTTACATGTAATGTTTCCAATCGTTTCATGGATATTAAAAAAAACAACATATACATATTGTTCCAGTTGAACCACTTTTTAACAAATAGCGGCTTGTTCTCCCTTTTCAGCATGCTCTCAAGAAATTGAACACACTCGTTTTTTAATCCTTATCATCAAAATGTAAGCTGTTGATTGATTTTTTTGAATTACGAACAAGACTAACTGGAATATATTTCAATTAAAAAACCCAAAGCGTTAGAACGTTTTTGATGTGTTTCCCTCGGTTTTAGTTTGTTAACCGGATTTGTTTTCTCTTTATCGATTTATGACTATTGAACAGCGGTATACTACTGTTGCCTTTATTTACGACAAAAGAGATGATTACAGCTTCCCAATTGTGAACCTTCTATTTCTATGTAACAACATACCAGCAGCGCCTGCATACGGAATATTTATCTACCAGTTGATACGATATTCCAGGGCTTGTATTTCCTATCATGATTTCCTTGATAGAGGGTTGCTGCTCACAAGGAAGCTACTTAACCAAGAGTTCCAATTGGTGAAGTTGAAATCATCCCTTTGTAAATTTTACGGACGCCATCACGAGTTGGTTGAGCATTATGGAATATCCAATTCACTGATGATAGCGGATATGTTCCTAATGTCGTAAATACAATCCCGTCCCCTTTCATGAATGTGACCTACCGAATTAGACTTATTTCCGAGTTTGTACTAACATAAACAACACGACGGGTGCCACGTGTGGGGCAGGATCTGCTTACCCTTCAAGAGCACCTGAGATCCCCCAAGTTTTAAGTGGGGTTCGTGTTGCTCAGTTTTTAGTTTTCATTGTTGTGTTTTGTGTACTATTGTTTGTCTGTTTGACGTTTTTTTAGCCATGGCGTTGTCAATTTATTTTCGACTTTTTTGGGGTATGTTGCTGGATAATTTTCTTTTATTTTGAGATAGTATATAGAACGTCGAAAGGGGTAAGGGTCTAATAAAACATATTGATCATGCTTTGCCTATTTAGAAATGTCAGCAAAAATCTTTATAGATGTAGGGTAAGAAAATTAGGCAATTTTTTTGTCGATAGGAACACTTCAACTGACAAACTGACATTTGTCAATATATTTAAATAGACAGTAAAAAGATTATGTCAATTTATGTTAATCTATATTATCGTTCTGTGGAGATATTGCTTTACTTTTCATTGTTTAAAAAATGTTCTATATCATGTATATGAACCATGCTAACAAATGCATCCGCTGGTCAATTGTATGAAATAAAGGCAACAGTAGTTTACCGCTGTTCAAAAGTCATAAATCGATTGAGGGAAAACAAATCCGGGTAACAAACCAGAACCGAGGGAAACACATCAACTATAAGAGGAAAACAACGGAACAACAGAAACACTGAAGTGCAACAAAATCAAACGCCAATGCAACATACATAGAAACGAACTATTTGATAACAACATGTTATGATGTGAGTAACGGTTAGTATGTACTATGAAACTAAGAGCAAGGGGCTGTGCCACGAGCACTTAATTTCATGATATATACCTTTCTATTGACTATTCAATTTAGCACACATGTGAATTCGAGTTATCTAATAATTGGTAGTTGAAAATATGGTAGCTGCTGGTGTAAATAGTTATCAAAGGTACCAGGCTTATAATTTGATACGCCAGACGCGCGTTTCATCTACATAAGACTTATCAGTGACGCTCAGATTAAAATAGTTAGAAAGCCAAACAAGTATAAAGTTGAAGAGCATTGAGGACCCAAAATTCCAAAAAAGTTGTGCCAAATACGGCTAAGGTAATCTATGCCTGTAATAAGAAAATCCTTGTTATTTCGAATAATTCATACTTTTGCAAGCATTTAATTTATAAGAATGACCATAAAATTGATATTCATGTCAACACCGAAGTGCTGAATACTGGGCTGGTGATACCCTCGGGGACGAAACGTCCACCAGCAGTGGCATCGACCCAGTGGTGTAAATAGTTATCAAAGGTACCAGGCTTATAATTTGATACGCCAGACGCGCGTTTTGTCTACATAAGACTCATCAGTGACGCTCAGATTAAAATAGTTAGAAAGCCAAACAAGTATAAAGTTGAAGAGCATTGAGGACCCAAAATTCCAAAAAGTTGTGCCAAATACGGCTAAGGTAATCTATGCCTATAATAAGAAAATCCTTGGTATTTTGAATAATTCATACTTTTGTAAGCAGCTAATTTATAAAAAATGACTATAAAATTGATATTCATGTCAACACCGAAGTGCTGACTACTGGGCTGGTGATACCCTCGGGGACGAAACGGCCACCAGCAGTGGTATATTGAGATACAGGGATATCTACATCTTTACATAATAAGATTACAAAATGAACTGACCAAAACAACCATATACAGTTTAGAAAATAATCGCCAGCATCATCATTATCATCATTTTATGTCACATTATTATTTTTTCCCTCAAGTAATACATATCAAATCCTTGTACAATCAAATTGCCTGAATTACTCTTGACTAGATTTTATCGAACACACTTTTTTGTGTACAAAGTTACTGCATGAATGTTGGATGACCACAATTATAAGATTTCGTTGTACTCTGATCAAGATATTAAAACTATATTTCTATTCTTTATCTAAATGACACAAATTTGTCTTTAAAAAAATATTTTTTGCTTAACCAAGGATTTTAATGGCAGGATATATATGAATATTTTTAAAAACAAATTACATAATTGTTTTTTACTTGGAACACAATATTTCATTTAAAAAATAACCAGTGGCACTTCCTGTTCTTGATATCTTTATAACAATACAATGAAATCTTACCCTGTGGTTATTCATGCCTGTACCCAGTCAGTTGTTTTCAATTTGTTCTGTTAGTTGATAAAGTTTGATTTTGTCCGTTTGTATCGACTTCCCCTTTTTGAATTTGCTTTGGAGTTTGGTATTTTTGTTATACTTTTTTTTTACTTAATAAACGGAAAAAGTATGGGTTTTGAAGCTTACAATGTGATTGAACGATGAGATGTAAACATGTGCTTAGTTAATTTGACACTCATTTTATAATCAATAGGACGTAAAAGGTCATATGGTACTAGAAGATATTACTGGAAAAACAGTCCCAGCGATTGATGTATTCGCACATTCAATTAAGGCATTAGTCAACCATTTGATGGACGCTCTAAAAACACGGGGAACAGGAGTTATGTCAAATGAAATACAATGGGTACTAACAGTTCCAGCGATTTGGACAGATAATTCAAAGCAATTCATGAGGAAAAGCGCAGAAAAGGTATACTTTGCATTAATCAAATGGGTTCTGAAGATAATATAAATTCTTACATTTTTACATTCTTACTGATAAACATAAGTTAGCATAAAAAAAACGGGGAATTGATATGATTGAAAAGAAAACAACTCTCAACAAATGTACTAATGACGTGTATAAAACATCCATAGGTCACCATACGAACTTAAACAACGTGCAAACCTATACTGTATAGTCAGTAAATAAATGCCTCGACATGACAAAATATGGAGCAAAATTATAGGTCCATTATTCATGTCAAACGTATGAAACATAAAAATAAGGATCAACATTACCATAACTTTGGAAACATAATCAAAATAATTACTATTCCTTAGGTACACTTAAAGTCAGAATAGAAGTTCGTTTGACTCTTGCACTATAACAATATATGTTTAAAATAGTTCTGCAACAAACATTATTCAGATTTGAATGACATCCACATTAGTACATACGTAGTTAGGATAAAGAAGCGTATCACATTTCCGTGTTGAAGTAAACGTCAGAATGACTAAAATTAATTTGACAATCGGGACACAATATATATTGCGTACAATTTATACAACTGCACATTTGCAAGCAAAATAATAACATCATTTTAACTACAATTTGCGAAATGAGTTGAGTAATATCGTCTATACAAAAACAAATAAGGAATTTGTGTATTAATAACAAAATTGATCAGGTGTAAAGAATGCTTAATGCTATATTTCCTGATTTAGTCTCAGGGACAAGATGGAGTTTATCTGCCTTGATATCAGCAGTTTGTTTGGGCAATGCACACTCGATGAATCGGATGCTGAAATGATCGATTGTTACACTCTGCCTTTATCAAATAAATATTTAAAAATAATTTACAAGTAGTTGCGCATAATCCAATATCAAATTCGGACAGTATTTCTCTTTTAAATTTCTAGCATAGTTAAATTACATTTATCCAGTGGGATATCCAGTGAACGAAAACAAAAGAAAATTAACTCTTCTTATGATAGAGACGAGAAAGTCAATCATAAAACAATGACGGTGACGATACTGATCAAAAGTTATTTCCAAATAATAATTGTTCATTTTAAATAAATTAATTGTTAAACTGTGTTATTAGGAATATACATGCAATTACTCGATGTTTTATTTTCAGTATTTATCGAGACAATTGCATTAGAAGCTTGTGAAATTAAGATGTAAAAACTGCCAATCTTTGCTGCATATTGATAAAAAAAAATTGGAAAAAATCATGAACATGCAAAATCTAAAGATCACCAATTTTCGGAGTGTTCCAAAAAGTCCTTAGCATGTTACAAGTTCCCAAAGTATACTTTTTTTTCACACCTAAGTTTTCGAGCACACCGATCTGAACTTGCCACATGTACATGCAATAGAGAAATATTGTCCTTTTGTGAATATGAAAATTTAAAAGTCTGTCTGTGCAGGTTAAAAAAAATAAAAAGAGAACTATTTTTATAAAGTAGGTGTCTTTCTACAATTTTTTATACAACTTTAAGAAAAGGTCGTCTCGATTTTTGTACATGTGTTTGCGGTCTTCTCGATCTATTCACATTCAATGTTTACATCGAGATAATATCCGTTTGAATTTGCTTAGTAACTTAATTTCAAAAGTGCCAATCTTTGCTGCATATCAATCGATTCCTTTGGAATTTTTTCCCTGACTTTCTCTGATCTAGCTGTATATATATTCGGATAATTAGCATGTTCCAGAAAGGTATACAGCCAGTAGCAAAATAAATTGAAGTTGGTACTCCAGGAATTTATTCGCATAGCAACATTTTAAACAAATTTTACATCAAGCTTCTATAGCCTGCTGTACTCGTCGTTTGCTACTTAAGGAGGGAAATGATAACATTGAAGGGAAGTTTTGTTTTTATTTCAACTTATTTCTATTTTTACTATTTACCAAAACGTTTTCCCATGAATCCATAATTGATAGCGTCCTTGCTAAAATGGGACAAACATTGAGAAGATCTAGTTTTCAATATTTACAGGGGAGATAATATTTTGTTACTAGATTTCCCACTGTATCTGTTTAAAATTTTATTAGGTTTTTCCACTTTTCTGTGGAAAGACCTATTGATTTACTTCTGATTATTAATATTACTTTTCCGTGGAAAGACCTTTTGCTTTTGTTCTGATTATTATTTTTATTTTCTTCCGCCTAATTTCTTTCTTGCGAGGTATTGTTGTTTCAAAAGATGTCGGTTAGATATTTGGTTTAGGATATTGAACATTTTATACGCTTTTAAAACTGACACTGTTCAACCGAATACTTTACTTTGTAAGAGTTATCTCCTCAAACACTGTTTTTCTAGTGCGGACTACTCCTTCGCAACCGTAAAAGATTACGACAAATTTATTTTACCAAATTGCTCGTTATATCTTAAGGATATGGAGAATAATTTTGACCGAAGAGATCCAGAGACTCCATATGAGAGTTATTTCCCCTTATGCATTTGATATAAGTGATATGCATTTGTAAATGGTAAACCATAAGTGAAAGAGACCTGTGGTCTTTGGATTTGAGGTCCTCGGTCCAAGAAAAAGAAAATAAGGTCAAGGTCAAAGGTCAAGGTCATATTCTAAATTTTGATTTTGGCTTATTTTCACTTCTTTTTAAAACCGTATAAGATATTGACAACACATTTTTACTAAATTGTTAGCTGCGACATGTCGTAACACATACATTTTGGTTGAAAGGGTACTTTGACATTTAATGGGAGTTTTTTCCCCTCTTAAATTTAATATAACACGTATGATGATATAACTCATTAACCATATATAATAAAGACCTAGGGTCTTTTGATTAAAGGTCCTTGGTTTATGACCTTGAAATTGAGGTCAAGGTTATTTGTAAATTCGACGTTTAAGATTTTGAACTTTGCTTTAACTTCATATGTATACATGATAAAGCCATTGGACTTTGTGCATTAGGTTGCAAGCCATATGACTTTGAAAAATGCAACCGGAAATGACCTGGTGTAAACCTGAAGTTTCTATTTTTTGTACTTATTTAATGTAAAAGTATGTAGAACCATATATGTTTGGAATCAGTGTCAAGTAAACTATCAAATAATACTGGAAATGACATTTCTCATACCGGAAGTAACAAATTATCTCCCTTATTTCAAAACAAAAGTGTATAAAAACCATATATTTTTTGGTATCAGTTATAATAAGCTATCATTTGACACTGGAAATGACATTTTAATCCGGAATTAAATATTTTCATATCAAAATATATTGTTTTGGATGGAATGACCTTCAATTGATCTCTGAACAATTGGTTTTTAATTATTATTATTAGTCTTTCCACTTTTTTGTGAAAAGATCTATTGATTTTGGTCTGATTATTATTATTATTACTTTTTTTCTTTTTCCCCCACATTTTTTTTCTTGCAGTGTATAGTTGTTTCGCAAGATGTCGCTTAGATTTTTTGCATATGATATCGAACAGTTATTGCGCTTTTGAAACTGACCCTGTATAACTGAACACTTGATTGTAAGAGTTATCTCCCAAAACACTGTTTTTCTTGTGTGCGCATCTCCTTCGCAACCGTAAAAGATTACGACAAAATTATTTCTCAAATTTGCTCATTACATCCTCCGGACCTTAAGAATAATTTTGACCGAAGCGGTCTGGAGACTCCATATGAGAGTTATTTCCCCTTCTGTATTTAAAACAAGTGAATTGTAATTGTTACTGGTAAACCCTAAGTGATAGAGACCTAGGGTTTTTTGAATTGAGGTCCTTAGTCCATTAAAAAGAAAATAGGGTCAAGGTCAAAGGTCAAGGTCAGGTTCTAAATTTTTATTTTGGCTTAATATTGCTTCTTTTCAGAATTGTTAAGATATCGACAAAATATTTTACTAAACTGTTATTTGCGACATGTCGTAACATACATAAAAGCGTGCGTTGACATTTGGTGGGAGTTTCCTCCCCTCTAAAACTCAAAATTAGCTGTATTGGAATAGAACTCTTCTCCCTTACATAGTGGAGATTTAGGGTCATTTGATTTGAGGTCCTTGCTTTATGACCTTGAAATTTAGTTCAAGGTCATAGGTAAAAATTATGGTTCTAGATTTTGACCTTTGCTATAAATTCATATTTATACATGATAAAGCCATGGGATCTTTTGCATTAGGTTAGTAGACATATGACCTTGAAAATGTCAACCAGAAGTGACCTTTTTTAAACCGGAAGTTGCAACTTATCTCCCTTATTTAAAGCAAAAGTATATAGAAACTATATATTTTTAGAATCAGCATAAAGTAAGCTATTATTTGGCACCGGAAGTGAATTTGATTTAACCGGAAGTGTCTTATTATCCCCCTTAATTGATGAAAAAAGTGCCTTAAGCATTAAATTTTTAAAATCAGTGTTTGATAAGCTATTATTTAAGACCGGACATACTGTTTTATATCCAAATTTCCGTATCTTAAGTGAATTTGGGTGGAAAAACCTTTAATTGTTCTCTGAACAATTTGTTTTCAATTATTATTATTATTAATATTTTTCTTCCTCATAATTTTTTTTTCTTGCGCAGTATTATTATTTCACAAGATGTGGCTTAGATTTTTGGTATATGATATCGAACAGTTTATACGCTTTCATAACTGACCCTTTTTAACTGAATACTTTTCTTGTGAGAGTTATCTCCCCGAACACTGTTTTTATAGTGTCCACTACTTCTTTGCAACCATGAAAGATAACGAAAAATTTATTTTACCAAATTATTCGTTACATCTTCAGGATCAGGATGATTATTTGGACCGAAGCTATCCGGAGACTCCATATGAGAGATATTCCCCCTTATGCATTTGATATAAGTGAGATGCATTTCTAATTGGTAAACCATAAGTGATAGAGACCTAGGGTCTTTTGACTTGAGGTCCTTGGTCCAAAAAAAAAAAAAAAATTGGGTCAAGGTCATATTCTAAATTTTCATTTTGGCTTATTTTCACTTATTTTCGAAAACCGTGTAAGATATCGACAACATATTTTTACTAAATTTTTAGTTGCGATATGTCGTAACAAATATATTTTGGTTGAAGGGGTACGCTGACATTAGATGGAAGTTTACTCCCCTATTATATTTAAAATTATGCGAATGGTGATATAACTCATTAACCATATATAATAAGACCTAGTGTCTTTTGATTTGAGGTCCTTCGTTTATGGCCTTGAAATTGAGGTCAAGGTCATAGGTAAATTTGACGTTCTAGATTTTGACCTTTGCTTTTACTTCAGATGTGTATATGATAAAGCCATGGGACTTTTTGCATTAGGTTGCAAGCATAGGACCTTGAAAAAACCAACCGAAAATGATCTTGTGTAAACCGGACGAAGCTATTTTGTGTACTTATTTAATGTAAAAGTATATAGAACCATATATTTTTGGAATCAGTGTCAATTAAACTATCAAATATTAGCGGAAATTACATTTTACAAACCGGAGGTAACATATTATCTCCCTTATTTCAAACAAAAGTGTATAGAAACCATTAATGTTTGGAATTAGTATACAATTATCTATCGTTTGACACTGGAAATGACATGTTAAACTGGATTTTATTTTTTTTATATAAAATTTATCGTTTCTGGAAAGACCTTCAATTGTTTTCTGAACAATTGGTTTTTAATAATTTTTTTTTTCCTCCGCCGCATTTTTGCTTATGGTGTATAGTGGTTTCGCAAGATGTCGCTTAGATTTTGCATATAATATCGAACAGTTATTGCCCTTATGAAACTGACCCTGTTTAACCAAGCACTTTTTATTGTAAGAGTTATCTCCCCAAACACTGTTTTTCTTGTGTGCGCGTCTCCTTTGCAAGCGTAAGAGATTGCAACAAAATTATTTATCAATTTGTTTGCTATATCCTTAGGATCTTAAGAATAATTTTGACCGAAGCGGTCCGGAGACTCCATATGAGAGTTATTTCCCCTTCTGTATTTAAAACAAGTGAAATGTAAATGTTACTGGTAAACCATAAGTGATAGAGACCTAGGGTCTTTTGAATTGAGGTCCTTGGTCTACCGAAAAGAAAATGGGATCAAGGTCAAAGGTCAAGGTCAGGTTCTAAATTTTTATTTTGGCTTAATATTGCTTCTTTTCAGAATTGTTAAGATATCGACAAAATATTTTACTAAACTGTTATTTGCGACATGTCGTAACATACATAAACGCGTGCGTTGACATTTGGTGGGAGTTTCCTCCCCTCTAAAACTCAAAATTAGCTGTATTGGAATAGAACTCTTCTCCCTTACATAGTGGAGATTTAGGGTCATTTGATTTGAGGTCCTTGCTTTATGACCTTGAAATTTAGTTCAAGGTCATAGGTAAAAATTATGGTTCTAGATTTTGACCTTTGCTATAAATTCATATTTATACATGATAAAGCCATGGGATCTTTTGCATTAGGTTAGTAGACATATGACCTTGAAAATGTCAACCAGAAGTGATTTTGATTTAACTGGAAGTGGCTTATTATCACCCTTAATTGATGAAAAAGTGCCTCAAACATTGTATTTTCAAAATCAGTATGTGATAAGCAATCATTTACGCCCGGACATACTGGTTTTTAATTTTATTTCAACCGCTTACCGTTTCTGGCTCGAAATGTGGTATTTGCTCAATAAAACAATACACGATTACGAGTATGCACATTTGAAATACTATTCAAGCATTATTAAATCCCAAGAAGTAACAATTATTAAGTTATAAGACTAAAACATACATAGTCAAGACTTTTAAACGAATGTTTTCGTAGCATCTTTTCTAAGATTGTTAACCTATGTACCGTTATCTTATTAGTCCTTGAATGAAACAGACACATTCGTGAGTGAAAAACAACCCAAAAGTTAGCATTTAATGAAAAATGATTTCAACCGTTACAATATCTTGTCCCTGAGTGAATTTAAGTTTAAGGATAAACAATCATTTCGATGAGGTTTATGCCACATGAAGAGCAGGATCTGCTTACCCTTTCGGAGCACCTGAGATCACCCCCAGTTTTTGGTGGGGTTCGTGTTGCTTAGTCTTTAGTTTTCTATGTTGTGTTATCTGTACTATTATTTTTCTGTTTGTCTTTTTATTTTTGGCCATGTCGTTGTCAATTTGTTTTCGATCTATGAGTTTGACTGTCCCTCTGGTATCTTTCGCCCCTCTTTTATTCATTGATTCTTGTTTGTCTCTCGCCCATAGCTAAAGTTGCTTGCCTGTTCAAGCTAAAACTTATTTACAACTTTTGCAAAAGGTAGTTTTTGCAAGAAAGGATCGACCGGGAAGAAAGACGGAAAAAGCTGACTGCCCCTTAAAAATGAGGGTATGTTGAATAGTGACAGATGTTTTGCCACACAACAGGTCACCGACGGACCCCAGAAAGTTGAAAACTGGTTGATCGACGTACAGTCTACGCCCCATTCCTTCTACACGAGGCATTGGATTAAAGATCCTAATGCTGACCGGACGTGGTTGCAAGTTTATACATCCCGCACAGCAAAACGGACGCCCTATTTCCCTGTCAGTAGGAAGAAGACCAAGGATGACCATATATTAACCATTGGAGTGCTACAATGAAGACAAGCTTTATACTAGTATAGCATATTATTGGAGGCATGTGGTACATAAGAAAGGCTCCCTGATACTGCAATCATTAATTGCATACGATACGCTATAATAAAGTCTTATTTATCAAATTAGTGGTATTTGGTAAAGATGCATATGAAAGGAAAACTAAATACAATTTTATTTCGTTAAAAACATTTTGTTTATGTCATCTCTTACTGTGAAGTTGAGCTAACTATGCGACCTCAAAATAACCGCGAGTCTTAAGTTCCAAAAGAGTTAATAGAGACGAGCATGCATTTGGAATTAACCCAAATGCTCATATATTAACACAATTAATTGAGATGATCTAGGTGCTCTGGAGGGAAAAGCATATCTTGCTTCACTAGTGAATCCCGTCAGGTTACTCATGGTTAAACCAATTAAATGATACGGCCCACTCGGTGATGTCCCTCTCTTTCAGTTAGAGTGCATGATTTTGAGTAGCAAATGATCTGATAATTTATTATGTTTAGTTTCTTCCATTTTACTTTTCATTATCATTGCTGTCTTTGACAGGCTGGTATTCAAAATGATCATCTTTTAATATCACTGGAACCAGAAGCTGCATCAATCCTTTGCCAATATCTGCCTACAGAAAAATTATGTGGCGCCGAATCAGGTTTCACAATGTCTAAAGTGGGAACTAAATACATGATGGTAGATCTTGGAGGTACTTATTCAGTACTTATTCATTTAGAGGGCAAAAGACCCTCACTCCTTGAATTCATTTAAAACAGTTCTACCAGAATTGTCAAAAATAATTGCAGAATAATTCATAACAAACGTTTAATTCCGTAAATGAATAAATCAATGAATGAATAAAACTAATTATGTATACAAAAATTCTAAACAAATAAACAAATGAACAAATAAATAAATAAAGTGGCATTTTACATTAACGATTTCTGTCTCTCATCATGTATGGCAATCTAGAATCGTTTTTATTTATTTATTGTTTTAGTATTTTTTTTATTCTTTCGTATTTGTTTATTGATTTGCTGTTTTTCACTCAATTTTGGTCTTTAAAATTTTAAGACACATACTTTCTATTTCCAACCGGAAGTTCTTCATCACGAAATCTCGTTAAATGTACACAGGAATGAAACCTACATGTAACTTTATAGAATTGATTCATGTTATATATAACGAGGGGTAGTGTTATATATTTTTTTGTGATTAGGTTTATTATTATGATTTCTATGATTAAACATAGACTATGACTCACTGCATGATTATCGGTAAGTCCACATTAAAATGATGAACATGATTTAAAATGTCACAGATTTGCTTCATCATATGCAGAGTTATATAGTTGCTAACCTTCTACGTCATTTGGTCTCAGGTGGAGAGGTGTCTCATTTGCAATCATATCATATCTTCTTATTCTTATATTATCAAACAGAAGATATTTATTAATGTTTCTTTATATCGGTCCTGCTATATTACTAAGGTGGTGAAATAGGGTGGACTATCATGTATGATGCTTTATGTCAAAAGAAACGCCTATTTATTCCTTAGTTTAAAGCATGTTTATAACATGTTTAATATGTTTAAAGAATCGAAATTATTGTATTCTTATTGGTATAAATAAAAATCAATCTGTGCGTCATTGTCGTTACTTACAATTGTTTTTTCTATCTAAATTTTTGATTATTTTAAACACAAATGTAATTGGGACATGCGTCAATAAGACAGCAAACCACCGAAATACAACCCCCAAACTAACAAAGACAAAACATGTAGAGGTCATCATAGAATCTCTAAAAAAGTGATATAATGCTCTGTATTGCTCCAGTTCTATAGAAATGTTGAATAAATAAAAAAAGGAAAAACAAAAGCAGGAACCTCTTAATATTCAGTAGTTTTCATTTCTTGCTGTATCATGTGTATATCATGTTTTATTTTCGTTTATTGTTTGCACATACAAATAATTTTCTAGTTTGATTTTTTTGCATTTGTCATGTCGAAGCCTTTTAGCTTGCTATGCGATATTAGTTTTTGTTGTTTTTTGAAGGTCGTACGGTGACATATAATAGCTACGTCATTTGATCTCTGGCGAAGAGTTGTTAATTTTGTAATCATACCGCATCTTCATATTTATATATTTACATTGTTGTTTCAGTGAAGTAACATGATACTAATTTAAAATGTAATAATGTTTGCATGTAGGTGGCACAGTAGACATAACTGTTCATGAAAAATTGGCTGGAGGTTGTTTAAAAGAAATCAGTAGAGCAACAGGTGGCGATTGTGGTGGAACGTCTATTGATGCCGAATTTATACAGCTACTAACGAAGATATTTGGGGCACCGCTTATTCATGCAATGAAACGAGAACAACCCGAGGCTTTTCTTGATTTGATAAGAGAGTTCGAAGTGGTAAAAAGAACAATTACACCATCAAAGAATGGAAAGATTAATATGGCAAATACCTTATGCTCCTCTTGACTCTCTTTGTAAGAAACATCTGCAGGAAGATTTGCTTTCTACATTGTTATCATCGCCTTATGCTAATTGCATTGCTTTAAGAGGAGATAAATTGAGAATCGATGCATATCTCTTTAAAACCCTTTTTGATAAAACTATAAAGAATATTTTGTCATTGATACAAGAAATCTTAACACGCAAAGAATCAGAATCAGTAACATTGCTTCTCTTAGTAGGAGGGTTTGCATCATGCTCATTAGTACAAGCAGAAATTATGAAAGCATTTTTACCCAGGAAGGTGATAGTTCCGGAGGAGAGTGGTCTGGCTGTTCTAAAAGGTGCCGTTCTATTTGGCCACAATTCGAAAGCTATTTACTCGCGTAAGACCCGGGTAACATATGGAGTTACATGGAGTGCACCATTTGATCCGGCAGTCCATGACCAACAGCACTACGTCGAGTTAAACGACGAGGCTCAATGTAAAAACGCTTTTGACATAATTATGCAGAAAGATACAAACGCAAGGCAAGGAACTACAGTAACAAAAAACTACGGTTCGACCAAAGATAACAATGCCGTAGCTTTGATAATATATGCCAGCGACAAAACGTCTCCAGTATATACTGATGAAGATGGATGTTTCTCTGTCGGGGAAGCTATAATTGAAATTTCCGATCCTTCAGAACGACAATTTTTGGAAGTCGAATTCATGTTTGGAAACACTGAAGTGAGTCTACATGCTGTAGAAAAAAAATCAGGAAACTCTTGTCAATTAAGTTTTGATTTGATTTGACATATTCTTGAGTGTTGTCAGTTTCGGCTTTTTGATGATTTTTCCCTATACTTAGTATTAAAGTTTATTGTGTATATTTACCGATGTGAATTTATTGTCAATGTATTGTCATAGAAAAGACGATTTGGAATTATAGTTGTATGCTTTTATTGTTTTAATTAAATGGCGAGCAATTGAAAAAAGGTACATCCCTGTAATTTTTTTTACACCAAACTGCAGTTTAAGAAAGGCGAAAGATACCAACGGGACATTCAACCCCAAAAGTCGAAAATAAACTTACAACGCTATGGCAAAAACCAAAAGAAACAGAACAAAAGACAGACAACAGTACAAAAACATGAAAAACCACAACATAGAAAACTGAACATAGAGCAACACGAACCCAAACAAACCGGGGGTGATCTCAGGTACCCCGGAAGGGTAAGCAGATCACCAGTCGTGCTGTATCTGTTTAAGTTATCAATAACGGTTTGAAATCGAAGTTACTCTTTCATTTTATAAATATTGCTATACGTTTGTTTTTCGGATATATAAAGGAGCTCTTTTATATGTAAATGTAAATAGATAGAAATATAAAACTTATATGAAAAATGGACCATTATATCAATAAAATCCCAAAATCCGCCAAAGTTATACGGAAAACATCAGTACTAGAAGATCCTAATGCCAAGTATTTTAAAGTTTAAGCCATGTAAATCTCAATCTTAATAATACTTTCAAATCATTTTTTTTTCGATTGTTGAAAAACTATTGTACTAGAAATTGTGTAAACAATTATATTCTTGTATCATTTTATCTGTCAAAAAGTTCCTAATATGACCCGAGGTACCCGTTATATTAAGACTAGCCTATCCTAAGATCACCCCGAGTTTTGGTAGGGTTCATTTTGCTCAGTCTTTAATTTTCTATGTTGTGTTTTGTGTACTGTTGTTCGTCTTTTCGTCGTTTTTCCTGTTTTGTCATGGCATTGTCAGTTTGTTTTCTATTGTAGTTTGAATATCCTTTTGGTATCTTTCATAAACTATTCCTTATTCCCTAACCATGGCAAGTTATATTTTAGAAAAGAGGATGTTTGAGTGAATTTTTTGCCATAACATATTGTTATGCACTACATTTTTCCAAATAGTCATGTGTTATGAACATTGAAATCGGTTTCCTATGATTATGTTATTGCACTGATTTATTATTAAAATTATAATGGCATTTTTTCTTATCTAAACCTGCAATTGATAAATAAAATATAAGGCAACCGTTTAAATCATAACAAATCCGGTGAAATGAATAATAAAAAAAAAACACATGTGGTCCTCTTGAAACATAAAATTAAAAATGTATTTCTCTTGATAATTAGCAACGCCCGCCATATTCTTTATGTGTCTGTCCCAAGTCAGGAGGTTTTAGTTCAGTGGTTGTCTTATTTGTTTTTCGTAAATTAAATTGTTGTAACTTATGACGTTATAGTATAATATTAGCTACACAGTGTGCTTAACATGTGACATTAAGACTAGTAGCCTATCAAAGTGATCAAGTCTTCAAAATAAAATAACGTACTTCCATTGGTCTATACAAAAGCAAACGCCAACAATAACAACTTGTTAGCTATAGCTTTTAATGTGTATTCTGCATTTACCTCAATCGTTCATCATCAATTTCGTCATCTGTTGTCCTGGTGAAACGTTTCAGATTTTTCCTGTGTTGTTTTTATAAAGGGACGTAACACCACTACTAATCGTGTTTTAAAAGAAACCACGCCTACTTAACACATATTAAATATACAGGGTCTCCACGCGGTCGCTTTTAACCAATTATATTCCTATAAATGTATAAGAGGTAAGATAACAAATCATATTTTTGAATAATAGTGTAATCTGTTGTTGCCATTTTTCATTTTTGAAAACATATTCCTACTGGACATGTCAAGCATTTTATGTTATGAATGGATACCACTGTGTTCAAACAATAATAGATCATTTCAAATCATTAATGATAGTATTCCGACTTTTCACGTTTAGTGCAGTAGCGCTGTCTGATCTATGAGATATACTTTATTTTGATAAACCGCTGTAGATATAACGGTACACACAAGCATAGACATTATACAATAATACGAAGGTATATATTTTGAGGAAAAAAACAATAAATGAATAGAGATAAATAAATATGTTAACATGTTAAGAATGTTAATTGTTTATTTAATGTAGGGCTTTGAAAACTTGAGGAGTAAGGAGAAGGTTTTTTCAGAGAATCCACTTCATCGTTTATAACTCAAACATGTCAAATGAACTTACAAATTTGTAAGCTTAGATTGTTTAGATGTATTCATAAGATCGCTTCTAAGATGGGGCTATATCGGGGTATGTGTGAACGTCACGTTACCTCTTTTATCCTCTCTACTAAATTTCCTGCCTGTCGTTCAGCAGTTAATGCATTTATAGATCTAAATGAAATGTAACACACAATTACTGTGTTCCCGGGGCAGGTTCACCAGTTTTTCGAGAAAATATGCTGACTCTTTATGTCAAATTACCATTGCATTAACCAAATTGGTTTGTCACGGAGACGTAACATCGTAGTAAAAATGCAGATTTCAAATGTTGGAAAAATATTTAAAAAGAAGGAAACGCAAGCCTAAACAGAAACAACCTTCTCCAGCAAAGAATTAACAATACATACTTCCAAGAGTCTGTTGGTATCCTATTTATCATTTCAAAATATGTAAAATATTCCACTTTAAGCAGATAAGACGTAAGAGCCAAAGGGAAACAGAGTGGACATTAATCAGCGAACATATCATTGTTTTCGTTTGCAAATTGTGGTACTGATTTTAGATCATCTTCGTTTTTTATGCTGATGCTTTCCGGCTTTATGAACATGGCTTTCCACAACCTTGTCCTCGAGCAAAATACAAACACAAGTGTAGTGTTCTAATATTGCTACTTATATTTATATACAGGGTCTAGCATCTAGTATGATAAAAAAGAAGTAAAATAAGGTCGAAGTCAATGATTATAATTTTTTTGTATGAAGTACTGTATTGTACTGTAAATTCCCGCACTTTGGACCCTTCATATCTTCACTCGTTATTACAAATTGTTCATCCTGTTATATGATAAAGAAGCAGTATAATTAGTTTCACCACTATCACATTAGAAGTGTTTTTTTTTTTTTTAAATTAATGTTAATAATATTTTAAAGGAATGTTTTTTTTAATATGTTCTTTCTAATATACGACTACGTCCGATGACAACTGTTTTAAAGACACAACCAAATCAGAAATGCAGATGAATAATACTAGATTAAAGATAAAGAGACAAACAATAACGAATAAAACACCCCCACAGACAATTTAGGACTTTTAAATTAGGTCATTGGTCTTATACTTGAAAAATGATACAGTTGTGTGCATTATAATGATATTCAAGAATCTTATTTCAATGAGATCGGATTTAAGATATAAGTATGGGCATAAACACAAAATACCAATCGCTACAAACTTTTGATTGCTATCTTTTGTATGGCTATTAAATCAATTGAAAAACAATTACTGAATGTATACCATTAAAATCTATTAGAAATGATGCGATTATCGGTGGCACGATGACACTCTAGAAACGAACTAGTTTCTAGCAGCGGTTACGGTTTCTTGATCGTTGAAGATCACGTTTTAAACCGTTCATTTAACAAAATGATGCATTTTTGGACTATCATGTCAATGAATTAACCATAGATTTACTGCTGCCGATATTAAGTATAATGATTCTATGATGAGATGTCAAAAATTAACTTTTGAGTATTATTTAAACAATACTCCTTGTATTTATCCCACATAGACTCCACAGTACATCATTAATTAATATCCATATTGTTTAACTGCTCCAGTTGAAGGTTAGCGCACTACCACAAATAAAATTATCAGAAACATGTTGCTGAAATATTAATTTGTAAAACAAAACTCAATAAATATGTTGTCGTTCAAACGTTTAGCAAATGTTTTCATTCTCGGATATATTTTTGGAATCATTGCGGAACTTCAAATGTGTATATAATGGTCATTTTCAGTTCTAGTTTTTTCACTACTAAGCAGGCAAAAGAAAAATCACGAATCACGATACAGAAATCACGATACAGAAGTGCATATATTTTTTCTTTACAGGACGAAATCACCGGAAAATAGTAAACTTTCTCCCCAAATTGTTGGAATTTACTTCTTTTGTTTGCTCTTACTTGAGTGAGTAACAGGCTGTCCTACAATAGAATAGGAAACCTGTTAAAAATGATAAAATCCGGAGTCAAAAGTCGTTAATATGAAAAGTCTATAAAGGATGCGCATGCACAATTAACCATTTGTTTTCATCCTCTTAACATATAGTTTTGTTCAAAACCTATAGCTACTTCTATGGTGTATCACATTTATGTATTTGTATTTCTTTTTATTGTCGGGATTTTGTTTCTAACTTGATATATATTCTCAATTCTCAATTTTATTTTGTCTTACAAACTCACCAAGGTCTTTTACCATATTATTTCAGTTCGGAGATATGTAAGGATCTTTTCATGCATAAACAGGGAATTACGAAACATTGGGATATTTTTAAGCTGTTGCAAGAAATAATTGCAATGAAGCATATCACACGGGTAAAGCTCTATATGCAGAAATTGGTGACAATCGACTAATTGAACAAAATATCATTTGCATATTTTTTTTAAAGTAATACGCATTTTCTGTAATGTACTTTTTTAATATACTTGGTATTCCTTATTTGGCTTTTTTGTTGCAGTTTTCATAATGTATGACACCTTAAATAAAGTTTAAAATTTAGACTATAATTGTAGGGAAAAAATGATATTACAGTTTACTAAATATTCGTTTGCTTGGGTTTTTATGCCTGTTATGCTTTAAAATTGCAAAACATGTAATTTTCCAAATGAGCAGTATCTTGTTATATATGTGTATATATCTGTTTTTTTAATAACAATAAACAAAAGAAATATGTCAATTGGACCTGTTTTTGATACGATAACTGCAATTTGAATTTTTACTAGATAACATTTTTTATTCACTATGACGATTCCGTATATCGTCAAGTTATCGGAATTCCAATGGGGACTAACTGTGCACCACTAATTTCGGACCTGTTTCTGTATTGTTACGAGTTACAATTTATGACTTGAAATCTGCAAAGACCCATCGAAATAACATCTGACACAAAACATTAATTACACTTTTAGACATTTGGATGATAAATTGCCTCTCAATAATGACGACTTCAGTATGTACACTAACGAGATATATCCTGCTGCACTGACTTTATATGAAGCTAATACTAATAATGAAGACTGTCTTTTCCTGGATCTTGATCTATATCTTACACGGGAAGCTTAATACAAAAAAATACGATATAAGAGATGATTTTTCATATCCTATTATAATTATCCATTTTTCGATGGTGACGTTCCCTGGTCACCATTATACTAATAATGAAGAATGACGTTCCCTTGCCACCGTCTAATGGTGTTAATATTTCTCAACTTGTTCGATTCTGTCGTGTATGTAACAACGACTTTGATTTTAACGAAAGAAATCTTTTGTATTACAGAAAAATTATTACACCCAGGTTTTCGATATCACAAATTTGCCAAAATATTTACCTAATTTTATCATCGGTACACGAACATCATTTGTAAATATAAATCAACATGCAGACATCTTATACGTTCAGGTATTTCACATCAAATCTTTTATGGTAATATTCTATAGAAAGCACACAAATGTCGTCATTCACCTCAAAAGCTTACCAAACCTTTAAACGGACTTATTGAGAAGGGATATAGTTACGATACAATGGTCAGGTCGTTAAAGATGGCATTTAGGGAATTAAAATTGATTCAATCATAGGTTTTTTGCATCAGAAATAAACACTTTTATTCTAAAACCAGTTGTTGGCATGATACGGGTTGTGTTTTTCTCGTATTTTCTATATGGTATGATACTAAACCCCTAACGGGCGGTATTGTGCTTGATTTTCATATGATGAAGACATAATCTTTCAATCAGTTTAATTGAGGTCTGGAGCTGGCATGGCAGTAACTGCTAGAAGTCCTTTGTTAATGTATGTATCATTGTGATTTTGCTTATTTTTTTCTGTTACCTTTTCTAACATTGGACTCGGACTTCTTTTAAACTGAGTTTTTACTGTGCGTATCGCTGTGTGTTTTTTTTATTCCACATTGACTAGAGGAATAGAGGGAATGTTGAGATCTCACAAAACATGTTTAACCCCGCCGCATTTTTTACGCCATTCCCAAGTCAGGAGCCTCTGACCTTTGTTAGTTTTGAATATTTTGTTATTTTTTGTTAATTTATATGTGTCAGATTTTGTGTGACGTCCATTTTCGCTGAACTAGTACACATTTTTGTTAAGGGGTCAGCTGAAGCCCGCCTCTGAGTGCGTGATTTTCTTGCTGTTTTGAGGACCCTTTGGTCGGGTTGTTGTCTCTTTTACACATTCCGCGTTTCCATTCTCAATTTTATGTTCATTAGTTGTTAAAATACGAAGCTCAATCAGCGAAATTGGTATCGTTTCATTCTATCTACACTCATCTAACATTCTTTTGGAAACGTATACTATATATGTTTGTTATTAAAAGATCATAGTTATCCTCGTGTACAGAAACTCATCATGGATACCAGGCTTACTTTTTTTACGACATTAATACATTACAGTTCTGAGGTAAAAACTCATTAAAGTCACCAGGCTTATAATTTGGTATGTCAGACGCGCGTTTCGGCTGTAAGCAGAGTTAACAGAAAGGCCAAATGCACAACGAAGTTATAGAACATTTAACACCGAAAATTTCAGAAATATGTTCGAAACACGGCTAAGGCAATATATGCCTGCGGTAGGAAACTTTAATAATTCGAAAAAAATCAACATGTCACAAATAATAAATCTACAGAAAATTAAGATAAAATGATAATGATATCTCATTTCCACACAAAACTGTTAATTGAAGTGGAATCTATCCAGTGGTTTTTAAAACTCATCAAATATACCAGGCTTGTAATTTGGTTCGCCAGACACTCGTTTCGACTACAAAAGACACATTCACTCAAGTGCTCTTTTCAAGCAAGTACATGTACTCAGTATAAAATTACTCCAAAGATATGTCAATTTACAGTTTCAGAATCTGGTGCATCATGCGTACACCAGCATGTTGGTATTTCCTAATAACGTCCTAAAAATGGAAATTCAATCAATGACATTGACGTTATTTTCTCTTCGGTGTACGAACATGAAATTATCTTAGTACAGTTTTTTAGATAATGAAACGGCAAACTCCTTATTAGTTATTATTTGAACAAAAACTATGTTCTTCATTTTCCCCTAAGATCCTATAAAAAAAATAAGTCAAACATGCAAAGTATATTCTACATAAAGCACAAATGTCGTCATTCACCTCCTCAAAAGCTTACAAAACCCTTAAACAGACTTATTCAGAAGGGATAAAGATCCTATAAAAACTAAGTCAAAAATGCAAAGTAACAATAGTCAATAGTACTATTGAACGTCAAGCGCAACCATTTGAAAAATTTCATATGTACAATGTTTATCCAAAATTGATAGCCATGTTGGTTAACAGCTCCAGTAGGGAGTATAAACACTACTGTAGTATCGAGATTGTCAGACACATTTATTATCTGGATCAAGTTCAACCAACGATAAAACAGTTTGGAGAAAGTTTACAGGCCTACGAGGGACGAGGGACACAAAACATCACATGGTTTTTAATCTAAACTTCATCGTACCATACTTAGATAGCCTTACTCTTGTAATATACCAGGTTGTAATAAAAGGACTTATACATAAACTTGCTATTTAGTCATCAAATTTGTAGTTTCTTTGAGGGTGATTCGAAGTATTTCTTTAACAGCATATTTGTGCTAGTTTAAATCCAAATATAAATTTTGGTATGGATTATTTCACTTGTTAGCAGACAAAAGTAAAGATAACTTATTGTTTTAACAAATTATCCCTAATATACACAACATTGTTTTCGCCTTATGACATTATACATTGCATCTCTTTACAATAATGCTATAGTTTAACTAAAATTTTATCTGTATATTCTAAGTCGGCTTATTAGGAATTTGTCTGAGTAGACTTTTCAAGATAAATTAAACCATATGCCAATAGCAATTACTTCATTCCTGTAAACAAATGAACAAAATGCAGTTCACATGCAAAATATGCAAGAATTAAGGGAATAATGGTGATTATAATGTACGACACTAGCTATCAATAATACTAAATATGGGATAAGTTCATGTAAACATGTTTACGGAGAAGTTTCATTTTTTTGGTATTCATTGGAAATCAAATTATTATCGATTAAAATAAGGATATTTTCAAATGTGTTCTTAAGGCTTATAATATTGATACACATTGCCATAGTTATTTCATCATGCAGCATTCAAATTTACGAAATGAACGGATTGCCTTTGTCTAAATATCTCGCACTGGCAATGATTTAGCTTATGCTTAAATTAACTTTTGACAGTATATAGCATAAACATACTATACCGTTCATTTTATTCCAATTGCGTTTCTTTATATGCACTGTCGGGGCCTTTTAAAGCTGACTTTACAGTATTATTTTTGCTCATTGTTAAATTGCATACGGTGCAAACCTATATTTGCTAATATCCAGTCAATTGGATAAGTGTGTCTCAATTTCAATAATACCAAATCTACTTATCTTATACTTAGGTCTAGGTGTGCTATAATAAAAGTTTCATAATGATAGAAAATAACTTCAATTTAGTAGAAACTCCCTCTGCTCTGTTTATGGAAAGTATCAGACATTATTGAAGTAGACTGGTAATCAGCCTGATAATGTCCTCAATACGATAGCATAAATAATTTGTTCTTTGATGATTATGTAAGAACTATTGATTGCGACTATTTATAATGACTACATATATAATGCTACTTGTATAATAAGATTTGTACGATACAGAACATTTGTCTTTCTCGTGTTCTAGACGGGAAGTCGTTACTATTCTTAATGACCAATACAGAAATTTATCTGCTCAAATTAAAAGTTATGGGTAAACTTAAGCCATTTGATTGTTTTCCTTTATTCTAAAATTATATGTTGAATAGTCACATGCACTTCTTCAGAATGTACTCCATCAGTCTTTTGGTGATTAGACTGCATTCCTTTGAACTTCTGATAGACGAGAACTCGCAATCGAATAGAAGGAGACAGCATTCAAATTCATATACGTTCTCAAAAACTAACTATATCATATCAAATAGATATGACAATAAAAATATACAAGAAATAACTTTATTTAACAGAGAAAACTTAAATATACAGCTTGTAGTTTTATTTACCAAATACTTATTATGCATTACATTAAAAGATCATAGTTATCCTCGTGTACAGAAACTCATCATGGATACCAGGCTTAATTTTTTTACGACATTAATACATTACAGTTCTGAGGTAAAAACTCATTAAAGTCACCAGGCTTATAATTTGGTATGTCAGACGCGCGTTTCGGCTGTAAGCAGAGTTAACAGAAAGGCCAAATGCACAACGAAGTTATAGAACATTTAACACCGAAAATTTCAGAAATATGTTCGAAACACGGCTAAGGCAATATATGCCTGCGGTAGGAAAACTTTAATAATTCGAAAAAATCAACATGTCACAAATAATAAATCTACAGAAAATTAAGATAAAATGATAATGATATCTCATTTCCACACAAAACTGTTAATTGAAGTGGAATCGATCCAGTGGTTTTTAAAACTCATCAAATATACCAGGCTTGTAATTTGGTTCGCCAGACACTCGTTTCGACTACAAAAGACACATTCACTCAAGTGCTCTTTTCAAGCAAGTACTCAGTATAAAATTACTCCAAAGATATGTCAATTTACAGTTTCAGAATCTGGTGCATCATGCGTACACCAGCATGTTGGTATTTCCTAATAACGTCCTAAAAATGGAAATTCAATCAATGACATTGACGTTATTTTCTCTTCGGTGTACGAACATGAAATTATCTTAGTACAGTTTTTTAGATAATGAAACGGCAAACTCCTTATTAGTTATTATTTGAACAAAAACTATGTTCTTCATTTTCCCCTAAGATCCTATAAAAAAATAAGTCAAACATGCAAAGTATATTCTATATAAAGCACAAATGTCGTCATTCACCTCCTCAAAAGCTTACAAAACCCTTAAACAGACTTATTCAGAAAGGATAAAGATCCTATAAAAACTAAGTCAAAAATGCAAAGTAACAATAGTCAATAGTACTATTAAACGTCAAGAGCAACCATTTGAAAAATTTCATATGTACAATGTTTATCCAAAATTGATAGCCATGTTGGTTAACAGCTCCAGTAGGGAGTATAAACACTACTGCAGTATCGAGATTGTCAGACACATTTATTATCTGGATCAAGTTCAACCAACGATAAAACAGTTTGGAGAAAGTTTACAGGCCTACGAGGGACGAGGGACACAAAACATCACATGGTTTTTAATCTAAACTTCATCGTACCATACTTAGATTGCCTTACTCTTGTAATATACCAGGTTGTAATAAAAGGACTTATACATAAACTTGCTATTTAGTCATCAAATTTGTACTTTCTTTGAGGGTGATTCGAAGTATTTCTTTAACAGCATATTTGTGCTAGTTTAAATCCAAATATAAATTTTGGTATGGATTATTTCACTTGTTAGCAGACAAAAGTAAAGATAACTTATTGTTTTAACAAATTATCCCTAATATACACAACATTGTTTTCGCCTTATGACATTATACATTGCATCTCTTTACAATAATGCTATAGTTTAACTAAAATTTTATCTGTATATTCTAAGTCGGCTTATTAGGAATTTGTCTGAGTAGACTTTTCAAGATAAATTAAACCATATGCCAATAGCAATTACTTCATTCCTGTAAACAAATGAACAAAATGCAGTTCACATGCAAAATATGCAAGAATTAAGGGAATAATGGCGATTATAATGTACGACACTAGCTATCAATAATACTAAATATGGGATAAGTTCATGTAAACATGTTTACGGAAAAGTTTCATTTTTTTGGTATTCATTGGAAATCAAATTATTATCGATTAAAATAAGGATATTTTCAAATGTGTTCTTAAGGCTTATAATATTGATACACATTGCCATAGTTATTTCATCATGCAGCATTCAAATTTACGAAATAAACGGATTGCCTTTGTCTAAATATCTCGCACTGACAATGATTTAGCTTATGCTTAAATTAACTTTTGACAGTATATAGCATAAACATACTATACCGTTCATTTTATTCCAATTGCCTTTCTTAATATGCACTGTCGGGGCCTTTTAAAGCTGACTTTACAGTATTATTTTTGCTCATTGTTAAATTGCATACGGTGCAAACCTATATTTGCTAATATCCAGTCAATTGGATAAGTGTGTCTCAATTTCAATAATACCAAATCTACTTATCTTATACTTAGGTCTAGGTGTGCTATAATAAAAGTTTCATAATGATAGAAAATAACTTCAATTTAGTAGAAACTCCCTCTGCTCTGTTTATGGAAAGTATCAGACATTATTGAAGTAGACTGGTAATCAGCCTGATAATGTCCTCAATACGATAGCATAAATAATTTGTTCTTTGATGATTATGTAAGAACTATTGATTGCGACTATTTATAATGACTACATATATAATGCTACTTGTATAATTAGATTTGTACGATACAGAACATTTGTCTTTCTCGTGTTCTAGACGGGAAGTCGTTACTATTCTTAATGACCAATACAGAAATTTATCTGCTCAAATTAAAAGTTATGGGTAAACTTAAGCCATTTGATTGTTTTCCTTTATTCTAAAATTATATGTTGAATAGTCACATGCACTTCTTCAGAATGTACTCCATCAGTCTTTTGGTGATTAGACTGCATTCCTTTGAACTTCTGATAGACGAGAACTCGCAATCGAATAGAAGGAGACAGCATTCAAATTCATATACGTTCTCAAAAACTAACTATATCATATCAAATAGATATGACAATAAAAATATACAAGAAATAACTTTATTTAACAGAGAAAACTTAAATATACAGCTTGTAGTTTTAAGTACCAAATACTTATTATGCATTACATTAAAAGATCATAGTTATCCTCGTGTACAGAAACTCATCATGGATACCAGGCTTAATTTTTTTACGACATCAATACATTACAGTTCTGAGGTAAAAATTTATTAAAGTCACCAGGCTTATAATTTGGTATGTCAGACGCGCGTTTCGGCTGTAAGCAGAGTTAACAGAAAGGCCAAATGCACAACGAAGTTATAGAACATTTAACACCGAAAATTTCAGAAATATGTTCGAAACACGGCTAAGGCAATATATGCCTGCGGTAGGAAAACTTTAATAATTCGAAAAAATCAACATGTCACAAATAATAAATCTACATAAAATTAAGATAAAATGATAATGATATCTCATTTCCACACAAAACTGTTAATTGAAGTGGAATCGATCCAGTGGTTTTTAAAACTCATCAAATATACCAGGCTTGTAATTTGGTTCGCCAGACACTCGTTTCGACTACAAAAGACACATTCACTCAAGTGCTCTTTTCAAGCAAGTACTCAGTATAAAATTACTCCAAAGATATGTCAATTTACAGTTTCAGAATCTGGTGCATCATGCGTACACCAGCATGTTGGTATTTCCTAATAACGTCCTAAAAATGGAAATTCAATCAATGACATTGACGTTATTTTCTCTTCGGTGTACGAACATGAAATTATCTTAGTACAGTTTTTTAGATAATGAAACGGCAAACTCCTTATTAGTTATTATTTGAACAAAAACTATGTTCTTCATTTTCCCCTAAGATCCTATAAAAAACATAAGTCAAACATGCAAAGTATATTCTATATAAAGCACAAATGTCGTCATTCACCTCCTCAAAAGCTTACAAAACCCTTAAACAGACTTATTCAGAAGGGATAAAGATCCTATAAAAACTAAGTCAAAAATGCAAAGTAACAATAGTCAATAGTACTATTGAACGTCAAGAGCAACCATTTGAAAAATTTCATATGTACAATGTTTATCCAAAATTGATAGCCATGTTGGTTAACAGCTCCAGTAGGGAGTATAAACACTACTGCAGTATCGAGATTGTCAGACACATTTATTATCTGGATCAAGTTCAACCAACGATAATATCAGTTTGGAGAAAGTTTACAGGCCTACGAGGGACGATGGACACAAAACATCACATGGTTTTTAATCTAAACTTCATCGTACCATACTTAGATTGCCTTACTCTTGTAATATACCAGGTTGTAATAAAAGGACTTATACATAAACTTGCTATTTAGTCATCAAATTTGTACTTTCTTTGAGGGTGATTCGAAGTATTTCTTTAGCAGCATATTTGTGCTAGTTTAAATCTAAATATAAATTTTGGTATGGATTATTTCACTTGTTAGCAGACAAAAGTAAAGATAACTTATTGTTTTAACAAATTATCCCTAATATACACAACATTGTTTTCGCCTTATGACATTATACATTGCATCTCTTTACAATAATGCTATAGTTTAACTAAAATTTTATCTGTATATTCAAAGTCGGCTTATTAGGAATTTGTCTGAGTAGACTTTTCAAGATAAATTAAACCATATGCCAATAGCAATTACTTCATTCCTGTAAACAAATGAACAAAATGCAGTTCACATGCAAAATATGCAAGAATTAAGGGAATAATGGCGATTATAATGTACGACACTAGCTATCAATAATACTAAATATGGGATAAGTTCATGTAAACATGTTTACGGAAAAGTTTCATTTTTTTGGTATTCATTGGAAATCAAATTATTATCGATTAAAATAAGGATATTTTCAAATGTGTTCTTAAGGCTTATAATATTGATACACATTGCCATAGTTATTTCATCATGCAGCATTCAAATTTACGAAATGAACGGATTGCCTTTGTCTAAATATCTCGCACTGGCAATGATTTAGCTTATGCTTAAATTAACTTTTGACAGTATATAGCATAAACATACTATACCGTTCATTTTATTCCAATTGCGTTTCTTTATATGCACTGTCGGGGCCTTTTAAAGCTGACTTTACAGTATTATTTTTGCTCATTGTTAAATTGCATACGGTGCAAACCTATATTTGCTAATATCCAGTCAATTGGATAAGTGTGTCTCAATTTCAATAATACCAAATCTACTTATCTTATACTTAGGTCTAGGTGCACTATAATAAAAGTTTCATAATGATAGAAAATAACTTCAATTTAGTAGAAACTCCCTCTGCTCTGTTTATGGAAAGTATCAGACATTATTGAAGTAGACTGGTAATCAGCCTGATAATGTCCTCAATACGATAGCATAAATAATTTGTTCTTTGATGATTATGTAAGAACTATTGATTGCGACTATTTATAATGACTACATATATAATGCTACTTGTATAATTAGATTTGTACGATACAGAACATTTGTCTTTCTCGTGTTCTAGACGGGAAGTCGTTACTATTCTTAATGACCAATACAGAAATTTATCTGCTCAAATTAAAAGTTATGGGTAAACTTAAGCCATTTGATTGTTTTCCTTTATTCTAAAATTATATGTTGAATAGTCACATGCACTTCTTCAGAATGTACTCCATCAGTCTTTTGGTGATTAGACTGCATTCCTTTGAACTTCTGATAGACGAGAACTCCCAATCGAATAGAAGGAGACAGCATTCAAATTAATATACGTTCTCAAAAACTAACTATATCATATCAAATAGATATGACAATAAAAATATACAAGAAATAACTTTATTTAACAGAGAAACCTTAAATATACAGCTTGTAGTTTTAAGTACCAAATACTTATTATGCATTACATTAAAAGATCATAGTTATCCTCGTGTACAGAAACTCATCATGGATACCAGGCTTAATTTTTTTACGACATTAATACATTACAGTTCTGAGGTAAAAACTCATTAAAGTCACCAGGCTTATAATTTGGTATGTCAGACGCGCGTTTCGGCTGTAAGCAGAGTTAACAGAAAGGCCAAATGCACAACGAAGTTATAGAACATTTAACACCGAAAATTTCAGAAATATGTTCGAAACACGGCTAAGGCAATATATGCCTGCGGTAGGAAAACTTTAATAATTCGAAAAAATCAACATGTCACAAATAATAAATCTACAGAAAATTAAGATAAAATGATAATGATATCTCATTTCCACACAAAACTGTTAATTGAAGTGGAATCGATCCAGTGGTTTTTAAAACTCATCAAATATACCAGGCTTGTAATTTGGTTCGCCAGACACTCGTTTCGACTACAAAAGACACATTCACTCAAGTGCTCTTTTCAAGCAAGTACTCAGTATAAAATTACTCCAAAGATATGTCAATTTACAGTTTCAGAATCTGGTGCATCATGCGTACACCAGCATGTTGGTATTTCCTAATAACGTCCTAAAAATGGAAATTCAATCAATGACATTGACATTATTTTCTCTTCGGTGTACGAACATGAAATTATCTTAGTACAGTTTTTTAGATAATGAAACGGCAAAGTCCTTATTAGTTATTATTTGAACAAAAACTATGTTCTTCATTTTCCCCTAAGATCCTATAAAAAAAATAAGTCAAACATGCAAAGTATATTCTATATAAAGCACAAATGTCGTCATTCACCTCCTCAAAAGCTTACAAAACCCTTAAACAGACTTATTCAGAAGGGATAAAGATCCTATAAAAACTAAGTCAAAAATGCAAAGTAACAATAGTCAATAGTACTATTGAACGTCAAGCGCAACCATTTGAAAAATTTCATATGTACAATGTTTATCCAAAATTGATAGCCATGTTGGTTAACAGCTCCAGTAGGGAGTATAAACACTACTGCAGTATCGAGATTGTCAGACACATTTATTATCTGGATCAAGTTCAACCAACGATAATATCAGTTTGGAGAAAGTTTACAGGCCTACGAGGGACGATGGACACAAAACATCACATGGTTTTTAATCTAAACTTCATCGTACCATACTTAGATTGCCTTACTCTTGTAATATACCAGGTTGTAATAAAAGGACTTATACATAAACTTGCTATTTAGTCATCAAATTTGTAGTTTCTTTGAGGGTGATTCGAAGTATTTCTTTAACAGCATATTTGTGCTAGTTTAAATCCAAATATAAATTTTGGTATGGATTATTTCACTTGTTAGCAGACAAAAGTAAAGATAACTTATTGTTTTAACAAATTATCCCTAATATACACAACATTGTTTTCGCCTTATGACATTATACATTGCATCTCTTTACAATAATGCTATAGTTTAACTAAAATTTTATCTGTATATTCTAAGTCGGCTTATTAGGAATTTGTCTGAGTAGACTTTTCAAGATAAATTAAACCATATGCCAATAGCAATTACTTCATTCCTGTAAACAAATGAACAAAATGCAGTTCACATGCAAAATATGCAAGAATTAAGGGAATAATGGCGATTATAATGTACGACACTAGCTATCAATAATACTAAATATGGGATAAGTTCATGTAAACATGTTTACGGAGAAGTTTCATTTTTTTGGTATTCATTGGAAATCAAATTATTATCGATTAAAATAAGGATATTTTCAAATGTGTTCTTAAGGCTTATAATATTGATACACATTGCCATAGTTATTTCATCATGCAGCATTCAAATTTACGAAATGAACGGATTGCCTTTGTCTAAATATCTCGCACTGACAATGATTTAGCTTATGCTTAAATTAACTTTTGACAGTATATAGCATAAACATACTATACCGTTCATTTTATTCCAATTGCGTTTCTTAATATGCACTGTCGGGCCTTTTAAAGCTGACTTTACAGTATTATTTTTGCTCATTGTTAATTGCATACGGTGCAAACCTATATTTGCTAATATCCAGTCAATTGGATAAGTGTGTCTGAATTTCAATAATACCAAATCTACTTATCTTATACTTAGGTCTAGGTGCACTATAATAAAAGTTTCATAATGATAGAAAATAACTTCAATTTAGTAGAAACTCCCTCTGCTCTGTTTATGGAAAGTATCAGACATTATTGAAGTAGACTGGTAATCAGCCTGATAATGTCCTCAATACGATAGCATAAATAATTTGTTCTTTGATGATTATGTAAGAACTATTAATTGCGACTATTTATAATGACTACATATATAATGCTACTTGTATAATTAGATTTGTACGATACAGAACATTTGTCTTTCTCGTGTTCTAGACGGGAAGTCGTTACTATTCTTAATGACCAATACAGAAATTTATCTGCTCAAATTAAAAGTTATGGGTAAACTTAAGCCATTTGATTGTTTTCCTTTATTCTAAAATTATATGTTGAATAGTCACATGCACTTCTTCAGAATGTACTCCATCAGTCTTTTGGTGATTAGACTGCATTCCTTTGAACTTCTGATAGACGAGAACTCCCAATCGAATAGAAGGAGACAGCATTCAAATTAATATACGTTCTCAAAAACTAACTATATCATATCAAATAGATATGACAATAAAAATATACAAGAAATAACTTTATTTAACAGAGAAACCTTAAATATACAGCTTGTAGTTTTAAGTACCAAATACTTATTATGCATTACATTAAAAGATCATAGTTATCCTCGTGTACAGAAACTCATCATGGATACCAGGCTTAATTTTTTTACGACATTAATACATTACAGTTCTGAGGTAAAAACTCATTAAAGTCACCAGGCTTATAATTTGGTATGTCAGACGCGCGTTTCGGCTGTAAGCAGAGTTAACAGAAAGGCCAAATGCACAACGAAGTTATAGAACATTTAACACCGAAAATTTCAGAAATATGTTCGAAACACGGCTAAGGCAATATATGCCTGCGGTAGGAAAACTTTAATAATTCGAAAAAATCAACATGTCACAAATAATAAATCTACAGAAAATTAAGATAAAATGATAATGATATCTCATTTCCACACAAAACTGTTAATTGAAGTGGAATCGATCCAGTGGTTTTTAAAACTCATCAAATATACCAGGCTTGTAATTTGGTTCGCCAGACACTCGTTTCGACTACAAAAGACACATTCACTCAAGTGCTCTTTTCAAGCAAGTACTCAGTATAAAATTACTCCAAAGATATGTCAATTTACAGTTTCAGAATCTGGTGCATCATGCGTACACCAGCATGTTGGTATTTCCTAATAACGTCCTAAAAATGGAAATTCAATCAATGACATTGACATTATTTTCTCTTCGGTGTACGAACATGAAATTATCTTAGTACAGTTTTTTAGATAATGAAACGGCAAAGTCCTTATTAGTTATTATTTGAACAAAAACTATGTTCTTCATTTTCCCCTAAGATCCTATAAAAAAAATAAGTCAAACATGCAAAGTATATTCTATATAAAGCACAAATGTCGTCATTCACCTCCTCAAAAGCTTACAAAACCCTTAAACAGACTTATTCAGAAGGGATAAAGATCCTATAAAAACTAAGTCAAAAATGCAAAGTAACAATAGTCAATAGTACTATTGAACGTCAAGCGCAACCATTTGAAAAATTTCATATGTACAATGTTTATCCAAAATTGATAGCCATGTTGGTTAACAGCTCCAGTAGGGAGTATAAACACTACTGCAGTATCGAGATTGTCAGACACATTTATTATCTGGATCAAGTTCAACCAACGATAATATCAGTTTGGAGAAAGTTTACAGGCCTACGAGGGACGATGGACACAAAACATCACATGGTTTTTAATCTAAACTTCATCGTACCATACTTAGATTGCCTTACTCTTGTAATATACCAGGTTGTAATAAAAGGACTTATACATAAACTTGCTATTTAGTCATCAAATTTGTAGTTTCTTTGAGGGTGATTCGAAGTATTTCTTTAACAGCATATTTGTGCTAGTTTAAATCCAAATATAAATTTTGGTATGGATTATTTCACTTGTTAGCAGACAAAAGTAAAGATAACTTATTGTTTTAACAAATTATCCCTAATATACACAACATTGTTTTCGCCTTATGACATTATACATTGCATCTCTTTACAATAATGCTATAGTTTAACTAAAATTTTATCTGTATATTCTAAGTCGGCTTATTAGGAATTTGTCTGAGTAGACTTTTCAAGATAAATTAAACCATATGCCAATAGCAATTACTTCATTCCTGTAAACAAATGAACAAAATGCAGTTCACATGCAAAATATGCAAGAATTAAGGGAATAATGGCGATTATAATGTACGACACTAGCTATCAATAATACTAAATATGGGATAAGTTCATGTAAACATGTTTACGGAGAAGTTTCATTTTTTTGGTATTCATTGGAAATCAAATTATTATCGATTAAAATAAGGATATTTTCAAATGTGTTCTTAAGGCTTATAATATTGATACACATTGCCATAGTTATTTCATCATGCAGCATTCAAATTTACGAAATGAACGGATTGCCTTTGTCTAAATATCTCGCACTGACAATGATTTAGCTTATGCTTAAATTAACTTTTGACAGTATATAGCATAAACATACTATACCGTTCATTTTATTCCAATTGCGTTTCTTAATATGCACTGTCGGGCCTTTTAAGGCTGACTTTACAGTATTATTTTTGCTCATTGTTAATTGCATACGGTGCAAACCTATATTTGCTAATATCCAGTCAATTGGATAAGTGTGTCTCAATTTCAATAATACCAAATCTACTTATCTTATACTTAGGTCTAGGTGCACTATAATAAAAGTTTCATAATGATAGAAAATAACTTCAATTTAGTAGAAACTCCCTCTGCTCTGTTTATGGAAAGTATCAGACATTATTGAAGTAGACTGGTAATCAGCCTGATAATGTCCTCAATACGATAGCATAAATAATTTGTTCTTTGATGATTATGTAAGAACTATTGATTGCGACTATTTATAATGACTACATATATAATGCTACTTGTATAATTAGATTTGTACGATACAGAACATTTGTCTTTCTCGTGTTCTAGACGGGAAGTCGTTACTATTCTTAATGACCAATACAGAAATTTATCTGCTCAAATTAAAAGTTATGGGTAAACTTAAGCCATTTGATTGTTTTCCTTTATTCTAAAATTATATGTTGAATAGTCACATGCACTTCTTCAGAATGTACTCCATCAGTCTTTTGGTGATTAGACTGCATTCCTTTGAACTTCTGATAGACGAGAACTCCCAATCGAATAGAAGGAGACAGCATTCAAATTAATATACGTTCTCAAAAACTAACTATATCATATCAAATAGATATGACAATAAAAATATACAAGAAATAACTTTATTTAACAGAGAAACCTTAAATATACAGCTTGTAGTTTTAAGTACCAAATACTTATTATGCATTACATTAAAAGATCATAGTTATCCTCGTGTACAGAAACTCATCATGGATACCAGGCTTAATTTTTTTACGACATTAATACATTACAGTTCTGAAGGTAAAAACTCATTAAAGTCACCAGGCTTATAATTTGGTATGTCAGACGCGCGTTTCGGCTGTAAGCAGAGTTAACAGAAAGGCCAAATGCACAACGAAGTTATAGAACATTTAACACCGAAAATTTCAGAAATATGTTCGAAACACGGCTAAGGCAATATATGCCTGCGGTAGGAAAACTTTAATAATTCGAAAAAATCAACATGTCACAAATAATAAATCTACAGAAAATTAAGATAAAATGATAATGATATCTCATTTCCACACAAAACTGTTAATTGAAGTGGAATCGATCCAGTGGTTTTTAAAACTCATCAAATATACCAGGCTTGTAATTTGGTTCGCTAGACACTCGTTTCGACTACAAAAGACACATTCACTCAAGTGCTCTTTTCAAGCAAGTACTCAGTATAAAATTACTCCAAAGATATGTCAATTTACAGTTTCAGAATCTGGTGCATCATGCGTACACCAGCATGTTGGTATTTCCTAATAACGTCCTAAAAATGGAAATTCAATCAATGACATTGACATTATTTTCTCTTCGGTGTACGAACATGAAATTATCTTAGTACAGTTTTTTAGATAATGAAACGGCAAAGTCCTTATTAGTTATTATTTGAACAAAAACTATGTTCTTCATTTTCCCCTAAGATCCTATAAAAAAAATAAGTCAAACATGCAAAGTATATTCTATATAAAGCACAAATGTCGTCATTCACCTCCTCAAAAGCTTACAAAACCCTTAAACAGACTTATTCAGAAGGGATAAAGATCCTATAAAAACTAAGTCAAAAATGCAAAGTAACAATAGTCAATAGTACTATTGAACGTCAAGCGCAACCATTTGAAAAATTTCATATGTACAATGTTTATCCAAAATTGATAGCCATGTTGGTTAACAGCTCCAGTAGGGACTATAAACACTACTGCAGTATCGAGATTGTCAGACACATTTATTATCTGGATCAAGTTCAACCAACGATAATATCAGTTTGGAGAAAGTTTACAGGCCTACGAGGGACGATGGACACAAAACATCACATGGTTTTTAATCTAAACTTCATCGTACCATACTTAGATTGCCTTACTCTTGTAATATACCAGGTTGTAATAAAAGGACTTATACATAAACTTGCTATTTAGTCATCAAATTTGTAGTTTCTTTGAGGGTGATTCGAAGTATTTCTTTAACAGCATATTTGTGCTAGTTTAAATCCAAATATAAATTTGGTATGGATTATTTCACTTGTTAGCAGACAAAAGTAAAGATAACTTATTGTTTTAACAAATTATCCCTAATATACACAACATTGTTTTCGCCTTATGACATTATACATTGCATCTCTTTACAATAATGCTATAGTTTAACTAAAATTTTATCTGTATATTCTAAGTCGGCTTATTAGGAATTTGTCTGAGTAGACTTTTCAAGATAAATTAAACCATATGCCAATAGCAATTACTTCATTCCTGTAAACAAATGAACAAAATGCAGTTCACATGCAAAATATGCAAGAATTAAGGGAATAATGGCGATTATAATGTACGACACTAGCTATCAATAATACTAAATATGGGATAAGTTCATGTAAACATGTTTACGGAGAAGTTTCATTTTTTTGGTATTCATTGGAAATCAAATTATTATCGATTAAAATTAGGATATTTTCAAATGTGTTCTTAAGGCTTATAATATTGATACACATTGCCATAGTTATTTCATCATGCAGCATTCAAATTTACGAAATGAACGGATTGCCTTTGTCTAAATATCTCGCACTGACAATGATTTAGCTTATGCTTAAATTAACTTTTGACAGTATATATCATAAACATACTATACCGTTCATTTTATTCCAATTGCGTTTCTTGATATGCACTGTCGGGGCCTTTTAAAGCTGACTTTACAGTATTATTTTTGCTCATTGTTAATTGCATACGGTGCAAACCTATATTTGCTAATATCCAGTCAATTGGATAAGTGTGTCTCAATTTCAATAATACCAAATCTACTTATCTTATACTTAGGTCTAGGTGCACTATAATAAAAGTTTCATAATGATAGAAAATAACTTCAATTTAGTAGAAACTCCCTCTGCTCTGTTTATGGAAAGTATCAGACATTATTGAAGTAGACTGGTAATCAGCCTGATAATGTCCTCAATACGATAGCATAAATAATTTGTTCTTTGATGATTATGTAAGAACTATTGATTGCGACTATTTATAATGACTACATATATAATGCTACTTGTATAATTAGATTTGTACGATACAGAACATTTGTCTTTCTCGTGTTCTAGACGGGAAGTCGTTACTATTCTTAATGACCAATACAGAAATTTATCTGCTCAAATTAAAAGTTATGGGTAAACTTAAGCCATTTGATTGTTTTCCTTTATTCTAAAATTATATGTTGAATAGTCACATGCACTTCTTCAGAATGTACTCCATCAGTCTTTTGGTGATTAGACTGCATTCCTTTGAACTTCTGATAGACGAGAACTCCCAATCGAATAGAAGGAGACAGCATTCAAATTAATATACGTTCTCAAAAACTAACTATATCATATCAAATAGATATGACAATAAAAATATACAAGAAATAACTTTATTTAACAGAGAAACCTTAAATATACAGCTTGTAGTTTTAAGTACCAAATACTTATTATGCATTACATTAAAAGATCATAGTTATCCTCGTGTACAGAAACTCATCATGGATACCAGGCTTAATTTTTTTACGACATTAATACATTACAGTTCTGAAGGTAAAAACTCATTAAAGTCACCAGGCTTATAATTTGGTATGTCAGACGCGCGTTTCGGCTGTAAGCAGAGTTAACAGAAAGGCCAAATGCACAACGAAGTTATAGAACATTTAACACCGAAAATTTCAGAAATATGTTCGAAACACGGCTAAGGCAATATATGCCTGCGGTAGGAAAACTTTAATAATTCGAAAAAATCAACATGTCACAAATAATAAATCTACAGAAAATTAAGATAAAATGATAATGATATCTCATTTCCACACAAAACTGTTAATTGAAGTGGAATCGATCCAGTGGTTTTTAAAACTCATCAAATATACCAGGCTTGTAATTTGGTTCGCTAGACACTCGTTTCGACTACAAAAGACACATTCACTCAAGTGCTCTTTTCAAGCAAGTACTCAGTATAAAATTACTCCAAAGATATGTCAATTTACAGTTTCAGAATCTGGTGCATCATGCGTACACCAGCATGTTGGTATTTCCTAATAACGTCCTAAAAATGGAAATTCAATCAATGACATTGACATTATTTTCTCTTCGGTGTACGAACATGAAATTATCTTAGTACAGTTTTTTAGATAATGAAACGGCAAACTCCTTATTAGTTATTATTTGAACAAAAACTATGTTCTTCATTTTCCCCTAAGATCCTATAAAAAAAATAAGTCAAACATGCAAAGTATATTCTATATAAAGCACAAATGTCGTCATTCACCTCCTCAAAAGCTTACAAAACCCTTAAACAGACTTATTCAGAAGGGATAAAGATCCTATAAAAACTAAGTCAAAAATGCAAAGTAACAATAGTCAATAGTACTATTGAACGTCAAGCGCAACCATTTGAAAAATTTCATATGTACAATATTTATCCAAAATTGATAGCCATGTTGGTTAACAGCTCCAGTAGGGAGTATAAACACTACTGCAGTATCGAGATTGTCAGACACATTTATTATCTGGATCAAGTTCAACCAACGATAATATCAGTTTGGAGAAAGTTTACAGGCCTACGAGGGACGATGGACACAAAACATCACATGGTTTTTAATCTAAACTTAATCGTACCATACTTAGATTGCCTTACTCTTGTAATATACCAGATTGTAATAAAAGGACTTATACATAAACTTGCTATTTAGTCATCAAATTTGTAGTTTCTTTAAGGGTGATTCGAAGTATTTCTTTAACAGCATATTTGTGCTTGTTTAAATCCAAATAAAAATTTTGGTATGGATTATTTCACTTGTTAGCAGACAAAAGTAAAGATAACTTATTGTTTTAACAAATTATCCCTAATATACACAACATTGTTTTCGCCTTATGACATTATACATTGCATCTCTTTACAATAATGCTATAGTTTAACTAAAATTTTATCTGTATATTCTAAGTCGGCTTATTAGGAATTTGTCTGAGTAGACTTTTCAAGATAAATTAAACCATATGCCAATAGCAATTACTTCATTCCTGTAAACAAATGAACAAAATGCAGTTCACATGCAAAATATGCAAGAATTAAGGGAATAATGGCGATTATAATGTACGACACTAGCTATCAATAATACTAAATATGGGATAAGTTCATGTAAACATGTTTACGGAGAAGTTTCATTTTTTTGGTATTCATTGGAAATCAAATTATTATCGATTAAAATAAGGATATTTTCAAATGTGTTCTTAAGGCTTATAATATTGATACACATTGCCATAGTTATTTCATCATGCAGCATTCAAATTTACGAAATGAACGGATTGCCTTTGTCTAAATATCTCGCACTGACAATGATTTAGCTTATGCTTAAATTAACTTTTGACAGTATATAGCATAAACATACTATACCGTTCATTTTATTCCAATTGCGTTTCTTAATATGCACTGTCGGGGCCTTTTAAAGCTGATTTTACAGTATTATTTTTGCTCATTGTTAAATTGCATACGGTGCAAACCTATATTTGCTAATATCCAGTCAATTGGATAAGTGTGTCTCAATTTCAATAATACCAAATCTACTTATCTTATACTTAGGTCTAGGTGCACTATAATAAAAGTTTCATAATGATAGAAAATAACTTCAATTTAGTAGAAACTCCCTCTGCTCTGTTTATGGAAAGTATCAGACATTATTGAAGTAGACTGGTAATCAGCCTGATAATGTCCTCAATACGATAGCATAAATAATTTGTTCTTTGATGATTATGTAAGAACTATTGATTGCGACTATTTATAATGACTACATATATAATGCTACTTGTATAATTAGATTTGTACGATACAGAACATTTGTCTTTCTCGTGTTCTAGACGGGAAGTCGTTACTATTCTTAATGACCAATACAGAAATTTATCTGCTCAAATTAAAAGTTATGGGTAAACTTAAGCCATTTGATTGTTTTCCTTTATTCTAAAATTATATGTTGAATAGTCACATGCATTTCTTCAGAATGTACTCCATCAGTCTTTTGGTGATTAGACTGCATTCCTTTGAACTCCTGATAGACGAGAACTCCCAATCGAATAGAAGGAGACAGCATTCAAATTAATATACGTTCTCAAAAACTAACTATATCATATCAAATAGATATGACAATAAAAATATACAAGAAATAACTTTATTTAACAGAGAAACCTTAAATATACAGCTTGTAGTTTTAAGTACCAAATACTTATTATGCATTACATTAAAAGATCATAGTTATCCTCGTGTACAGAAACTCATCATGGATACCAGGCTTAATTTTTTTACGACATTAATACATTACAGTTCTGAGGTAAAAACTCATTAAAGTCACCAGGCTTATAATTTGGTATGTCAGACGCGCGTTTCGGCTGTAAGCAGAGTTAACAGAAAGGCCAAATGCACAACGAAGTTATAGAACATTTAACACCGAAAATTTCAGAAATATGTTCGAAACACGGCTAAGGCAATATATGCCTGCGGTAGGAAAACTTTAATAATTCGAAAAAATCAACATGTCACAAATAATAAATCTACAGAAAATTAAGATAAAATGATAATGATATCTCATTTCCACACAAAACTGTTAATTGAAGTGGAATCGATCCAGTGGTTTTTAAAACTCATCAAATATACCAGGCTTGCAATTTGGTTCGCCAGACACTCGTTTCGACTACAAAAGACACATTCACTCAAGTGCTCTTTTCAAGCAAGTACTCAGTATAAAATTACTCCAAAGATATGTCAATTTACAGTTTCAGAATCTGGTGCATCATGCGTACACCAGCATGTTGGTATTTCCTAATAACGTCCTAAAAATGGAAATTCAATCAATGACATTGACATTATTTTCTCTTCGGTGTACGAACATGAAATTATCTTAGTACAGTTTTTTAGATAATGAAACGGCAAACTCCTTATTAGTTATTATTTGAACAAAAACTATGTTCTTCATTTTCCCCTAAGATCCTATAAAAAAAATAAGTCAAACATGCAAAGTATATTCTATATAAAGCACAAATGTCGTCATTCACCTCCTCAAAAGCTTACAAAACCCTTAAACAGACTTATTCAGAAGGGATAAAGATCCTATAAAAACTAAGTCAAAAATGCAAAGTAACAATAGTCAATAGTACTATTGAACGTCAAGCGCAACCATTTGAAAAATTTCATATGTACAATATTTATCCAAAATTGATAGCCATGTTGGTTAACAGCTCCAGTAGGGAGTATAAACACTACTGCAGTATCGAGATTGTCAGACACATTTATTATCTGGATCAAGTTCAACCAACGATAATATCAGTTTGGAGAAAGTTTACAGGCCTACGAGGGACGATGGACACAAAACATCACATGGTTTTTAATCTAAACTTCATCGTACCATACTTAGATTGCCTTACTCTTGTAATATACCAGGTTGTAATAAAAGGACTTATACATAAACTTGCTATTTAGTCATCAAATTTGTAGTTTCTTTAAGGGTGATTCGAAGTATTTCTTTAACAGCATATTTGTGCTTGTTTAAATCCAAATATAAATTTTGGTATGGATTATTTCACTTGTTAGCAGACAAAAGTAAAGATAACTTATTGTTTTAACAAATTATCCCTAATATACACAACATTGTTTTCGCCTTATGACATTATACATTGCATCTCTTTACAATAATGCTATAGTTTAACTAAAATTTTATCTGTATATTCTAAGTCGGCTTATTAGGAATTTGTCTGAGTAGACTTTTCAAGATAAATTAAACCATATGCCAATAGCAATTACTTCATTCCTGTAAACAAATGAACAAAATGCAGTTCACATGCAAAATATGCAAGAATTAAGGGAATAATGGCGATTATAATGTACGACACTAGCTATCAATAATACTAAATATGGGATAAGTTCATGTAAACATGTTTACGGAGAAGTTTCATTTTTTTGGTATTCATTGGAAATCAAATTATTATCGATTAAAATAAGGATATTTTCAAATGTGTTCTTAAGGCTTATAATATTGATACACATTGCCATAGTTATTTCATCATGCAGCATTCAAATTTACGAAATGAACGGATTGCCTTTGTCTAAATATCTCGCACTGACAATGATTTAGCTTATGCTTAAATTAACTTTTGACAGTATATAGCATAAACATACTATACCGTTCATTTTATTCCAATTGCGTTTCTTAATATGCACTGTCGGGGCCTTTTAAAGCTGACTTTACAGTATTATTTTTGCTAATTGTTAAATTGCATACGGTGCAAACCTATATTTGCTAATATCCAGTCAATTGGATAAGTGTGTCTCAATTTCAATAATACCAAATCTACTTATCTTATACTTAGGTCTAGGTGTGCTATAATAAAAGTTTCATAATGATAGAAAATAACTTCAATTTAGTAGAAACTCCCTCTGCTCTGTTTATGGAAAGTATCAGACATTATTGAAGTAGACTGGTAATCAGCCTGATAATGTCCTCAATACGATAGCATAAATAATTTTTTCTTTGATGATTATGTAAGAACTATTGATTGCGACTATTTATATTGACTACATATATAATGCTACTTGTATAATTAGATTTGTACGATACAGAACATTTGTCTTTCTCGTGTTCTAGACGGGAAGTCGTTACTATTCTTAATGACCAATACAGAAATTTATCTGCTCAAATTAAAAGTTATGGGTAAACTTAAGCCATTTGATTGTTTTCCTTTATTCTAAAATTATATGTTGAATAGTCACATGCACTTCTTCAGAATGTACTCCATCAGTCTTTTGGTGATTAGACTGCATTCCTTTGAACTTCTGATAGACGAGAACTCCCAATCGAATAGAAGGAGACAGCATTCAAATTAATATACGTTCTCAAAAACTAACTATATCATATCAAATAGATATGACAATAAAAATATACAAGAAATAACTTTATTTAACAGAGAAAACTTAAATATACAGCTTGTAGTTTTAAGTACCAAATACTTATTATGCGTTACATAAAAAATCTATACCTATATTTTCGGAATTTTTTACCCTCAATCCTCTTCAACTTCGTACTTTATTTGGCCTTTTAACTTAGTTTTTTTCGAGCCTTACTGAAGGGTTTTTTGCAGATGTTTCCGCTTGACCATGAAACACAGCTTCAGATCAATCACATTGAAATCAGATGCCATTCGGCTATACAGAGAGCATAATTTTATAAGCAAAAAACATTAGCTTATGTAATGGGGACATCTTAGAACCGGCATGAATGATATCTTATATAATGATTTGTATACAACTTACCATCAATAGCAAATCGGGGATGGATATATACATGATATAGAAGTCATAACTGTGTCTGTTTGACGGTCCATTAGTTTGTCCGTATGTACATTGTTTTTGCAAATCTGCAAATCATTGAATGTCAGAAAATCTTCATTATTAAATTATAAATAGCAATGTGTACCTTCTGTTCTTTTATCTATCTAATTTTGAGATGTAACAGAAAACATCGACACTGAAAATATTGGTAGAGTGTTTTTAATTTATATCCGCAACTTCTACGTACCTGACTACTGAGTAAGTTGAATATAAAATTCTAATACATTTTTATGACATATCGATGATCGATGTTGTACACCTCCTATTTAATTGGTTTAAATGATTTGGGACTTCCATTGTCATAACAGAACCTTATCCATATCTTTATAGATAAAAACAAAATTAGTAGTATAAGTGTTTTCACGAATCATCAACATCATTAATTATCTGTAAGACAATAAATAGCTTAACTTTGACACTAATGTGAAATAAACTAGAAGAACAATTTCCCCTGTCTCTTTTACAATTACATGTTCAGTTTTTGCTATCATACTTGTTGTTTGTGAATTTGTCAATGTAAATTTTGAGTTACCTCGCTTTATTTGTTTATTTTCTTTTTAGTTTCCCTTACAGATGGACATTAACCGTTAAACTAATTCATTACCTTGATTGCTGAGAATTACCATGATTTCCTAGTGAAATAAAAGCCGATAGGTTCAAATGTGAAATAAACTCGATAATTTCACTCCTCTGACATCACACAACAACAGGTGTTGTAAAGACGTTGTCGACGACGTTGCATCAAAATTGTGAATGCGTAGAAAAAGATACAGTTCCTTACAGTTTGTACTTTATTTCCTTTAAAAGCCCATTGTCAATGTAATAAAAAGAATAACTAATCAAAGAATTCAAATATCGAAAACTCGTGATCGAACAACACTGATAATTAACTCATGCTCTACGCGCATCGTGAATTAATGTGTCGTTCGGTCACTCGTTTAATATTTTTCTGTATTTGAATTCTTCGATTAGTTATTCTATAAACCTGGCATTTGCTTTTATTTAGCACAAAAAAAAAAAGAAAAAAAATCACGAACGTCATAACAAGATCAGTATGTATGAATTGCTTTCCATTATAAGCTTGAAGTTCATTTTTTAAGCTTTTGTTTAAGTATTCAGACAAAAGAACAATACATAAAGAATGATCGACGTTTTAGGACTCATTACATAGTAAAAATGTAAAAAAAATACACCTATGCTTTGAAATGAATTATAAAGAATGTCAATGTTTTATTGACACATGGAAATAGGCATATCTAAGAAACAATATTTTCTATTGCTGATTATATTTTCATCACTTCAGACAAACAAATTTGGGAAAACTATTAGCAACAAAGTTGTTCGCATGTAATATCTAAATGAAACCTCACTCTATTAAATTAAAGAGAAATGTAAGATTATTCTTATTAATTATAATTGGTTTATCATGCAAACATTTTGTTGATAAGCCTTTCTGCATTTATTTCAGATATAAGACTTCCCCTGCTTAGTTCAACGTTTCCAATTTATAGGTTTCAAACATAAAATGTTCATCACAATAAAGGAATTGATGGTGATTATGTACTGCAAGTTCCCGTCATCTTTTACAAAGATATTGTATTTTTAAACGTCCACCAAAACAAGATGTCGTCATAAAACGGCAACATCAATTTGCCGTACTTACATGTACGGACAGAATTTACAAGGAACGATTATTTATTTTGTAATTGTTGCAACTTTGTCAAAAAAGTAAGTAGATACCAAGGTCCATCAAAAAAACAAAAAGATAAATCGAAAGACAGACAAATTTATGACAAAGAGAAAAGAACATATGATACTAGTCAATTAAACATCATACAGAAAACTAAGGAATAAGCAGACAAACGCGACCAAGATATAGGAATGAGCCAACCCAGACATGATTATGGCTACGACAAGTGTAATATATCCTAAGTTGGTTTCTTTCGTAATATATTCAGCAGGGTGTCGGAATGTACAAACGTGTAAAATAACTGCCGGATACCAGTCTAAATATATCCGTGCTCATGAATGACACAGCTATGCAATAACGGTCAGCCAAATTAAGATGGCCCCAAGAAGACGTTGATTGATACAATGTCTACCTTATGATTATGAACTCTTGGTACTGTCATATACATTGTAACTAAGTTTGTAATTGGATATATGGAAGATTTCTAATATGGACCCAACATTGTGCTCACCAAATTTTGTCAATCGTAACTACACACAGATGAAATAGTCTTTAGATCCTTGATTTATTTTTCAGCATATTATATTAACAAGACCTTGTTGATACATATTTAGTATCAACTTCACAAATAATACATGATGGTCTTGGTGTATAGATTCTAGGTGCTGACGTTTTTAATCATCTTAATTACGTGTCAAAGTGTTCTTCTATTTGTCTTTGTAAGTTATTAACGTTTAATGTTTGATCCATTTTTGGTTATATCCTTTAGGCATGGCTCGGTACTTGTACATCCCGCCATTGTGTTGTTGCGCTGTATTTTTTGTATTCTTGTGCTTCATTTTTGCGTATGTGCTTTATCTATATGTCATTTTGTTTTTCTTTGTTGACATATTTGTGTATTTTTATAGTGATTGAGATTATAACACAATGTTGACTGCTGTACCCCTATTTTGACATTTTTACGTATTATGTTTGTTTGTTTTGTTCACACATTGTTGTCAATATAATGGAATTTTTTGGGACTGTCATACAAGTGAAAGGTATAGCTAGTTTTAAAACCAGGTTTAATCCACCATTTTCTACATAAGAAAATACCTGTACCAAATAAAGAATATGACAGTTGTTTTCCATTCGTTTAATGTGTTTGAGCTTCTGATTTTGCCAATAGTTAAGAGAATTTCCGTTTTGAATTTTCCTTGGAGTTCAGTATTTTTGTTGTTTTACCCTTTTTTTTTTATATTTATAGCGTTTCCAAATATTATAATTTAACCTTGAATTTGCGTATACAGTAAAATAACAAATATACCGAACTCAAAGGAAAATTCAAAAATGAAAGTCCCTTAACAAATAGCTAAATGGTGTAGATTTTGTTCATGTTTTATTTTAAACTACGTGTACTATATAAATTTCGAATGATATTATCAATATCAATGGTACCACCGTTATTTAAAAAATACTTTTGTAGCCACGATAACTTAAAAGTAAAAAACATGTTAATGATTTTATGGCATGTGTATCATAACTAACAACTTATATATTTCAAAATATTTCACATGTTTTATAGTTGAGAATTTGAGTGAAATTATGTGTCTCTTGTCTTTTCATGTGCCTATCTCACTGTCATTTTCCCGCCAAAACGAGGGGGTTTCGGTCATTCAACACAACCGCCCAATAAATGCGAAGGGACTGAATTGCTTTGTAACTTTTTAGTCAATTATCCCCCCCCCCCACCTCACCCCCCGCATTTATTCTTAATAAAATAAGTTAATAGTTATTGTGTACGGTATTTATGTATGTTTATCTTGATTGAACTTGTGTTACATGTTTAATAAACTAAGCAGCGGCGTTGTCTTGTATGTTTACACTTTAATTATGAGTTTTTGTATTCTCCATACTATTTATAGCAGTATAATTTCCTCTGCATGCTAAAACCCCCCTATGTCGTCTACCAATTACCAAACGACGGACATGAAGGTCTGGATGGGGTTTATACAGAATAGTGAATAATGGGCCAAAAAAAAAAAGAATAGAGAAAAATGGACCAAAAAAATTAAGAGAAAAGAATAATAGGGTACTAGAATATAAAGAATAGAGAATGATGGGTAAAATTTATCAAGAATAGAGAAAAATGGCGTACAAAAATTAAAGAATATAGAATTGAGGGACCCCCAATCCATACCATTGGACATTATAATGCCACTCAAACATATCATTATTTGATAGTTTCAATCTTAATGACTTTATCTCAAAATGTATAAAGGCATCCTATCAAGACTATAAACGGTTTACAAGACAAAGTTTAGACTTAAATTGGTATTTTTGGAAACAATAGACGTCCGCCTATTATAGAAAATAATTGATAACTGTTGCATAACATAATGGTTAGCCCACGTTGATTACGTAAGTGAAACATGTGTAATGCGATTTTATTTTTTGTTTATTTTATTGTTAGCTGAAACTACTATCAAAACTCGAAAAAAACCTACACTTGCTTATCTTATACTAGGATGGAAATAAGGAGCATGTCGATCGTACCTTTCAAATCATATTCATTGAAATTGATCAGGAAGATGACACGCCTTTTGTGATATAGACATGTAGGAGGTAAGCAAAAAAAAGAAGGTGGGGGGAGGAGGGGGAAGGAAAGAAAGGGGAAAAATGGAAAGAGGAACAAATAGGAACAAAAATAAAAAATAAAAAAAACGGGATTAGGGAAATGGACCACCCGTGTCGCCGAACACCTCCCCTCCCCCCTTCTCATTGATCTTTATTCTTATTTTTGACTGATGATCCAAATGTTACGTCATAGCATTTTCAATCGTGTAAGGTATCAACTGTATGATATGCAAGTCGGAAAATTCTTCAAAGTCTAATTATTCGACAAACTAGATTTAAGCATGTGTTCTAATGAAGAATATGACACGCGTTTGGGATGTGGGATAAAGATAATAATAAAAAGTGGGGATGTGGAATTTACGGGGTAAAAAAATGGTGACGTTGGAAAATGAAGGAAAAAAAGTTGGAAGTAGGAAAAAATTACAAAAAAGCGGGATTTTGGAAATGAGTACCCACGTGTCACTGATCATATTTTCAAGTTGGTACCAGTTTTGTATTGCCCTTTAATATTGCCTATACCATCCGTAAGAATACACTTCTGACAAAAAACAGTTGAGATTATTTTGTAATTTCTGCTACACATTTAACATATATTTCTAGTAAAAAAATAAAGACATGCTCTTCTAGATAAAGATTCTATCTTTTCCAATGTATCAATATAAAAACAATCAGCATATCAACATTTTTTTGGTTATATTTATGACGTAATATACACTGATGCATTCTCTATAAAAAACATTATTTTTTTATTACTACCGACGACGCATCATTTAATGTGCTTAACATTGTAACATGATATATCTAATGAAGGTAATATTTATGATTGTTTTTCTCCATCATTAGAAATTTTCTCGGTAATATGTGCCAATAAAAGTCAACATGGTATTTTGTGTCTCCAGTCTATTTGATAGTTTTTTGTGTGTTGTGTGCCGATCTGATAAGAAAATTTTTTTTTCAAAATTTTTTTTATAGTTAACTTTGTTCGTATGTTTGTGCTGATAACCCACTTTCCATGGTTATGGGAGGGTTTGGCGCTCGCATACATGTTGAAGGTCGTCACATTCTGTTCTGTTAATGCCTGTACCAAGTCAGAGCCTGGAGCCAATAAAACTTACGACTAAGATTGATCGTAAGTCATGAACAATTCAGTATACTTTAGATTAATCGTAGTCGTTAGTTTTTTTTTTTTGTGAAACCGACTCCTGTAATTTAGTGGTTGTTGCTTGTTGTTGTAGATCATATTTGTACTTCTACGTCATTTGGACTCTGGTGGAGAATTGTCTCATTGGCAATCATACCAAATCTTCTTACTTTCATATTGTATTCCGTTTATTGTTTTGTACATAAATCAGGCAGTTAGTTTTTCTCGTTTGAATTGTTTCAATGTGCAATGTCGAGGCATTGTATAGCTAGTTATGCTGTATGGGTTGTGATCATTGTTGAAGGCCGTACGGTGGCCTACTGTTGTTCACTTCTATGTCATTTGGACTCTGGTGGAGAGTTGTCTCATTGGCAATCATACCACTTCTTCTTTTTTATATATTGTATTTCTTTTATTGTTTTCTTCATACATCAGGCGGGTAGGTTTTCTCGTTTGGATTGTTTTCAATTTGCCATGCCGGGATATTGTATAGCGTGTTGTGCTGTATGGGTTTTGATCATTGTTGAGGGCCGTACGGTGAAACATAGTTGCAAATTTTACTTCTTTTACGTTATTTGGTCTGTGGTGGAAAGTTGTCGCATTGAAAACCATATAACATCTTTTACATACCGAACGTAATACAACGAAGGATTTTTATTTAAAAAGGGCATAGTTTTACTCTGTATTTGTTTAAAGATATCTAGTTATTTGAAAAAAAAGAAGACGCCGATCTTGTTTTTCGTAGACATTAAAGTATAGCTCATATTAGCCCTCGGAGGACAAACATGTCAGACAACGAACATGTGTGTGAGTGTGTGTATTTTTGTGTGCGAAAACTCTCACCACAATGTACTTTAATTGATAATAACGATCCAATAAAACAGCTACATCATTGTATATTTTAATTCAGTAAATTGCAATTTGTAAAACGAGAGAGATAGAGAGAGAGAGTAAAAATGTTAAAAACTATAAAATAAAAAAGAACAAAATAAACGTTCTATAAATGTAAACAATGTAAAGATTATCCCATTTTTTAAATAAAAAAAAGTTCATAAAGAACGTACTGATCTGATTAAAATACAGATCCCGTGTATCCCAGCTTTGCTTACAAGGATCTGAAAACGCTCCATTCTACTTTCAGTTTAAAAACCTTTCGGGATCCTCTGGGTTTGTCGGATTAAACACACTTTCAAAAATTTGAAGGCTGTAATTTCATTGGCTGATGTAATTACTACCAGATCAGAAGAAAATCGGAGTGTTGTCAGATATCCTTGTGAGCAAAGTTTAGACACTGGATTTGTATTTTAATCCCCCCCCCCCCCCCCCCCGGTTTGTTCACATATATGTTAGTCTGTTGTTGATGGGCCATGTTAATGTTTAAGACATAAATAAAATGATGATAATGAGTGTTGCTAGATTTATATATCAGATGGCTGTCGCTTCTCTAAATAACTCTTAATTTTCGGCAATTTCTGCACGTTTTCGTAAAACGTTTTGATGTCGGCAAAGTCTTTGTATAAACCTGCACCCATACTTTTACCCTCGGTTATTTTATCAAGAATGTCAAAGAAGGCAACGTCTGCTACTGAAAGCTACAAATATATAAAAAAAAAAAAGAGAATTACATCTTTTTCCGTGACAGAGTTTGTAAAACTTTCCTCAAATAATGGTGCAACTAGAACAAAGGTTCCACGGAACCGGCTTTGCTCAACTAAAAAAAAAAACCACGAGCAATGTTATCTAGTACTTACTGGTCTAATTTCAACTAATAAGGCTTTCAATGGAAAATTTTGTTTACATTAATTAACCTATACATATATATGGTTTTATCATGACAGTTATACTATGAAAACTGTTAAAACCTGCTAAGAAACAGAACTGAATTAACGTAAACAATTCATTTACTTAAAACATGAACATGATTATCCTCACACTATGTCTGTACTCGGTTGAAAATAAACTCATCATAGATACCAGGATTAAAATTGTGTACGCAAGACTCGCGTTTTGTCTACAAAAGACTCACCAGTGACGCTCGAATAACCATAAAGGCAAAATAAAGTACAAAATTACTCCATTTGATAAAAAAAACCAACACAACATCGTGCTTTGGCATGTTTGTATGTAGGGGCCAGCTACAGCCCGCCTCCGTGTGCGGGATTTTTTCTTGCTGCGTTGAAGACCCATTGGTGACCTTAGGCTGTTTTCTGCTGTGTGGTTTGTTTGTTGTCTCTTTGCCATATTCCCCATTTCCATTCTTTTATCTATTATCTGGCAATTATCAATAGTCTTGTCATATTTGCTGATAATTTTCATAGATAAAGTTATAAATGTTACCTTAGATCCTACTAGACATTTTCCTCCATTTTCTTTCAGTAACTTGGCCATAAAAGCGAAAAATTTGGGTAAAACTTCTGTATTCAATTTTTTATTATTTTCTGCCTGAAAAAGAGAAAAATATTAAAATCGATAACATTTCATTCATAATTTAAATTAAAAAAAAATCAATTAATCAATTAGTAATCAGTCAAAGAAAAACTGCACAAACTAAATGTTCCTACCGAATATAGTTTCATGAATGCTAGGGGCGTTGCCATTAGAGGACACGTGGTCGTTATTCTTCCGAACAAACGATACACAACGATTGCGAATAAAAAAACCGGATCATTTACTAGTAATGGTGAAGGATAAAATAAACTTTCGTAGGTACTGTAGGAAAGTGTTCTAAATCAGGCCGTTACATTATTTTACATTTGTCATTTCTGGGCCTAAGTAAGCTTACTATCCTAAGATCTGGATAATTCTAATGCTGTTTCAGATACGTTTAATTAATATTTTTATTTAATTTAAAAATAACTTGTGTTGTTCGTTTTTATTATTATTCTTAAAATATACAAACGTTTGTATATATATTCAGATCAGTTTATTTTTTATTTATTTTTTGTATTTGTCACAAGTATCTTGTTTACTTATATGAAAATAAAGAATTATTATTATTATTATTATTGTTAACACAAATACTGACCATTTTTGCTTCATCTTTTTCGAAAAACACTTTTATCATTTCTGTGAACATGTCATTGATGGTCTCAAAGATGACGTCACATTTGGTATTTTCCATGTTATTGGTACCATACATTCCTGTTTAAAATTATTAACATTTATAGTATATGTGATCGTAGCATTTGTGCTTAAGAAAAATGTATGCCGATTCCTAATATGTCCTTTCTGTACAATGGAGTGTAAATCAAAGCTGGTAGATCATACCCACATTGTAGAAATTCTTGATATCCATTCTAATTCTATTTTTTTATTTAACCTATTCAACCACGCATTTTAAGCCAAACGTTGATTCAATGGAAAGTTGATCTAATGGATCTAATCAATCGGACGGGTAGATAGATGGATGGCTGTTAACGTCCAATGGCAAATTAAATGCTTTTCAAGACGAGAACATGATACGAGGATATGAATATAAACACCTGCTTTGCACAAAAGGGACATGCTGAGTCGGATATTTAACGTGCTAGTCTACAAGGTAACAGTCCACAGGAAAACATGTCACGCTACCCCTAAAGATCATTCTGACTCCGAACCGACTATTATTTGCTCTTCTCCTAAATGTAGCGTGTTTACTGTAGAAACAGATAATACCAATTTGCAAGTCTTTGGTTTCATACGGCTGGGTTCTAGCCCACGACCCCCAACACTCGATGCAAGCACGCTACCAAGAGACTACTGAGGCCGTCCATCCGTCGGTCCTAAGCATTTGTTTATATCACGTTCAAAAATAGACTGTCCTCATTCCATGCATAACCTTCTAGAACCATCCTTTTTAAATAAATGAACCCACTCCTGATACACTGCCAGGTTTTGAGTTACTTTCATCATTAGTATAACTTAAAATGAATTGACCATTTTGAAGACCTTTTTTATATATCGTGAAGAGATATTTCAGATTAAAAATTACTTGCGAAGTTCATAAAAAGGTTGCTGTCGTACTCGTCAGTCTAATGTTACGAAAGTAGTTCTGGCAACATGGTCTATCGAAGTGTAAGGAAAGAAATATTAACGGACCAATCACATCTAAATACTTGTACTTATATTCATAGAACCATTTTTACTATTCGGGTGTTTGGGATAGTGGTATGAGCTATTGCCGATTAGTCATTCGTCACAACTCGGCCGATTCCGTAGGAGAAGAGTAGCGGATTCATCCGAGGACTGCCGATTGGCCGATTAGTATTGAAAAAGTACATAAACAACTTACCAAATTCACGAGCAATGAACCGAGCAATGGCACCCGTCTGGTTAATCATGGTTTTATTATCTACCGTTAACACAGGCATCTGGCCATATGGTGTTTCTGAAATAAAGTCATAAGTTTTTAATAGTTTGTACTTATGTTGTACTGTTACACCACTATCTCAGGATCGGAGGAGGATTTGGCGCCAGCAAATATGTTTTACTACGCCACATTCTGTATCTGTCTCTTCCAAGTCAGGAGCATTTACTTCGGTGGTTGTCGTTTGTTGCTGTTTATAATATTTGTTTTTCGTTTATTGTTTTGTACATAAATCATACCTCTAGTTTCGTTTTGATTGTTTTACATTTGTCATTTCGGGACCTTTCATAGCTTAATTACTTTGTGGTATGGGTTTTGTTCATTGGTGAAGGCCGTACGGTGACCTATAGTTGTACGTCAATTTATACGTCATTTGGTCTCTTGTGGAGAGTTGTTTCATTGGCAATCATACCACATCTTCTTATTTTTATATAAAGGTTTGCTTTAATTTTCCAAATTTACCCAAAAAAGTATTTTAAATATGTATGATCCATGCCAAGCTGGTATTGACTTTTGTATTATTTTCCGCAATGGCAGACGCCTAAACAAATGTCTTTGTAAAACAAAACGTGAATTGTACATTGTATATGTTCGTTGTAATCTCTTTATAATTTAACACAATTGTCATTTAAATTTGTCATTCAAATCTAAAGATGAAAAATGGGAACAACGGTAAATCTCCTAATCTCAGTTATTTGTACAATGATCATAGTATCTGTAAGACATGCATGATATTGTATATTTGTGAATAACATTTAGTTTATTTTGAACTACGAGACATTGAATTACGTGCATATATAGCTATTAAAAAAATATTGCATGTCGTCATGTCCATGATTTAGTAGTAGAATCTCCCTTGTCTCATTCTTAATATAACCACATGCCTACAAAAATATTTAAATTCAGAAACGAAGAATGAAGAATTGGAGCTAAAATTGACAGTAATTTAAGCCGCCTCTAATCTACCGTCTCCTTTGCTTTCAATATGGAAAATTACACACTACAGTGAACGAGTAAGTTAAACATCCCCCCTGGTCGTGGCATTCGCTTAAAAGCTCAAAAGTACTTATGACAAGAAGCAATATATCAATATTTTTTCCGGTATTAAACCTGCTTCAATCTAAAAATTCTTCAATTGATAATGTCAAAACCAATTTTCAATAATCATCTTTGTAAATAAATCATGTAAATTAAGTCCGTTTGAAGTTTACTAAAATGCACAAAATAAAAATTAAAAAAGTCGAATTTCATACGTGGTAGATGAATTTATATATATGCCATTTGTTTTTGTCAATTGCCCATTCAATCTGTCTTGTAAATATGTACTTCACAATCAGTGGCGGATCCAGGAGGGGGGGGGGGGAGGGGTTCTGGGGTTGGAACCCCCTTTTTTTTGGACGAGCAATGCATTTGAATGCGGACATATAGTTGGAACTCCCCCTTTATCCTGGGTTGGGACCCCCCCCCCCCCCTTTTTTTAAAAATGGCTGGATCCGCCCCTGACAATCCAGCCTATACAAAGTGAAAGACAACCTTGACTAAGATAACCTCCATTCATATCTAAATTATGTTGTTTAGAATTATGAATTGAACGGTTATAACTTGTTTAGAATTAATAATACAACACCAGACATGTTGAGGTCAAGGTCAATTCATTCACTCCATCAACTTTTAATATATTGGATCAAATAGACAACTTGTTTTATTACTGAAGCAAACATTTAAAAATTAGTTGTCGGACTTTTCATACAATTTAACATAAATATACACTGCAGAATAAGAAACATCTGATTATTAATCCTTTATTTTCGATCGGATTTGTTTTATACCGATACCAATGGCAATCCAAAGATAAACTGTGAGTGTGTTTGGTTTAAATGTTTGTTTTCGTCTTAGCAAGCAAGGAATGTAATTGATCAGTATGCAGGCTTTCAAATAATATTGATGTTTTCATGTTTGTAATCTTGAATTTTTCTACAACATGTTGAACTTATAAACTCAGCATTGTTTAATATTATAAAATTGTATATATAGTTTACCAGAAATCGATTAGTATTTAAAAGGGTCTGGATTGGGTTGGGGCGCAGGAGAATTTTTTTGCGGATGAAATATCCATTTTCACATTTTGCCAGCTAGTAAGGCTTATTCACTTTCACTCTTGTACACAACTAGTTACTCCATTGACCTGCCTTTTGTTGAACAGAATATTCAGTTATATAATGTATTAGGCAAATATATATCCTCTCAGTTGGTACTAAGCCAAAATCCCCACTCCTCCAAAATATAAAATGATCATCCCCTTGTCTCTTTTCTTTTTTAGTCCAATTTTTATCCATTCTTTATTTTTTAACCTATTATTTCCTGCTCTGTAAACCCCACACAGACGCTCATTCAATCGAGCTGTTGTTTTCAATATACATTTGTAAAACAACAAGGCCGACAAAAAAATATACTTGTGTCTACTGCTTCTTTATAATTGTATTTCAATCTTTACTACAATTCGCATGCTTGTAAAATATAAGATACGAAAAATGTAAATAGAAAGGAATTTTGTCGCACATTAAGGGACGACCATTTGATTTTCGGAGGGGGGCGGGGGTGTGAAATAAAATATCGTGGCCTGGTTAGAGTTGAAAATAAACAATCTTGCGCAAGACAGGATGAAAATAAAAAAATCTGCAACACAAAATGCAGGAAATAATTGTATACAAAAATGAAATAACAATTTTAAGTGGCTAACCCGCAGAAAACAAGTATGCATGCGTACATGAAGTAACAGCTGAAAAGGAATAATCAATCCGCAGAATACCTTTCGTCTCATAATTTGGGCTACACATATATAAATTATCTTACTTGGTTTAAATGCTGCCCATGAATCGCCCTTTAATCGGTCATCTTCGAACTCTTGACCAGCTCCAGCAAACATAAGACGAAGTACTTCACCTCTTCCTCTTTCTTCAAAGTAAGATAGTTTGTATTTAGCAGCCATTTTGAATGGATGGTGCTATCTTCTTGTTGCTAAAAAAATGATTAAAGTTATAAGACTGTCGAAGCTATTTATACAAGAATACAAATGATGTTCTATATACTGACTTTGAACCATGACCTATATAATAGAATTTAAGTAATTAGACTTAAATTCGGTTATCGCAGGGGTCACATCCGGAATAGTTTTTTGGTTTTAGCTATACTTTATTCATGACGTATTATTCTGTGACGTATTGCAGTATTTTCCAGATAATTTGAAACTTGAAAGCTGCTCAAGTTGTAGTTCGCAAAAATTTGAAAAAAAAAATGAAAGAATGAATTAGGAACTTTTCTGGTAATTTAGCATTTGTTACGTTATGGTATTTGTGTTTGTGCATTCCATTGATAATAATAGGTCATCGCAGGAGAATGATTAATTTGTGTGATCATGATATAATATTGAATCAGATATTTAATCGCACCACGTGGCGAGCACATGCATTTGAAAATGCTGTTTTAATTTTTGCGCTTTATTTGACTTAAAGTTAAATTGAAATCGTTTATTTAACTTAATGAAAATATTCTTTAAATTTATGCATGTTTTTTAATTAATTTGTTTTTACTTGCAGTTTTCATAAAATGCGAATTGGTTGTACGGTGATGATGGGTTATCAATTTAAATGTCTATGTTTAGCGTTTATAGAGGATAGTTTTTGTTGGTTTTTGGACTTGGTCCGACCGGTAAGTAAAATGTATTGTTTATAGCAGCAAATAGCATATTTTTCATATATAAAAATATAAACAAAAAATGAAAATACAAACTAAAGGTTAAGACGATTTGGACTCTTAAGTATTATACTATGTCCCAGAGCTGATGTACATGTATAACTTGAACATTACCTAATTATACCGTTGGTACAATATGATTATGGTCATTGAAATGATTCATAATTCTACTCCTTTACCGGCCACAGCTGTAGTATTTGTCGTAAAATGATATGATTTTTTTTTAACAATTGCATTTTGTAGGTTACATCTTGGACTATTATACTTAGTTTAATAGTCCCAGGACTGAGGTTACATCAAGGATTTGTGTAATGAGAATTTTATACATGTATGTGATTTGTATATATATATATGCACTTAGCATTATGTAGAGTAACTTAAACAAAAAATTGAAATGCTTAATTGCTTAGCTAAGTAGAGATACGTTTAATCATTAAAATATTTTGAATTGTAGCACAATATGTTGAGACGTTCATCCAGAAAGAGAAAACCATATAACTTCTCCAGTCAAGGTGCAGCAGCTAGCAAAAGGATCCCTACTAGGGTTGTGATTGTCAGCATTCCAGCATTCCAGCATCTCAGGTCCCCTCTCAGAATAGTACATGTTCATCCAATATAGTTTCTGCACCTGTTGTTACTTTAGCTGGTTCTTGGATATGGACTGGTTCCCTGCCTGACCACTCTCATTTGGCTCTTTTATCATCATATCATCGTACGTAATCTATTCTAGACCCCAGATTGGGCAGTCTACATATACTGTTTCACGCTTGGCAGTGCCTGGAATGGTACCACAGACAGCTAGGGAATAATAGATCAGAGCTAGGCAATCAATCAAAATTTTATAATACTCTTACACCTACATGTAATACAACACAAATCCACACTCTAAATCAAGTAATAGGTGTACATACTGATATTGCTGTCAACGTACCTCCAAATCTTAAGGAAAAAAAATAAATAAAAGTGAAAACATTGATATTGCGTCACTTTTGTTGCAAAATATGATTTCAGATACCAAATGCACAAAAAATAGAAGTTCAAAATGGAGATCTTGTCACCACAAACAAAGCTAAAAATAAATAGCATTGAGGTTTGGACTACAGAATTTATTATATTTACAAGCATTTATTGTAATGCTCATTTTGAAATATTTCAAGAACTGTTAAAGTACATGAGTATAATTCGCTTAGGTGCAAATTGCTGTGCTAATCTTGGAAATATTACGATGAACAATTTCGTTTACGAAAAAGTTTGATCCTTCCAAGTTCCTGGGCTACCGTTGATTCAGAATTATGGTTATTGTACATAAATGATAACCAAGAGAACAAAAAGTACTGGTAGTACTACGGTTAATATGGACACAGATTCAAAAGTTAATACAACTGATCTGAAATGTAATGCTTTTAATTATGAAGGTGGTTGTTTCAGACAAACTTGTTTTATAACCATGTTTGCTTTCGTTGTAATGCTGGTCATCCTTTTATGTCCTGTCGTGATGGGCAAACATTTGCACGGCCTAATCAGAGAGCTTTTATGATAATACACAATTCAGGTCTCCAAGACCTCAGAATCAGGCAGTGAACAGGCATTATTTTTATATAAATTCGTTTCGTATTGGTGCAGCAACCACCTTGTCATTGTCAATGGATGGCGTACCAGATTTGAAATAAGGGAGTTCTGATGCACACAATGGTTATATTTATATTTAGTTCAGAAGTGATTATGCATTTAATTAAATTGTGTAGTATTAGCTGTAGGAAATCCTGTGAATATTTTGATCATCTAGTATCGAGCAAGCTTTTGTGGCAGCAATGGATAATCCAGGTGGGGTTAATTTAGGACTGGGTCGTTTAAATGTTTAGTGTGGTGGCATGGTCTTGAGACAGGTTAAAATCAAATTCTAAATAATCAGTTTTAATACAGTTTTTGATATTTTGGCTTTGCCATAGATATATATGTATGTAAATATGTCTAAAATCATTTGTTCACATTGATTCTTAAAGGTATCTGGCTGACGAAATTGCAGCGAACCGCCCTATTTATGGCAGTTGACAGAGTCTCTGTTTTCCTGTCAATGTGGCAGAATTCGCTGCATATAATCTGAATTTTAATAGCTAATATACTCGTGAAAATATAACATTTTAGGTTTACAAGCACCCGTGTATTCCACGGTCCTTCTATACATATCCGTCTATCTAGAATCTATCTGCAAGGTTGCTATATTATCTGCGGTAACCATTCATCTATCTCTCTATATCTATATATATATATATATTGTTGAATCTATATTGTGAATAAAAGCTGTGGCCAGATATCGCCAAACCATAAATGTAATTTGTTTTAATGGAAGCATTTGAGATAATGACTTTTACTAGATTTTCACCTAAAATGAATTATTTACTAAAGCTATTATCGATATTTTTATTAAAATAGTGAAAACATCCCTAAATAAGATTGTAGTTCATGTTCTATATATATTAAACATGTTAAAGGTGTTCGCTTATCTTGTTTTTAACCTTTTTGTCAGATATTCGAAATCCTTGATTTTATCCATGACGTGCCATTCAAAAGTTTTTCTTCTAATTCCATTTTTTCTTTTCATAATTCGATTACATATTGTATAAAATACGAATTTTGAAAATCTTGTAAAATCACTTTTTTTCATAGTCTTTGAACTAAATGTAAGAAAAATCTAGAGAAAACAATTTCTCTCTTAATTTTCAAAGTTTATTATTTCAAAAACAAGGACACGGACCTTTCATTTTGTCTGCTTTTTAAGTTTTGTTATTTATATACTTTCGATTTATAACAGTGTTAAAAAGCTTTTTATTTTTAAACAGAGTGGCGAGAAAGGAGAAGTGGTATATATTAAACGTATGGTACGCGTGGAAGTACTAGTGCGCACAACTCCTCAGATACGATTAATTAAGATCAAGCATTTGGTTTACCATGCAAAGACATGATACATTGAAGATCACGCGCACGAGACAGGAATACACTTCATTAGATACGATCGAGATCAAATGTTTTGTTAGCCATGCAAAGACATGAAACATTGAATGATATATTTTTTGTTAAAGGCCACTATTTACACTGTTGGCTATTTCGTTGCGGTCAACTTGTGTAGGCGGAGGAGGCCAGAGTGCCCGGAGAGAACCACCACCGACCTTCGGCAGGAACATTGACAACCCTAGTCAATAGTGTGCTTCGCGTAAAATAATAATGGTGAAGGTTATAAGTCCACTAAGCAAAACACACAGAAAACCCTAAATGATTAAGCACCATGAACCACACAAACAATAGAGGCACACAAGTATGCGAATGAGTCTAATTCGTTTTGAGAATAAAAAGATTTTGAATTTAAACACAGATTTATGGTTTGAGCGGTCTTGGTAAAGGTTAATCCGGAAAACGTTTCAAATGCATCAAATTTATGAAGTGTTGTTTTCATTTTTGAAATATGAATTCATATATTGCTTGATTGGTATAAACCTCTCAACAGTAACGCGATTGTTGATTGCTTAACGTTAAGTTGTAAATATGTACTTACAGGACAGAAACACATTGACAATAAATATATACAATAGTTAGGTACTGCAATTGGGGGTCGACTGGGAAGATTGGCGATAATTTTGGAAAGTCACTTGAAAATGGTGGTATATTGGATAGGGAAAGAAATGTATTCCTGCAACAGGCCACCTACGAATCCCTAAAAGATTTGTCACAATGGTTCATAACGTGCAGAGTGCGTGGCACTCTCTCTCTCTCTTCACACAAGGCATCGACTTTAAGTTAACGTTCCCTTTCTGGGCGGATGTGGCAGCGAATTTATACTTCATCCATTGCGTACACCCCTCTTTGGCAAGGGTTTATCTGACGGTCGGAATAAGACAAAGGGATGATCATATTTCTGTACCCCAAACACTGTCACAGAAGGTATTGCATGACGATCTGTGTCTTTCATTTCTGTATTCTTTATATTTTTTGCCAATTATTCTCTATTGTTTATATTTTTGCCAGGTTTTCTTTATTCTTTTTTTTTTTTTTGCCTTTTATATTCTGTATTTTTATCCAATTATTCTCCATCTGTAAACCCCATCCAGACCCGCATGTATTATGTTAGTTGGACGAAATAAATAATAATTGTATAATATATAAAGATGTTATTCCAGCTGAATGGACCAGGGGTACATAGACATGTACATGTATATGTATACATGTATAATGAACTATCATGATGTAATCTAATAGAATAAATGAACTTTGACTAAAACCAACAATGTTTTAAACAACAAAGCAGTAAAACGTACATAATTGAAAAATAATTGGTCTATAGGTAACTACAAGAACTGCTAAACAATAATGCACCGAATTGAACCTGGTCGAATTAATGCGAGGTAAATTAGTCCAGAAAACAATAATGAACTGTTCGATGTGAGCCTAGGCTCCGTGTTTAAGGCCGTACTTTGACCTATAATTGTTAACTTTTTATACACTGTGACTTAGATGGAGGAGAGTTGTCTCATTGGCACTCATACCACATCTTCTTATCTATATACAATGTACAAAGACAATTTTGACATGACAAAAATAATTAAAATGTCTATCAATAAAATACAATCTAAATGAACTTAGAGTGTTAGGTGCCGTCTTCAACTTTCAGTGAGGTGAAGAGATGTTTGTTTTTCGCCGTGTTGAAGGTCTCACTGACTTTGAGATGAAGAACAGCAATAAAAGCCCTGTTACTTTTCGTGTTTTTTTGCGGTGCATGTACTGGTTTTATGTCATGGATGGATACCCCATATCCATTGTTTTTTGTATAAAAAAATACTAAAGATCAAAAGGAAAAAGGAGATATGGAGTATACGTCAATGAAGCAGATTTCTGAAACCAAACGACACAAAAAGTCATAATGTATATATACCTTAATATCTAGAGGTTAACATACAATCTTGACAGTCAACATATATATTTTCGTACATTTTGCAACGTACATTCTGAATGAACGTTTAAATATTTTCACACGAATTTCCAGACGTAGAGACGGAGACACTATTACAAGGAGTACCTTTCACCTTTAATAGAAAAGAAGTCGATAACACCAAATTATCATGGCAAAAGCTTAAGGATGTTCGCTCCTCTTGTTTTTGAATTTTTGCCAGATATTCGGAATCCTCTGGTTTTATCCATGTAGTGCCATTAAAAAAATTGCCCACTAACCATTACTCTTCTTTTCATAATTTGATTACATATAGTTTAAAATGCCATCTTTGAAAATCTTATTAAATCCTTGTTATTTTTCATAGTTTTTGAAAGAAAAAGGTGCCAATGTTAAATGTATGAAAAATCTAGAGAGAATCATTTACCGCCAAATTTTCAATGGCTTATATATATGTCTCGAAAACAAGCACACGGACCCTTCATTTTTTTCTGCTTTTATAGTTCCTTTATTTATATACTTCCAATTTATAACAGTCTTTTAAAATCTTGTTATTTTGAAACAGATTAGCGAACATCCTTTAAACTACGTAAAGACAAAACACAGTCTGTAAAATGCTATATAGAAAAAACCAAAGACTGAGCAAGTCGAACTCCACAAAAACCCGAGAGATATCTAAGGAGGGTCAAGCAGAATCAAAACCACATGTGGCATGCACCCGTTGTATTGCTTATTGCAGTATAAATTGGAATAACAAATGTCACATGAACAAGACATTTGAACAAATACAGATTGAGTAACACACCCCTAATAAAAGACACGTCCTGTAGAAAATAAAAATGTCTGTCCACTATAACCATGATAACACTTCTCGGTATTTATACATGGTAAAAGCTTCCAGTTAGTCACAAAGAAAGCATATAATGACATATTGAGGTTACGCAAACGCATCATTTAGATGTTGTATTCGTCAATATCAAATGCATTTGTAATTACTTCCTAAATCAGTTGCCTAAACATGCTAAACGAGCTTTGAAAATAAACACATGAATTAAAATCAATCACGCAACTGTACGTCTTCTGTTATTTTATTACAAAAACATATTTCCATAAGTAGGTGTTATTGCAACATTCCTTTGACATGGTATATAACAGTTTCGAACGATAAAACGCGTTCATACCAACGTCTTTTTCATTTGCATGTTACATGTAAGCTAAACAGGGAGGAGGGTTTGACGCCAAAAAAAAATATAGTTTAACCCAGCCCGGGCCCATTCTGTATGCATTTCCCAAATCAGGAGTCTGTAATTCAGTGATTTTCGTTTGTTGCTGTATATCTTTTTTTTTTTTTTTTCGTTCATTGTTTTGTACAAAAATCAGATCGTTAGTTTTCTCGTTTGAATTGTTTTACATTTGTCATTTCGGGGCCTTTTATAGGCGACAATGCGGTGGCGACTTGTCTCATTGGCAATCATACCACATCTTCTTATTTTTTTATATTTGTTTAAACAGTAATACAAATAATAAATTGATATGTTTGTCATCGTTATATACAAGCTTGATTCAGTAAGAAATGGGACAAGACAAACACAATTGATGTGTATTTTTCAAAGTTAGACCAACACGTGTTTATGTTTAAAGTTTTTTTTTAAAGATGTTTGTTTGTTTACAATAAGTCACGTGTTTGTGTGTTACGAATTACTATTCTGTAAGATTAAGTGACTGCTCATATAAAACAGGTTTATTATCATCTAATCTAAAATTAAATATCAATGGTTGGTATGATGCCGCAATAAGATGTTTTAGGAATTGTTATGTTTAAATTAACTTAATTGAACGAGTCTTTTTTTTTAAATAAATTTAAGCGGGATTAGTTTTCTTGTTAAGTAAGAAAATTATTAAGGTTTTTAGATGCTCGTATTAAGTGCGGCAAGATCATTTTGCGTGATTTCCCACCAACCAACCCGTTATATACATATAGAATATTTTTTATATATTGGAGCACTGTACCGTAACGGAAGCCCATTTAGGACCTCCAAAAAATATATATTTGAAATCGAAATCACGAATTGAAGAATTCGTTATTACAGATTAAATTCGTGATAACGAATTTCCAGAATTAGTAATAACAGTTTATGTAATTCGTTATAACGAATTCGTTACCACATTTTTTTGTAATTTGAGATAACGGATTAAAATCGTAATACTGAATTTTATAAATCGTGATAACGAATTGTATAAATCGTTACAACGGATCGAATTCGTTATCACAAAATCGTAGAATTTGTTATCACATTTTTTGGGTAATTCGTGATATCGGATTAAAATTGTTATAATGAATTTCATAAATAGTTATAATGGATTAAATTCGTTATTACAAATGCGTAGAAATAGTTATAACGAATTTATTCCGTTATCACAAATTATACAATTTGTTATAACGATTTTAAACCGTTATCACGAATTAATCAGTAATCACAAATTACAAAAAAAAAACTGTGATAACAAAAAACACTAATTCGTAAGAACGATTTTAATCCGTAATAACGAATTATAAAGTTCGTTATCACTTTTTTAATCCGTTATCACGAATTTAAAAAAATTGTGATAACGAATGTAATCCCTTATTACGAATTACAAAAACTGTTATAACTAATTCCCTAAATTCGTGATAACGAATTCTAGAATTCGTGATAACAATTTAAATTCGTGATATCGAATTAAACTTATATTTTCGGGAGGTCCTTAATGGGCTCCCGTATTCATATACGAAAGCCCATTTGCAACCTCCCAAAAAAATCATTTGAATTTGATATCAAGAATTAAAATAGTTATCACGAATTGTAGAATTCGTGATCATAGATTAAATTCGATATCACGAATTAATGGAATTAGTTATAACAGTTTTTGTAATTCGTAATAACAGATTAAATTCGTAATCACAATTTTATGTTATTCGTGATAACGGATTGAGAACGTGATTACGAATTGTATGAATTCGTTATCACGGATTAAATTCGTTCCCATGAATGTGTGTAATTTGTTATTACAGTCTTTTTTTTGTTATTCGTGATAACTGATTAAATTGGTTATCACAGATTTTTGTAATTCGTAATAACGGATTGCATTCGAGATAACTATTTCTACGAATTCGTGATAACGTATTTAATCCGTTATAACTGTTTATCCAATTTATTATTACGATTTTAATCTGTTATCACGAATTACAAAACAATTGTGATAACTATTTCTACGAATTCGTGATGAATTCAATCCGTTATAACGACTAAGGCGACTAATACAATTCTTTATCACAAATACTGTTATAAATAATTCCGGAAATTCGTTATCATGAATTTAATTTGTTATAACGAATTCCTTTATATGTGTGTTGACGATATAAATTTGTGATTTCGAATTTAAATATATATTTTTGGGAGGTCCTAAATTGGGCTTCCGTAGGTTTAAATACGGCAGCCCATTTAGGACCTTCCAAAAATATAATTTGAATTTGAAATCACGAATTTAAATCGTATATTAATGAATTATATAATTTGTAATAACAGATTAAATTTGTGATAACGAATTGTTAGAAACAGATTTTATAATTTGTAATTACGAATTAAAAACCTTATAACGAATGGTATAATTTGTTATAACGAATTATATTCGAATTCGTTATCACAGTTTTTTTTTGTAATTTGTGATTTCGGATTAAAATTCATTATCAGAGATTTTTAGTTCACCTGACCCATAGGGTTAAGTGAGCTTTTCTCCTCACTTTACGCCCGTCGCTGTTCATTACTTTTACAAAAATCGTCTTCTCTGAAACCTTTTTGCCAAAGTGAAACAAACTTGACCACAATCCGGGGCGATTTAGTTTTAACGCATTTTATTTGCAAAATTAGCAAAAGGGATTGGACACAAACTGAAACAACGTTAGTGACGTCTTCTCCATGTACAAATATAAACACAAAAACACTGTACCTAGAATAGAACACAAGAGCAAATGCAAGATTTTTTTTTCTTTTATCTTGAAAACCGCTATAGAAAGAGAATTGTTTGGAATCACAAGATTTACGTACTGTCTATTTACATCAAAATGGTATGATGGCTATTTATAGGAATAATTTTCCTTTATTGACTTTTTTTTTTATTTTATGTTTTGTCTATTATTTTGAAAATTATAATAGATAGAGAGAATCTTTCAATCAATTATTAGAGCGAAAATGATCACTGAGAAAGCAAAGATCTACAAATAATTCCACATGGTTGAAAGCGGTAATTGACCCTTTTTTACCCTTATGTTCTATTTTTAACCATGTTGGCCATGTTGTTCCGCAGGCGGGGTCATCGCACACATTCTTTATAGTAGATACCCTTATTTATTTCTCTCACTTCACTACACTCCAGGCAAACCTTATCTTATATACATGTATACTTATGCACATTATATTCCATTTTCTTCTTCCTCATATCTGTTATTTGTTTTTGAATTGCATGCACTCCTATTATGTTTTCGTCATTATCAAATAATTCTTAAATTATAAGCATATCAACAAAAACTTGAAATGATTAGTCTGTTCGATTTTTTTTCCTGGTTTTACACTTCGATAAAACATGTTGCCAAAACTACTTCTGTTGCCTCTGTGTAAAATATATTCATGGGCGATAGGAAATCGCCGGTCTAAAAAGACTTTAAATAAAAAATAATGAATAAAAATGTATCGGTTACGAATTATGAGTATTAAACACATTTTGTATGCCCCTGCCGTTAGCCGATGGGGTCATTAAGTCTAGTCCTTGTCTGTCAGTCCAGTCCGTCAGTCGCGTACGTTCCCAAAATTGGTTCCCGTCCTCTAACTTTAGTTTGCCTCAACCAAATGTTATAAAACGTATACACTATGCTTCTTACCACAAAACGCAGATCAAATTTGAAATTGAATGGCGCCACTTTTACCGTTCTTGAGTTAGGCCCTTTATAAATAGACAAAGTGCTAAATCTGTCGTTTCCGTTCTCTACATTTAGTTTGCCCCAACGAAATGTTATTAAACTACTACACAATGTTTACTACTTCAAAACACAGATCAAGTTTGAAATTGGGTGGCATCACTTTTACCGTTCTTGAGTAATGCCCCTTTACAAAAACAAAAAAACAAACAATATCGGATTCCCTAATTAAGTGTCCAATCCCCTTTTCTAAATTTGCAAATAAAATTTGTTTAAACTTAATTGATTGTGGCCAAGTTTGTTTCACTTTGGCCAAAAGGTTAAAAAAAAGAAGATTTTTGTAAAATTTAATGTACAGCGACGGGCGCAAAGTGAGGAGAAAATCTTACTTAACCCTGTGGGTCAGATGAGCTAAATATCTGTGATAATGAATTTTAATCCGAAATCACAAAATAAAAAAAAACAGTGAAAACGAATTCCACAAATTCATTATCACGAACATAATCCGTTATAACAAATTATACAAATCGTTATAACGATTTTAATTCGTTATCACAAATTACAAAAAAATTGTGATAACGAATTTAATTCGAAATTACGAATTATAAAATCTGTTTTAACGATTTCCACCAATTCGTTATCACAAATTTAATCTGTTATGACAAATTATACAATTCGTGATAACGATTTAAATTCGTGATTTCGAATTCAAATTATATTTTTGGAAGATCCTAAATGGTCTTTTGTATTGAAAGGATGTTTGGAGAAAATGTATTTGTATATGCATTCGATGGACGATTAGCAATAATAGAGGAGGGGTGGACATATATTTTAAAGATCACATGGCAATGACAGCGTGTTCTAAATCGAAAGCTCAGCATGATATATGCTTAAAATATACAAGATTATAATAAGAGGAAAAATATGTATACTTATTCATACACTTGCCTATCATTCAGCAGATTTATACTTTCTCTTAGAATAATTCGAAGTATTTTTTTTTAGTCATGTTCATGGTAGCTCAAATCTTAGCATACTTGGGAATTGATTGTTTCACTTGTAAGCAGATCAAACTAAAGCTGATTTATTGTTTAAACAAATTTTTACAAATTTATACAAAACATTCTTTTCGCCTTATAAAACTACAATTGCAACCACTAACAATAATGTTATTGTTTAATTAATATCTCATCTGCGTATTCTAAGTCGGCTTATTAAGAATTTGCACTTTAATAATGTAAATTTGTTGAAACTGCATTTCATTACAGTCTACGCAATTTACATAACAGACAATGTTGTTGTGCGCAGAGCGTGGTATTATATTTCGGGAAGTCTGATAAGGCTTTGCGTGATAGATCATACTATTTGCCAAATAGCTATTACTTCATTCCTGTAAACAAATAAACAACATGCAGTTCACATGCAAAATATGTAATAAGTTAATAAAGGCGATTATAATGTACGACACTAGTCTAGCTATCAATAATACTAACTATGAGATAAGTACATGTAAACCAGTTTTTAGAGAATTTTCATTTATTTGGTATTCATTGGGAATCAAATTATTATTAATTAAAATGAGGATCTTTTCACATGTTTTCTTTAGGCTTACAATACTGATACACATTGCCATTGTCATGTCATTACCAGTCACTGAAGTGTCAAAATGAACGGATTGCATTTGATTCAGAATCTTGAACTAACAATGATTTAGCATTAAGATAATGCTTTAATGGACTTTTGACAGTATAGAACATATTAAACGGTACTGTACCGTTCATTAATTTTGTTTTTGAATATTCAATTTTTGTTGTGGCTTTTTAAAACTGAATATACGGTATTGGTTTTGCTCATTGTTAAATGCCATACACTGCAAACCTATATTTGCTAATATCCACGTCATTTGGACCAAATGTGTCTCAATGGCAATCATACCAAATCTCCTTGTTATAAAGCCAATCTATGTCTAGGTGTGCTATAATAAAAGTTTCATAATGATAAAAAATAACTGCAATTTAGTAAAACTCCTTCTGATCTGATTATGAGGGTCTGGATGGGGGTCCTTCATTTCTGTATTCTTTAATTTTTTATTTTTTAGGCCATTTTTCTTTTTCTTTAAACTTTTTGCCCATTATTATCTATTCTTTATATTTTAGCACCTCATTATTCTCTATTATTTATTTTTTTGGTCCATTTTTCTTTAATCTTTATATTTTTTGCCCATTATTCTCTATTCTGTAAACCCCCATCCACACCCTCTGTTATGGAAAGTATCGGACATTATTGAAGTAGACTGGTATCATCTTGATAATGTCCTCATAACGATAACATAAGTAATTTGTTCTTTGATGATTATGTAAGAACTATTGATCTCGACTATTTATTATGACAACATATAGAATGCTATGATTAGATTTGTACGACACAGAAAGTTTTTCTTCCTCGTGTTCTAGACGAAAAGTCGTTCCTATTTGTAATGACCTATAATGAAATTTATTTGATCAAATTTTAACTTATTGGTAAGCTTTAGCCATTTGAATTGTTTTGTTTCATTCTTAAATTGCGTGTGGAATAGCAATATGTACTTCTTCAGAATGCACTCCATCAGTCTTTTGGTAATTGGACTGTATTCTTTTGAATTTATTATAGACGATAACTCGCAATCGAATTTCAAATATCCTAAAGTAGACAGCATTAGAATTAATATACGTCCTCATATATATCAAATCTAATCAAATGAAAATTAAACTACCAGAAATAACTTTATATAACAGAGAAAACACTGATATACAGCTTGTCGTTTTACGTACCAAATACTCATGCATTACATGATATATATACCAATATTTTCGGAATTTTGGGCACTCGATGCTCTTCAACTTCGTTGACCGACCGTGCGAGGACCTCATGTGTTGTCAAGGTCGTTAAACAACCCCTAGTAGTAGTAACATCGTACATGTACTTTATATGGCATTTTTACTAATTTTTTTTCGAGCGTCAAGAGTCTTTTGCAGACGAAACGTGCGTCTGGCGTACACAAATAAAAGCCTTGTAAATCTGATGAGTTTTCCCTCTTGGACATAAAACAAAGACTTCAGACCAATCACATTGAAATCAGATGGGCTATACAGAGAATATAATTAAGCAAAATCCATTAGCTTATTCAATGAGGACATCTAAATACCAGCATGAATGATATATATAATGATTAGTTTACACCTCGCCCTTTAAAGCAATTCGGTGATTAATGTATAGAAGTCATAATTGTGTCTATTTGACAGTCAATTAGTTCGTCCATTTGTACATTGAAGAGGGGCGTAAAGGGGGGGGGGGGGGGGTATCTGCAAGGAAGAACGCGAAATAAAATTGCCATTTCACGATGAACGAACAATTAAAAATTCTTGCACGTTGATCTTTTTACCGATTTCACGAAACACGGTAAATAACGAACCTTTTTCACGGCTGCACGTGAAATAAAAATGGCAAAACACGTTGCACGAAAATAACCCTTTACCACCCTCATTGTAGCTGCAAGTCTGCAAATCATTGAATGTAAAGAAAAAGTACCAAATGTCATTGTATACATTTTGTTATATTCTTTTATTTGATTAAATTTAGGGTGTACCATAGCAAACATCGACACTGAAAATATGGGCAATTGGTAGGCTGTTTGTATATCCGTAACTTCTACATGTACCAAACTACTGAGTGGATTGAATACAAAATTCGAATCCACTTTCATTATAAATCGATGTTGTACACCTCCTATTTGATTGTTTTAAATGATTTGGGATATCCATTTTCATAAAAGAAACTTAACCATATCTTCAACAATAAATGAAAATAGCAGTAGGTCTCTTCACGAATCATCACAAACATCGATTAATATGTATTCGAATCGCCCACAAGACTAGAAGGACACCGGATTTTATTATAATCTATCATTTATACACATACTAATTTTATGCAAATAATATCTATATACATATAAACAATATTCAAGCTTTCAATACGAATTGAAAAAAATTACTCTGTCATAAACGAACCCGCCGGCCAGGAAAACCAACAACCAAGTTACCTTAGTCGATATGGAAACCTGAGTCCAAACCCTAATGCTCGGAAGATCGTCTCGAGAGGTGTACATTGGACAGTACTGAAAATTGGCTTATGTTTACATAAACAAAATACAACAAAATGTATACTGTTAAGCAATATACCTATATATAGTACAAAATAAGAAAGAATCAAACAATAATGAACCAACATTATATCTGAACTTGACCAGTTCCAAGTTGGCGAGAGAATGGTCTAATTGGGAAATTAACCCGCGAAAAATGACCACTCACGTGATACTACAATTAATATCACGTGTCCATACATATATATGAAAGAACCGTTAGTACAATAATTTTCTTCTATACTTCGAAACGCAGAAAATTATAATTCTTGTCGGTTGTAAATTTGTCAATGTAAATTTTGAGTTACCTCGCTTTGTTTGTATAATAATTATTCTCTTTTTATTTTCCCTTCTTATCTATTAACAACAAATAACAGACCTGAATATAGCATTATTTCTGTTATACATTTGCAAAATTGTTGAAAGATGGACATTATCAGTAATTTAAAACTAACTAATATTATTGTTATATACATATACATATCAGGTTCTACATTCTGTCGATACCTGTATTTTGGCATTGCATAAAATCATGTTTTTCTCTGATTATTAATGACATCTTTACACTAAATCCATTGAATATTGAGAATGTTTAGGGTGTCCAATGTGTGCTGATTGATACTTAAGTCTTAGATACACGCTAGCATGTATGTGCCTGGCTCAAGTTGGGAGCCTGTGATTCACTGGTTGTTGTTTGTTGCTGTATATCATATTTGTATTTCGTTCATTGTTTTTACGAAATCAGACCGTTTGTTTTCTCGTTTGAATTGTTTTACATTTGTCATTTCGGGGCGGCCTTTTATAGCTGACTATGCGGTATGGGTTTTGCTCAGTGTTGACGTCCGTACGGTGACATATAGCTGCTAACTTTTATGTCATTTGGTCTCTGGGGAAGATTTGTGGCAGTTATACACCATCTTCCTATTTTCATTTCAGGAATGACTGTAATATTTTTTCTGTCTATGAAGAAATATCATCAAAAATGTGGTGCACACTGAATAACCCGCGTAGCTGGTTATTTAATTAGTTATCAAAGGTATCAGGTTTATAATTTGATACGCCAGACGCGCGTTTCGTCTACATAAGACTCATCAGTGACGCTTAGATCAAAATAGTTATAAAGCCATACAAGTACAAAGTTGAAGAGCATTTAAAAGTGTGCACCACATTTTTTAGGTTATTCCAAATAGACAGAAAAAATATTACAGTTATTCCTTATAATTTAATCCTAAAAAGGCGTAAATCATGATAAAAACGTTGATGACGTCACGGTCACATGACAGAATTATGTCTATGAGCTGATAGACAAAACACTTTCAGCCAACAAGAAGACGTGTTACATCCAAAATTAAATTATTTAAAAATGTGCACCACATTTTTTAGGTTATTTCGAATAGACAGAAAACATATTACAGTCATTCCTTATAATTTAATTCTAAAAAGGAGTAAATCATGATAAAAACGTTGATGACGTCACGGTCACATGACTTTAAACACATCTTTGGCGTTTGACTTTATTTAGCCAAAAAAAAAAAAAAAAAAAAAAAAAAAAAAAAAAAAAACACACACACAAACGTCATAAACAGATCAGTATGTATGAATTGTTTTCCATTACAAACTTGCAGTTTATTTGTTAAGCTGTTGGTTAAGTAAACAAACAAGAACAATACATACAGAATGAATGACGTTTCAGGACTCGTTACACAACAAGATTATAAAAAAGATACATCTCTGCTTTGAAATGAATGAAGAAGGTCAATGTTTTATTCACAAGAAGAAATATAAATGTCAATGTTTTATTCACACGAGGAAATAAGAATGTCTAAGAAACACTATTGCTGAATATCGTTTCATCATTAAGTTGTTTGCATGTAATATCTAAATGAAACCCCACTTAATGAAATAAAAGAGAAATTAAAAAGTATTCTTATTTATTGGTGTATCATGCAAACATTTTGTTGATATGCCTTTCTGCATTTATTGCAGATAAAACGCTCCTGTTTAGTTCAACGTTTCCAATTTATAGGTTTAAAACATGAAATGTTCATCACAATAATGGTGATTACTATCTGCATTTTCACCGTCATCCTTGACAAAGATATTGGCAATGCATAATAAACGTCAACAAAATCGTTATGGCGTCCGTAAAACTGCAATATCAATTTGTCGTAGTTACATGTATGAACATCATTTACAAGGAACGATCATTTATTTTGTTATTGTTTTAACTTTGTCAAAAAAAAAACAAAATAAACAACAGGTAGATACCAAGGTCAATTAAATAATCCATAAATCGAAAGACAGACGAATTTATGACAAAGAGAAAAGAAACGTATTAATAGAGTCAGGAATGGCTCATGTGCTCCGGAAGGGAAAACAAGCAAAACTCGAAGTCTCAAACGAGAAAAGGACATAATGGTAGACTGGTTCCCTGTCATTTATCTGTTTTGCTGTGACAGATAACGAGGTTAACTTCGATACCCGTATGTTGCAAGGGTGAAAACAACCTTAGACATGATTGTGGCTACGACAAGTGTAACATATCCTAAGTTGGTTTCCTTTGTTAAATATTCAGCATGGCATCGGAATGTACAAACTTGTCAAATAACGGCCGGATACCAGTCTAAATATAACCGTGCTCATAAATGACACAGCTATGCAATAAAGGTCAGCCAAATTAAGATGGCCCCGGAAGACGCTGGACGATACGATATCTGCCTTATGATTATGAACCCTTGGTACTGTCATATACATTGTAACGTAGTTTGTAACTGAATATATGGATGATTTTAGTATGTTAAAATCACCCTATGTCTTCCGTGTTACAATCAACCATTAAATTTTATTGGAGCAGCCATTTTATGAACATGGTATTCCGAATGAAAAAGAGAGTATGGTTCATTCTGATTGGTCGATGTGTGCAACCGGTATTTTTTATTACTAGACACTTCGTGCACTCTGCATTATCCCAAAGGCAAAATACTATATTTCCCTCGGCCCTAACGGAACTGAGAGGTCTTTTCTACGCTGTGATAAGACACGTGTCTTTGAGTGTAAATTTGATAGACAAGGGAAATAATTATAAATTACGTTACGAAAAGTAACGGGAATCGTTATTTTTGGACTAAAAAAGCTGTCAGAATAATTTGTTTTAATTCTAGCAGGGTTTCGTGAAAAGAATCAAATTACTAAAGTCTATTTCAAAAAAAAAAAACGGTATTGTCGCCTATGGGGAAATGAATTGTTGTTTTTTGCAATCTCTACCAATTAACAAACGACAGACATTATAATGCCACTCAAACATATCGTTATTTGATGGTTTTAATCTCAAAATGTATAATAGCATCCTATCAAGACTATAAACGATTTACAATACTAAATTTAGACTTAACTTGATACTTATGGAAATGATAGACGTCCGCTTATTATAGAACATAATTGATAACTGTTACATAACAAATGGTTATCCCACGTTGATTACGTAAGTGAAACGTGTGCACAGCGATTCTATTTTTTATTTATTTTATTGTAAGCTGAAACCTACATTTTTTTTTCTAATCTTAAACTAGGAATGAAATAAGTAGACTGTTGATCGTACCTTTCAAATCATATTCATACAAATTGATGACAGAGATGACACGCTTTTGAGATGTGGGATATAGGAGGTAAAAAAAAGGGGGATGTAGGAAAAAGAAGGGGGGGGGGGGGGAGAAAAGAAGGGCAAAGTTATGAACAACGGGACTTGGAAAATGAGCAACCGTTGACAGCCCCCTCATTGATCATTATTCTGACTTATTTTTGACTGAAGATCCAAATGTAACGTTTTCAATCGTGTAAGGTAATAAATATATGAAATGCGAAACAGAAAATTCTTGAAAGTCTAATTATTCGACGAAATTAGATTTTAAAATGTGAACTGATGAGGATTATGACACGCTGTTGTGATGTGGAATTTAGATGATGATAAAAAGTGGGGATGTGGGATATAGGGGGAGGGGGGATGGAGACGTGGGATGTAGGGGGTAAAAAAGTGGGATCTTGGAAAAAGAAGGAAAACAAAGTGGAAAGTGGGAAAAAATTATAAAAAAGTGGGATTTGGGAAATGAGCACCTTTGTCTCACTGATCATAAATTTCAACTTGGTACCAGTATTTTGTTGCCCTCTCATATTGTCTATTCCGTGCGGTAAAGTGTTTTACAGTTAAGAAACTCCTATATTTTACAATATAGTTTTAAACATCCGTAAGAATACACGGTTACACCTCTGACAAAACACTCTTTAATTTTTTTGGTTATTTCTGCTACAAATTTAACATGCATTTCTAGTCAAAAAATGAAGACATCCTTTTCTAGTCAACGATTCTATCTTACCCATTGTATCAAATTGAATTTAGATAAAATGCTCCTCGGGGCGCAGCTTGATTCGACCACAGAGGTCGAATCCTAGACAGTTGGGAAAAGTAACGACACTAATTCAACCTTGATACAGCTCTGAATATGGATTGTGATTTTTAAAATATTTGACACAGCATAGGTTTCTGACACAAAATGAATGTGGTCAAAGAACTGGAAAATTTGAAATTGGACTTTTACCTATTATGGCCAAATACCCAAAATAACGAAAAATACGGTTAAATTCCGCATATCCAAGTACACCAAATATTTAATTTATGTAATTATTAATGGACAATACTAGCGAAGTTGCAAAAATGCACCATAAAGGATTTTAGTATAAGCTGTAATTTGTAGGAAACCTTTTATCAAATTAATTGATAATTTTTTGGTGTTTGAATATCGCTACCCTTTGGACCCTGATGTGATCCAATTTGAAAAATGGGCCCAAAATTCAATTTCTAGATACATGATTAGACTTAGCATATTGATATCAATCAAAGTTTAATTTTGCACCCTAATAAGGACCCACTTGAAAACACGGCACAAAATCTAAATTCTAAATACCCTGTTAGAGAAAACATATCAAAGAACCACAATATTTCGAGATTATGTAAACCCCGATCAAAATTGGGCAGAAATAAACAATTCAAACAAAATTTTATATTTTTTTTGCACTTGTTGACCCCTTATTCCTAAGCCGATACGGCCACAACCCCCAAATTCAAACAAACCTTTCTTTTGTAGTATGGAACCTTGTGGAACAACTTCATAAAAATCAATACACTTTTACTCAAGTTATTGTCCGGAAACCAGAAAAATGTTTGCTCTTCGCCCCTTTTCGCCCTCAAAACCAATCCCAACATTTCTTTATAAAACACACATCCTCATTTTATTACTACCGACGACGCACCATTAAATGTGCCTTACAGTGTAATATGATTTCTCTTATGGAAGTAACATTTATGACTTTGTTTTTTTCCATCAGAAGAAATTTACTCGCGGTCATCGGTAATATGTGACAATAAAAGTCGCCATAGTACTTTGTCAGTCAGGATTCTACTTCGTCAAAATTATCTCCCCATTACGCCACCTATTTTTTCAATCGCGAATGGAAGCCATTGCAGGGTTGACGCGCTGTCATTTCAACTCTTGAAAACCGATACATTTATCCACGTAGCATCTTTACCATTATATAAATAACACATAGCTGAGAGGGTGATAGAGCAGATTGTTACCCCGAGAAAACATTGTCAACCGCGGCGAAGCCAAGGTTGGCAATGCTTTTTCGAGGGGTACCACCAATCTGCTATATCACCCTCTCAGCTATGTGTTATATAATTTATTATACTGAATGTCCTATCATTATTGTCTTTTACAGATGAATTTTATTTAAAAGTATTTTCTATGACGTCACGTACATAACAACGTTATTGGTATTAGAAAAATCAACAGAAGTGAAGCAATATGTTTTATTTTTTTATTTTGACAGTCAAATAATAGAATCTGAGCCAAAACGTAGAACTTAAGAATTGTCTTTAATAACTTGATGTAAATTCAATTCATTGTCCTTTAAATTATCGATTTTTGATTGGTCTGGACGAGAGGGTGACATTAAAAAAAATTGTCAACCGCTCAGCCATGTGATGGAGAAAATTAACACCCTCGTATCAGCCAATCAAAATATGGCATTTTAACGTGAAGTATAATAATCTTAATTGTCAGTTGTATTTTAAAAGAAAAATGGATCTACTAGCTATTTCGCATCATGTAATGTACTTTGATGCCTTTTGAAGTTAAAACTATTGTCTGATCGGTTGTCAGGGTGAATTTTCGAAAGTTAAAAAAACATTAAAAAATGTTTAATGAAATATTTCATGAAAGGGCAGACTAAAATATTTTCAGAGGTTGAAGACGAATTTCCCTAGATAGTACAGCCAAAAAAATGAGAATTTTATGAAGATATTCATTTGTAAGATCCACTTGTAAAGTCTGTCGTCAAGATCTACTTTTAAAGTCTGTCGTCAAGTGCTTTTTGTTATTGTATTAAAAATTTGTTATTCAAACACACCTACTCTGTTGTTATGCCTCATTAGTTTTCAAATCAATAGAAGCTGAAGCGAGATGGTGTATCAAATAGTGTTGCTTTGTACGTTTTGAAGACAAAAGTCAACTCAATCACGCCTAAACATAAAATGGTGTACCCAACTTTATCTTTCGATGAGATTATCGCCTAATTTTAGGATCCCCCCCAAAAAAAATAAAAAAAAAAAACGTTTGCCGGGTTCAGAGATGCAAATGAATGCTTTATCTTTTTGTGGATTTTTTTCGGAGGAATTTATGCTTATGCACAAAAAAGATCCACATGTATCTGCACCTATCATTATCGACTGTTTAGTGAAAATTTGTCTTTAATTTAAAAGTTCACAAATATCTCGAAGCTCCATACTATTAGTATCAATTAGTTATAAACACGTACATAAAATGCAAAAAGTCATAAACTAAGCACCTACATTAAACTTTTAAAGGCCATAAAAACAGATGTAAACAATTCAAATTCACAAATTTGGCCATGTTTACCTCCGCTAACAATGAGTTCCATTTCTTTTGTTGAATTTCGCCTGGATATCAGCCTGTTTGTATCTCCAGTCTTTTTGTTAGTGTTTTGTGTTCTATGATCCTATCTGATGAGTAAAGTTTTTTCGAATGATTTTTTTCTAGTTTGTTCTAATGTTAGATATTACTTCACTTCCAAAGGTTATGGGAGGGTTTAGCTCTCGCATACACATTGAAGGTCGTCACATTCTGTTCTGTTAATGCCTGTACCAAATCATGAGGCTGTAACTTAATGGTTGTTGTTTGTTGCAGTAGATTATATTTGTACTTCTTTGTCATTTGGTCTATGGTGGAGAGTTGTTTTATTGGCAATCATACCAAACCTTCTTATTTTTATATTGTATTTCGTTTATTCTTTTGTACATAAATCAAGCGGTTAGTTTTTCTCGTTTGAATTGATTTCATTTTGCGATATCGGGGCTTTGTATAGTTTGCTATTCGGTATGGGTTTTGATCATTGTTGAGGGCAGTACGGTAAAACATAGTTGTTAACTTCTATGTCATTTGGTCTCTAGTGGAGAGTTGTCTAATTGGCAATCACACCATATCTACTTATCTATATATTGTATTTCTTTTATTGTTTTCTTCATAAATCAGTCAGTTAGTTTTCTTGTTCGGATTTTTCTCCTTTGCCATGTCGGCACATTGTATAGCTTGTTATGCTGTATGGGTTTTGATCATTGTCGAGGGCCGTACGGTGAAACATAGTTCTAAATTTTACTTCTTTTACGTCATTTGGTACCTGGTGGAATGTTGTCTCCTTGGCAACCATGATACTACATCTTCTACATCCCGAACGTAATACAATGAAGGATATTTTTTTTTTCAAAAAGGGCATCGTACAGTTTACGCTGAATTTGTTTAAAGATCTCTTGTTATTTGATAAATGAAGACGCCGCTCTTACATTTCGTGGACATTGACGTCGAGCTCATATTAGCCCTCGGAGGACAAATATGTAAGCCAACACTGATTATCGTATATGTGTGAGTGTGCGTGTGTGTATTTGTGTGAGCGAAAAATCTCACTACAAGGTACTTCAATCAATAATAACGATTCAATAAAGCAGCTACGCCATTGTATATTTTAATTAAAAAAATTGCAATTTGTAAAGAGAGAGAGAAAACATTTCAATAACTATGAAATAAAAAAGAAAAAAATGAACGTTCTATAAATGTAAACAATGTAAAGATTATCCCAATTTTTAAATAAAAAAAGTACAAAAAGATCGTACTTAGTTTATTGAGTACAATGTAAAGGTTGCCCCTCCAATTTGTTCGCATAAATCAGTCTGTTATTCCTGGACCATGTTAATGTTTTAAAACACAAATAAAATGAAGATGATGAGTGTTGCTAAATTTAAATATCAGATGGCTGTCGCTTCTCTAAATAACTTTTCATATTAGGTAATTTCTGGACGTTTGCGTAAAATGTTTTGATGTCAGCAAAGTCTTTGTATAAATCTGCACCCATACCTTTACCTTCGGTTATTTTATCAAGCATGTCAAAGAAAGCAACGTCTGCCATTGAAAGCTACAAATATAAAATTAAAGAGAATTACATATTTTTCCATGACCATTTTCCGTGATCGATTTTGTAAGACATTCCTTAAATAATCACTAGTCAAAAGTTTCCACGGAACCGGCTTTGCTCAATTAAAAAAAACGAAACATGTGCAATGTTATTGATATCTGTTAAGTTAAATATCATCACACTATATCTCTGTACACGGTCGAAATTAAACAATCATAGATACCAGAATTAAAATTGTGATCCAAACGCACGTTTTGACTACAAAAGACTCACCAGTGACGCTCGATCGTATAAAAAAAGAGGGAAAATAAAATACGAAATTACCTTTTTTTTTAAAAACAAGACAACGTTTTGCCTTGATGTATATAATGCATCTGCTTACTAGTATTGCTGTGTGTTTATTTATTCCACATTGGCTATACAAATAGGTGATGGTTTAATCCCGTCGCGTTTTTGCCCCTGTCCAACGCCAGGAACCTCTAGCCTTTGTTAGTCATGCGAGTTTATTTTTATTTTGGTTCATTTGTATGTTTTAGAATTAATGTAGCGTTCATTTCGCTGAACTGGTATACATTATTGTTTAGGGGCCAGCTAGTCCGCCGCCAGGCTCGTTATTTTCCTCGCTGCGTTGAAGACGCATTGGCGGCCGTGTGCTGTTTTCTGCTCTTTGGTCGGGTTGTTGTCTCTTTGACACATTCCCCGTTTCAATTATCTACTCTATAATCTTGTAATTATCAATATTTATGTAATATTTCTTATAAAAAGTGATGAATGTTACCTTAGATCCTACGAGACATTTTCCACCATTTTCTTTCAGTAACTTGGCCATAAAAGCGAAAAATTTTGGTAAAACTTCTGTATTTAATTTTTTACCATTTTCTGCCTGAAAAAAAAGAGAAAATCATTAAAACCGATTGAACTTCATTCATTATTTAAACAACAAAAAAATACATTAATCAGTTAGTAACCAGTCAAAGAAAGTTTCTAATCACTAAATGTTCCTAGGAGTTTCATAAATGGTAGGGGCGTTGCCATAAGAAGACACGTGGTCGTTATTCCAAGTCTCGTATGAAAATATTGTCTTGATGTATTCTATACAGAAGGTTTTTTCCAACAAAGAAAAACAACGATTGTGATTTGAAAAAAAACCTAATAATTTACTAGTCATTCTTGAAGGATAACATAAAATGTCATAGGTACTCTAGGAAAATGTTCTTATGTGTACTTGCTACGAAATAAGTAAAAAGCAGGTCTAATCTAGCTTTTGTTCCAGTTTCTAATGTGCATGCTATTTATTTTATAATATTATATAATATATGACTTTTGATGAGATTGATACAATGATTTATCAAACCCAGAGTTATGATATTCACCGAGGCCAACGGCCGAGGGTGAATGTCATATCTCTGGGGTTGATAAATCATTGTATCAACTGAAATCAAAAGTCAACAATTGTTTTATTAAACGACTTTTTATCCTTCTCCATTTTTCTAGTATTTTCTCTAGAAACTGCCCCCTGTTTGTATACTAAATATATCATCTGCTTTTGCAGTTGCTAACTTTCATACGTTGAAATATTCAATAAAGTTTCCTTTAAAAAATAAACCGAAAAACAAAGATGAGAAACAATACACAGAAAACAAGAAGAAAAAGAAAAGAAACGGGAATTTGCACGATGTCATAATGTATTTCTTTTTTTTCTTTCCTCATCATGATATGCATGAAATATTTGGCACTGGAAGATAAACAAACACAGTCAAATCAATTGATATGTTCCCTGTTCTATTCTTTAGTCATGTGAAGTTCAGAGCAATTTTTAAGTCCTAGATTATCTATTATATATTATTTTTATTTTTATTTTTATTTTTTATTTTTATTTTTATTTTTTTTAATTTTAATTCTATTTTCTTCATAATTATCATTATTATTATTATTATTATTATTATTATTAATCAAATTGATACTGACCTTCTTTGCTTCATCTTTTTCGAAAAATACTTTTACCATTTCTGTGAACACGTCATTGACGGTCTCAAAGATGACGTCACACTTGGAACTTTCCATGTTATTGGTACCGTATAATCCTGTTTTAAATCATTGATATTTATAGCATGTATGATGGTTGCATATGTGCTAAAGATAAATGTACACCCTTTCTGAGAAATGACGTTTAAATTCAAAGCTAGTAGATAATATACACTTTGCAGTAATTCTTGATATCCATTCTAATCCTATTTTTTTTAGACCTGTTCAACGGCACATTTTAAGCCATTGGTAGATCTAATGCAGGGGCGGATCCAGGATTTTATAACCAGGTTAGATAACTTAAATTATCGCCTAAATAATAGGTAAAATTATCGAAATATTCTTTATTAAGCTGAGGACAACCCATGTTTTGCAAATTTTAGGGGGGAGGGGGCCACGCCCACCACGCCCAGCCTGAATCCGCCCCTGTAAAGGAAAGGGTTCGGGGAGTTGCAACCATCCATCCATCATGAATGTCTATTTAACCTCTAGTTGCAAATCAAATGCATATTTAGGACGAGAACATAATAAGATGATATTGATATACACACTGCTTTGTACTAGACCGACACGTTGAGTCGGATTTTTAACGTGCTCGTCCATTAGCTAACAGTCCACAAAAAAGACATGTCACCTTACGCGGACATAGCTTTCTGACTCCGAACCAGTAGACCAGTCATTGATATTACTCCTAAATGCCGTGTGTTTCGTGGAGAAGCAGCAAATACCAATTTTCAAGTCCTTGTTTTGACTCGCCCACGACCGCTAACATTCGAGGCGGGCACGCTACCACGAGACCACTGAGACGGTCCATCCGTCGGTACTAAGTATTTTTTTTATATCACGTTCAAAAATAGGCTACCCTCTTTCTATGTGTAACCCTCTAGGATAATCTTTTTTAAATAAATGAACTCACTCCTGATAGACTGTCAGCTTTTGAGTGATTTTCATCATCATAATGACTTAGAATGAATTGACCACTTCGAACACCATTTTTTTTAATCTCGAAGAGTTATTTCAGATTAAACTACTTGCGAAATTCATACAAAAGTTGCTGTCAAACTCGTCAGTCTAATGATAAGAAAGCGTTCTGAAAATATGGTCTATCGAAGTGGAAGGAGAGAAATATTAACGGACCAATCACATTCAAGTATTTGTAGATGGTCCAATCATATATACGAATGATTTATCTAAATCTAATAACGTCTTGATACGTTGTGGATGAAAAAATTAAGGCCAATTTCCCGTAAAATTATTACACTAAGTGACTTGCAGGATCAAAATACAAAAGTTAATTGAACCTACTGCGACGGAAATATTCAAGACTTGTGGTTTTCGTAATAGGCTGTATTTTTTTTTTTTTGATTAGCTGTTGCCGACAAGTATTGAAAAGGTACATATATATAAAACTTACCAAATTCACGAGCAATGAACCGAGCAATGGCACCTGTCTGGTTAATCATGGTTTTATTATCTACTGTTAGCACAGGCATCTGGCCATATGGTGTTTCTGAAATAAGTCATATTATATAGCTTGCTGTTCGGTGTGAGCCAAGGCTCCGTGTTGAAGGCCGTACTTTGACCTATAATTGTTTACTTTTTACACATTGTGACTTGGATGGAGAGTTGACTCATTGGCACTCCTCCCACATCTTCTTATTTCTATGAAGATTTGCTATTATTTTACAAATGAATTATTGTTGTTTGCTTAGCGCCCAGTGGCAAATATCTCATGCATGTGTAACCCTTAAAAAATAAAAATTTAAAAAAAAGTTTTTTTAAAAATTATATATAAGGGTCTAGATGGGGTTTGCAGAAGAGTGAGTAATAATCAAACAGTGCAAAATAAAGAACAAAAACAAAATTAGAAAACTTTACTAACAAAACAAAAAAAAAATAATTTAAAAGAATAAAGAAGAGAAGGACCCCTTCCAGACCATAATATATGATCCATTTTAAGTTGGAATTGACGTTTTTCTTATTGTCCGCTATTGTCAGACGCCTAAACAAATTTCTTTATAAAAAAAACGAGATTTGTACATTATAGGTGTTCGTTGTAATCTTGTTTATAATTTGACACCTTTTAAATTTGTTCGTCCTTCAATTTAAAGTTGAAAATAGGATCATCGGTAAATCACTTAAATACTTTATGTTTAATCACAGGTATTTGTACAATAATCATAGTATCTGTAAAACATGCATGATATGGTATATTTGTAAACAACATTTAGTTAAATTTGAACAATGAAAGATTGAATTATACGTAAAAGCTTAAGAATATCGCATGTCGTCGTATTCCTGACTTAGTAAGAGAATATCCCTTATCACATCATATACCTACATTTGTATCCATCTGATGAGTTAAGCCTTTTTCAACTGATTTTTATAGTTTGTTCTTATGTTGTACTGTTACACCACTGTCCCTTGTTAGGGTTGAGCGCCCGCTAACATGTTTAACCCCGCCACATTCTGTATATGCCTGTCCCTAAGTCAGGAGACTGTAATTCAGTGGTTGTCGTTTGTTTCTGTGTTACATATTTGTTTTTCGTTCATTATTTTGTATATAAATTAGGCCGTTAGCTTTCTTGTTTGAATTGTTTTACATTTGTCATTTTGGGGCCTTTTATAGCTGACTATGCGGTATGGGCTTTGCTCATTGTTGAAGGCCGTATGGTGACCTATAGTTGTTAATTTCTATGTCATGGAGAGTTGTCTCATTGGCAATCATACCACATCTTCTTTTTTATATGTACAATAATATGTAAATTTAGAAACAGAGAAAGAACGATTTAGTGCAAAAAAATCGACAGTATTCAAACTGCCTCTAATTATCTACATTTTGTGTACCTTCTCTTTTTAACAGTGAAAATTACAAACTACAGAGAGGGCATTCGCTTAAAGTACTTTAGACAGACCTATACTGCTAGAAGCTATATATCAATTTTAATTCATTTTATTATACGGCTTTTTTTCCGGCATTAAACCTGCGTTAATCTACAAATTCTTCCATTAGATGTCAAAACCAATTTTCAATCTTTGTAAATATATTAAGTCTGTTAAACTTTGAGGTTTACTAAAATGCAAAAATAAAAAAATAAAAAATAAAAATTTCATACGTGGTACATGAATCTATATGCCATATTTTTTTTTACACAAATTTCAATTTGCAAGTAATAATTCTAACTCAAATTCAATATTCAAAATATGTAAACTTTTATTATAAATATAGTAATTAAATAGATGAGTTTTACAATAGTACAAAATAGTCCTAACAATTACTCTGATACATCAATAGACAAAACAGATTGCCCATTTAATCTATCTTGTAAATATGTACTTCACAATCCAACCTATATTTGTTTAGGGACCAACTGAAGCCGGCCTCCGTGTGCGGGATTTTCTCGCTGTGTTGAAGACCCATTGGTGGCCTTGGGCTATTTTCTGCTCTTCGGTCGGTTTGTTGTCTTTTTGACACATTTCCCATTTCCATTTTCAATTTTAAAGTGAAAGACAACCTTGACCAAGATGACCTATAATGTTGTTTAGAATTATGAATAGAACACCAGACAAGTTGAGGTCAAGGTCAATTTATGCATTCATTCCATTACCTTTTAATTGCCTATTACAGAATTATTAACATGGGATCTAATCTATAAATGGACAACAAAACACGTTTTTTATTACTGAAGCAAAAATATTTAAATTAATTGTCCGACTTCGTATATTTCATACAATAATATAAATATACACTGCAGAATAAGTAACGTTAATGACATCTGATTTTTAATCCTTTATTTTAGATGCTTAATCGTATTTTTTAAACCGATACCAATGGAAATCCATAGATAAACTGTGAGTGTATGATTTTAATAGGTATCAAGGCTTTTAAATCTTATTGATGTTCTGCAACCTTGAATTTTTGCACAACAATTTGAACAAAAAAAAAATTGTTTAACATTATAAAATTTTACAGACAGTATATTTGTGTATTCCATTAAAGAAATACCAGAACTCGACTCGTATCTAAAAGGGTCTGGACTGGGTTGGGGCGCAACAATTTCCTCCATTGACCTACCTTTTGTTGAGCAGAATACTCAGTTTCATCCTGTCTTATTTATTTATTTATTTTAAGTTAGTACTAAGCCAAAATATTTATTTCCAAAATCCCCATCCTTCCAGAATATAAAATTATCATTCCCTTAATCTCTTTTCTTTTTTTTTGTCCATTTCTTCTCCATTTGATTTTCGGAGGTGGAATATGGGGGGGGGGGGGCATGAATATCGTGGCCTGGTTAGAATTGAAAATAAGTAATCTTGCGCGAAGAAAGGAATCAAATGAATAAAATGGAAACAAAATGCAGGAAATTATTGTGTACAAAAATGAAAATACAATTTTGCGAGGCTAACCCGCGAAACAAAATATACCTACCTTTTTTTTATAGAATGAATATTAAATTTTGTTTCAAAATTCAAAATCCCAAAATATCAGTACATTTTTTTAAAGAGATTAAGAAAATAAGGAAAGGAAATATATTGTGGGCTACAAACATGCATATACACGATGAAAGATAATCAATCTTACTTGGTTTAAATGCTATCCAGGAATCGCCCTTTAGTCGGTCATCTTCGAACTCTTGACCAGCTCCAGCAAACATAAGACGAAGAATTTCACCTCTTCCTCTGCCTTCAAAGTAAGAGAGTTTGTATTTAGCAGGCATTTTGAATTGATGGTGCTATCTTCTTGTTGCTAATATAAAAAATGATTAACGTTATTAGACTGTCGAAGCTATTTATATATACACATATACAAACGATGTTCTAAATACTGACGTTGAACCAATATGACCTATATAATGACTTTTACTAGATTTTCACCTAAGATGTACTATTTACGAAAGCTATTATCGATATTTTCATTGAAATTGTGAATATACCTTTAATAGACTGCCGAAGGTATTCAAATTAGATATATAAACTAGGTCCTAAATAAAGATTGCAGTTTATGTTCTATATTATGACTTGATGATGTTGATATTTTACCTTGCTTGTGATTATGTGACCGATGGATTATTTAAGGTCAAAGTTTAGCATTCCAATGGAAAAATACAGTTACGATCAGTAAAAGTATATACGTGTTACAGTTTTTAGCCTTAAATTCCCACTTAAACTAATTTAAAACATTTCTTAAATAAATACATAGCTAAATAAGAGGCAAGTCATACTACAGTCTTAATCATAAATATCTATTATCTTTGCTATGCAACCTCGAAGACGCAACATTTAATAAAGATTGCAAAATGTTACAAATGATCGACGGTCTGAATGAGGGGTTATTCATTTCTGTATTCTTTAGTTTTAGGCCGTTTATCTCTATTCTTTATACTTTTTGCCCATTATTCTCTATTCTTTATATTTTAGCACCTCGTTATTTTCTTTTCTTTATTTTTTCGGTCCATTTTTCTATTCTTTATATTGTTTTGCCTATCATTCTCTATTCTGTAAACTCCCATCCACACCCTCACAAATGGCTCAAATGAATGAATAACAAGTTAAGCTGTACATCATATACACAAGCAATACAACAGAGGCGGATTTATAAGGACCAAGCCCCATCCACCCCTTATGGCGCTACATACATAACATATATGATAAATGCATACACTTTTTACAAGTATCACTCCAAATATTGGCTTTCTAGCCCCCTTTCAAAATCATGGTCATGGATCCGCACCTGTACAATAAATTATGAATAATATACTAAGCATAACGTGCGGTGGTTAAACGTTACTGTTAGCTATTATATGATTTATGTCTACGTAACCCCTGGTCAAACCGCAATACCTGCAAAGGAATATATCCGTGCATCAAACATTTCTAAGCCAACAAATTTAAATTACTGACCAAACTGTTTTTTTTTTTGCTTTTATAAAAAGTTTGAAAATAGAAATAGTACACTCAAAATATATATAACGGAAAAGAAATAAACAAAATTTGGAAAATACTAACCGCTTTTTATTTTGTAAAATGAATTAAAAGAGGAATGAGCAATATGTAGAATAAAACAAAATAAGTTGAAGAAAAACCTGACAACCTTTAGAAAAACAATAAAATGACAAAAAGACAAACAATTTTCCAGTTTACAAACCACTACGTGACAAAAAACTAAAGATTTAACAACATGAACATCACTAAAAAAACTGGGGTTCAACTCAGGTGCTCCAGTAGGAGAAGCAGTTTCTGCTCCACTTAAAGCATCCGTCGTGTTGCTCATGGCAAGTAACATCTTGTATGTACACTGTATATTCAGACGCTGCTCGAATGTTACTACGAAGAAATGGAAAGTTCACAATTGTAAATTTAAAATCATTTCTTTTGTCGTTAAATTAAGTTCTCAACTGACGCATAATGTTAAAGTCTAGAAGTAAAGTCAGTCAAGATATGAAGCTCAATGGAAACACGTCTTGTTGACAAGTCTTCATGCATTGAGTAAAAAAAAAATTAAAGAGAGGCGGGAGATTCCTACAAAGGCACAAGTCGAAGTTTGATTGACAAATTTAAAATGTAACAGAAGATGAAAAATGACGAAAAGACAACGAACAGTCTGCAAAACAATAAAGAAAACATGTTCATAAAGGCGGACCTTATTTTTTTTTACCAAAATATGACTATATCAAAATTTACAACACACTTTTAAAGTCGTCGATTATGTCAATAAATTATAACAAAGGTAATTTATGCATATTTTCAGAGTTATGCGCCTTGGCCATATTTCATTTAATTTGCCGCTGGACGTTAAGCAACCAACAATCAATCTATCATTTAGAATTAAAGGTTAAGGTTCTACATGAGTATGGTATTGCAGCTAAACTGTTTACTGTGTATTCCAAGCATAAAATTGAAGTTTGTTAAAAATAAGGAAATGTGGTATAATTGTCTACTGCGACAACTACCCATTAGATAACAATTGACGTAGTTGTAAGCAATCAAATGACTCCAACAGTGAGCAAAACCAATGCCGTATAGTTATCTATAAAAGGCCCCAACATGACATAATGTGAAACAATTCAAACAAAAAAATTCCAACGGCCTCATTTATGTACATTACAATAAACGAAAAACAAATAGGATAGTCAGCGACCATAGAATTACAGAATCCTCATTTAGATCTGTCACATACAGGATAAAGTGTGATTGAACATGTTTGTGAGCTCTCTATCCCCCTCTAACCTTAGTCTGAACATTAATGTAACAGCACAACATCAGAACAAACTATACAAATTTGTTTTGCTTTTCTTTAGCCAAAAAAAAAACATCTGAAAACATTGCGTCCGGTGCAATTACAAAATTTCAATCCTGGTATCTCTGATGAGTTTATTTACAACCACTGGGTCCTTTGGTCTTATTTGGTGGATATTTGTCTCATTGGTTACCTTCAGTAATAGAAAATGGTGATTCCTTAATCTGATTTTTGGATTATTTCTATTGCTTGGTTGTCGTTTCATCGACGTATTTCAACATCCGCTTCTCTTTCTGCACTTCCGGTCAATTAATTATTGAATATTAATAAACTAATAGCTTTTACGGATATTTGACTTTTTTATCAGGTTTAATTCGATCAATTTTAAGAATCGCTGTATTATACGGTGTGCACTTTGTGTTGCCTTTGAGCACTAACACAGTGTTAAACGAATTCTTAAATTGAGAAATCACAAACTATATAATTTCCTTGTCAACTACAAATTTTCACAGCGACAATTTGTGTCATGTCAACTACATATTTAACAACTACAGAAAAAAATGTTTTAATTATTATAATTTGATGCTTTTAAAATTGCTGCTTCTATCTAGTTTAGTATAAAGGAAAGACAAGCTAAATACTTAAGATTGATATTTATGAGGGTCTGGATAGGGTGTTCCTTAATTCTTTAACTTTGAAGCCATTTTCTCTATTCTTAATACCAGAGACATATAATACATGTATTATATGTCTCTGTTAATACATTTTGTTCATTATTCATTATTCTTTTTTCTTTATATTTTAACACCCCATTATGCAAAATTCTTTTTTTCTCTATTCTTTATTTATATTAGGCCCATCTTTCTGTGGTATTGGTCCATTATTATCTATTCTGTAAATTCCATCCAAACCCTCATTTATGGAAACGATAGACGTTTTCCTATTATATAATATAATCGAATATAAAGATTAATCCACGTGGAATACATGTTGATTACATAAGTGAAATGTTTGTTATATAATTTTGATTTTCGTTTTTGATTGACGCTGTTTAATTTGTAGAATCTACGTGAAAATATTGAAAAATTACATTCGTATATCTTCATTTTCAAAGGTAACCAAGAGAATCAAGTTCATACAAATTATTCTCTTTATCGTTCTGATTTTTGACCGAAACATTAAATTTTATCTAAATATCATTATATTCAAACTTTTACGTATCAGGAATGTTTAACGACATTCCATAAATTCTACAATGGCGTCATTATGATATAAACAAATCAGGTGTCATGGTCTTCGTTGTACTCATCCGTTTACAAACATCAAAATCAATTTGAAATCCATGTTTCTAGCTATAATATTAAAAAGAAAAAACATCGCGAAAATACTACCGACAAAATGATTGTAATAAAATTGAGAATGGAAATGGGGAATATGTCAAAGAGACAACAACCCGACCAAAGAGCAGACAACAGCCTTCGGGCTGTTGTAATTTGTATTAATATATTTTCATACAGTTTTTCCTGGTACGGACTTGAAACCCGGGTATGCAGTCACTGCAATATTCTATTGTAAATCTTCATTTTAGAATAAGAAATGTATCTCCGTTACGTATGAGTGAACATGGGGTTTACATAATAGAGAATAAAAGGGGAAAAACAAAGAATAAATGGGCGAAAAAAAATTAATAAAGACTACAGACATGAAGACCCCTCCCCTCTACCACTCCAAACCATCATTTATAGCTCGATTCCTTGTCAAAAAACGAAATTCTGAGGATAATACGCAAATCAGACCAACCAAAAGGATGTGAAACAGAGGCACGGGATAGGCAAAATAGACGTATAAAACGTAAACGGGGCAGGTAAAATAGACGTAAAGGAACGGGCAAGGGACAGGCAAAACAAAGGTATAGGAACGAGCACAGGAAAGGCATAATGGACGTATAGAAGCGGGCACGGGACAGGTAGAAAGTACGTATAGGAACGGGCATGGGACAGGTAAAATAGACGTATAGAAACGGTTACGGTAAAGGTAAAACAGACGTATAGGAACGGACACGGGACAGTCAAAATAGACGTATAGGAACGGGCACGGGACAGGTAAAATAGACGTGTATGAACGGGCACGGGACAGATAAAATAGACGTATAGGAATGGGCACGGGACAGGCAAAATAGACGTATAGGAACGGACACGGGACAGGCAAAATAGACGTATAGGAACGGACACGGGACAGGTAAAATAGACGTATAGGAACGGCCAAGCTACAGGTGAAATAGACGTATAGAAACGGGCTTGGGACAGGCAAATAGACGTATAGGAATGGGCACGGGACTATATATCAAAATAGACGTATAGGAACGTACAAGGGTCAAGCAAAATGGACGTATAGGAACGGGCACGGGACAGGCAAAATAAACGTATATGATCATGCAGCGACAGCAATAAAATGACGTAATTTGCAAAACACAACATGTCACAAAAATCGGGAGTGATATCAGTGATAACCGGAACCCACCATAGATAGACAAAGGGCTGTTCGAAAACAGTGGGGATTGCATTCACCCTCACTAGATAAGAAGAAAAAGAAAGACCACACTTTGGTTATGCATCACTCGTGCAATTGTTAACTTACATGTTAAACAAGGAACATGTCGAAAGCGATGACAGATCAATAGACACGAACGTTGAGCTAATAGTGTCTCTGACAGAATAAACGTGTCTCTAGTGAGAGTCTATATCAAGAAATCGTAATTGACAATTTTATTAGAAATTCATTTATAAGAGTTGTTTCTCTTAGGAGGCATATAATTTTCATTGCCGATGAAAAGCTAGCAAAAAGAGCAAATTTATGGGACAGGTAAAATAGACGTATAGAAACGGTTACGGAATAGGTAAAATAGACGTTTAAGAACGGGAACGGGACAGTCAAAATAGACGTATAGAAACGAGCACAGGACAGGTAAAAAAAGACGTATAGGAACGGGCACGGGACAGGCAAAATAGACGTATATGATAATGCAGCGACAGCAATAAAATGACGTAATATGCAAAACACAACATGTCACAAAAATCGGGAGTGATATCAGTGATAACCGGAAGGGTTGAAAGCATACCCTTCCTTTGTATCGGACATCCATCATAGACAGACAAAGGGCTGTTTGAAAACAGCTGGGATTGCATTCACCCTCACAAGATGAGAAGAAATAGAAAGGACACACTTTGGTTATACATCACTCCTGCAATTGTTAACTTACATGTTAAACAAGGAACATGTTGAAAGCGATGACAGATCAATAGAAACGAACGTTGAGCTATAGTGTCTCTGACAGAATAAACGTGTCTCTAGTGAGACTCTATATCAAGAAATTGTAATTGACAATTTTATTAGAAATTCATTGATAAGAGTTGTTTCTCTTAGGAGGCATATGATTGTCATTGTCAATGAAAAGCTAGCAGAAAGAGCAAATTTAGTTTATATATGCGTAATGTAAGTAACCTGTAAGTTTTTTTTCAACTATTCTTATCAAGTTTAATCTATTGTAAATGTAGAAACTTTTTATATGAATAGCTATTTTTTTTAATAAAAAACGACTTAAGGGGTTACGGAACACCTAAGGAAGAGTTAACTATTTTAAAATCTGCTTCGCAGTGATCAAAATTAGTGTTTGTCAAACTGCTATATATTAAATGAAATTTTTCCTGTAAGGAAACTGATGAGCAGTAGTTGTCGTTTGTTGATGTTGTTCATAAGTGTTTCTCGTTTCTCGTTTTTTATATAGATTAGACCGTTGGTTTTCCCGTTTGAATGGTTTTACACTAGTAATTTTTGGAGCCCTTCATAGCTTGCTGTTCGGTGTGAGCCAAGGCTCCGTGTTGAAGACCGTACTTGACCTATAATGGTTTACTTTAATAAATTTTGACTTTGATGGAGAGTTGTCTCATTGGCACTCATACCACATCTTCTTATATCTATTTATAAGAGTTGTTTCTCTTTGGAGGCATATAATTGTCATTGCCATGAAAAGCTAGCAGAAAGAGCGTTATGTAAGTAACCTGTAAGTTTTTTTAAAATATTTTAATCAAGTCTGATTTATTGTAAAAGTAGAAACTTTTTATATGAATAGCTATTTTTTTTAATAAAAAATGACTTAAGAGGTTACGAAATACCTAAGTGAGAGTTAACTATTTTACAATCTGCTGAACGGTTTAATCACAAAATATGAGTAAAGAGAAATCAAGCTTCGCAGTGATCAAAATTAGTGTTTGTCAAATTGCTATATATGAAATGAAATTTTTCCTGTAAATTGTTGTTTAAACTTCTTAAATTTTTTATATTTTTGTAAACAGGTCAACGTAAATATTTTGTCAAAATTTTATGAAAAATAATCGAGCCAGCCAAATCTATTTTAGTCAAAGTGTTGGGTAACCCCTTAAACGCTATATGCATAGTTATCATTTTCAACTTAGCATGTTTTTCGAGGACAGCAGCCCGATTTATCCGATTTAGAATAAGTGTCCATTTGGAAAAGGAAAACAACTTGCGTTATGAGTGTGAAATAATATAATAAAAATCAGTAATTGGTGTGGTAATTTGAGCTGCGGGTATAATAATATTAAAATGCACTGATGTTTCAATAAAATTGAATTGAATTCGTGACAAATCTGACTTATGATAAATACCATTCAAAGTAGTTATTAAAATAAATACTATAAATCTCTCGTGAACTAAATACCTGTACTAGACTAATTTTAAATTAATTTATAAATTGATGAAATAATTCATCAGGCTTTAATTATTAAATAGCTCTTTTGTTCATAATAGTGTTTAAAAATGTTCATAGCAAATGTTTTGTTAATTTCAAGTGTACTCCATAGTTAGTCCATAACAAGGAATTGTATATTTAAATATGCAATTCCTTGCCCATAATACTTACAAACAACTTTGTTTATAATCATAGCAATTTCATTCGCTCGAAGAGACAACAAGGATTCGACACAAATTTAACCAACTTTATGAAGCAGCCTTCTCCTGTGCATGATTTAAAGCAACAACATGTTGTAGACAAAAAAAAATCAGGTTTGACTTTAGTGGAACTCTCTTAATGAACTTAAGATTGAGATATAATAGCAATTGAGATATAATAGATATTTTCTAATCAAGGGGGCAAATGACCTCTACGCCCCTCCCCTGAGCAGGAAAGTTTACCGTATGGTAAAATTCTAAACTTACTAGAAAAAATTCAGAATATCTCTTGTATCGATCAATGTCTTTTCTATTGTGCATGTTTATTGTGCTGTACACTGAACCTAGTTCACATAATCCGGGTGAGCGGCATCAGCAAGAAGTGTATGAAAGTACGGATGAACGTGTTATTTGTAATGATCGAAAGAGCACTGTTATTAGGAAATAAAGAATTCAAATTTAAATTATTATCACAAGCGAAATAAAGAGGGAGTTTTTTTTCTTTAAAGACCTGTTTCATGTACATATTTTAATTGTACGCTGGATTTATTCAAGATTAATCAGTGATTAGAAAGAGGAGTGAGGTGTGAAGTGATCAACGAAGTTTTATGAGAGGATGGATGTATGAGAGGATGAATGGGGTTTACAGAATAGAGAATAACGGGCAAAAAGTGCAGAATAAAGATAAGAAATATAAAGAATTGAGAAAAATAGGTAAAAAAAAAAAAAGAATAGAAAATTATAGGGTGTTAAAATATAAAGAAAGAGAGTAATTGGCAAAAATTATAAAGAATAGAGAAAAATGGCTTAAAAAAATTAAAGAATACAGAAATGAAGGAATATCCCTCCCCCAACCCCGACCCTCGTGTATGGGTCTTCATAAGTGTAATCTTTTAATCTAAAGCAACTTTTCTCTTTTCTTTATTCTTTCCCTATAACTCTCTATTCTTTATATTTAAGCATCCTGTTATTTTCGATGTTTTAATTTTTTAGTTCATTATTCTCTATTCTGCCATAAACGGCCCCATCTAGATCCTCTTCTATTAAAACACAAATAAGAGGGTCTGGATTGGGGTCCTCAATGTTTTTAATTTTTTAACTTGTTAAGACTATTTTTCTCTCTTCTTTATTTATTTTGACTATAATTATCTATTCCTTTTCAGCACCCAATTATTCTCCTTTCTTTTTTTTTTTGCCTATTTTTTGCCTATTCTATATATTTTGTCCCTTTATTCTGCACTTTTCGCCCATCATTCTCTCCTCTGTGAAGCCAATCCAGTACTTCATATTAGCGCATTGATAAAACACGTTAAAATAGAATGTCTTGTTTGTGTGTATATGTTTTCTGCTCTTTGGTCTGGTTGTTGTCTCTTTGACACATTCCCCATTTCCATTCTCAATTTTATTGTATGTAAACACTTGCTCAATTTATTTGGTCTTTTAACTTTTTTTATAAGAGCGTCACATATGAGTCTTCTGTAGACGAAACGCGCGTCTGGTGTACAAAATTATAAGCCTGGAATCTTTGATGAGGTTTTTTTCACTGTTATTAATAATAATGTTACAATAATACAGCTTCATCATATTTTAATTCAGTAAATTGCAATTTGTAAAACAGATTCAGTAAACAGATATAATAACTATAAAATAAATAAGTACAAAAAACCATGTACTATTGTAAACAATGTAAATAGTATCCAAGATTTGTTCACATAGCTATGTCTGTTAATGCTTGACCATGTAACTGTTTAAACAAATAAATAAAATAAGTATGAGTATGTTCTTAGATTTACATGTCCGCTGCTGGTCGCTTCTCTAAATATTTCTGTACATTAGCATTAGTTTTTACACTTTCGTAAAACGTTTTGACTTCAGCAAAGTCTTTGTACACCCCTTCACCCATCTGTGGATTGCATTTTAGTTTATCAAGCATGTCAAAAGCAGCCATATCCGCAACTGTCAACTACAAATAATAAAAATAAGAACTATATCTTGCGCTTACTTTTTCCCTTTTTGTTAACGATATTTAAAAAAGTGTTCCGAAAGAATGGTGTAACTATACAAATGCTTCATTTTTTCCGAAAGAATGGTGTTGCTATTCAAAAGGCTTCCCAAAAAAACATAATGTTACTATACCAAAGGCTTCAATTTTTCCGAAAAAATGGTGGCTTCATCTTTTCCGAAATTTTTAAAATTACTGATCAATAAATTAATTATATATAATAGTGCAAGAAAATCTGTTTACGGTATGGGTGTTTCTAATTGTTGAAGGCCGTATTATTTGAACGAACTCTTTTTAATAGTTGTCACATTGGCAATCATACCGTATCTCCTTATTTTCATACAAACTAGAAAAAATATACCAGTAGTCTCACGATTGTTATTCTCAGTGATATTTGGGGATTTTCGAACGTAATTGAGATTCTTGTAGATACATCTGTCCTGATGCTTTATGCTATCAAGATTTTCGTAGGTGAATCGGTCTTGATGCCTGTCTAGCTATTTCATTGAGATTATCGTAGGTAAATCGGTCTTGGTGCTTTATATTATTGAGATTCTCGTAGGTAAATCGGTCTTCATGCTTAATATTATTTAGATTCTCGTAGATAAATCGGTCTTAATACTCAATATTATTGTGATTTTCGTAGGTGAATCGGTCTTGATGCCTGTCTAGCTATTTCATTGAGATTATCGTAGGTAAATCGGTCTTGGTGCTCTATATTATTGAGAATCTCGAATGTAAATCAATTTTGATGCTCTATATTATTGAGATTCTCGTAGGTAAATCGGTTTTAATGCTCTCTAATTTCATTAAGATTCTCGTAGGTAAACTGGTCTTACTGCTCAATGTTATTAAGAATCTCGAATGTAAATTAGTTTTGATGTTCTATATTATTGAGATTTTCGTAGGTAAATTGGTCTTCAATTGGACCGATGTAAACATTGAATGTGAAAAGACCGAGAAAACCGCAAATGCATGTACAAAAATTGAGGCGACCTTTTCCTAAAATTGTATGAAAAATAGTAATAAGAAGCCTACTTTATAAGAATAGTTATCTATAATTTTTTAACCTGCACAGACAGACTTTTATATTTTTATTTGCAAGAAAAGACAATTTCCTATATTGAATTTTCATGTGACGAGCAGATCGTTGTACTCGAAAACTTAGAACGTGAAAAATAAGTATATTTTGGGAAATTGTAACATGCTAAGGACTTTGTGGAACACTCCAAAAATTGATGACCCGAAAGACATAAAAAATCGTGTATTTGCATGTATATTTCTAATAACACAGTTTAACAAATAATTTCTTTAAAAGAGGGACGAAAGATACCAGAGGGACAGTCAAACTCATAGATCGAAAACAAACTGACAACGCCATGGCCAAAAATAAAAAGACAAACAGACAAATAATAGTACAGATGACACAACATAGAAAACTAAAGCCTAAGCAACACGAACCCCACCATAAACTGGGGGTGATCTCAGGTGCTCCGGAAGGGTAAGCAGATCCTGCTCCACATGTGGCACCCGTCGTGTTGCTTATGTTATTACAAATCCGGTAAATAGTCTAATTCGGTAAGTCACATTCGTGAAAAGGGAAGGGTATTGTAGTTACGACATATTAAGGAACATATCCGATATCATCTGTGAAACGGTTATTCCATAACGGTCAACCAACTCGTGATGGCGTCCGTCAATGTACAATTGTTATTTAGAAATAACTTTTGATCAGTGTCGTCACCGACATTGTTTTAATATTGATTTTCTCGACTCTATCAATAAGATTCGAGTCGAACGCACCTAGCTGCCACGTGCGGGGTTCGAACTCACATTCAACCTCAGTGATACAGTAGATGAACTACTTACACCACTCGGCTACCGATGCCCCAAATTTTAATCTTACATGTGTTAATTGTTCATTTGTTGTGTTCTTGTATACTGTTGTAATGTGTAATATGTAATGTGAAGCGATCAACGAAGTTTTATGAGGGTATGGATGGGGTTTACAGAATAGCCGGAGAATAATGGGCAAAAAGTGCAGAACAAAGGATAAAAATATAAAGAATTGAGAAAAATAGGCCCAAAAAATAAAGAATAAAAAATTATAGGGTGTTAAAATATAAAGAAAGAGAATAATTGGCAAAAATTATAAAGAATAGAGAAAAATGGCATAAAAATTTAAAGAAAACAGAAATGAAGAACCTCCCAACCTGACCCTCATGTATCATGGGTCTTCGTAAGTGTAATCTTTTAATCTTAAGCCACTTTTCTCTTTTCTTTATTCTTTCCCTATAACTCTCTGTTCTTTATATTTAAGCATCCTGTTATTTTCGATGTTTTAATTTTTTAGACCATTATTCTCTATTCTGCTATAAACGGCCCCATCCAGATCCTCTTCTATTAAACACAAATTAGAGGGTCTGGATGGGGGTCCTCAATGTTTTTAATTTTTTAACTTGTTAGGACTATTTTTCTCTCTTCTTTATTTATTTTGACTCTAATTATCTATTCCTTTTCGGCAACCAATTAAAGAACCTTAGTGAGCGCGCTCACATACCTCACGTCCCCACATTGTCACGGGAGAAATAAAATAACTAAGAAAAAAAAATTGTATAAGAAAAAAAATTGAATCATAATTTCCTGTCGATATGCACATCTACATAGTATGTCCTTATTATCTACAAAGTTTCATGAAATTCTGTTGTGTGGTTTGAGAGGAGTTGCGATGACAAAAGGTTGCAGTAGTATATTGGGCAAATAAGTTCAAAGGGGCGTAACTCCTAAAAAAAATTGAATCGTAATTTCCTTTCGATATGCACATCTACGTAGTATGTCCTTATTATCTGAAAAGGTTTCATGAAATTCTGTTGTGTGGTTTGAGAGTAGTTGCGATGACAAAAGGTTGCAGTAGTATATTGGGCAAATAAGTTCAAAGGGGCGTAACTCCTAAAAAAAATTGAATCGTAATTTCCTTTCGATATGCACATCTACGTAGTATGTCCTTATTATCTACAAAGTTTTATGAAATTTTGTTGTGTGGTTTCAGAGGAGTTGAGATGAAAAACTGTTGCAGTAGTACATTAAAGTAAATAAGTTCAAAGAGGCGTAACTCCTAGAAAAAAAATTGAATCGTAATTTCCTGTCGATATGCACAACTACATAGTATGTCCTTATTATCTAAAAAGGTTTCGTGAAATTCTGTTGTTAGGTTTGAGAGGAGTTGCGATGACAAGAAACAGGACTGACGGACTGACGGACGGACGAACGGACGGACGGACGGACGGACGGACGGACGGACGGACGGACGGACGGACGGGTCAAAAACAGTATACCCTCCGCAACTCGTTGCGTGGGGTATAATTTTTCTACATTCTTTTATTTTTTGCCTATTTTTTGCCTATTCTATATATTTTTTTCCCTTTATTCTGCACTTTTCGCCCATCATTCTCTCCTCTGTGAAGCCAATCCAGTACTTTATATTAGCGCATTGATAAAACACGTTAAAATAGAATATCTTGTTTGTGTGTATATGTTTTCTGCTCTTTGGTCTGGTTGTTGTCTCTTTGACACATTCCCCATTTCCATTCTCAATTTTATTGTATGTAAACACTTGCTCAATTTATTTGGTCTTTTAACTTTTTTTATAAGAGCATCACATATGAGTCTTCTGTAGACGAAACGCGCGTCTGGTGTACAAAATTATAAGCCTGGAATCTTTGATGAGGTTTTTTCACTGCTATTAATAATAATATTACAATTACAATACAGCTTCATCATATTTTAATTCAGTAAATTGCAATTTGTAAAACAGATTCAGTAAACAGATATAATAACTATAAAATAAATAAGTACAAAAAAACCATGTACTATTGTAAACAATGTGAATAGTATGCAAGATTTGTTCACATATCTATGTCTGCTAATTCTTGACCATGTAAATGTTTAAACACATAAATAAAATAAGTATGAGTATGTTCCTAGATTTACATGTCCGCTGCTGGTCGCTTCTCTAAATATTTCTGTACATTAGCATTTGTTTTCACACTTTCGTAAAACGTTTTGACTTCAGCAAAATCTTTGTACACCCCTTCACCCATCTGTGGATTGCTTTTTAGTTTATCAAGCATGTCAAAAGCAGCCATATCCGCAACTGTCAACTACAAATGATAAAAAAGAGAATTATATCTTGTGCTTACTTTTTCCCTTTTAGTTAACGATATTTAAAAAGTGTTCCGAAAGAATGGTGTAACTATACAAAAGGCTTCATTTTTTTCCGAAAGAATGGTGTTGCTATACCAAAGGCTTCCCCTAAAACATAATGTTACTTTACCAAAGGCTTCAAATTATCCAAAAAAATGGTGGCTTCATCTTTTCCGAAAAGATGGTGTTACTTTACCAAAGACACTTAATTCTACGAAAGAATGGTGCTACTATACAATAGGTTTTTACTTTTCAGAAAGAATGGTTTTACTATACCAAAGGCTTTATCTTTTCAGAAAGAATGGTGTTACTATCCCAAAGGCTTTTACTTTTCCGAAAGAATGGTGTTGTTCTAACAAAGGCTTTAACTTTTCCGAAAGAATGGTGTTACTATCCCAAAGGCTTTAATTTTTCCGAAAGAATAGTGCTACTATACCAGAGGCTTCAAATTTTTCGAAAACATGATGTTAGTATACCAAAAGATTTAACTTTTTCAAAAAGAATTCCCATGATGATACTATACCAAAGGCTTCAACTTTTCCGAAAACATGATGTTACTATACTACAGGCTTTAACCTTTCCGAAAACAATTCCCATGATGTTACTATAACAAAGGCTTGAACTTTTCCAAATGAATGGTGTTACTATACCAAAGGCTTAAACTTTTCCGAAAGAATGATGCTAGTTTACCAAAGGCGTTCACTTTTCCAAAAGAATGATGTTACTTTACCAAGGGCTTCAAGACACCCATCTTCGCTAGCCAAGGGTTACGATCCACTTCCCTCCTCTCCACCCTTGGCAGATTAAGCCAACATTTGTGATAACAATGTTGTGTCATCTATCGGTAGATTAAAGTTACGCCCATTCCGAATACATTATTCTTGACCAATGGTAGCACTTGAACTCTTCAATTTGGAGGTAAAAACACGGTAGCGTCTAGATTCTACACACTTGGTAAAGCAGGAAACGAATATATACGTTGACATTCATGCATTTGTGCAAGAAACATACACAGGAACTTCTATTAATTGATTAAAAACATTCAAATTGTCACTAAATATAGTCGAATGTTTAGGGATGTAAAGACTTGTTACACAATAAGCACGTGCCAATTGTTTACATACACTTTCTACATTTACACGTGATCATGTCATAGGCACTTTTTGATTGGATGCAGCGAATTTCGACTGCAACCAATGAAAATCATTACCTTGTGTCTCCGAAATTTTATCTCAATCCGCCAAGGGTGGAGAGGAGGGAAGTGGATCGTAACCCTTGGCTGGCGAAGATGCAAGACACCTGCTTGGCTTACATGGTCAAAACTACGTGCAACGTTTACCATGAAAGATCTACGGATAAATATGTGAACGGATTTCAACTGTCAAAGTATTCTAAAGGACAAAGCTTTCAAGGAAGACGCCATTTTGATTCAAATTAAGCACGTGGTAAAAAAACTTACTCATGCAAATACTATTCTTACAACTATTAAAACCTGTTATAAAATTTAGCTCGGCCCAAACTGCACTTAACCTAATCAGAAAACGAATTGCATTACCAGCAGTCTATTGATTTGAGTTAACATTGGCTCGATTGATTGTAAGATTGTTGTTTAACGCCACTTTCAGCACTTTTGTGCTATCTAGTGACGGGTGCGCGGAGAGAATCACTCAGACCTTCGGTATGAAAACTGACCAACCTATTCAATGAAGATTGGAGTCGAAATGCACCTGCCATGTGGCGGATTCGAACTCACAACCTCAGTGTTGACAGGCTAGTGATACAATAGTTCGACTTCTAAGACCACTTGGCAAACGAGGCCCCGCATATTGGTTTTACAAATTGAATATCTTAACATTTAAACGTCATAAATATCTTTTCTTCTCTATTTAATTTTAAAAAATTATACTGGCCTCGATGTGTATAATTTTTCAAACTATTAACAATTGCAAGATTGTTTTGCCTTTTAAATACATAGTATGTTTGTTACCTTAGATCCTACTAGACATTTTCCACCATTTTCTTTCAGTAACTTGCACAAATAGGTGAAAAATTGGGGTAAAACTTCTGTACTTAACTTCTTACCAAGTTCCTCCTAAAATAGAACAAAAATTATTGAAGCTAAGTTACATTTCAAAATTAAAAACTACTGATAAATAAATTAATCATATATAAAAGTGCAAGAAAGTCTATATAAGGTATGGGTATTTCTAATTGTTGAAGGCTGTATTATTTGAACGAACTCTTTTTTTTCAGTTTTGATGTTCTATATATTATTGAGATTTTCGTAGGTAAATTGGTCTTCAGTTGGACCATATCCCGATGTAAACATTGAATGTGAAAAGACCGAGAAGACCGCAAATACATGTACAAAAATCGAGGCGACCTTTTCATAAAATTGTATAAAAATAGTATAAAGAAGCCTACTTTATAAGAATATTTATCTATAATTTTTTAACCTGCAAAGACAGACTTTTATATTGTTATATTCACGAAAAGACAATTTTCTATATTGAATTTACATGTGACGAGCAGATTGGTGTACTCGAAAACTTAGAATGTGAAAAGTAAGTATATTTTGGAAAATTGTAACATGCTAAGGACTTTGTGGAACACTCCAAAAAATTGGTGACCCGAAAGATCTTTAGATTTTATATGTACATGATTTTTTTCCAATTTTTTTTTATCAATATGCAGCAAAGATTGGCATTTTTTTAGATTTCAGTTTCACAAGCTTCTAATGCAATTATCTCGATAAATACTGAACATATTGCATTTGCATTTATATTTCTAATAACACAGTTTAAAAAATAATTTCTTTAAAATGTACAATTGTTATTTAGAAATAATTTTTGATCAGTGTCGTCACCGACATTGTTTTAATGTTGATTTTCTCGACTCTATCATTAAGATTCGAGTCGAACGCACCTGCCACGTGCGGGGTTCGAACTCACATTCAACCTCAGTGATACAGTAGATGAACTATTTACACCACTCGGCTACCGAGGCCCCAAATTTTAATCTTACATGTGTTAATTGTTCATTTGTTGTGTTCTTGCATATACGTATTTTATTTGTTATTGTTTGTAATTTTGCAATAGATATTATCTACATATTAAATAAATACCAACCTTTTTAGCTTCATCCTTTTCGTAATGTACTTTAATTATAGCAGTAAACACGTCGACTACAGTTTCAATGATGATGTCACACTTTGTATTTTCCATATTATTTGAACCATACAACCCTGTTAAAATGTTAAAATGATAATATAGAATTGTGAGGGTCTGGTGGGGATCTTCATTTCTACATTCTTTAAGTTTTCGCCATTGCGGTCATGTTTCTCTATTCTTAATTTTTTTTTAACTAAAAGCTCGTAGACAATATTGGTTTTCAATCTATAATTGTGTTTGATAAAATCACTACAATTCAGCTTCCTCGGTTGATTGATTGGTTGATTGATAGTTGATGTTTACCGCTGCTTTTGGTACTGTTGGCTATATTGAGGAAGCCGAAGTGCATGAAGAGAACCACCGACCTTCGGCAGTAAAAATGACAATCTTAGTCAATTAAACATGTTTAATTGAGGTCTGGAGCTGGCATGCCAGTAACTGCTAGTAGTCCTTTGTTTAGATATGTAGCATTGTCATTTTCCTTAGTTTCTTTTGTTACTTATTCTGACATCGGACTCGGACTTCTTTTAGACTGAGTTTTACTGTGCGCATTGCTGTGTGTTTCTTTATTCTACATTGGCTAGAGGTATAGGGGAGGGTTGAGATCTCACAAAACATGTTTAACCCCGCCGCATTTTTTGCGCCTGTCCAAAGTCAGGAGCCTCTGGCCTTTGTTAGTCTTGTATGTTTTTTTTTAAATTTTAGTTCATTTATATGTTTTGGAGTTTCGTATGACGTCCATTTTCACTGAACTAGTACAAATTTTTATTTAGGGGCCAGCTGAGGCCCACCTCCGGGTGCGGAATTTTCTCGCTCCATTGAAGACCCATTGGAGGGCATCGGCTGTTATCTGCTCTTTAGTCGTGTTGTCTCTTTGACATATTTCACATTTCCATTCTCAATTTTAAAATTGAAGTCGGACTCAAAACTCAGGCTAGTGATATTGTAGATGAACGACTAAGGGCCGAGGGCCCAAGTCTTTTTGAAGATAGTTTATCTCGCTGGAGAGATGTATTCGAAAATATTAATATTATTGGTCTTCCCTGGTTTTTTTTCACTGCTTACTTTACGGTTTGTTGGAGGCCGTGCGATGACCTGCAATTGTTCATATACTTGTGATGTAGTCTTCATGGGTATAGTTAAATCATTTGAAATCGTACCACATCTCTTCATTTTTATACTTATTCTAGTTTAACAATCCACAGTCGGTATAAATAGGATTTAACTATTGAGATAAAAAAAAAACTTATTCTAATTTGACTAATTGTGTTATGTATATGTTTTGGAGTTTACTGTGACGTCCATTTTTTTCTGAACCAGTATACAGTTTTGTTTAGGGGACAGCTAAAGCCCGCCTCTGGGTGTGTGATTTTCTCGCTGCGTCGAAAACCCATTGGTGGCCTTGAGCTGTTTTCTACTCTTTGGTCGAGTTGTTGTCTCTTTGACACATTTCCCGTTTCCATTCTAAATTTTATTTGCACTTTAGAACACGGCTTACGGTACACACAGATAAACTGTTGATGCATTGTTCTGTAAATTTTAGTAAACAACTTTTTAGATGAACCGGATGTGAAATGTGTTTATTGAAAGTTGTCCTAACCCCAGTAACACTATCCAAAGAGCGAACAAAATAAAATATATAGCAAGCACTAATAAATTGTATTTTTCATCATTATATATATATATATATATATATATATATGTACTCGTTTGTGCAATATAAGATTATAACGCAGAAAAAAAAACCCACCGATAAACCACAGTGAACCATTTTATCGATTAGCGATTTCCGAATAGTGCTTTCAGACTTAATATAAAACTTACCAAATTCACGAGCGAGGTACCGGACAATGGCACCCGTCTGGTTAATCATTGTTTTATCATCTACAGTTAATACAGGCATCTGACCATATGGTGTTTCTGAAATAAATCATGAACTCGAGGTTTTCAATATTTTTTTTCTCATTTTTATTGCAATTAGCTACACCTGTGTTATTTATTTATATTGCCATGAGGGTGTTAGCTCGATAAGGTTTTTCTTTTCGGCTCAAATATCTTTTGATTAATGGAGAAGAATATGCAGCTTTCAACAAATAGAAAGAGAGTATTTCAGTGATTTGACGTTATTTTAGGACATTAGGGAGCTACCATTTGATTTTTATGGGGGGGGGGGGGGGGGGGGGGGGGAATAGGCAGGACTTAAAAAAAAAAAAAACAGGACCGAATAGAGGGAAAAATAAAAAGGCAGGACAGAGATTACAACTAAAAAAAAATGCAGGACAAAATTTTTCATCCTAGCCCCTCCATAAAAATCAAATGGTAGCTCCCTTACATGACAGTGAAACGCATCTAATGACATTCAGTACATGTACATTTATAAATAAGTTATTTTTGCCCTTTGTTTGAATTTCTGCCATTGAATTTCCAATGTATAAAAACATGATTTGCGAGCTCTTATTTGAATCCGTTTATAAGATTGCAATTCGATTAATTTTGATCGACCTTCAAAGTTAAAATTTAAATACGAGGACATATTTAATCCCAATTACAAACCTGCTGTGTAAGCACGTTTATTTTAAATTTGAAAGAATTCTTGTACGAGGGTCTGAATGAAAAAATAACTCGCTGGAAAAAAAAAAAAAAAAAAAAACGAAAAAAAAAAACAACTCAACATTATAAGAAATGAAAATAGTTGGGTGATGATAAATAAAGAATTAGTATTATAGAGAATAATGGACAACTAATAGCAAATAGCGGGAAATGAATAAAAATGGTCTTCAACTAAAAAAATTAAAATAAAAAAATACACCTCTCTTTTTCCAGACCCTCCTGAATCGGTTAAACATTGGTTATATAATATAGTATATTAATGAATACCTTATTGTGTTTAATATGAACAATGAACATTGCACTACGTTCATAAATGATGTGTGTCTATACCGAATATCGCATGTCTGTCTACGTTAACGGTTGACTCAGCATATAATAGAATAATTACGTAATACTATTAACAATAGAAATCTTATATCCTTCAATACATGAATACTATCATTTTAAACCACCAATCATTGGCAGACAAAGGAAAAATTAAAGCTAATTAAAGACAGAGTATGCTCCCCTTTCAGCCACTCATTTAAATGTATTTTAAAAAAGACAGTATTGCTTAAGAACCTGCACATAAACTTGAATTTTTCAAACATGTAATGCACCTGCTTTGGTCTAGAAATTCCTAAAGTGATGACATATATTATACATAACAAATAAAATTTGCAAAATAATTACAATTTTTTGTCAATATCATAGATAGCTAATAAACCGCGATTAATTTTATCTAAATATTTGTTTTCTTCTTGACAAACAAGCTATGTAGAGGTTCGGTATACATAAACTTTCCCAAGGATTTATAAACCTTAAGACTATTTTCATATTACCGACTTTTGACTCCGAATTATATAATTTGTCGACTGGTTACCTTGGACATCATGGTACTCGGTCAAGTAAGAGCAACCAAAATAAGTAAAATCAAACATATAATCGGTGTAATTTGAGGGGAAAGTTTACTGTTTTCCGATGATTTTGTAGTGAAAAAAAAATGTTAAGCAGGTAATTTTCCCCCAAAATTGTACCGATTGAAAGCTTGGTTTTACTTCTTTAGCTTGCTCTTACCTGACTTGGTACCATGATGTCCAAGGTAACCAGTCGACAAATTATATAATCCGGAGTCAAAAGTCGGTAATATGAAAATAGTCTATTTTAAATGGTGCTTTGCACTGTAACGAGATTTGGACATTTAAAGTGTCGGAAAAAGTACAAGTCATGTGTACATAATTTTCATATTATGTATATTGATTCCATGCAGAACAAGATTAAACATGTATAACCGATAGTTCATTAAAAATAATAGATTCCCCGTTATCAATATAATATTACTATAACTTAGTATAGTAACCACTAATAAAAAATCACCCCAAAAATAACCACCTCTTTACCACAGGAAACTGCGCGTAGGCAAAATAAGTTATAGATAATGCATATTGTAAGGTTTTTCTTGTCGTATTACACCCGAGGTAAAAAGGTAAAAATATTCAATTTGATAGTCTTTTCCCTTCGACCTTGCGGACCTCTTGAAAATAGTCTTTTCTCGATTTGATAATTGTGAATAACATCTATTGATGATGGCCATAATTTTATAAAGTTCGCAGTATGGTATCGATCATTCCTCTTTTTTTAAGGGGTGGAGGTAGGGTGGTGGTGGGATGGGAGGGGGGGGGGCGTAGTTTTTTTCTCTCGGGTCAAACTTTTTTTTTTATCAATAAGATACGGGAACACAATATTAGTTTGAACCTTACTTTGCTATATATTTTTTTCTCTTACTATAAAATGATTTATACAAAATATTTTTTTTCGTTCCCACTTTCCCTTCTGAAATGATATTTTTTATTAGAATATAAAATTCAAACAATTTGATAATAGAATAAATCCACCAAGCCCCCGCCCCCCACACCCACCCACAATATAGTCACAGAAACCGCTTAAATAGAAGTTGACCTCACATGAACCGTTTTATATATGATGAAATATAATTGATCTTATCTTACTTGGGGTGTCATTTCCCAAATCTGGCTTTTTTTGTAATTTTTACCCTTTTCCCCCTTCTTTTCCCAGATCCCACTTTTTTTACCCCTAAATGCCTCATCCCCAGTTTTAACCCCTATATTCAACATCCACAATTTTTTACCCCTAAGTATCCCAAATCCAAAAAAAAACGTGTAATTTATCCTCTCTAAGAGTCTTACTTGGTTTAAAAGCTGTCCATTTATCGCCACTTAATCTCTCGTCCTCAAACTCTTTTCCGGCTGCAGCAAACACAAGTCGAGGTAATTCTGCTCGTCCTCTAATGTCGAAGTAAGATAATTTGAATTTAGCAGGCATTTTGAATTGATGTTGATATCTTAATTGCTGATAAAATATAAATAATATGTATTAACAACCAAAGCTATGTGTATTATACACTAGTCTAAAACTATGTCCTAAATGCTGCCTGTAATTCAATTCATGTCCTATATATTGACACGATCGATATTTAACTTGTATAGTCTGTATAGATAAGATCTAGACATTTCCACTAGCTACACGTAAGCGGTCGATATGTTCATCCAATGGATTATTACAGGTCAGACGTTCCCATGGAAGGAGGTTCCCATGGAAGGAATCTTCTAGTAAATGAACTAAATAAGGAGAAAGTGATTGCAATCCCTTCCAATTATTTTTGTATTTTGAGCTAAACACTTCTTTACTGAATATAAGATAATATCAATTAAGATCAAATAACCCACTATTGGCAAAGTACATTTTCTTATCGTTAGACTGTCGACCCTCCGTCTTCTTTAGTTTTTGTCTCCCGGGTCCCTCTTCTTGAAAGTTTTGGATCCCCCCCCGCTAAGGGAGCTACCATTTTATTTTTTCGGGGGGGGGGAGGGGCAGGACAGGAGTTTTGAGTAAAAAAAAAGGCAGGATGAGCAACTTGGCAAAAAAAAAAAAAGGCAGGATGACAATTTATGTAAAAAAAGGGAAGGACCGTATAGAGTGAAAAATAAAAAGGCAGGACAGAGATTACAATTGAAAAAAAATTGCAGGACAAAATTTTTCATCCTAACCCCCCCTAAAAATCAAATGCTAGTTCCATAACAGGCAAAATGATAAAGCATGGGTTGTTTGTATGTTATAGGTGATGAAGTAGGATGGAATGGGCGTAAATTGATTACTTATAGAATGACTTAATCACATTTTAGACAATCATTATAGATCAATGTTCTAAATCTAAAACGATGACTTGTTAGAAAGTCCGAGTATATTTTTTATGAATTAACAGTACATGACTCAATTTTATACTCATGTGTCATTCGCTTATTGGTGCATACCTAGCGTCACCTTTATTAGCTCACCTAGCCTTAAAGGCCAAGTGAGCCTTTCTCATCACTTGTCGTCCGTAGTCCGTCGTCGTCTGTTAACTTTATCAAAATCTTCTCCTCTGTAACTACTGGGCCAAATTTAACCAAACTTGGCAACAATCATCATTCTAGTTTGATAAATGTGTCTGTTAACCAAGATGGCCGACATGGCTAAAAAAGAACATAGGAGTAACATGCAGGTTTTGCTTATTATTTTGAAAATCGCTATAAATAGAGAAAATCTGAAGGGGGAAAAATGTTCAGAATGTTGAGCTCTACCTACTGTTCCTTTATGTCGAAACTGTCAGACGACCTCTCATAGGGGTGATTGCCCTTATATGATGAATTTTATCATTTTTTTTTTTAAATTGAGAATGGAAACGGAGAATGTGACAGAGACAATAATCCTACCAAAGAGCAGAAAACAGCCCAAGGCCACCAAGAGGTCTTCAACACAGCGAGAAAATCTCGCACCTGGAGACGGGCTTCAGCTGGCCCCTTAACAAAGATGTGTACTAGTTCAGCGAAAATAGAAGTCACACTAAACTCCGAAACATATAAATGAACCAAAATTTAAAAAGAAACCACAAGACTGAAAAAGGCCAGAGGTTCCTCCTGACTTGGGACAAGCGCAAAAATGCGGCAGGGGGGGGGGGGGGGGGTGGGGGGGGGGGGGGGGTTAAACATGTTTTGTGAGATCTCAACCATCCCTCTATACCTCTAGCCAATTTAGAATAAACAAATACATACACAGCAATACGCACTGTAAAACTCAGATTAATAGAAGTCCGATGTCAAAATAGGTAACAGAAGAAACTAAGCAAAATGACTATTGCCTATTATCTTAAAAATTATAATAGATAGACAAAAGTTTTAAACGACAAAAATGATCAGCAAGACAAGATCTACAAATAAGTCAAACATGGCCAAAATCTTCAGTCAACTCCTTATTAGAGTTATTGCCCTATAATGACAATGTTTACCATTTTTTTTCGTTCTTGCCTAAAGTCTTTAAAATATATTAGATAAATAGAAACTTTAAATAGCAAAAAATGATCAGCAAGACAAGATCTACAAATAAATCAACATGATCGATATTGTTAGTTGACTCTGTATTGAAGTTATTGTCCTTTAATGACGATTTTTCCCATTTTTGTCTATTATCTTGAAAACTGTAATAGAAAGAGAGAAACTTTATATAGCCCAATTGATCAGCAAGACAAGATCCACAAATAAGCCATAATGGCCAAAATCTTCAGTCGACTCATTATTGGAGTTATTGCCCTTTAATGCTAATTTTTAAAATTGTCTTGAAACTGATAATAGATATAAAGAAACTTTAAAAAAGAAAAAATATCAGCAGGATAAGATCTACAAATACGTCAACATTACTGAAATTGTCAGTTAACTCTTAATAGAGTTATTCCCCTTTAATGATGATTTTTACTAAAAAGTGGCCATTGTTGAAGATGCAAGTGAGCGACACAAGCTCATTAGAGCCTCTAGTTTCCTATTGAAATAGTATTAAATTCAAATGTTGGTCGTAAATTTATGTAGGTTAAAGAGTGAGGACCAGAGATTGCTAGGCGTATGCTCACTGTAGATGAATTATTAATTATACTTAGACCACTCGGCCACAGAGGGCCCTTTCTATACAAGTAAACTTTACAGTCTTTTCTATATAAAAAAAATCTAATGTAAACTTTAAAGCCTTCTACCTTTTAAAGGCAGTGGCTTCATTTTCAGAATTCAGAAAGAACTGTTGTAGCTGTACACGTCCGTTTTCGAAACTTTGTTACATGACTTTACAGTACTTTATTGCTTGTGCTATGTTTACAAATATTCTTTGAGATCGTGAAATAATGGGAATATTTTTTCGGAGACGCTACTTAAGATTTACGAACAAAATTTTTCATTAAACAAACATCATATTATCGAATTATTTACACCTCGTAACAAATTGTGGAAACTATAATTGATACTTTTAAATTAAAATATACAGCATGTTTAATGTATAGACAAGAAAATCGTTGAAACATTTTATCTAACAAACTGCTACTGTAGAGTAAATTTGTACAATGTATATTTATTTATTTTAGATTTATTATTGATTAGAGCCTCAGGGAAGATTTTCTCTATTGTTATTACAGTGACACCCTCTTCAAATAAAGTATTTACTTACTTACTTACTATATATCTCAACATACATATATATTAAACTCGTCATTACAGCATCTGAAGTTTACATAATATTCAATGTGAAATCCAGATGGGAAAACATGTTTCAACCGCTTACATTTTTATGCCCCATTTATGGGCATTATGTTTTTCGGTCTGTGCGTTCGTTCGTTCGTTCGTTCGTTCGTTCGTTCATTCATTCGTTCGTCCGTTCGTCTGTCTGTCCCGCTTCAGGTTAAAGTTTTTCAGGTTAAAGTTTTTGGTCATGGTAGTTTTTGATGAAGTTGAAGTCCAATCAACTTGAAACTTAGTACACATGTTCCCTATGATGACATATCAATTCCACGGTCCACTGAACATAGAAAATGATAGTGCGAGTGGGGCATCCGTATACTATGGACTATTCTTGTTTTAATATTATATAAATGTAGAAACTAATAATAAACATATAAGCAGAATGTGTCTGAGGACACGAATGCCTCCGCTCAAGCTTTGCAATTTTTTTAAGTTAAAAGGGGACATAACTCTAGAACGGGTAATGAATCACAACCCAAATTCGAACTCTGTCTGTGTGTTATGGTTCTAAGCATTGTGTATGAGTTTCATAAAATTTGGACGAGAAAAACTTTAGTAAGAGTGCGGAAACGAAAATGGGACGGAAGGGGGAATGAATATGTTATTGAAGAATATTCTGTATTATTAAACTATTTATGTGATTATGATTAAGGTTCATCATAACAAATGGACAAAAATGGCTGTATTTACACCTCAAAAACTACTCTGTGTACAGACCTACCTGTCCAGTGTGGAAAGTTTTAAGGCCTGGCATCCACTAGATATATAAAAGTTAAATGCATTTTTTGTTTCAGAAAGATATAATCACTTTTGGATTTTGATGGGCATTTTTTTTCCTTTCTGCAGCAGGTGTAAAAATAAACAAACACCTGAATTACTTTGATACTGTCCACTCAGTTAAACCCTTTAACTCACCTATAGTTGTGTAGATACCTATTGTCTGTGTCAATCAAGACAATACAATACAGTTTTTACCTGAGAGGGAGCATCTCAAAGTTTTATCCCAACTTAGTTTATTTTTACACCTTCTGCAGAAATGAAAAAAAATGGCCATCATAATCCAAAAAAGATTTTAACTTTCTGAAACACAAAATGCATTTAACTTTTATATATCTAGTGGATGCCAGGCATTAAAACTTTTCCAACTGGACAGGTAAGTCTGTACTCAGAGTAGTTTTTGATGTGGAAATACAGCCATTTTTGTCCATTTGTTATGATGAACCTTAAAGGAAGATATGAGGTATGCAGTTGAGAACAGGTCTAACATTTCTTCAGAAGAGTCTGAATAATCTGGCATATAAGTGTGTTAAACTGTTTTCTCAAACAAATCTACCTTAGAACAGTTGTACCCTGTTCAAGGAAAGAATTGTCAAAAACTGATCCAGAGTAGAACTTTCAAAATCAGAAAATTAGTTCAGCTGCTGTAACACTAGCTTGTCAATACTGAGGTCGTGAGTTCGAACCCCGCACGTGACAGGTCTCTTAGACTCCTATCTTATTTGACTATTATTGTCAGTTTTCCTGTCGAATGTCAATTATTCTCTCCGGGGCACCTCCCCCGACAATACAAAATTACCTCCACGCTATAGACAATAATGCAGAAAGTGGCGTTAAACACCAACAATCAATCAATCAAATTTCAAATGCTAATTTTAGAAGCAGACGTTAATATACAATTTTTTAAATGTAACATATATGTTATTGGTTCACAAAGATTAAATAGTAATCACATTGACACCAACAAAGTAGTAATGGATGGATGGGTGCTTAAGGATGTTCCCTGCTCTGTTTCAAAATAACAAGCTTTTTAACAGACTGTTATAAATTGATAGTGTATAAATACCGGAACTTAAAAGCAGAAAGGTCCTTGTCCTTTGTGATTTTGTAATGAATATCATGCTCTCTGGTTACAACAGTAATATGTACATTAGCTCGCAACAGGATACGAGACTATACACGTATACATGTATACTATACGTTTATTGCTTGGTGTTATTTGTACACGTCAACTGTATTTGTATAGTAGCATGCTCGATTTCAGGATACATACTAATATATATTATTTTTCCTTGTATCACTCCTCCGAAAATACAAATTTCTTACTATTTAAGAGGGTCTGAATGGGGGTCCTTCTATTCTGTATTCTTTAATTTTTTCAGCCGTTTTTCTCTGTTCTTTATAAGTTTTGCCCATTATTCTCCATTCTTTATATTTTAACACCCCATTATTCTCTATTCTTTATTTTTTAGCCAATTTTTCTCTATTTTTGATATTTTATACCCTTTATTCTGTACCTTTTCTCCATTATTATCTATTCTGTAAACCCCACCTACACCCTCATAGACTGATGCAAAATAGACAGATAAAACCAAACACAGTACAGGCCCGTGCATTCGTAACTAGATCATACATGTACCATGTTTCTGCAAACGGTCATTTATAAATAAATCCGAAATAAAAAATTAACATCGGTTAATCCAAGCTAAGGATAAATAATACGGGTGTGTTGGGGGCATTTTGGAATACTAGTGGGCAGGTATGATAAAAATCATATAAAACTTACTTCTTATACTTGACTCTCTTGTAACGAACGTTGCGTAGCTTTAGTCAAACGCACCTTATACTAACCGCTAAAATCGTCCGTGCAGAAAGGAATTCAATCAATATTGTAATTACAAATTTGCATATTGAAATTTTCTTTGAATAACTTTTACAGTAAAGAAATGGGAATATTATATAGATACGATAATAAAAAAATGTGGTATGATTGTCCATGTGACAACTTTCCTCAAGAGACCACCTAACATGTATATAATAAATCAAAGAGCTAAGTTCTGCAATAGATTAACCTGGATAAAGTAGAGGAATTTTGACTGTTGCTTAAAATGAAGGTATGTTGAATAGAGACAGAAAAGTTGCTTCGAATCATACATTCTGCACAGCCAAACATATTCCCTGTATATAGCATGGGTTTTGCCATACACATTCGTGTAGTTGTGATGCAAAGGTATATGTGTAACTTCATCTTCGCTGCCGAAAATAATCCTTGGGTCTTTAAAATCGGATGAATTAATGGATCATTGGTTAATCGTTCTAAAATCTTTAAATTGACCAAGATGAGACAAAAGGTACCTAAACATGGCAAGTGTCCCTTGCTATTGGCACATCACCAGATATGCGTATAGCTGCTTCAGCCTGTTAAATGCTCTCATAGCAAACAAGATGTCAGTCAATCTAAGGGAGCTACCATTTGATTTTTATGGGGCTAGGATGACAAATTTTGTCCTGCATTTTTTTTTTAATTGTAATCTCTGTTTTTTTTTAGTAGTTTAATATGGCTGTTTTTACATAAATTGTCATCCTGCCTTTTTTTTTGCCAAGTTGCTCATCCTGCCTTTTTTTTAACTCAAAACTCCTGTCCTGCTTTTTTTTCAAATTTCATCTAAGCCCCCCCATAAAAATCAAATGGTAGCTCCCTAATCATGGTAATGTGACATTGCATCTGTTGAGAACGCACGAGGATAAAAGCTTATGTGAACGGTTACTGCCAGTCACCACTTATAAAAAAGTAGTGCTGCATATACCTACGCGTATTATCATATACAATATTATAGGTGCCTGCAGGTCACACCATAATTTATCTGTACCAAATGTGCCTGCAGGTCACACAGTCTGACCAAAAAATATCTGTACCATAGGTGCCTGCAGATCACATCACTTAAGATCTGTAACAAAGCCTATCATTTGAGTTTGCAGGTCACACTGCTAATAATCTGTAACATAGCCTATAATATGTGCCTGCAGGTCAAATCTCCATAGATCTGCACCAAATGCTAGTAAAGGTGCCTGCAGGTCATACGTTCATTTATATATCTGTATGGTAGGTGCCTGCAGGGCACATCACTATAGATTTGCCCCATACATATAAAAGGAAGATGTGGTATGATTGCCAATGAGACAACTCTCCACAATAGACCCAATGACACAGAAATTAACAACTATAGGTCCCCTTACGGTGTTTAACAATGCGCAAAGCCCATACCACATAGTCAGCTATATTAACGGCCTAATTTAAGTACAAAATTATAAACGAAAAACAAATATGTAACACAGCAACAAATGACAACCACTGAATTACCGGTTCCTGACTTGGGACAAGCACATACAGAATGTGGCGGGGTTAAACTAGTTTGAAAGCGCCAACCCTCCCCTAACCTGGGACCGTGGTGTAACAGTAGAACATAAGAACAAAATATAAAAATCAGTTGAAAAAGGCTTAACTCATCAAATGGATACAAATAGAAATACAGACTAACAAAACACAAAGTGGACGTGGAGGGGGACTTGTACATGTGAATAACAAACAAAAAACACTAAGTGTAGATCTGAGAGTACTCGCAGTTAGCATAGGTGTCTGTAGGTTATTTCACTTATGATCTACACCAAAGCCTCTCATAAGAGCCTGCAGGTCACACTGCTATTTATCAGTACCATAGCCTATCATAAATGCACGCAGATCACATCACCATAGATCAAAGCCTATTATGGGTGCCTGCAGTTCTCACAGTTTTTTATCTGTACCATAGCCCATCGTAGGTGTCTGCAGGTCACATCACTATAGATCTGTACTATAGTCTATCATGGGTACCTGCAGGTCACATTGCTTATTTATCTCTACCAAAGACTATTATAGGTGCCTACAGGTCACACCACCATAGATCTGCACTATAGCCTATCATGGGTGCCTGCAGGTCACATTGCTATTCATCTGTATCTTAGTCTATTATAGGTGCCTGCAGATTACATCACCATAGATTTTGCACCATAGTCTATCATAGGTGCCTGTCGGTCACTTCACTACAGATTTGCACTATAGCCTATCATAGGTGCCGGTAGATCATACAACTTTTTATTTGCAACATAGCCTATCATAGGTGCCTGTAGGTCACACTGCTATTTATTTGTACCATAGCCCATATTAGGTGCCTGCTGGTCACATTGCCATATATCTGCACAAAATCCTATCATAGGTGCCTTCAGGTCCCACAACGTTTTATCTATACAATAGTCTATAGGTGAATGCAGGTCATACAACGTTTTATGTGTACCGTAGACTATCATAGATGCCTGCAGTTCACACTGATATCTATCTGTTCTATAGTTTTTCTTAAGTGCCTGCAGGTTACATTACCATAGATCTGTACCATAGTCTATCATAGGTGCCTGCAGGCCATACAACATTTTATATGTACTATAGCCTAGCATATGTGCCTTTATGTCACATCACCACAGATCTGTACCATAGTCTATCATGGGTCTATCATATGTGCTTGTAGGTCATTCACTATAGATCTGCACCATAGTCTATCATAGAAGCCTACAGGTCACATCGCTATATTTCTTTACTTAAGCCTTTCATAGGAGCCTGCAGGTCACACTGCTATTTATTTATGTACCAAATCCTATCATAAGTGCCTGTACCATAGTCTATAGGTGCCTACAGGTCTTGTAACTTTTTATCTGAGTCATAGCCTATCATAGGTGCCTGCAGGTCACACTGATATTTATCTGTTTTATAGTCTATCTTAGGTGCCTGCAGTTCACCCTACCATAGATCTGTACCATAGTCAATCATGGGTGCCTACAGGTCGCACCACCATAGATCTGTACAATAGCCTATCATGGGTCTATCATAGATGCTTGTAGGTCACTTCACTATAGATCTGCACCATAGCCTATCATAGGTGCCTACAGGTCACATTGCCACATGTTTGTATCTAAGCCTTTCATAGGAGCCTGCAGGTCATACTGCTATTTATTTATACCACAGCCTACCATAGGTGCCCGTAGGTCACACAGCTTATTTTATTTACAATATTCCATCATATGTGACTGCAGGTCACACAGCTTTTTGTATGTCCATATCAAATCATAGGTGCCTGAAGGTCACACCGCTTTTTTATGTACCGTATCCTATCATAGTGCCTGCAGGTTTATTATAGGTGCCTGTAGGTGACACCACTTTTTTATGTTCAATATCCTATCATAGGAACCTGCAGGTCACACCAAAATGTATCTGTACCATCATTGCCTTCAGGTCACACTTTTGTTTATATGTAACGTTAGCCTATTGTAACTACCTGCAGGTCACACTGATATGTATCTGTACCATAGCCCATCGTATGAGCCTGCAGGTCACGTCACCATAGATCTGACCAAAGGGGCATGCCGGTCTTATCCTCATCGATCTTTTCCAGAGCCCGTCATAGGAGCCTGCAGGTCTGTAAACAGCTATGCATATAAACTCATCATAAATACCAGGATTGAAATTTTGCATTTTGCGCCAGACGCGCGTTTCGTCTACAAAAGACTTATCACTGACGTTCGGATCAAAAAAGTTAAAAAGGCCAACTAAAGTAAGAAGTTGAAGAGCGTTGAGGACCAAAAATACCTAAAGGTTTAGCCAAATACAGCTAAGGTAATCTTTTCCTGAGGTAGAAAAGCCTTAGTATTTCAAAACTGTAAAGTTTTCTAAACAGTTAATTTATAATCAATGATAATTCATGTCAACACAAAAGTGCTGACTACTGGGCTAGTGAAAACCTCGGGGAATAAAAACCACCAGCAGTGGCATCGAACCAGTGGTTGTAAAAAAAAACCCATCTATGTAACATAGCCTATCATATGTGCCTGTAGGTCACACTGATATTTATCTATTTTTTGCGGATTATAACAGCCTGCAGATACAATCACCATATAGATCTGTATCATAGGTGCATCAAGGTTGAATCCTATAATACTGTATGGATAAATAGCATGGTGACTTACAGGCACCTGTGATAGGAAAAAGAAACAAAGTGACCTACAGACACCTATAATATGATAGGGAAAATAACATGGTGACCTACAGGCACCTAAATAGGATATGTTAAATAACAGGGTGACTTGCAAGCCCCTATAATATGATATGGATAAATACAATGGTGACCTACAGGCACATATGATAGGATATGTAAAATAGAAGGGTGACCTACAGGCACCTATTATAGGATATGTACAGGCAATTCAGATAATTATGGTACAGATCAATAGCAAGGTAACCTACAAGCACCTCGGATAATTCTGGTACAGATCAATAGCATGGTGACCTACAGGCACCTGAGATAATTATGGCACAGATCAAAAACAGGGTGACCTACAGGCAACTCAGATAATTATGGTACAGATCAATAGCAGGGTGATCTACAGGCAACTCAGATGATTATGGTACAGGTCAAAAACAGGCAACTCAGATAACTATGGTACAGATCAATAACAGGGTGACCTACATGCACCTCAGAGAATTATGGTACAGGACGATAACCAGTAAACTGTCATTTGACGAGAAGAAAGACATCTGCATTTTAGTGCGTTTTATGCAACGAATAAAGTAATTTTAGTATTTAGTGTCAACTGCATTATGCCTGGGCTGATGTTACAAAATTTAACATGTTCCACATTTATGAAGATGCAGGTACTGTGATGCTGTTATCTGGTTGCTTCATCAAAGTGCCTGGAAGTAACACTGGTAGTACATATTAACCCGACATATTTATCAGTATAAAGCACAGAACAGAAAAGTTGTTTGGATCGGGCTATACAAGAGCCTTGATATAATGTAATTGTACACATGCAAATGTAGTTCAAAACATATAGATGTAAAATTACAGAAAATTAGATTGGCAGAAAACCAAAATCTAGTTATAATTATTAGTTGAAAAAAATAAAAGATCTGACACCCCACCGTACTAGTCATGCCCCAAACATTTCGATCAAAACCTTGGTGGACCTCCTTAGACACCCATTAGTAATTAAATATTCAACAAATTAGTTTATGACTTTTATGTACGTGTCGCTTAGACCCCTGACATGTACCAAACAATAAAATAGCAAAAATACGGAACTCCGAGGAAAATTCTAAACGGAAGGCCCTCAGGAAATGGCAAAATCAAAAGCTCAAACACATCAAACGAACGAATAACAACTATCATATTCCTCTCTCAATACAGGCATTTCTTATGTAGAAAACCTTGGATTACACCTGGTTCTATTGCTACTTTAACCTCTCAATAGTATGACAGTCGCATACAATACTTTATAAATTGACAACGATGTGTGAACAAAACAAACAGACATAATAGGTAAAAATGTGTTATAATCTTAATTACTATAAAAACAAACAAATATGTCAACAAAGAAAAACAAAGAAAAACAAAAAGGCATATTGACAAAGCACATTAACAAAAACGATAGACAAGAATACACAAATTTACCATAGCACAATAACACTTTAATTTCAATGTACAGTAATTTTCAAAGTAATACAAAGGGATAATCAAAAGATAAAAACGGAATATCTGAAACCTTAAGTTAAAATTAAAGGAAAAAAATGCATATTATAGAGACTGACAGACTTTATGATGTTAAGCACCAACTAAGTCACTTGGCATATAAAAACATCGCCGATTTTAATCTCAATTTTTTGCCGGAATTAATATAACTTGTAAATCACAGGCTATTCTATTGATAATCTAGAAACCTTGCACTTCAATGCAATGAATTTATTGCAAATTATATTACCGCACATATAAGCTCAATTATGTTTCCTTTTAGATATTTAGATCTATCTTTTTGGTTGGGACTACATTAACTTGCGTATACACTTTTCGTAGTGCAACGGTTTTGACGCTGGGTGACTGGCAGTAACCCTTCACATAAGCTTTTATCCTCGTGCCTCCGCACTTCTATCGAGTATGGCATGCCAAATAAACATTTTAGATAATAATTACGGATGGCGAAGATATAAATTACTGATCAAAAACTTACATTGTAATTCAGACGACATAAGAAGACACTATGTGACAATTTTAATTAGTCAATTGTTTTAGTGTAACAGAGTTGCTTTTTTTCTTAGATCTACAAAAATAAAAACGCAAAAAAACGAACTGGATGTTTTTATATCAATATTAATGCAAGTAAATAATTTTAACCCGTTTTCAATATTAAAAATCTAAAACTTTTATTATTAATATAAATTTGATACAGAATTTAATACGATTAAACAATTATGCAAGTAGTCATAAACATTGCTCTGCTTAATGAGTTTAAGAAATCATTTTGCACAGGGAGAGAAGCTTTTAAATACTTTCTTTCATTAAAAATGAAATTACGACGTCGGCTGAGATGGCATGGTATATATTGTCCGTTACATTTATTAACAACACCTTGTACAAATATTCTTTTCGAAAATAAAAACAGTTAAATAGAACAAACAAAACTATCCGTCACAATGATACGTGAGGATATTGATGAGGGGGGGAAAAGGGGGTGGGTGGGTTTTGCATTTCTGCATTTTGTAATTCTTTTGGCCGTTTTTCTCTATTCAGTAAGAAATATGCTTATTCTGTTAATTCTTGTGTTCAGACCGTGCATATGAAAATTTCTGTTGCATCATGATTTTGACATGATAAGATCTTTTTGTCTGTATCAACGACATATAAATATTTAAATCTACACTTTAAATTGATACAAAAAATCAAAATTCTCTGATCTATAGATTTTCATAAATGGAGTCTAAAATATATCCATAATAAATGCACTGTATCAAATGCATATATGAGAACAACTACTTATAAACTGCTACGCGTCGCATACTATGTATAGAGACATGCATCATAAATCTAAGTTAAAAGACAAATTAAAAAAAAAGAAGGAACTCTAAAAGCTTTCTTTGACAAATGTTATACTTATTTCATTTGAACAAGTTTAAATTACATTTTCTAAAGTAGAGCTAAGGACTATTTGTAATGTTGTAAATTTAATTCATTTGAAATTTTTATTCAAATACGCTGTTGAAGATTACTAAGCGCCAATAGAATACAATAATTTTGTATTTTATAAATTAGTGTCTTCGATAATGAAAAATTTGTTATCGAACAGTCTCATTATCATGTCGGTATTCGAAATGACTCGTTTCATAGTTATTACAAAAAAATAGGTCATAATAACATGACAGAGTTTTTTTTTTTGCTTCAGAATGTTCTAGATAAATATACAAAAATCAAAGTTAAGACAATGTACCCTAATAAGCCTGGAAGTGGCTAGTCACATATAGTTAACGGCGTTTTTCTCACAATGATGTTCTACCTCCATAAGCCTGGAAATATCGTGGCGGGTCACATATAATCAATCCTTCTGACTTCATAAATTTTGTTAGAGAGTCGGCTGAATAAAGACGTTATATGATAAAAATTAATTAATTTCCTTCCGTGAAAAGCATCGCATGTACAAAAGAAATGAATCGCCTCTACAGTGAAAATGAAAGTCTAGTATCATTTTTCGACAGTAAACATGAATCGCATAACGAAAACAGCATAGTGGAATTTAATTCAATATCAACAAGCTGAATAACAAAACCAGTTTTAAGTTATACAACATTAATAATTATGTTAAAAGGTACATTTTTCTGCAAATGAAACTTAACTGCTGCTTTTAAATCTCTTGCACGCTCTGTTCGTGAACTATTCTTAATATTTATCTATTTGTGTATCAATTTTACACCTGGATCGCTGTAGGCGCGATGAAAACCCGTCCGCATCTCATACCTATATCATGAATTTATAAAAACCGTCCATAGTATATCTTATTTCTTATTCTATTCAAAAATCATGAATTTGTCGTCTGTTTATTTCTCATTCTACATTTGAATTTCATAACGGATACAGTGAAAATGGTATTTCAGGATTCGCACACTATATACACTGGTTTTGTTTATTTTTATTGGACTTTCTTTTAATTCTTTTTTAACGACAACGCATGCAGCTTCTTATTTCTTGTTTGAAAATTCTTCTCTTGGTCATACATCTGCATGAAATATTTGCCACTGTACGTTCAGAAAACAGCAGTCAATCAATCATATCTCCTCTAAAATTTCAGTACTACAATAACTTTAGACATTATCAAATAATTGTTAAAAAATTCGTTTAATTCTTTGATCAGATATAAACACGTCTCGTCACTCTCCTATTATTTTTAATTTCCGATACAAAGAACAAAAATATTATTGAATATCAAAGGAAGTAACCCATTAAAGATACAAGGCTTGTGTTTCGTCTACAAATGGAAAACATACGAACACACCCACTCACCTGGTTCGCTCGTCCTCACAAATATAAATATTTAAAATATAAAAACAATTATATACAAAATAAAGGATAAGGTCACCCCGGATGCCGCACAAATGCCAAGGCAACGAACGAGAAACCTGAAAGGACATACTTGGATTCCAAACCGATACCGCTAAATGCCCAGCTGTATTTCTGGTAGAGGAAAGCCGAAAATCCTACAATAAAGCATATCGGAAAGAAACTACCGATCCATCAGGGGAACAACAGCTAAAACCCTCAGACATCAAATAGATTGGTCTGATAGTTTCCCACATGGAAACTACTAATGGATTCCATCTGACCACATGTATCAAACAAACCTGAAAATATCTGCAGAAACTTTCCTCAACAAAAAAATATAATTCAAAACATAAAATATAAGATGTAAGGATAACAATATTTATCCATGAAACCAATTTGGCAAAATAATTTCAATGATGTTGAAGGATTCTCTCTGCAAACATTTTCACATCTGCTCTCATCGGCATGCTCGACTCGTCGATCTGTGAAAGAAGAGTGTGTCATATTCCGATGTAAATAAACTACGATTCACACCTCCTGTTTACAGCTAGAGTTCCGTTTTACGATACACATACGATGATACACAGTGCGTAACTTGCGATCAACTTAGTAGTCCTTTACGATGCCTTTGTGAAACACACGTAACGGGAACGTAGAATCACACGTGAACGGATCGTAAACTGATACAGTGATCGTAAGTTAAGAAGGCTTTGTAAAATGGTGGCCTGGACTTTATGGCCTAGGACTGACACATTATGGACCCGGGTTTTAATTGTTCAATTTTTTAGTCAATCGTCTTACTATTATCAAGATCTTCAGAAAGACAAAAAATCCACTTATTTTCAGATTTATTCAAGAAGAAATCAAAATAAAACAAAGCTACATAACATGAAAAACACTACTTAAGAAGAGTTTCAAAGAATAAACTTATTTTCAACATCTCAAGAAAACATAATATTTCCTGTGGGGCTTAATGTTACCACCTCTTCCTCTCCAAAACAAACACAACAACAACAAAAATACAAACAAAACAAAAACAAATGCAAAATCAAGGCATTTTATACACAAAGCAAACAATACAAAGCAAACAGAAAATATTGTGAAATACTCGTACTGCAATAGCTACTGTTACATGTGAATGTATGTGAATAGGCTTATATAATGTGAAATACTCTTACTTCTATAGTTAATGTTAAATGCATATATGTAACTGCACGTATGTGGGCTTATTTTGTCACAGACTACCAAAAAAAAAAAAACAGGAACTTAAACGCAATATTTATGTTATTGTTGTGCTCAGCAAAGCAAGTCCATATCTATTTTATAATGCTTATATATCGTTTATACATCTTGTTTATTTATTTTTTTTAACTATACAATTCGAGTTTTTAATTGATTGAATGATTGTTAACTTTTAATGCCACTTTCAGCACTCTTGGCTATATCCTGGCCGCCAGATTGTGTTGGTGGAGGAAGCTGGATTGCCCGGAGAGAGCACATATTTTTTGCTAGAAAACTGACAATCTTTTTTCGAACTCAAGATTGAAGACAAACCCAGATGCTTCGTGCAAGGTTTGAACTCACAATCTCAGTCATACAGTATAGGAACTACTTACACCAGTTGGCTATCAAGGTCTTTAGATGTGTGAGAACTACTGAATCGATAGCACTGAAAATATGAACAACAGACTGAAATTTTGACCAATTAAATATTTCAGGTCTGTTTTAAAAGAAAAAAATAATAACGGTACAATCTTAAATTCATTTAATTATCAGTATAATTACAATTAGGCTGAAGTTATATAAAATTTTGGAATGAAAATAATTAAATAATAGAAACATTATAAAAAAAATATACAATCGTTTATACTAATAATTTGTCATCACAAATTATAAAGAATAAAGAAGTTTTAGGTAAAATCACGTGATATGAAAAACAGTCTAATCTTATTACTAGACAACACCATTTGAAGAAATGAAGGCCTTACATATGTTAAATGTAGACCTAAGGAAAACATACACATTTACTTGTTGATTTGATACTACTTGTAATATAGTGAACATAAGGCAATAAATGTAAGTAATATGTAAAGTGAATCCAATAAGTTAATAAGCCAAAATTTGAAAATGATGAAGTAAAAAAATATAATGAAAAGAAATTACGGTGAGAAAAGAAAGCAAGTCTACACTATTAATACAAATAAATTTGATAACATTGAAACCGTTATTGTCTTTTATTAATTTTCATATAGGGAAAATACTGCAGTATGCATTAAAATATCATGAATAAAAGACTGCATAAAAGTCATGAAAACAGACATAAGTAAGGGATGGTATATGATTTTGACAAATTAAAAGATATGACAATTGCAAACCAAGAACATTTTGGGAAAAGTCGAAATTAATAGTAGAATCTAAAAGCAAAATACTTAGACGGCACAAGGCTAGTAAGATGCACGTAGCACCACATTGTTCTAATGTTATGTTTAATTATTTGATATGCAAATATGACTTCAGGACGGGAAAAACTGCCAGAATGTTTAAAGATAGCAAAACAGTTCAACGAATCGTCGTCTGTACAAGGTAGAAGGCAATGATGATAGGTTCTATAAAAGTTAGTAACTTAGAACAATATAATATGTAAAAATATAACTGTACTTACATTGTAAAAACGACCACAACTGGAGAAATCTGATCACACAACCGAACACTCGAAGGAAGATTTCGTAAATAACACGTTGGTAAAGATGGAATGTTCAGCATAAACGCATGGATGGTGCAGTTATGTAACACATGTTTACTGATGATTCAGTGATTTAAGATGAAAAATACCTTTATCATTTTTGTTTTATTGCGAAAGGGCGTTTATTACATATAAAAAAGATACGTATGAATAACGATATGACAATAGAATATTTCTATGTAACATCTTGCATATATTTGTTAAAGAAAGCACGTTTTGACTTAAACGTTTATAATAAAGAATTTATAATTCAATTTAATAAATCGTCAATTCATCAAATAAGACAAATTGTTTCAATCGTTATTGTTCACAGTTTCTCAAGTGAAGTGATATGTCGAAAATGTTTATACTATTTAGAATTACAACAACAAATTCAAACCAAACGATAAACATACAGAAAAGGGGGATGGTAGGTCGGTCATCCATCCCGAAAACTAGGGGGTAGTAGGTTGGTCATCTATTCCGAAATCAAGGAGAATGGTAGGTCGGTCACCCATCCCGAAATCAAGGGGCTGGTAGATTGGTCATCTATCACGAAACCAAGTGGGTGGTAGTTTGGTCATCTATCCTGAAATCAAGGGGGTGGTAGGTTGGTCATATATCCCGAAATTAAGGGGGATAGTAGGTTGGTCATCTATCCCAAAATTAAGGGGGGTGGTAGGTCGGTCATCTATCCCGAAATCAATTCAATATGTTATTCTTAAGAATATGTGTTCCTGCTTTTATAGGACATCAAATATATTTTGCATAGAGTTAGTATCAAATCATTTTAGATTGTAGGCTTATGATAACTTTGTCAAATCAGCAAGTTTTATCAAAGTTCACATCTATAATTTTCCTATATTGATTGAGATTCACATGGTGGGTGGTGCATACATAACAGGAGACGCTTATCCTTTCGATACACCCGGTTTTGCTCCTGTTGGACATATAAACAAAGAGATGAACTATACAATAGTCTACAGGTGAATGCAGGTCAATGTATCATAGGTTCATCAAGGTTGAATCCTGTAATACTGTATGAATAAATAGCATGGTGACTTACAGGCACCTATGATACGAAAAAAGAAACAGAGTGACCTACAGACACCTATAATATGTTAGGGAAAATAACATGGTGACCTACAGGCACCTAAAAAGGATATGCAAAATAACAGGGTGACTTGCAAGCCACTATAATATGATATGGATAAATACAATGGTGACCTACAGGCACATATGATAGGATATGTAAAATAGAAGCGTGACCTACATGCACTTATTATAGGATATGTACAGGCAACTCAGATAATTATGGTACAGATCAATAGCATGGTGACCTACAGGCACCTGAGATAATTATGGTACAGATCAAAAATAGGAAGACCTACAGGCACCTGAGATATTATGGTACAGGTCAACAACAGGGTGAACTACAGGCAACTCAGATAATTATGGTACAGATCAATAGCAGGGTGACCTACAGGCAACTCAGATGATTATGGTACAGGTCAACAACAGGGTGAAATACAGGCAACTCAGATAACTATGGTACAGATCAATAACAGGGTGACCTACATGCACCTCAGAGAATTATGGTACAGGACGATAACCAGTAAACTGTCATTTGACGAGAAGAAAGACATATGCATTTTTAGTGCGTTTTATGCAACGAATAAAGTAATTTTAGTATTTAGTGTCAACTGCATTATGCCTGGGCTGATGTTACAAAATTTAACATGTTCCACATTTATGAAGATGCAGGTACTGTGATGCTGTTATCTGGTTGCTTCATCAATGTGCCTGGAAGTAACACTGGTGGTACATGTTAACCCGACATATTTATCAGTATAAAGCACAGAACAGAAAAGTTGTTTGGATCGGCTATACAAGAGCCTTGATATAATGTAATTGTACACATGCAAATGTAGTTCAAAACATATAGATGTAAAATTACAGAAAATTAGATTGGCAGAAAACCGAAATCTAGTTATAATTATTAATTGAAAAAATAAAAGATCTGACACCCCACCGTACTAGTCATGCCCCGAACATTTCGATCAAAACCTTGGTGGACCTCCTAAGACACCCATTAGTAGTTAAATATTCAACAAATTAGTTTATGACTTTTATGTACGTGTCGCTTAGACCCCTGCGAGGAAAATTCTATACGGAAGGCCCTAAGGAAATGGCAAAATCAAAAGCTCAAACACATCAAACGAACGAATAACAACTATCATATTCTTCACTCAATACAGGCATTTCTTATGTAGAAAACCTTGGATTACACCTGGTTCTATTGCTAGCTAAACCTCTCACTTGTATGACAGTCGCATACAATTCCTTTATAAATTGACAACGATGTGTGAACAAAACAAACAGACATAATAGGTAAAAATGTGTTATAATCTTAATTACTAAAAACAAATATGTCAACAAAGAAAAAAAACAAATAAAAAACAAAAAGGCATATTGACAAAGCACATTAACAAAAACGATAGACAAGAATACACAAATTTACCATAGCACAATAACACATTGACGGGATGTATAAACCGAGTCACGTCAAATGGATATTACCAAAAATTGACTAAAAAGTAAAAGTACTGATTTACAAAGACAAATACAAGAATACTATAACACGTTATTATTGATAAGATGATAAACAACGTCAGTGCCTAGAATCTTCAAAAACATCGTATTATTTGTGAAGTTGATACTATTCATATATGTTTATCAACAAGGTCTTGGTATCTTCCGATGAACTTTTTTTTGACTAATTATCTACCTGAAAGAATAATAATGCCACCAATGAATTCCACACGTGAACACATACAAGTCCTCCTTTTAAATGAAACTACTGCAGGTTATAAAAAGATCTTCTATGTGGAATAAAACGGTAAGAAATAATATTTAACCTTTAACACGACACCACTCTTTGACATCGTGAATTACCACAAAAATGAAAAAAACACTGCAACACTCAAGGAAGGAAATGGAACATATACTCCACTAACACAACATTTGAACTAAGACGAAGTTCACCTGTTAATTCAGTTAACTTCCTAAATATGCCCCTGTAGATTTTTTCTGGATTCCAAATTCGGTTGCTGTACAGTAAATTAATACCTATTTACACGAAATAAATAAGTACACATTTGATTTTGTTGATTCTTAAAAAGTCCAGAGGCTGGTTTTCGATTCATCTTAAGGCAAATTTTATAACCATTTCATGACTATCATATGATATGTCATAGAATGTAAATCATAGCTGTCATAAGACAGTCATACCAGGATGCTCTAATGACAGTCAAAAATGAAAACATGTAACTATGAAAATAATAACTGTTACCATTCTTATCTTATACGAATATTTCATATTTTTTCAGTATAATGAACACGATGAACATGAAATTATATATGAAGAGGGGTTAAAATCTGAGTTGACAATTTGTTTAAATTTGGTTAGAACTTCGCGTTCATGTTTTATTGTAATGAAGTGTTATATTATTGGGAATACTTTTAAGATTTGGTACATAAAGTACCCGCTAAAAGAAATGCCCGTGCAAATACGTTAATGAACTACTATATAAAGAAAGAAATATTATAAATATTTATTAAAATTAATCTTTACAAAGAAAAGGATTCCAAATTGTACGTCGCAGGAGATTCGGATTTTAAATGACGAAGTGGAGAATAAAAGATCTTTACTATTTAGCAGATTAAACGGAAGAACAAACAGTGCCAAAAAGAGAGTAAGAAAGGCTGCATGCAGAGACGGATTTTGCCGGAGAGGGCAGGGCCTCGCCCCCTATGGAGCTACATATATATATATATATATATATATATTACCCCCTTTTTTGTCGAAATCCTGGATCTGCATGTTGCACGAGCAAATAAAAAAAATGTGTGATGTCGTAACATTTATGACAATCATAAGACAATCATAAGTCATGTCACGAGGTGTCTTAAGTGCATGATAAAAGTTATGAATATCATGACTTGAGACCCTTTCGAATACATATATTATTATGACATGTCCTTCAACCATCGTAAAACAAGTCTTATTCATAAGATACTTTCGAAAACAATGCTTCATGTTTTGCCTTTCAATTTCCTCCTTGTCCCTCATATAAATAGTTGCAAATCCATGACACCCTACACGAACAAACCTACAACATTTTAAAAGTTGGTGCTATGTAAATGTGATCTGCAGTCACCTATCATTTTGCCTGCTATGACTTTAAGTGGTATTATAAATATTTTCAATGAACAGTAATTTTCAAAGTAATACAAAGGGGATAATCAAAAGATAAAAACGGAATATCTGAAACCTTAAGTTAAAATTAATGGAAAAAAAATGCATATTATAGAGACTGACAGACTTTATGATGTTAAGCACCTACTAAGTCACTTGGCATTTAATAACATCGCCGATTTTAATCTCAATTTTTTGCCGGAATTAATATAACTTGAAATCACAGGCTATTCTATTGATAATCTAGAAACCTTGCACTTCAATTCAATGAATTAATTGCAAATTATATTACCGCACATACATGCTCAATTATGTTTCCTTTTAGATATTTAGATCTATCTTTTTGGTTGGGACTACATTAACTTGCGTATACACTTTTCGTAGTGCAACGGTTTTGACGCTGGGTGACTGGCAGTAACCCTTCACATAAGCTTTTATCCTCGTGCGTTGAGAACACACGAAAAAGAAGATGTTCATGTGTCTGCTTTTTGCGAAACCCAAATGTTGATAGAACGTTAAGTGTTTTATCGGAATATGTATTGACAAAGCTGCATCTAAGATGGTCAGGTTTTAACCAGATGTGGTTGTAGTGAATTAAGACAAGATTTTACTCCAAACGATATATTTAAAAAAAGGACAAATGTGTAACATGTATCATGCCATTCAAACATTATATGAAATAACAAAAAATTGTCGAGTTTGGTGCTTTGGGAAATTTCAAATATTTCAGTAGAATTTATTTTTAACTCTTACAACATTGTATAATGCAAGCTTTAAAATTCAGTAATTATCATAGATAAAACTGCTCTGTTGTTTGATACTTTCGAGTGCTCATTTGTTAATAATTCATACTATAAAATCATTAGGCATTTTGTAAATAAACATCAGAGTCAACTGTTTTTTGTATTAATTTTTGTGTTGAAAAATAGAACTGAAAAACGATATCATATATAATGGCGTCACATTTAAAGTCAATTTTGTGTGTCTTAAATGTAATTTTCAACACCTGTAACGCTTACCTCTGTAAAATCTTGCTGGTCAATTAGCTAATTCTAAGCCGATTTATACCTTTTAGATCGGTGGGATTTTTTATAATTAAAGTGTGGTTTGCTGATAATCCAATTCAAGTATGACGTTCAATTTAATTAGACCGTTAGTTTTCTCAATTGATTTGTTTCATATTTGTCAATTTTCTCATTGTTGAAGGCCGTACGGTTGCCTATAAATGCTTACGTACACTTCATTTGAACTTTGGTAGATAGTTGTTTCATTGATAATCATACCACATCTCCTTATTTTTATATTCATATTGAAACGTACTGTTTATTTTCTTGTAAAGGGGGACGAACGCCCTCTACGCCTCCTTGAGTCCGCCAATGGGTGTCACAATCAGCACTCTTAAAAAGAATGAAACGATAAAACGATATGCCCTATTGCTTCAGACTAGTTTAAAATTCAAATACCATTGAAATGTAGTAATTGCAGATGACCCACATCCATCACGAAATAGACATTTTTGAAAACAGTTTCCGGTAAACTTTGTTCGGTCAAGTTTGGATCCAATTATACTTTTGTAACTTTTCGAGGATTAAGTTAGTGTGATATGAGCAAACATGGTTGCATTTGGGATTCAAATATTTTAATCATTGTATGCCAAACATTATCAATTCGTATGAAAAAAATTGTAGCAGGAAAGCTTGAAGAAAGTTTCTCGTATGATAAAAAATTAAACTTACAAGGAGAAATTCGGAATATCTCTGGTAGCGCGCGGTTGGCTTTTCTATCATGGTGTTAATTGTGATGAGTCTAATTCACATAATCATGGTGAGCGGGATATGTATGACAGTACGAATTAACGAGTTTTTTTAGTAATGCCCGAAAGAACACTGTCATTAGGACATAAAGAAGTTAGCTTTGATTTTTCATCACGAGCGAAATTAAATTAAGGAGTTTTTTTCCATGAAAAATCTAGTACATGTACATATTTAATTTTTACGCTGAATTTAATTAAGAATAATTACATTACATGTAGAGTGGGTGACGCATATTCGCCGCAAAATTCGTTCATTTCCACCTACATCCGACCTACATTCGAATATTTGAAACTTTTTATGTAGGTTTCAGAAAGTTTACTATATGAAAAAATGTTTGATAAAGGAATTCTCTACTAAACATTGGTTAAATGTTTTAAAAATGAACACAAACTCAAGAGGAAATCAAGTTGTTCTTGTACCATTGGGGACACATTTTCGCCGCAATGTATGATATGACCATCCTCATTATCCTTGTATATTATAAAAACAATTGTTTGCAATTACATGAATTAGCTTTAGATATCATTCCTATACGATTTTTCTAACAAATATTTACTTTATGACTGTGCATGCGTGACATAAAAATCTTACATAATTGCCAAAAATCGTTCAAAAACACCTGCGTATTTCTTTATATGTGCGAATAACATTGGAAATGGGGTAAAGAGGAATATCAACAGTTCGAACATTACAAACAGCGTTTAGCATCTATTTAGGCAAGTATTGGGTAAAGGCACACGAAATTTACCGAAAAAAATGAAAAAAACGGCGAAAATGTGTCCACGGCGAATATGCGCCACCCACTCTATGTTTCACGGAAATCCGTTAAACTTATTGGTTAACAACAATCGGGCGTCATTCAAATATTAACTTTCATATCAAAATGAAATGTTACATTCGTGATCACACGTGCTTCCACAAAAAAAGTGCATAGGTAAGTAAAAGAAAACTTGATCAATCTTTTGTCATGGTCTCATTAGCATAAAAATGTAATTATAAGAAATGAATGCTGCATTTTGTAAATTTATTGGGGTGTAAAAGTGTTGATCCGCCCTTCATACGAAATGTGCTTCGGTCAACACTTTTACACCCCAATAAAATTACAAAAAGAAGCCTTCATTTCTTAAGTAAACAGTGATTTGAAAGAGGAGCAAAGTGTGAAGACGTCGATGAATTTCTATGAGGGTCTCGATGGAAAGGTCTTCACTTCTGTATTCTTTACATTTGAAGCCATTTTGCTCTTTTCTTTATTCTTTCTCTATAATTACATATTCTCTATATTGTAGCATCCTGTTTTTTACGATTTTTTAATTTTGTATTCCATTATTCTTTATTCTGTAAACGGCCCCATACAGATGCTCTTCTATGAAAGACATATAAGTGGGTCTGGATGGGGGTCCTATAATGAATTAAAAAAAAAAAATAGACCATTTTTCTCTTTTCTTTATTTGTTGTGATTGTTTTTTTTTTCTATTCTTCATATTTTAGCACCCAATTATTTTCAATTTTTTATTTTTTTCCTATTTTTTTCGATTCTTTATATTTTTGCCCGATATTCTGCACTTTTTACCCATTATTCTCTATTTTGTAAAGTCCATCCAGACCCTCACATTAGCGCATCGATAGAATAGAATGTCTAATTTGTGTGTAAACACTCGCTGAATTTAACTGACCATTTAACTTTTTTGATTTGAGCGTCACTGATGAGTCTTTTGTGGACGAAACGCGCGTCTGGCGAACAAAATTATAATAAAATTGAGAATGGAAACGGGGAATGTGTCAAAAAGACAACAACCCGACCAAAGAGCAAAAAACAGCACAAGGCCACCAATGGGTCTTCAACACAGAGAGAAAATCCCGCACCCGGAGGCGGGCAACAGCTGGCCCCTAAACAAAAATGTATACTAGTTCAATGAAAATGGACGTCACACTAAACTCCGAAACATATAAATGAACTAAAATAAAAAAAAACATACAAGACTAACAAAGGCCAAAGGCTCCTGACTTGGGACTGGCGACGGGGTTAATAGATATAAGAATGTTAAACATATTTTGTGAGATTTCAACCCTCCCCCTATACCTCTAGCCAATGTAGAACAAACAAACACACACTAATACGCACAGTAAAACTCAGTTTCAAAGAAGTCCGAGTCCGATGTCAGAATAGGTAACAGAAGAAACTAAGCAAATTGACAATGATACATGAATTAAGCCTGTTATCTGTGAAGAGTTTTTTGTTCACTTCTATGAATAATAATATTACAACTAAAAGTAATAATATATCAATAATACAGCTTCATCATATTTTAATTCAGTAAATTGCAGTTTGTAAAACAGATTCAGTAAACAGATATAATAACTTTAAAATAAATAAGTACAAAAATGCCACGTACGATTGTATACAATGTAAATAATATCAAAGATGTGTTCATATACATGTATCTATGTCTGTTAATGCTGGACCATGTAAATGTTTAAACAAATAAATAAACAAAATAAGTATGAGTATGTTCCTAGATTTACATGTCCGCTGCTGGTCGCTTCTCTAAATATTTCTGTACATTAGCATTTGTTTTTACACTTTCGTAAAACTTTTTGACTTCAGCAAAGTCTTTGTACACCCCTTCACCCATCTGTGGATTGCATTTTAGTTTATCAATCATGTCAAAAGCAGCCATATCCGCAACTGTCAACTACAAATAATAAAAAAAGAGAATTGTATCTTGCGCTTTCTTATCCCCTTTTTTTTTAACTATTTCATAAACGTTTTCCGAAAAAAAGGTGTTACTATACAAAAGGCATCAATTTTTCCAAAAGAATGGTGTTATCATACCAAAGGTTTCAATTGCCCCGAAAACAGGATGTTACTATACCAAATGCTTCAATTATTCCGAAAAAATGGTGGCTTCATCTTTTCCGAAAGTATACTATACTAAAGACTTTAACTTTTCCGAAAGAAATGGTGTTACTATATATACCAAAGGCTTTAACTTTTTCTAAAATAATGGTGTTACTACATGTATACCAAATGCTTCAATTTTTACGAAATAATGGTGTTACTATACCAAAGGCTTAATTTTTTACGAAATAATGGTGTTACTATACCAAAGGCTTCATTTTTTACGAAATAATGGTGTTACTATACCAAAGGCTTCATTTTTTACGAAATAATGGTGTTAATTTACCAAAGGCTTCAACTTTCCGAAAGAATGGTGTATCATTAACAAAGGCTTCAATTTTTCTGAAAGAATGGTGTTACTATAACGTCAAAGGCCTCAATTTTTCCAAAAGAATGGTGTTGCTATACCGTCAAAGGCTTTAATTTTTCCGAAAGAATGGTGTTACTATACCAAAGACTTCAACACCTGCTTAGCTTACATGGTAAAGACTACGTGCAAAGTTCATCATGAATGATCTACGGCTAACATTTGAACGGATTTCAGCCGATAAAGTATTTTAAATGACAAAGCTTTCAAGGAAGACGCCATTTTGACGTAAAATTGACCACGTGGTCAAAAATTTTTGCCAAACTGCACTTTACCTAAACAGAAAACTAATTGCCAACAATCTTTTGATTTGGAATCTCAATATCCTTAAAAAATTTCTTCATATTAAGTTCATATTGGCTCGATTGATTGATTGATTGATTGATTGGTGGTTAACGCCAATTTCAGCAATATTATGCTATTTCATGGCGGTCAGTTTTTATTGGTGATGGAACCCGGAGTTCCCGGAGAGAATCACTCACCTACGGTAGGAAACTGACAATACAAGTCAACTAAGATTGGAGTCGAACGCACCTGCAACATGCCGGATTCGAATTTACAACCTCAGTGTCGACATGGTAGTGATACAGTATTTCCTTAGATTATCGGCCACCGCGACCCCCATATTGGCTTCAAAAATTTAATATCATAACATTAAAACGTCATGAATTTCGCTTATACTCTACTTAATTTAAAAAGTATATGTTCTACTGGCCTCAATGTTTATAACTTATCTAATGTTAGACAATTTCAAGATTATTTTGCTTTATATATATATATTTGTTACCTTAGATCCAAGTAGATATTTTCCACCATTTTCTTTGAGTAACTTGCACAAATATGTGAAAAATTGGGGTAAAACTTCTGAACTAAACTTTTTACCTAGTTCTTCCTAAAATAGAAAAAAAATGATTGAAGTTAACATTTGCAATTCTAAAATTACTATCAAATAAATTATAGTACAAGAAAGTCTGAATAAGGTAACTATGTGTTTTTCTCATAGTTGAAGGCTGTACGGTGACCTATAATCTGTCCTGATGCTCTACGACACTAAGATTTTCGCAGGTAGATCGGGATTCCTGTCTATTTCATTGATATTTTCGTAGGTAAATCGGTCTTGATTCCTGTCTGTTTCATTGATATTCTCGCAGGTAGATCGGTCTTGATTCCTCTCTGTTTCGTTGATATTCTCGCAGGTAGATCGGGATTCCTGTCTATTTCATTGATATTTTCGCAGGTAAATCGGTCTTGATTCCTGTCTGTTTCATTGATATTCTCGCAGGTAGATCGGTCTTGATTCCTGTCTGTTTCGTTGATATTCTTGCAGGTAAATCGGTCTTGATTCCTGTCTGTTTCATTGATATTCTCGCAGGTAGATCGGTCTTGATTCCTGTCTGTTTCAATGATATTCTTACAGGTAAATCGGTCTTGATTCCTGTTTGTTTCATTGATATTCTCGCAGGTAAATTGGTCTTAATTCCTGTCTGTTTCATTGATATTCTTGCAGGTAAATCGATTCTTGATTCCTGTCTATTTCTTTGATATTCTCGCAGGTAAATCGGTCTTGATTCCTGTCTGTTTTATTGATATTCTCACAGGTAAATCGGTCTTAATGCTCTATATTATTGAGATTTTCGTAGGTAATATGGTCTTCATGCTGAATATTATTGATATTCTCGTAAAGTAAATATATTCCTTGATGTTGAATATTATTGAGATTCGCGTAGATAAGTCTATTCCTTGAGTCTATATACAGAGTTCTTCATAATTAAGGTAAGGCGCGAATACAGGAGTTAAAAAAGGGGGCTACTTTTTATTTTGTCAATTTTGCAGTATATTCTATTATAAGCTATTTCTATCTTGCTATATCGTCTATGTACCGTTAGATTTTTAGGCTCAAATATAAGACACAACATGCCATCATTTCAATATCTTGATCCTTTTGACAAATTGCTAGGCATTCTTAGCCTCATCCCTGTACTTGTTTGTCACATTGGAGACTTTATTAAACAGTCTTTAGAACTGAAGGCGACAGACAGATAGGTTCATTATGATCATTTTAATCTTATTGATTGATTGATTGATTATTGGTGTTTAACGCCACCTTCAGCACTATTGACTATATCGTGGCGGTCAGTTTTTATTGGTGTATGAAGCCGAAGTTTCCGGGGAGAACCATCGACCTTCGGTATGAAAACTAACAATACTATTATAGTCAATTAAAATTGGGGTCGAACGCACCTGCCAAGTGCGGGATTCGAACTCACATTCAACCTCAGTGATACAGTAGATGAACTACTAACTAAAGACCACTCAGCCACTCAGAGGCCCCAAATTCAATCTTACACTTGTTAAGTGTGTGCTTGTTGTGTTCTTGTTATTATGTACTTTATTTGTTATTGTTTGACCTTTTGGGTATTATTTTGCAATAAAGATTATCTACATATTAAATAAATACGAACCTTTTTAGCTTCATCCTTTTCGAAATGTAGTTTAATCATAGCATTCAACACGTCGAAAACAGTATCAATGATGATGTCACACTTTGTATTTTCCATATTATTTGAACCATACAACCCTGTAAAAATGTTAAAATCGTTATAGAGAATATAAGAGGGTCTGGATGGGGATTTTCATTTTTACATTCTTTAAGTTTTAGCCATGTTTCTCTCTTCTTCTTTTTTTAAACTGAAAGCTCGTAGACAATATTGATTTCAATTTTTGATTGTGTTTTATAAAATCACTATACATCAGCCGCTTCGATTGATTGCTAGTTGGTGTTTAACGCCACTTCCAATAGTATTGGCTATATCGTGGCGACCAGTTTTTATTGATGGAGGGAGCCGAAGTGCCCATAGAGAACCACCAACCTTCGGAAGGAAAAAAAGCAGTGGTTTCGAAGACAGTTTATCTTGCTGGAGAGACATGCGCGGATCAAGCCATTTTGAACCGGGGGGAGGGGGGGGGGGGAGTTCAAACCCCCGGAACACCATGAGACGTTCCAATAATTAAAACAAAGGGAAAAGGGGGTACCCCCGGAACACCCCCCATCCCCAATGAGATATCATGAGATAATGTTAACATGATTGATCTTCCCTTATTTTTGCATTGATTATCTCACGGTTTGTTGGAGGACGTGCGATGACCTGTAATTGTTCATATCTTTATAAATTGGTCTTTATGGGTAAAATTGACTAATTGGCAATCATACCACATATCTTTATTTCTATACTACATGTAATCCTATTTGAGAATTTGGCTTATACAGGTTCACACAGGTAAACTTTTGATACATTGTACTGTTAATATTCGTAAAAGACCTTTTGAGATAAACAAAATGTGAAATGTGTTTATTGGAAGTTTGCCTAATCTCAGAAACACACTCCAAAGAACAAACAAAATTGAATATATAGCAGGCACTAATAGATTTTATTGTTCATCATTATGATATATTCGTTTGTGCAATATAAGATTGTAACGCAGAAAAAACCACAATAAACCATAGTGAACCATTTTATCGATTAGCAATTTCCGAATAGTGCTTTCAGACTTAATATAAAACTTACCAAATTCACGAGCAAGGTACCGAGCAATGGCACCCGTCTGGTTAATCATTGTTTTATCATCTACAGTTAATACAGGCATCTGACCATATGGTGTTTCTGAAATAAATCATGAACTCAAGGTTTTCATTGCAATTTCAATCATTTTATTCCCAATTTTGTTGCAATTAGCTACACCTGTGTTACCTATTTTTATTGCCGTGATGGTAAGGTGCTCGATAACGTTCCTTTTTTTTTTGGCACCAAGATATTTTGACCAATGGAGAAGGATATGCAGCTTTCAACAAATAGGAAAAGAGTTTTTCAGTGATTTGACGTTATTCTAGGACATTGCATGACATAATGAAACGCATTTAATAGCATTAAGTACATGTACATTTATAAATAAGTTAATTTTGCCTTTTGTTTTAATTTCTGGCATTGAATTTCCATGTATTAAAAAGTGTTTTGCGAGTTCTTATTTAAATCCGTTTATAAGATTGCAATTCGTATAATTTTGACCTTCAAAGTTAAAGTTTAAAGAACGAGGACATATTTAATCCTAATTACAAATATGCTGTGTAAGCACGGTTATTTTAAATTTATAAGAATTCTTGTACGAGGGTGTGAATGAGAAAATAACTGGCAGAAAAAAAAAAAAAAAAAAATTTTAACCTTAAAAGAAATGAAAATAATTGAATGATAATGTATAAAAAATAGGGAATAATTGACCAATAACAGCAAATAGGAGAAAATGAAAAGAAATGGTCTTGAAATTAAAAAAAAAAAGGAAAAAAAAAGAAAAAAAAGCTCTCTTTTTCCAGACCATCCCGAATCGGTTAAACATCGGTTATATAATAAAGTATATTAATGAATACCGTATTGTGTTTGATATGAACATGTATAACCGAGAATTCGTTGAAAATAATAGATTCCCTATTACAAATATTATAATAGTTTAGTAAAGTAACCACTAACAAGAGGCTGTCAGATTGACAGCAAACCGGATTTTCCTGCATGATAATGATATTTTATTTTGCAAATCTGAACCCCCAAACAGGATCAATAAAAAAAATGAATTTTTGTAGGGTTCAGAAATAGAAAGGCCAAAATCAATCTAAGTATCACTTTTCGCTACTTAAAGGTCTACCTACATCTCAACAACGATACAAGCTAAAATCTTTAAAATCGAACGTGACCTACGTTGAGTCACAGGAAACAACATATTTAAATTTGAATAGATTTCGTACAAAGCGTTTTCTAGTTATTGCACGGACAACGCTCTAAGTCTCACTTTTCGCTACGTTAATGTCTACAACTGAACAAAAATAAAAGCTAAAATCGTGAAAATCAAACTTGACCTTCATTTAGTCACAGGAAACAACATAGTTAAATTTGAAAAGATTTTGACAAAGCGTTTTCAAGTTATTGCACGGACACTGTTGACAGCCGCTCGGCCGCCCGACCGCCGTAAATTACCAAATTTATTACCGATATTTTCCTTTGAAATCCGGTGTATAAAATTATCACCAAATAATAACCTTATCTTTTTTGGGACAAACGTTTTTTTTTTGTGTCTTTCAATAAGATACAGAAACAAGATATGATTTTTGAAACTCAATGTGCTATAAAAAAATTCGTTTCGCTTCCCTTCTGAAATAATGATTTTTTTCGAAAATTTAGAATCAAACTATTTAATAAAAATACATCCTCCTAACCCCTTTCCCCTGAAAATAAAAAAAGAAGACGTTGAACTCACATAAACTGTTTTATATAGGAGAGAGGGTGGCAAGGAGGTGTCTTTTCACAAATCCCAATTTTATGTAATTTTTTCCCGCTTTCCACTTTTCCCCCCTCCTTTTCCCCATATCCCACTTTTTTATCCCTATATGCCACATCCCCAGTTTTTTCCCTATATGCCACATCCCCAGTTTGTATCCCTATATCCCACATCCACACTTTTTTTCCCTATATCTCACATTCACACTTTTTATCCCTGTATCTCACATTCACATATTTCTTTACCCTTAAGTATCTCAAATTCCAAAATGTGTTATTTATTTTCTCTTACTTGGTTTAAAAGCTGTCCATTTATCGCCACTTAGTCTCTCGTCTTCGAACTCCTTTCCAGCGGCAGCAAACACAAGTCGAGGTAATTCTCCTCTTGCTCTAATGTCGAAGTAAGATAATTTGAATTTAGCAGGCATTTTGACTTTATGTTGATATCTTAATTGCTAATGAAAAATGAATAGCATGTATTAACTACCGAAACTATTTATATTATATACTTAAACTATGTCCTAAATACTGTCTTTAATCCATGCTCTATATATTGACTCTATCGATACATAACATGTATAATATCTACCTAGATATTTCCACTAGCTACACGTATACGGTCAATATGTTTATTCAATGGATTATTACAGGTCAGACGTTCCCATGGAAGGAATCTTCCAGTAAATGAACTTTTGACCCAGTAGTGTCATAATGACTTGGCAAAAACATTTAAGAAATAAGGAGACAGCGATTGCAACTCCTTCCAATTATTTTTTGTATTTTGAGCTAATTACTTTTTACTGAATATTAAATAATATCAATTACGATCAAATACCCCACCACTGGCATAATAATTTTTTCTAGTAGTTATTTTTTAAGTGAGATTGCCGCCCCTCCGCCTCTTTTAGTTTTTGTCTCCCGTGTCCCTCTTCTTGAAAGTTTTGGATCCCCCACTAACAGGCAAAATGATAAAGCATGGGTTATGTGTATGTGGAAGGAGGTGTAGATGGTTGAATGGGCTAAATGTATTACTAAATGACTTAATCACATTTTAGACTTTCATTATAAACTTAAACCAAACCGATGACTTATTAGAAATTCCAATATAGATAAGAAGATGTGGTATGAATGCCAATAAGACAACTCCCCATCCAAGTCACAATGTATAAAAAGTTATAAAACAATTAAAGGTCAAAGTATGGCATTCAACACGGAGCCTTGGTTCACACCGAACAGCAAGCTATAAAGGGCCCCAAATGACTAGTGTAAAGCAATTCAAACAGGAAAACCAATGGACTAATCTATATTTTCTCTAAATTTACAATTCATGACTCAATTAAATTTTATAGTTATTTTGTAGCTTTTGCTTATTTATTTACACCCAGGGCGCGTCTCCTTTATTTCCTAATGAAACAGTAAATGATTTATTTGTCGGTTGTAAATTTATGCACTATAAACAGGAAGGGCCATTTTCTCTTAATTTTGTTCGCAGGGCAGTTCTGAAAAGTTCTTTCAATTTTTACTTAAATTCACTGTATTGCACCTTCATGTGTGTACTTTGAGGTTTTAACAAAATTATGGCTTATTTCTAAACATATGACCAATACAAAAATGCACAGAGACCGCTCAAATCTTTTGAAAACTTAGAATATTTAGCGAAACAAATACGGAAAAGAAAGACAATCTTAATAAAATCCAACATTCTATTGGTCTGTGTTTATAATGATAATATATATAAAAATGTATTTCAAAATGATATATAGTGAAATAAATTCAGGCAGATTCACTGTATACCGCCATCTTGTATTGTACAATATCAGTACATTATCGGTCTAGTTCTTTGCCTAAATCTGCAAATTTTGAGACAGAGATAATTCTTATAGTAAAAGTTTTATACTGGAATGATAGTGAAATTTTCATTTTTTACCTGTAGCAAGAAACCAAGTTCGGTGACCTGATTTTTTCTTTTTGATTTTCTCAAAGTATATTATAAAACCTTTCTTCCTTTATTTTATTTCAAAATTCCATCTCAAAGATTTCTTTTTATTTACAAAAATGTGTTTTTTCACGAACAATCTAAACAAATTTGAGAGCAATTTTGCACGACTTGTAGCTTGAAAAAAAAGCACGGTGACCCATACTTTTTATTATATTTTTGTAAAACGCATAGTAAAATCTTTATATTTGCAAAGTATAAGAAAATTCTATCTGAGGAAATATATACCGATGATCCACCTTAAGTAAATGAACATATAATTTAGAAATACTAAGAATTGCTACACCGCGGGAATAGATTACCTTTGCTGTATCTTGCAAAAAATCCGAATTTTGGGTCCTCGATGTTCTTTAACTTCATACTTTATTTAGTCTTTTTAACTTTTTTGATTCGAGCGTCACTGTTGAGTCTTGTGCAGACGAAACGCGCGTCTGGGTTCCAAAATGTTAAGCCTGGTATCTATGGTGAGTTTATTTTTACATCTCACTTATGCTTATAATGCAACATTTACTGACATCATAATCATTACTGTATGAAATATGAGATGGACTCAAGATCTGAAAGGTTATAAAAAGAAGGTATGATATATGAAATTTCCTGATAAAATCTATTTCTTAACTCTTGGAATTCAGAACATTTGATAGTAAAGTGTAATTCTCTTTCTACTTTAGAGTTACAAAGAGGGCACACTCGGTTTTCTTAAATTTATTTTTCTATGCCTGCCGTTTTCAACTACTTATTATTAGTCTTGCAGAATTTGAAATATCGCATTCTGTAAATATTTAATTTCTAAAGTCTTTCATTTAAAATTTCTCCTTCAAATGCTTGTATGATCTTAATTTGTTTCTTTTTATTTGCAAGAATATGGTAGGACAAATTGTCTAAACCAGACAACTTAATCTTTCTTTCCAATATTTGCGCCGTATATGTTCACGTGTTTTATAATAAAAATTAGCCACTCAGTTATATACTAGTAGTACATATTCATTTTTTTAATAATTACATTACATGTATGTTTCATTATAATACTTTATTTTGATTGGCTAACATCAATCTCGCGTCATTCTCAAATTAACCTTCATTTCTAAATGAAATGTAATATTCATGATAGCACGAGCTTCCACAATAAAGTGCCCAGGTTAATAAAACCTAAACTTGATAGAAATCGTGTTTTCATGATCCTAGCAAAAAAAAAAATGTAATTATAAGTATTGAATGCTTCTTTTAGTAATTTTATAGGGTTGTAAAAGCGTTGACCGTGTGCACATTTTTAGAAAGAATGAAGCGCTTCCGCGCTTCATACAAAATGTACTTCGGTCAACGCTTTTATACCCCAATGAAATTACAAAAAGAAGCATTCAATTCTTAAGCAAAAAATCGGAACTATAAAAACCATTCTATGGTCGCATACAACCTAAAAGTTGACAGGCTAATTATCACTGTAGATGAACTATATATAAATTGACCCCGATATCTCGAAGTTTGAAAGTAAGAATTTCCGAAAGATGCAGACCGAATGATAATAATTCAAATCGGATGTATTTCTTATGTTACCTGATCATTTAAAAAGAGATTAAAGCTGAGTAAACATACTTGTTTGTATAACATGACATGTTTGTGGTCACCGGTAATTAACACCTTTGTGTATCGTTCAAACGGAACGTATGAGTGTTGAACATATTTCACCTGACATAACACGAATTTAAATGACCCAAGTCGCGATTAAATGAATCGTTAGAATTAAAATTCATTAATTACAATAAATAAAAGGATTGGCAATAAAAATAAACGTATAATAATTTAATATAAAGCAGACGACCTCATCAAACCGTTCAGAACTTGTTTCGTTCCACGAGTGATTTCATAATTTATAGTGACTGACCTTTGTAAATACGTGTATATACTATTGATTTTATTTGTGCATGATTTGTATCTGTACTTATATGTGTTCAATTATCACGAAGAACCAAACAATATGGAGCTTGAATAAACAATCATAAAGTGCCATATCGAAAAAAAATGTTCAAAGATTCTAGTTTACACAAATCTCATACCGTATTTCAAGCATTCCAAATTTATGACGACACACTCGACCTCGGACGAGTCGAACCTCGGATAAGTCGAATACTTTGGTCCGGTCCCTTCGACTTCTACACAACGAGGTTCGACTGTACTTAGACCACTAGGCCACAGAAGACTCTTTCTATAAATGATAACTTCTCAGTTTTTTCCATAAATGTTAACTTCTCAGTTTTTTCTATAAATGTTAACTTCTCAGTTTTTTCTATACATGTTAACTTCTCAGATTTGTCTATACATGTTAACTTCTCAGTACTTTCTATAAATGTAAACCTCTATGTTTTTTCTATAAATTTAATGTTAACTTCTCAGTTTTTTCTATAAATGTTAACTTCTCAATTTTTTCTATACATGTTAACTTCTCAGTTCTTTCTATAAATGTTAACTTCTCAGTTTTTTCTACTAATGTTAACTTCTCGGTTTTTCTATACATGTTAACTTCTCAGTTTTTCTATACATGTTAACTTCTCAGTTTTTTTCTATACATGTTAACCTCTCAGTTTTTTTCTATAAATGTTAACTTCTCAGTTTTTTCTATAAATGTTAACTTCTCAGTTTTTTCTGTACATAATAAAATTGAGAATGGAAATGGGGAATGTGTCAAAGAGACAACAATCCGACCAAAGAGTAGAAAACAGCGGAAGGCCACCAATGGTTCTTCAACACAGCGAGAAAATCCCGTACCCGGAGACGGGTTAACTTCTCAGTTTTTTCTATACATGTTAACTTCTCTGTTTTTTCTATGAGAATATAAATTTACAGCCTTCTACGTTTAAAGGCAGTGGGTGCATTTTCTATAAAACTGGCGGAACACGTTCATTTCCGATACATTAATACATGACATCACAATACATTTGAATTACTTGACTGTTCTATAACAAAATATTCTTTGAGATCGTCAAATAATGGAAACATAAGTTTGTTTAAATTTAACGAAGAAAACTTTTCATTTAACAGGCTTCATATAATGGAATTCTGTACCACTTAGTATAGAATTGTGGAAACTATTGATACTTTTAAAGAAAAATATACAGAATGTTTAATGTATAAATAAAAAATCATTGACACAAATAAACAAGAAAATGATTGAAATATTTATTGAATAAATTGTATATTATAAAAGTGTAAATTTGTACAATCTTGTAACTATGTTTATACTAGGATTGGCAGTTTTCCTACCTAAGGTCGGAGGTTCTCTCCGGGCACGCCGGCTTCTTCCACCAAAAAAACTGACTGCGCCACGAAATGGCACACTAGTGCTGATGTATGTTTATTTGTTTTAGATTAATTAAGGCATCAGGAAAGATTAACTTTATTGTTACTAACACATGCAACAGTGATTCTCTCTAAAAATGAAGTATTTACTTACTTAATTACGTTAATACTTTACCTAGCTACATATCTATAGAACTCGTCATTACAACACATGAAGATTACGTATTCAAAGTGAAATCCAGAAGTGAAACAATGTTTCAAAACGTTTACACTTTTTATAATATTATATAAATGTAAAAACTATAAAAAAAGAACCTGGAGGTTCTTAAGACCTTGTGTCGCTCACCTAGGCTTATGTGCATCTTCAACAGCAGACACTCTCAAACATTGTGGACTAGAGGGAGGGTTTGTCGCCAATAAACTAGTTTATCCCCGCCACATTTTGTATGTGCCTGTCACCAAGTCAGGAGCCTGTAATTCAGTGGTTGTCGTTTGTTGCTGTGTTACATATTTGTTTTTCGTTCATTATTTTGTACATAAATTAGGCCGTTAGTTTTTCTCGTTTGAATTGTTTTACATTTGTCATTTCGGGGCTTTTTATAGCTGACTATGCAGTATGGGCTTTGCTCATTGTTGAAGGCCGTACGGTGACCTATAGTTGTTAATTTCTGTGCCATTTGGTCTCTTGTGGAGAGTTGTCTCATTGGCAATCATATCACATCTTTTTTTTATAGAATAGAATTCGTGACACAATTTTTGTTGATCTTGTATTAATGATTATTTTTGCTATTTAAAGTGTCTATGTATCTATTACAGTTTCTTTTATATAGTTTTCAAGACAAAAGGCAAAAACACTAATTAGAAATGGATAAAAATTGTCATGAAAGAGCAATAATGAGTTGACTGACGATTTTGGCCATGAGACTTATTCGTAGATCTTGTCTTATTGATCAGTTTTGCTTATTTAAGTTTTTATCTAATATCTAATATAATATTTAATATATAAGGCATAGACACAAACAATTTTTAAATATCGTCATTAAAGGGCAGTTACCCCAATAAATCAGACGATTTCGGTTATGTTGACTTATTTGTAGATCTTATCTTGCTTATGATTTTTGCTTTTTTACATGTATACATCTATCTATGACAGTTTTCCACTAATAATGGGTAAACTCGTCATTTAATAGCGATAACTCCAATAAAGAGTCTGCAGACGACTTAGGACGTATTTGTAGACCTTGCCTTGTTGATAATTTTTGCTTATTTAGTTTTCTATCTATATATCTATTTACATTTCTGTAAGATAAAAGGAGGGAAAAACGAAAAAAAAAAAAACCCTGGTAAAAATCTTTATCAAAGAGTAATAACTCCAATAAGGAGTCCTCAACCGATTTCGACTATGTTGACGTATTTGTAAATCTTTTCTTGCTGATAATTTTTGTTATTTAAAATTTCTCTCATGAGTCATCATGTTATCATAAACAAAGAAAGAATGGGTGGATAGATGGATGGATAGTTGCTTAACGTTCTGTGGTAATTTGATTACTCATTTAGGACAAGCACATGGTGATGTGATAAAAAAACCTGCTTTGTACTAAGCCGATACGCAGAGCCGGTTATTTAACGTGCTAGCTCACAACATAACAGTCTACAAGAAGATGATACATTATTCTGACAGCCGACCAGTCTTTGTTATAATTATTCCTGAATGATGCATGCTTACAGGAGAATCAATGAATACCAATTTTCAAGTCTTTGGTTTGACCCGACCGGGGTTCGAACCCACGATTTCCCGCACTCGGGGCAAGCTAGATACCACGAGACTACTGAGGCGGTATACAAAGAAAGTAGTGATTCAAAAGAAGAGTGACAAGGTGAGTATATCGAAGGTATCAGTGTATATCTACATCCAGAGGGGACGCTTCGAACGCAAAAGTTGTATATATAGCAAATATACTGTTGATCGATTTGCAATGGAAAGCCATCACGCAGATAGTGTTGTACAAACGACAACATGGGTCTATCTTAGTACTAGTATTTACAAGTGGAATTAAAATGGGATATAAACAGTTTTTTTTTCGATTCACGGCTGCAGCCCCCATATGTAGCCCTTGAATCATTCCAGTGACGTAGCTTAAAAGGCGTGTGGACACAAGTTGGTCCAGTCGGTGATGGTGCGTGGTATATAGCTGTACATTTTGTATTAATTTTTTGTTGGCATCTGCAGAGGAAGTAATAAAGATATGATAAAGATCTAGCAGATATAGCAAATCAATTCTTTGCGTAATGTTAGTAACCTGTAAGATTTTTTCAAGTATTCTAATTAAGTCTAATCTTTTGTAAAAGTAAGATCTTTTTATATGAAAAGCTATTATTTTAATAAACAAATTGACTTAAGGGGTACAGAACACATAAGGGAGTAAACATTTTATAAAAATCTGCTGAACGTCTCAATCACATACTACGAGTAAAGATAAATAAAGTGATCACAATTAGTGTTTGTCAAACTGCTATGTATCCAATGAAATTTTTCCTATAAATTGTTTTTCAAATTTTTTGATATTTTCATATTTTTGTCAGCAGGTCAAAGGAAGTTTTTTGACAACATTTTATGAAAAATAAACGAGCCAAATCTATTTCAGTCAAAGTGCTGGGTGTGCCCTTAAAGGGGCATTAGCTGTCAAATTCCTATTCACCGATTTGACTCAAATTCTCATATATGATTTATAAATTGAGAAATGGTCGCCCCCTTTTCAGTAACTCAAGGAGGTTGTGTATGTAGATATATGTTTTTATCAATTGTCACCTGGTTAGAATGTACAAGGTAAAACTAGAATTTTACATGGCTAAGTGAACGACCTCAGCGTGAATCCAATAATTTTGTCGTGATAATTAAATGTACAAAGTCAGGCGGCACATGAAATCGTCTATTACTGCAACCAACAACAAAACAGTAGTCCGTGTTACAATCTTTTAATGTGTCATTGTTAATAAAGTTGTCTCGTCAGTATATATTTTGATTCAAATGATGCTCGTGTTGAACACGATTAATACATGCGTAACCAATCTTTAGCTAATGGGTTAAACCGAAGGCCACATGAATACGGATTCAATGAAGTCGAATTATTCACTTGCAAGTGAATAATTCATCAGCGATGTTTCTTAGCTTATTTTGACCAAATTGAACTAAACTGGCTGCTAAAAGGGAATTATTATTTCATTATAAAACTTTCATTAATGGTTGAACAAAAAACAATCCCACTTTAATTTTATTATATCTCGTAGCTAATGCCCCTTTAAACGCTATATGCATATAGTTATCATTTTCACCTCATTTTCTAAGACACCAGCTTGTTTTATCCGATTAGAAACAAGTGTCACATAGGTAAAAGGAATACAACTAGCGTAACGAGTGTGAAATAGTATAATTAAACCGGCAATAGTACGTTAATTTGAGCTGCGGGTTTATTGATATTAAAATTCACCGAGTCAGATGTCAGAATAGATAACAAAAGAAACTAAGCAAAATGACAATGATACATAAATTAACAAAGGACTACTAGCAGTTTCTGACATGCCAGCTACAGACCTCAATTAAACTGATTGAAATATTATGTCTTCATCAAATGAAAATCTAGCACAATCCCTACATATTTGCGTGTAAGAAACCAGTATATAAACTATAATTGCCTGTGATACATGATCAATGCAAATGAGAAAAATGTGTACCAGGAAAGTTTGAAATGTTTTTACTGTATCTTATTCACATAATCAAGGCGGGCGGAATGTGCACAATGTGTATGATTATGTACGAATTAACGTATTATTTGTAATGATCGAAAGGCAATATTATAAGAAAATAACGAATTCAAATTTGAATTTTCATCACAAGAGAAATAAAATAAAGGAGTTTTTTTTATGAAAGACCTGGTATATAGATATAGGAAGATGTGGTATGAGTGCCAATGAGACAACTCTCCATCCAAGTTACAATTTATAAAAGTAAACCATTATAGGTCAAGGTACGGCCTTCAACACGGAGCATTGGATCACACCGAACAGCAAGCTATAAAGGGCCCCAACAAATTTACTAGTGTAAAACCACTCAAACGGAAAAACCAACGGTCTAATCTATATAAAAACGAGAAACGAGAAACACGTATGAACTACATAAACAGACGACAACTACTGTAATCAGATTCCTGACTTAGGACAGGTGCAATCATTTGCATGGGGATTAAACGTTTTAATGGTACCAAACCTTCTCCTTTTTCTGAAACAATAGTATAACATCACAACATAGAAAAACATACTATATTTACTTTTCTACATTGGCTAGAGGTATAGGGGGAGGGTTGAGATCTCATAAACATGTTTAACCCCGCCGCATTTTTGCGCCTGTCCCAAGTCAGGAGCCTCTAGCCTTTGTTAGTCTTGTATTATTTTTAATTTTAGTTTCTTGTGTACAATTTGGAGTTTAGTATGGCGTTCATTATCACTGAACTAGTATATATATTTGTTTAGGGGCCAGCTGAAGGACGCCTCCGGGTGCGGGAATTTCTCGCTGCATTGAAGACCTGTTGGTGGCCTTCTGCTGTTGTCTGTTCTGTGGTAGGGTTGTTGTCTCTTTGACACATTCCCCATTTCCATTCTCAATTTTATAAAATATCAATTGGAAGGCTTAACTCAATCAAAAAACGTAAATTAACACACAATGAACGAATAAATTTGACCTGTGACACCTGAATGCAAATACACAGTTAATAAAAAATTACAAGGGATAAATAATTAAAGTCAAAAGTAAATAAACAGGTTTAAACAAAGTTAAAGTATGATATCACTGTGAAATGTCAATTAATTTTAAGAAATTCATCACTTTTGAAGAAACCTGCGTTATATTAACTATCTTTAGTCTTACGTTTGCTATGTTGTGTCTTGTGTACTATTAATTGTCTGTTTATCATTTTCCGTTTAGGAATACCAAGACATTTCTTTCATATCAATTAAACTAATCTAACACTTGGTACATATGGGTAGAATATCAAAAATAAAACTATACAATTAGTGCTAAATAAAACTTCCTGTACAGGTCCAAGAACAACATCTAAGGAAAAATGAAAAAAATTTTGATGTTCATAGTATGAAGAAGTGAAAATTTGTAGTAAAACGAGATAATCAAAGCTGGTATATAGACAAGATCCATGTTAACATTAAATAACAAAAAAGCATTACAAATAGTATCAACAGGGCAAATTAAAAAGAAAGTACGATTTAGAGTACTCGCAGTTACTGACAGCTAGTTAAAAGCCAAAACAATTAATAATAAAAAGCATGCATCAGATACTAAAATCAACTAAAATACATCCCAGGGATTTAGTATTTTAACGTCATGAACAGTCAAAGAAGACATGACTTGTGCAATGCAAAAAATAAATGTATCGACAGGTAGTAGGATAGTTAAGAGTGACTTTTTTATAGATAAAAATGAACGTGTGTGTGTCTCTATACATCCCGTTTGAAAAGAAAATACAAATTTAGTTATGTTTTAATTTGTTAATGACAAAATCGATAATAGTGCCAATGTAAACTATATCCAGAGATCTAATTACAACATTTGTACGATAACCCTTACTAATAAGTTTGTTTAAAGGTGCGATGAGTTTACACGGATCACATAATGATTTCCGCGCTTTAAGTACAATATTACCATAACATTTAGGATGTGAAATACCATTTTTAATTTTAAGTTTTCTACAGGTACAGCCAAATTTACTAATCAAATCTTTGTATCTATGAAAGAATTTATGTACATATTTGATTTATACGCTGAATTTATTTAGGACTAACTAGTGATTTAAAATTCCCGGGCTTGTATTTCCTATCATGATTTCCTTGATAGAGGATTGCTGCTCACAGGGAAGCTATTAAACCAAGAGTTCCAAATGGTGAAGTTGAAATCATCCCTTCGTAAATTTTACGGACGCCATCACGAGTTGGTTGAGAAGCAGGATTTGCTTACCCTTCCGGAGCATCTGAGATCACCCCAGTTTTTGTTGGGGTTCGTGTTGCTTAGTCTTTAGTTTTCTATGTTGTGTCATCTGTACTATTATTTGTTTGTTTGTCTTTTTATTTTTGGCCATAGCGTTGTCAGTTTGTTTTCGATCTATGAGTTTGACTGTCCCTCTGGTAACTTTCGTCCCTCTTTTAAAAGATAAGAGAAGTGTGAAGCGATCGACGAAGTATTATGAAGGGTTGGATGTATAGGTCGGCGTTGATGCCATGTAGCTCTTTTCTTCAGTTTTTATACTTATTATTTTTCTATGCATTATATTTTTACCCTTTTTTCTGCACGTTTTGCCCATTATTCTCTATTCTGTAAAGCTAATCTAGACCCTCATATTAGTGCATTAACAAAAACGCCTTTAAACTAGCATGTCTTATTTGTGTGTAAACACTAAGTCTTGCTCAATTAATTTTGCTTTTTAACATTTTCTATCCGAGCGTCAATTATGAGTGTTTTGTAGACGTAACGCGTCTAGTGTACAAAGCTTTAAGCCTGGGATCTCTGAAGAGTTTTTGTTCACTATTATAAATTATGATATTAAAGCTTCATCATATTTTAATTCAGTAAATTGCAATTTGTAAAACAGATTCAGTAAATAGATATGATAAATATAAAAAAATAAGTAGAACAAACATGTACTGTTGTATACAATGTAAATAATATTAAAGATTTGTTCTCATATCTATGTTTAATGATGCTGAACCATGTAAATGTTTAAATAAATAAATAAAATAAAGATGAGTGTGTTCGTTGATTTACAAATCCGATGCCGGTCGCCTCTCTAAATATTTCTGTACATTAGCATTTGTTTTCACACTTTCGTAAAACTTTTTGACTTCAGCAAAGTCTTTGTACACACCTTCGCCCATTTTTGGGTTAGATGTTAGTCTATCAATCATGTCAAAAGCAGCCATATCCGCAACTGTCAACTACAAATGATAGAAACGAGAGAATTACATCATGTGCTTACTTTTTCCCTTTTTGTTAACGATTTCATAAAAGTTTTCCGAAAGAATGGTGTTACTATAGGAAAGGTTTCAACTTTTAAGAAAGAATGGTACTACTATACCAAATGCTTCAACTTTTCCAAAATAACGGTGTTACTTTACCAAAAGCTTCAACTTTTCCGAAAGAATTGTGTGAATGTGCCGAAGACTTCAAGACAAGCATTTGGCTAACATGGTAAAAATTACGCAAATGATCTACTGGTAACATTTGAACGGATTTCAGCCGATAAAGTATTTTAAATGACAAGGCTTTCAAGGAAGACGCCAATTTGACTTAAAATTAACCACGTGGTCAAGAAACTTACTTGTGGAAGTACTATTCTTACAACAATTACAACCTATAAACTTTAGCTTCGACCAAACTGCACTTTACATAATCAAAAACGAATTGTCAGCAGTCCATTGATTTGGAATCTCAATATCATTAAAACTGTCTTCATATTTAGTTCCTATTGGCTCAAACGTCATGATTTCTTTCATTCTCTATCTAATTTAAAAAAAAGTATATGTACTTCTGTCGTCTGAGTGTATAACTTTTCAGAGGATTGACAATTTCCAAATTATATTGCCTTTTTTGTATGTTTGTTACCTTAGATCCTACGAGACATTTTCCACCATTTTCTTTCAGTAACTTGCACAAATATGTGAAAAATTGGGGTAAAACATCTGTACTAAACTTTTTACCCAGTTCTTCCTAAAATAGAGAAAATAAAAAAAATGAAGTTCTTTTTCCAATTTTGAAATTATTGAGAAATAAATAAATCAAGTGAAAGTGCAAGAAAGTCTGTAAACAGTATGGGGTTTTCTCATTGTTGAAGCCGTATTGTGACCTATTATTGCTTATATCCACGCCATTTTAACGAACTCTTTTGAATAGTTGTCTCATTGGCAATCATACCACATCTCCTTATTTTCTTAAAAACTAGACAAAATATACTAGTAGTCTCACGATTGTTATTTTCTGTGATATTTTTGACTTTTAGAACGTAATTGAGATTCTCGTAGATAAATCGGTCCTGATGCTCTATATTGTTTAGATGTTCGTAGGTTAATCGATCTTAATGCCCTATATTTGTATGATTTACGTACTTGGTAAATCGGTCCTGATGCTCTATATTGTTTAGATGTTCGTAGGTTAATCGATCTTAATGCCCTTTATTTGTAAGATTTACGTACTTGGTAAATCAGTCTTGATGCTCTATATCAGTGAGAATTTCGTAGGTAAATTGGTTTTCATGCTCAATATATTTTCGTAAAGTAAATATGATGCTGAATATAATGGAGATTCACGTAGATACATTCATTCCTTGATACTTTATACAGGGTGTTAAATTAAGGCGCGAATACAAGATGGGGAATACACCAGTCAATTAAGCAGTATACTAGTATTCTATTGTAAGCTACTAGTATTTCTATCTTGCAATATCGTCCATCCAGGGGTTCAAATTAACATTTGGTATTGAAAGATCCAGGACCTTTGACACTCCAAACTGAAAGGTCCACAACCTAAATCCCAGGTCCTACTTTTACAGGAAAAATTTCATAACGCAATAAGATACAAAATTAATGAACTTCTGGAGTGAGGTTAGTTTGTTTCATCATATTTGAACTGCATGTGAATAGTTCATAGTCACTGAAGGGTTTCCCTTTTTTGCAATACTGTATGCAGTGCTGAAAAGAACCTTATATCTATTTTACTGATCAGGCTTACATTCTGCTTGAGAATACATTGTCCAAGTTAAGTGTCTGACAATTAATCTTTAGTCATAATTAGACTTAAAATTTGGGTCATTTTCATGGATCCACTGCTTTAAACAAGATAAATGCTGGGGTGTCACTTCGTATATTTTTATTGGGTCTATTTTAAGATTTTGTGTTCCCCTTACAAGTGCACTTTCTTTTTCTGAATGGCAGGGGAACTTCTGGCAGTATGTGCATGACATTAGACCAGTTGATTCATCAAAATATAGCCACGGTCGATAGATTTTCCTGTGGGGCTTAAATGTCTGTTCCCGTTTTTCACGATCGCATTTTTGGTCTTTAGTGAGATCTTCATTTGATTTCTTTTTGAAGGCGTTGAAGACACAGGCACTTGTTTCTATCCATGGGAAGGTTGAATATCCTTCTATATTTATGGATAGTCGACCTTCCCATGGAGAGAAACAAGTGCCTGTGGTTGAAGACCGTTCATAATCTTCAGGCTTTCTCTTGGAAGACGTGACACCAAAGTGAAACGGACTCATTTTGTTAAAAAATGTCTAAATGATTAAATGATTTGTCACGTGACTTCTTGCAACTATTTATAACATTGTGTTTCCAAGAAAAACAAGGTTAACAATAACTTTCATCACTCGTCGGCAAGGTCAGGGATGAAACATTTTTTTATCTCAATTTCAATAATAATATGGCTTAAAAATGACAATACAGATGGTTAAAAAGGTCAGCAAAGACCATTTTTATTTCCTTTAAGATCGAAGGTCCGTCGGGCGTAGTTAGTAACCAAAACGAAAGTCCGATTGCAACAGTGGAAGGTCACGGACCTCGGACCACCGCTAATTTGAACCCCTGCGGCATCATACCGTTCCACCCTTTTTATTTTTTTTTTACCGATTGAATATTGTAATTCCCTTATTTATTCGAAATATCATTGGTTCGTTTTTATTATAATGTCATTACGCCCAGAGTTTTATGCTCATCTAAGAAACAACATGCCATTTTTCGAATATTATTATATTAATATGCAGTTTTAGCCCCACCCCTGAACTTGTTTGTCATATTGGAGTCTTTACCTTATATTTAACCATGTAAGACAGGTTCATGATATAAATTTTAATCTTATTGATTGTTTGATTGTTAGTATTTAACGCCACCTTCAGCATTATTGGCTATATTGTGGCGGTCAGTTTTGATTGGTGTAGAGAGCCGGAGTGCCTTGTGAGAACCACGGACCTTCGGTCGGAAACTTACAATCCTAGTCAATCAAGATTGAAGTCGAACACACCTACTACGTGCGGGGATCGAACTCATAACCTCAGTAATATAGAAGATGAAGTACTTTGACCATTCGGCCGCCCGAGACCCCACATTTAATCTTACATTAAATTTGTTAATTGTTTATTTGTAACATGTGCAATGTTCTTGTATGTATGTATTTCTTTTGTTATTGTTTCTAATTTTGATTATAAATACGAACCTTTTTAGCTTCATCCTTTTCTAAATATTGTTTAATCACAGCACTGAACAGGTCGAATACAGTTTCAATGATGATGTCACACTTTGTATTTTCCATATTATTTGAACCATACAATCCTGTTAAATTTTTTAAATTGTTATGTAGAATATGTGAGGGTCGTGTGGGGGGTCTTTATTTCTACATTCTTTAAGTTTTAACCATGTTACTCTATTCTTTATTGTTTTAATCTGAAATCTGGTAGACAATAAAGGTTTTCCATTTTTAATTGTGTTTGATAAATTCACTATAAATCAGCATCTTCGATTGATTGGTTGATTGATAGTTGGTATTTCCACTGCTTTTAGTACTGTTGGCTATACCGAGGAAGCCAGGAAGGAGGAAGCCGAAGTGCCTGAAGAGAACCACCGACCTTCGGCAGTAAAAATGACTGTCTTAGACAATACAACATGTTAAAATTAGAATCGGACTCAAAACTCCAGTGTTGACAGGCTAGTGATACAGAAGATGAACGACTAAGGGCCAAAGGCCTAAGTCTTTTTGAAGATAGTTTATCTCGCTGGAGAATGTAATAAGAAAGAGATGTAAAAAGATTTATTAACATTATTGGCCTTCCCTGTTTTTTTCACTGCTTACTTTATGGATTGTTGGAGGCCGTGCGTTGACCTGCAATTGTTCATGTACTTGTGATGTAGTCTTCATGGGTATAGTTGACTCATTTGAAATCATACCACATCTCTTCATTTTTATACTAATTCTAATTTTATAACCCACAGTCGCTATAAATGGGATTAAGCTATTGAGACAGCACATTTTTTTTATTCTATTTTCACTAAATGCGTTATTTGTATTTTAGAATTTGGCTTAAGGTACACACAGATAAACTGTTGGTATAATGTATTGTACATTTTAGTAAACAATTTTTGAGATAAAACAGATGTGAAATGTGTTTATTGGAAGTTGGCTTAACCTCAGTAACACACCCAAAAGAGCTATCAAAATAAAATATACAGCAAGCACTAATAAATTATATATTAAACGTTATGTTATAGATGTACTCGTTTTTTTCAATACAAGATTTTAACGCAGAAAAAAAACCAACAACAACAAACCATAGTGAATTTTGTTATCGATTAGCAATTTCCGAATTAGGCTTTCAGACTTAATATAAAACTTACCAAATTCACGAGCAAGGTGCCGGATAATGGCACCCGTCTGGTTTATCATTGTGTTATCATCTACAGTTAATATAGGCATCTGACCATATGGTGTTTCTGAAAAAGATCACGAACGCAAGGTTTTCACTATTTTTTTATTCAATTGTGTTGCAATTAGCTACACTTGTGTTCTTTATTTATATTTCCTCGAGAATGTTAGCTCGATAAGATTTTTCTTTTTGATTTTCTTTTCTGAACCACGATATTTTGATTAATGGAGAAGGATATGCAGCTTTCAAATAATAGGAAGACAATTCATAGTTTGAACCACACCAACAAACGACAACCACTGAAAAACAGACTCTTGACTTTGGACAGGCGCATAAAAATGCAGCAGATTTAAACGTTTTAACAGGCGCAAACCTTCACCCTAACCTGAAACAGTGGTATTACATTACAACATAAAAAGTCACACAATAAAATATCAATTGAAATGGCTCTACTGGATTAAAAAGAAGTAAATATACACTGAACGAATAAGTTTGATCTATGACACAATATAAATAAAGAAAAATGTTTCAATGTCAAAGACACCTTTAACCTAGGACAAAACGGCGTTAATTTTAAATATAAATTTTGTTGTTAGGAGTACAGAAACATTTTTTACAAAATAAATTTGTTATTCATAGTACGAGTACAGAAGTGAAAATATTTAGTCATACTAAACACTTATCAAAGGTGATATAACACAAAATAAGTAAACATTGAATAACAGAAATGAATTACAAATTGTATCAACAGGTCAAATTAACACGAAAGTACGATTTGAGGGTACTCGCAGTTACTGAAAGCTAGTTAAAAGTCAAAAACAATTAATAATAAAAAAATCATGCAATGTTCATTTATAAATAAGTTAACTTTGCCTTATGTTTTAATTTCTGGCATTGGATAACTATGTATAGAATCGTGATTTGCGAGTTCGTATTTAAATCCGTGTATAAGAATGCAACTCGAATAATTTTTACCGTCAAAGTTAAAGTTTGAAAACGAGGACATGTTTAGTGATTGGGGGATAATATGTAAAGATAGTATATGGAATAATGGACAACTAATAGCAAATAAGGAAAAATAAAAAGAAACGGTTCTTCAAATTAAAAAAAAAGAAAAAGAAAAAGAAAGACTTCTTTTTTCCAGACCCTCCTGAATCAGTTAAACATCGGTTATATAATGTAGTATATTAATGAATACCGTATTGAATTATAAATGGACCATTAATTATTGCACTTCGTTCATAAATGATAATTATTCTATAGAATATCGCATGTCTGTCTACGTTAACGCTTGACTTAGCATAGAATAAAAATAATTACGTAAACAATGGAAATCTTAAAACCACCATTTTAAACCACCAATCATTGGCAGACAAAAGAAAGATTAAAGCTATTAAAGACAGAGTAACCACCACTTATTTACATGTATTAAAAAAAAAAGAAGACAGTATTGCTTAAGAATCTGCACATAAACATAAATTTTTCAAACATGTAACGCACCTGCTTTGGTCTAGAAATTCCTGAAATGATGACATATATTATACATAACAAACAAAATTTGCAAAATAATCACATTTGTTTGCCAATATCATAGACAGCTAATAAACAGCGATTGTTTTTTGTTTAGATATTTGTTTTCGTCTTAGCATGGAGAGTTGTCTCATTGGTACTCATACCACATCTTCTTATATCTATTAGCAAACAAGCTATGTAAAGATTACAAAAACAAAATCAAGGTTTTATAAACCCCTTCTAATTCTGAAAGGTGCGATACACTAAAAGAGATTTGGACATTTAAAGTGTCGGGAAAAGACATTTAAAAATATATATTGATTCCATGTAGAACAGGTTTAAGAATGTATAATCGATAATTCATTAGATATGATAGATACCTTAATACACAAATCTTTATCATGTACCTATAGTCACGCACTAAAAAAAAAAATTAAAATCCTTGATATAACCACCTTTTTACCGCAGGAAATTGCGAATACTAGGTGAAATAGCTGTTTAAGAATGTGCAAGTAGTAAAGATAACCCTGCCTTATAAATTTTTGCACGTTAAAGAAATAACTAGTCACAGTTTAGTAATGATAACCTCTAAAACACAAAACAAGGAAAACAAGGAATATTATCCTCATATTTGGTTCAGTATAATACAATGTGATACAATCATGTCTTTCACCAAACGTTGTTATCAAAATTTATTATTAAACAATTATGAAATCATGTTTTCCTACATCGATCCTAGTGAAAATAGCCTTTTTCGATTAAATTTTTTTTTTAAAAATTGTGGATTTAAGGGATGGGTAGTTTTTCTTCTTGACAAACGGATTTATTCGTCTTTCAATAAGATACAGGAACAAGATACTATTTTTTAACCTCAATGTTATATATATATATATATATATATATATATATCATTTTCCTTAATATCAATGAATGCCACATAATTGTTTTCGGTTTGCTTCCTTTCTGAAATAATAATTTCTATCAACATTTTAGAATTAAACAATTCAATAATAAATAAAAACAAATTATCCTAGCCCCTTCTCCATGAAAATAATAATAATAATAAAAAAAAAAAAAAAAATGGTCTCGTCCCAAGGTATTTTGAATGCATATTTAAAGATATTCAATTTCAAAGACACACCATTAATAGAAGTTGTACTAACATGAACTGGTTTATATATAATGAAATACAATTCATCTTATCTTACTTGAGGGATGACACGGGTGTCATTTTCCAAATTTAGCTTTTTTGTAATTTTTTCCCACTTTTTTACCTTCTTTTAAATGACCCCACTCTGTTACTCCCTATATCCCACATCCAACCTTTTGGACCCCTAAATATCCCAAATCACCAAAAGCAGTGATATTGTTGTCTTTTTTCAAAACTACCTCTACCGTTTTTTATTGGGAAAAATGCATATTTTTTATTGAAATTGGGAAATTTGTATATTTTATTCTAAACACATTTCCGATTTTTTGCCGACCTTTGCAGTCTTTTTTGCACTTTTTTTTCATGTCTATTTTGGTTGTCAGACATTTTCAACCTGAAAGGTACTTTTCTAAGAGGGGAAAGAAACAGAAGCAATGATGGTACTTAATGCATTGAAAACCACATGTGTTACAAACACCATGATGCTGATCAGAAAACCGGATCTCAAAAGTGCTTTCTAATATCAAAATAATAACATGAATACGATATTTACAATCATTACTACCAATGCCATCACTGTTTGGGGAAAATGTAAAACTTTTTGGGAGGAATTTTAAGCCATTTTTTTTAGTAATTTGGAATTTTCTTTAGGGGAAAAAGCCGAATTTCGGCTGTAATTTGAGGCAAATAATATCACTGAAAAGCATGTCATTCCTTCCCATCTTACTTAGTTTGAAAGCTGTCCATTTATCGCCACTCAGTCTCTCGTCCTCAAACTCTTTTCCAGCCAAAGCAAACACAAGTCGAGGCAGTTCTCCTCTTCCTTTAATGTCGAAGTAAGATATTTTGAATTTAGCAGGCATTTTGACTTTATGTTGATATCTTAAATTAATTGCCAATGAAAATATAAATAGCATGTATTAACTACAAAAGCTATTTATATTATACATCTAAACTATGTCCTAAATAATGCCTTTAATCCATGTTCTATATATTGACTCTATCGATATATATCTTATAATACGATCTAGATATTTACACTATTTTCAATTACTCTTAGTCTTTCAGAATTTGAAATATTGATCTGTCAATATCTAATTTTAAAAGTCTGTCATCTACATTTCTCTTTTAAATACTTGTATGCGGTAGCATATATTGTCTAAATTGCTTGTGCTATGTTTACAAATATTCTTTGAGATCGTCAAATAATGGATTTTTTTTTGTTTGGAGACCCCATTCAAGATTTACGAACAAAACTTTTCTTTAAACAGACATCATATTATCGAATTATTCATACCTCGTAATAAATTGTGGAAACTATTAATACTTTTAAACCCAGAAGGAAAACAATGTTTCAACAGCTTACAATTTTTTAATCTGATGTAAATGTATAAACTAATAATAAACATATAAGCAGAATGTGTCTGAGGACACGAATGCCTCCGCTCAAGCTTTGCAATTTTTTAAGTTAAAAAGGGGCATAACTCTAGAACGGGTTATGACACACAAACCAAATTCGAACTCTGTCTTTGTGTTGTGGTGCTTAACATTGTGTATGAGTTTCATAACATTTGGATGAGAAAAACTTAAGTAAGAGTGCGGTAACAAAAATGGGACGGAAGGGGCTTAAATATGTTATTGAAGAATATTCTGTATTTTAAAACTATTTATGTTATTATGATTAAAGGAAGATATGAGGTATGCAGTTGAGAACAGTTCCAACATTTCTTCAGAAGAGTCAGAATAATCTGGCATGTAAGTGTGTTAAACTGTTTTCTAAAACAGATCTGCCTTTAACCCTAGAAAAGTTGTGCCTTGTTCAAGGGAAGAATTGTCAATAACTGCTCTAGGCCTAGGTAGAACTGTCAAAATCCGAGAAATTAGTTCATCTGCTGTAACACTAGCTTATCAACACTGAGGTCGTGAGTTCGAACCCCGCACGTGAGAGGTCCCTTAAATGCAAATCTTAATTGACTATTATTGTCATTTTTTCTGTCGAAGGTCGATGGTTCTCTCCGGGGCACCCCCCTCCCCCCGACCAAAAGAAAATTACCTCCACGATATAGCCAATAATGCTGAAAGTGGCGTTAAAAACAAACAATCAATCAATCAAATTTCAAACGTTAATTTTAGAAGCAGAAGTTATATGCATTTTTTAAGCGTAAAATATATCTTATTGCTTCAAAAAGATTCAAGGTGTTTGCAGCTCTGTTTCAAAATGTCAAGCTTTTTAAAAGACTGTTATATATTGATAATGTATAAATACCAGAACTAAATAGGAGAAAAACATGAAAGGTCCGTTTCCTTGTTAGTGAGATATGGTTCCGGGGGTTGGAACCCCCCTTTTTTGACAATCCTTGTTTTTGAATGGGGACATATGGTTGGAATCCCCCCTTTATCCTAAGTTGGAATAAAAAAAGGCTCCGCCGCTGAAATGATATAACATGATAAAACCAGATGATACGAATATCGGACAAAAGTAAAGTCAATAACAAGATCAGTGAACATGCTTAAAGTTCAGTGGCAAGTAAAATGATCATTCAGGACGAAAACAAGATGTGATAAAAAAAAACTGCTTTGTACTATACTGACACGCTTATCCTGATTTTTAACGTGCTAGTTCACAAGGTAACAGTCCACAGGAAGGCATGTTACCTTACCGAGACACATTATTCCGACTCGGAGCCGAATAATCTTATTTCTTACTCTTGAATGCCGCGTGCTTAGCGGAGTAGCATCAAATACCAATTTTATAGTCCAATCTTTTATGGTTAACCAGGCCGGGGTTTAAACCCACAACCAGTCGCACTCGAGGCGAACATGCTTCCAGTACACAACAGAGAAGGTATACAAAAAAAAGAAAGGGAATCAAAAGACGAGTGACGAGGTGAGTATATCGAAGGTATTAGTGTACATTTACATCTTTGCTGTTGATCTGCAATGGAAATCGATAACGCAGATAATGTTGTGCAAAAGCCGTCCTAGGCCATACCTGGTGTTTACAAGACTTAGTGCAAGTACACAGTGTACAATATGATAGAAACATGTGGTTTCTGTTCACAGCTGTTGTTTCCAGTGATGTAGCTAAGAAGGCTTCAGAAGGCAAACTGTTCCAGTGGGTGCTTGTGCGTGGTATATAGCTGTACATTTTGAACTTGTAGACATATGTGCAGGAACTGATCTTGGCCAGTTTCTTTAGATGCATGGTATTGTCTTGTTGAGGTGGATGGTCTCCTCACATATGATGGTAAGTATACTACCACTTTCTTGTGTTGCTTTGTAGAATATGGTTATTCTACAAGATTTCAGCCCTAATTTAGGAGTCTGCTATTCTAGGACATACATGATGTACATCACTGTCCCTGGTTCTCGTGTGTATGTTGAGATTACAAATCTGGCAGCTCTGTAGATTTATTAAGGGAATTTGCTTCGGTACACTTCTAAATTGTACGTTTCATCTATTGTCAAAATAATTGACTAGTATATTTATGTTATATTGACTTGGTTGTTTGTCCAGTTGAATATTAAGTGAATTCAAAAGTAGCTTCCTAACAAACTTATCTTTACTTAATATTAAGTTTTTCCCCAAGAAAGGAATACAACTATAGTTTTTTTTAAATTATAGTCACCTTTACAGTTCATTATACGCTTGGCATATACACACATAAACGAGACTTGTTAGGTTTCATGTGCTAATTAGGATGTTCGCTCCTCTGTTTCAAAATAACAAGCACTTTAAAGGACTGTAATACACTGATAATTTATAAATAACGAAACATAAAAAGTGGAAAAATGATAGTATAAACAGACTTATTAAGAAGGGATATCGTTACGATACTGTTGTCAGGTCATTAAAGATTGCATATTTTGGCTTTAATATTGATTCACTTATAGGGTCTTTGCATCGTAATTAAACATATTTATTCTAAAACCAGTTGTTGGCATGACACGGGTTATGTTCTTCTCATATATACTATGACGGTATAATACTAAACCCCTAACAGGAGGGATTGTGCCTGATATTCATATGATGAAGACATAATCTTTCAGTCAGTTTAATTGAGGTCTTGAGCTGGCATGTCAGTAACTGCTAGTAGTCTGTTTTATTTATGTATTATTGTCATTTTGTTTATTTTCTTTTGTTTCCTATTCTGACATCGGACTCGGACTTCTCTTAAACTGAGTTTTACTGTGCGTACTGTTGTACGTTTGTTTTTTCTACATTGGCTAGAGGTATAGGGGAGGGTTGAGATCTCAAAAAACATGTTTAACCCCGCCACATTTTTGCGCCTGTCCCAACTCAGGAGCCTCTGGCCTTTGTTAGTTTTGTATCATTTTTAATTTTAGTTTCTTGTGTATAATTTAGAGTTTAGTATGACGTCCATTATCACTGAAATAGTATACATATTTGTATGGGGCCAGCTGGAGGACGCCTCCGGGTGCCGGAGTTTCTCGCTGCATTGAAGACCCATTGGTGGCCTTCGGCTGTTGTCTGCTCTATGGTCGGGTTGTTGTCTCTTTGATACATTCCCCATTTCCATTCTCAATTTTATTATGTCCTTATTTTTGAGTTTTAAGATACAATCAATTGAAAATTAGGCGAGAAATAATTTTCTCTAGATTTTTCTTAAATTTATAGATTAACATTGACAACATTTTTCTTATAAAAGCTATGAAAATAACAAGGATGTTATAAGATTTTCCAAAATGGCTTTGAAAACTATATGTAATAAAATTGTGAAAAAAGTAGGTGTTAGCGGGCAAAATTTTTATTGGCACTACATGGATAAAACTAGAGGATTCCTAATATGTATAAAAAAGTCAAAAGCAAAAGTAGCGAATATTCTTAAGACCTCAAAACATGTATAACGTGAATTGTGTATTGTCCAGTAGGAGCTTGAATAACGTTTATAGTCCTCGAGTTGTGTTCACATATAATGTTGCCTTCAGTACTAGGAATGAAAGTTCTTAAGTGGTAGGACCAATTTTCCCTCAATTTATTTCACACCTTGGCCATTTAAAAAAAGTATTTCGATCTTTACCAAAATTCACAGTAACACAGCTTCATGTGTGTAATTTGAGAATCTAACAATTATAGTGCTATGGCTTATTAAAGATTATCATATTAAACGCCTGAAGATAGCATAAAACCGTAATTTTGACAGCGTATTGCAAATTTTGAGTATTTATCCCAAAATTGTATCTGAAGGACATTCTTAGCCGAATCTAAAATTCTATTAGAAGTACAGATTTGTATTTTCTTTTGGGTAAGTATTATTTCATTTTGGTTAGAGACGTTCGTTGCTGAAATCTTTTTAAAGACACAACACATTTGCAAAATCGTAACAAAATGCCTCCAACAGCAACAAGTAACGCTTGATAGCATTTTTATCTATATTACTGAATGAATAGAGTTGAAATTGGATGTCGCGTTTTCTTCTTTCACATAAATTCCACGAATATTGTTTTATACCACAAAGGAGTAATGACCAGAATAATTTTTATGTGTTCATTTCAAGATCTTTTGGAGAGTATTTGGGTGTTAAAATTGGAAAAAAAGTCGGTTTGGATCGATCGTCCTTCACGACATTTGGATCTGAAATTTACGTGCCGTCATCATTTCCGTTATTTCACGTATGCCCGGCAAAATTAAATTCATTTCGTAGCAGATACGGTAAATATTGAACTTACACTGAAACACTTTGTGATACACATTCCCTTGACGCTCTCAGCAATTTAACAAAAACAAAAAATTTTTACACGTCAAGAGCTTAAATTTCCTTTTGGGGAACCGCATCCATTCAACATGAAAAGGGTGGGGGGATTACTTCAGTTTTCGGTTAAAAATGGGTACCGAAGTGCGGCTGGAATGTGACCCACCCCCATTCAAATATTAATGCATAAAATTTTCAGCCCACTCATATATGGGGGTAGTTCCTAGCACGGAAACACCAGAAATCAGGTGCGGATCCAGGATTTAATGTTAGGGGGTGCAAAAAATATTGTTCTGCGGAACGGAGCATGTTGCGAAATATTTTTGGGTAAATTAGCAACAATCTGATGCGGACTGACCTTACACTGAAACACTTTGTGTTACACATTCTCTTGACGAAATTTAACAACAGATTTTTACACGTCAAGAGCTTTTCCTTCCGGGGAACTGCAGCAATTCAACATGAAAAGAGTGGAGGGATTACTTCGGTTTTCGGTTAAAAATGGGTACAGAAGTGCGGCTGGAAAATTACCCCACCCCCATTCATATTAATGCATAAAATATTCAGTCCACTCATATATTGGGGTAGTTCTGAGCACGGAAATACTTGTAATCAGGGTTGGTATAATGACATTACGTTCACATCCCCGTATTAGGCACGGACCATTTGATTTTCCGTGGGATGGGGCTGGCATTTTCATGTGCACCTGGATTTTTTATCATTGAATGTTTTCCCTATGTGTTTAGTACACAAAATTTATTTCCAAAATTTTTTGGGGGATTGGCAAAACTGCTAGAAGTGCTAGACAGATTATTTTTTTGACCAAATCAGGGTCAGGATCTTTTTTGTAAAAAATCCCAGTCAGTTTTCACTCTATATGTCACCAATTAAAGGTATTGATAAACACATATTATTTTGATCAGTACTATACATCCAGGGTATAACAATGACATATCCTATGATTAGATTACAAACGCCAATAGTTTCTGTCGGGAAGACTATTCCTTTGGGTGTCATATTGAGTGGTGGTATTTCGTCTGTGACACGCTTAAAAAAGATTTAAGATCTTAATATCGCCTTACACCAAAACTATATATCTTCAAATTATGAACCAAAGTATATTTCGTGGGTATTTTCTAGTAGAATAGAAGTGTGTAAAATTGTTGAAAAATTGTAATATATATACCCTATAATATCTTAATTCCAGTTGCATTTGACAACTTTTAGATTTTGACCTTTTGAGTGAAACTAATCAAGGGAAAATTATTGTATCTTTTATAATATATCAAACGTTTCTTGAAAAATTATAGAAATATGTGCATTCGTTTGGCATTGTAAGATGTATAAATACACAGTCACATCCGATGTCAGATGGAACGTTTCATCTGATGTCTTGTTAGAAGGTCTCTTCGCGTTCAGAGCCATTGGAACAACTTTTAAAGGTGTCTGTAGGTAACTTGTTACAATATATAATATCTTCCCCTAAATAACACACCCACTTTTTCCAATGGCAGTCCGAATGTCACGCCTTCGACCTCGTTTAGCTCATTTTGCAGAACATTTTGTTCGGATATTTGTCTACGTGTTATCGTCAATATATGCATGAATCTAAAATTCAAATCTCATGCGTCGCCCACATTAGCAACAGTAAATTAATAACACTGAATTCTGATTCATCACCTCTATCAACTAATGATGCTGAATTGGTTTTTCATTACAGCACATTGTGATAAAGTAAATTTCTTAAATTATAAAAACATTACACACCTATTTGAAAGTGCAGTGCTTGTCATATGTAAAGATATGATTACCTGCATCATTTCAGATTGGAACGCACTATTAAACTTTAATTTTGATTTATAAGTGCAGGATGCATCAGTTTCAATTACATTGTAGTTGCCTTATTTCAAACATTAATTTTTATCGATATTAAGATAAAATTGCCGATCAGGAAATTTACTTCTAGTAAAAACTTGTATTTTCGTCCATTTATTGTAATAATTATATAAGCGATAAGTAGAAAATGCTTTACATTTTTACTAATTCCAACTATATTGAAAAATCTACTGTATAAGGCAATTAATAATTCATAGCACGATTTTAAAGTCCGTAAGTTACTTTAAATCTAATCTTAATGTCATTACAATTTTATTGGATTGAATTTAACGACTTGTCATTTATTCTGTAATCTGTAATGTTCATGAAAATTCCAATATCTGCTGGTAGTGATTTAGGGTATTCAGTTTTGGCTTACTATAGATTCAGCGAATGCAATGACGTTAGTATATGACATAGAATAACGGACGAAAATTTTCAAACTGATCATTTTAGTTAGGTTTGAAAGCAGAAACCTTATTAAAATACCAGTATACAATATTCGTACATTGTTGGAAAATATAAAATTCATGTGTACACACCCCTTTAGAAACTGAGAGAAAAGCGAGGCTCGCCTAATATTTTTTTTTGTTTTGAAGCGAGTACAAATGCATCATTTTATATTTTCATACACTGTACGCATATTGTTTTTATCCTACAATTTACCATTCAGCTTAAACGTATAGCTATGTTACAAGTATTTTCGAAGGAAATCGACATGTGTTAAACGCGGACTCTAAATTGATTGATTGATTGCTCGGTGTTTAACTCCACTTTCAGCACTATTGGGCTATTTTGTGGCTGTCAGTTTTTATTGGTGGAGGAAAACTAACAATCCTAGTTAATTTAGATTGAAGTCGAGAGCACCTGCCACTGCGGGTTTCGAACTCACAACTTCTGTGTTGACAGGCTAGTGATACAATTATTCGACTTAGACCACGCGACCATCGATGCCCCCTGACTCTAAATTGAAAAATGGCATAAGCAATAATATGAACATAAGCTTGCAACTGAAGCATGCTTTCAAGAGACTATACACGTATACTATGCGTTTATTTATAACTTTTTACTAGTATAAATATATAAAATTTGTACAGTAGAATGCTCGATTGCAGGGTAAATCAATTTTCATAGTATCACTCCTCCGAAAATATAAATCTTTTACTATATAATGTGGAATAAATAGATAAAACCAAATCACAGTATAGGATTGTGCATTCATAACAAAATAGTATTTATACAGCATATCATTTTTCTGCTAAAAGTCATCTGGTGGAGAGTTGTCTCATTGGTAATCATACCACATCTTTTTTTATATATATATCCCGAAATTAGGGACAAGAAATACGGGTGTGGTGGGTGGGGCATTATGAAATATAAATGGGCGGTTTTGATAACACGAATATAGAACTTACTTGTGTGTCTTAACTCTCTTGTAACGAACGATTTCCATCATTAGTCAAAGGCACATAAACTAACCACCAAAATCGTCTGTGCAGAAAGGAATTCAATCAATATTTTCCTTACAAATTTAAATATTGAAATCCGTTATGCTTACCATTGTACAGTAAAGAAATAGGAATATCAAATACATATAAAAATAAAAAGATGTCTGGTATGATTGCCAATAGGACAACTTTTAACAAGAGACCAAATGACAGGTATATGTATAGAACTGTACAAATTAATTGGAATTTAGTAGGGTACATACTCCTCCTGGTTCTCACTGAAGCTACACACAATTTCTACTCTTGTAAATTTAAAGTCTGACACATAATATTCAAAATCAAGGGCAAATGTTGGTTCCAATATCTGCTGGTAACGATTTAGGATATTCGGATTTGGCTGAAAAAGAGAGGCGAAGGATACCAAATGGACTTTCAAACTCATAAGTCGAAAAAAAAACTGACAACGTAATGGCTAATTTAGTTTCAACGAAGAATATAACGCAAGTATACGAGATAAGACAATGAAAGCAAAGTTTCAAACGGACTAATTTACAAACTAGCATTTTTCTACCCAAAATATGTACAATTACCACGCCTGTAAAAAATGGGGAAAAAGGGGTGTTGGTGTCATCAGAGTCAACCGTTTTTTTTTAATTTTGTGTGGTAAAAAATAGATCGGAAACACGATTACTGTACAATGGCGTCACATTTACTGTATAATGGCGTCACATTTAAAGTCAATGGTGTGTGTTTTAAGTGAAATTTTCAACATTGGAAACGCTTACCTCTGACGTCTAGTAAAATACTGCCGCTCGAATAGCTAATTCTAAGCCGATTTATACCTTGGATTTTTTTATAATCAACGTGTGGTTTGTTGATGATCCTATTCTAGTATGACGTCAAATTTGATTTCTTTCCTTTGTTCATCTATTTGAATTCGACAATTACAGTTTAACGATTTCAAAATCTCGGCTAGTCTCGCGTTTTAGATTTAATTATTTAACTTTCTTGAGAAGAGATATACAATGCATCGATGTAGTGGTAGAATCTTTACAGATTTACAAATGTTTTACATTTATAAGGCCGAGCTGACACTGATATATGTACAAGGAAGAACCAAAACAGCCTTTCATGCATACTTTAGGGATGTTTATATTACTTTGTTTTGTAGCAGACACAATTGCCATTTTCACTGGTTTTTATTTTTTTTTATTTTAAAATATTTGAGTTTTCTATAAAGTACGTTGTCTGTTTCCTATTGATATAGGAGGGTCTTGATAGGGTTTATAGAATGGAGAATAATGGGACAATGCTACATAAAAAAGAACCACAAAAAAGAAAAGTATAAAAAAAGAAGGGAAGAAAAATAAAGACCGAAAGTAGAGCTGGAGAATAATGGGTAGCTAAACTATAACGAAAAGAGAATTATGGGCAAACAATATAAAGAATAGCAAAAAATGCCTTTATAAAAGAATACAGAAATGAAAGACCCCATTCAGACCCTCATATAAGATATACTGACTGTCATTCCATTACAATTTAATCAAATTTACAGCTTACATGCATAATCTCTATTTCTATCTTGCTACTAATATATCACATCTAACAATATTTTTTTATTCGCATTTGAATGGTGTAATGGTATTTCAATCGTATTGTATACGAAATCATAATAATGAGATATGACCTTCCATCTCGGATCTTTTTGGATGATCAAAAGCTTACAGACCCTCGTTGGAAACATCCAAATGATTCTGCGATTGACAATATATAAAATTACTCAAATCGAATCAACGTTATCGGACAGTAGTTTAGGTAATGGTGATTAAAACGACAAACGTTTTATTTTTGAAAATGCTAAAATACTTTGGTATTTACGATTGATAATTGCTTAATAATATTATAGAACTGAACAATTTGTTTGGCTTTCTCTAAACCTATTTCGCACTTTCAATTGTTCTAGCGTTTTCGATTAGAAAATTGAGTAGGCGACGAAAGGATTCATCAGTTACGAATACAGTGAACATTTATTTAGACAGAGAAAAGAAAATTTTTATTTAAAATTTCATAAAGCTTATATTTGCACTTTAACCATAAAAGGCATACATTAAAGTTTTACCTCAAATCTTAATTGACTTTTCTATCACTTTATGATTTGTTTTTTATTTAAGGAATGACTGTAATATATTTTCTGTCTATGAAGATATAACATCAAAAATGTGTTGCACACTGAATAACCCGCGTAGCAGGTTATTTTAAAGTGTGCACCACATTTTTGATGTTATTTCGAATAGACAGAAAAATATTACAGTCATTTCTTATAATTTAATTCTAAATTCCATTTTAAACCGGAGTAAACAATGAAAAAACGTTGATGACGTCACGGTCACATGACAAAATTATGTCTATGAGCTGATAAACAAAACAACGTCAGCCAATCAGGAGACGCGTTACATCCAAAATTAAATTATTTGCAGATATCATCCTATTATATAATATTCCTTCCTGGTCCACAAACTATATCAAGAGCGAATTGCGTAATTCTATTTATTGTCGTTGAATTATATTTATTAAATTAAGAAAGTATCAAATTATTGTCACACTGATGGTTTTTACTTGCAAAATTATTTGAATTGATTATTTTCCCAATGAAGATTTAGATGACAAAATTTTCAAGTTAATGGGTTAATACTAAACATTTAATTAATCTTTATTATAAATTTCAATTCTGCTTCATTTATTGGAACTGAATTATCATCAAAGTCGCATTTACTTGATAACAAAACAGTTTGAAAATTAGCATCATAATCTGTGCGAGAAAAGTTTTCACAAGGGTATGACAGTGCTTCGTTAATGTTATTATCTGTTCGTTTATTTGAATATTTATTGGCTCTGATTGAAGAGTTTGGTGATTTTTGAAGAACGATCCTTTCCTTAAGAACTAACAGATGAAAATACATACAGTTTGGAAATTCAAAGGTTTAAAACAAACGAGGGTCGTGGTTGGGTTTACGAATAAGGAAAAAATGAAAAAAAAAAGAATAGAAAAAAAATGTCTAATCAATTAAAGAATAGAGAAAATGGGGTGCTAGAATATAACAACAATGGAAAAAAATCGGCAAAAAGATAAAGAATTGAGAAAAAAATGCCTAAAAAATCAAAGAAATACAGAAATGGAGACCCCCACTGCAGATCCTCATATAGGGCACATATGATCAAATTGACATAAAAGAAAAGACAATTTTGACTTAAGTAGAATAAACCTTAAACAACAAACTTATCCCAAAGAAAAATTACAAAAACGTTTGTAGTTCTTGAAACTAAAGCAATCTACAGTGATATGATACTTAGTCTTACATGTTGGTGGATAATACCAAAGGGGTTCAACAGTTTACACTTTTGATTTTTGCAGGGTTTATTTTCACAAATATATATGTACCTGCCATGCAAGAATAATTCATGTGTTTGTTTTTAATTTAATGTTCGACATCTGTAAACCAGTGATACAATCTCTATCAATATTGGTTGATTGTGATATAACATCAAGCAGCATATCTTTCAGGGATACATCAAATTGAGAATTAAAGATGGGTAGATAGAGAGACGGAGCGAACTATCTGACCACTACTACACGCATATGTTGAGGTCAGGTAATTTATAAAGCTTTTTTAAAAAGCACAAAGCCGCAACTCACTGTTATAGTATTCAATTTTTAAGTAGTAAATCATGAAAAAACGTTGATGACGTCACGGTCACATGACAAAATTATGTCTATTAGCTGATAGACAAAACACTTTCGGCCAATAAGAAGACGTGTTACATCCAAAATTAAATTATTCATAAATGATCGTTTGAATGGTTTTACACTGTCTAGTAATTTTTGGGGCCCTTTATAGCTTGCTGTTCGATGTGAGCCAAGGCTACGTGTTGAAGACCGTACTTTGACCTATAATGGTTTACTTTTATAAATTTTGATTTGGATGGAGAGTTGTCTCATTGGCACTCATACATGTCATACTTCATCTTCTTATATCTAAATGTCATTGATTCCCTTTTTCAAAAGGACCTGATTGTAGGGCCTGGAGAGCCCAAGTTGCCAAATATCTGTATCATACATATCAGCCATTGATTCACATTCACATAGTTGTAAACAGCAAACACTAAAGCTTCTTCTGGAAATCAGATGTAATATTTGTAAAAATGAAAACAACACTTTATGAATTTTATGCTTTTCTGAACTTCACCATTCCCGAATTTTGAATCTATAGAAACAACACTTCGACATTCATCTTCTTGTGAAAAGAAACAAATTACACAACTAACCGCCATATGACTTTTAATGCTTTATCATGTTTATTAAAGTTGATCAGTTTAATCTGTCGTATTGTTCCTTCGATGTTTTACATAATTATGTTGTATCAAATGTACTTAAATTTTATTCCTTTCATATTCTAATGCAACATCGTTTGTAATGTTCATTCGATTGGATAACGTCACCAATTTCCATGGCATCAATCAATTCAAAATTGGTGCTATGAAAACGTACGCGCAAGCGCAGACGACGTATGACAGATTTTAAATGTATGATTTGTTTTCTGTCGGTTTCAATAGAATGGGGTAACAATATTGTATTTAAGCACCGACGGCATAATTTGGTGATTTGATAGTCGCAAACACCCGTTTACTTGCTCCACGAACACGTCGCCAGTTAACTTAATTTGTGACCATCAAATCATCAACTGATGCCGTCGGAGCTTAAAATACAATACAGTTATCTCCTAAATGTATGGTTACTTTAGCTGGAACTTTTTCTTTGATTCGTAAACTTCGACGTCAATGGTTACTAATCGGTCGCGTTGTTGTTCCTTGATTGATCATAAATGCTGCATAAATTGGTACGTATTGATGCGAGGTAACATTTAAGTTCGGATTGTTTTCATGCGGGATATAGTTTATTTATCTGTAGGCAATGTTTAAGGGATGGCTTTCACTTTATTTGCAACAGTACTGTTTATAATATTTCCAATTCACAAGAATACAATGTAATATAAATAAATGCCCACTTTATTTAAGAAAAATTCTTACATCATTTCCTATCATAGCTCTTACAATGTCTTAGCTTGAATCTATCATGAACCATTCGGTATGGAATATAATTTAGCAATATGAAGTAATAGCTTATGTAGAATACCGTAATTGGTATTTCAAGAAGCGATAGATCATTTTGCGTATTTTGACAGTAAAGTTCGCTTGCTTGTAAACAGCGACAAGCTTCAATCGGTAGATTCCGCTATCCTACATCTTGTTAGATCTATCGAATGCAAACAACTTATATTTTGATATGTCACTGTCTACGTCACGTAAGGATTTATTTTAAACTTCTCTGTGAAGATTGTTCATAACTGAGGTTTAAAGTACTATGACTGTTTAATCGTTATAATACGAATTGAAAAGAACTTGTTAGAGTGCACTTTCAAGTTGAAAAGTAAAATGTTCTGTTAAATACAACAATGTACTAGTAGTCTAGAGTTTATGTATACAAAGGTTGTGATGATCATAACGCTCAGTTGGTATTTCATGTTAAAGATATATATATTATGATGACATACCTGTACTTGACAAAAATAATTAGGACAATAAACAAAGCAATATACAAGAACAGATAACAAAACTCTAAAACTTAAGAATCTCATGCTAAGTAAAAATGCACCAACTGGTAATCGGATTCTGTATCACAAAATCATGTGAATATCAGACTGAAATAATCTTGAAACAGGAAATGAGAACTTCAAAAATATAAACTGAGACGGTTTTGGTTGTTTTGTTTTGGTTGTTTTGTTTTGGTTGTTTTGTTTGGGTCTTGTTGGTTGATTTATTGTTTAACTTTCTAAACTTTGTGCAAATGGGAATAATGGGCTCATATGTACTAACATGAGCAACACGACGGGTGCTGCATGTGGGGCAGGATCTGCTTACCCTTCCGGGGCACCTGAGATCACCCCTAGTATTTGGTGGGGTTTGTGTTGCTCAGTCTTTTGTTTTTTCTATGTTGTGTTTTGTGTACTGTTGTTTGTCTGTTGGTCTTTTTTTTTAGCCATGGCGTTGTCAGTTTATTTTTGACTTATGAGTTTGAATGTCCCTTTGGTATCTTTCGCCTCTCTTTTAAATTGTTTTTATTGAGTGGAAAGCAGTTATATTTTCTGCTGTGGCTACATCCAGGCTATAGGTATAAACGTTTTGAACAAAATATGCGGTTTCAATATTGTATTACCAGGCACATTTCAAATTTTTCTTTGCAATTAAAAGAAACACAATTGGATAATTCCCGTCAAACATCATAGACTGTTACACTTACATGTAATGCTCCAAGTAATTTACCAATGAACGTCATTTGTAGGTGAACTTAAAGTCTTTGACATTTTCATTCATTATGCATTTGATGAAACATAGTTGACAAAAGGGGAACTAAATTCAGTTTTAGTCGTCAAACAATGATTTCAATTTTAAGAAAAGTGTGTCATTGAAATCAGATTTAACTGAAATGTGTTTACCAATATTCATAAATTAATATCAAAAATGTAAATTAAATTTGTTTTTTGTTATAATAGAAAGATAATCCGATTACACTGCAAGTAAACAATATGCATGTAATTACAAACAACTGAAAAATTCATATTGATAAATGCTATGTGGCCCTTAATACACGAACAGTCAAACGTTGTTTATCCTATTCTGTTAACTCAACATACAATGATGGGTTTCGGATATAAGAATCTGTAAAGGGAAGGTAAGCAAAAATGGGATATCAAATATTGATTTATGCATATGAAATATCCAATATCTTTGCTTGAATGTAAGAAACTACTTTGAAACATTCGAGTATTCAACAACATTCACATGTTGTCGAGTTTGACATATATTGATTCGAATTAATCTAAATCTAAACTCGTGATTAAACTCATACGTCGCGGAAGGATAGACAGTACAACGACTTTACCGTAATATTGTGCTCTGTAAGATGATATCAATGGTTATTTTTTTAAACAACTTATGGGAGATTTATCAGTTGAAAGAGCGATATTGCGATTGTTAATATATAAAATTAGCACACTTTTTACCTACTCAAAACGTTACATTAATTCCACATACAAGCCATATTTTTCTCATTGCTAGCAAATCTCTCTGTGATTGTATTCTGAACGCATCCTTAGAAAATAAGTTTTAAAATCTATGATTTGACTTACTGGGATCGAAATAACGTTATCTAACGATAGTTTTAAGTTATGTATTCAAAACGAGGCGGGGTTACTTTTGAAAATGCTGTTAGTGCTTTGTTATTACCCTTGTGATTAATAATTGCTCATATTGCTCATATTAAAGTAGATGTACATTCAGTTTTTTCTATAGCTATTTTGCACTTTCAGTTTTTCTAGTGTTTTCGAATTGAAAATTGAGCTGCTGTTGAAAGGATCTATCGGTTACGAAAACAGTGAACAATTCTTTTAAATAACAAAAAACAAATATTTGTTTACTTTTTTGAAAGCTTAGATTTGTACTTAAACCACAACAGGCATATATTAAAGTTTGACCTCAAATCTTAATCGACTTTTCAAAATATTGTGACGATATATATTCAATCAGTGGTGTCAATCAGATGTGATTCTCAAAAATTCTAAAGATCTACTGCTAAATCTCAGATCACAATCTTTGCAATTTTGCAGCAACATTAAGACCTTTGATTTTTCTACGCTTTACACTACTATTCCCAATACTCAATTGAAAGATCGACTTCACCAACTCATTAAACAGGGCTTTTCTATAAAAATGGGAATCGTAGATATAAATGTCTTGTTTTGGGTTATAATAATTCTTATTTTGTGAAGAACCACATTGATTCTATCAGAAAATACAGTGAAGATGATATTATCAAAACGCTGGACATTTTAATCGGCGATATATTTGTTGAGTTTGGAGGATTGATATGTCAACAGACAGTCGGTATTCCAATGGGTACTCATTGTGCACCCTTTCTGACCGACTTGTTTTTGTACTCGTATGAAGCAGAATTCATTCAGAACCTTCTAAAAGACAAAAAAGAAAAAGCACCTTGCAAAATTCTTTAATTTTCCTTTCAGATATATTGATGATGTCCTATCACTGAATAACCCATATTTCAGTAAGTACTTGCATCTCATATATCCCAGTGAACATGAAATTAAGGATACTACAGATACAAGAAGGACTGCTTCATACCTTGATCTTTTCCTCAATATTGACACAGATGGATGACTTCACACTTAAATCTATGACAAACGGGATGATTTCAACTTCACAATTATCAAATTCCCATTTCTCAGCAGTAACATACCCTCTGCTCCGTCAAATGGTGTTAAAATATCTCAATTGATACGTTATGCTCGAGCATGTTCACACTATACTGGCTTCATATACAAGAGTGTACTCCCTACGCAGAAACTGCTCCAACAGAGTTATGAGAAGGAAAGATTAAAAAAGACACTCCGTAAATTTTATGGACACCATCACGAATTGGTTGATCTATACGATGTGTCTGTGTCTAAGCTGACTAATGACATTTTTACCACCTGTTATATTGTGGTTCAACATCTATGTCGTCTGTCTGCTTAGTACTGAACGTGACCTATTCCCGAATATGACTGTTATACCGAGTGTGAATTTGCATTGCTATACGACGTGTCTCGGTATTTTGTACATCCAAAATTCATGTATTTCTTTTTGAAGTTTTTGTCATGGTTTTGGTTGAATGATGTTTTAAGTTTTATCGTTTGTTGTCCGAATAATTACAAAATTGCCTTTCAATACCATCATTGTCATGAAAATTGTTTGGACGAATATTGTGAAAATAATTGTACAACGATTGCATGCTAGCTACGTAAGCGCGTCATTGTGGTGTTTATCGTTGATGGAATATGTTCGTTGTTGTTCTGCGGTTTGCATGTGTCGACTATTATATTTTTTGTTTGTGCGTTTTTCTGTGATGAATATTCTTGCGTGTGTTTGTGCTGTATTTCTGTAGTGTTGTCATTTAAGCGATATTTTGTTTATCATTGTCATAAAGTGGGAGGTTTGGCTAGCCATTAAACCAGGTTCAACCCACCATTTTTTTCTTAAAATGTCCTATACCAAGTCAGGAATATGGCAGTTATTATCTAGTAGTTCATTTCTATGTATGTTGGTGTTTGTTTTTGTTGCACTTCAGTGTTCCTGTTGTTCCTATGTTTTCCTCTTATAGTTGAGGTGTTTCCCTCGGTTTTAGTTTGTAACCTGGATTTGTTTTCCTTCAATCGATTTGTGACTTTTGAACACCGGAATACTACTGTTGCCTTTATTTTTCTATCACCTTATGTTTTGTTATTTTTTTCTTAATTAGTTATCCTTTGGGGGAGGAGCAGATATCATCCTTTTATATAATATTCCTTTCTGCTCCATAAAATATACCAGGATCGAACTTCAATTTCAATTTAAGCGTTGAAATATATTTATTAAATTAGGAAAAGTATCACATTATTGTCACACTGGTGGTCTTTACTAGCAAAAATATTTTAATTGATTGTTTTCCAAATGAATATATAGGTGACGAAATTTATAAGTTGATTGGTTTATACTGAACACTGAATGAATCTTTATTACAAATTTCAAATCTGCTTCATTTATTGGAACTAAATTATCGTCAAAATCGCATTTACTTGAAAAAAACAAAATGATGGAATACTAGCTGCATAATCTGTGCATGAAACGTGTTCACACATCATGACAGGTCACGAAAAGGATGCTTTGTTAATTTTATTATCTTCTCGTTTATTTGAATATTTTCCGGCTCTGATTGACAAGTGAGTTTGATGTATTATGAAGAACAATCCTTTCTTTAAGAACTATCAGATGATAATTCATGGAGTTTGTATTGACTTAAATACATATATGAAGTTATTTCCTTTCAAAACGTATGGGTAACCCCCTCCCCTTTTCCACCCCCACCCCCCAAAAAAAAAGAAAGAAAGAAAAAAATATATATAAACCGTCGAAAAATATTATTTCCTGCAAAGATTTGCTGGAAATTGTGACCCATTTTACCGATCAAATTAAAGTTGGATATTCTTTTCTATTGCAATTAGGTAATATCATACCCAAATAGCTCGATTATAAGGTGAAATACAACTCACTTGTCTATATATAAACGTTAATAATCACTGACCAGTAAAATTAAAGTTGTTTTTGTAAATGTATGAAGGTAGAAACAAATGGAGTGTTGCAAAATGTTTGAAAAATACAAGTTACTTAGGAAGTAATTTATTATGTTAACTTTATAAAAGGGAGTCTTATGTTTTTTGTTTTAATCAAATAAATTATTACCCCCTTTCCCATATTAAATAACGTAGCTGTTCACCTTTCGGTGATTTCAGTGGCGTAAATTCCATCCAGGCAGTGAGGTAATTTCCTAAAAAAAGTTTTGACCAAAGAAGGGAGTGTTAAGGAAATCTGATATACAGTAAAGATCTTTCAAAACACAATTAGTTTCCCTTCACACACGATTTTTTTTATAAATAACTTAAAGATCGAAGTAATTAGTCCAACTTTTTTCATAAAAATTACAAACATAGATAAAAATATCTTGTTTGTTGAAACAGGCCAATTATTCTTAGTAAAAAAAACTTGACTCAGACAAGAAATCAGAACTATGAACTGACATGATGCTTAATTTTGAATTGATTGATAACATATGTGTTATATTGACATTAACTTTAAGACAGTGTTTAGAAATCCATAAGCCCCTCCCCCCCCTCCCCCCCTCCTTTTTTCCTCCGAAAAAAAAAGAAGAAGGAAAACAACACATAATATATAATTTGAAGATAGTAAATCTCCTAATATGTGTCATTTCACAATTTAAACCACAACATATACCATGTATATCTGGTATGTTCTCTTTCATTTTTACCCATATCTAGTTAATCTATTGTTAATCGTGCATACAAATCTTTGCGAGAGGTGAATGAGGTACATAGAAACATGTTCATTCCTGGATTTGTCCATGATGTCGAGGAGAGTGCGTTCGGATATGCAGAATGTATAAATACTGAGCCATGTCTAATCTAAATGTGGACTCTTTATGCGTTACCTCGTGTAGGAATAGTGCTATGCTATCTACACGTTTTAGAATCCTTGCAACAACTCATAGAGGGTCAGTTACTGAACAGCTACAAGACAATAATATGCATGGACTATTTGTCACTGTACGTTAAACAAACAACAATCAATGTATCAAACTTGAATGCAATTCGACTTTTTGCATCTGCAATTGCTGAGTACACTTTTCTGATGTCAGTTGCACTCCTAAGCCATCCACGTTATAGCCGCACAACGGTATTGAACCACGCCGAGACCTTGACTCCCAAACTTTAAATCGTTTGCTTTACTAAAAATGAGAGCCAAGCGACGACACTGAATTTGATAGTGTATATAAAAAAAACGCTATTAGAATGTATATACGAAAAAACACAAACTGTCACGAACAGAGAACAAAATCGTAATGTACATGTAACATGTGTTACACGAAAAACGGAAATCTATAGGTCATATATAGTAAGACTTTCAATACGACTGAAGTGTGGCTGCAGTTGACAGAGTATTTCAGTCTAATAAACAGAGAAAAATATAGCGTCTGTCAAATCCTTCAAACGTAGAGCCTATTGAAGATGGAAAATTGTTCAGTAAGACCTCAATTAGTAGCAACACGATAACTATCACACGAATTCAGGTATAGATAATGCATATTTTAAGGTTTTTTGTCGTATAACACACATTGGGGTGTCAGGATTGCCCGAGCAAAGACCTCTCTACGGTCGGTCTTTCATTTGATCAATCCTGACACCCCTAGGTGTGTTAAACGACAGGAAATAAACTTGAAATATGCATTATCTATACCATAAACTCTAAGCTTCTAGTATCTTTTACAATATTCAACTTTTTAACTTGGACGTGCACTCTGACAAGTTTTTTCATGTCATATTCGTTGTTTGCATTCGTCACAACTCGGCAGATCTATCAAGACGTAGGGTAACGTGGGATGCCAATTGAGGTTTGTCGAGGTATACAAGCATGGATCTTGCTGTCAAAACACGCAAACACATTCATCGCCTCTAGTAATACTAATTACAATATTCTACAAAAATTAGTAGTTCCTTTTGCTAAATGATATCATATTAAATATATACCGGTAAAAAAAAAAACAGAACAAAAAACCCCCAAAAAAACAATGAAATATAAAATATCAATTATTATGCATGCTAAACCTCCAATATCGTTCTTAAAACTTTCGAGTATTCAACTACATTCACATGTTGTCGAGTTTGCATATTTTGATGTGTATTGAATTCAACCTTAAACCCGTGATAACACTCATTGGTCGCGGAAGGATAGACAGTACGATCACTTTACTGTGATATTGTGTTGTGTAGGAATATTTCATTTATATTTCTGATACACGTATGTACTTATGGGGGATTTATCAGTTAAAAGAATGATGTTGCGATTGGTAATATATAAAAATTGCAAATGTTTCACCTACTCAAAACGTTATAATTATTCCACATACCAGCCATATTTTTCTCATTGCTAGCCAATCACTCTTTTATGTTATTCCTATCTTTCGCATCTTTAGAGGATCAATTTTAAAATCTATAGTTCGACTTTAATTGGGATCGATCGCATTAAGGTCATTGGACGGTCATTTAAGTAATGGTGACCAAAAAGACAAAAGTTTCACTTTAAAATAAATTGTTAGTGCTTTGTTGTTACCCTGGTTATTATAATTGCCTATGTTAAAGTAATGTAAAATCTGTTAGAGTTTCTCTGAAGTTTTTCGCGCGAATGTATCTAACGTTTTCGTTTTAAACAATTATATATTTATGTATTTGAAAGCTAAGGTTTGCACTAGAATCACAAAAAGTTAAACATTAGACTTGTGGTTAGAGGATAATCTTAAATTTTAATATACTTTTCGATAATTTATGTCTTGTTTATTTTTTTTTTACATCATTAATATTGTTTTTGAAGATAACATCCTATTATATAATAATCCATTTTGCTATAGAAAATATAGAGCGAGTTGCGTAATTTCACGAAGTAGTGTTGAATTATATTATTTTATTAAATTCGGAAAAACTAATAAATTATTGTCACGTTGGTGGTTCTAACTTATCAAAAAATGTAATTGATTATTTTCCAAATGAAAATTTAGGTAACGAATTTTATCAGTTGATATGTTTAGACGGAACATTGAATTAATATTTATTACAAATGTCAAATGGGCTTCATTTATTTAAACTAAAATGTCGTCAAAATCGCATTTCCTTAATAACAAAAAAAGATTGAAAATTTTCTGTATAATCTGTGCAAGAAACGATTTCACAAGACATGACAGGACATGAAAAGGACGCCTTGTTGATTTCATTATCGGCTCATTCATTTGAATACTTATCGACCCTGGTTGAAGAGTAAAACCTCCGAATTTATTAAATTTGAATGATAATTCTTCTTTAAGATTACAGAAAGTTTGGAAAGACAACGTTGGTAAATAAACAAGGGTCGTGATCGCGTGTACGAAATAGTAAATGGTTGAAAAAAAATGAGGAATAGAGAAAAAAAAGTCTAAACAATTAAAACAATTAAAGGATATATAATTATGTGGTGCTAGACTGTAATAGGCAAACATTAAATAATAAAGAAAAGTTGCCTACAAATATAAGACACCGACATGATAAAATGATGTAATACAATTATTCTCCAGAGACATAAGACACCCGCATGATAAATGTAAAACAATAATCCCCCAGAGACATAAGACACCAACATGATCAAATGTAAAACAATTATCCCCCAGAGACATAAGACACCGACTTGATAAAATGTAAAACAATTATCCCCAAGAGACATAAGACACCTGCATGATAAAATGTAAAACAATTATTCTCCAGAGACATGAGACTACCGCATGATAAATGTAAAACAATTATCTCCCAGAGACATAAGACACCGACATGATAAAAGTAAAACAATTATCCCCCAGAGACATAAGACACCGACAAGATAAAATGTAAAACAATTATTCTCCAGAGACATAAGACACCGACATGATAAAATGTAGAACAATTATTTTCCAGAGACATAAGACACCCGCATGATAAAATATAAAACAATTATCCCCCAGAGACATAAGATACCGACATGATAAATGTAGAACAATTATCCTGCAGAGATATAAGACACCGACATGATCAAATGTAAAAACGTTATCATCCAGAAACATAAAACACCAGCATGATCAAATGTGAAACAATTATCCCCCCAGGGACATAAGACACCCGCATGATAAAATGTAAAACAATTATCCCCTAGAGACATAAGACACCGACATGATAAAATGTAAAACAATTATTCTCCAGGGACATAAGACACCCGCATGATAAATGTAAAACAATTATCCCCAGAGACATAAGACACCCGCATAATAAATGTAAAACAATTATCCCCCAGAGACATAAGACACCGACATGATAAATGTAAAACAATCATCGCCCAGAGACATAAGACACCGACATGATAAATGTAAAACAATTATCCCCACGAAGCATTAGACACCGACATGATAAAATGTAAAGCAATTATACCCAAGAGACATAAGACACCCGCATGATTAAATGTAAAACAGTTATTCCCCAGAGACATAAGACACCCGCATGATAAATGTAAAACAATTATCCCCCAGAGACATAAGACACCCGCATGATGAATGTCAAACAATTATCCCCCAGAGACATAAGACATTGATATGATTATTTAAAACAATTATCCCCAAGAGACATAAGACACCGACATGATAAAATGTAAAACAGTTATCCTCCAGAGATATAAGACACCAACATGATGAATGTAAAACAATTATCCCCTATGGACATAAGACAGCCGCATGATGAAATATAAAACAGTTATCCCCCAGAGACATAAGACACCAGCATGATGAATGTAAAACAATTATCCCCCTGAGACATAAGACACCGACATGATGAATGTAAAACAATTATCCCCTAGAGACAGAAGACACCGATATGATAAAATGTAAAACAGTTATCCTCCAGAGACACAAGACACCGACATGATAAAATGTAAAACAATTATTCTCCAGAGACATAAGACACCGACATGATAAAATGTAGAACAATTATTTTCCAGAGACATAAGACACCCGCATGATAAAATATAAAACAATTATCCCCCAGAGACATAAGATACCGACATGATAAATGTAGAACAATTATCCTACAGAGATATAAGACACCGACATGATCAAATGTAAAAACGTTATCATCCAGAAACATAAAACACCCGCATGATAAATGTAAAACAATTATCCCCAGAGACATAAGACACCCGCATGATAAAATGTAAAACAATTATTCGCCAGAGACATAAGACACCCGCATAATAAATGTAAAACAATTATCACCCAGAGACATAAGACACCGACATGATAAATGTAAAACAATCATCGCCCAGAGACATAAGACACCGACATGATAAATGTAAAACAATTATCCCCACGAAGCATTAGACACCGACATGATAAAATGTAAAACAATTATACCCAAGAGACATAAGACACCAGCATGATTAAATGTAAAACAGTTCTTCCCAAGAGACATAAGACACCCGCATGATAAATGTAAAACAATTATCCCCCAGAGACATAAGACACCCGCATGATGAATGTCAAACAATTATCCCCCAGAGACATAAGACATTGATATGATTAATTAAAACAATTATCCCCAAGAGACATAAGACACCGACATGATAAAATGTAAAACAGTTATCCTCCAGAGATATAAGACAACAACATGATGAATGTAAAACAATTATCCCCAATGGACATAAGACAGCCGCATGATGAAATATAAAACAGTTATCCTCCAGAGACATAAGACACCAGCATGATGAATGTAAAACAATTATCCCCCTGAGACATAAGACACCGACATGATGAATGTAAAACAATTATCCCCTAGAGACAGAAGACACCGATATGATAAAATGTAAAACAGTTATCCTCCAGAGACACAAGACACCAGCATGATGAAGGTAAAACAATTATCGCCCAGAAACATAAGACACCGACATGATAAATGTAAAACAAATAGCCCCTAGAAACATAACACACCGACATGATCAATGTACAACAAATATCCCCCAGAGACATAAGACACCGACATAATCAATGTAAAGTAATTATCCCCCAGGGACATAAGACACCAACATGATAATTGTAAAACAATTATCCCCCAGAGACAAAATACACCGACATAATAAAATGTAAAACAGTTATAACCCAGAGACATAAGACACCCGCATGATAAAATGTAAAACAATTATTCTCCAGTGACATAAGACACCAGCATCATAAATGTAAAACAATTGTCCCCCAGAGACATAAGACACTGACATGATAAAATGTAAAACAATTATCCCCCAGAGACATAAGACACCTGCATGACCAATGTAAAACAATTTTTCTCCAGAGACATAAGACACCTGCATGATAAATGTATAACAAATATTCCCATTAGACATAAGACAACGACATGATAAATGTTAAACAATTACCCCCCAGAGACATCAGACACCGACATGATAAAATGTAAAACAATTATTCACTAGAGACATAAGACACCCGCATGATAAATGTAAAACAATTATCCCCCAGAGACATAAGAAACCGACATGATAAATGTAAAACAATTATCCCCCAGAGACATAAGACACCGACATGATAAAATGTAAAACAGTTATCATCCAGAGACATAAGACATCAGCATGATGAATGTAAAACAATTATCCCCCACAGACACAAGGCACCGACATGATAAATGTAAAACAAATATCCCCTAGAGATATAAGACACCGATTTGATCAAATGTAAAACAATTATCCCCAGAGACATAAGACACCCGCATGATAAAATGTAAAACAATTATCCCCCAGAGACATAAGACACCCGCATGATAAAATGTAAAACAATTATTCTCCAGAGACATAAGACACCCGCATGATAAATATGTAAAACAATAATCCCCCAGAGACATAAGATACCGACATGATAAATGTAAAACAATTATCCCCAGAGACATAAGACAGTCGCATGATAAAATGTAAAACAATTATTCTCCAGAGACATAAGACACCCGCATGATAAATTATAAAAAAGTTATCCTCCAGAGACATAAGACACCAGCATGATGAATGTAAAACAATTATCCTCAAGAGACATAAGAAACCGACATGATAAATGTAAAACAATTATCCGCCAGAGACATAAGACACTGACATGATAAAATGTAAAACAGTTATCATCCAGAGACATAAGACACCAGCATGATGAATGTAAAACAATTATCCCCAAGAGACATAAGACACCGACATGATAAATGTAAAACAAATATCCCCTAGAGACATAAGACACCGATTTGATAAAATGTAAAACAATTATCCCTCAGAGACACAAGACACCCGCATGATAAAATGTAAAACAATTTTTCTCCAGAAACATAAGAGATCCGCATGATAAATATGTAAAACAATTATCCCCCAGAGATATAAGATACCGACATGATAAATGTAAAACAATTATTCACCAGAGACATAAGACACCCGCATGAACAATGTAAAACAAACATCCCCCAGAGACATAAGACACCGACATGATCAATGTAAAACAATTATCCCCCAGAGACATAAGACACCGACATGATAAAATGTAAAACAATTATTCTCCAGAGACATAAGACACCCGCATGATAAATTTAAGACAAATATCCCCCAGAGACATAAGACACCGACATGATCAATGTAAACAGTTATCCCCCAGAGATATAAGACTCCGACATGATAAATGTAAAACATTTATCCTGCAGAGATATAAGACACCGACATGATCAAATGTAAAAACGTTGTCATCCAGAAACATAAAACACCAGCATGATCAAATGTGAAACAATTATCCCCCCAGGGACATAAGACACCCGCATGATAAAATGTAAAACAATTATCCCCTAGAGACATAAGACACCGACATGATAAAATGTAAAACAATTATTCTCCAGGGACATAAGACACCCGCATGATAAATGTAAAACAATTATCCCCAGAGACATAAGACACCCGCATAATAAATGTAAAACAATTATCCCCCAGAGACATAAGACACCGACATGATAAATGTAAAACAATCATCGCCCAGAGACATAAGACACCGACATGATAAATGTAAAACAATTATCCCCACGAAGCATTAGACACCGACATGATAAAATGTAAAGCAATTATACCCAAGAGACATAAGACACCCGCATGATTAAATGTAAAACAGTTATTCCCCAGAGACATAAGACACCCGCATGATAAATGTAAAACAATTATCCCCCAGAGACATAAGACACCCGCATGATGAATGTCAAACAATTATCCCCCAGAGACATAAGACATTGATATGATTATTTAAAACAATTATCCCCAAGAGACATAAGACACCGACATGATAAAATGTAAAACAGTTATCCTCCAGAGATATAAGACACCAACATGATGAATGTAAAACAATTATCCCCTATGGACATAAGACAGCCGCATGATGAAATATAAAACAGTTATCCTCCAGAGACATAAGACACCAGCATGATGAATGTAAAACAATTATCCCCCTGAGACATAAGACACCGACATGATGAATGTAAAACAATTATCCCCTAGAGACAGAAGACACCGATATGATAAAATGTAAAACAGTTATCCTCCAGAGACACAAGACACCGACATGATAAAATGTAAAACAATTATTCTCCAGAGACATAAGACACCGACATGATAAAATGTAGAACAATTATTTTCCAGAGACATAAGACACCCGCATGATAAAATATAAAACAATTATCCCCCAGAGACATAAGATACCGACATGATAAATGTAGAACAATTATCCTACAGAGATATAAGACACCGACATGATCAAATGTAAAAACGTTATCATCCAGAAACATAAAACACCCGCATGATAAATGTAAAACAATTATCCCCAGAGACATAAGACACCCGCATGATAAAATGTAAAACAATTATTCGCCAGAGACATAAGACACCCGCATAATAAATGTAAAACAATTATCACCCCGAGACATAAGACACCGACATGATAAATGTAAAACAATCATCGCCCAGAGACATAAGACACCGACATGATAAATGTAAAACAATTATCCCCACGAAGCATTAGACACCGACATGATAAAATGTAAAACAATTATACCCAAGAGACATAAGACACCAGCATGATTAAATGTAAAACAGTTCTTCCCAAGAGACATAAGACACCCGCATGATAAATGTAAAACAATTATCCCCCAGAGACATAAGACACCCGCATGATGAATGTCAAACAATTATCCCCCAGAGACATAAGACATTGATATGATTAATTAAAACAATTATCCCCAAGAGACATAAGACACCGACATGATAAAATGTAAAACAGTTATCCTCCAGAGATATAAGACAACAACATGATGAATGTAAAACAATTATCCCCAATGGACATAAGACAGCCGCATGATGAAATATAAAACAGTTATCCTCCAGAGACATAAGACACCAGCATGATGAATGTAAAACAATTATCCCCCTGAGACATAAGACACCGACATGATGAATGTAAAACAATTATCCCCTAGAGACAGAAGACACCGATATGATAAAATGTAAAACAGTTATCCTCCAGAGACACAAGACACCAGCATGATGAAGGTAAAACAATTATCGCCCAGAAACATAAGACACCGACATGATAAATGTAAAACAAATAGCCCCTAGAAACATAACACACCGACATGATCAATGTACAACAAATATCCCCCAGAGACATAAGACACCGACATAATCAATGTAAAGTAATTATCCCCCAGGGACATAAGACACCAACATGATAATTGTAAAACAATTATCCCCCAGAGACAAAATACACCGACATAATAAAATGTAAAACAGTTATAACCCAGAGACATAAGACACCCGCATGATAAAATGTAAAACAATTATTCTCCAGTGACATAAGACACCAGCATCATAAATGTAAAACAATTGTCCCCCAGAGACATAAGACACTGACATGATAAAATGTAAAACAATTATCCCCCAGAGACATAAGACACCTGCATGACCAATGTAAAACAATTTTTCTCCAGAGACATAAGACACCTGCATGATAAATGTATAACAAATATTCCCATTAGACATAAGACAACGACATGATAAATGTTAAACAATTACCCCCCAGAGACATCAGACACCGACATGATAAAATGTAAAACAATTATTCACTAGAGACATAAGACACCCGCATGATAAATGTAAAACAATTATCCCCCAGAGACATAAGAAACCGACATGATAAATGTAAAACAATTATCCCCCAGAGACATAAGACACCGACATGATAAAATGTAAAACAGTTATCATCCAGAGACATAAGACATCAGCATGATGAATGTAAAACAATTATCCCCCACAGACACAAGGCACCGACATGATAAATGTAAAACAAATATCCCCTAGAGATATAAGACACCGATTTGATCAAATGTAAAACAATTATCCCCAGAGACATAAGACACCCGCATGATAAAATGTAAAACAATTATCCCCCAGAGACATAAGACACCCGCATGATAAAATGTAAAACAATTATTCTCCAGAGACATAAGACACCCGCATGATAAATATGTAAAACAATAATCCCCCAGAGACATAAGATACCGACATGATAAATGTAAAACAATTATCCCCAGAGACATAAGACAGTCGCATGATAAAATGTAAAACAATTATTCTCCAGAGACATAAGACACCCGCATGATAAATTATAAAAAAGTTATCCTCCAGAGACATAAGACACCAGCATGATGAATGTAAAACAATTATCCTCCAGAGACATAAGAAACCGACATGATAAATGTAAAACAATTATCCGCCAGAGACATAAGACACTGACATGATAAAATGTAAAACAGTTATCATCCAGAAACATAAGACACCAGCATGATGAATGTAAAACAATTATCCCCAAGAGACATAAGACACCGACATGATAAATGTAAAACAAATATCCCCTAGAGACATAAGACACCGATTTGATAAAATGTAAAACAATTATCCCTCAGAGACACAAGACACCCGCATGATAAAATGTAAAACAATTTTTCTCCAGAAACATAAGAGATCTGCATGATAAATATGTAAAACAATTATCCCCCAGAGATATAAGATACCGACATGATAAATGTAAAACAATTATTCACCAGAGACATAAGACACCCGCATGAACAATGTAAAACAAACATCCCCCAGAGACATAAGACACCGACATGATCAATGTAAAACAATTATCCCCCAGAGACATAAGACACCGACATGATAAAATGTAAAACAATTATTCTCCAGAGACATAAGACACCCGCATGATAAATTTAAGACAAATATCCCCCAGAGACATAAGACACCGACATGATCAATGTAAACAGTTATCCCCCAGAGATATAAGACTCCGACATGATAAATGTAAAACATTTATCCTCCAGAGACAAAAGACACCGACATGATAAGATGTTAAACCATTATCCCACAGAAACATATGACACCGACATGATAAATTGTAAAACAATTATTCCGCAGAGACATAAGACACCGACATAAACAAATGTAAAACAATTATTCTCCAGAGACATAAGACACCGACATGATCAAATGTTAAACAATTATCCCATAAAGACATAAGACACCGACATGATAAAATGTAAAAAAAATTACCCCCAAGAGACATAAGACACTCGCATGATAAATGTAAAAGTATTATTCTCCAGAGAAATAAGACACCCGCATGCTAAATGTATAAGAATTATCCCCCAGAGACATAAGACAACGACATGATAAATGTAAAACAATTCTCCCTAGAGACATCAGACACCGACATGATAAAATGTAAAACAATTATTCTCCAGAGACATAAGACACCCGCATGATAAATGTAAAACAATTATCCCCCAGAGACATAAGACACCCGCATGCTGAATGTCAAACAAGTATCCCCCAGAGACATAAGACATTGATATGATTAATGTAAAACAATTATCCCCCAGAGACATAAGACACCGACATGATAAAATGTAAAACAGTTATCCTCCAGAGATATAAGACACCAGCATGATGAATGTAAAACAATTATCCCCAAGGGACATAAGACAGCCGCATGATAAAATATAAAACAGTTATCCTCCAGAGACATAAGACACCAGCATGATGAATGTAAAACAATTATCCCCCTGAGACATAAGACACCGACATGATGAATGTTAAACAATTATCCCCTAGAGACATATGACGTCGATATGATCAAATGTAAAACAGTTATCCTCCAGAGACACAAGACACCAGCATGATGAATGTAAAACAATTATCGCCCAGAAACATAAGACACCGACATGATAAATGTAAAACAAATAGCCCCTAGAAACATAACACACCGACATGATCAATGTAAAACAAATATCCCCCAGAGACATAAGACACCGACATAATCAATGTAAAACAATTATCCCCCAGGGACATAAGACACCGACATGATGATTGTAAAACAATTATCCCCCAGAGAAAAAAGACACCGACATAATTAAATGTAAAACAATTATCCCCCAGAGATATAAGACACCCGCATGATAAAATGTAAAACAATTATTCTCCAGTGACAGAAGACACCAGCATGATAAATGTAAAACAATTGTCCCCCAGAGACATAAGACACTGACATGATAAAATGTAAAACAATTATCCCCCAGAGACATAAGACACCTGCATGATAAATGTAAAACAATTTTTCTCCAGAGACATAAGACACCCGCATGATAAATGTATAACAATTATTGCCCAGAGACATAAGACAACGACATGATAAATGTAAAACAATTATCCCCCAGAGACTTCAGAAACCGACATGATAAAAATGTAAAACAATTATTCTCTAGAGACATAAGACACCCGCATGGTAAATGTAAAACAATTATCCCCCAGAGACATAAGAAACCCGCATGATGAATGTCAAACAATTATCCCCCAGAGACATAAGACACCGACATGATTTATGTAAAACAATTATCCCCCAGAGACATAAGACACCGACATGATAAAATGTAAAACAGTTATCCTCCAGCGACATAAGACACCAGCATGATGAATGTAAAACAATTATCCCCGTTAGACATAAGACAGCCGCATAATAAAATATAAAACAGTTATCCTCCAGAGAAATAAGACACCAGCATGGTGAATGTAAAACAATGATCCCCCAGAGACATAAGACACCGACATGATAAATGTAAAACAATTATCCCCCAGAGACATAAGAAACCGACATGATAAATGTAAAACAATTATCCCCCAGAGTCATAAGACACCGACATGATAAAATGTAAAACAATTATTCTCCAGAGACATAACACAACAGCATGATAAATGTAAAACAATTGTCCTCCAGAGACATAAGACACCGACATGATCAATGTAAAACAATTATCCCCCAGAGACATAAGACACCGACATGATAAAATGTAGAACAATTATCCCCCAGAGACATAAGATACCTACATGATAAAATGTAAAACAATTATCCCCTAGAGACATAAGACACCCGTATGAAATGTAAAACAATTATCCCCCAGAGACATAAGACACCGACATGATAAAATGTAGAACAATTATCCCCCAGAGACATAAGATACCGACATGATAAAATGTAAAACAATTATCCCCTAGAGACATAAGACACCCGTATGAAATGTAAAACAATTATCCTCCAGAGACCTAAGACACCGGTAAGATAAGATGTAAATCAATTATCCTTCAGAGACATAAGACACCGGCATGATAAAATGTAAAACAATTATCCTCCAGAGACATAAGACACCGGCAAGATAAGATGTAAAACAATTATCCTTCAGAGACCTAATTGATATGATGTTTGCTACAAAAATAAAGTGACTGAAAGCAAATGTAATAGACAACGACTTCACTAACCACGTTAAAGGCTTCGGAGAGGCACATACATAATGTCACGTGGTTTAACATTTTACAATAGTCTTAGACATATTAGATTCAAACAATTTACAAATATTTCCTGATGTTTCGTTATACTCGAAAGAGATGGAATGCAAAAAAAATTATGCATACACGCATGTTCTTCAAAATATTTCAAAACCGTTGAAAGAACTTATTATTAAACCAACTTTAATCCACCATTTTCTACATAAGGAAATGCCTGTACCAAGTCAGGAATATGACAGTTGTATTTATTTGTTGTGATTGAGCTTTTGATTTTGCCATTTGATAAGAACCTTTCCTTTTTGAATTTTCCTTGGAGTTCGGTATTTTTTTTTTCATTTTACTTTGTAAATTGAATTACCGGTTATCGTGTTAACACAAGCGTGAATTCTTAATGTTGAAAAACAAGAAACAATTATTCGACATTTATCTTCTGGAGAAAAATGAACAATAGAACTAGTATCTGCAATATTCCTTCAAAATTTTATTTCAAAGTTGATGAATCTAATCAGTCTCATCGTCCCTTCGGAAATCTACAGGATGATTTTGAAGTAGAAGTACTTTTACACTTTTGTCCTTAATGATAGATAATTTTGATTAGGGGCAATTTGCAGGAACTATTTACTTCATTCACAAACTTCGACGGCAATCCTTACTAATAGATCGCGTTGCTGTATCTTACTTGAAGTTAAGTGCAGAAAAAATTAATAACTATTGATGTGAGGAAATATTTAAGTTCGAAGTGTTTTCAGTAAGGATATCGTGTATTTAATTAGCTGCAGGCAATGTTAAAGGAATGGCTATCTCCTACCGTGTTTTTATATATTAATTTTAATTCTCCAAGAGTACAATGAAATACCGAAAAATACATCCACACTGTTAAAGATAATACCTTACATCAATTACTATCCTAGTTCTTAGCGTGAGGCTGTCATAAGCCATTTCTAATGGGATTTCATTCAACAATATGAGACTTGATAATTGTTGTCGAATACTGTTACTGGTAATTCTAGAATTTATCTATATTAAGCCTGTTCCGTTTTTGCAGACAGCAACCAACTTAATCATCGTGATATCACTGGTTACGTCACGGAAATATTTTATTTTTGACATCTCAAGATTATTCACTACAGATGTTTAGAATTACCGTGACAGTTTTATCGTTACAATACTTGTAAAGAATCTTCAACAGTGCACGCTCAAGTTTTTGTTTTGAAAACTAATATGTTATATATATATATTCTAAAGTTTATGTAAATAAAACATTTTTGTTAATCTCTACCCTCATGGAATATTGTTGCCAGATCATGTTTAAGGTGGATATAATGATGAAAAATCATAACTTGTCAATAAATAACAACAATAAACAACGCAATATGCAAAAACGTGCCACAAAACTCTAAACGAAAAGCGAAAGATACCAAAGGGACATTCAAACTCATAAGTCGAAAACAAACTGACAACGCCATGGCTAAGAAAGAAAACGACCAACAAACAAACAACAGTACACAACACACAACATAGAAAATTAAAGACTGAGCAACACGAACCCAACCAAAAACTAGGGTGATCTAAGTTACTCCGGAAGGGTAAGCATATCTTGCTCCACATGTGGCACCCGTCGTTTTGCTCAAATATGTACAATCACGGTAGCAAATCTAATTCGGTAGGTCACATTCGGGGAAATATGGACGGGATTGTAGCTACGACTATCGGAACATATCCGTTGTCATCTATGAAACAGATATTTCAATAACGTTCCACCAACTCGTTATGGCATCCGCAAAATATACGAAGGGATGATTTCAACTTCACCACTTGGAACTTTTGGCTTAATAGCTTCCTTGTTAGCAGCAACCCTCTATCTAGAAAATCATGATAGAAATATATCGTATCAACTGGGATTTATATACTACGTATGCAAGTGCTTCTGTAATGTTGCTACATAGAAATGAACAGTTCACAATTGGGAAGCCGAAATCATCTCTTTTGTGGTAAAGTTTTTTTTTCAACCAATCCTAATTGTCAATTTTTATCTATCAATAGAGTGATCTACCAAAGAGCATTATGTGTAAATGTAATTTAATTCTTTGACATTTTCTTTCATTTTGTTCTTGATAGATTTAAGTTCAGCAAGGAGAATCACATATTTCTTTTGGTCGTCCAAATATAATTTGAATATCTCGAAAAGTGTGTTTTTGAAACCATATAAAACTGAAATCTCTTTTCTAGTATTCATTAATAAATATGCAAATGTAAATTAAATTTATTTTCAGTAGTAATTTAAAGTTAATCTGATTTCACTGCAAGTACAAATATGCACGTTATAACAAATAGCTGACAAACAAGTTTACTTATTGATAAAACGCATAAAATCAAAGTACAGGAACACGAAAAAATGATGAAGTGCATCAAAAACAACTTTAATATAAGTTGACAAACTACGGTTACGGTACGCTTCACGTTTCACCCTGTCTTACATAAAATATCCATTTGTACCCTGCAAGCGATCCTTCGTCAACACAAATACAACAGGTGAACAGATAACTCAAGGGAATATAATTATTAGTGTACGTATATAATTTCCTGGTATCCTACTTCTGTTGCGAGCGAACGGTGATATTCAATTACTATTTTCGTCACAGTTCAATATATTGTCCTCATCGTGGTCCACATTTAATTCATGTCGATTTCATACATTAAAAATATTCAACACCTGGGAAATAAATAAACTGCGGTAATATAGATATGCAGGATAAAAGCAATATTTGTGGATTGGAGTAAAATAAATAATTTGATTGTACATGTTGTAGGAGCTTCGGAAACAGAAAAAAGTAAGGGTTGGATGTTTTGTTAGCGTAACTAATGAACGAGGTTTGCACGAGGTTTGTACGGATATTACATACATACATTAAGTGCGTCCGGATGATAGGCTTACATTAGGGAATATTTTGTTTTTTCTTCTAAATATGTTGTTTAATTCAGATCATGGTATATTAACCCCGATCAAAACCTACCATACACATTTTATGTCACGGTTTTTAAATGAAGTACTGGTATCAGGTGCCAGGGAAAGAAAAACCTACTACATAGAAGTAATTTTGAATTGGTTTAAAATATAAAATCTGATTAAATTGAAGCCAATTGTAACAATTATTTACTAAACGTTTCAGTAATACGAACATATGCTGGTATGATCAATATTCAGGAATGACCAGCAGATATTTCTTCTCTCTACTAATAATACAAAACTTTGCCAGAAACGTGGGAAATAGGTGAACAGATTTATACATGTTATAGTACTAAAACATTATTCAAATATACCTAATGACCATTTGAAGAAAAAATAATCCGGATAATACAAGAAGATTTAATCTGATATGTTTTGCACAAAGAAATAGTTATTGAAAGAAAATTTACGAATGTGTAATGGGAAAGCTATAATGTTTGCGTTCCATCAGCTGCGTGTACAAAAATGATAAGCTCTCATTACTGAAGAATCAAGATTGCATTCACATGATTTTATCAAAGAATCAAATAATTAAATATTTCTTTTGAATCTTATTGTTGCTTTTATGTAACAATAGATCATACACAATCATAAACGTGACTATTGTAATTTAACATAAATATTTCTTTTTTCTTTAAAACATACACCTACAGCTATCATACAATTTCAATGGATGTTATGCTTGCGATAAATAAAACGACTCGCGTCAAAACAAATTTAATGAAACATCTAATGCTCGAAATATTCATACGTAAATATCTATTTTTCACCATTTGCAGTTATTTGAGGGTAAATAACGAGACTTCAATCGCTAGGAATATAAGTAAATATAGAGATTAGGAGATAAGATAGGATTTTCAATAAGTTACTACAGTTACTGAAAGCTAGTTAAAAGCCAAATAAACAATTAATAATAAAAAAATCATGCATCAGAGACTTAAATTATTTTAAATAATAAGGATGTTCTTGTCCCAGGCAGAAAACCCTGGCCGTGTTGGGCGCAGTTTTTTGGAAGTTTTGGTCCTCGGTGCTCTTCAGTTTTGTACTTGTTTTGGCTTTCAAGCTTTTTTCATCTGAGCGTCGCTGGATGGTCTTATGTGGACAAGACGCGCGTCTGGCATATTGGATTTTAAGCCTAGTACCTTTTGTTAGCTATTATTCGTGTGTTTCTTTGTCCTATATGTTCTCCCATTTATTTGTATTGTGGTCCTGTCATGTGATGTTGTCGTTTTGGTGTTGTGTTTGACGTTGCCATTAAAGTGGGAGGTTTGGCATGCCACAAACCCAGGTTCAACCCACCATTTTTTTCTTAAAATGTCCTGTACCAAGTCAGGAAAATGGCCATTGTTATATTATAGTTCGTTTCTGTATGTGTTACATTTTTAATGTTGTGGTTTTGTTGTGTCGTTGTTCTCCTCTTATATTTGATGCGTTTCCCTCAGTTTTAGTTTCTAACCCGGATCTGTTTTTATCTCTATCGATTTATGAGTTTCGAACAACGGTATACTACTGTTGCCTTTATTAAATCAATTAAAACACATCCCATGCACTTATTTTATATTGAAATTTGAATTACATGTACTTGTAAAAAACTTATTTCAAACGGGATAGCACATCCTAATTTTTTATGGAAATGTTGTTTACCGAGCCCGGAAATTTAGATACGATTCGGCAAAACTTATCGATCCTTTAAATAAACTTATTCTGAAAGGTTACCAATTCAACACTGTAGTTAGATCTTTGAATACTGTTTTTAGTGGTATTAATATTAATTTTGTAATCAGTAAATTAAAATCAAACTAAATATCATTTTTATACATGTTATATACATTAGCACATTCATGGCTCTACAATCTGTCGGTACCTGTATTTTGGCATTGCACAAGGTCATGTTTTTTTCTGACTGGTAATGACATCTTTATACTAAATCCATTGCATGTTGGATGTGTACTGAGTGATATTCTAGCCTTAAATGCATGATTCTTTTTATTAGTTGTTATTGGCTTTCAACTAGCTGTCAGTAACTGCGAGTACTCTCAAATATGTACTTAGTGTCTTTGTTTTGTGAGGATGTATAAGTACGTCCGTTCCGTGTTTTTGTCAAATGTATTTCTGCATTGTGATCTGATAAATTAATATAAATAAGAAAATGTGGTATGAATGCCAAAACTATCCATCCAAGTCACAATGTGTAAAATGTAAACAATTATAGGTCAAAGTACGGCCTTCAACATGGAGCTTTGGCTCACAACGAACAGCAAGCTATAAAGGGCCCAAAAAGACTAGTATAAAACAATTCAACCAGGAAAACCAACGGTCTAATCTATATAAAAAACGAGAAACGAGAAACACTTATGAACCACACCAACATACGACAACCACTGAAAAACAGGCTACTGACTTAGGAAAGGTGCATAAAAATGCAGCGGGTTTAAACGTTTTAACAGGCGCCAACCTTCACCATAACCTGAAACAGTGGTATAACTTTACAACATAAAAAGACACACAGTAAAATATCAATTGAAATTGCTTAACTCGATCAAAAAGACAATACACAAAAACAAGTAAATATACACTGAAGGAATAAGTTTGATCTATGACACAATATAAATAAAAAAAGATGTTTCTATGTCAAAAAGACAACTTTAACCTAGGACAAAATGGCGTTAAATAAAGTAACGTACACAGGTTAATTTAAATGTAATAATTTTGTTGTTAGGAGTACGGAGACATTTTTTTTACAAAATAAATTTGTTATTCATAGTACGAGTACAGAAATGAAATTTTTTTCGACATACTAAATACTTATCAAAGGTGGTACATATTAAAAATAGTAAGACGAGATATAACACAAAATAAGTAAATATTGAATAACAGAAATGAATGACAAATTGTGTCAACAGGTCAGATTAACACGAAGTACGACTTGAGAGTACTCGCAGTTACTGAAAGCTAGTTAAAAGCCAAAAAACAATTAATAATAAAAAATCATTCATCAGAGACTTAAATCAATTAAAACACATCCCAGGTAGGAATTTAGTGTTTTAACGCCATGGACAGTCAAAGAAGACATGACTTGTGCAATGCCAAAATAAAAGTAACGACAGGCAGTAGGATAGTTAGGATTTAACCTTATAATAAATATTTATGATGTTGTGTATAGATAAAACAATTTCTAAATAGAAAATAAACGTGGATGTGAATATATACATCACAAAAAACCATTCGAAAAGAATACAAATTTAGTTATATTTTAATTTGTTGATGACAAAATCGATGTAAGTGCCAGTGAAAACAATATTCAAAGATCTTATTACAACATTAATAAGATAACCTTTACTAATAAGTTTGTTTAAAGGTTCGATACGTTTACACGGATCACATAGTGATTTCCGCGCTTTTAGTACAATTTTACCGTAAAATTTAGGATGTGAAATACCATTTTTTAAAAAGGTTTATAGTTTGTTCTTAAGTTGTACTGTTACACCACTGTCCCAGGTTATGGGAGGGTTCTGTATGTGCCTGTACCGAGTCCGGAGCCTGTAATTTATTGGCGGTCTTTTGTTGCTGTATATCATATTTGTTCTTCGTTTATTACTTTGAACATAAATCAGGCCTTTAGTTTTAACGGTTGTATTGTTTGACATATGTCATTTCGGAGCATTTTATAGCTGACTATGCGGTATTTTCTGCTTATTGTTAGAGGCCGTACAGTAACTCAGAATTATTAATTTCTATGTAACTTGGTCTCTTGTGGAGAGCTGTCTCATTGGCAATCATACCACATCTTCTTATTTTTATATTGATATACTTCAATAAATTATTACAAATAGCATAATTCCATTACATCAAAGTTTGAGTTGTAATTATTTCCCTGTAAATTAAAGTTAAGTTTGAACAGTTATCATAAAAGTTAGTGTTATCACTTGTCTAGTTTTTAAATAAAAAAAACAACATGTTTCTAATTTGATGGAATAGTTTGGATAAGGATACAAATTACAATCTAAATGCTATTTTTGCAATGTTACATTCTTTGTATCAAATGCTGAAACTCAAATTTCTAGAATACGATAAATGTGATTTTTAATTTCCATATTTTTCTTTCGATTTGTCTGATTTTGCCGGTTGCTTTCATTTAGTATTCCAGCTCAATAAAGTACGAAAAATTCATTCTTAACTTACATTTCATAGTTATGATTTCCAAAGAAAATATCAATGCAACGCATATTGTATTAACAGGTATATTCTTAAATTGAGGTTTATCCATTCAAAAGAACTGACATTGCATTATGTTTATAGAATATCGCAGATTGTAGTACTGTACTTAACGATTCCAGGAAGTGTTTTACAAATAAACATCATTTATAGATGTAATTAAATTCTTTGACATTTTCATTCATTTTGTTCTTGATGAAAATAAGCTTAAAAAGTGCAATCAAATTTAGTTAATGTCGTCAAAAATGTCATTTTTAAAAACCAAATATAACCGAATTTTACTTTTAATATTCAGTAATTCACATGAAAAATGTAAATTAAATTTGTTTTCTGAAGTAATTTTAAGTTAATCTAATTACAAAGCAAGTATAACTATGCACGTTATAACAAATAGCTGACAAGCATGTTTACCTATTGATAAAATCTACAAATACAGAAAGTGTGCAGATAAGAAAGACAAAGCAATATCAAATATCAGTATACGCATATAATTTTAGGGTATTTTGCTTCTGTTGCGAACGTTTTTTTCTTCAATTCACTACGGTGTCCTCATTGCGGTCCGCGTTTAATTCATGCCAAATTATGCAGTTAAAACAAATTCAACGGTTTGGAAGTTAAAACACTGCGTTTGTAGGATAAACACCAAATGTGTGTTTTGCAGTAAAATATATAATTCATTTGTACGATCTTTAGAAACTGACAGAAGAGTAAGTTGATGACAAAGAGGAAGAACCAAAAGAACAAGACAATGATAATAGATATTACTGGAGTCATTTCAGAAATTGCCATGAAAAGTATTACTGCAATGCTTTGATATAATTCATTTATAACATTTTTTTTTATATAATAAATGCAATAACCAATGTCACTTCTTGTCAATTTATCAGACACTATGTTCATAGCCTAAGACGTCACAAGAAAAACATGCGATAACACTACATGGAATTCTGTCTAAACGACCAACACATATCTGCCAATATAAAATCACTTCTAAAACTTAAAATATATTTGAACCTTGATAATGACTTCACTAGTTTTTCAAATTCTGATGTCTATAAATATTTCTCGTTCAGATGATAGTAGATCAACCCCGATTTAAAACCTACAATGTAAATTTTATACCATGGTTTTTAAATGAAGAACTGGTATTGAATGTAAGTGAAAGAAAACCTATTTCATTAAAGTAATTCATAATTGGTTTAAAATTCAAGCCAAGAGAAACAATTATTTAGTAAAAGTTGAAGTAATACGAACATATGTTGGTAGGATTAATATTCAGGAATAATAGGCAAATTTCTCTGAAATACAAAACTTTTCCAGAAACGGGGTTAGTAGGTGAATAGGATTATAGTATGAACTAATTACTCAATTGAATTTCATTTAATCTCAAAACGAGATTGCTGAATATTTGGAGCAAAATGAACGGGAACAGAATGGTTACAAATGACAATTTGTATCTCAATAAGAAACAGTTTATGAGAGAAAATTTCGCATCCTTAACGGTTGTTTATGACAAAGAGAGAGACAGAGAGCTGTAATGCTTCTGCTGCGTGTACAAACATGATAAACTGTCACTAATGAAGCATCAAGATTGCATTCGCATGATCTAATCAAAGAATCTAGCAATTAAATTTATCTCTACGGAACAGTAGAATATGCATGATCATAAAAGTGACTATTGCAATTTACCAATGAATATTTCTTATTTCTTAGGAACATACACCTACCGTGCCTGTTGCTCCTGAAAAAGGATTATATAATTCTGATATGCATTATACCTTTTGAATAATAAAGCGACTTGCGTCAGAACAAATTAAATGAAACGACTGATGCATGAAGTATTAAACGTTAATACTTAAATCTAACCATTTGGAGTTAGTTGAAGAAAAATGATCGGATTTCAAATACTAGGAAAACATGTGAATTATCAAACTTTCACGAGATTAGATAGAATTGTCAATAAGATAATTATTCATCAAATTCTAGAAGATAATTACTTGAACTTTTACATGTCAATGTAAGCCTTAAACAATAAGCAAAACCAATAACGTAACGTAACGGAAAGGTAACCATCACAAAGTCTTTCAAAAATAAGTAAATTAAAAAAAAAGAGAAAGTACATATAAAATGGAACGAATGAAAAACAACTATCATATTCCTGACTTGGTACCGGCTTTTTCCTAGGAAAATCTATGGCTAAACTTGGGTTTATAGCTAGCTAAACCTCTCACTGGTATGACAGTTGTAAAATAACATAAACGGCACTAATTTGCTGCACCTGATGTGCATTTCGACAATCAATGTCTCTTCAGTGATGCTCCAGGCTAAAATATTTGAAAATCCAAAGCTAATTAAAATAGAGAAGAGCTATAAACCAAAAAGGAAAAAGAATAAAGCCAAAGCCGGGCAAGGAATCAGAGCTCTGCATGATGGAATATAATTGTTAAAGACATTAAAGTGGACAAAATATGAAACCTATTATAAGAGATATCCGATGTACTAATGAAAGATAAAGAAATAAATCAAGATAAATAAATGATAGCAGACAGCAACAAAACAACAACCACCGACAAACCACGAATTACAATTTCTTGTTACGGCCAGACTCATGAAGAATGTGGTGGACTTAAACGTGTTTTTTAATTATCACCCCTTAACCAGAGACAGATGTGTATCAGTTTAAAAATAAATCTACCTCATTATAAGTAACAGAGCTTTGTACGACTGTTTCAAAAACGTTTGAAAAAGAAGTTGAAAAATTATTTTAGGAAATTGGTTCCTTCAACTAACGTGTTATCTAAGACTATATCTCTTTTCAAAAGAGATCACGACTGCAAATCTCTATTTTTCATGAAGTAAACTTGTATAATATGTATATATATATTCAATATTTAACAATGCAAGTGGAGTGTTGTGATCTAGAAAGCTGGTCAGAATGTTTCAACGGTACCTCAAGATAATAATTATGTGAAAGAAATCTTGAAAATTTTCGATCATTTATACAGGTAGTTATCTATGTCGTTGATATGGTCCCTATATGGATAGGATACCACGTGACATTGTATATTTCAACAATCAATGTATCGGAAAGTAAAAAAGTAAAGACGCTAGATTGAAATAAAAAAAAACATATCTATACTTGCCAACATGGTTGCGTCTTGACAGAACATATGCGTTCTAATGTGAATGTTTGTTAAATATCAAGTATAATGATAACGCAAGTATATAATTTATGTTTTAAGACAGTCCCTGTACGTGTTGTGTGTGTAGTATCTAATACAACGTGATATTATGCATTGTTGCAATAAACCTGTGAATAATATACTTGCAACAAATATCTTATGTCCCAGATTAAATGATTATTTCTGAATGTTTACCACGTGATATTTTGTATTTCCATCATAGCCTGAGCAAATGTCGGAAAGCAAGAAAAAAATAACAAAACGATATCTCTGCTTAAAATATTTATCTTAGATCGGAAACAAAGGGGTCGGAAAGCAGAAAGATAATTAAACAAAACGATATTTTGGTAAAAAATATTTAATTTCATTAACATAGATACCAACAGACCTTGGGAATATTCGTTAAAATTATTAAGTTTTAACTGAAACCAAATTTATCATTAATGGAATATATTTTATAATGTTATATTATGTGTGACAGGTTTTAACAATAAATACATTTATGAAAATTATATGCAACACATGAGTATAATTTATCAGGGAAGCACACACATAAAAGAGAGGCGAAAGATACCAAAGGGACATTCAAACTCATAGGTCGAAAAATAAACTGACAACGCCATGGCTAAAAAAAGTAAAAGACCAACAGACAAACAATAGTACACAAAACACAACATAGAAAACACGAACCGCACCAAAAACTGGGGGTGATCTCAGGTGCTCCGAAAGGGTAAGCAGATCCTGCTCCACATGTGACACCCGTCGTGTTACTCTAATAACAAATCTGTAAAATACGTTGATAAGTTATATCAAGTGATTACACTTCACGCAATAGCCTAATATTCTAATCCATCAGTCATGTAAAATTGTCAAACCCTGAAACTTAACCGAATGTGAAATTGTTACATAAATAAGTATCTTATATTCTACATAAATTAGTATCTAAAATTTAAACTGTAGTGAATGTAAATACGAAAAATAGTTGCATGGTTTCGATTCACAAGGAATTTAAATCTTTGCATCTCACAAAAAAACGTAATTAGTATTCTACAATAGCTATTCAATTACTACGTTTAGTATTTTATACCGGTGTAGTATGGTTTTATAATAGTTCTGCTTATTTTTTTGTAATTTGATACAAAAAAAAATCAATCAGTAAGTACTTGACGTTTGTGTTTTGATAGTATATTTCAATTTTTCGAAAACAGATATATTTACATAAATGGATGTTAAGGGGGTACCCAGCACATTGACTAAAATAGATTTTTAATGGTTTACTTTTACAAATTGTGACTTGGATGGAGAGTGGTCTCATTGGCACTCATACCACATCTTCTTATATCTATTAGCTCGTTTAATTTTCATAAAATTTTGACAAAATAATAACTTTGAACTGTTGCCAAAAAAAAAAAAAAAAAACAATTTCAAAAAATTTGAAACACACAATTTACAGGAATAATTTCATTGAATATATAACAGTTCGACAAACACTAGTGTTGATCATTAAGGGGTCTTGATTTCTCTTTACTACTATCATGTGATTAAAATGTTTAGCTGATTTTTGAAGAGTTAACTCCCTTATGTCCTCTGTACTCCCTTAATCAAATTTTAATTCTTTTTTTTTTGTTATTAATAGTTCAACCTAATAGGATTTAAATGTTGGCAATATGGTGCGATTTTGAAAATTGTAAATCAATCAGGAGTGAAACCAGTTGAGGTAGGTAGTTTGACTTCCAAATTCAACTTACATTAGATTTGAGCCTAAAATAAATATCAGTGATAAAACAAATGCATATTCTTATCCAGAATATCAGGGCGTATGCTTTCTATTTACTATTTTTTGTGCAAGAAAATACGTGCATGTATCAATATTGATTTCGCGTTTTTCATTTAAATTCAGGACACGACATTAATAGCTTAACATGTGACCTTGAAGCATGATCATCATTAAGGTATTCTGACCTCTAGTTGTTTCTCTTTTCTTTATATTTTTTTGAGTGACTGTCTTATTATAAACTTTGAAATTTTCGAAATACTAAGAATTTTCTACCCAAGGAATAGATTACCTTAGCGGAATTTGAACTTTCAGAATTAAGGGTCCACAAATTCGGTGTTTTTTTTTAGCGTCACTGCTGAGTTTTTTGTAGACGAAACACATGTCTGGCGTAAATAATTTTAATTCTGGTATCTATGATGAGTTGAATGTACCAAACATATCTTTTCATACAAATTGGTTCTTTTGACAGAATGTTAAGGTACTCATAAAACTTCTGAAAACAAGACATTCTTCAAAACTAAGTTCATCCTGTAGAATATTTTGATTGATTTAAGTAACTTCAGGAAATCCTTAAGATTTGAGATGTTTTATTAAACCAAAATGGTTGTCAGTAAATAAGAGGTCCTCATGAAGAATAAAATACGAAACCTTCTTATAAGTTGAAAGACACAGAGTTACATTTCATATAGAACATGTAGAAATTGGACTTTTAATGTCCCTCTATACCACCTCTACCATGCGTACAGACAGCTTCAATAAAGAGTATAAGAAAAGATAAATAGGAAACAAAATATGAAGATATGAAAGAAAAAAAATGCAAACTGTTCAAAAATTTATAATGCGGTTTGCTCTAAATATCCGGTTTGCAGAAACTGGAAATTGTAAAAGGATCAAATAGTCAATTAATAAAAGGTAAAAACAAATGGTAGCTGTATAAACTTTTGTATTGACAACTTGAATTCAAGTGCTTTTAATTGGCTTGTGCAAGAATCCACACACAATTACATGTTTTCAATAAAGATTTTTGTTAACATCATCATTACCTTATTCTACTCACAGTCTAACATTTCAAATCAAAAAAAAAAAGGTATCGGGTTCACGTATTGCTTTTTTTTAAAAGAAAGCAACGTGTTTAATTCTCACCAAATTCTATATTTTCTCTGATTGATTTTGCTCGATTGTTCTTTAAATATTTGATCAGTCACTATAAGCAGAACGAAGGATTGACTGAAAATCAATATTTTGTGTAACATGATTCTTTATTCATGTGATTCATCAATGCAAATATATAAATTGCAATTTAAATAATCCAATATATGATGGAAAAAGGCATATTTCAATTACATCAGGATTTTAATCGTAATTATGTTCCATTGAAATGTAATTTAAATGTTACTATAATCACTACAGTTAGTTTTATCGCATTTAAAAAAAAAGTTTGTTTTTAAAATATGTTACAATTGGCCGTTTCAGAATCTAAAGTACTATGAATAATTCAATTGTTCGTACCCAAAAATGAAAAGAACGTCCATTGATTGGTTGAATTCCCATTGTTTATAACGTTTTCAACCAATCACGACGTTTTGGTGTACACATTGTACACTTTTGAGAATATTACACAGAGTGCTTATATTCCGAAACGGCGAATTACTACAATACTATTGATGCAAATACAAACATAATGTGTAATTGCTTCGTTACTAAGTTTAATTAATCTAAGCTTAGCCTAGCATTTAATTAAATTGTAATCCATTCTTCTTAAGAGTTTTATAAGATTGTTTAAAAAATATTTTAACAAATGGCTTATAAACTTGTTTCAATATGTTAATGATATATATAATTATTACGGTATACTATACTATAAAGTTTTGAACAGATATATTCCAAAGTCGTAACAACAATCCACTTACCTTCATTGTGACATCATTGAATGAGTGCTTACATTGAACGACATGACAAATATCACTAGCGCAACAGGATTCGGTTACCTTTCAAGAGCAACTGAGACCCCTCCAACGTTTTGGTTGGTTTCGTGTTGCCCAGTGTTTAGTTTTTTATGTAATGTTTTGTGGAGCTGTTTGTCCTTTTTGTCGTCTTTCTTTTATTTTGCCTTGGCGTTGTCAGTTTCTCTTCGACTAACGACTTGTTAAAGTTCCCGTTGTAACTTCTTTTTTTTATCAGATCATTGTTTCCTTCATCTTAAATTGCATTTAATGGAATAAAGAACATTTTTCAGATTCTTAAAAAGGTTTGTTCTCTCTAAAGAATGTCATGAAGGCAATTTGTGTGCATTATGTGTGTTTAATGTAGATCATCATTACTCTAAAATGAAGAAAGAAACGTAGAGAAAATTTCATAGGTAGCAAAGTTATCATTATATGAGATACAAATTAATTCTTAAAGTCTCAGCAAATTTCTTTTCTATCCGCCAGGTATTTGAATGGTTGTTTTTTAAATTCAAAAAGTCAAGAGCATGGTTTATAGTGTGTGCGATCTAACGTGAACAAAAGATGTGCAAAAAATCTCCTTAAATGTAACAGGGTTAAAATTTAGTACTCCACACTCGTTTCATCTACAAAGGACTTATCAGTGGCGCTCAAATCAACACAATATAAAGGCAAACTCAATTACAGAGTTGTGAAGCATAAATAACCAAAACATTTCAACAACAAAAACATGTGAATAGGAGAGTAATATAATTAGCTCATCAATCACAAATATGTCACGTACTCCATATGCTGTTCTAAATTAACGTGTCCACATCATGCAAAATAGCAATCTACAAATACTGATTAAAACGGTTTTGTTATCCTAAGTGGAAGTCTGTCATTAATCAGCTGCATGAATTCATCTTATATCAATTAATCATTTCTATGTACAAATAGATTTTGCATTTATATCTGATAAACATATATATTGCGTTGGATTCTACTTTTGTAGCAATTATGCACAAGAACGCCATCTGCATTCAATAACAAAATTACTTTGAACTGGCATCCGAGAAGAGTTCCATGGACGTTATCTTTAACTGAAATAGAATTCTATCTGACGACAGAATTATTTTCCATAAACATTTCGGGATCCATAATTTGTATATGAAAACGCATAATATTCTTTACTTATAAAATTGGTTATTAACAACTCAAATTCCAATTTTATGTATCTTGAATATGCCTTTTTTTCACACATGAACCTTGTACACTATGCAGGAATTGTTTTGTTGAAATCGCCATCTTTCCCCTATCGTTCACCGGACTTTAGGTATTCAATATTTTAATTTCCTATTGATTATTCACCACCTCTAAGGCAACCTCGTTAACTAAAACATCCAAATCAAGGCATGCCTAACAATTCACGGGAATACCTTTGCTGCTAGAGGTAAACTTTGATGTGTGCCTTCAGCGATGTCAAATCTAAACTTAGTAATGACTGTTTTTTACTTCCGTTGGTTCTCTAAATAATCTGGAACGTTATGAGTAGTTTTCCTAGTTATGTGAAATGTGTTGATATCATCAAAGCCTTTGCACACATCTGCGCCAATATTTGGATGACACGTTATTTTATCAACCATGACAAAAAGCGCAATATCTACAACTGTTAACTGAAAATATAAAGAAAGATACAATTTTGTTATAACTGCCAAAGCTTTTTCATAAACAATATGATATAACTTTTTTGAAAGTTCTACTAGTGCCTTAATCCTAACTAGCTGAACAGAAAATTAAAATTAACTCATTATCATACATGGGCTTAGTCCGAGTTTTTTAATAACCACAGAGAGGCGGAGGATACGAAAGGTGTATTCAAACTCATTAATCTGTTAGAAGTTTACAAAAAAAAACATTACATCTGTTTACAAACAGAACATTTTTCTGACATCGGACTCGGACTTCTCTTATACTGAGTTTTACTGTGCGTACTGTTGTGCGTTTGTTTTTTCTACATTGGCTAGAGGTATAGGGGGAGGGATGAGATCTCAAAAAACATGTTTAATCCCGCCGCATTTTTGCGCCTGTCCCAAGTCAGGAGCCTCTGCCCTTTGCTAGTCTTGTATCATTTTTAATTTTAGTTTCCTGTGTATAATTTGGAGTTTAGTATGACGTCGATTATCACTGAACTAGTATAGATATTTGTTTAGGGGCCAGCTGAAGGACGCCTGCGGGTGCGGGAGTTTCTCGCTGCATTGAAGACCCATTGGTGGCCTTCGGCTGTTGTCTGCTCTATGGTCGGATTGTTGTCTGACACATTCCCCATTTCCATTCTTAATTTTATCAGTCCATAACACCATATACAAAATCAGCTTTTAAGAATGACACAGGTCTAAAGGACCTTTCAGGCATACTAGTCCCAAAATGCGATAAAAGTTTAAACTATAAAAAACTTATTTCTTCACTAAATGATAAAGTTCAGGAAAAGTATAATAAAGTTACATGAACAAACATTAGAACACAATTTAAAATAAAAAAAAAATAAAAAATCAACAAACGAAATTAGATCGAAAGTTACTGTTCATAGAGAAAAATTATCTAATACTCAATATGCAACTACAGCTGTGTATATAATATCAATATCGTTAGGCGATCGAAAATTAAGTGAGAAGGGGGTGGGGGTATTATTACCCTTCAATTCTCCAAACCATTGACATAGGCCAACTATTGGTAAAGGGTATTTAAAGTAGTACTTTTAAATATGCAAATGAATACTGTGGATAGTTGTTTGCATATTCCATTCTGTCTTTGTTTTTACATCTTCTTATCATATTTTGATATAAGAACGGGCAGTAGTAAAGTCAGAAAATGTAATCCAGAACGCCCGAAGCAAACTATTTAAAAGCCAAAAAGGATTGAATGTTCAATTTAACTTAAAATGTCCTTTATTAAAGAAACTGCATCTATGTTTGAATGTCATTTTGGTATCTTACACCTCTCTTCTTACGTTATCAATTTTACTATGATGCAATTCTAATTTTCATAAAACCACAAAGGAAACCTTGGATCTTATTAAAAATTGTTTCTTCAGCGACTTGCATTTAAATGTAAAAACTTTAAGGTAAAACTGTCGTATTGAAATCTTTATAAAGTCTTTCCAACAAGTCAGGAATATGACAGTTGTTATCCATTCGTTTGATGTGTTTGAGCTTTTGATTTTGCCATTTGATTAGGGACTTTCCTTTTTGAATTTTCCTCGGAGTTCAGTATTTTTGTGATTTTACTTTTTCCCCCAATAGTGAAAAATGTTAATTGATTTATGTTTTATCGATAATCATATTTACAACTAAATTAACATAATATATTAATAATTCTAAGAATAATATTAACAGACTGTACCAATTGTTCTGCACCAGAAGCGCATCTCGACAAATAATACATCTGCGTTGTTGCTCGAGGCCAAAAAACCCAACTAATAAATATATAACGTATTTAAGATTATACAATCTAAAATCACTTAGTTGCATGCTAGAACATGCAGCGGAAATAAATGTCAGGTTGAATGTTGTTTACGTTGTATCAGATATAAATCATTCATATATTTGAAAGCATTGATATGCTATACGAGAAACGTACATATGTATTTGACCGTGATTATATAAATGCCTGATATCAGTTTAATCAATAGCCTTTTCGTCGTCTTTGTATTATTCTCAAAACGCTACATGGAGTGTTTAAGTTCTCACAAATCAAGCAAATAAATAGTTTTCGTATGTGTAAGATGTCGCCTCGATGCATTATACAGGCCGTTTGGTAGAGTAACATATTTTCATATACATTGTTCCGGTTGTCATTCTGATTAATGTTTGGTCTTTGGTTTGAGACTTTTTATGTTCCAAATACTAAATGACAACCGATAATCCTTACGTCTGATGAAGGAAGTGATTAACCTTTCGGAACATAGGAATTTACTTCCTGTTGATGATTACATATTTGTCTTAGAAGTGTTATTAAAATTGTTTATATGTCAGATGTCGTCTCTTGATAATTTGTTCTTCTTTTTTATTTTGATGTTGATCTTCTAAATTATTTTTTTACTAATTTTCTTTGATAGCTTGACATTGGTGTTCGTTTGTTTCTTCGTAAATACGGACTGTTTTCCCTGTATCCTTTTTGATTATGGTTTAACCTTTTCTGTAAACATGTCATTTATAGTTTCATTACTTTGCACTTCCTGTGTCATTGTTACCGTACAGTCATGTTGGAAATGATAAGAAGGGTGTCATTTATGTTGAATGAATATTCCTAGCAAATACATTATTATCTTCCCTGTCTCCTGTTAATGTCAAAGAAGTTTCAAATTATTTTGTTTTAGTTTACCTTTTTTTTCAACTATCTAGATTTTTGTACAACTTAACATTGATTGGGAAGTACCAACTTATTTTTTTTTCAAGTAATTTACATTTCTTGTTTAAGAAATACAATAAATAGGAGCGAAAATAAAATGAGATATGTATATATAATTTTAACACTGAAGAGGTATGACAATTTTATCCGGAATGTTGTTTCAATCATGTGATCAAAATATGAAATTTAATGTAACGCAAATTGAATTTGAATATCAAAGAGTCATGAAATGAATAAGGTAGTTCCAACATTTATACAGTGATTTTAATCAAATTGGTCAAAATCTTTAAATTGCTGTGCTAATACATTTTGATAAATTTTGCAAATTTAGAATATTTTCATAACATTTTGCTTTCAAAAAAATCATACTGAATTTTGTAAGCAAGACAGTACTCAGCATCACTTCCGATATAATTTGGGTTACGTTTAAGATGAAAATAACACTTAGAATGGGCAGTTGCGTATTAGGTTTATTTTAGTTCAATCAATTCACAGAAATCAAAACATTGCATCATGCATAATTACTGACACATTAATTCAGATTCAGAAATGAAATTTTCAAAAATGTAAATATTAACTAATATGAAAAAAAGATCATGAAGATATGATATGAAAGCCCATGAGAATACTATCCAAGACAGTTGATTATTACCTCGAAGGTTATTTGTGTGTTATTGTACAGTAGAGAATAGTGATAGATTCCATGTCTCTTCCTAAGATTTTGTCATTTCCAGATTAGAATCCAGTATTATGAATTATACAGGAGACAATTGTCTTAGTATAACATATGTTAAACTATAAATCGCCATATGCTAGAGTCTAGACCAATTATGAATAAATAAAGGATGTAGGGCAAAATGTTACAGAAATGATTATTGTGAACAAAAGGAATCCCACATAATTAATGTGTTTATCAATTTAAGACGACACAGTTCTGTCTTTCACAAAAAAAAAACCACCCGACGGTTGTCCCTCATCACAAAGTTAAAATGAAGTCTTACACAAGGAGCAAATGTACCCACTTCACTTCAAGTTAAAAACGACTACTAGCCTTGATATATTAACATGTACTTATGATGAGAACAAAGACAAACATTTTTTATTAGCTTATTCCAAAAGTGTTGAAAGATAATCAAACTAACGATCATGGTATCAAGCAATTGTACCCGTTTTGTTTATTATGGTTTATGAACAACAGTAAAAACAGGCAACTGACCATGTACTGTTTTGATCAACGTTTTGATTTCTCAATTTATTTACATTATATAACTGCACTAATTTTATAAAAATTCTAGATAAGTATCGGAGCCAACCATGCGTTCTAGTATTATTTTCTACTACCGAACAAAAAAATCAATCAAGAATAAAAGAGTCTGAAACTGGTCAATTTTTTTTTAAAAACGTGGATGGTTGGAAACTTCATGTGAAAACGTTAAACGCGTGAGAGACGAAAAAACATATCAAAAAGGACCATTGCAGCACAGACACAACCATCAAAGTTTTTCCTAGCCTGAGAGGTTTCGAACCTGAATATTGGTCAAACTGTCATATCTGATGAAGTAAACACGTAATTATTGCAAAAAAATCATATCATACGCATTTGAATTAGTTTATATAATGACAATTTATTAACAAAATGTACTATATTTAATGAGGAAAGGAAGACTATCTGATAGTAAAACGTGTTGAATATCTCCATTATAAAGGCATTTAATGAATCCAAGATAATTAAGATATGTGATCATGAACTAATCAAACTGCTTCTAAAATGTAACAGTCCTTGTTTTTATTTCAGGCAAATATTTGTGAAAGCCACAGAGAAACAAAATATCAATAAGAAAGGAAACTCGAAAGATGCAACAATGGAAGCTTAAGTAAAATGAAGTATAGCCATCAGAAAAGTTGAGAAAGGAAACAAGGTAATAATCTCTAAGTCTTATATTATCATACGTATAAATGAAACAATAGGATTAACTTGTTTTCGACGATTTCATTTCAAATTCGAACATGGATGGAGGAGTATTAAATTAAAATCAGTTTGAAACTCATGGACAGATCCTAGTTTGAATATTACACAGTTTCAGCATTAAAAAAACTAATAAATAATAATGGACACGCGGATTTATGGTACACAAACATTGATGATTGAATCCATCATACATGTAGCAATTTACATTGTCTAACAAACACAAACCACTGATATAGTATTCAACACTGTAGCGTAGCCTACTTAAAAACTGAACCTGATTTCATCAATGGAAATCTAATAACTAAGTAAGCAAAGCTTACTTCTAAAGATAACAATAAAAAAAATCAAAATTTAGAATTGAGCTTTAAAAACAGCTGTCTATTAATAGTATGATACAGCACAATAAAACAGACAAACACACAGAACACTAAAACACAACCCCTTTGTAACATACTATAATTGACGGAAGAGAAGACACCATAAAGGATGTTGAAACCATAACTGGAAGATAAACAGACAACACAGTTGCAAATGAAAAAGCTGAAAAGACAAAAAAATATATTAAGGAACCCGGGTACTAGCAAAGTATGCACATTTCAATTGATAACGTTAAACCATTCTTCTTAGAAAACCATCGAAATCTAAAAAATATCCGTAGATTTATTGTAAGACACAAACACACAAAAATATGTTTTCCACATGGAATAGTCAATAGCTTTATGCTTTATTTCACCTTTCAATGTCAATTTAAATTGAAGGACATTCATTACGAAAGTTGGATCTCTAACTACTTAGTTGCACTGGAAAATGTATGTGTCTATTTCGTATACGCCAAAATCAATTCTTAATTTATGTTCCAATGCAATTTGATATTTGAATATACAGATTCTATATATTACGATATTTGTTATTTAAAAAGGAAGCCTGGTACAAGTTTGCTGCATGAATTCATTTATTTGAAAGACATTTATCACTTTCATGTTACCGTAGATTTTTGCATTCTGATCTGATCAGACATACATTGTGTTGGATTTTACTTTTTAAGACTACACGAGAAAGTATCAACAAAAATACCAAAAGTAAATTTTAAAAGGGGTAGTCTAACAATATCATACAACTTTATCAACTGACGAAACGAATGGGAAACAACTTTCATATTTATGACCATGATTTTGAACAGGTATTTTCCAAAGAACCTGGTTCTAAAGCTGGATGAAACTTATACTTTCCCTTTCCAATTATGCACAAAATTTGGCTAATTCGTAAATAATAATATAAAAATAAGAAAAGCTGGTATGGTTGCCATTTAGATAACTATCCACGAAATTCAAATGCAGTTGATGGAAGCAAGTATAGGCAACAGTGGGCCTTCAATAATGACAAAACTCATACCATATAGTCGGCTATAAAAGGCCATGACAGTAACAATTTAAAACAATTCAATTAAGAAACTAACGGTCTAAATTTTAACAAAACAAATTACGAAAAACAAATATAAAAGATATGAACCAACGACAACTACTAAAATACAGGTTCCTGACGCGGGACAAGCATATAAAGAATGTGGCGTGGTTAAACATGTTTGAAGGCGCCAACCCTCCCTTTACCTGCGACAATGGTGCATTGGCACATCAAAAAAACAACTACAAAAAACAATAAACGAAAACATACATGCGACAGAGCAATAAACAATAACCTCTCAATTACAGGCTCTTGACTTGGGACAGGCACATAAAGAATGTGGCTAGATAAAACATGATTTCTGGCACCAAACCCTCCCTTTACTTTGGACAGAGACATAACAGTACAACAGAAGAACAAACTATAAAAATCAGTTGAAAAGGTCCTATACTATCAAATCGATACAAAGCAGAAAAAACATATAACAAAAAACACAGACCTTGCGTGGTGGGGAATTTTTACATCCCCCACAACAACAAAAACACAAACTACAGAACTTAGAGTACTCGCAGTTACTGACAGCTAGTTTAAAGCCTATAACAACTAATAAGAAAAATCATATATCAAAGACTAAAACATCAATCAGAACACATCCAACATCAATATCGATTTGCTAGTTAAAACGAGACATATTAGGCCTAATAGACATTTCTCTTAAGTTCTATATTACTTCGAACCTTATCAATATTGTCGTGAACATTTGTAGTGTGATCACAACGCATTTCTTGCAGGGAAGAATAATAATTTAAAAACAAATTCAATTATCTTACTAAATTTTTGGTCTGTGAGAGATATTTATACATGATGAAAGGGATGATACAGCTTTTCAATTGTGAGCTTTCTACTTTCCAGCACCAAGGCCCAAATATGGAGTTCATATCACTTAGTTGATACAAAATTACAGAAACTGCATTCCCATCATGATTTCCTTGATAAAAGGTTGCTGCTTACAATGAATCTATTCTTCCATCAAAAATGTAATGGATGTCATCACAAGCTTGTTGGCCGCTATGGAATATCTGTTTCACATATGACAACGGTTATGTTTCAATTGTCGTAACCACAAACCCGTCTTCTTTTCCTCAAATTTGACAACATCACCGAATTAGACTGATCACCAAATTTGTACTTACATGAGCAATACCAATGGTGTCACATGTGGATCAGGCTCTTCTAACCATATCGGAGCACCCTCCTGTTTGTGGTGGCGTTCGTGTTGCTCGTTTTTAGCTTTATATGGTCTGTTTTGTAGACTTTTGTATCTATTGGTCGTATTACGTGTTTGCCATGAAGTTGTCAGTTAGTCTTTGACTAAGGAGTTCGAATGTCCCTTTTAATACAGGTATGAATTATTCAAGAATCTTTAGAAGGGAAAACTACCCTAGAATAAAGACTCAATCTGTGTTGCTCCTCATTACTGTCATTTTAACTTTGGAACCGCCTCGGTGGTCTCGTGGTAGAGTGTTCCCTTCGAGTGCTGGAGGATGTAGGTTCGAACCCCGGCCAGGTCAAACCAAAGACTTTAAAATTGGCATTTGCTGCTTCTCCGCTAAGCACGCGGCATTAAGAAGTAAGAGCAAAGACTGGTCGGCTCGGAGTCAGAATAATGTTTCCGAGTCAGGTGACATGTCTTCCTGCGAACTGTTACCTTGTGAACTAGCACGTTAAAAATCCGGCTCAGAGTGTCGTTCTAGTAATAAGCAGGGGGAATATTCATATAACATTAACATGTTCTCGTCCTGAATATGCATATGAAATTGAAGTAAGTAAAGTCAACAGTAGTATACCAATGTTCAATAGTCATAATTTGATTAAGCAAAAACAACTCCGGGTAACAAACTAAAACCGAGGGAAACACTTCAACTATTAGAGGGAAACAACGGAACAACAGAAACACTGAACTACAACAAAAGCAACGCCAACGTACTGAGCAACGGACTGTCTGATAACAACTGCTAATCGCTAAGCAGACATCCATGATCATCACCATCATCAACTGCGTAGAATATATTTATTCTATAATTATTCTATCAGATTTATAATATTCACGGCATGTAAATGACACAAGCCATTTCCAACAACGATTGGATTTTATGTCTACCACACAAAAGTACTGTCTTGTGATACACTAAAAGCAATTACCCAATGTATTATCAGTAATGAAATGCTTACTCTTTGTCTACTAACATGTATCTAAATCAAATTTCTATTCTATATAACGTTAAATATGGTTTTAAGTTTTAGATAATCCTAATAGAACTATTCAATGTATGAATGTTTTGAATAACACTAATGATTAAATAACCGAATAAAGCAAGCATTATACATGTTATATTTCAATACTCGTGAAAATTAAACCATAATAATTGATGCTTCCGAGGATGGTAGTATTTCCGAATAAAGATGGATATTGCATTATGTTCTAGAATTGCAAATATTTACTGCATTATGAGATAAACAATATAAAAAAGGCCGTTAAATCATGAGCCTTTCGTAAAATTTCTGATTAGATTACGATTAAACAAATAATGAGTGCTTCTTCTTAAATCAATAACGATTCAAATCCACTTGCAAAATTTTAGTATTTATATTAAAATGTAAATGAAATTTGTTCTCTGTATAAAATTGAATTTATCTGGTTTTACTGACACGTATCAAATCTGTACTTCATTAAATATAACTTCAACAACAATAGTATGTTTCTCCTAAGAGGTGAATAAAAGTAATGGCTTCAAAACAATCAACGTTAGTACGAAAATGTCATCTGATGAATTGCATTACGATCATAATAAAACGAAAATTGAATTTAGATTTTGTTTTAATACCTAAATGTCTTTTTTACAGTAAGTATTTGCAGTGTCGTTTATCTTATGTTTCATTCATGTTTGATTGATGGTGATATATAAACCACATTTTATTTAATTGACGTTTAAAAAGAATATATATTGAAGTGATGTTTAATTGACTGGCCGACTAGAGGCCAGTTTTTGTAGTGGGGGAAGCCGAAATACCCGGAACAACTGCCCTTGGACCGGAAAACTGGTAGTTCTATTCAATGACAGTCGGAACTGAAAGCACCAAGCTACAAGCGGGCTAGAACTCATACCCTAATTGGTGAACGGTTAGTGATAACGTAAAATAAATTACTGACGCCACTCAGCCAATTAAGCATCAAGTACTTTGCTAAACAAAAATTGCCAATATTGAAAAAGAAATTGATAGTTAGAAAATACTATAAACTACAAGTATTTGATAAATGCAATTATACATATTATACTGTACATTTCATTACCAAACTAATCATTGCCAAACTAGTATAGTTTATGTATTGACGGATTGTTTTCTGCTTTATTCATCTATTCATTCACAGCTTGCATAAAATTAAAACCACACAAAGAGGGCATTCTATAATACGCTTCTCCATAGTCGAAAAAACGTTATGCAGACCTTTTTGTATTTTCTGTTTTGGATTCCTTTTTCATAGATTCTATTCACTAGCCTTACTTCATTGATAGAATTTTAAGTGTTAAACCTATAAATAAAGTAACATTAATGATATCTGTAATAATTATGTTTACGACAAACAGACGACACCATGGCCATATAAAAACAACGAAAGACGATTAACCAAACAAGAAACATCGATAAAGGCAAAATAAACACATGCCAGTTGATCATATGGACCCATTTCTTTATGAATTGCAAAAACTGAAAATCACCGATATCCATAAGTTTATTGGAAGAAAAAACACAAAAAACGTTTCTAGATTAGATATTCATCAGAATTATGCTACGTATTAACGTTAGCTGTCAATTTAAATTAAGGAACATTCGTTGCAAATCTTTGATCTTTAAATACTTCAATAACACATAAAAGTATTGTGATATATGAATTTACAAATATAGAATATCACGATTTTTGTATTTTAGTTAGAAGTCAGGTAAAAGTCTGCTGCATGAAATCATTTCCCGTGGAAGTGATTTATCACTTTCATGTATCAGTATATTTTTGTATTTTCATCTGATCAGGCATACATTGTGCTGGCTTTAGACTTCAGAACTAAATATATTCTCAATTTCTAAAATAAAGTTAGCTAACTCATGGATATCAAGTATCCAAAGTAGATAACATTGGCTATATTAGCCCTAATTATCCCTTCCTAGATATTCATTTCTAGCTTTTATGTTGATTTAAAATAGAACAATTTTTTGCATTCTTATCCACAGTTATTGAAAGATACAGCCCGTGTCTTAAAAAACGTAATACGCGTTGACAAAAATTGTTAATCGTCATTATAAATTATTGGACTGTCAATGCATCCATAGATAAAGTATAAATTATTCAAGATCTTTACAAATGATAAAATCTAGCCAAGTATGACGAGTCAATGTTTGTTATCCAACGTTTGGATAATTGTAGTTATCAACTACATGTTAATGTTATAGTGTGCATGATATGTTTAACACTATCTGTCAGCCAATTTCCTAACCTGCGATGAAATGCTTTTTTGATTTCGTTTATTTTCCCGTTCAAACTATTTTGTTGTCAACATTACATTCTTGAAAGTAAACATGTCCCCATTTTATGTTACATAAACTATCGTTTTAAGTATCTATTTCCTTTTCCTCTTATTAATCCTTACCCTCAATGCAAGAATGTTTTGAATTACACCAATAATTAAACTATTGAAGACTTATAAAATGCGAGACCAGAACAATTAAACCTTTTAAATAAGAAATTCAAGAGTTCCAATTGTAATCTATAACCGCTTGAATATTAATGCAATACGTTTAGCGTACATTGCATCTGAAATTCTTCATGATGCATGTTATACATGTTTTATGAAGCTGAACCTATTAGAATCCCTTGACATCCTTAAACGATATATTATTTTGCTTTCAAAGTAAATGTTTACCATAGGGATACTAGTAATAATCTTATATATGTCCGGCTAAGAATTATCAGTTCACCAGTGAATAAATTCCTGGACTTATTGAACATGTCGAATATTTGGGGTTTTTGTTTGCTTTTGCGTGTATGTCATTGTATATTGCTTCTGTTTTCGAAGATATTGTAGAATTCTGTGAATTTCCAACAATCGATAATTTGTGTCATTATGAAACTATTGGTTGTATACAGATATTAAAAAGTATTGCATTTCAACCTCGCCAATGAATTTTCGTAACAAAGAAGCGAAATTACATTTTAAATTGTTTTAATTAAATCTAAAATAAAAATGTAAATTTGTTTCAAAGAAATTAATAGTATAATTTCTAAAATGGTAACACGAATGATTAATTTTACTATAGTTTATCATGCAGTTAGCTTTAAAAGTCATTTTTTAATTGACAGTACGAAAATTGCATTTACTGTGTAAAATTGCAAAAAAAAAAAGAGTGAAAAGATGAAAAGTTACAAAAATACGCGAACAGTAATTTGAAAATAAACTTGATGCCTATTAGAAATCTGTACCTCCTTGATGAGTGTTACTTCGATATAACATTGTCTCCATGCGGTGATTAACTATAATAATCAACAATATATGTTCATGCAGTTCATTTGTTAAAAAATTGAATGATTTTGCATTGCTTTAATCTGTCATGGAAAGCACGTTCAGTCATAGTTGTAGCATTTTAGATGGAAATAAAATATAACTTATCAAATAATGAAACTTTATATTCTTAAGGCGTCTCTTTCACAAAGATGTTAATACATTAATCACGGTTGTTCTTATGAACTTCACTCATTTACATCCAATAAACGTCATGCCTGTTTTTTTATTTTATTGTTTATTTTGTGATAGTTTATCTACAACATATGTATAGTTGGGTTGTTGTTTTATTGGCACATAACCCGTTTCCATTCTCAATCCTATATAACGTTTAATATTTCTTAAACCAATATAGGGATATAATTACAATTTTCTATTGAAAGTTATATAATCATACAGACAGATTCGTTTTGTCAGAGAAAAAATTATAGACGAAAAATAAAACTCTCTCCTTATTCGTAATGAATGCATGTTTGAAAAACATCAACGAATAATACGCCCGACGAGACTAGGAACTATAAATAAAAACTGCGTGCAATAGATTGATTGATTGGTGTTTGATTAACGTAGCATTAGCACAAAAAGGCTATATCGCGGCGAGAGCTTAGTCAAATATTAACAAAAATAGTTTTTAAAATCAGACAAAATGTCCTTCAATATACTAAAACACTAGTGTAAAGCAAAATTACTTATTTACAAATAAAGATCAACACTAAGACCAGGTATTCAAAATTGAAATCATTTTAAACTGAAACAAAATATTTATATTTTAGAATATATTCCAACGTTTGTAACTGGAATACTAGAAAAAAAATCGTGCAATAGAAACCTTAATAATCGATGCTTCCAAAGATGTAAGTATTTGAATAAAAGTGGTTTTAGTGTTATTTCATAGCACTACAAAATTTAATATGTAATACCGAATGAGATAACAATATAAAAACATCATGTAATAATGAACAATTCGTCAACTATTTGATAAAATGATGATTAAGTAATTGTTTCTGAAACAATAATGCGATATAAATGCACTTGCAACATTATTGTATTTATTTGAAAATGTAATTGAAATTTTCTCTGATGTATTGTCAATTAAATCTGATTTTACTGGCAAATATCTGCACTTAATAACAAAAAACTATAATGACATTTTTTTTCCGAAGAGGTGAATTAAAGTAATGTCATAAAAGCAATACACGGAACTGCTAAAATAAAGCCAGATGAATGGCCCAAAGCTTTGTTCACGAAACTTACAAATTAATCAAGATTTTTCTTTATCTTTTTTTAATTTATTTGTCTTTTCAACAGATAGTAGGCATTTTACAGTCATGACGTTTTGAATATGTTTTATTGCTGTTGATGAGCAAACCATGTCTTTTTTGTGCATGTTCATTTGTTTTTTTCGGGGACACCACTTTCAGTAAAATTGGCTATGTCATTGCGACCAGAAAGAAAGTTGTTGGGAAACTGAAAATCCTGCAACTTTGTAGTTCTGGGAGTTGTTCTTGACAAGTGTTTTTAACATTTTGTTTTCAGTTTGCTATCTTTTTTCCGTCACAGTTTGTCACTCATGTTTTTATAAGATATTGTTTGTGGATATCCGCAATTTTCGTATTGCTATCTCAAAATATGTGTCATTATTTGTACTGATAGAACTATTGAATTTTTAAAGATACTTACCAGTATAACATTACAGCCTACATGTATGAGGTTTCATTCCACAAAATCGCATTTTAAATTCATTCTAAAGTTTATTTATTGTAATTTACTGACAAGGAATTTGATATTATTGTTTTCTCAAAATGCAACACAAATAATCAATTATATTATATAGTTTATCATTCAATTGGTTTTAAAAGTCATGATTTAATTGACAGATAGAAAAATTAGGTTAGTTGCTCTAAATTGTAAAGGAAAGCAAAAGATCAGAGATGAGGAACACAAGCATACAATTTTGTAAACTTTAAACACATTGACCCGTGTTGAAAAATTGTACGGAATTAAATATAAAATCGTGATAGAGTGGTGACAAACAGCAATTTAGTCTCAAGCAGTTCATTTATTCAAAAATAATTTAATTTTTGATGTAACACGTCTTCTTATTGGTTGAAAGTATTTTGTCTTTCAGCTCATAGACACAATTTTGTCAAATTACCGTGACGTCATTAACGTTTTCTCATGATTTGTTCCTTAAAAATGGAATTTATAATCCAATTATAAGGAATGACTGTAATATTTTTTCTGTCTATTCGAAATAACCTCAAAAATGTTGTGCACACTTTAAAAAAACCCTCTACGCGGGTTATTCAGTGTGCACAAAATATTTGAGGTGATTTCTTCCTAGACAGAAAAAAACTATTACAGTCATTCCTTTAATAATATCCAATCATAGACTGCTGACATAAAAAAAATGAAGATTTATATTCGTAATGCACTCTATCTAAAAAAAACAACATACATGCATCAAAAATGCACTGATGTCTCCTCGAATATCTATCATTTATATCTATTTTATGTTTTGCCTGGTTTTAAGCCTTTTCTGTTTATTGTTGTTCCTTTTTGTCTATTATTTGAGACATATTTATATAAATTTCGATGTTTTTTTTAAACAAATATTGGATTCTAACTTCAATTCGACTATTAAAAATAAAAAAAAAATTGCATATCAAAATATAAATGGTTTTGCATGATACACATTTTGAAAAAAACAAGGAAAATATAAGGAAAAAAAAGGGAGTTATAACAAAAAGGGGAGAAAACTTTGTGAACAGTTTAAGTCATTTGAAAGTTAAACAGTTTGAAGCACATGTTGGTGTGAAATACTCATAAACAGTCACAACTTTAACAAGAAACAGATATTACAACGAATTTTACACTAAATACTAGAAAGATAATAAGATATACAATAGCAAGTGCTTACACGTTATTCATAAAGTATAACAACAAATTCGTTTTTGTGAGAAAAAAAAAGATAGTAGATAACTAAAACGCTCTAAAGCAATATGAAATATTTAACCGGAAGCCAGATGGATTTTCACCATCCATGCTTGATAAGTTAAATCAAAAGTGTTTATGTTTAAAGCTACTCCCTAACATTACAATAGTTAACTTTTATTATCCACATACCCATGGTACGTGTAACGTTTAACGTAAGGAAAAAGACCCTTTTCTTATAGCAATGTTTAACCCCGGCACATTCTGTATGTGCCTGTCCGAATTCAGGATCCTATAATTCAGTGGTTGTCGTTTGTTGCTGAATATCATGTTTGTATTTCGTTCATTATTTCTACATAAACGAGGACGTTATTTTTCTCGTTTAAATTGTTTTACATCTGTCACTTCGGGGCCTTTCACAACTGACTGTGTTATATGGGTTTTGCTCATTGTTGAAGGCCATAATGTGATCTATATTTGTGTATGTATGTCGTTTGGTCTCTGGTGGAGAGTTGTCTCAGTGGCAATTATACCAATTCGTCTTATTTTTATATTAAACTATCCTTAATAAAGTCCGAAAAATATTTATCTTAAATCTTTTACAATATAAAATATTTCTAGGGAAATACATATTTTTTCATCCCGGGTTTAGATCCGAACGTCATTTCTTTACCATATATCCTTTTATCATTCGATGTAAAAGGATATTACGTTCAATCGAGGCTATCACCGACCTATAAAGACATTGACATAGTATCACATAACTTAACTTATATAATTGTTATCCATGTATTAATACGTAAGTAAACGTAACGTGACAAATGTTATAAAAGGTAAAACGTAAAAAACATTTGTTTACATAATATAACGAATCTCTTTACAAAGCTAATTTCCCAAGATTTCTCAACCATTACCTATTTTCTGAAAGTCTTTCCGACAGTATTATGATTTCATTACGGAAATTGTTCGGCAAAACACCTACATTGAACATTGAATTGATGACCGTAGTGCCTTGCCTTGCGTAAGTTAAAGTAATTGAAAGTACATCATCGTAGATAAAACCATCGTTCTTCTTAAAAAAGTATATATTTTCTTGAAGGCTTGATATTGTGCAATAAACTTGTAATGCTACAAATGTCTGTTGCTGTCATACCATCTTTTACATCGAATACGACCTAATGCTCTTTTATAATGTCAGCTGAATAGATTTATGTCTGTTAAAAAACTTTTAGCGGTGTGTATTTTTGTTTATTTATGTGTAAAATATGTATATGTGCACGTGCATCCAGTGACAACTTATATTTGCATAAATGGAGCGTTACTAAGAAATGAAATAACCTATGAGTAAGGACGCCATTTAAAAAAGTGTATGACATAAATGATCGATGTAAAAGGATATTACGTTCAATCGAGACTATCACCGACCTATAAAGACATTGACATAGTATCACATAACTTATATAATTATTATCCATGTATTAATACGTAAGTAAACGTAACGTGACAAATGTTATAAAAGGTAAAACGTAAAAAATATTTGTTTACATAATATAACGAATCTCTTTACAAAGCTAATTTCCCAAGATTTCTCAACCATTACCTATTTTCTGAAAGTCTTTCCGATAGTATTATGATTTCATTACGGAAATTGTTCGGCAAAACACCTACATTGAACATTGAATTGATGACCGTAGTGCCTTGCCTTGCGTAAGTTAAAGTAATTGAAAGTACATCATTGTAGATAAAACCATCGTTCTTCTTAAAAAAGTATATATTTTCTTGAAGGCTTGACATTATGCAATAAACTTGTACTGCTACAAATGTCTGTTGCTGTCATACCATCTTTTACATCGAATACGACCTAATGCTCTTTTATAATGTCAGCTGAATAGATTTATGTCTGTTAAAAAACTTTTAGCGGTGTGTATTTTTGTTTATTTATGTGTAAAATATGTATATGTGCACGTGCATCCAGTGACAACTTATATTTGCATATAAATGGAGCGTTACTAAGAAATGAAATAACCTATGAGTAAGGACGCCATTTAAAAAGGTGTATGACATAAATGATCAGGCCGCTTTGTGATTTCTTTATATATGAATTTGAGAATCAATATATATTATAAGTCTTTCGAAAAACATACTTTACATGTTCACAAGTGTAATTTAGAATTTTTGCGAAATCGGAATTTTAGGACAAAGTGACATTACAACTAACATTTCTGTTTAAGAGGATCTAGATTGAATTATCTCATAGATTTATTAATAAACCAATTTTTAAAAGCATTGACAAACGGAGAACACCATGGCAAAATAAAAACAACAAAAAACGATAAAAAAGACGAACAACAGTCTGTAAAATCCTGGGTATTATCTCAGGTTTTTCGGAAGGGTAAGCAGATCCTGCTTCATAATTTCCACCCGTCGTGTTGCTCATATAAGTACAAATTCGATGATAAGTCTAATTCGGTAATATAGCAATCAATTAGGCACAGAGTACGGAATTATGGTTCTCTATCAAGGAAATCATGATAGAGAATGCAAGGTCTTGAATTTTGTGTCAACTGGGGTGTATATAGATTCTGGACAATAAGGAATAAAGACTAACATAATTTGTTCAGTGTAAAGTTAAAACCCGAAACGATGAATTAATGCTTCATAACATCTATCCAGGAATAAAAGTTTGTTTAATACTAGAAAGTTCGATTGATTTGATTGATTTTTTGTGTTTTAACGCCACTTTTAAACACCGCTTTTGGGCTATTTCGTGGCGGCCAGTTTTTATTGGTGGAGGAAGCTGGAGTGCCCGACATCCGATAGGAAAACTGACAATCCTAGTCAATTAAGATTGGAGTCGAGTGCAGTCGCACGAGAGGGGTTCGAACTCACAACCTCAGCGTTGACTGGCTAGTGATTACAGTAGTAACTACTTAAACCACTCGGCCACCGAGGACCCTAGAAAGTTCGAGAACGGACGGATAGGAAGATGGCAATTAGTATTACATTGAGAAATAGAATAACAGCTCGACAGGTCTTTTCGAACGTTTATTTATGAATTGCGTTTAAGTGACAAAAAAACCCTAATAAAATCGGCCAGCAGATAATTCTTCATGCACTTTATTTAATACCTAATATTGCCTCCTGGAGAGTTCTATTAAAGAATTGAATGCTTGTTTTTGTAATTTTGTGTGGGTGTAAAATCGTTAACAGAAGTACATTTTGTATGATCTGCGGAAATGCGTTATACTAAAATTGTTCACGTACGCCTTACAATTCGTATTGATATTTTACAAGATAGAAAATTGATTTGCCTTTTCTTTTTAGCTAATGTTTAATTATTATGCTGACAGTTAATTATGATTTCCCAGCATAGTGTCAGTTTGAATGATTTTTATGCATTGCAACTTCATGTTTAACCTGAAATTAAGACCAAGTTTTCTTCGTTATTTATTTTTAATTCAATTTTGTTGACAGATCATTAATGTGCATTCACTGATTAAAATGCAATAAAGGAAACATTATTTGATGTTCCTGTTAAAAAGTGTCAATTTCTTGCTCTTCTCCTCAGAGAATCCAGGTGTCATTTTCTATAATCGTCTCTCCAGGTTAAGATTAAAATATCAAATACAAATTTATGTGACAATTCATTGCGGAGTCATTGAAGGTTTTGATGACACCATTAACTACAAGAAAAATTGTTGTGACTGCTGGAAAGAGTCATTGGCAATTTAAATAATACTTTCAAATAACTTTGACGTTTTAGTGATTCAGTCAGTCATACAAACCTAATAACTTTGTTCGAAAGCGAACATTTGTTATCCTTTTATATATATATATATATATATATTTAAATACAACATGTTACTTAATATGCAATAAGCATACGTCATATAACAAAAATACTGAACTACAAGGCAAATTTGAAAAAGGGAAGTTCATAAAAAATGAAAAATCAAACGCTATCAATCAATAAAACAATCGAAAAACAACCGCCATATTCCTGACTTGGAACAGGCATTTCCGGAAGAAAACGGTGGGCTAAACCTTATTTTATAGCTAGCTTAAACTCCCAATTGTAAAATAGTTGTTTTTAGTTCAGTTATAATTGGATAAGTAACCCAAACAGACATGATAGGTTAATGTGACAATAATTGGGATCCAGCAGTCAAAACTGTGTAAACATACATCACAGACATACAACACAACTGACTAAAAAATTCAATGAAACATACAAATAGATCAAACAAAGACTCCAACAAAAAAGGGGTAGTAAATAGTAATAACTATTAATAACTCATCTTAGATGACAAGACCAATATGTTGTACGTTTTTATCATTGATTTTCACATACCGTAAAATTGTTAAGTCTTCCCACTTCACACAGAACCGAATTTAAATGTGACAAATAAAGAACTACGTATTCTATTTATTGCAATGTGTCATTTCAATATTTATATCCGCTCGGTTTATAATTGCTTGATCACAGGTAGCATGATATTTTATTGTTCCAATCATTAGTAAGTACTTCGGACATATAAGAAGTTGGCAATAGGAAGAACAGTTAGCATATCATATAACCACGTGACAGTTTTTTTTGTATTGTATTTAATAGTGTCATTTAAAAAAAACAACACAATACGAGCGACATGCGGCTATATCATCATATACGTTGTTTAATATAAATAATGGACTCCTGATTGGTTTTTCCGTAAGAATTGAATGTTTCTTTTCGTTAATTTGATAAAGTGTCCAAGCGTGTCCGTAGTACATTTCCTACTTTTCATAACATACGTTTCTTTTATTTACGTTCCTTTTTTTGCATCACATTTTTATGATATCGCATTCCTGCATTTACCTTTTTCTGAATTAGTTTTGTTAAACAGTGTCTCAGCTATATTTGCCTTTTTATTATCAGTTGTCTTCCCCTTTTTTGTCCGAAACTGCAATCTTTGTTATACATTTGAAGTTTTAATTGTAAAAAAAGACAACTACCTTTTTACTTGATATTTACAAATAACACAATACAATCTTGCATTTTAGCTCATTGCATAATAGCATTAACACTGGCTTACTTTTATGGAACGACAAAAACTGTCTTGTTGTGCCAATTTCATTGTATGATGTGCATTTACCTTTATATGATGTGCACCTGTCATTATATGATGTGCAAACACCTTTATATGATGTGCAAATATCCTTATATGATGTGCAAATATCCTTATATGATGTGCAAACATCATTATATGATTTGCAAACATACTTATATGATGTGCAAATTTACTTATATGATGTGCAAATGTACTTATATGATGTGCAAACATTCTTATATGATGTGCAAATATACTTATATGATGTGCAAATATCCTTATATGATGTGCATTTTCCCTTATATTACGTGCACACATCTTTATATGATGTGGTTGTGTCATTCTGTTATGTGCTTGTAATCTTATATCATGTGGTTCGGTTTAGTTCATTATAATGTCGAAACGTCATTATATGATGTGCTTTCATCGTCGTTATGGTCAATGAACATGATTACGATTAGAATGATTACTGTCTACGTCATAACTGATTCAGATATGCTACTGCGGAGTTAACAAAACCCGGCTCAAATTGGTAGCTATCGCTAGCAAAATTCCATTTTATAGGAAAAATAAGACAGTGCAATTCAACAAAAATCAACACCAATGAACGCACAGTCAGTTTAAAAAATATTTCATAACAATAGCTATAAAATTATCTACTCATGCATAATCATACCGGTATGGATGATTGATTGATTGGTGTTTAACGCCACTTTCGACACTATAATGCTATTTCGTGGCGGTGAGTTTATATTGGTGGAGGAAGCCGAAGTGCCCGGAGAGAACCACCGACCTTCTGTGTGAAAACTGACAATTCTAGTCAATAAAGATTGGGGTCGAGCTTACCAGCCACGTGCGGGATTCGAACTCACAACCTTAGTGTTAACAGGTTAGTGATACAGTATTTCGACTACGTAGCTAATTAGACCACTCAGCCACCGAGTCCCCCCTCCCCCGAATTGGATTAAAGGAGATATGGGATGTCCTTCAACTCGGTGCATCACATTTGCGTGCAGGTTTTTATTATGTTTTCGTGCATTTATTTCACAGCTTCAACTAGATGATTATGGATGGATGCTTGACGTCCGGCGGCAAATTGATATGCATATTGGTACGAGAACATGTTAATGTGATATGAATATTAACCCTGCTTTGTACTAGACCGACACCCTGAGCCGGATTTTCAACATGCTATTTCACAGGAAGACATGTCTCCTTACCCGAACATTTTATTCTTATTCCGAGCCGACCAGTCTTTGCCCTTACTCCTTAATTTTGCGTTCTTAGCAGGAAAGCAGCAAATATCGATTTTCAAGTCTTTGGTTCGAACCCACGACTTCCGGCATATGCTACCACGAAAACACCGCCACTAGACAGTAACCCGCTATATAAAAGGTTTCGTGGGAAGCCGCTCATATATACACCTCCAGACTCAAGTAAACAGGGCTACGTAACGAGATTTGTTTTTTTTTTGGCAAGTGGGGGCATGTTTTTTTGTAAATGTTTGATTCCAAATTTCTTGAAAGAGATTTTATCTATTTCAGAAGGGAAGCGAAATAGTTTGTTTCCATTGAAAATGAGGGAAAAATAAAACAATAATGAAATTAAAAAAAAAATAACCATGTTTTAGAAAAAAAAAGTTTATTTTTTATCAAAATCAAAAAATATGTTATACCTAAGCACAAGGTAATACACGTGCTCCTGCCCACACTAGATGAAATGTCGATGCCTAACCAATCTGATTATGATACAATGTACAGATCATCTGTCTAAGCTTTGGATACAAGGATCTGACAACACTTCATTTTACCTTCTGTTCTGGTAGATATTACATCAGCCAATGAAATTTCAGCCTTCAAATTTATGAAGGTGTGTATCAATCCGACAAAACCAGAGAATCCCAATGGTCTTTAAAACAGAAAATGGAATGGAGCGTTTTCAGATCCGCGTAAGCAAAGCTTGGACACACAATATCTGTAATTTTTTCAGATTGGTGTCTAAATTAACATAAAATAACTGCATTAATTTATTGTTTACTGAGGCCTGTTGGTCTCTTATAGATAGAGAGTTGTGTTTTGTGTTAAAAAAATTTTTTTAAGTGAAGATTTACGGCGGCGGCTTTTAATATTTTGCGTTTATCTTAAAAACTACAATAGATTTAAAAAAAAACAAATAGTGCAATGTGTCTGAATATATTCTATAGTAAAGGTCTCATTTGGGCTATTTTGGCTCTTATGAGTTTAGTTGTTTTATTTCAGTTATTATTGTTGTTATTACAGTTTGATTCAGAAGAAACACCGACATAGCTAGATAATACAATTAATTACCTAATTACTACCACAATTTGATATTAATAAGTATTGTAATTTTCATTGTTATTAATAAATGTAATGGCAATATTACAAATATATCTTGATTCAATCCTAATCCTATCTTATTTTTGGGAAATATTTTTACAAATTCATATGTGACGTCACTTTGTGTGTTTTTTTAGAATTTCAAATGTGACGTCACTTTGTGCATTGAGGCTTTAGCTAACTCGGCTGTGTATTTTTATATGTTGGATTAAGTTGTTTTATGTAATGTATCCGTTTTTATTCTGTAGTTAGTCCCCACTTTGGTTTTCTCATGTATATCTATTATATAGTCATTTTATAATATTTACTGTTTGCAAAATTATAAATTATTCTAAATAATAAGGATGTTCTTGTCCCAGGCAGAAAATCCTGGCCGTGTTAGGCGCAACTTTTTGGAAGTTTTGGTCCTCGGTGCTCTTCAGCTTTGTACTTATGGCTTTCAAACTTTTTTTATCTGAGCGTCACTGGTTGGTCTTGTGTGGACGAGACGCACGTCTGGCGTATTGAATTTTAAGCCTAGTACCTTCTGCTAGCTATTATTCGTGTGTCTCTTTGTCCTATATGTTCTCCCATTTATTTGTATTGTGGTCCTGTTATGTGATGTTGTCGTTTTGGTGTTGTGTTTGACGTTGCCATAAAAGTGGGAGGTTTGGCATGCCACAAAACCAGGTTCAACCCACCATTTTTTTTCTTAAAATGTCCTGTACCAAGTCAGGAAAATGCCCATTGTTATATTATAGTTCGTTTCTGTGTGTGTTACATTTCAATGTTGTGTTTTTGTTGTGTCGTTGTTCTCCTCTTATATTTGATGCGTTTCCCTCAGTTTTAGTTTGTAACCCGGATTTGTTTTTATCTCTATCGATTTATGAGTTTCGAACAGTGGTATACTACTGTTGCCTTTATTTATTGCCTATTATCTTGATAACTTATCTATAGAGAAACCTTTCTTTGCAAAATGGTATAGACAAGAACAGATTTAAAAATAAATAAATTATGATTATGGTCATTTTCGTTCATTAGGGATGGGGACGTGGGAGGAAACATGGGAATTTCTCTTATTTTTTCAAGTCTTGACCTTGAAGAAAGAAAAAAAAAAAAAACTAATCATGACCCCCCTTTCCAAAGACATTTTAAGTTCTTTGCGACTTTAGGGAACTTAATTTGGATATGCCGGTTATTGTCTCATTGATATTTACCACACCTTTATTCAATATTAGCTTCAGATAAAAAAATACTCTGCTAGAAGAAATTGTTAAAACTAAGGATTTAGGTTTTACTAATTGAGGCGAGCTCAGCGAGGCGTAAACATTCGAATCAAAACTATTATTTTTTACTGTAAGGCGGGGGGGGGGGGGGGGGGGGGGGGTGTACGACGAGGATCGAACCCACCTTTCAAGCTTGACACACCTCTGAATATATGATTCAATATCTGACACATCATAGGTTTGTGACACATAATGCATGTGGTCTAAGATTTTAAATAGATGAAAATGGACATTCACCTATTATAAGGTCCAATACCCAAAATCTAAATATATTGTTAGATTCAGCATATCAAAGAACCATAAGAATTGTTTGTTTTGGTCTCGTTTTGGCCCCTTATTCATAAACAGTTATTGCCTGGCAACACAATATTTACGGACAACGAAGTCATCGCCATACCATTATACGGCGGCAAATCTATAACTATAAAAAATTGAATACCACCTTTGCATCCAAAAAAAATATTAAATCAAAGACCCCTTAATTTCTTCCTATCCCCTCTTTTTGGGGTTACAAATGACCGGTCCCTTATATGAGTCATAACCCTATCAATGTCCAATTTTTTCCCATTTTTGTGTCTTTCTTAAGAAAAGTAATATATAAAGAGAAACTTGAACAGCTAAAATGATCAGCAAGGCAAAATTTACAAAAAATGAACATACTGGAAATTCATGTAATAACTTCTTATAGAAAAAACGCTAACGCTAGATATAAAGATATTGACAAATATTATGCCTACCCTTGTTAAAATGAGCATAGAGCATGGCATAAAAGAATTATTTCTTAAATTTAATAACTATAACCGTATGTTCATTATTGTAGACCCCGTATGTTTATTATTGTAGACCCATCGATTAAAACTGAACTTTGCAATTCATATTTTGACAATGTTCCAACAATGTCAGATGTGATCTTTTTCATCTTAAAACGAGGGTACCAACAAGCCAAGGTTTATTTCTTTTTAAATCTCAACCATTTTCCAAACGATAGCTACAGATTTGCGCCAGGTTTATAGTATATCCGCAGAATCAGTAATCGTTCTAATCGTATTCATGTTCATTTACCATAACGACGATGAAAGCACATCATATTATGACGTTTCGACATCATAATAATGAAGTAAACCGAACCACATCATATAAGGTTACAACCACATCATATAATGACACAACAACATCATATAAAGCTGACTGCACATAATATTAGTACATTTGTACATCATATAAGAATATTTGCACATCATATAAGTATATTTGCACATCATATAAGCATATTTGCACATCATATAAGGATTTTTGAACATCAATAAGTACATTTGCGCACCATATAAGTATAATTGCACATCATATAATGATATTTGCATATCATATAAGAATATTTGCATATCATATAAGTATATTTGCACATCATATAAGTATATATGCACATCATATAAGTATATTTGCACATTATGTAAGGATGTTTTGACATCATATAAAGATACTTGCACATCATATAAGGATATTTGCACTTCATATAAAGGTGTTTGCACACCATATAATGACAAGTGCACATCATATAAAGGTAAATGCACATCATATAATGAAAATAGTCATAACAAGACAGTTTTGGCGTTCCATATACTTCCATTTCATTTGCAATTGAATTGTATTTATATTCATATGTACGTTAGTTATGATAACTTGTCAAATTCAAATTGTTTATTTTAAAAAATAAGACAAAATAGAGAACGGTAGTGTTAGAATTTCCGAAAAAAATCGCCAATCTTTGTTAAAACCTTATAATTTTCTTAACACTTTATGTTACGGCAATAGGAAGAACAGTTAGCATATCATATAACCACGTGACAGTTTTTTGTATTGTATTTAAAAGTGTCAATTAACAAAACAACAAAATACGAGCGACATGCGGCTATATCATCATATACGTTGTTTAATATAAATAATGGACCCCTGATGGGTTTTTTCGTAAGAATTGAATGTTTCTTTTCGTTAATTTGATAAAGTGTCCAAGCGTGTCCGAAGTACATTTCCTTCTTTTCATAACATACGTTTGTTTTATTTACGTTCCTTTTTTGCACCACATTTTTATGATATCACATTCCTGCATTTTCCTTTTTCTGAGTTAGTTTTGTTAACCAGTGTCTCAGCTATATTTGCCTTTTTATTATCAGTTGTCTCCCCCTTTTGTGTCCGAAACTGCAATCTTTGTTATACATTTGAAGTTTTAATTGTAAAAAAAGACAACCACCTTTTTACTTGATAATTACAAATAACAAAATACAATTTTGCATTTTAGCTCATTGCATAATAGCATTAACACTGGCTTACCTCTATTTCATTTGCAATTGAATTGTAATTATATTCATATGATTACTTGTCAAATTCCAATTGTTTATTTTAAAAAATAAAATAAAATAGAGAACGTTAGTGTTAGAATTTCCGAAAGAAATCGCCTATGTTTGTTAACACTTTATGTTGCGTACATCATACTATGAATTTTTACTGATCCCAAAATATCTTTTTCTGTCAGACTATCCTTCACCTCGAAACCGACTTAATGCACTTTAAAGATATCAGCTGAATAGATTTATGTTTTTCGAAAAATTTTACCGGTTTGTATTTTTGTTAATTTATGTGTAATGTATGTACATGTGCACATGTGTACAGTGACACCATCTGTTTGCATATAAATGAAGCATTGCTAAGAAATGAAATAATCTATGAGTTAGGACGCCATTGAACAAAGAGCACACATCGTAGCTAGAGCAGGAAAGGTGAGGGTATGATAAGGCCGCTTTTTGATTTCTTTATATATGAATTTAAAAATCGTTCACAAGACTCAGCGTATTTTAGAATTTTTGAAAATTCTAATATTTAGGTTAGTGACATGACAAATAACATGTCTGTTCAAGATGATCTAGGTTATTTTATCTCATTAATTTATTTATCAACAAATCAAATGTTTTAAAAGCACAAACAAACTGGAAACGCCACGGCAAATAAAACGAAAAACCACAAAAAGACAAATATAAGTTTATAAAACACAATATAGAAAACTTAAGAACAGGGAACACGAAACCCACCAAATCCCGGGGATGATCTCAGGTTTGTCGGAAGTATAAACACTACTCCATATGTGACACCCGACGTATTGCTCATGTTAGTTCTCATTCGACGAAAAGTCTTATTCTTTAATGATTCAATCAAGGCAAAAAAGACGGAAATTTTGACTACAATGATTGGAACGTATATGTTGTCATATGTTAAATTGGATGCATTAGCGATCAACAAACTCGTGATAGCGTCAGTAAATGTTCGAAGAGATGACTTTAATTACACCACATAGAACTATTAGGTTAATAGATTCATTGTAAGCAGCAACCCTTTATCTAGGAAATCATGATAGAAAATGCAAGCTCTTGAATATCATGTCAACACGGGGGCCTCTCTCTATATAAAGGTATACATATACGTGCCGCTGGTAGGGGTAACTTTTTTGGAATGTTAAATATACCAATGGAGTGCAATTTCACGGTAGTAATATGTCAATGGGTAGAAAAAGATAGGCGGAAATACAAACGCGATATCCAAACTCATAAGTCGAAAACAAACTGACAATGTCATGGCAAAAAACGAAAACAACGAAAAGATAAACAGTACACAAAACACAATAAAGAAAACTAAAGACTGAGAAAAACATATCTTACCAACAACCGGGGGGATCTCAGGTGACAATTGATATGTCAATGGGTCATACATGTTCATATAATGTTAAGATGTCTCTAAAACTGTGTTTTGATTTCTTTTATATCACAATATTAATCACGGATCCCATGTGGTTAATACCTCATTGAAATAAGATGTCATGATAAATGAGAAATATATATATGAATGGGTTTAGATTTTTTTAAGAAATATATGAATGGGTAGGCATTTTCGCATCAATCAATATATGAATGCATTATTTTCAAACCTCAGTCGGACGTCTGAACCCAGATTTGTAGGTTGAGACCCTCGTGCATGTCAACTGTAAGATAACGAGATTCTGGACCGTAGTAGTCCAATAGATAAAACAGTTATCCAGGAATTTTACTTTGTTTGACATTAGAAAGAACAAAAACGGATAGATAAGAAATGAACGATTAGTATAACAGTAAGCATATATCACATAACACTCCGACAGTCCTTTTCTAACGTTTATTTTTGAATATCATTTAACAGTTATATAGTTGACATTTAGGAATATAACAGTTGTTTTTCATTGGTTGGTGTTTTTGAGCTTTTTATTTTGCCATTTTTTAAGGGATTTTCAGTTTTGAATTTCCCTTGGAGTATGGTATTTTTGTTATTTTACTTTTTACAACTAAAAGATAAAAAAACGTGATGAAATTGGCATGGAGATAATTCTTTAATATGTACTTTATTAATACTTTTAATTGCCTCCTTTAGAGTTTTATTCAAGATTTTAATGGTTGTTTGTTTTTGTAATTTTGTTTGAGTGTAGAAGCGTTGACTGAAATACATTTTGTATGTACCGCAGAATCGCTTTATTCTAACATTATGCACCTACGCCTTACAATCCGTATGATATTTTGCAAGAAAGAAACATTGATATGACTTTTCTTTTCAGCTAATATATCATGTTGTACTGAAAGTAAATTATGAGCTTACATCATAGTGTCAGTTTTAATGCTTCTTCTTCATTGCGAATTTGAATTTAACATGAAATTAAGATCAAGTTCTCATCTAAGCTAATTTTTAATTCAATTGTGTTGACAGATCATTAATGTGCATTCACTGATTAAAATGCAATCAAGTTAGAATTATTCAGCGTTCCTGTTAAAAAGTGAAAATTTCTTCTCCTTAGAGAAGCCAAGTGTCACTTTCTATAAGAGTCAATCCTAGTTAAAATTCAAATATAAATTATAAATTCATGTGACAATTCACTGCGGAGTCATTGACGTTTTTAAAGATCCCATTAAATATAATAAAAACAGTGGCGAATGCCGGCTACAGGAAAGACGTATTGGTAATTTGGATAATACTTTACATTAACTTAGACGTTTTGGTGATTCAGAAAGTCCTTTCAAACCGAAAAACTTAAGTCGAAAGTGGACATTATTTGTTTTCGTTTTTTATATATATTTTGTATACAACATGCTTCTTATTCATGTTATAACAAAAACAGTATCTGTTATATAGGTAAATGAAAGTGTTGAGTCTTTCACACGGAACCGACTTTAAATGTGACGGATAAAGAACTTTGTTGTTGTATTCTACTTGTTGCAATACATGCATAATAACAGCATGCATTTTGTCATTTTGTCCAACATTAGTAAGTATTTCGGAGAGATAAGAAGTTGGCAATAAGGAGAATAGTTAGTATATCATATAACCACGTGACAGTTCTTTTTGTTTTGTAAACAATAGTGACAATACGATCGACATGCGGATAATTCATCATATGCTTTATTTAATACTAATAATGGCCTTCTGAAGAGTTTTTCGTAAGATTTGAATGTTTCTTTTCGTAATTTTAAATGAAGTGTGCAGGCATTCACCGAAGTACATTTCCTATTTTTCATTAGATACGTTTGTTCCTTTTATATACTACATTAAGTTATCATATTGAATTTCTGCATTAGTCTGTTCTGTGTTTTGTTTTTGTCAAACAGTGTCTCAGCTATATCTGCCTTTTTGTAATCAGTTGTCTTCCACTTTTGTTTCAGAAACTGATATCCTTGTTATACATTTAAAAGACTACTTTTTTACTTTGATATTTACAAATTTGCAATCTTGCATTTCAACGCATTACAAAATAGCAGAACAACTGGCTCATTTCCATTTTATTTGCATTTAAATTGTTTTTACATTCATAAATATTGTTTATGTACGTCAGTGATGATTACTTGTCAAATACCAATTGTTTATTTTCAATACAACATAGAATAGTTCAATTATCTCTAGACTTTTTGAAAACAATTTGCCTTTGTTTGTGTAAACGTTGTCGTTTATAAACAATTTATAATACGTGCATCATAAAATGAGTTTTTGATGATCCAAACAGATTGGTTTCCAATAGTTTGAATAATAACTAAAAATGATTGAAAATGTTTCTGAAATTAAACTTTATTACAATATCTTCCATTTCGCTCAATGTTTTTTTTTTTATTATTATTGATGTATTCGCATTTCTTTATTCCACGCCGATGTGTGTTATGCTTCGCTACTTTACTCTGCGGTGAGTACGGATAGGTAATGAGCCGTAAACCGTAAAATTTTATTTGAGAACCTGGGGACATAATTACGAAATAAGGGTCATTGTAAAAAAAAATTTACATGTTCTAAATTTTGTTTTTTGCCCGTAATTGCATTTCTTCTGAAAATAGAAAACAAATATATAAATGCAGTAGCAGAAAATGTTTAGAGCTTTAAAATACAGATTTGGAGAAGCTATGCTACGGTTTGTAATGTATTTAACTCCCGTAATGTTTAAATCCTTGGGTAATTTTTGGAACATTCTAACTGGTACATGAAGAAAAAATCGGATATTTTGCGTAATGATGTTAGGCCTGTGATCGTACCTTGAAAAATTCTGTTGTGAAATCACCTGCTGATCATCACAAGATTGCAAGTATTGTTTTGTAATAGTTTTAGTTAAAGTGCCTCGCAACCATATATTATATGTAAAGTAAGATATTGGATACAACCAGAAGTGATTAGCTGTAAGCAAGAATTTCTTAGTTACCACGTTGTTTTATGAAAACATACCTTGAATTATGATATGTGTTTGAATCAGCACAATGTAATAGAAAAACAAAGAATATGGTGTATCCATCCATGACACAAAAAGCTCTTATTTAACACAGGAAGTGGCATTAGGTTAGCCAGAAGCAGGTAAGTATTTTCTAATTCAGAGAAGAGTTCAAAAATAATATGATTTGGGAAGAACTTTTGATTAAGCTATCGTAAGACAACGGAAGTTGCCCATAACTGTACCTTTTTAAAATCACTGTAAGGTATGCTATTAATTGGCGTCAGTACTATATTCTTTAAACTGGTAGTAGCTAATAATCTCCCTATTTACAAGGAAGTACACATGCAGAATCATATATTTGATTCAGGGCTGCAAACACATTTATCAAACCTAATATGCCTAAAGACATTTCTACAGAAGTTTACTAATATTTTCTTTTTCTTTTTTTCTTATTTGAACTGCAAATTTATTCTAAATTCAAATAAATGTGTTTTGATACAATGATTATGATGATAATGACCATGAGGATGATGATGATGACGACGACGACGACGACGACGACGACGACGACGACGACGACGACAACGACGACGACGATGATGATGATGATGATGATGATGATGATGATGATGATGATGAGATGATGATGATGATGATGATGATGATGATGATGATGATGATGATGATGATGATGATGATGATGATGATGATGATGATGATGATGATAAAACATAATTATACATTTACATTTCCTACTGATGACGTAATTTTGTAAGAAGTACAGGAACATAAAGGTAATATATGATTTGAAAAAGGAACAATTGCATCCTTAAATAAATTCGGTACATACATTAAACGAATTCGTTTTATAATATCTGGTCCAAGTAAGCCATTCCTTCAGTGAAATATGAATTAAGTGCAACTGTTGATGGCTATAAGAATTTAGTTTCGAATTAAAGTTCACTTAATAATCAATAAAATTTAATGTTAAGACTACGTGATAGAATGTAAAAACATTTTAAACTTAAATATTATAATTATATTTTAATTGAAGTCTGGAGCTGGCATGTCAGTAACTGCTAGTAGTCCTTTGTTAACTAATGTGTATAATTGTCAATTGGCTTACTTTCTACTGTTACCTACTCTAGCATCAGACTCTTTCTTCTTTAAAACTGCTTTACTGTGCGTTTTGTTGGTTGTTTTTATTCCAAATAATTGTTATCATTTTTTGTTTTTATTTATTTTGGTACATTTGTATGTTTCGGGGTTTAGTGTGGCGTCCATTTATGTGAACTAGTATAAATTATTGTTAAGTAGCTAGCTGGAACCTGCCTCTGAGTGCGGGATTTTTTTGACGTGTTGACGATTTAGTAGTGGCCTTGGGCTGCTCTATGGTCGGGTTGGTTGTTGTCTATATGACAAATTCCCCGTCTCTATTCTCCATTCCTTTTTCGATTTTATTTCAATTTTCTTTGAAAATGATTTTTTTTAAACTGGAATACAAAAAAATTAATCATGAACATTGTAGACATCAAAATGTTTCCTTCTAATATCGACAAAGTCAATACGTTCATTTAAAACACTTTTAATGGTATACATGTAATCGCAAGATATATATCGTTGTTGAACTTCATTTTTTAAATGATACTCGTGTGTTATTCTAGTAGGACTGATACATGATCTAGAAACAATACACTGATATTTCCTGCGTCTCAAATCTTTGAAGGGTTTGCTTGGTTATATTCCAAGGAATTTTTTATCGTTTCTTCTTAAATAAGTATATGTTTTTTTGATTTCCATGTAAAGTCATTCAGACTTTTTTTGCTTCATGATCTACACTACGCATATGACGAGATCAGGTAATATGACATGACTATAAACCCTGCTTTGCGCTAGACTGATACGTTGAGCTGAAATTTTACCTCATATATACGAAGAAAAAATTCTTAGGAAGAGATGTCACCCTACACGGACATATCGATCTGAAACCGAACATATCAGTCTTTGCGATTACTTCGAAATTTCGCTTGCTTAGCAGAAAAGCATCGAATAAGAACCTTTTACATGAACATCTAACCCAAAAAGAAAGCATCAACGAGACCACTGAAATGGTGTGTTGGATTTTGAAGCTTTTTTCGGAACTGAATTTGTCGTACCATTACTAAATTCATTCTGAAAAGTAATAATATTCCAATATAAAGGTATGACCAATAGAATGTTATTATTTTGCGGATAATAGTAAAAACGTCATAGCACTGTTGTCCAGTGCAGTACATTTTAATGTATGAATTAAACTAGAAAGGTCTGTTTAAAATTTCCTTACATGCAGGCTAATCATATTTCAATATTTTGAAATGTTAAAGATAACTATTATTTTGTGTTCATGGGATTGGATTTCATTTTTAAAATTTGTCAATCATCATTTCAAGGGACTAATATACACAAATATTTGAACGTGGCATTTTGGCATGTTTAAAACAATATCTGCTCGTTTTTGTAGACGACAAGGAATACATCTAATGTTTTCTATATATTGAATAATTTCAAAATAATTTTTCTGATTTTGTTATGTTCAATATGTCAATGTCGGCATTGTTCCAAACTATTGTCTATTTTTGGATTACATCTAATTTTTACTGTAGAAGCCTTGTATTAGTTTTCTAAATTGCTCTTCAGATAAACTTATAAAGATATTCACTGGTATTACATAATATCCTCACCATTTTTGTTACAATTTTGCAAACATGAATTTAAAATTCTTAACATTTAAGTCAAATTTAAATTTTAAAATGTTATCGTAAATTAGTTTAAAAGAAATTAATTGTCAATTTTCTATAATTATAGTAATGAAAATAATTAAAGCTATCTGAGTTTATTACACAATTTGTTCAAAATTCAAATTTAATTGACAGCAATAAAATTAGATTTTAGAATTAAAAGTACACAGCAAAATATCATTAAAATGATAACATTAAACCTAAAATTAAATAATTGAGGCACATTGCATGTTTTCACTTAAAACTATTACTGTGTGGAAGCTAGGTAGCAGGTAGTTTTTAAACAACATTCAAAAACTGATTTTTCTTCAGTTTTTTTTCAATACTATGCATGACTGACGATGATTAATCAGTGTTTAATCCATATTGCATTGATACGAAGACATTTAACTTGGTGTTTGATTTTCCTGTTGTATCTGTTTTGTTGCAACTGTGTGACTAAGAGTTAGTACTCCATATTGGTATGTAAAAAGTTGTATTTGTAAACGTTATTCAAACATTAACAATATCTGAGATCATCCCCAGTTGTCGATGGGGTCTGTGTTGCTCAGTGTTTAGTTTTTTATGTGTTGTTTTGCAAAAAGTTTTTGTCTGTTGGTCATTTTTGTTTTTTATTGCCATGTCGTTGTCAGTTTGTTTTCAAATTATATCGTTGAATGTCCATTTAACAACCTTCGGCTCTCTTATATGAAAATTCATATTTATAGGGGTTTTCGTCTAAACTCTATTGGCCTAGTTCTTTGTGATTTTTGAAAATTGTATTGATTTCAAATAGAAGTTAATATATAATTATTATTATGTAATATCCCAATTGTCCTTGTGTTACGTATGCGACATAATTTTTCCAACTGATTTTCGTCAGACATTTATTTTCAAGCGTACTTTGTTGAGCCTATTCCAGTAACGGATGTCTAGCACACAGAAATCAGTGTCATCCTTCATTTCTTCAGACGGTAAAACAAGAGCAATGATGTGTATTACATAGTCGTATGGCCTGTTACATTTCTGTCATTCTCAGGAAAAATGATTTACAGTTAAATACTGTAGTTGGGCCTTAAAATATCAAACTTACACGATCTATCACATTTATGAAAGCAGAAAGAGATGGTACCAGTTATTGTATTCCTTCTATTTGGGTTGCTGACGTAATTCTAACATATCCATTCCTGTATATGATGTGACAAAAACAAAACGTTTGTTAAAGTGACAAATTATACTTCGTAAATAAGTTCTCAAATCATTTAACAAAATCTAATTTCCCTATTATGTCCGTTTGTTCGATTTTGTCAGTTTTTATGGACTTCCCCTTTTTGAATTTGCCTCGTAGTTATTTTTTTGTAATATTTATTTTCATTTTCACAACGAGAATTATACTTTCAATGCCTCGAGCTTATTATGGGAAGTCTATCTTACTTTTTAATGAGTTCATACATGCAATAGTTTAGGGATGGGCATTTGCACCATTTAAGAAAATATTTGAACATTTTCAAATAGAAGTTGTTCGGGAGGACCCGTGGGGACTTACTATATGTTTCTTTCAATTGATCTTGACACGTTAAACACGAAAATATATTTTTTACGGTACGGATCACAATTTTTGTCAGGAAATTTGAGCACAACCAGATTACAAGTGATGGGAATGACACCTAGACAATTCATCTTGATAGAATAAACAAGAAAAAAATATTATCATTCAAAGGTGGTGATCTCAACTTTTTACACGTTATTTAAACAAAGTTCAAGGTTGGGAATGACCCGTTGTGGACTCCATCTTGATACGACTATCAAGTAAAAAAAAATTTTGGGATTGCAACTACTCACAAAATACTTGCACGTTCACAAATTGCAGGCGTTGGAGATGAACCCTGGGGACTCACCTTTCATCTTATGTATCATTCAATTTATCTGGATATGATAAAGAACAAAATAAGTGATTTATCATCTCAACAATATGCATGCATATCATGTAAACATTCTCTCATGAAAGGATGTTCGAATGACCCATGGGGACCCACCTTTTAAATCACAAAATGAAAAAAAGAAAAAGAAAAACATATATAAGGTTTAATGATCCATGTGATCTCTACCATTTTCTAGATACAATACAGACGTCATAAGATACATTTGTACATGTAACTGTAAAAAGTACCAAACGATACATGCAACGGGATCAGAGTATATATCATTACATGTACATTCCATATATAGTACATATAGTTGATCAATTTATTTATTGTGCATGAAATTTTTTCAGCAATGTTTTTTATGGATATTTATCAGGTACTAATGCAACATTGCATTTAATTTAAAATGTTATTATGTCTGTATGATTTATACATCTTCATCCTGCCTGAAATTGATGATTTGTATAGAAAATTCAATTGTTTATTCTCAAAACATTAATTATAATTATTTCCGGAAAATTTCTGTTCAACAATTGCAGCACTGTCGAATATAATTTGTCCGAGTTGAAATTTCAAAGATATTATGATAAATCTGTCATCCATAACATTGATTAAGGTGCATATGATATAATAGAAAATTTGTATATAGCTACATAAAAAATAACAAATAGATACATTCAATCTATTATATATGATGAAATAATTGTATCGCAATTTAGTTTCCTCTACGGGATACGATCATTTGAAAAAGGGCAATAAAACACATTCATAACTAAGCATGATATGATCAAACAAAATACTCAATAGTATCTCCTGAACGGAATATTCATTTCCATTTTATGATATATGTTTTTGTTTTCAACAAAATTTAAACAAATAAGGTAAACCTTTGATGTCCTCAGTTTTAAAAGCAAGTAGAATCATTTTTCATACCATAAATGACACATGGTCAGTCGTGAAGTTTTTGTGTAAAATATAGACATGGAATTTCTGGCCGTGGAAAGGATGGAAGGAGAATTGAAATATGTTTAAGTGTAAATAAAATTCCTTTAAAACATTTTTGTAAGGGGAAATAAATAATATCTGTTATAGTTCGGCCTAACAAGATTCAATAGGCATTTTAATTAATACACAATCTCCATATCATTTTAACAAATAATCAGGAACGATTTGGAATTAGAAAATATAAAGGACCTTGTAATAAACTGATACATATTCGAGACAGAATTATAGCATAATATACAATTAATGTTCCAGGTATCTCCTGTCAGTTACAAATAATAGTTGTTTCATTGTCAATCAAACAACATCTTGTTACTGTATCTATTTAGACCTGCAATTCAAAATTAATACTTGATTCACGGCGCAATACACTTTTTAAATCTATGTTGTAATGTATCTTGCTAAAGATTTTACAGAATGTTTCATAACGAATCCTATCAGGCGACTATCTTATGGAAAGTGATTTAGTAACAATTAATATGACACAAATATGTTGCTGAGAAAAGAAAATCAGAATACCATATAAAACAGAAAAAAAAAATGAATAAGAAGCTATATTAAAACATGAACTAAAACAGGAAAGTTTACAGATTTTCGTGGTTGTGAATTTGGTAATGTCTCAGTATTGGACGAGAGGCATTTACGAATCCGCTTATGTATGATAATTTATCACTTGTATACTAACCAATGGAAAAAACCACTACTGGTGGCACTAGTGGAACAAAATTGCGGGCTGCTGGACAACCTCACATTTTATAAATTCAAGCATGTTGAATCGTCGGTTTTCTTAACAGTGTTTTGTAAATTGTTTTTTTGTTGTCTTTCTCTTCTTTTCATTATGCTATGTTGTGTGTATCTGTCTTCCATTATTGTTTTGATGATCCCATGGTATCTTCTCATTCTTTTTTAAAACCAATCAATTTTTATAGTTGTTGGTATCTTGTATTTTCTTTTTGTTTGATATTGTCAAAGTTATCTTCACTGTTCAAATAAACTAATATACGAAAATTATCAATATTCTGTTGACATTTTATTCCAAGTATAATGTAAGTAAAAATTAGTTCATCGGTTTATCACCTCGGTCAGAAAATTATTTTATTTGTATGATAGCAATAATAATTTGTATGTCAACACATACGTGATGAAGCATTTATCTTACTCTATATTCAATATTGTTGGTATCTGCATTTGATATTTGCAAATTTTAATGCTTCACCTTTTAATAGTATGTTGAACATAATGTTATATGGTCTGTACTTTCATCTATCCTGCGTTAGGTGAAAGTTTTGAACCAAGGTAGTTTGGAATGAATTTGAGATTACATCAACCTCACACCTAGTACATATTTCTTGTGATAGAATTTTAATAATATTTTTTAAGTAGGGATTTTGACCAAGACGTTATTACATTTCAAATCATGCTATCTTGTATTTAATAAAATATTATCTAGAGGATTCGCTGAGCTAGAACATAGCAATATGAATACCATTATTATGAAGGAAATAATTTTATCTAATTATCTAAAAAACTGTAAAGCAGTTTTTAACTTTGCCCGGTTTTAACTTTCCCAATACTTATAAAGTTTAATGTTTACATGGTTACACAATATTTCAGTTCTGATTATCTCTATGATGAAAATGCGTTTCTTTATTCCTGCTGCTCGTTGTCTTACATAGGTTAATCATACCTAATTTTGATGTTTTATTGGATGACACAATTCCCTTTTTGCAGTACCATGAGTAACACAACGTTATTTCAAACAAACTATTTAAATGATTATGTTGAAATATTTTATTTCTTTTTACATACGTATTCGAAAATCTTGTATACGCAGCAAATATACCATCTTAAAAAAGTATTTTGAAGAGATATTGGGATTTCCAATTTCAATACATCGAAAACAAATATTATTGCATAATTTAATTATGAGCGGTGTTCAGTCAGTATATGAATAGTTTCTACATTCCAAATCTTGGATTATATTTTATCTAATTATCTTCTTCTGAGTAGTAGCATCCGTGAATCTGTGAATAGCATTGATTTTGCTCAATTATTACTGTTATTTACTGGTCTTAATACAGGATTTTATCTTCCGCTTTTTGGTTCAAAAAGGTGTCAGAAAATTGATGTGTGTATTGCGCGAAATATTATATTTCAGATCCGTAGAAAGTGTGAATATCTGGAATTGTCAACCAAATTTGTAGGGTTGACAATCTTGGATATGTACCGCTTCGAATGGGCCACATTTGTTCACTTATACTAACGGACCCTTCGAACCATTGAAAATACATGTTAAAGACGCTCTTGTACATGTCTTATTGTAGTATAAACAAATAATCTCTCAAATCGCTTACTTATTTTGTGACTTAAAATGCCTCTTATGTACAACAAATGAAGATTCTTTCTGTAAAATATCAGTGGCCCTGAAAAGGGCCGCTTGTGAAAGCTATCCCTGGCATGAGATGGATTTCAAACTCTTGTTTTTGCGTGTTTCCAGTCCACGAACTTCTCACTTGGACGTTGCCATTTTGTTTGAATACATCAGTGACGTCATTTTTATAGGAAATAACCCGTGTTAAAATCGAGAGGCTCAAAGGTGTTTAAACCGTTGAATAAAAGGGTAATTCGTCGCACATTATTATTTTTTTGGGTTTTTCGATATTCCTTGCATTAACATGTTAATTAACTAAAATAGTTCATATTGAAACCGTGTGAATCTGCCTACAGTCTATTTTCTATGTTCTTCAACTTCGTATTCAGATGGCCTATGAATGTTTAATTTGCTCGCCACGTGCATTATGCAGATGAAACGCTAATCTTGCATATTAAATGATATGTCTTGTATCTTTGGTGAGTTATACATCCTCCGTCCAATTAAATCGGTAAGAAATGACTCTGACGTTCAACAATGTCTGACAATGTCAGAATGTTTCAGTTAACATGTTCAATTACTAGCAGGATATTTTTGTTTTTAGTCCATAGAATGAAATTCTGATCAGATTACCTCCTTAAAATTATTAGAATGTACAAAAAATCAAAGAAATCAGATTTAAAATTTATAGCTATCAGAAGATGTGGTATGAGTGCCAATAAGACAACACTCCATCCAAGTCACACTTTGTAAAAGTAAACCATTTTAGGTCAAAGTACGGCCTTCAACACGGAGCCTTGGCTCACACTGAACATAAGCTATAAAGGGCCCCAAAATGACTAGTGTAAAACCATTCAAACAGGAAAACCAACGGTCTAATCTATATAAAAAATGAGAAACGAGAAACACACATGAACCACATCAACAAACGACAACCACCGAACAACAGGTTCCTGACTTAGGACAGGTGCAAACAAATGCAGCTGGTTTAAACGTTGTAAGTTTTTAGTCTACATAAGACTGAGCAGTAGTGCTTGAATCTAAATAGTTGGAAGGTCTATTAAACTACGAAGTTGAATAGTATTGAAAAAACAACAAATCTTAAAATTGTGATAAATCTTGCTTAGAAAGTATGCCAGGGAGTAAAATACCCTTTTAGTTTTGATTATTCACATTAAATATACAGAAAATAAACGTACCAATAATATTACATGTTAGCACAAAACCACTGACTACTGAGCTGGTTAAACTAGGCGACGAATTGTTTGCCATAAAAAAGGAATCGCCTAAGCGATTGTAAAAACCTATGAAAGAGAGGCGAAAGATACCAAAACAAAGGGACATTCAAACTCATAAGTCGAAAATAAACTGACAACGCCATGGCTAAAAAAGTAAAAGACCAACAGACAAACAATAGTACACAAAACACAATATAGAAAACTAAAGAATGAGCACTACGAACCCCATCAAAAACTTGGGGTGATCTCAGGTGCTCCGGAAGGGTAAGCATATCCTGCTCCATATGTGGCACCCGTCGTGTTGCTCATGTTAGTACAAACCCGGTAATAAGTCTACTTACGAGAGACACATTTTTCTGTTCTGTCTAAAAGATCGTACTGAGTTTAAATCCTCTATGTAAGTCACAGTATCTTGTGAACAATTGTATCAATTCTAAACATTTACTATTCATTTTTGAATTTGTTGTTTTATTTTATTTAATTCTCAACGGACTACTCTGCCATCTGTTTGTAACCACAATTATAAAATTATTTATTTGTTTGGAACATTCTTGAACAAATTCACATACAAACAGAATTAACAGGCCATTTCGTTGGAAAATATAAATATGAATATCAAGTAATAAGTACAGATTTTTTAATTGCATTTTTAGCCAGATATTTAAAACACAGTTCATCCGGAGGTATATCTCGCAATACAATTCAGTGCAGCTTCATCTAAAAAGAAAAAACAATGTTGATCATAGTATCAATAATATTCAGAATCATTGGAAACCGAATTCGATATGCAATAAGGAGAGGTGGATAGACATTTTATTTTGCTTTTTCAAATTTTAGTAACATATTCATTCACGTACCGGCCATGATTCATGGTGACCTCGATCCTATTTCTAACATGATTACTTTTTGCAGGAAGGGTACAGTGTTAGTTCTTTTTTAAATTTTTTGTTTTGTTTTTGTTTTTGTTGTTTTTTATTTTGCTGATAAGAATCACCGAGTGTCAAAATTTGTTGTGAAAAGAATATTGCAAAACAATGTTACAGACGCGAAAAACAAACCATCAAAAAAGAACAACGCAACTCAGTATGTTCAGTGCAGATATAATATCCGCTCTCAGCAATGAATACCTTGCAAAATACAGTCATTATATATTGCCCTTTGAAATAAAGCATTCAAAGAACCAACAAAGTCTGAAACGGCCTTTACTTCAAAATTTGACGTGTAATAGAACCGTGATGAAGTTTTGAAATTACAATTTACAGTGGCAAATCCAGAACAAAATGGTATCATGTTAATACTTCACCATGTAATAAAAATCCTAAATTCGATACGAATAATGTTCTCTTGAAATTGTAGTTTTATTGTGGTACAAAGTCAGATTACGAATAAATGTCTTTTGAGAGGATTATGTAATTCTTCGATATGTTCACTTTTCACTGAAAAAATTACACTTGACTTTACAGCTTTATTGCAACGTTAAAGGAAAGAACATTAAAGTGGCATTCTTTTCAACTGAAATCTTATTACAAATAGGTTAAACAGGAGTTCCAATGACGCCTTTAGTTGAAATTACTTTTATATGTTTCTAGTAGATGTTAAATTTTACAGATGATATATATTTCCACTTTAAGAACATGTAATTCAATATCGTTGACAATTCATTAATACGCATTTCACATTTATTTATTACATACTCGTGTAACTTGCCTGCACTTCGTCGTAAATAAATAAAATTATATTGTTCAATATAGATATATAATGTAAATGTGAATATGTTTGTATTTCTATAGCATGTTACTATTGCAAAGCAATAAAGAATGCATTCGTTCATCCATATAAGAGAAAATCACTGATTACGTCAAAATATAAAATTTTAATTCCTGTAGCAGTTTTCGGTGGAGTTTAGAAAATATTTTAAAGTCATACTATTAAATTTGTAACGTTACAACCTTCCGATTGAATCAGGGTGTTTAGGTAATTTGAAAAACATTGAAATAGCTTAGCTGTTTTTTTTGTATTGGAAATGTTTTTTTTGAATGATAAAATAATCATGTAAATACTTTGTCATAAAAGTTGAAACAAATTTTGTTATTCACCTGACAGTGTACACATCTACATAAAACTGAATTGTCTGAATTTCTATTGAACAGTACTGAATTGACAACAAGCACATTGTCAAAACAGTACTGAATTTACCTCAATGAATAAGTAGAAAAAATGGTTGAAAGACTGAAAAAGCCTAAATAATTAACGGTTCAGACTATTCAAATGATGTTGTGATCAAAATTACATCAAAATGACCATTTTAAGACTAAATGAATGAACTAGTGGTATACTTTTTGATAATCATATAAACAAATTTAAAAGGAATTATCAAAATCAGGTTCGACATGATAGACTTCGAGTTGGCATTAAATAGTGGAATATGACAACGATTCAATGGAAACCTGTAACCGTGTACATGCTAATGATATAAAAACCAAAGTCAGACGTGTTTAAATAAATTCGGCCAATAAAGATTTTTTTGACCTAGTTCTGATGCGGCCACTACAGGATTTCATAAGGTCTCTGGATTTTAGATCATAAGTAATGATGAACACCAACTAAATGTAAGCTATCGTCTGGAATGATTGATTGATGTGTGTTTTAAGCCACTTTTAGCACTATTGTCTATATCGTGGGGATCAGTTTGTTTTAGTAGAAGAACCGGAGTGCCCAGAGAAAACAATCGACTTACGGTAGGCAATCTGAAAATCATAGTCAATAACGATTGGAGTCAAACACTGCTGCCACTTGTGGGATTCGAACCTACAACTTCAGTGTTGATAGGCTAGTGATACAGTAGTTGGACTACTCAGACCACTTGATCACCGAGGTCCCCTGTCGTCTGGAAGACTGTGTTTTATTTACACACAACAAATATTAGAGAACGTTAGTTAGGCAAATATATTAGAATGAAGTCTGTCACATTCGTCTACAAAAACTTTTAACAGCAGACTATTTATTTTTTCCGATTTGGGAAGCGAGTCTGCAGATTATCACAGAGCTTATTTGAAAATGTTGACCTCATTACTATTTAAAACGCTTTAATAGTTTAATTGGTGAAATTTGTTCTTTATCAACCCGCACCAGGCATTTAAATTGTTGAAGGCAGCAACACGTTGACTTGTTATTGTTTACGTCTTTATTCTTTGGTTGAAAGATAGTTGTCATATAGACAAACATATGCAACTTCGAATTTTATTTATTTTTTGTTTTTGCATTTCTCATGCACTGATAGTACCTTTCCGATTGCTATGTATGTGTTCGGTCGAAACAGGAAGTGTGCCACTTTATAGTGACTAAAAAGGGTGTACAAATTTGCAGTGTCCAGAATTTAAAAAATGCAGAAAACACCTTAAAACATCACAAGACATCAATTGACATTGAAAATAATATAAGGAAATTTAGATTTGGATAGTTCCAGTTCAAAGTAGAAAATGAAAAAATCTAAAGATATCATTACATGGTTGTTTCTGTATTGGACGTGTATTGGTCTTCGGCCAACTGCATTGGTTTTCGGCCTCGCCTCAGGCTAAAACAGCAAGTCTCGAACGTATAACAAGACAAGTACAGAAATAATCCCGTAATAATATGACAGAATTGACAACTTCGAATCCATCCCCTTTTGATTCATATCAATATGCATTACATATGTTATACATTTGATATTTTAGGTTATCTCATATTATTTCATGGGACAAGTTTCGTTTCGTTTACATCATTCAGATAACTTCGATTTTCCTTTTCAAATTACGAACTATACATATTGGGGAAATGCTGGATTTCTCGTTACTTAACATTATTCTTGATTTTAGTCACACACTGTCTCACCTACAATTGTCCATATTGTAATACGTTTTCTATAAGTATGTTAATCTTTTATAACTTTACTGTTTATACAATGTTGAATTATTTTCGAATCAATAACTTAAAGGTGTTTCTACTTTTGGTAGTAGGTTGTCTCAGTCGTGTTTTTGGTTATATAGCTCCATGAGATATGAACACATTCCTGGTGTTTCAAATGGTTAGGTTTGAGCATTTCTGATAATGCAAATCCAAATATTAAATAATTTCGGACGGAAGGAATTAATACCGATTGGCACTACTTTTCGAAATCTTTGATTTTAAATGGTCTACAACTTCGTATGTGGTTCAACCTTCCAATAGTTTCGATTTTATGTATATGAAACGCGAGTCTAGCTTACTTAATTATAAGCCTGGTAGCTTCAATTATATTTTACATATCTGAAGATTTTTATTGCTTTGATATTTACTTTTATAATTTTGCAATATTTTGCTGATTGGCATATTTCTGATATGACTAAAAACTGGCTAACTTCCATTCCATTGTTATTACTATTGTATTTGTTTTCACAAGAACTGTTCGACACGTTCCTTAATTCTGATAACTTCTCAATACTATTTGTTTCTTTTCCAAAAGAAAAAAACGAAATGAAGTTCAATACTGTTTAATTTCAGACATAATTTTGTCTTTGCATCGCTTATTTAGTTTGTTAAAAATCAAATGTAGAACAGGATGTGAGTTTTGTTGATAAAAGGAGAACCACACAAATTTATTTCAGATAGATAAAAAATATGTTTAAACTCGCTGAAACTGTTGAAGAAATTAACAGTTCAGTGTGATAATTTTTTATTTTTTTTTTGTGGAAGATATAAAATAAGGAGATGCGGTGTGATTGTCACCTATCAACGTAAATGTTAGCAATTATAAGTTGGCGTACGGACTTCAGCAATGAGCAAAAGCATATCGCAGCTAACAACACACTACGTACACATACATATTGACCAGCACAAACCACAAAACAATCTAAATAGGGGTGGGAACTTAAATGTTTCAGAAGATTGACAGTTCCTGGTTAAGTAGTGACATCCGTCGTGTTTTTCATGGCAAGAAAACATCCGGTGATAAAGCGCATTCGCTGACACCCCAATCATAGACAGGAGGACGTGGGGTCGGTGACATAATTATCTGTCATTTGTTTGATAGTTAAACTTTCAACCCAACCAATGTTACAACCGTAATTCATTCGATGATTAGACTTCAATAGAAACTGGTTCAACAGCTTCCTGTTACACTTTGTATTCTACGGTAAACATCGGTTTGAGAAATCAGGATAGGATTTGCAAGCCTTGTTATCTCTTATTATACTGGGAGAAACATAATCCATATGGAGGTGCAGCTTGAATGTTGCTTAATTGAAATGGAAAGTTAACAATAAGAAAAATGAGAGTCCTAATGTCTGGTTTTCAACAGTTCTTCGTTGTCAATTTCTTGACGCAAGTCAATTCATTAAGCATGATGTTGAAGGATAATCCTTGCTTTTTTTCATTATTCTTTGCGAAATTCTTTGCGTAAAGTCTGCATGTAAGTAAGTAATTTGAAAAAAGTAGGCGTGACAAAGAGCAGTGGTGGTTTTAAGAAAATACCTACTGTCTGTTTAAAAGCATTCACAACAAACATAATATATCTGTTATCAATAAAAAAAAATCATCTTATTCGTTAATAAACATCAATTGAAAATGTCTCAAGTTAATATAAAATCATCGAATGCTATTTCTACAATCAAATATTATATTTTTAGTTTCATACTATTGTGTTTCGGACTTAATGTTTTATTCGTGCAAAGGATAATCTTTTACATCATCTCTTTTTTTTAAAATTCAATTCCTTAGATACTACAGTACTGTTAGTATTTAAAGCGTTGTTATGGATTTTTGAATAAACACATTCAGGAACGTTGCAACTGTGTATACTAAAACACTCAAGCGTATGAGACATATTTAAGATCAGATAATCACATGCGTTAATGGAAACCACAGTTCTGGTTTACTTTCTATATTAATTTTTTGTCTCACATTGCAGTGAGCAAATTTTTCTTCTTTTTTTATTCTTCAATATAATAAGTTTTAATTGCTCTCCAGTCGGTAAATTAATATAATGATACTTTGTAACTTTGGGAAAATGTCGGTATTGATTTATTCTACGGGGTTTTGGTTTTGAAAATAGATCACTTAAAGAAGAATGTTGGTAGTGTCTGTATTCCTTTGGGTATTAGTTTTCCTGACAGGTTCTAAATATGTCATGGCTCTCTTGAATGGGCTTGTTCTAACAATGTGAATGCCAAGTTTTAAGTCAAATAAATTGTTATTAATTATAAGTTTCAATCTGGAAAATAATGTCAAATAAATATTCGAATTCGTGGAAGTATAGTAAATTCTTGGAATGTAAACAAATATCTGTAAGAGGAACGAGATAATGAAATTTAGAAAGATGCTTATAGGCCAATTATTGAACTATAGCATAACACACCTGTAAAGGGGTTGTATAAGAACTAAGTCAAAGAGAGGCAGTGAGCAATGGAACAGCAACTACACAAAATAAAAAGGGGTGTTCAAGTTAATCTTCAAAACATGTGAAAAACTTCTTTTACTTTTGTCTTGCAAATGATCAACTGAAAGCATTGATCCACATTTAAAGTTTCAAATTACTACATATAAAAAACTTTCTCGAGTCTTTGAAGATAATAAATGAAGACTATCTCCATGTCGCCATTAAATAATGTTTTACATAAAAGTTTATCATGTGAGCAAACATAAAAGCTAGATGTAACAGTAGTTCCATAAAGATATTTCAAGATGAATAGATTATAAACGGACAACTAATATTGTAAGAGTAGATATCTAATTACATAGAAAAAATCAATAAAAGCAATGACAGGCAAATATTGTATACGTACTTAACCAATCATACGATTCAAAACTCATCAAGTAATATATAAAAAGAGGTAGATTATGTAATATAATTTAACAATAACAAAATTACAAAACAACTAGATTCATTAAACCAAGATTGAAAGTAGTTTGCAAATTATCTGTCATCAAACCTTGTAACAGTTTTATATCAGAAGAATGCATGTTTAAACTCATTGCAGGCTTCTATCATCTCATTTACATTAAGTTGGTATTACTGTTGCTAAACAGTGATTCATATCCACAAGGTAGCCAGTGCTACAGTTATTGCATGATTTAAATTACACATTTTAACAACAGTTGTTAATGTAAATGAAATAATTTAATTATACTACAACAATAATAAGGTTGTAACTGTCTCGACCAAAGTTGTTTCCAAAGGGTTAAGTATTTGTTGTTGTTCGGGAGGAAAGGGGACGGGGGGTTGGGGGGGGGGGGGGGGGATTGGTGGGGGTGGTTGGGGGGGGGGCGTAGTTAGGGGGGAGGAGGTTTGAAACGTTTTTTTCTATGTCTTTTTGTAGTGAACATTGTAATTAGTTTTGTCAGGTTTCGACAAATGAAACGCATTCTTCTGCGGGTTATTGTGCGTAAGGTAGAAAAATCCATTATTATGTTGGGAATTTGTACCTTTCTTCCAATGTTTATCGTAATTTCCAGATAAAATTAGGATAAAAGCAATTACTTACATTTATTCCACTAAGTCACATACACATAGATCAGCTATTTGTTTTCTTTTTGCAACATTTTTAATGTTCTTGTTCTTGTAATTGATTTTAAAAAACCAGATTGTTACTTTCTTAATAATGATCGAAGAACTAGAAGAAAGTTGATAATTCACATAAATTGTAGAATGATGTGTAAAAGAGAGACAAAAGATACTAGCGACATTCAAACTCATTAGTCGCAAATAAACTGACAACGCCATTACTGAAAAAAAAAAAAACAAAAGACAAACAATAGTACACAAAACACAACATAGAAAACTAATGACTGAGCAACACGAACCCCACCAAAAACTGGGGGTGCTCTCAGGTCCTCCGGAAGGGTAAGCAGATCCTGCTCAACATATGACACCCGTTGTGTTGCTGATCAATTTCTCCAACAATTAATATGCAAAATAGATTAAAATATAATTGATAAATAGGCAAATGAAAACACTGTGTTATCAATGGCTACACATTCAATTTTCATACAAATCACAATACTGTTGGCTAATGTGACGCTACTTAGACTTTCTATTATTTATGTTCGAAGACAGAATAAAAAGATTCATAACTACAGTCTCCATGTGAAATGAGCATAAATATTTTATCTTTTGATTTTATGTACGTTTTAGTTATATTCACCAAATTGATAGTTCTTGATAAGCTTCAATTATCTAATAAAATGAAAAATTATTAAAAACAAGACACACGGACGTCATGAGCTAGATATTCTGTTTTAGAGAGAAACGTTTAAAAGGTTTTAATTCTTGCATGCCGAACAGACAAAAAAATGTATCGCAGTGAAAACAGTACTGAGAGTAGTCCTGTAATGTTGTCATTTTAATGTTATATTTAACATTGCCATAAAAGTGGGAGGTTTGGATAGCCACAAAACCAGATTTAACCCACCATTTTTTTCTTAAAATGTCCTGTACCAAGTCAGGAAAATGGCCATTGTTATATTATAGTTCGTTTCTGTGTGTGTAACATTTTAATGTTGTGTTTCTGTTGTGTCGTAGTTCTCTTATATTTGATGTGTTTCCCTCAGTTTTAGTTTGTAACCCGAATTTGTTTTTTTTTTCTCAATCGATTTATGAATTTCGAACAGCGGTATACTACTGTTGCCTTTATTCTTCATTCACTTTTCAAACATTGCATGGTTGGGTATATGTCATTTGTAATAAAACAAACATGTCGCGTGATAATAGAAATGTAAGTTTTATGTATAAAAGATACGGGCTTATTTTCCCATATGGTATAAATTGATAATCAGACTCTCAAATTAAAATATAGTAGATGAATGCATAACAATTCAAATTAAAAAAAAACATTTGTGTTTGTATAGCTTCAAGTAAACAAGAAATTTGCTTCACTTATAGTATCTCGGGATACTAGTACTTGAATACCTCATAACGCTTAACTTATACATTTGTTCCAAGGTTGCATATAACAGAAGACATTACTTTACGAATAAAGATCATAATGAGTTTATTGCCCATAAATTGATTCATGGTCACCCGCTTTGACTGGTTTTATTGTGAAGTTCTAGTATAATTTTAAGTTGCTGCCATAATGGTCAACGTCATAGAATGAGATTTATTAGCTTGTGTCCGGTAGTAATATGATCATTTGTTATTATTGGATTTAAAAAGAAGACATTACTAACTATTTACGAGGTAATATTACAGACCGCTGATTTTACATTTCGCAAGTACCATCTTTATGAGTGTTGTTTTCGCATTGCCTTTCATATTATCATGTTCATCAAATGTTTTACAATTACGTTGTTCCGTTGATTAACCGTATTCATTCAAAGTTTCCAAATCCAGCGAACGAACAAGTAAAAGCATCAACAAAATAGAGAGAAAAAAAAACCATTTCAAGTGGCCAATCAAATAACACACTGAAGGTAAAAAAAGAAGAAAAAAGACTAACTTCTACATTATCTATCTAGTATACACAAAGTGAATTTATCGGAAGTTTGTTATGAGTATTAATTTCAGCCAATTCAACGCTTTAATGCTGATAATTTAAGCTTACACATTGCTATTTATGCATTAACGCATCTTTAAAAGGAATTGCTACTAGTGATTTAAAATCTGAAGAGAACATACAACTTACCCAAAATTTCGATTTAATGTCCCCATTTACATGTAATAGATGGTAGATGTGTTTTTTTCTTTTCTGCAGATACTGAATTACTACCCGAAAAAGTAAGTTCTTCTAGCCACACTATCTAATCCGTTTACAATTTAACTTGTCAAGGTCTATTAAAAAATAAACAAGTTCCTCCAGCAGGATCATAATCTGACACTAAAAGATAAAATAATATTGCAGGAAATACCAACTTATTTTAGAATTTCGAATATTTCGTTTTTTGTAGTTTCCAAAATTTTGTTTTAGTGAAAAATGTCCTAAGACATATCCAAGACTGCGGTCATACAGAAAGACAAGTGCTGAAACATATATATTATATATGTGTTTTGAAGGTCTTTCTTTTCAAAATAAGGAAAGACCTTACTGTATTTCTTCTGGTTATTATTATTATTATTGAGGTCTTTCCTTTTTCTATAAGGAAAGACCTTACTGTATTTTTTCCGTTTATTAAGGTCTTTCCTTTTTCTATAAGGAAAGACCTTACTGTATTTCTTCCGTTTATTAAGGTCTTTCCTTTTCAAAAAAAAAGGAAAGACCTTACTGTATTTCTTCTGATTATTATTATTATTATTATTATTATAATTATTATTATTATTATTTTTATTCCGCCAAACTTTGACAAAATTTCCCTCCGTAAACGTAAGCCATGTCGCTTTCAGGTTCACACTTTGTATCGGTGTCACAAATACCTATCCGGAACTCACCCTGTGAGTCGTAAAATTTTGTCGGTCCGGAGTTATCTCTCCGAAACCTAAAAACCTTGTTATCATTCAAACACCGTAACCGTAATAGGTAGAAAAAAAGCAAAGGGTGAAATTTGTTCAGGACCAGACCCCGGTTCTTCGTTACATTTGGATCGAAAAGATTCAACGACTCATTGGTAGGGTTATTCCCCTTTGAAAATTAACCGGTGTCGGTTGGACACCAAAACTCAGAAACTTAGTCAAGGTCATTGGTCCACAATGTCAGAATAAAAGACCCCATGGGTCTAGACCCTTTGGTTCAAGAGTTCACGCTAATTTTGTCTTTTCATAAACAGTTAATAGGGGTTATGCCCCTTACGGATAGGTCAAATCTCTTTGGTCAAAATATAAAAAAAAGTTGCGCCTTAGTCACCTTTACATTTTTCACTATTTACTATTTTTGCAAGTATAATCGTTTTTGAGATATCCGATTACAAGTTGTAAGGTTAAAGGTCAAGGTCAACCTTAAAAAGCTTGAAAACACACTAAAAATCCTTTATATAATGTTAAAAACACTTAATTCGATTTCTGGGACATGACCTTGACATCCAAAGTCAAGGTCATTTTCCATATAGCGGATTATGACATGTCGCTTTCATGTTCACACTTTGTATCATCGTCATGAATACTTATCAGGAACTCACCCTGTGAGTTGAAAAAGTTTGTCGGTTTGGAGTAATCCCTCCGAAACCTAAAAACCTTGTTATCATTTAAACACCGTAAACGTAATAGGTATGTGTTTTTTACCTTATTTAAAGGATTTTTAGTGTGTTTAAAAGCTTTTTAAGGTTGACCTTGACCTGTGACCTTACAACATTTTATTGGATATCTCAAAAACAATTATACTTACAGAAATAGCAAATAGTGAAAAATGTTTAGGTGACTAAGGCACAACTTTTTTACATTATGACCAAAGAGATTTGACATATCATTAAGGGGCATAACCCTCGTTAACTCTTTCCGAAAGAACTAAATTAGCTTTAACTCTTAAACTAAAGGTCCTAGACCCAGGGGTCTTTTATAATGACATTGTGGACCAATGACCTTCACAAAGGTTACAAGGTCAAAAGTCGAGGTCATGTCCTTAACAGCGAATTTGTTGTTTTTTGTCATATTTTAACGGTTTTATGTGTGTTTGAGAGCTTTTAAATGCATTCTACGCCTATTCGAACATGTTTTTTACATTACGAAAAGGAAAGACCTTTCAATTGTTCTAGAACAATTGACATTTTAATTAAGGTCTTTCCTTTTTCTATAAGGAAAGTCCTTACTGTATTTCTTCCGTTTATTATTATTCTTTTTCCGCCAAACTTTGACGAAGTTAGCAGCCTTAACCGTAAGACATGTCGCTTTCATGTTCATACTTTGTATTGGTGTCATGAATACCTATCCGGAACTCACCTTGTGAGTCGTAAAATTTTGTTGGTTCGGAGTAATTCCTCCGAAAACCTAAAAACCTTGTTATCGTTCCAACACCGTAACCGTAATAGGTAGAAAAAAAAACAAAGGGTGAAATTTGTTCAGGTACAGACCCTGGTTCTTCGTTACATTTGGATCGAAAAGATTCAACGGCTCATTGGTAGGGTTATGCCCCTATTAAAATTAATCGGTGTCGGTTGGCCACCAAAACTCAGAAACCGTAAGTCGTAAACACCTAGTATCTTCACCATTCATCATCAATTCATGTGACTTTGAAAAATACCTCAAGGTCAAATGTGTATGTTGACCTTGACCTTTCACCTAACACCTTGTTATTGGATAATCTCAACAACCTAAATACTTTCAGAAGTGTTGAATAGTGGAAAATGTTTGGGTCATTAATGCGCAACTTTGTTACATTTTGACCGAAGAGATTTGACCTTTCTGTAAGGGCATAACTCTTGTTTTAGGTTACTGAAAAGGCAAAATCAGCTTTTACTATATGACCAAAGGTCCTAGACCCGTGGGATCTTCAGCAATGACATTGGAGACTAATGACCTTGACAAACGTCACAAGGTCAAAGGTCAAGGTCATGTTCCAGATAGCGAATTAAGTGTTTTTAACTTTATTTAAAGGATTTTAGTGTGTTTTCAAACTTTTTAAGGTTGACCTTGACCTTTGACCTTACAACTTTTTATTGGATATCTCAAAAACGATTATACTTACAGAAATAGTAAAAAGTGAGAAATGTTTAGGCGACTAAGGCAAAACTTTTTAAAATTATGACCGAAGAGATTTGACATATACTTAAGGGGCATAACCCCCGTTAACGGTTTCTGAAAAGAGAAAATTAGCTTTAACTCTTGAACCAAAGGTCCTACACCCATGGGGTCTTTTAAAATGACATCGTGGACTAATGACATTCACCAAGGTCACAAGGTCAAAAGTCAAGGTCATGTCCTAAATAGCGAATATTGGTGTTTTTTTTCATAAATCAACGGTTTTATGTGTGTTTGAAAGCTTTTCAATGCATTCTACGCCTATTAGAACATGTATTTTACATTTCGAAAAGGAAGGACCTCTCAATTGTTCAAGAACAATTGACATTTCAATTATTAAGGTCTTTCCCTTTTCTATAAGGAAAGACCTTACTGTATTTCTTCCGTTTATTAAGGTCTTTCGTGTTTCTATAAGGAAAGACCTTACTGTATTTCTTCCGTTTATTATTATTATTCTTTTTCCGCCAAACTTTGAAGAAGTTAGCAGCCTTAACCGTAAGACGTGTCGCTTTCATGTCCATACTTTGTATCGATGTCATAAATACATATCCAGAACTCACCCTGTGAGTCGAACAATTTTGTCGGTTCGGAGTAATCCCTCCGAAAACCTAAAAACCTTGTTATCATTTAAACACCGTAACCGAAATAGGTAGAAAAAGACCGAAGGGTGAAATTTGTTCAGGACCAGACCCCGGTTCTTCGTTACATTTGGATTAAAAAGATTCAACGACTCATTGGTAGGGTTATGCCCCTATGAAAATTATCCGCAGTCGGTTGGCCCCCAAAACTGAGAAACCGTAAGTCGTAGACACCTAGGATCTTCAACAGTCATCATCCGTTGATGTGACTCTGAAAAATATCTCAAGATCAAATTTGTATGTTGACCTTTATCCTTGACCTAACACCTTGTTATGGGATAAACTCAGAAACCATTATACTTACAAAAGTTTTGAATAGTGGAAAATGTTTGGGTCATTAAGGCGCAACTTTGTTACATTTAGCCGAAGAGATTTGACCTTTCTGTAAGGGGCATAACCCCTGTTTTAGATTTCTGAAAAGACAAAATCAGCTTTTCCTATATAACCAAAGGTCCTAGGCCCATGGGGTCTTCAGCAATGACATTGGGGACTAATGACCTTGACAAAGTTCAAAAGGTCAAAAGTCAGGGTCATGTTCAGATAGCGAATTATGTGTTTTTGACCTTATTTAAAGGATTTTAGTGTGTTTTAAAGGTTTTTAGGGTTGACCTTGACCTTTGACCTTTCAACTTTTTAGTCGATATCTCAAAAACGGTTAATCTTACAGAAAGAGTAAACAGTGAAAAATGTTAAGGTGACTGAGGCACAACTTTTTTATATTTCGACCGAAGAGATTTGACATATTCTTAAGGGGCATAACCCCCGTTAAGGGTTTCTAAAAAGGTAAAATTAGCTTTAACTCTTGAACCAAAGGTCCTAGGCCGATTGGGTCTTTCACAATGACATTGTGGACGGATGACCTTCACAAAGGTCACAAGGTCAAAAGTCAAGGTCATCTCCTAAAAAGCGAATTTGTTGATTTTTATCATATTTTAGCAGTTTTTTGTGTGTTTAAGAACTTTTCAATACATTTTACGTCTTTTGGAACCCGATTTTACATTACAAAAGGAAAGACCTCTTAATTGTTCAAGAACAATTGACATTTTGATTATTATTATTCTTTTTCCGCAAAACTTTGACGAAGTTAGCAGCCTTAACCGTAAGAAGTGTCGCTTTCAGGTTCACACTTTGTTTCGGTGTCATGAATACCTATCCGGAACTCACCCTGTGAGTCGAAAAATTTTGTCGGTTCGGAGTAATCCCTCCGAAACCTAAAAACCTTGTTATCATTTAAACACCGTAACCGTAATAGGTAGAAAAAAACCGAAGGGTGAAATTTGTTCAATCCAGTCCTTGTTCTTCGTTACATTTGGATTGAAAAGATTCAACGACTCATTGGTAGGGTTATGCCCCTATGAAAATTAACCGGTGTCGGTTGGATCCCAAAACTCAGAAACCGTAAGTCGTAGACACCTAGGATCTTCACTAATCATCATCAATTGATGTGAATCTGAAAAATATCTCAAGGTCAAATTTGTATGTTGACCTTGACCTTTGGCCTAACACCTTGTTATGGGATAATCCCAGAAACCATTATACTTACAGAAGTTTTGAATAGTGGGAAATGTTTGGGTCATTAAGGCGCAACTTTGTTACATTTTGACCGAAAATATTTTACCTTTCTATAAGGGGCATAACCCCTAATTTATGATTCTGAAAAGACAAAATCAGCTTTTACTGTTAAACCAAAGGTCCTAGACCCATGGGGTCTTCAACAATTACATTTGGGACCAATGACCTTGACAAAGGTCACAAGGTCAAAGGTCAAGGTCATGTCCCAGATTGCGAATTATGTGTTTTTGACCTTATTTAAAGGATTTTAGTGTGTTTTAAAGCTTTTTGAGATGGACCTTGACCTTTGACCTTAAAACCTATTAATTGGATATCTCAAAAACGATAATACTTCCAGAAATAGTAAATAGTGAAAAATGTTTTTGACATAAAGGCGCAACTTTTTTACGTTTTCACCGAAGATATTTGACCTATCCGTAAGGGGCATTACTCCTGTTAACTGTTTTAGAAAAGACAAAATAATCTTTAACTCATGAACCAAAGGCCGTAGACCCATAGAGTCTTTTGTTATGACATCATGGACCAATGACCTTTACAAAGGTCATAAGGTCAAAAGTCAAGGTCATGTCCGAATTCCGAAATATGTGTTTTTGACCATATTTTAAGGGTTTTAAGTGAGTTAAAGAACTTTTCATTGCATTCTACGCCTACTGAAACATATATTTTACAATATGAAAAGGAAAGACCTCTCAACTGTTCAAGAACAATTGACATTTTAATTATTATTATTCTTTTTCCGCCAAACTTTGACGAATATAGCAACCTCAACCGTAAGACGTGTCGCTTTCATGTTCACACTTTGTATAGGTGTCATGAATACCTGTCAGGAACTCACCCTGTGAGTCAAAAAAATTTGTCGGTTCGGAGTAATCCCTCTGAAACCTAAAAACTTGTTATTATTCAAACACCGTAACCGTAATAGGTAGGAAAAAACCAAAGGGTGAAATTTGTTCAGGACCAGACCCTGGTTCTTCGTTACTTTCGGATTGAAAAGATTCAACGACTCATTGGTAGTGTTATGCCCCTTTGAAAATTAACCGGTGTCGGTTGGCCATCAAAACTCAGAAACCGTAAGTCGCAGACACCTAGGATCTTCACCAATGATCATCAAATCATGTAACTTTAAAAAATGCCTCAAGGTCAAATTTGTATGTTGACCTTGACCTTTGACCTTACACCTTTTTATGGGATAATCTCAGAAACCTTTATACATACAGAAGTTTTGAATAGTGGAAAATGTTTGGGTCATTACGGCGCAACTTTGTTACATTTTGACCGAAGAGATTTGACCTTTCTGTAAGGGGAATAACCCCTGTTTAAGGTTTCTGAAAAGACAAAATCAGCTTTTACTATATAACCAAAGGTCCTAGACCCATGGAGTCTTCAGCAATGGCATTAGGACTAATGACCTTGACAAAGGTTAAAAGGTCAAAGGTCAAGGTCATGTCCACGATAGCGAATTATGTGTTTTTGACCTTATTTAAAGGATTGTTAGTGTGTTTTCAAGATTTTTGAGGTTGACATTGACCTTTGACCTTAAAATTTATTTATTGGATATCTCAAAAACAATTATACTTACAGATATAGTAAATAGTGAAAAATAATTGGGACATAAAGGTGCATTTTTTTTTTAAATTTTCACCGGATAGATTTGACCTATCACTGGTTTTCCGTTAAAGCGCCCATTTTATGACGTTAATTTGTCCCACCCTAAGAATGCAAAACTATCGACTTCGAGTAATATACCTGTAGATTTTTATACTTATATCTGAGATTTTTATATTTCTTTATTATCTATATTTTTAATTTTTATGAAGTTTAGTACATATTGCACAACGATAGTGATCGTACCGGCCGTCGAAATGTTTTCTTCGCATACCTGTAATTTCCTTTAACGGAAAAAAGACCAAGCAGGACAAAATATTTAGCACAACATAGAGTGTGATATGAGTTAAATTTGATTATAAGGTTACCATAAATAATTTTGTTTATAACAATGGTCATTTATTCCAAATCATATCAGTCTGAAAAACTAAACAAAGTTGAAAACTGCAGAGATTTGTTAAGCATGTAATCTCTGTGGAATGGTCTATTCTAAACAAACAACAATTTTGAAAACAAATTCTACATCCAGCAGATCGATATCGGTGTCAACATTTAAATTTAGTACAACTTCTATCTTCAGGTACACGTATTATGTTTTATAAATGACGAAATCATCGAAATGTAACCTCCGTGGAATGTAATCTCCGTTGACGTTTTGGTAAAGAGTGCTTTCTATCACGTCCGCACTTCTATCAAGTATGGCATGCCAAATAAACATATTAGGCCTAGATAATTATTACAGATGGCGAATATATAACTTACAGATCAATAACATGCATTGTCATTCAGGCGACATAAGAAGACACCATGTGACAATTTCTATTAACCAATTGTTTAAGTGTAACAGAGTTGCTTTTTCTCAGTTCTAGAAAAAAAACCGAACCGGATGTTTTTATAGAGAATAATGCATGGCTAAATCCGTATTACATGTTGTATCATCCCGAGGGATGACATTGGTCGAGGGTGATAAGGATTTTGCCATGTATTATACGCTTTATCATATATTTAAACAGGAGAGTATATAGGAACTGCTTACTGATCCAGAGCACCTGGGTTACCTTCAGATTTATTAAATCGCGATGACCGTGGGGGCATTCCGATGTATTGTTCCAACAGAGATTTGACTTTCGTTTTTGACTGGTAACCGATCGTATAAATACGCGGACATTATCGAGTGCAAAATAACATTCCTTATCGCTTGTTATAAATTCATTTCTTCAATGAATACTCATAAAAATATTCAGTTTTTTTAAAACACAAATGAATAACATAAAAATGTTTTGTCGTTAGAAATATATATATATATATAAGTAGAAAATCATTAATATCTATGCACACGTACAGAAAAATTGTGTTAACGCATACGGAAGAATATCTCAAAAACGTTTTTGCGGGAAAATATGAATGCCTACTGAAATCCAATCTATTAGAAAAATCAAATCATTACAGAAGAGTGTCCACCATGCACTTGCACTGCACTATTATTAGAATAGTAGAATAGAATGATATACAAATGGATGAAAATTGTATACACATGTAACTGTTATATACAAATATTAATATAATATATAAAAAAAAAAAAAAAACAAGAGTATACTCATTTGTATCACTACAATATAATAGTTATTACAGTGAGGTTGAATTCCCTGTCATTAATTCATCATCCACGCACGAACTTGTCTTTGAAAAAATCCATCGCTGTACATTAACCTCACTTTCAGGTATAGAGATGTGATTTTTTTTTCTGAGACAAGTGCTTGAGACCATCCACAAGAACTTGCGGTTTTCCGATGTTCAGTACTTCAGTACTTTGATTTATTTTTGCCATGTTTTAAAAGCTTTATCATATATAGGAACTGCTTATTCACCCAAAGCACCTGGGTAACCTTACAATTTAGGTCCTGTTGTCCATAGACATATTTTGCTTATTGTATTTTTTGTTTGTTTGTGTTTTGTTTGGTAGTTCATTGAGTTCTTTTTATCCTCCTTTAGTAATGCTGTACTATATAAAACACATTCTGAATAAAACCTGTTAATAAAAACAATAGCAACAAATAAACCAACAATTTAATAACAAGTAGACTGTAATAAACAAGAGACTACTTTGAGACTGGTGAGTCAAATGTGCACTTTTAAAATATCAAAATTTAAATTTTAACAAACATTGGACTTCATGTAAATTAAGTTGGAATCACTACTGTCATAAATGAGAAATCCGAGTAGGGGTGCGATAAAGGGTAGACATGCGGTAACGGGGTGTGATAAAGGATGCGCATCAAAGTTGAGCGATACGGATTTAACAGATATTCAAAACTACTGTATTTACTACTAAATATATGATAAATATCAATATTATTGCAAGTAAATAATTTTAACCTGTTTTCAATATTCAAGATATGTAACTTTTATTATTAATATAAATTTGACACCGAATTTAATACGATTTAACAATTATGCAAGTAGCCATAACAATTGCTCTGCCTAATGAGTTTTATATCATGTTGCACAGGGAGACAAGCTTTTAAATACTTTTTTTTTATGAAAATGAAATTTCGACGTCGGCTGAGAAGGCATGGTATATATATTTCCGTTACATTTATTACCAACACCTTGTACAAATATTCTTTTCGAAAATAAAAAATAAACAGTTAAATAGATCAAACAAAACTATCCGTCACAATGATATATGACGATCTGGATTAGGGGAGGGGGTCTACATTTCTGTATTCTATAATCGTTTAGACCATTTTTCTCTAATCAGTAAGAAATATGCTTATTCTGTAAAATTCTTGTGTCAAATCCTGCATATGAAAATTTCCTGTTGTAACATAATAATGACATGATAAATCTTCTTGTCTATATCAACGACATACGTATGACGACACTACCGTATACCCCACCCCCTTTTTTTAATATGTCACTGTACTGCACACATGATACCATTTATCAGTTTTGATTAATATCGAAATATCTGATTAAAACCAAACGGGGAGAAAAAAAAACTATTTTAATTTCTTCGTAATAATTTGGATATCTGGGATAATAAACAGAAGTGAAGATGACATGAGGTATATTTGATCATATTTGGTTTGTGATATGAGGTACTAGTACTGAGAAGCTAAACATTCAGATGTATATACATAGACAGTACCGGTAGTTAACCGACAATAAGAGAAATCTGAAATCTGATAGAGTAAAAATTCGATCACCAGAACTAGATTTTATCCTTGATTGCCCAACTGTCAAACAAAATATTAAAACATTGCCTATTAATCAATTATTTTGGAGAATATTACAATATATCTAACATTTATTGGTACTAAAAATAAATGTTATATCCCAAAAAAATCTAAGACAACGACGGTCATCCGTCCTCAAGCATCAGTCTTCCAGCCCTTACCAAAACATGTTGTTTTAAATTACAATGAGTTATGGATCTTACAAATATGAAACTGAAGACGTAGGAATTATGCCGGCGAAAGAGACGCATTGATTCTGCAATTCCTTTCAATTCCCTTCAATTGTCCATTTATAAATTTTGAAATTATAAAGAAACTAAGGTTTCAACTCCATCGGGCAAAGTTAATCTTCGACTGGTTTGGCTATTTTTTCAAGTCCTTTTGGTCATATAGCTCATCAACTCTTTCTGTTCTTTTACATCCTTGGCTTTCAAATATTTGTCGCCTGGCGTAAATGATGAAGATCAATCCAAAAAAGCGCTTCGGAACGAAATGATACGTTAACTCGTCGAAGATCGTGATTTTGGAGAAATGAATGTATAGAATTTGCATCGCTAATTTCAATGAACCAGTTCCGATTACGACCAGTTCAACATTCCATTCCAAATGATCTACTTGTCTTTTGTCAATTATCAATAATAAATTCGATATGCAGGAAACCTAAAGTTTCATTATTCTATAAATCATTTATTTCTGAAATCTGTATTTTTTTTTTTTACCGTATTCTCAATTTTCATACAATTTTTTTTTTACATTTTAGCACCCCACATTATTTTCTATTTCTTATTTGATTGCCTATTTTTCTTTATTCTTTTTTTTAGGGGGCGGGGACATTATTTTCTATTCTATAAACCACCTCATATAACTTGGGTTTATTTCAAATAAATATCTGATATTCAAGTGGAATAGGATACATAATACTACTAGTATAAGAGTATCTACAAGGAGAAGCTGTTTAGTTGGTCGTTTTTAGTGGTCTCTTTTAGAATTAAAGTCGGTGAGATTAATATGCTACAACCAACCAACAAAGAGGGTTGCCTACTATGAATAAAAAATCTATGGAAAACGTTTTTATATTATATATTCAGCTGTTTGTTTTTTGTTTGTTTTTTTTGGCGTCTCTCTCTCTCGTCATGGTTTTGTTTATTTTTATTGGAGTTTTTTAAAATTCTTTTCAACGACAACGCATGCAACTTCTTATTTATTGTTTGAAAATTCTTATCTCGATCATAAATCTGCATGAAATACTTGCCACTGTACGTTCAGAAAACAAGCAATCAATCATATCTTCTTTAAAATTGCAGTATTATAATAACTTTAAACATTGAAAACATCAAAAAAGTGATTCGGTTAATCCTTTAATCAGATATAAACACGTCTCGTCATTCTCCTATATTAATATTTCAAATTTCCGATACAAAGAAAAAAAGTCTTATTGAATATCAAAGGAAGTAACCCATCAAAGATTTAAGGGTTGTGTTTCGTCTACAAAAGAAAATTCTTAGTTATTCAAACTATTCAAAGCAAGGGATGAATACATTATACGCCATTCTTGTGCATTTTGAAAATATTTATAAATATGACCACATCAATGATAATTCATGGAAACACAGATTGGCAAACTAGATGATGATGATGATGATAAGGTCGAGGAGGAGGAGGAGGAGGCGCATTCAGCGGTGAATTATATGCATATTCGGGTCGAAATCATGTTAATACGATATTGATATTTATCCTGCTTTGTACAAGACCGACATGCTGACTCGATTTTTTAGCCTACAAGTTCACAAGGAAACAGTCCACAGGAAGATGTATCACCCTAATTTGTGTTGAAGAGATAATAATATATATAATAATGCAGACTTGGCTGAATATTCCTTAATTTCAACTCACAAGAAAAACGCACAATTTTGAGAATTAATAAAGATAACAAAACACCGTAAAAGAAATGATTTCAAAGTTTTTAGCATTTTTTGTATTGAAAATCACGCTATCAGATAACGGCGTCAAAGGAAATAAAATGACGTTAAATGTATTTTTTTGACATTTTTTCATCTAAACTGTCTCGATCATTACAAATTAACGGTAGCATATTAAATGCTAAAATTTATATGGTGGATAGAATATATTATGAGGATGGTCCATGTTCTTTATTTACAAGTTTTGCTGCAATTTATATTTTATCATTGTTTACTCGGACGTTGGGCGCTTTACCGGAGAACCAGTGCTATACGTAAAGGGATAACCCCTGTTAACTGTTTTAGAAAAGACAAAATAAGCTTTAACTCATAAACCAAAGGTCCTAGACCCATTAGGTCTTCTATAATGACATCGTGGACTAATGACCTTGACAAAGGTCACAAGGTCAAAAGTCAAGGTCATGTTCCAGATAACGAATTACGTGTTTTTAACCTTATATTTAGGATTTTTAGTGTGTTTTAAAGCTTTTTGAGGTTGACCTTGACCTTTGACCTTACAATTTTTTATTGGATATCTCAAAAACGATTATACTTACAGAAATAGTAAATAGTGAAAAATGTTTAGGTGACTATGGCGCAACTTTTTTACATTTTGACCGAAGAGATTTGACATATCCTTAAGAGGAATAACCCTCGTTAACGGTTTCTGAAAAGACAGAATTAGCTTTAACTCTTGAACCAAAGGTCCTAGACCCATTAGGTCTTCTATAATGACATCGTCGACCAATGACCTTGACAAAAGTCATAAGGTCAAAAGTCAAGGTCATGTCCTTAATAGCGAATGTGTTCTTTTGTCATATTTCAACGGTTTTATGTGTGTTTGAGAGCTTTTCAATGCAGTCTAAGCCGATTAGAACATGTATTTTACATGCCGAAAAGGAAAGACCTCTCAATTGTTCAAGAACAATTGACATTTTAATTAGAAAAGTGGAAAGACCTATTGTTTTTCTTCTGATTATTATTATTATTTTTTTTTTTTCTTCTTCCGCCACTTTTTTCTGACGGTGCTCTTTTGTTTCGCAAGATGTCTCTTAGATTGTTTGCGTATGATATCGAACAATTATTACGATTTTAAAACTGACCCTGCTAAGCCGAAAACTTTTTATTGTAAGAGTTATCTCCCCAAACACTGTTTCTTGTGTACAAAACTCCTTTGCAATCGTTAAAGATTACGACAAAATTATTTCAACAATTTGCTCGTTATATCCTAAGGATCTTAAATATAATTTTGAGCGAAGCGGTCCGGACACTCCATATGAGAGTTATTTCCCCTTCTGTATTTAAAATAATTAAAATGTAAACGTAATTGGTAAACCATAATTGATATAGACTTAGGGTCTTTTGATTTGAGGTCCCTGGTCCAAACAAAAGAAAATAGGGTCAAGGTCAAAGGTCAAGGTCATTTCTTAATTTTGATTTTGGCTTATTTTTACGCATTTTACCAAATTAGATATCGACAACATATTTTTACTTAATTGTTAGTTGCGACATGTCGTTACACATACATATTGGTTTAAAGTGTACGCTAACTTTAAATTAGAGTTTCCTCCCCTCTTTTATTTAGAAATATGCGTATGGTGATATAACTCATCAACCAAATATAATTAAGACTAAGGGTCTATTGATTTGAGGTCGTTGGTTTATGACCTTGAAATTGAGCTCAAGGTCATATGTTAATTTGACGTTCTAGATTTTGACCTTTGCTTTTACCTCATATGTATGCATGATAAAGCTAGGGACTTTTTACATTAAGTTGCAAGCCATATGACCTTGAAATAGGAACAGGAAGTGACCTTGTGTAAACCGGAAGTAGCTATTTTTTGTACTTTTTGAATGTAAAAGTATATAGAACAATATATTTTTGGAAACAGTGGCAATTAAACAGTTAAATGATACCGGAAGTAAAATTTTTCAAACCGGAAGTATTTAATTATCTACTTTATTTTAAAAATATTGCATAGAAACCATATATCTTTGGAATCAGCGTACTATAAGCTATCATTTGAAGCTGTTAATGACATTATAAACCAAATTTTTACTATTTTCATATCAAAATACTTGTTTTTTTTGTGGAAAGACCTTCAATTGTTCTCTGAACAATTGGTTTTTAATTATTATTATAATTATTCTTTCCGCCAAACTTAAACGACATTTCCCAAAAACGACATGTTATAATGATATTAGGTATCTAGTATCGGTTGACCAAAAGCTATCTTGTGGTGAGGGCACGACCGCTTAACATTTCCTTTATAGCGGTTATCTCCCCTAACACCGAAAACTCCATAACCATAATAGCTAGAAAAAAACCAACGGTGGAATTTATTTAAGAGCAGACCCTGGTTCTTCGTTACATTTGGTTCGAAAAGATTCAACGACTCATTGGTAGGGTTATGCCCTTTGAAAATTAACCAATGTCTGTTGGCCACTAAAACTCAGAAACCGTAAGTTGTAGCCACCTAGGGTCTTCACCAATGATCATCAATTTACGTGACCATGAAAATTGATCTAAGGTCAAAGGTCAAGGTCATGACCTAGATTTTGACCCTAGCTTGTTATCGGATTTACTCAATAACCGTAAAAAATGGCTGATAAAATGTAACAGAGAAAATGTGTGTCTTGGCGAGATCTACATTTGTTATGTGGGTTTAAAATTATTGGACCAACTATTATTGACCTAGGGCACTAAAACTGTTTTTCGGGTCTGAAATGATTATTTTTTGTTTATAACTCAAAAGAGGTAAGGGATAGAAAGAAACTTTGAATCAGCATAATGAGATCTATAACATTAGGTCAATAGCAGTGGTCAAGATTCCTAGCAACGACATAAAACACCTTAGCAACCATATATTTTTGAACTTAGAAGGCTATGAATAATATAAATATGAAATTTTTAATACTGGAAATGACATTTTTGTCCCTAACAACGACATATAAGTCCTTTAAAATCACTTTTATTTTTTTAACTTGAAAGACTATGAATAGTATATGACATTTTTAATACTGGAAGTAATATTTTTATCCTTAGGAATGATTTTTATCCTTAGGAATGATTTTTATCCTTAGGAATGATTTTTATCATAAGGAATGATTTTTGTCCTTAACAACCACTTGTTATGAACATAAAAGTCCATAGCAACCATATATTTTTGAACTAAGAAGGCTATCAATAAAAGAAAAAAGGAAAGACCTTTCAATTGTTCATGAACAATTGCCTTTTTAATATTGCTTCTTAACAAAATTAATGACAAAGTTTTATTTTTTACTGAAATTAGGACAAACATGATAGATTGATGTCAATAGACTCCGATTATATTTGGATCAGAGCACATAAATTTTTAATAAGAAAGGTAAATGACCAACTTAAGTATGCAAAAGACGTTTTTCTAACATGCACCCTTAAGATAAAACAAATAAGTCATACGCTTTTCATCACATGTTATATTAACTAACACCAACACAAAATGCTTACAGCATATCATATTGCTGAAAACAAATCTATACTAACAAATATACCATTACAGGGAAATGACAAGAAAGTTTTGTATTACAAATTGCTCATTACAAGTCTGCTATAGCATGGTTGTATTCAATTCAAAATTTAATCATTCACTTGCATATGCAAGAGTCTCATCAAAATACAATTGTTTAAACAATAATTCTAAATTTGTGAAACTCAAATAAGCGCAACATACATCCTCTAGGTATTTGTATTTACAAATCGTGAGCAATTGAAATCATTCCATAACATTGTTTAGCTTTAAACAATCCTCCAATGTCTTTAATGATCTTAAATAATTAATGCTGCATTGTATACGAAACTAGGGGCGGTGCGAGTCAGATGATACTAAAAGAGTCCAAAGATCTAATAGAGTACATACAATCTAAGTCTCTTTCATTTTGCAATAGAACAAAACCATTTGAATTTTCTGTCCTTTACATAAGTATTCAGTGTACAAAACTTAAAGACAAATTAAACGAATGTGTACAGATTGAACGGATTAGTGCAATAATAATAACACACCCAATCGTTCCGCACCACATCCGCATTTGGATAGTTAAAGTCTCTTTTCTTCTACAAAAATTAAAATCTTGAAAAACTGACCAACCATAGACGATCTCTAAAAGAGTTAAATACCGTCAAAGAATCAGAGCTTTGCACGAGGGAGATGTATATCAAACCAAAAAAGACCTTAAGTACTAACTGTCAACGTATTAAAAGCTTATAAAACGAAAATAACACTTTATGAATGCCATGTGTCCGAAGCGCTTTTCTGGATTTACCTTCATCAGAAACGATCAAAGCCGAATATTTGAAAGCCAAGAATGTATAAGAACCGACAAAGTAAGAGAGCTATATGACCAAATAGGACCTAAAATAATACCTTAAAGCAAACCGTATTACAGGTAAGAAATCCAACAACTAACACATATATCAATAAATGGAAACTACAAGATCGTTTTGAAAACCAGATTTAAAAGTTTATTTCAAAAATGACTGCATTCAATTTGAAACATTAAGAATCTATCACATTTATAATTGTCTCATCTAAATACATTTATTCAAGCACGTATTTGTCCTTGATTACTAGATTACGAGTATAAGGCATCCAGTGGTACCTGTCTCAATACATTTTGATCAATTAAGATAATTCTGCAATAGTCTCTGTTACTCAAAGCAAACAACGATTGACCAATGTGATAAAAGATCTAAAAATGTTGCATTGTTAGGAAGGTAAACGTTAAAGCACAGTTTGAAAAAAGACTATAAAAAAGAAAAAGTTTCAATAGAACAAGTCCTTATATTTACGGAGATCGAATAAAGATAAAATAATCAACACTAGTAATACAGTTATTCAGTTTTCTAAGAATGTTTTACAGGTTTTGATGTCTTATCCCCTTTATTCTTTTATCTTTTTACTTTTAACTTTAAGTTATCTGTAATGAACCTTTTAAACGGACATTATTTTGGTGAATTTGCAACTTTCATGCTATACTTTCATCAGGGGAAAACCATGTTTGACATTTTTGCGTTACTTCAGTTTGCGTAAAAAAAAAGTTTTTTTCTTACAGTACAGGCTATGGATAACCTTGAAAAACATATATTAAATTTGTGTTTCGTTCTCAGTCTCTTTAAACATTATGGTATATCAATACAAGACATTATGTTATTTAACTTTCTAGTTGATAATGAAAAATACTACACTAAATAAACTAAATGCCTTATTTTTAATAATAAGCTGTAAGCAATTATGTTGTGTGCCAAGAACAATGCTTTTCCAGTGTTCGACGATTACTTGAATCGTTCATTTGTTGTATCGTGCTAACAGAAATTTATTGGCAATACTTTCATATTTAAGTGCAGTCATGTGAAACATAATAGATTGATGTCAGTCGACCGAGTTAATCAGTTTAACATATCAGCTTTGTTCTTATCTTTCCGACAAAAAATCTATTTTGTCAATGTGATCGAACTTCTTCATACTTCAGGACATGTACATTTGTAATTAGGAAGGTCCATTTCCGTTTTTAAGTGGGGAAGACACGATTTTGTGAAATAACCCTTATCATTCGCTTTCAAGATAAAAAAAGAAAAGAAATGGATCATTAGCTTCGTGTCACTTTTATTTCTATCTAATTATCAACACAAAACACCAACTTGACACATGTATTAAAATGATGAAAAAATAAAGCAACTAAATTATATATCACTATATGGCAGTTATAAGAACGTTTTGTTTTACATATTGCAAATTAAATGTCTGCTTCAAGTATGATTGGATTTAAATTGAAATTTAATGAATTACTTAGTGCATATTCTATAGTCTCATCTAAATACATTTGTTTATGCATTATGTATCCTCTGGGTGTATGACTAACTAAATCGTGAGCAATTAAAAATCATTCATTTGCAACCTCAGCTTCTATGTGGAATAAACAATAGTAGTGTGTTTAAAAAACTAAATTTAAAAATGAACGGTACAAATTGTGCTGCACAACATGTCCATTTTGACAGTTAACATTTCTTCAGAAATACACGAAGCCAAACTGTTTTAAAGATCAACTGCAAAATTAAAAAAAAAACAAACCAAAAATGAACGAAGAATATAGCGATCTCATTTATGGTTGGTGGGTTTTATGTTGTCATTTCAGCGGTATATTTAAATTGCCATAAAGTGCGGAGGTTTGGCTAGCCACAAAACCAGGTTCAACCCACCATTTTTTCTTTAAATGTCCTGTACCAAGTCAGGAATATGGCAATTGTTATTTAATAGTTCTTTTCTATGAATGTTGCATTGTTGTTTGTTTTATGTTGCACTTCTGTGTTCTGTTATTTCGTTGTTTCCTCTTATAGTTTATGTTGCCCGCGGTTTTAGTTTGTAACCCGGATTTGTTTTCTCTCAATCGATTTATGACTTTTGAACAGCGGCATACTACTGTTGCCTTTATTTACTGTTCTTAAAATGAGATTCCCATGCGCGAAGTAAGAAGTGCTACATTTATAGCAGGTCTATGAGCATGATACATTAAAACTAATACTACTAATTATATCTACTTTATTTGAACTTTGGTGGATAAGTGTGTCATTGGCTATCAAAACAAATATCCTTATTTTTGTACTAAATTATATATGAATAATATAATTATTCTAAAACTAAAGTTGCAACTGCCTCGATCAAAAAATTGAAAACAACACGTTTAATAATTTGATGCGTCCGAAGCGCTTTTCTGGATTTACCTTCATCAGGAACACTCAATGCCAAACATTTGAAATCCGAGGGATGTATAAGTACCGAAACTGTTGAAGAGCTATATGACAAAAATACCTAAAACAAATAGCCAAATTCATCTAAGGTCAACCTTGCCTGAGGAAGTTGAAACCTTAGTGTGTATATAATTTCAAAATTTATAAAAGGACAATTTTAGAAAAGTTAGTTATAAATCATGTCAGTACCGAAGTACTGACTACTAAGCTGATGATACCCTCGGGGACTGATATTTGATTCACTTGTTTGTGCTCTAACACACATTTGTGTTTGGTTTTGTACTTGTTCTCGATTCTAAAACCATATTGTATATGTATTTACAATGATTGTAGAACTAAAAGAAACTTCAAGTTGATATTGGACACGAATCGAAGAATGATGTTTAATAAATCAACCACTAAACCATTATTATGCAAAAAAGAGCAAAGTATAAATTTCAAAATATTGTAGGTTTATGCAAACAAATTTAATGTTTAATATCATTTATAATACAAATAATACTTATAGACGTTTTTAAGACTTTCAATTATTGTGTCCATTAATAGAATCACTTGATTCATAATTTCAGGAAAAATTCAGGATAAACATGTTATATTTTAATGTAATGTTTGTTTAGTTGTCCATAAAATGACTCATTGTCACCAGCTTTGACTGGTTTTATGGTGAAGTTCTATTATAAAGGTGATATGCTGTTACGATGATCAACGTGATAGAATGAGATTTATTAGCTTGTGTCTGGTGGAAATATGATCATATGCTATTATCGGATTCCAAAAATTTCTAAAAGTACATTTTAAATTAAACAAAAAAATTACTTCTCTTAAAACATCTCGGATCATTACAGTATCTCAATTATTCTTCACTTACTCAATTTTCTCAAGGCTGCATCTAGCAGACAATGTTTCCTTTCGAGTATATATTATAATCAGTTTATCGCTCATAAATTGCCTCATGGTCACCAGCTTTGACTGGTTTTATGACGTTCTCTAATAATGTTAATATGCTACCGGATAGAATGAGATTACTTATCTTGTGTTCTGTGGTAATATGATCATTTGCTATTATCGGATTCAAAGTGCTATTATTAAAGTGCATAACAATCCAAATTATAAGAAAAAGTTGTCTACGTATATTTCAAAGTAAACAACAAATTCACTTCTCTTATACACTACAAAAGTCTAAAAGTCTGAAAAGACCAGTTTTTGTCTTAATTTGCATGAACTTTTACTCGACATTCTCCAAAAGTATGACTTGTGTCTTAATTTTTCTTGACAAATTCTCATTTATATTAAATTTGTATGAAATTTACTCGACATATTCTCGACATTCTGAATATGGTCTTAAAATTTCTTGACAAATTCTTGACATTTGAATACTGTCTTGAAATTTCTCGACATATTCTCGACATTCTTATTTTTTCTCAGTATGGCTTGACATATTCTGAACATTTTGAATCGTGTCTTAAATTTACTTGACAGTTCTGAGTTTTACAAATCATGACCAATATTCATGATATAACTTTAATCTTTATTTCTCTTTATATGATATACTGTTGTTTCAAGTTACACTTCTTTACAACAAAAATAAAAGTTGGGCATGTAAAATAATTGAAAATTTGGGTATATAAATATTTTTACAAATGCAAATATGGCTATGAAATCTAAAGTATAAATTAATTCAAATGTGGGTTTGTTGATATAAAACACTTTCAATGTGGGTTTATAAATAATTACAAATTTTGATTCCTAATTATATATAAATCTTATAAATTAAATGATTCAAACCAATCATACTGTAGACATATTTCATTCTACATTCATAATATTCAATGTTGATATGGTAAATAATTATTATACCAAAATGTGGTTTATATAAATAGCAAATTATGATGATATACAAATCATTCATTTAACAGAAGAAAAACTTGTGTAATGTCATCTGTTGGAATATATTAACTTCACTGTATTACACATGGACAGGATGTTCCCAATAAAATTAAGGTATTCCACACCCAAGAGTACACGCAACTGTCAAATAGAAGTTATTGCTTTACCTGTAATCAGCCATACAACTTATCAGTTGACTCACCATGCCACTACAATTTAAAAAGTTTGTTGATAGATGAAAATGAAAATCATCATTTTGATGAAAAAAAATTGAATTGAAATGGATTTTCTTCATCAACATTATGAAGTTAATTATTTTAACATAAAAACAAATTGAATAATTCCCAAAGATTAAAAGAAAATTATTATCTACTCCAGGAATAATAAAAAAAATGTATTTATAATGGGTTCCATCAATGATTTCTATAGAAATCATCGGTCTTATGAAATGGTTCTCAAACAGACATGCATAATATAGATCTAAACATTTTTTTCTTTTCAGGAAGGAGTGCTCACAAATATTTATTTTTTGATAAAAAATTATAAAAATTAACTCAAATTTGAATAAAAAATGTTTTTGGGTTGTTCTAAAAAATGAATAAGGTTTTTGAATCAAGATGGGAACAAATTCTTTGACCTAAACAAAAGCCCCCCCCCCCCCCCCCCTCTTTTTTTAGCCACACAAACCCAAAAGATGAATTGTGGGGTCCAAAAGAGATACAAGACACCTATTTTAGAAAAGCAAATTTGACTGGCAGTTTTGCGAACGGCAAAAATCTAAATGCTGTTTGTCAATACCTTCGACTTATATTCCAAGTGAAAACAATTACTTAAATGTTTAATAAAAATAAATCAAAATTAAACTACATGGGGGATTATTCAGGGTATTCCAACTTAGTTGCACCAAAAGGGTATCTTACTATACCAAATTAATCCTTGATTCTTCAAAGTTTAGTTTAGCCATAATAAAAAGGAGTATATAACAGCAATAGAATGTCATAAACAGTGCAGAATAAGTCTGTTCACATTTCAGGTGAAATTTATACTGTTGAGATAGTGTCAAGACATATTTAAGACTGTCAAGAATGTGTCGAGACATATTCAGACATTATTTAGAATGTCAAGAATATGTCGAGACATATTCAGACATTATTAAGAATGTCAAGAATATGTCAAGACAGATCGAGACAAATTTAAGACAGTCAAGAATTGGTCGAGACTAATCCACACTCTTATCAGATGATACAGGAAGTGTCGAGAAATTTTAAGACAATGTTCATACTGTCAAGACACTTGTCAAGAAAAATCAAGAACCTAATTAGACAAATTCATACTATGTCAAGAATTTTTAAAAATTATTCAGACAAATTAAGAATGTCGAGTAAAAATTCATGCAAATTCAGACAAAAACTGGTCTTTTCAGACTTTTTGACTTTTGTAGTGATAGCATCTCGGAGCATTTGAATATCTCATTACTCTTAACGTATACAATTTGTCCAATGTTGCATCTAGCAGAAAACATTTCCTTACGAGTAAATATCTGAATTGGTTTATTGCTCATAAATGAATTCATGGTCAACAACTCTTGTTGGTTTTATGTTGAAGTTCTAGTATAATGTTAAGATGCTTTCACGATGGTAAACGTGATAGAATGAGATTTATAAGCTTGTGTCCGATGGTATTATGATCATTTGTTGTTATCGGATTTCAAAGGAAGATATTACTAACTTTGTACGTGGTAATATTACATTGTGCTGACTTTACGATGCGCAAGTATTATTCTTCATGTTTGTTCCTTTTATATTGCCTTTCCCATTATCCTCTTCGTCAAATTGTTTACAATTGCAAATTTTTGTTGATTAAATGTATTTATTCGAAGTTGCAATATTCAGCAAAAGTACAAGTTATAAAACATCCTTTACTGCAAATATTTCATTTTGAGATTTCGAGATGAAGGTAAATCAAGAAAAAAGCGCTTTGGGCGCATTCAATTTACAAAATAACAAAAAACAAGAAAATGTGGTATGATTGCCAATCAGACAACTATCCACCAAAGTTAAAATAAAGTTGATGTTAGCAATTATAGGATAAAAAGCAACCGTAAGACCTTCAACAATGAATATTACGATACTTATCCAGTCGCAATATTTCCATTAATAATAACCACAATAATTTTTTATTTTAAATTAATAGATGTGAGGAAAAAACGGTTATGTTTTCTGTTTCTGTACATATAACAGATTTTTACTAATTATTTGTGGTCCGATGTTTATTTGGTCAGAAAAATCATTGCAGTTTATTTGACAGAATTTCCGACAATCCCTTGATGAATTTTGGAAAGTCTGTCATCATTAGTCTGCATAAATCGCAGAGTTGAATGCTGTTCGTAGAAATTTTCATGTATGTACACTACAGAAAGAAAACCGCTGGAAAATAAATTAGATTTGTGTTTTATTATACTCTGACTCTTTACAGAATTAATGATACTTCTGAGGTGGATTATATATCTTTGAACATTTCATCAAAGGAAATGAAAAAATCCTACAAATCGTTGCCTCAATGTAAATGTTTAATTCGTCATCCTTAGGCAGTGATTATGTGTGTCTTAAGATGATTAATATCCTATAGTTCTAACGATTGTTTGATTTGTTCTATTGTAAAATCGTGCTTAAAGAAATATATTGACAAAAGTTTTACTTTTAACTGAAATTAGGACAAACATGATAGATTGATTTCAGTTGACCCAGATTATATCACAACAACGCTTCTTTTTTTTTTCTTTTTCTTCATCAAATATTTTACGTGAATGCGACCAAAATACTTGTTGCAGCAGAACACATACATTTTTTATAAAAAAAAATAATAAAGGAACGACATAAGTATTCCAGAGACGTTTTTCTACACATATCAACATCATGCATTTTAAAAATGAATCAAATAAGTCATAAGCTTTTAGTCACATATTATTTTACATAATATCAACAAAAAATGATTACAGCATATCATATTGCTAAAAACAAATAAATACATATCGATATAGGGAAATTACAAAAACGTTTTTTATTACATATTTCTCATTAAAAGTCTGCTTAAAGCATGGTTGCATCCGAGTCAAACTTAATTACTCACTTACATATGCAATAGCCACATCAAAATACAATTGTTCAAATAATGTTTTTAATTTGTGACACTCAAATAGGTGTAATATACATCCTCCGGGTATTTGTATTTAAAAATCCTGGTGTATTGAAATAGTTCTATAACAGTTTTAGCTGCAAACAATTTTCCAATGTATTAAAAAAATCTGAAATAGTTAATGCTACATTGTATACGAGTCTAGGGGCGGTGTGAATCAGATGTGTATACTAAAAGAGTACATATTATCTAAGTCTCTTTCGTCTTGAATAGAACAAAACAATTTGACTTTAACCCTGTACACAAGTATTCCGTGTACAAACCTTAAAACACATTCAAAGAATGGACCACTTGCACATTTTGGCTGATTTGTCGTACCAGAATACATAATTTAGTAAGTTTGAAATTTATCTCGCTTTAAAATTTGGCCGGACAAACTCGCACATGAAATCAATGTAAACAAATCAATTGTCAGACGACAAATAAAGCAATCTGTTGTATTGACTATAATTACAAAGTTATTAGATAATCTTATCTTAATGGTGTAAACAATACATCGATATACGTTTACCGTGTTAGCCTCGGGGAGGGCGATGACAACTTTAACTTATAGTGGGTGACCACTATTGTAAATGTATAAACTAATACTACTTGGCTAACATTTATATGGCTTTAAGTATGGGAATATAAAAACTAATTATTCCTTTCATATTGTTGGAAAATGAAAATAGTTGGTTCAAAAATACAATAATTTGATCCTATCAAAACTTCAAAACCGTGGAGTAGAAATAGTTGCCGATACCTATAATCTTAGCCATAAATCAATTCTGTCCATATTCATACAATACCAGTGTTAAAACCAACAACTACGAAATGCTGTAAAATAACGATATACAGATATAGAAAGGTCAAGATGGGGTGTGCAGAATGGAAAATAATTCAAGAATAAAAAAAAAGAGAGTAAAAAAAAGGCCAAATAATTAAATAAAAGAGAATAAAGGGGAGCTAAAATATAAGGAGTAGAGAATAATTGGGTTCATAAATATAAATAATAGAGGATAATGGGACAAAATAATAAAAAAAAGTGGTAAAGAATACAGGAACCAAACCCACACATCCAAACCTTCATATAGACATACATCATTGTACATGTAACGATGCATTCACCATGCAATCTTCAAACATCAAACAAAATTACAAAGACCATGATCTTAGTAGAATGTTAACTGACAAAACATTTATTCATATATGCTTTTAAAAAAATTGTCCAAATTATCTGAATGTTGTTTCATGAGTTTAAAGTCATGAACAAATACAGATTATTTTTTTTAAGATACAGTATTCAACAGTAGACAAATTTCTAAATTTTATGTCAAGCTTTAAATCGCCCAGAATCGAAAATAAAGAAAAGATGAATTTAATCAAAACAAAGTTTTTAAATTACAACTCACTGTATCATGAATTCATGTTCAAATTATTCATTCAAAAATCAAAATTGAAAAGGTTGAATGTCAATTGTGAAAAGAAAAACAAGCAATATTCATCTTAGTAGTACGAAAATTACAATTATTTGTACTGTTTTTCCTTTCAAGGAAAATAAATATTTAAACCATCATACAGTATTTTAGGATTATGCAAAACTGGGGATGTGGTATACAGACGTGAAGAAACATTTTTCTGTTTTAAATTCATCATTCATCAAATTGTGAAATAAATCTAGATCAGAAATATACATATTCCGACTCAAAAGTTATTCGAAAATATTCCTGAAAAATTTCTGCTATGTTCATTTGTAATACACAATCTATATCCTTCTTGTTTTAATATTAAATGTAACATATTCAATGCGTACACTAGTATCTTCAAACAGATTTGTCCATTGTAGGGAGCCGGATAGCCAGTTTTTTATGCTTAAACTATTCGTTTGCACATCTTCTATATCATTTAAAGGAAAAGTTGACCAGTAAATCCTTTTTGTTCATTTAAGAATACTTTATCCAATAACCCGTGTTTAAAATTGAAATGAAATCGACACATGGTCTCTGCATGCACTGGATAAAAATGAGGTATGAATAATAAAAACAAAATGAAAAGGAAAGAAATATATCTGTTCATTTATCAATATAACGTCCGTTTTAATTGATCTTATTTATTTTAAAAGACAGAAATCGTACAACAAAAGCATTTATATTGGTCAGATAAAATAAATGTGTCTACTTTTTTCATGTTATATAATGTATCGCATACTTTTCTTCCTTCTCATATTTACATATCAAATGTATATTGAGAAAACAATATAATATGACCCTTTTGTACACATCAGATTATACAGATGGAAAACATCTTTTTTTTTAAATCATTATATTAAAACAAGTTATAAAACAGAACTATTTCTGTACCCCTAAATATGTTATCACAATCAAATATTGTTTCATAACCTCCAAGTGCAAGTAATGCAATGAATTATAATATTGTTACACTTAATATTGTTACACTTGTATGTAACTAAATTTGTCATGATGTTTTGTAAATTTGTTGTAATAGCCCATTTTACAAGTAGAAAGTCACTAAGTTGATAGATGTAATTCATTTTATATGATTTGATTATTTAATGGAAAATAAAAAAATGCTACTTTCATTTTTTAATTAAATTAATTAAATTTTCATTTTATGAAATCTTACATACATGTAAATATATATAAATAAATGAATTATGTTTACGAAATTGCTTTTTACCAAATATTTCATAGTTTATTTCCAAAATATTCTAGAAATACATGTAAAACGTCTTTCGTTAAAGAAAGAAAAAAAAAACCCACCTGAATTGAGACTTTTTGTCTTACAACATGTACATTATAATAACTCTAAGTATGTAAAATACAAGACTAGACGGCCTTCGGCTGTTGTCTGCTCTATAGTCGGGTTGTTGTCTCTTTGACACATTCCCCATTTCCATTCTCAATTTTATTGTATAGAAATTTCTAGCAAAATGCATAAGAAATATTTCTAAATGGAGGAGAGGGAGCAGTTACTTGTATATTTTTTTTAAAGCAGAGATAAATGGCTTGAAATTGAAAATAACACTAAGCTTTCTTTTCTAAATGTTTTGATATACAGGTTAACATTTTGAAAGAAATGTATTTATCAATACTTTTGTATAATGTTTTGTTTTAATGCGAGGAAAATTCCAGCAGAGAAGCTTTTAATCTTAAACGATTTGAACTTTGTCATGTCAGATATTGCTTCAAAACAACGAAGTGATATAGTAGGACTATAAGATTCTTCAAAAAGGTTATAAAAAGGGTCATCATCCGACTCTTATAATGCAGAAAAGCTCGATCTTGTCACTCATACTTCCTAAACGGATTAACATTACCTCCATTTTCAATTTATAAGCAGTGGAATTCATATTTAATGGTCTTTGAGGTGTTTTGTTTAAATTAAGAGCACATATTTACAAGTTGATACGATATTCATCAGTTTGGATTTCCTATAGTAAGTTCCAAGTGGTAAAATTGAATTAATCCCTTCAAAAATTCTATGGATATTATCACGAGTTAGTTCACCGTTATGGAATATCTGTTTCACAGCAAACGGAATAGATGTTTCAATTGTCCTACCGTCACCACAATCCCGTCCTATTTTCATCGAATTGACATCACCAAATGATACTTATCACCGTTTTAGTACTGACATGATCAACACGACGGTAGTCAAATATGGAACGGGATCTTCCTACCCTTCTTAACCACCTACGAGCTTTCCTTGTTTTTGTAGTTTTTGTAGTTTTCGTGTTTATCAGTTTTCATATAGATATAGATGATGTTCTCTCACTAAATAATACAAAATTTGGTGACTATGTTGAACGAATCTATCCCATCGAACTACAGATAAAGGATACTACAGACACAGTTAAGTCTGTCTCATATCTTGACTTACATCTAGAAATTGACAATGAGGGTCGGTTGAAAACAAAACTTTACGACAAAAGAGATGATTTCAGCTTCCCAATTGGGAACTTTCCATTTCTATTTAGCAACATTCCGGCAGCGCCTGCATACGGTGTATATATCTCCCAATTGATATGATATTCCCGGGCTTGTGTTTCCTATCATGATTTCCTTGATAGAGGATTGCTGCTCACAAGGAAGTTATTAAGCCAAGAGTTCCAAATGGTGAAGTTGAAATCATCCCTTCGTAAATTTTACGAACGCCATCACGAGTTGGTTGACCGTTATGGAATAACCGTTTCACAGATGATATCGGATATGTTCCTTATGTCGTAAATTCAATACACTTCCCTTTTCACGAATGTGACTTACCGAATTAGACTATTTACCGGATTTGTAATAACATAAGCAACACGATGTGCCACATGTGGAGCAGGATCTGCCTACCCTTCCGGAGCACCTGAGATCATCCCTAGTTTTTGGTGGGGCTCGTGTTGCTTAGTCTTTAGTTTTCTATGTTGTGTCATCTGTACTATTATTTGTCTGTTTGTCTTTTTATTTTTGGCCATGGCGTTGTCAGTTTGTTTTCGATCTATGAGTTTGACTGTCTCTCTGGTATCTTTCGTCCCTCTTTTAGTTGTCTATTTTTGGATTTGTAGACTGTTGGTTGTCTTTTCTACGTTTTTTTACCATTGCCTTGACTGTTTGTCTTTCATAAACTATTTTGAATATCCCATTAGTATATTATGCCTCTCTCTGAAAAGGTCACGTTCAATGCAATGCATAGTTTAGGAATAGAATGTAAAAAAAAGTATTGTGTGTTTGTGTGTGGTAAGAACATAACTTATCTAATGATCCAGTGATTGCTTGATCCGTTCTTTTGTAGTATTTAAAGAAATTTATTGAAGAACGTAATATTTTCAGGTAAACTTATCATAAACATGAAAGATTGATGTCAGTAGACCCAGTTTAGCCAACAACGACGCTGTTGAGTTTATCTTCTTATTTTCCTATAAAAAAAGTATTTTGTGATTTATACAGAATTTGTTTTTACATCAGAACATGCTCATTTATAATAAAAAAAGGTATATGGCCAACCTCAATGTGCTAGCCTTCAACATATAAGCTCAGGATTAAAAAGAAAATAAATCATCAGCTTTAAGTCAAATACTTCAGCACACAAATCTGAGCGCATATCTTATTACTTGTCAAAGTTCTAACAATTGATAAATATATCAATAAATGGAAACTACACGAATGTTTTATATTGCAGAAATAAAAGTCTGCTTACAGCATGGTTGCATTCCATTTGAAACATTATGAATCGCTCACAGATTTAACAGTATCAACTAAATACGTTTGTTCAAACAAGATATTGTTATTTAAGACACTCGAATAAGTGCAATACGCCTGATTTTGGTATTTGTATTAAGACGTTGTGATCAATTTGAATAATACTACTACAGTCTTTAATGCTAACAATTCCCCGTTTCAGAATCTTATCCATTCTAGATAATATTTTCTTTAGTGTACATCAAAGCGTCGTGATTGGTTAAAAACGTCAAAAACAATTGAAATTCAACCAATGACGTGACGTTATTTTCATTTTTTTGGGGTACGAACAATAAAATTATGTAACCTTTTTTTTACTTTAACTTTAAGTTATATGTAATTAACTCTTTAACGCGCGTCTAAGGAAACAAATTTAAACCTGGTATCTATCATAAGTTTATTTAAATCCTGCCTTTTTTGATGAATTTGTAACTTTACTGATAAACGTATACTAGGGAAGAACCAAGTTTGACATATTCGCGTTACTTCAGTACTCGTAAAAGTTGCAAAAATTGTTTGTTTTTATTCAGAACAGAAAATAGACAACCGTGATAACAAAATAATTTAAATTTGTGTTTTGTACTCAGACCTTTAGAACATTATGATCTGTCTGTACAGTACTGATATTTCTTTTAACTTTCTAGTTGGAAATGAAAATATACTATTTTAAGATGACTAACTGACTGTGCAATTTCTAATCATTAACTGTAAGCAAGTAAAGAATATATCAATAACAATATCGTTCCAGTGTTCGACGATTACCTGAATCGTTCCTTTTTTTGTTTTTATATCGTGCTAAAAGATATTTATTGACAATACTTTTATATTTAAGTGAAACCATGAGCATACTAGATTGATATCAGAAGACTGAGTTAATCAGTTTAACATATCAAATTTGTTTTTATCGTTTCGGACAACAAACATTTTTAGTCAATGTGATCAACAAATTTTCATAAATCAGAACATGTAACATTTGTAGGTTCATTTCGATTTGTCAGTGCGGCAGACACGATTTTGTTAACTTACTTTATCATTCACTTTCAAGATTAAAAAAGAAACTTTGTGTCACATTTATGTTTATCTAATTATAAACACAAAATAGCAACTGCATACCTATATTAAACTGTAAAGTTGATGAAAAAATAAACTGAAACAAATCCGGGTCACAAACCAAAACCGAGGGAAACACATCAACTAAGAGAGAAAAAACAACGGAACAACATTAACACTGAACTGCTACAAAAACAAACGCCAACATACAGAGAAACGGACTATGTGAGAACAACTGCCATATTCCTGACTTGGTACAAGACATTTTAAGAAAAAAATGGTGGGTTGAACCTGCATTTATGGCTAGCCAAACATCCCGCTTTACACCTGTTTATACAAAGGTTGAGAATCTTAAACATTTGAATAAGTACAATAAGCATCCCCTGGGTATATCTATTACGAAATCGTGAGCAATTTTAACCATTTATTTATAACTTCAGCTTATTCATGAATAAACAATTGTCTAATGTGATTACAATTAACGGTACAAACTGTACTGCAGAAAATGTACATTGCGACAATGTTTGTGTTTTCAGTGAGGTGCGAAGCCAAAATGTTATAAAAGATAAAACTTTAAGAAAAAGTTAAAAACAATACAAAAAAAAAGGAACGAAAAAGATAGCTTTCTCATTTGTGTTTGGTGAGTAAACAATTGTATAATGGTTCTTGAACTGCGAGTCCCATCCGCGAAGTCGTCACTGCTACAGGAATTGCATGATTCAAAAAATACTTTTTTTACTGCAATTACTAATAACATCCATTTTATTTGAACTTTGGTGGATAGTTGTCTCTTTGGCAATCATACCACATCTACTTATTTGTATTTGTATTTGTCCTTTAGTGCTATTTATAACTACATCAAAGAATGCAACCTATCCCTCTTGTTGATCAAAGTCCGAGGAAAGGCGTATTTGACGCTCCCGCTTGATCAACCAATTTTATGGATGAGCTTTATTAAGGGAATGTATATATCAAAATACAAAACGTAAACAACAAACTTATTGCATTGGCAGTAGCGTTGGATTATGATATCTCAGTAGTTCTTAACTTTTTCAATTTTCCCAAGGCTGCATTTAGCAAAGATCATAATGAGTGTATTGCCCTCAAATTCATTCATTGTCAGCCGCTTTGACTGGTTTTATGGCGAAGTTCTATTATAATGTTAAGATGCTGTCAAAATGGTCGACGATATAGAAGGAGATATATTAGTTTGTGTCCGATAATAATATAAATATTTGCTATTATCAGAGTTAAAAGAAAAATATTACTTACTTTATACGAGGTAATATTACATAGAGCTGATTTTACAATGCACAAGTATTATGATTTATGTTTGCTGTTTATATTGCCTTTCCATTTATTCTCTACGTCAAATTGTTAACAATTGCGTATTTTTGTTGATTGAATGTATTCATTCGAAGTTGACTTCTTCAGCGAAAGAAACAATTTATATCACACAAAAAAAAGGGAAAAGATACAATGTACCAATTAAATAACATATTGAATAAAAAAAATATATATTTATACACAAACTGGATTTATCCCAAGATTGCTTTGATACGTGCAATTTTCAGCCAAAACTATACTGTATTGCTGATACAATAAGTCTAAACATAGCCATTTATGCATTTGCATATATTTATAAGGAATCGTTGTTCTTAAACGAAGAAGTAACATGTTTTTATAATCAATTGCGATTTAACATCCACTTTGAACAAAAGGTACGTGTGTTGTTTGATAACCTGTTGATATTGCATTTATACCAGATGAAATAAGTTATTCTTACTAACTCATTTCAAAGTATAAACCAAATAGTAAATACTTTCTCTCTACAGGATCATGTTGTGACACAAGGAAACACCAATCTATTTTAAAAACACTGCTGTTGCATTTCAAATATGTTCATTTTTTTAGGGATGACCAAAACATCTAAGTTCCGAAATGTTGTTTAGTGAAACGTTTAATGCATACAAATACGACAGGAAAACAGTCAGACTAACAAATATAAACTACTCTCCGGTCTGCAGGTCTAGTAAAAGCAAAAACGTCTGATCCAATATTTAGAGCTATATCCAAATAAAACAACTTGTTAAAACAAAGCAATTGTTTCTATTAAATAAAAGGTATTGTGTTTGCTAGTTTATAAAGAGCATAACAATCCAAATTATAAGAAAAAAATTGTATACGTATATTTCAAAGTAAACAACAAATTTACTTCTCTTATAGCATCTAAGAGCCATTTGAATATCTCAATACTCTTAACTTATACAATTTTTGGCAAGGTTGCATCTACAATGTAGCAGAAAACATTTCCTTACGAGTAATGATCAGAATTAATATATTGCTCATAGATAGATTCATGGTCAACCACTCTTAGTGGTTTTATGGTGAAGTCCTAGTATAATGTTAATATGCTGTCACGATGGTCAACGTAAAAGAATGAGATTTACTAGCTTGTGTGCGATGGTAATATAATAATTTACTGTTATCGTATTTCAAAAGAAGATATTACTAACTTAAAGTTTATACGAGGTCGAGGTAATATTACATTTTACTGATTTTACGATGCGCAAGTATTATTCGTGAGGAAAAAATGGTTTTGTTTTCAGAGTTGTACAGATTGCAGATTTTGACTTATTATTTGTGGTCCGATGTTTCTTTGATCAGAAAAATTATTGCAGTTTATATGACCGAATTGCCGAAAATCCCTGTGGTGAATTTCAGAAAGTCTGTCAGCATTAATCTGCATAAATCGCAGAGTTGAATGTTGTTGGTAGAAGTATCAGTTATGTACACTGCAGAAAGTAAACCACTGGAAAATATATTAGATTTGTGGTTTATTATTCTCTGCCTCTTAACAGAATTAATGATATTTCTGAGATGGATTATATATCTTTCAATATTCCATCAAAAGAAATGAAAAAATCATACAAATCGTTGACTCAATGTACAATGTTTCATTCGTCAACCTTAGGCAGTGATAGTGTGTGTGTGTGTGTTAAGATGATTAATTTCCTATTGTTCTAACGATTGTTTAATTTGTTCTAATGTAAAATCTTGCTTAAAGAAATTTATTGACAACTTTAACTGAAATGAGGACAAACATGATAGATTGATGTCAGTTGACCAAGATTTAATCACTACGACGCTTCTTGTTTTTTATTCTTCTTCATCAAATATGTTTCGTGAATGTGACCAAAATACGAGTTGCAGCAGAACACATACATTTTTAATTAAATCAATTAAACCACCGACTTAAGTAATAAAGAGACGTTTTTATTACAATTACCAACATCGTGCACTCTAAAGATAAATCAAATAAGTCATAAGCTTTTAGTCACACATCATTTTTCGTAACATCAAGATGCTTACCTCTTATCATATTGATGAAAAAAAATACTTATCAATATAGGGAAATTACAAAAACGTTTTGTATTACATATTTCTCATTAAAAGATTGCTTAGAGCATGGTTGCATTCAATTTTAATCTTAATTACTAACTCGCATATGAAATAGTCTCATCAAAATACAATTGTTTAAACAATGATTCTAATTTGAGACACTCAAATAAGTACAATATAGATCCTCTGGGTATTTGTATTTAAAAATCCTGAGCAATTGAAATAATTCCATAACAGGTTTAGCTGCAAACAATTCTCCACTGTATTTTAAAATCTAGGAGCAGTGTGAATCATATTTATATACAAAAAGAGTGCAAGATCCAATAAAGTACATACTATCTAAGTCTCGTTCATCTTGCAATAGAACAAACAATTTGACTTTTACCCTGTACCACAAGTATTCCGTGTACAAAACTTAAAGACACATTGAAAGAATAGACCACTTGCACATTTTGGTCATTCGTCGTACTGGAATACGTAAATAAGTAAGTTCGAAATTTATCTTGATTTAAAATTAGACCGGACAAACTCAATTGTCAGACCACAATTACAACAATCCGTTTCATGACTATGATTACAAAGTTATTAGATGTATCATAATGCTATACACAATACATCAATGTACGTTTACTGTGTTTCTATAATAAAAAAGACACAAATAAAACCTCGAGGAGGGCGATGACAGCTCAAATTTACGATAAGCGACTGAAAATATAGAAATAAAAACCACTTAGCTAACATTTATATGCTTCAAGTATGTGAAAATAAAAACTAAATATTCCCTTTCATATAGCTGGAAAATATGAAAATATTTGGTTCAAAAATAAAACAATACGGTCCTATCTAGACTGCAAAACCGTGAATGGAAATGCCGATACCTATTATCTTAGCCTTATTCATACAATACCAGTGTTAATACATACAGGTATGAAATGCGGTAAAATAACGATATACATATATAGAAGGGAGTAGTAAAGGTCTACAGAAGAGAAAATAATAAATGAACAAAAAAAGAAAAGAGAAAAAAAAAAGGCCAAATAATTAATTAATAGAGAATAATGGGGAGCTCCAATATAAATAGTAGGGAATAATTGGGTTCTTAGATATGAAGAAATTAGGATAATGAGCCAAAAAAAAATGGTAAAGAATGAAGGAACCAAACCCCCACATCCAAACCTTCATATAGACATACATGTAAGGATGCATTCACCAATCTTCAAACTTCAAAGAAAATTACAAAGACCATGATATTAGCAGAATGCTAACAAACAAAACATTTATTCATATATGCTTGTGAAAAAAAAAATGTCAAAGTATTCTGAATGTTGTTTCATGAGTTTTTTTTCAAAAAGTAGTATTCAACAGTAGACAAGTGTCTAAATTTTATGTCAAGCTTTAAATCTCTTCGATTTTAAAAAGGGAAGATACATTTAGCAAAAACAAACTCTTCAAATTACTACCAATTGTATTAATCAAAACTTGAGATAAAAAGTGTTGGATGCCCAGGGTGATAAGAAGAAGAAGCAATATCCCTCTAAGTTTTAGTAAGAGAATACAAATTGTTTGTACTGGTTTTCCTCTCCTTGATAGACGGGTTGCTGCTTACAAGGAAGTTATCAAACTAAGAGTTCCATGTAGTAAAATCAAATGCATCCCTTCGAAAATGTTACGGATGGAATCACGAGTTGGTTCACCGTTGTAAAATATCTGTTTCATAATTGTCGGATCGAAACAACAATCCAGTCCTCTTTTTTTATCGAATAAGACATCACCAAATTATACTTATCACCGTATAAGTACTTACGTAATCAACAAGACGGTAGACACATATGGAGCGTGATCTTCTTGCCCTTGCTGTGCACCTACGAGTTTCCCCCTGGTTTGTTGGGGATCGTGTTGATCAGTTTTTAGTTGTCTTTTTTGGATTTGTAGAATGTTGGTTATCTTTTTGTCCTTTTTTCTGTTTTGTTTTTACCATGGCGATGACTGTTTTTCTTCCACTTATGAGTTTGAATATCCCTTTAGTATAATATGCTTCTCTTTCCAGAAGGTCACGATCAAGGCATTGTTCAGGAATACATTGAAAAGAACATAAGTCATGGAATCATATAACGGTATAGATGTATATGTACATTGAAAACGCATGATAAACACTAATAAATTGTGTTTTTTATACATATCATGCAATTTATCAGAACTTGGTTGAAGTATTTTTGTCTCATCTATGCTATATATGCTTCGTAGACATGAAAGATTGATGTCAGTAGACGCAGTTCAGCCCACAACGACGTTGTTGAGTTGTTTTCTCTATTTTACATATAACAAATGTATTTCGTGAATTATACCGATTTATTTTTACATCATAACATGCCCATTTGTAATAAGAAAGGGACATGACCATTTTCAGTGTGCAATACACGTAATTTTGATATAGCCTTCGACATAAAGGATCAGGATAAAAGAGAAAGTAAATCATCAGTTTTAAGTCAAATACATGATTACCTAACATCAGCATACATGTACACACCTAAGAGCATATTTTATTACTGAAAAAATTTCAGCAACTAACAAATATATCAATAAATGGAAACTACACTAATGTTTATTATTACATAATTTAAAGTCTGCTAACAGCAAGGTTACATTCTATTTGAAATATTATGAATCACATACATATTTAACATGTTAAATAAATACGTTTGTTCACACAAGATATTGTTATATCAGACACTCGAATAAGTGCAAGACACCTTATTTTGGTATTTGTATGAAGACATTGTGATCAATTTAAATAATTCTACTACAGCCTTTGTTGCGAAATGTGAAAAACAAATCGCTGTTTCAGAATCTTATGCATTCTGGGTAATATTTTCTTTAGTGTACATCAAAGCGTCGTGATTGGTTAAAATCGTCCAAATAATTGAAATTCAACTAATGACGTGACTTTATTTTCATTTTGGGGTAGAAACAATAAAATTACCCATAGTCCTTTATATTCTAAAACGGCATATTCTCCATTTTGTTTAAAGATCTACAAATGCTGCGTTATGAAGAAGGTAAAATTCAAAGTATAGTTTAAGAATATACAATAAATGAAAATGTTCAATAGAAAAGAAGTCACAATCTTTATGTGCAGCGTACAAGGATGAAATAAACCGTACTGATGATGCAGTAATTTAATTTTCTGTGATTTTGTTAGATATGTGTGTCCTACGACCTTAGTTCTGTTACTTTTTTAACTTTAACCTTTAGGTTATATGTAATTAACTCTTTAACGCGCGTCTAGGGAACAAACATTTAATCCTGGTATCTATCATAAGTTTATTTATAACTGGCTATTTTTGTGAAGTTTCCTGATAAACGTACACCAAGGAAGAATTAACTTTGATATATTCGCGTTACTTCAGTACTCGTGAAAATTGCAAAAGTTGATTTTTTTTTCGTCAGGACAGAAAAAAGACAACCGTGAGAACAAAATATATTAATTTTTTGTTTTCTACTTAGACTCTTAAAATATTTTGATCTGTTTGTACAATACTTATATTTCTTTAATAACTTTCTAGTTGGAAATGAAAAATACTACTATAAGATGACTAACTGACCATCATTAACATCATCTAATCATTAACTGTAAGCAGGTATAATTCTGCTCTTTGGTCGGTTGTTGTCTCTTTGACATATTCCCCATTTCCATTTTCTATTTTATAGTATATGTCAAATACAATATCTTCCCTGTGTTCGACCATTACCTGATTCGCTCCCTTTTTCATTTTTTTATAACGTGGTAAAAGAAATTTATTGACAATACTTTTATATTTGAGTGAAATAATTAGAAGCATAATAGATTGATGTCAGAAGACCGAGTTAATCGGTTTAATATATCAGCTTTATTCTTATCTTTTCCGACAACAAACATTTTTGTCAATGTGATCAAGATTTTTCATACATCAGAACATGTACATTTGTTATAAGGAAGGTTCATTTCGATTTATAAGTGCGGCAGACACGATTTCATGAAATGACTTTCATCATTCACTTTCAAGATAAAAAAGAAAATGGATCATCCACTTTGTGTCACATTTATTTGTTTCTAGTTATAAACATAAAACATCCACTGCATACATATATTAAACTGTTAAATTGATGAAAAAATAAAACAACTAATTAATATATTATATTATGGCAGTTACAAGTCAGAACGTTTTGTTTTACATATTTCTAATTAAAAGTCTGCTTCAAGTATGATTGAACTGTAAGTGAAACTTAAAGAATTACTTAGAACATATTCAATAGTCTCATCTCAGTAAACAAAGGCAGCATTAGTTACCGCTGTTCAATAGTCATAAATCGATTTAACTGAAACAAATCCGGGTCACAAACCGAAACCTAGGGAAACACATTAACTATAAGAGGAAAACAACGGAACAATATAACCACTGAACTGCTACAAAAACAAACGCCAACATACAGAGAAACGGACTATTTGATAACAACTGCCATATTCTTGACTTGGTACAGGTCATTTAAAAAAATGGGGGATTGAACCTGGTTTTATGGGTAGCCAAACTTCCACTTATATGACAATGTTAAAAATACATCTGTTTATACAAAGGTTGGTAATTTTAGACATTTGAATAAGTACAATAAGCATCCCCTGGGTATGTCTATTACAATATCGTGAGCAATTGAAACCATTCCTTTACAACTGCAGCTCTTTTATGGGTAAACAATTTTCTAATGTGTTTACAATTAACGGTACAAACTGTACTTCAGAATGTGTACATTTTGACACTGTTTGTCTTTTCAGTGAGGCGCGAAACCAAAATGTTATAAACGATAACAATGTAATAAAAGTTAAAAACAATACCAAAAAAAAAAAGAACGAAACAGATAGCTGTCTTATTTGTGTTTGGTGGGTATAATGGTTCTTGAACTGCGAGTCTTCAGTGCTACCGTAATTGCAGGATTTAAATGATACATTTTTATACTGCAATTACAAATCACATCCACTTCATTTGAACTTTGGTGGATAGTTGTCTTGTTGGCAATCATACCACATCTACTTTATTGTTATACTATATCATATATAAATATGTAATCATTCATAAACTAAAGTTGCAACTGCCTCGACCAAGTTGATTCGACTTGTTTTTGTTCTAAGAAGCATTTTTGTTTTGTGTTGTTGTTGTTCTTGATGTTTAAACCAGATTATGAAAATATTTACAACGATTGTAGAACTAGAAGAAACTTACATTGTCGGGTTTCAAATATTTGGCTTTGAGCGTTCCAGATAAAGGTAAATCCAGAAAAGCGCTTCAGTCTCATGAAATTGGTAATGCGTAGTTTAAATACTTCTAATATTTGATATAAATCGTAGAATGGTGTATATTAGATCAACCATTAAAAAAAATTCACGCACAACAGAGCAAAGTATAAATATCAGATACGCGAATACAAATTTTGTTGTCTAAAATATAAATGCTTACACATTTAATGTATAAAATCTTTTATAATACTGTCATCTGAATAAACGTTATCAATAATTTCTGTTATTGTGTCTGACAATAGAATCACTAATTTCATAATTTCGGTAAAAAATTAAGACAAATATGTTATCATTTAATGTAATTTTTGTTTTCATAAATAACTACATCAAACAATGCAACTTATCCATCTTGTTAATCAAAGTCAGAGGAAAGGCGTATTTGACGCTCCCGCTTTATCAATCAATTTTATAGATGAGCTTCATTTACAGAATGTATATATCAAAATAGAAAATGAAAACAACATACTTATTGCACTCGCAGCATCGTGGGACTATAATATCTCAGTAATTCATAACTGTTTTAATTTTCTCAAGGCTGCATATAGAAAATATCATAATGGGTTTATTGCCTATAAATTCATTTATTGTCAGCCGTTTTGACTGGTTTTATGGTGAAGTTCTATTGTAATGTTAAGATGCTGTCAAAATGGTCAAAGGTATAGAATGAGATATATGAGTTTGTGTCAGATAATAATATGGTTATTTGCTATTATCAGATTTAAAAGTAATATATTACTTACTTTATACGAGGTCAAATTACATAGTGCTGAATTTAACATTGGTAAGTATAATTATTTATGTTTGTTGTTTATATTGCGTTTTTTAATTATTTTCTACGTCAAATTGTTTACAATTGCATATTTTCGTTGATTAAATGTAATCATTCGAATAAATCTGTATGCAGATTTTCCTGAGATCGCAATAATTGATCTCGCTTTTTTGTCAATCCTTCCAAAAGTGCAATAATAAATGCATGCCATTATTTCTGAATTTACAATATATCTATACACAAAGATGACCAAAAACTTCATCAGTTCCGAAATGTTTCCAGTAAAACGTTTCATAAGCAATTGCACGACTGCAAACAAAACTGGCAGGATTACAGTCAAACTGACAAATATAAACCACTCTCTGGTCTAAAGGTCTAGTAAAACAATAACGTCTGATCCCATATTTTACAGCCTTAAAAAAATACAAACATGTTTATTTTGATTGAATAGAAGGTATTGTGTTCGCTATTTTTTCATTAGATTAAAACTGTATAGTACTGCAAAAGTATATGAAATCATAATGTGATATGTTTTTCGGTACATACCGTCCGCCAATTACTGTAAATGGTATTTTCATCGGAACTAGTTATGCGGAAAAACTTGTCATTTATCAGATTTTTTACAGATAACAGATTTTATTTCAAAATGTTGGTCCGACTGATATTTGGTGGGTTAGACAAATCATTGCAGCTTATCCGACAATACCTTGATGAATTTTGGGAAGTAAGTCATTTTTTCTCTGCATAAATAGCCGAGTTGAATGTTGTTTGTATAAATGTTGATATACGTATCATACAGAAGGAATTACTGTTAAAAACGCAGAAAACATATAACGTTTGTTTTTATTATAATTTTACTCATAATGAAATAAAGAACTTTTAGTGGTCTACTTATATTTCCTTCAACATTTCATCAAAGGGAATGAATAATCTTTCAAAAGTTGACTCAATGTACAAGTTTGAATTCGTTAGCTGTAGACAGTGATACTGATTTGTGTGTTGGTTAAAGCATAAATTAATTTCCTCTTGTATCACAAATTGTTTGATCCGTTCTGTACCAAATCAGGAAAATGACAGTTGTTTTCCATTCGTTTGATGTGTTTGAGCTTTTGATCTTGCCATTTAATAAGGGATTTTCCGTTATGAAATTTCCTTGGAGTTCGGTATTTTTGTTATTTTAGTTTTTCCATTGTTGTTTCGTGCTTTAAGAAATTTATTGATCAAAAGATTAATGTTTTACCTGAAATTAGGACAAACATTATAGAATGATGTCAGCAGACCTAGATTATATCACAGCGAGGCTTCTCATTTTCTTCTTTTACATTAAATATATTCCATGAATGTGACCAACAGTCTATTTGGAGCAGTACACAAAATTTGTAATAGGGAAAAGTAAATGACAAACTAAAGTATGGAAGAGACGTTTTTCTACAATTACGAACACCGTGCACACTTAAGTGAAACAAAACAATTAAAACTAAAACAAATGGGTCTTTAACTTTAAAAAATATATATATTTTAATTTTTATAGATATAGGAAGATGTGGTATCAGTGCCAATGAGACAACTCTCCATCCAAGTTACAATTTATAAAAGTAAACCATTAAAGGTCAAGGTATGGCCTTCAACATGGAGCATTGGCTCACACCGAACAGCAAGCTATATAGGGCCCCAAAAAATTACTAGTGTAAAATTATTCAAACGGAAAAACCAACGGTCTAATCTATATAAAAACGAGAAACGAGAAACACGTATGAACTACATAAACAGACGACAACTACTTTAATCAGATTCCTGACTTAGGACAGGTGCAAACATTTGCAGCGGGATTACATGTTTTAATGAAACCAATCCTTCTCCCTTTTCTGAAACAATAGTATAACATCACAACATAGAAGAACACACTATAAAATATCAATTGGAAGGCTTAATTTAAACGTAAATTAACATACAATAAACGAAAAAATTTGACCTGTGACACCTGAATGCAAGTACACAGTTAATAAAAAATTACAGGGAATAATTAATTTGAGTCAAAAGTAAATAAACAGGTTTAAACAAAGTTAAAGTATGATATCACTGTGAAATGTCAAACAATTTTTAGAAAATCATCACTTTTGAAGAAACCTGCGTCATATATTACACAGGTAAATGAAAATAATTTTGTTGTTTAGTGCCAGTCTGTCTAAGAATCAGGCAAATTCTAAAAAAATCAAAACATGACATATTTCAAATATTCATCTCATATACAAAATATGTTGCCTTTAGTTAATCCAAATAGAATTGTATAATCAAATTTTAGAAAATCAATTGCAGTATTATGTATTAGCACTTCGAAGTTCTATATGTTTTACTATTAATCTATGTAAATTCAGGCAATTTCAATTAAAAATATTTTTTATTACCTGACCCGTACAATCACAATGATTGCAAATATAAATACTAAGCAAATAGAAATTTCAGGTTTAAGCCTTCGTCTGGTGGGTTTTTTTGTATACTGGTCAAAATTCCATTCCAAAGATTCTGTTGCTTTGTTCATGAAAGAACACAATTTACAGAGTTACTTCCCCTAGCAGAACTCTTTTGATGTAAACAATACTGATGTCATGCATGTGGCAGACAATATTGAACTGTAGTTTTTCAATCTTATCTGACGATGAATGAGGGAATTCACAGTATTCTATGGATGAAAAGACAACACGGTTATTGGACAATGTAATAGAATTGTTGAACCACTTCCCTAGGATTAAAATATTCGAAATTAGACAAAAATCAAGTCGGAGGGAAAATTGACTTTTTACAATATTAGGATCTTTTCCCACTTACATGAACATTCATACTTTGTTTGTCCAAAACACCAACAAACCCTAGGAATATGCATGAGATTAAGAGAAGGAAAGTTGGTTGTACACAACCGTCTCACAAAGGAAGGATCAAAGCCAGGCAGAGCAGTGTTAATCCAGATGAGCAGGGCCTTTTTCTAGGTTCTAAACACAAGGTACACTATTTACATATTATTATATATTCAAAAGATAATTTTGGTTATACACCATTCTCCTCCCCCATTGTTTATTTTACTGTAAAATATCATGATATTGAAAATGGTTTAGGTTCAACATGAATATAAAAGGGGGGCTCATTATCAGACTCATATTTTGTTTTTCGGCAGATTTTTTTCTATTAGATAATTATAGATTGAAAAGAAGTAAACTTTTTTTTCTCATATTTTATAAAGAATGTTTAGAAAAAATGGTGATAATGCAAAAAATATGAGTTTGTTCTAAACTGAAGGAGACCCCTAGCCCTGAAAAATGTACTATTGGAGGGTATGAATGCCCTTTACCGTCAGACGTCAAACGGTCATTTTTGGCTACCGTTAGCGTCAAATTGGTTAAAATTTTACCGTGATTCGTCAACATATCCTTATCGTGATTCGTCAGAGGTCTCAAATTATTATCGTTACCGTTATTTTTGGAAAAAAATTATCGTGATTCGTCAAAATCAGTTGATTTTTTTATCGTCTAAAAGAAAGTGTACATTTTATCGTCATGCACCAAAAATTACCGTTAACGTCATTTGTCAAGAATTTTTACCATTATTCGTCATGAAGGTACACCCATTACGACCCTCCTATTGCCCTTCCAAAGGAAGGTTCACATGTGATTCTTAAACAAATGTTTAAGTGTCATACATCATGTACATAATGATGCATTTAGACCTAAAAAAAAATAGACTTACAACTGAAAATTATTAGGTAAGATAGGTACAAAATGATTTTTTTTTTAAAGTTTTCGACTAGTTTAAAAAGGGGGAAATAATTTGACGCAATATAAATAGGGCTCGTTAAAAACTTACAGAAATGTTTATGTATAGGTAAGGTTATCAAAGGAACAACTATTTTTTTCTCAAATAGGCCTTCAACAATTTACGGAACTATTTTGATGATATTACTGTACCTTATTGGCTTGATATAAGGAATATGTTGTTTTTATCAGTGCTATTAAAAAATGACAAGAAAAACTTTCCAGTGTACTTTAGGCATTTTTAATCATAAAATATAGGGTCAGTATTTTTAGTACTTTAAACACATACATATTTTTGGTCTGCCTTAGGCCCTTTACCTTATTTATAATTTTTGATCTACTAAAATGTTTTAACCCAGAGCCCTTGAAACTCTATATATAGCTAGCTTTCAGGGGTTAAAACATATTCCGCATAACTTGTACTTGTGGGAATAATTTTCTTAGTTAATGTTATTTGCAACATATTAGATTGGTCTGAAGTAAGTCTTTAGTAAGAGCTACAAAGAAATTTGAATTGTATACATAAATTCATTCCTTCATTCATATTCATGTACATGTATATATATTTTTATCAGACTTAACAAATTTGAACTTTTTCTTCAGGGATTTGCTGAATTGCAGAGGTGATTTGTTAAGACACATACCTTTGATATTTGAAAGAATTGTTTACAGAAGACTATTGAATTGCACAGGTACAAATTATTTGAGTTTAGATATTTTTTATGTATACCAGTAAATTTGAGTGATAGAATGTTTACTTCAACCCATCTCCACTAGTGGGCCCATTTTTTTCGGTGAAATATTTTTTTTAAACGATTTTGTGATTTAAGAAATTATAGATGAGAATTACTTCAGCTACAAGATGTTTTTGTCATACCCATCCACAACGGGACAGCTCATTATCATAGATTTTCCCGTCAGTATGCAAATGCTGATTTACAAAATGATTTTTGCTGGTTCTGTTTTGAGCAAGTGGTTAATTCATCTTATGATATAGATATACATGTATATATGACACAACAAGAACTAGGTCAATATGACCTACATGTACATTTTCTGCTGGAGCTACTTGGGTAAAATATTGACAATGCTAAACAAGAATTATGCAGAGATCACCTACACATGTATTGTCAACAACATCAAGAGTCTTTTTACTTGTAAAAAAATCATGCATTTCTTTTCTCTACTCAAAAACATATTGGTGTTTAAATTTTTTTAATAAGGTCAGTTTAAGTGGAACTACTAATGGTAAATAAATAGTATTAGATATATAAAGTTGTATAAGCATTTAATTTGATGCATCTTATATCTATGGAGATTATTTGGCCCTGTCCCCTTACTTCGACCCTTGGTCATGGTCTATTGATTTTATCATTTTAGCAACTAGTTTACATTTTAAAGTGTGTGATTTCATGTAGATCAGTTAACAAAGAACCACTTATGATAAGTTAGTTTTATTTGAGGGTAGGAATGCCCTGTATTGTCAGGCGTCAAATGGTCATTTAAGGCTATCGTAAGCGTCAAATTGGTTAAAATTTTACCGTGATTTGTCATAATATCCGAAAGTTATTGTGATTCATCAGAGACCTCAAAAAGTTATCATCACTGTTAATTTTGGAGAAAAAGTTAACATGATTCGTCAAAATCAGTCGATTTCTGTACGGTTAAAAGAAAGTGTACATTTTATCGTCATAGACCAAAATTACCGTTAGCGCCCTTTGGCAAGAATTCTTACCCTTAATCTTAATGATAGACTGGTACCCCATTACCACCCTCTAATTTGGTATGCAGTTGTATTTAGCATTAATAGCATTTCTTATATTTCTACTGACATTTTTAGTAATGGTTCATTCACTTTGAATATTTGGCATATTTAAACATTTCAGAGTATAACTATTTGATTTCATCATTTGAATTTTTCTACCAAATTAACATATAGACTGTGTCAAGTTTATTTTTTAAACTTTTACTATATTTAGTGAAATACTTTTGATATTTCTAAAGGGAAAAATGACAAGTGATTGCAAAATCACTGGTATAAAGCAAAAAAAAAAAAAAAAAAAAAAACAATGTTCCACCTTGGACTTGCACAATTTATATATTGGTCCGCTTGTTCACATACTAGTACATGTACTAAAATTAATGGTCGTTTCCTTAGTGTTAATTTTTATACGACCGCAAAAAAATTTTGCAGTCGTATATTGGTATGACGTTGGCGGCGTCGTCGTCCGAAGACACAATGGTTTTCGCACTCTCACTTTAGTTTAAATGAATGAATCTCTATGCAATTTTACCATAAGGTTCAATACCACAAAAGGAAGGTTGGGATTGATTTTGGGGGTTATGGTACCAACAGATAAGGAATTAGGGGCCAAAAATAAGCATTTTTGTAACTTCCAGACATAACTTGTGTGTTAGTCTATGGATCTCTCTGACATTGTACCACAAGGTTCCATATCACAAAGGGAATGCTGGGATTGATATTGGGGGTAATTGCCTCAAAATTTTAGGAATTGGGGGCCAAAAAAGCGGCAAAAAACAAGCATTTTTCTAGTTTCATGACAATAACTTGTGAGTAAGTGTATGGATCTTTATGAAATTGTACTACAAGGTTCCATATCACAAAGGGAAAGCTGGAATTGAGTTTTGGGGTAATTGCCCAAAAAGTTTTGGAATTAAGGGCCAAAAAGGGGCCAAAAATAAGCATTTTTCTAGTTTCCAGACAATAACTTGTGTTCAAGTGTATAGATCTCTCTGAAATTGTACTGCAAGGTACCATATCACAAAGGGAAGGCTGGGATTGATTTTGGGGGTAATTGCCTCAAAATTTTAGGAATTAGGAGCCAAAAAGGGGCAAAAAACAAGCATTTTTCTAGTTTCAGGACAATATCTTGTGTGTAAGTGTATGGATCTTTATGAAATTGTACTACAAGGTTCCATATCACAAAGGAAAACCATGGAAAAGCATGGTTTGAGTTTGGGGGTAATTGTCTTAAACGTTTTGGAATTTGGGGCCAAAAAGGGGCAAAAAAACAAGCATTTTTCTAGATATAGTTTCCAGACAATAACTTGTGTTCAAGTGTATGGATCTCTCTGAAATTGTACTGCAAGGTACCATACCACAAAGGGAAGGCTGGGATTGAGTTTGGGGGTGATGAATCATAAGGGGGTTCAAAAAATTTGGGGAGGGGATTTTAAATTTTAAATTGGTTATTTCTGATTTATATATCAAAGCAAATAATAATTATATAGTTTGAATAGGTAAATTAAAAAAATTTCAGGTTCTTAGACCACATTCATTCTGTGTCAGAAACCTATGCTGTGTCAAATATTTAATCACAATCCAAATTCAGTGCTGTATCAAGCTTGAATGTTGTGTCCATACTTGCCCCAACTGTTCAGGGTTCGACCTCTACGGTCGTATCAAGCTGCACCCAGCGGAGCATTTTTTTAAACTTCAATCATTTACATTTCATTCAACCAAAGTTATTCATTGAACTTGAAATTAACAACATGAACTGTAAATGAATTGCTATTATATTTATTTTGATTTTTACTGAAATTTCATATGATTGCAGGATTGATGATTAAAAGATTCAACTACAGTTCAATGAGGCTCAGCATATTGTGTTGCCAATATTGCGCACTTGAGTAGAAAGTTCAAAATGTTTGTAGCAAATGGACATAAGCAAATAGCGTGCCTTCAAATTGACAAACATTTCTGAAGTGAAGGATGACAACTTAGCCTCTATTTGTTGGGAAATTTTATAACCATGGTTGAACCTAAAGAACAGATATACAAAACCTGAATGACAGATAAAATAATAAGACATGATAAATATAAGAAGACTCTGAAAAGTCTGAAAACTTAAATCAGGAATTACATGTATGTGACAGAAGTTTTTAAAAGCATTTGAATGTTGAGATTAGTTGAGTATCTCAATAATAAGAACTTGCATTCTGCAATCAGAATTTGGAAGAGCTTTTCCTGTATTAGCATAAATAAATCTCTAATTTGGTCAGTTACTTTTAAAAATATTATAATAAATGAATGCAATAATTTGTGCATTTTACTGTTTTCTTTTTGAAAAATGTTGCATGTTTTTATGACTTACATTTCGTCTCGCAGTGTCACAGTATGCAAGACAAAGGTATACACCGACGGTGGTAGGGCAAACTATTACATTTTAGAGGGTAGAACCGTAGAAGACCTGGATTCGTAATATAAATAAGAAGAGCTTGTTAGCAGATACCTTATGTTACAAAGTTTCCGTCTGTCATATGTCCCAAATCCTGGTCCTCATTTTCATGGTTCAGTGACTGCTCAAATTTTTTTTTTTAGTTTTTTGGTCATGCGAATTTCTCACTTACCGGTATAATGAATAATATTAGGATAACTATATTTGGTATATGGGTTACTTGCTACGTCTCCATGGCAGTCAGACAGGGTTCACTTGACCTTAACCTCATTTCATGGATCAGTGATCAAGGTGAAAGTTTCATGCATGAATAGGTTCATTTCTCTTATATAAGCAGTAGGTCAACTATGTGTGGTGTATGGAATGATTGTAAGGGATAGATGTCTGTCTAGATCTGGCAGGTTCCATCTGACCTTGTCCCCATTTTCATGGTTCATTAGTGACCAATGATAAGTTTTTGTGTTTTTGGTCATTCAAACAAGTACTTTATGCAATAAATAACTTTATTTGGTTTATAGAATATTTTTAAGTACATGTCAGTCTGGCAGGTTTCATATGACATTGACCTCATTTTCAGGATGCATTAGTGAAGAAAAAAATTGTGTTTTGGTCTGTTGTTCGAGTGCTGTAAGCAATAGGTTCGTGTATAGAACGATCGCAAGGTGTATATGTCTATGAATTTGGTGTTATCTGACCTTTACCTCATTTTCATGATTCAAAGGTCAACGTTGAAGTTTTGTACTTCCGGTTAGTTTTCAATTATTAATAGCAATTCAATATTGAAGCATTTAGCATAAAAAAATGTATAATTTAAATAATAGCCTATAATTTTGATAGAAAGAATGTGGAATATGCATACTTTTCTGTTGCTAAGGAGTATTTATTGGTTGTTATGCATATCCCATGTTTAAAAAAAACCACCAGGTTGTAATACAAATTTTAAAGCATGATAGCGTCAGTAACTATAATGATATGTCTCAAACCAATATGAATCTGGTATAAGAAGTAAGCTCACACCAAAAATGTGAAAGTTTTGAAAGAATCTATTTTGTTACTAGGGGGTTAAGGTTGTTGCTAATGAAATGTAGATATTGTTTAATTTACTGATTTTATATCGAAATGATTGATATCTAACCACTTAATTGTCGTATTTTGCACTGGAGAATATTTTTGTATAAAAAAACAAAAAAATTTAAGTTTGTTCATTTTGGTTGCTAAGGACAATTTTCGGTTGCTATGTAATATTTAACGGGAACAAACTGGAAAAATTGACAACACTGGAATGAGACTAGCTTAGATAAATCATATTTAGTCCATTCTTTAATATTGAATACATTTGTTACAATTTGTTTTTTTTTTAGCTTTGTTGCTATAGGGTTAACTTTGTTGCTATGGTTACTCAATATTTGGAAAAAACCCACCGAGCTCTTATGAAATAATGAAAGTATGACCACTACTTTTTCCATATTAAGTAACACCATGTGTATGCTGTTCTGGTAATAGAAAATATTTGAACTTGATTTCTGGCCTTTTTTGGCTTTTTGGACAGTATGGTCCATGGAGACCATCCGTACCCCAAAATTTCAGGAATGAAATAGAATTTCATCAAAACAGCTGTTCTTCAAGAATATTTGATAGTTGAAAAAATTGCAGTACAATGGAGGAATACTACATTTTATATGAACAGCAGTTTTCATGAGACTGAAATAGTGAAAAACTGTCAGTTTTATGCTAATCTCAATAATTCGTTCTTTGGAAAAATGAAATGGCTCTGTTTCCATAGCAACCATATATAATTGGTCCGAAAAGTATTTTTTTCTTTATAACTTGTCATCAGATGATTTGTGCAAGTTTTCATCAAAATCTGAGACTATCATGTTTTGGTCACTGCCTGATCCTTAGGCAGACTGGCACTTAAGTATACTTCTTCTTCTGTGTGTATAAAATCTTCCGTTTAGGAATACCAAGAAATTTCTTTAATATCAATAAAACTATGTCTTTTTCACATTTCTCGATCACTGTGAGGAAAATATTCCTCATCTCTAGAGAAAATGTTGTTCTCGGCAAATGACTGGTCGAAACTAAATTATCATGATTATGACGACACATTTTCTTGGTTTCTTCTGAATTTCCTATTGTGACTTCATGAAAAAAAGGGACCATGTCTGATGACGTTACAAATAAAAAAACACAATTTTCTGCAAATCTTTGAAAAAGAGGGATGAACTTTATTTAGAAACAGATTTAACCACTATAACTCGAGTACTACGATATTTCTCCACTCTCAACAGTTAATTTAAATCATTTTAAAAGCTCGACAAGCCTCGCGCGTTATATATTAAAATGTAACTGTCTCGCGTGGAGACATATCATAACACACTTGATGCTGTGGTGGAATCTATATTCATATTATATGACATCAACACAAAATGCTTACAGCAAAACAAAATCATACTAAAAATACATATCAATATAAGGAAATTACAAGAATGTTTTGTATTATATATTTCTCATTAAAAGTCTGCCTAAAGCATGGTTGTATTCAATTCAAAACTTAACTACTCACTTACGTATGCAATGGTCTCATCAATTCTTTAAACAATAATTCTAAATTTGTGACACTCAAATAAGTGCAGTATACATCTTCTGGGTATTTGTATTTAAAAATAATGAGCAATTGAAATTATTCTATGACAGATATAGCTGCAAACTATTCTCCAATGTATTAAAAGATCTTAAATAGTCAATGCTGCATTGCATATGAATGTAGGGATGGTTTGGATCCGATGTGGATACTTAAAGAGTCCAAAGATCTAACAAAGAATATATTATCTAAGTTTCGTTCGTCTTGCAGTATAATAAACATATTTCACTTTTTACCCTTTACACAAGTATTCCGTGTACAAAACTTAAAGACATATTGAAAGAATTGCTTGAATAACATTGACAAACAAATTGTACTGCACCACATGCGTATTACAACAGTTAATGTCTCTTCAATTTAAAACTCAAAATCCTAATACAAAAAAATGAAATGCTTATCAAACTAAAAACGACTTAAAGAAGAGTCATATCCGGACAAGGTATCAAAGGTTTGCACGCAGAAGATGTTTTTAAAACCAAAGACCACCTAAGGTAGAGTTAAAAATGTTATACACCTGTCCTAAGTCATAAGCCTGCTGTTCAGTGGTTGTCGTTTGTTGGTGTGGTTCATAGGTGTTTCTCGTTTTTTATATAGATTAGACCGTTGGTTTTCCAGTTTGAATTGGTTTACACTAGTCATTTTGGGGCCCTTTATAGCTTGCTGTTCGGTGTGAGCTTAGGCTCCGTGTTGACGGCCGTACTTTGAACTATTATTGTTAACTTTTTATATATTGTGGCTTGGCTGGAGAGTTGTCTGATTGGCACTCATGCCACATCTTCTTATTTATAAGGAATCAGCTTTTCACGAGAGGGGTGTATTTCAAAGCAAAGAAAAAATTGGGTAGAGGTTAATTCGGACATGGAATCGAAGCTTTGCTGAGTTGTTTTTTGTTTTTTTCGTTTGTGATTTGAATTCTGTATTTTTGGTACATTTCACATATGTCTGATTTGTCAGTATAGTTGAGTTACTCGTGGTTCGTCTAGTTTTTTTTGTGACTTTGATTCATTCATGTGACGCGCAGTTTATACATCATTTTTGGTGTCCTGGTGTCCTGTCGTAAATTCATGGGAGGTGTCCATTGTTATTCTGCGGTTTTATGTTGTAATGTACTATTATATTATTTATTTATGTATTTCTGTGTGCTGAGTGTTCTTGCGTTTGTTTGTATTGTATCCTTATCACTTAGTATTGTCATTTTAACGGTATTTTTAAGATGGTTTGTTAAGCCATATAACCAGGTTCTAACCTCCATTTTTTCTTAAAATGTTCTGTACCAAGTCAGGAATATGGCAGTTGTGATCTACATTCCGTTTCTATGTATGTTGGCGCTTGCTTTTGTTGGAGTTCAGTGTTTCTGTTGTTCCGTTGTTTTCTTCTTAAAGTTGATATGTTTCCCTCGGTTTATGCATGTTACCCGCATTTGTTTTTGCTTAATCGAATTATGACTATTGAACATTGGTATTCTACTGTTGCCTTTATTAGTATGAGGGGTTTATTTCTTAATCTAAAATAAATTCAACTTTGTTTTATAAAAAGTAACGGTACAAAGCATACTGCAGAAAATGTACATTTTGATAATTTATATCTCTTTATTGATGCACGAATCCAAAATGTTATAAAAGATAAAACTGTTATAAAAAGTTATAAACAAACCAAAAAAGGAACGAAAAAGATAGCTATCTCACTTGTGTTTGATGGTGATTACTGTTCTGTTCATCCACATCATTTGAACTTTGGTGAATGGTTGTCTGGTTGGCAATCATACCACATCTACTAATTTTTATATTATAGCATATATGAATAATGTAATTATTCTAGAACAAAAGTTGCAACTGCCTCGGCAAAAATTGATTCGACTTGTTTGTGTTCTAATAAACATTTTTTGTTGTGGTTTGTTCTTGTTCCTGATGTTAAACCCATATTATACAAATATTTAGAATGATTGTAGAATGATAATATTAGATTAACCACTTAACCATTTTATTTTTGCATTATAGAGGAAAGTATAAATATCAGATACGCGAATATAAATATTGTAAGTTAATGCATATACATTAAATGTATGAAATCATTTATAATACTGTCGGCCAAACAGACTCTTGTAAGACTTTCAGTTATGTGTCCGACAAAAGAAGCAATAGATTCATTATTTCATGAAAAATTCAGGACAAATATGTTATCAATTTATGTAATGTTTGTTTTCATAACTAACTATACCATAGAATGCAACTTATCTTGGTTGTATATTACAAAGAGTAAAATGTAAACAGCATACCTATTTTATTTGCAGCATCGTGGATCTCTAATATTTCAGTAATTCTTAACTTTTTCAATTGTCCCAAGGTTGCAGTAAGCAAAGATCACAATGAGTGTAGTGCCCATAATTGTGTGCATTGTCAGCTGCTTTGACTGGTTTTATTGTTGTATCATAATGTTAAAATGCTGTCACAATGGTAAACGATAGCAAAATGAGACATATTGGTTTGTGTCCGATAATAGTATGGTTATTTGCCATTATCAGATTTAAAAGAAATATATTACTTACTTTATACGACGTAATATTACATAGTGCTGAGTTTACCATGCGCAATTATTATCCTTTATGTTTGTAGTTTATCTTGCCTTATCATTATCCTCTACGTCAAATTGTTTACAATTGCATATTTTCGTTGATTGAATAAATTCATTCGAAGTTGCCTTTTGTAGCGAAAGGAACATATACATGTGTAACATAGTGGCGAAAGATACGAGAAATACATTCATGAAAGATTCATATATCCTTTTACAGCGGAAAAGACACTATTTTGTTTAAATAACCATCATCGTGCACGTTCAAGATAAAAAAGAAACTGAATCATCTGCTTTGTGTCACATTTATTTTTATCTAACATTAACACAAAACGCACATTGCATACATGTATCAAATTGCTGAAATTTAAAGAAATAGAACTTCATGTAATAAATATTTCACTATACGACAGTTACAAGATTGTGTTGATTTACGCTTTTAATTCACATCATTATACAACGGGTCCAGTTGTTTTATGTGATAAAATAGTTTTAAATGTATACAAAAATAAAAAAAAAATAAAAAATAAAAAATACAAATCATAATCTGAGAAAAGTCTGGTAAGAAAAATAAATCAATACAAAAGATAATATATCAATTTTGTGTCAACACTCAACTTTTTAAGGACTGATGATCTTCAGTACAGTTCTTCTTTTTTGAATTTTTCTCTTTTGAATTGAAAAAAATCAATGCACAATTCTTAATCATGGGTTCCTTTCGGTAATAGTGTGTGTTTAGAACAATACCTTCCTATTGCATCATCGATTACCTGCACCGTTAGGTTTTGTATCGTGTTGACAAAAAAAAAATATGACAATAGCGTTATTTGTAAGTGAAATAATGACAAAAATGATTGATTGGTGTCAATAGACCCAGTAAATCTCTCAACACTTCTTACAGCATCTTACAAATATATCAATATATGAAAGTAACGAGAACGTCTAGTTTTACATATTTCTCATTAAAAAAAACTGCTGTTAGTATGATTATTAACACTTGATGAATCACTCATATATGCAGTACTTTCATCTACATACCTTTGTTCAAACAATGGCTGGTTATTTTAGACACGTAAATAAGTACAATAAACATCCCTTGGGTATTGAGATTTTAAAGTTTGCGATTAAAATCTTTCAGTAAAATTCTGTATTGAGGAACAATTGTTACTGTATCTAAATCACTTGATAAAATTATTGGTACAAATTGTAGTGCACCAAATTTGTATTCTGACCAATTCAAAATATTTTGAACCATAAATCTGAAGAAGAAACTTTCAAGAGTTGACAAACAAAAAGAAAATGAGAAAAATATAGTCACACACACACAAGGAATCAGAGCTATGAGGGGGGGGGGGGGGGGGGGGGGGAGATTCATTTCTTTATTTTGATGATCTTAAAACATTTTAACAGCAAATTTCAATATCACTTATTTCATGCCTGTGCAAAATAGCTGGCTACAAGTTGTGGAAAATGTGAATAGTTTATGTTGCACTTAAGACAATAATAAGTAAACAATAGTTTGAGAATATACTGTAAAAACAAGGTACAACTTTTGTTTTTTTAAATATTTAAGTACACTGAAAAAGAAACGTAAATTAATCAGCTCCGATGTTTCAAATGAATTTTTGTTTTTGTCTTATTTATCTTCATTTAAACTAGATATTTTATTAAGCGTACAGCAAACACTGATGTCTCTGTCTTTTCCCTGCAGAATATACCAAACATGAACTGAAACTCCCAAATTGTAAAAGAATCTCCTTTCCGTTGTCCTGCCTAAACTATTCCAGGGGAAATGTTAATTCGATTTAATAATAAGTGTAATTTTTTTCAAACTTGGTTAAACATTAATCAATTGACATCAAAGCGAAAGCAATACTAAAATTAATATTACAACTAATGGAATTGTTTTTTTTTTTTTTTTTATATATATATATATATATTGCACATCAACTAGTGAAAATAAGAGAGAAATTGATAACATGTGATCATGAAAGGTCCTTTTCTTTTTGCAATTGTAATCATATGAACACATGGTCATTGTCATCGCCAAATATCTAAGTAACTTTTCACATCATTTTGTTCAGTAGTAGACAATAGAGAGGCAAAAGATACCAAAGGAATATTCAAACTCATAGTCGAAAACAAACTGCGGTGTTCCACGTTTGGGAGGAAGAAAATTTCATATAAATTAAAGGGAAACAACACACTTGGCACTTCCTGACATTAGTTGATATATAAAGAAGTAAATGAATGTTACTTAACGAAAAAATGTTTCCTTTTCATAATAATGGACAATTTAGTTCTAATGTTGTTTATAAAATATCCTGTTTGATGTTAGTTAATAGTTGTACCTCATTCACATGCACTAGTAAAGTGATACATTTTGTTTGTTTAATTCGGTTGACATTAGCCTGTTGTGACTGTTGTATTAAGGCTTTTTATTTTATTTATATACTCTCATTCATTAACTTTTAGCTTTGAAAACTTGATAAAAACTGTATGTTGGCCCTGGGGTTGTTTCCGTATCTCTTTCATTGCTGTAGACCCAAAATTTCCTTTTTTCCAAAAAAATATATCTAGAATTTCACTCCTGATCATTCCTGCAGGTAAATGATTTTTTGCCTGCATTATGTAATATAGTTTTGCTTTTTTATAATATTACAGTCCTATAACCGTAAAAATGAGTCAATAATACAAAATATGCTTTATTTTTCCGATAATCAATTTCACAAAGTATTTTGTCTATGCAATAAAAAAAAAAAAAAAAAAAGAAAACATCTTCAGAAGTTTACAGGAAATCTTTTAAAAACACGTTACTAAGAACAAAAATCAGCTACCTGAGGTAAGTTAACTTTAGAAATCTCAATCTTAATTTCCATTGTCGAATGATGTAAGTATGCAATTTCATGCACCTGTCCTAAGTCAGGAGCCTGTTTTTCAGTGGTTGTCGTTTGTTCATAAGTGTTTCTCGTTTTTTTTATAGATTAGACCGTTGGTTTTCCTGTTTGAATGGTTTTACACTAGTATTTTTGAGGCCCTTCATAGCTTGCTTTTCGGTGTGAGCCAAGGCTCCGTGTTTAAGGTCGTACTTTGACATATAATTGTTTACTTTTTACACATTGTGACTTGGATGGATAGTTGTCTCATTGGCACTCATACCACATCTTCTTATTTATATTCAAATCAAAAGGATGTAGAATGTATCCGAGGGGACAATCAAAGCTCAATAGTCGAAGTGAAACTTTCAACGACATGGCTTAAATAAAAGATGAAAATAAAACAGTCAAATCCACTAAAACAACACATTGAAATGTATGTTTTATATAACTCTTCAACTGTTCCAGTTCTTGTACATCATTGGCTTTAAAATATTCGGCTTTGAGCGTTCCTGATGAAGGTTATATCGGTAAAAGACTTTAGGCGCATAAACAATAACACGTGTTGTTTTCATTTTTTATACTATTCTGTTTTGTTGTATTTTTTTTTATTGTTTGATTTTGTTTTGTTTTCCAATATTTGGATTTTTTTTTTGTATTGTTTATTTTTATTTCTGTTTTTGTTTTATCTGATAGAAAAAAAACTCCCAAACTTTCAATTAATTTCATTTGGAATGATAAAATGTGTGTCTTCCGAACAGACTGTATACAAATACTCAATTTTTGAAAAGGTAAAGTATCAGTGAAAAGAGCACTAAACACGTCAAATTTTCTGTACAAATTTTGTATCCGCTACCCCACTGAAGAACTACTTAATAACAGCAAGTACTATTGTGTTGTCTATCATTCGTCAGAAGTATATCTTTTGGATGGATTCAGCGTATAAGTCTGCTAAAGTAATTGCAGATTTAATTAAAATGTCATGTAACAGTGTAGTGATTTTTATCGAATGTCTTTTATTACTGTGTATAAGTTGTAGAATAAAAATAACAAAATCAACATACATATTAACACGTGTCAATTATTTCAATACGAATTAAAACTGCAAGAAAACAGTTCATAGGTTCATTTTCAAGTAAATGTAATATTCTTATCTTTAAATTGAATCGCTCGTTCGTTTCTAGAAACAATAGCATTTGCCTTCACTATCGTCATGACACTTTAAACAAAAGGAAACATTGATTTTATTACTTTCCCACTAAAATCGCATTAGATGGGTATAAACTATTAGCTTTCATCACAATGTCAGCAAAAAACATGATAAATGCCATTTGTATAATGCCAAGTTTTAAAATTAAGACCAAGTTTTCAACCTCAGTTTATTTTAATTGAATTTCGTTGACATGTCATAAATGTGCCTTTCCTAAAATGAAATCGATTACAAATTATTTGATGTTTGTGTTAAAAGGTGTAAATATGTCGGAAAACCCATTTACATTTTATATAAAGGTCAATACTAGTAAGAATGAAAACATCAGAAGTTAATTCATGTAGAAATGCATTGTTGTGTCGTAGACGTTTTAACAGAAAATTAGATTTAAAAATTAACTGTACTTTCTGTCGTTTTCAAGTCACGTACTTTTGATAATTTGGGAAACACATTTGAATAATCAAAGTATGATTGGTGCTCTTACTAAGCAAGATTACATATTTTAGTAGTTGATATATTTTTAGAAATACTTCTTTTATGTTTTTAATGCTGTTAACATGTTACGTATTAGACCATACTCATATAATATATACTAGGACAATTTAATTGTTTAGCCTTGAAATGTACCCCACTTAAAGGGTAACGTTTAGTAATTTACAAAAAAAAACAATTGCGTATTGTTCTATGATTCAATTTCATAAAAGATTAACTGTTGGTACATTTTCTTTACAAGACGATAAAAATATTAACATTCAAACAATGTGATATTCAAGTAAATTTTTTGTCAAAGTTATCATGACATCTATACCTCAGACATCTAATATTTTTTCCAAGGTAAAAGCATGATCATCCCCAGTTTTGTGTGGGTTTCGTGTTGCTTAGTCTTTATTTTTTTCTATGTTGTGTTTTGTGTACCGTTGTTTGTCTGTTAGTCTTTTTCTTTTCTTTATAGCGATTGCGTTGCCAGTTTTTTCGACTTATGAGTTTGAATGTCTCTTAGGTATTTTTTGCCCCCCCCCTTTCTAATACCTTTTATATTTGAAGATTCAGTAGTTCAAAATAAAGACACCGTATTTTTGATGAATTGTTTTTGTTAGTATTTAAATAAAAATAGTTTTGTTCAAAAACATGACTCATATACCCTTAATGTTCTTATTGAAATTAAGAAAATAGATACCTCTAATTCGTAATTGCTCTTGAATTTTACTTTATTTAGTATGGCTCTATCTCAGCCTTAAATACTTATTATTAAGTAATAAGTAATTGACTTTGACTATGGACACTTCTCAAACATTAGTTTTAAATGTCAGTATAGGTGTAATACCACCAAATCATAGTACATCACATCCGGTTGCATACAAAAATAGGTCGAAAAAAATATTCCCTTGAATTTGACAGTAGTAGGTAATTGATACTACATTTCATTGCAGTAAAACATTTGTGGGTCATAAACATATATCTTGGGTATTTCAAAGCACCATTTTTTTTTTATTTGGGGTTTCTATGGAATATTTTGGAAACTTGAGGTTACATGGTTACTAAAGCTTGTACACAGGTTAAAAAAGGGGGAAAATTTGATTGGTTAACTTCCAGTGATGGTTATTTTCCTATATGCAATGAAATGTTATGTGCAATTTTTTCTATAGTACTGGACAGAATAAAACTTTATTCATGCCAAGTATTTCTTTATTTGAAACAAAGATAAATTCTGCACAATTTTTTGAAAAGTGCAAATTTAACAAAGACTAATAGGGGAAAATCAATGGTGATATTACACCTATATGATATTTTCTTTGAAACTTACAAATATTGTTCTCGAATCTATCATTACAGAATATTGCAAACTATCATAAAAAAATGGTTAACTTTCATTCCATTTGCATTAACTTGCATTTACTTTCATGGGTTTGCTTATATACGATTGTGATGATTACTTTTCAAATCCAAATTGTTTATTTTCAAAAAGAAATGAAATAGCTCCAGTCTGACATAATTACAGATATAATGTTGTTGTTGTAATCTAATCTAACATGTCGAAAAACTAATAATTTTATAGTATTTCTTAATGCAAACAACGGCAAATGAGTTTTGTACACGCAGTGATCCAAACAAAATGTTTTACTGATAGTTACAAGTATATAGAATTAGCTAAAACATTTCAAGAGTTTAGTGCTTCCTGAAACGTTAAACTAACTGCAGTATCTTTCCCTTCGTTCTATTTTTTTATATTATAGTATGCTTTAGAATACAGTAGAATGAGTATGTATTCATTCCCCATCAGTTCGTGTAGTTATGTTGTTGCAACTCTTTCCATTGATAAGAATACAGTTTTGTCGATCGTAGTTAATCAACAGATTATATAATGAAACATTAAAGGATAATATGCATTAAGAATAATTCGTCAATACAATTGATCATACAAATCATTAAGAGCCAGTCTTTGTAAGAATCAGGCAACTTTGAAAAATTCAAAACATGGCCGAAAAAAACCCACCAACATAACCATCTTATTTTAAAGTTACACTCATCCTGAGTGAGAAATGGTAGGTCTTTCATTTCTGCGTGTCTGGTAACCCGAGAAATCTCTCAGATAACTTTTGGTTACAATGATAGCAAATTTCGGAGTTAGCTCCCCTTAATTGTTAATTTCGAGTGCAGTTCAACAAAATTATATCTTGAATTACCAGAATAGAAAAAGGAAACGAATGTAATATTCGTGCACCATTATACATTTTGAACTTTTATTAATGTCAACTTGAGTGAGTTTTTGTTTGTCATGTTTTCACCACTGCCTGATTCTTAAGCAGATTGGCACTTAACACCCGAATGTGGTACAATTAGATAAATTTTACATGCATAATTACCCATCCCCCTTTTCTATGTGCACCATATGTCGTAAAAACAAATAATAATAAAAAAAAACATGCATGGTACTTTTACTTCTGTTTAGCTAGTTATAACAACTGTCAATAAATTCTAGAAGATTGAAGTTGATTTCTCGCAAAAACTTGTTTAATCCTGGATTTTGTTTATGTGCCTTGCTTATCTGAGAGTGTTTATATTGTTGGCTATCTACCATTTCAGTTTAACTAAACCAGATTTGCTTCTTGACAGTCGATGTCGGTTTAATGATGCTATAAATCAAAATTCCTATCTAAGAATTGAATTGTTTTAAGAAATGCATTCAACAACAGCTACAACAGACTGAGTTTTTAATTTTTACCTATTCAATATTCAGAAATTTCATCAGGGGTTTAGATTAACTCCTTTGTGTCGTTTTCCATCTTTCTTTAATTAAATACTGTGGTACACCTTCTACTTGAAAAGTAATATGTGAGAAATAAAGGCAGTAGTATTATACCGGTGTTCAAACGTCTTAAATCGATGGAGATAAAACAAATCCGGGTTACAAACTAAAACCGAGGGAAACACATCAACTATAACTTATAAGAGGAAAACAAAGGAATAACAGGAACACTGAAGTGCAACAAAAAACCTCCCCCCAAAAAACGCCAACATACATAGAAACGAACTATTTGATAACAACTGCCATATTCCTGACTTGGTACAGGGCATTTTAATAAAAAAATGATGGTTTGAACCTGGTTTTCTGGCTAGCCAAACCTCCCGCTTATATGCCAATGTTTCGTTAAAATGACAACAATGTGTGACAGAAATACAGCACAAACACACGCAAGAACACTTATCACAGAGAAACGCATAAACAAATAATATAATATTCGACACAACATGCTAACCGCAGAACGACAACGAACATCTTCCGTCAACGACAGACACCACAGGACATCACAATGTCGCACTTACGTAACGAACATGCAATCTCGAACTTCATACAATTATTTTCACCATACCAGTCCAAACAATTTTCATGACAATAATGGTATTGAGGACTGTTTTATAATTATTTGGACTACAAACGATAAGATATAACACATTATCCAACCGAAACCATAACAGAAACATCAAAAATAAATACATGAATGTTGGATGTACAAAATCCCGAGACACTTCGTATAGCAATGCAAATTCACACTCGATATAACAGCCATATTCGGGAATAGGTCACGTTCGGTACTTAGTACAGACACATCGTATAGATCAACGAAATTGTGATGGTGTCCATAAAATTTACGGAGTATCATTTTCAATCTTTCCTCCTTATAACTTTGCTGGGACAGTTTCTGCGTAAGGAGCACACTGTATATGAAGTCAGTATAATGTGAACATGCACGAGCATAACGTATCAATTGAGATATGTAAACACCATACGACGAGCAGAGGGTATGTCACTGCTGAGAAATGGGAAATTGATAATTGGGAAGTTGAAATCATCCCGTTTGTCATAGATTTTAGTGTGAAGTCGTCCATCTGTGTCAGTATTGAGGAAAAGATCAAGGTATAAAGCAGTCCTTCTTGTATCAGTAGTATCCTTAATTTCAAGTTCACTGGGATATATGAGATACAAGTACTGGAAGTCGGCCAGAATGGGTGCAGAAAACTGACATTTGGACCCTTGTTGGAAATGAAATAAAAAAAGTAACAACAAAGAATGAACTGCACAAATGGATTTTCCGCCAAAACTTCTGCTATGATTAAACATAACAATGTGGGTGTGTGCCACATATTCAGCTGTTTACATGTAATATACGTTTTGTTTTATTTGTAAAAAGTCAATTTCAAAATACTCTTGTAACGTGATTACTATTTCACATTGTGTAATGCGCTGATTGTTGTACAATACAATCGTTAACATGTGGACATCTTTCAATAGACTGTATTGACTACATATCTAGCTTTGTATTTTTCCAGTTTAAAAACTAAGTCATGTTTAATGTAAATGACATTAACTGACTGGACCGGAATGATGACAAGAATATCGGAATGAGACAGGAAATAATATGCAGAATAAAGGCTACTAATTCAAAATCATGAAAATAACATTAAATGTTTTTGTCAGTATTTGCAGGACTTCGGTAATGTTTTGCCAGCTTTAATATAAAAAATGTTTTGGAACAATACATTTTATTCCATATTTGCAACAATTACCCTTATAGATATGCATATCATTAAGTTCTATTGTATAAACAAAAAAGGAATGATTTTCAGTCTTCAATCAGAACTTTTATCGATTCTTTTATTTGGCTCTTTGCATATACACGTATAATGTTTGAACTGCGTGGGACAGAAATCGACCTTATGCAAATGAATATCAATACATTTTTTAAACTATTTTGGGTTGAAAAAATCTCTATACAAAGTCTGTAACTGTTTGAATAAATAAGTTGATATAAGAACCCTACAAAACAGACAAGTCATTTTTTATTTTGTATTTGAATGTTCCAAAATCAATCAAAGTCTTATACCTGTACATGTATACGTGCACTTGAATAAAGTCGATTTCTATCCGACACAGCTCATGTAGTGATCATCAACCAATTATTTTTTATTAATATCGATTGTGTATACACACAAACATTTTGCTCAGACGAATTTCACATGAATTTCACGTTAAATCACCTCAAACGAGCTTATACGTGAAACTCACGTGAAAATTTGCATGTGAATTTCACGTGAATTGAGATTCGCGCAAATCTCACAAGAAATTTTTCAACTGAACTTCAACTGAACTTTACATAAAAAAACCAGTATTCAAGATTTTAACTAATTTTGAAAATTAAGATAATATTTGAATAACTTTATTTTGAAAATTCACATGAATTTCACGTGAAAAATATCCATGTGATTTTCAGTTGAAATTCATAAGAGTTTCACATTAGATTCCTGCAAATTTGTCATATAAGCTCGTTTGAGTTGAAATTCATGTGAATTTCAAGTGAGATTCACATGACTTTCATGATTTCAATTCATGCGAAATTCACGTTAGTGATTTTTCCTGTGTCAGGATAAGATAACTGTTTAAATTGTTGTTTTACTGAAGGGTGCGTATTTACTTCCAAGTTCTGAAAATACGTCACGACCCTATTTAATACACTAATTTACAACGTCAGTGACTTTTCAATTTAAACATATGATGTACCTAATCTTCAATCATTCAAAGAAGTATAACAGCTTTTTTTATTCTCAAATTTTATATGTTATCTGAAAAAAGGAATATATGAAAGTACTTTTTGCAAAATATTGATAAAAGACATCATCATGCATTGTTAAAGGCTTCGTTTATTCTTGCAAGTTTTTGGAAAAACAACTCACAACCCTCTGTAAAAAGACGTCACAAAACTTTTTCAATTTGAACATGTGTATTGTATGAAAACAAGGAGATGTTGTGTTATTGTCAATCAGACAACTTTCCACTTGTGTCCAAATGAAAATGCATAGTCTAGTTTTTTCTTAAAAGAAATATATATGGTACTTATTTTGTAACAGTATGCATATATTTATATGTAATCTGAACAAAGGAAAAATGTAATAGTGCAATGTGCATGACAATAAATAAAGCATGTCATAACATGTATCGATATAAATAAAAGGAGAGATGTGAGATTTCCACGTTCAATTCAAACTTGATCCTGTTTTAATGTTTTTTTAGGAAATTATAGATGTAAACTGCAAACCCACATTTTTAACTATATATAACGAAATTGTGTACGTAAAAATCGATTACGGTAAGATGTGAAGAAACGCATAAAAACTGATGAGAAAAAGAAACTCGTCAGCAGAAAAACATAAAAACAGGATATAATGAACCAGGAGTAATCAAATGTGACTTAAGTCTGATGAAAATGATGTAATGCAATCATCGTTTGTCAACCGAATGAATTAGATAAGAGATTATGAAATGTCGTCTTGTCGAATCACAATTCACACCAGGGATTGTTGCTCATTATGCAGTTTCAAAATTATCGATAGATATAATTTCAGTGTAAAGAATGGAAAATGTTCTAACTTCTACAGTACATAAGAGTAGCTTACACGAATTGTTAAAAAAAACTTGATGGTTTCGATAACTCCTTGTAGAGCTATTACTGTAATTTATTTGCCTATTCCACTAAGTGTCATTCAGTTCATCAGCTATGTCTTGTTGACATTTGTTACATTTGTTACATTTCTGTTACAATAAATCCACCAAACGTTAAGTAAATGGTTAAAATTTTAAGATCTTTGATATTAACACGTACATGACGTACCAGTAAACCAGTATTGTTGATACGTCTAAAAATATCTTCAGAAAAGTTTTGTATAGAATAAAAAAGAGAAAACTTTGCAGTTTTAATCATTTAGATATCTTCAATAGTTCTGTATTTGGCAGTTGTCTTAAGGCCATAGTCATTACAAAAACATCATTACGAGTAGTTGTAATTATTTTTATCTTTATTTAGATAAATGGTTTTCCACTTTGACTGACATGACTGATGTGATAATGAAGTTTTTCTTCTGATGTCATGTAACTATTACAAAGATGATAGGATGAAATTTAAGATTCTGTTCGATTGTAAGCTTTTCTCAGATTCAATGAGAACATTTTTCTAAGAACTTATATGGGGAAATTTAACACGGTTTTATTTTTACGATGCGGAACTATCGAGTTTTTTGTGTGTGTTTTATGGCTTTCAACTAACAATACGTAATGCATGTATTTTTAGCGGCATCATCAGCAACATTCAACGACTGTATAATTTAAAGTAAATAAAGGAATATACCACGGAAGCTGCTATAAAGATTATCGCTTGACAAAGAAATAGACCACACCAATAGAAAAAAAGACGGATTGCACTGCAATGCATAAAATTATGAATATAGGATGCAAAAGAACAAAATGCTTTTATTTTATAAATAGAAACAGATTCACGTCAGCAATAATTACCTTACAGAACATTATTTGCAAAATTTTTTATGGGGCTCGTATTGCTCAGTATTTAGTGTTTTGTCTTGCTGTTTTTGTTTTGGTCGTCTGTCCCTATTTTTGGCTACGGTAATGTTTGTGTTTTTTTCGATTTTTTATTATTTATTTTTTTTTGTAATTTGTTCATGTTGAATGCATATTTGCAAAGAATAATCGTATTGCTGAAAATTAAGAAAACTTATTTTCTTCGAAATATTCCATTAAAAGTAAAAAAACAAAAGTGTTAAAATCCATTATAACGTGTGTTATCCCTTCTTACGTGTGTATATCCCTTTCTAACTTGTATGTATTCCATATAACGTTTGTCTACTGCTGGATGGAATACGTCCTTATAGTCGCATCTCTAAAAGTTCTATTGACGTTGTCTATGATATCAAAAAGATAGGTCAATAAGTCTTTTATGAATTCAGCAATGTTTTTCGGGTGTAAATTGACGTCGTCAGTACAAAAGTGAATCAAAAATATCAGAGTTATAATTTTCACGCCAGACGCACTCTGTCTACACAAAATTCATTACCGGAGTTCGCAAAACAATGTTGTACATGTCTCACATGTACGTACCAATTACACTAATTACTTACCAATACCCCCGATTAAAATTATATAATTAAGTATAAATGTTTAGAGCTCTATAACTATATATTGCTTTTATATAAATAATACATCAACCGATTCAATACGGTATTTTGATAGTGTTATCTCGAGGACTTAAACATGTGTGTTAGTGACTTTCATTTCCTGTTGTTCCCACGATAGTCTGTCCCGGTCTGTTGTTATAACGTTTTAATGATAACACAATTATATTCAAGTTCAATGAGACTGAGAGAATATATTGACGTCGGTGGACCAAGTTCGTCTCATAAAATGTTGCTAAAAATGTTTGCATTTGATTATTTTGGTCAATAATAGTCAAAAATAAAACATCATTGCTTATTAATTTATTCTCAATCTGAAAAGTACATTACAAATTGATTTCCCATTGTACTATTCATCATGTGCGCTTATTGTAAACCATGAAGTAAACCGTCATTTTGCAAGATGTATTTCATATTTAAAGAAAACATTCACAGACTATCAATTTGCCTACAAAAGTATTAATTACAAATACATTAATATACGGAAATTACTAGTAAGTTTTGATTTACGGATTTTCCACTAAAATTCTGCTAAAAACATTATTGCATAGAGTAAAAACTTTAGTTAATCAGTTGCATATTCAAAAGGTCGTATTCTAATATTTTTGTTTGATTTAGACACTAAAGTGAGAATAAAAGGCATCCTTTTGGTTTTTGTATTTGAAACCGTGATCAATCAAATTAATTTACAGGTTTAGTGGCTTTATGATTTTTACAAGTTTATCAATGATAAAGTGAACATGATTAATGGTGTGTAGTATACCATGGAGCACGATCTGTTTGACCACCCGGAGCACCTGAGATCACCCCCACGTTTCTCAGTCTTTAGTTTTCTAGGTTGTATTTTGTGTACTGTTGTTTGTCTCATTTTCTTTTTAGCCATGGCGTTGTCAGTTTATTTTTTTGAGTTTTAGTTGCCCTTTGGTATCCTGCACCTCTTGTTTTCGTTGCATTGTTTGAGAATCAACTATATAGAACAAATGTAATGATATAAAGATTCATTTCATAAACACCCTGTATGTATATGCTGAAATAAACAAATAAACAAACCATTCCCGTATTTCTTCTTTTAACCAAATTAAAAAATGTCTTTTGTCAAAGGGAACAATTTGCAATTGATTAAAGTATAACTTATGTGGGTTAATCGAAAACAGTGTTCTTTTTACGACGATTTAACTTTAAAGAGTTTTTTGGTTGTAGTATATTGCTTTCTACCTACAATATGATCCTGTGTGTATTAGCATTATTCGTTTTAGTTGGAACATTTGCAACGTTCGAGGCTGTATAATCTAAAGTAAAAAAAGGTAATATACAAGGGAAGCCGCTATCAATCTATCTTCTGAAGAAGAAACAGAATACACAAAAAGAAAATGAAGAAGTGATTATCAACAGTTAACAATAATCAGCATTACATTCCGCATAAAGGATGCACAATAACTAAATAACATAAATTCACGTTGATCATTATGACCTTACAGGAGGTCACTTGCGATGCTTTCTGTTAGTTCTCTTCTTTTTGTCGTTTCTATTTTTAGCTTAGGTGTTGTTTGTTTTTTCTTTGTTGTTTTTTTTTTTTTTATTTTTTTTTATCGTCCTCTTTGTATTTTTGCCTTTTAAAGCATTTTCTAGAGAATTGTTAATCGTTTTCCTAAAAATGGGACATGCATTGTTCTTCTAAATAGTCGATTAAGATGCGAATTAAACAAAAAGTTAATGGAATCCGATGTTTATTTACCGTATTTCTTACTGCCGAATGAGAAACTCTGTGTAGTCATATCTTTAAAAATTCTATAAACTGACATTGTATTTGTTATTACATAGATAGGTAAACAAGTCTTTTATGAATTCAGCGAGGCTTTTCTGGTGTGAACAGACGTTTGCATGCTGTCTGTGAAAACATTATTCATAGATGTCAAACTTATAATTAACACGCCAGATGCACTTTGTCTACACAAGATTCTTCACCAGAGTTCGAAAAAAAGCATTTAATATGTATCGACTGCGCATGTTTCTATCAATTATAGCAAAATAATACCACTGACAAATCAAATTTAATCCTATATGAACTGTAAGAGCCCTATATATTGCTTGTTACTTTTCCTAAAGGTTATCTAAATAATACACTAACCGACTCAATATAGCATTTTGATTGTGTTATCTCGAAGTTATAAAATTTATCTTAGTAACTTTTATTTCCTTTTGTTCCTACGATAGCTTGTTCCGGTTTGCCATTGGTATGCTATTATACATAACGCTATACTATTCAAGTTCAATAAGAATTTAAGTTATATTTTAGCTGGTAGAACATTTAGAACAAGTATGTATCAAAATCATAACGGTGCAAATGTATGTATTTTACAATTTTGGTCAATAGTAGTTAACAAAACTCATAACATATTCTTTTTTTTAACCTGAAAAATTCATTACGAATTTGTTTCTCATTGCACTCGTTTCAAGTTTCTGGAAAGCCCTTAATCATGAGCACTTATAACACATAAATAAATCACCACATTTTGTCATGGTTTTATAGCAAAAATTAATTTTCACAGAACTTAACTTAGAAAAATACGAATAACAAATACATCAATATACAGAAGTACAGAACGTTATACTTGACAAATCATCCATTAAAGGTCTGCTAGAAGCATTTTACCATTTAATATAAATTTAAATGAATCACTTGCATATTCAAAATGTCTTATTTGAATACGTTTGTTAAGAACAAAGGCTTGATATAAATCACTTAAATAATTATGAAAGGCATCCTTTGGGTATTTGTATTTAACGTCATGCAAACAAATTAATTTTCAACAGGTTTAGTGGATTTATGATATTGACAAGTTTATCAATTATAAAGTATGCACGATGATGCGTTAATTGTGAATTGCTTGATATCAAATTATTAAGAACAAGGGTTATGGTAAACAGATTAATATTATATTATATTGTATTTGTATACCTTATCTATTAAAGACTTAATGATCAAATTGATAGGACCCCTACTCTTGAAACCTCATGCTACATGTATCAACAATACAGACTTCTTCCTTTAAATTGTGTACATATGAAAAAGCAGTAAACTGTTACAACATCAACCTACGGTCGTTTACTCTAGGTAAAAGTCACACCCCATATTTAAGAAATGAGGACCTTGAATTAATACTTATTTACCACAGGTTGGCCCTTAATGCCAAATATGTTTTTAGCAAAAGTAAGTGGTAAAGTAAAGTACCGGTATAAAGGGCTAACCCGTGGGAAAATCAATATAAATTGAAGCCCCATGAATTATTTCCATTTTAAAAGGACAAATACGGCAATTCTTTTGGATCAAAGCGCTCAGTTAAATGCAAAATCTTGCTGTTCTCATAATTAAACACACATTTAATATTGATGTAAAGGACAAAGTGAATTCGTAACAAGCTTCAACGATTTACAACGACATGTTTGGACAAAATTAAATAGTTAGCTTACTTTCATTTAAGAAGATTGGCTGTCAACAAATTTGTATCATCATTTGTTTATGTTTCGGAGTTTTGATAACTTCGAATTTCAGTTTCATATTCGTGTAATTTCCCGTAGGATGCTCAATGATGTCATCTACACCAAATTACATCTGGCAACACATTTATCAAAAAGCATACGACGTTTAAGTATAATCGGAACAGCTCAAACGAATCATGACGTTGCTGATCAGCTGACATGCAATATATTTATATTTTACACCGGGTGTGTACTCAAAGCGTTTGAAGAACGTCATATTAAAATAAACATTATATTCTATTTTTTTTAACCAATATACTTAGTGATTTTTGTTCTCTCATACAACTTTATTTTAGAGTAAAGGAATTAATCGATTCTGACCTTTACTTTATGCTCATTTTTGTATTCTACTGATCCAAGGTTCATAGATTAGTTCAGACCTACCACATTTAGATAACAAAAAACCAAACAAACTAGGTAATGATTATCTTAATGTTTTGTTATCGGAAAATTTTGATGTTGATTCTATTGCCTTCTACACGTATTTGATTATTTTTGTCATATTGTATCTGTGTCATTGACAAATATCCTATTCATATGTATTTGGAACAGTCACTTTAGTGTCTAAATTAAACATGTGTGTTTTTATGAGCAATGTGTTATTGTACATGCTCTAACATTGATACACCAAAGTATAATATTTAAATCCATAATAAAATCTTCTTTCAGGAAAATTTGACTATGTCACTTAATAACCTATATTCATATTCCAATGTTGGCTACTTTTTTTCACATGTCTCAGCTGTGAACGGGACATTAAGGATACGATCGAAACTAGTAGGTTTGCTTTATATCTGCACTTTTTTATATTCACACATACGGACAAAATTCAACTAGAATAAATGACAAATGCAACGATTTCTCAGACGAAATATACCCTCTGTCCCATCATATGAAGTTGATATGTCTCTATTGATTCGTCACGAATGTGCAAGGTCGAAGTGCAAAGTATACTGACTTCTGTAAAAATGGTCAGCTCATAACCCAAAAATGCTGGTCCAGATGGGTAATGAGATAGAAAGACTAAAATCAACATTACATAAGATATGCAAACAAATTCCATATTTTCAGTAGCTATTGTTTTAATAATACAGCAATATTAACCTTTTAACATGACTTTTCATTGATCATGACATCAACGCATGAGACTCATCGCCGAATGTGTACCTTCAATGAGCATCACGGAGGTCGTCATATCTGTTCATTTAGAGAGACCACCTGATATATTAGTTCTTAAGGATGTACTTAGGTCAGGTTTAGAAATTTTTGTCAGATGTTCGGACTCCTTGGTTTTTTCCTACAATACAGAATAAAATATTTTGCTCCATAACACTCATTTTTCTTTTCATATAAGACGTCAATAGCTCATAAAAGGTCATTTATCAAAATTTAAGCAGATTTAAGATTTTTTTCTTTCGATTTGAGACACGAATAATACCAATTCAAATATAAGGTAAAAGTCCGGTTCAACTTTTCCAGCCATTTTTAAAAGATTAAATATCTCGAAAAGGAGCTCCATAACCTATCAATATTTGTAGCTTATTTCGTTTCTTAACTAATGCTCTTCTGACTTATAGTATCAATTTTAAATTCTATATTTTTTAAGTAATCCTTAATGGGCCTCAAGTGTTTTGAGGATTTGTTTGTCTTTTCGACAGTTTAAAAAAATGAGCCACAGCGTTGTCAGATTAAATCGACTTATGAGTTGATAATGTCCACTTGGTATCTTCCGCCTCTTTTCTTATTATTCATTTCAGGCTATTTGGATGATATTAAGTGACCGTTTAAGACTTAACTCATTAAATAGTGTTAAATAGGATGACCGATTTGCCATGTTTTTGTCTCATATCACTTACAACATGTTTCACGGCCTAAAGTCTGTCGATAACAGAATAAACGTCTTAATTGTGTCGTTTTCCATTTTGTAATATTGTTACTGAATGAGGATTTGCAAAACGTATGATGTGTACATGACAAGCGATACTTACCCTGCTGACACAGGCAGTCTCGTTTATTAGCACTTCATGCAATTCCTTCAGTTTCTATTCTTCATTTGTATTTACAAAAAAAAAGTTGTTTAGAACATCGGACACTGCTACCACTTAAGTTATCATAAAAAGGAATAAATACATTACGTACAAATGAATATCGGACTTGGTATTGATAAAAACAATCTTCCTTAAGGTGGTACCAAATACCTTGACTAAAACTAATTTGTCTCGTTTATTTTCATAAAATGTTGACAAAATATGAACTTTGACCATGTTGACCCTTTGACAAAAATATTAAAATTTCAAACAATTAACTTGAACCACACGCTTTATCGGAAAAATTTCACTGGATATATAGCAGTTTGACAAACACTATTTTTTATAATTGAGAAGCTTAATGTTTCCTTTAACAATAGAACGTGATTACAATGTTCAGCCGATTTTTTCAGAGTTATCTCCCTGTAGGGTTGTGTACCACCTGAAGAGGTGAAAATCATATTTCTATGATAAGAAAGACTTGATTCATTTTACAAGTGACTATAGATAAATTGTTGATAGACTTTATAAAATTTGGTTTGATGTGAAATCATTTTATGATATTTATCTTCATAGATGGTCAGAATATGATGATAATTATTATTTAATGTAATATATATATCAGATCATTGTAAGATGCTGACCAAGTGATAAATTATTCCACAACCATCATATTCTTTTCATGTACACAGGTGTTCTCTGTTAAGGTAGATAGAGTGTCCTCCATCTTGGATTTTGAAATACCAGAAAACAATCTGTCTATATCTTTAAGAAAATGTGAAAATTTTGAGAGTAGTAGGTAATTCATGTGTAATAATTTTTTATTCAATATAAAAAATGACATGTTTTATCATATTTATGGTTATATTTTACAAAAAACAGAACACTTTTGTTTAATTCAATTTTTTCCAACTTTGCCACATAAGGGGAGGCAACTCAAATGTAAGGGCAGATAATTCAGATAAAGTTACTTTTACAATAGAATGTGTTAGGAATTTACCTATTTTATTATGTAGCAAGAAAACGGGTCCCGTGACCCCATTTTTTCTTTTTCTTATCTGAAAGCATATTATAAGAGCTATCTTCTCATATTTTATCTCAAAATTCTATGGTGTAGTTTTTGTTTTATGGCAGAAAATTGGGTTTTCCATGCATAATCTATACAAAATCTGTCAATTTTGCACAACCTGTAGCGTGAAAATAAGCCCGTGACCCATTCTTTTTATTATTTTTTTTTTAAAAGCATGATATAAACTACATTTTGGCAAATTATTAAAAAATTCTATGGATTATAATTTAGACACCCCATCTACCTTAAGTTGTCAAGCCAATGCACTTTAAGGATAGTTGTCTCATTGACAATCATACCACATGTCCTAATTTTCATATGGATGTACTGTGCCTATGATTTTAGTACGCCAATGAAAATTCGCCAACGAATACAATAATCGCCAATGAGAAAAACACAATCATAATGTGAGTTTCTCGATAACTGATCAGCAAAAGTTCTCGCAAGTTATGTTGTGAGCATCACAAGTTAGAAGATCTGTCAATCAAATACAGACTGTTTCATTTTTTATTATGGGAAGGTATTTTTAGAGCTATTCTCTGTTTATTTCACCAATATTTCCTAAACGACGCATTAAAACTGCTTGTGTAATACATGTATGAAGATATTCAAGTTAAGAAATTATTGTGATGCTAGAAAATATGCGATATAAATACAGAATTGCTTGATAAGATTTGATAACCGATAAAGGAAATACGATTGTAAACTTACGATTTTACTACTGGTTTCAACGATAAGAATAGACTGGTTTGATGTTATTGAATTGTTTTGTATGTCGGCCCTTTGAAACAATAACTTATTAATCTCAATTGCATAATAATGGAACATACAGTGGAGTAGTGTATGCTTCTAAGTGATCTTAAATCAAATCAATATTTATCCGTAGTGCATTTACAGTGGTATGAAATGTTTCTAAAGAAGTTTAAGAAATACACAATTGACTAAATTCACAACTTGATATCCGTTTGTCGAAGTTTTTGATGTTGTATATAAGGATATTATTTCAGTAATGTTATTTCTAATGCTTAATCGGTTTTTCAGATGTATAATTCAAAATAAATTTGTTTACAGAATTGTTACTTAAGTTAATGTAAGTGACATTATGATACTCGTTAAAATAAACTCGGTATAGATACCAGGCTTACAATTGTGTATGACTGACGCGCGTTTCGTCTACAAACGACTCATCAGTGACGCTCGAATCAAAAACTTAAAAAGGCTAATAAAATTCGAAGTTTGGTAGCATTTAGGGCTCAAAATAATGAAAGGTTATCTATTCTTGTTGTAAAATACTTTTGAATTTCGAAAAATTCAAAGTTTTGTAAACAGTTCATAAAAAATTATGACCATATCAATGATCATTCATGTCAACACAGAGGCGTTGACTATAAGGCTGGTGATACCCACGAAAAGAAAACGTCCACCAGCAGTGGTTGTAAACAAACTCATTTTAAATACCAGCCTTACAATTATTGGACGCCAGACGAATGATGGATGTCAATTGACCCAACTCGTCTAACATAGATGTTGCTGAGTTTTCCCATTATCTCTCTATTTCGTGAACCTTTTTGTTTTAACCTTAACTAGTTAGTCTTTTTTTGGTATTAACCTTTTTGCGTGGCTCAGTATTTATACATCTCGCCAGTGTGTTATTGTGGTCATTTTTACATTCTTGTTTTTGCGTTGTCTATAGAGTGTCTATATGCCATTTTGTTTTTCTTTGATGACATAGTTGTTTGTTTTATAGTTCTTAAATTTTAATATTGTGTTTCTGTTGTGTCATAGTTCTCCTCTTATATTTGATGTGTTTCCCTCAGTTTTAGTTTGTAACCCGGATTTGTTTTTTTCTCAATCGATTTATGAATTTCGAACAGCGGTATACTACTGTTGCCTTTATTTACGATTATAACACAATGTTGATTGTTGTACCTTAATTTTTGACAATTTTACCAATAATGTATACTTGGTTTGTTCACACATTGTTTTCAATATAATGGAATTTATGCGACTGTCATACAAGTGAAAGGTTTAACTAGCTATAAAATCAGGTTTAATTCACCATTTACTGCATAATGCCACGTCAAGAGTATGTGTGTTTTTTTTCATTCGTTTGATGTGTTTCAGCTTTTGTTTGCCTTTTGATAAGGGAATTTTCGTTTTGAATTTTCCTTTGAGTTCGTTTATTTTGTTATTGTACTTTTCAATATTAAATATGAAATTAGTCACAGTTTCCTTTCGAGTACTTTTTTATGTAACATCAAACGAACTGCTCAAAGCACATTAATCTGATGAAAAGTTAAGTTCTAAAACAAATATATATATATCAATAAACGGAAACTACAGGAACGTTTTGTTTTATAGTTTTATCACTAAAAGTCTGCTAGAAGCGTGATTGTTTTCAATTTAACAGTCAATGAATCACTTGCATGTTGAAATAGTCATATCTAAATCACTTGTTGAAATAAAAGTCTGTAATTTTTATACACTCAAATAAATACAAAATGCGTCATATTGGTTTTGTAGTTGGGAATCGTGATCAATTAAATTATTCTGCAACAGATGTAAGCGCTTTGAGTGATAAACAAGTCTCAGTCATGCTAACATCATCGTGTAAATAGTCTGTTTGTCTCATTGTCAATCATACTACATTTCCCTTTTGTATATTGATTTTTTTTTTAATGTGCATGCTTGGTAAATGATGCATAAAATACAACATTCATTATTCATGAATATGGTTTCTAATCTTTACACTGTCTGATATATTTTTTTCTGTTTTCTGTTCTATATAATAATACAACGACTCCTGCTATCAATGGTTTTCTCCTCATGTTTCCTTTTATGTTTCCTATGAACCAATAGAAACAAAATTCAGATTGCTAATTTGCACCCGTCTTTACAATAGTTCTTAGTTCTGCAAATAGATGGAAGTGAAATGCAATTGGGATAAATTCAATGATTAACGTTAAGTTTGTTTTGCCAAACATTCCTTTGGATATAAAGTAAATTAGAAAAATACAGGAACATGAAAGACTTTCTTTTTAAACATTTTTTTTTTTTTTATTTTCTGTTTCTTATAGAGCTTGTATTACTTATAAACGAACCAGGTCTAATGTGAACGTCTGTATTATTTTTTACACGTTTAATCTATTACAAGTGGTAATGTATAATGTCGAACCTTATGAAATTCCTGATCAACGTTTAATATCACATTTTTTTTTATTTGAAAGGCAAGTGTTAAAATTTTGAAAAGCCGTCGCAAGTTCCGTTAAATAATTTTGACATGTAATTAATACAACTACAATTAATCAACACAAAATTGAATAAAACGACTGATGGATCATCACACTATAAAAGTATCGCAGAGAATGAAAACAATTGCAATACCTTTTAAGTCATTATTTTGTACCTGATTGCCAGTTCCTTTTTGTCATTGACATGAGTCATTGTTTCGCACATTATAGATCATCTATCAACCGATAAATACCATAGAAATTCATTCATTGGTACAATATGAATCACTTGTAGCATATGCAATGTTATTTTATATAAAAGTTCATCGAGTGATGAATTTCAATGCTGAATTCAAACGAATCTGTAAAAAACATAATTTATCATATGATTTCAAAAGCAAGGCTGTAGCTATACTTAATACAAAATCCCAACAGACCACTCCACCCAACCACTAGTGATCATAACAAATTGCAAATTAATTGTTCTTATATTCAAAAGACGATTAAATATTCTGACAGACTTTAAAAACGCTAGATTATTCTTTTTAATTTTCATATCTAAATATGCAATACTAGTAAAATAAATATTTTAACATAAATTCATTTATGAACTCATTGTCTAGATAAAGTTTGCAGTTCGAAAGTTGATTTGATAACGTCACGTTTTATGCTGAAAGTATGTGGTGTGCATTGAAACCCAGGTTTTTGCATTATTAATGGATGTTTCTGCCGTCACAATTGACAGAAAAGTCAAACAGTTCTTTTGTGAAAGTTTTGAGTTCTGTTTTTTCCGATCAGTCTGTTTTAGCAATTATGCAATTTAAACTGTAGACCTTAAAATGTTTTTTGGAAGTCGGTTTAATGGCATTTCGGTATATTGAAAACAATATTAGGGTGAACATGACTGCTGTCACATTCGAAAACTTAGTGAGCAGTTGACGTTACAGTCGCAAACCTGTCTCGCAAATGGCGTTGCGTAATGACAATTTATTGACTTTAACTTGTCACTACATGTTGATCACGTAATTGGTGGTCATTTACAAGTCTCGTCTGTATGTACTGATGTTGTAAAGACTGCAAGGGGAGATTCTGACGTAAAAGTGTCTATCAAGAGAATGTTGAAGCATTCCTGAATGCAACATCAGTTTGGCCTGATTAAGATTGTTATTGCCCAGTTTCGGCAGTATGGAAATGCAACCATTTTTTACTGATTTATGTGGAGGTATGTCTAATATATATAAAAACCTTTTTAACAAACATGCATAAGTTTCATGTTTTGCTTTAGAAATTCGTTGGTCGTAAATAATCTAATATGTTCAAATACCCCAGAAAAGTCAAGTATTGTTTTTTTTCTAAACAGAGAGAAGTAAAGTAAGCATGAAACGCAATTTAATGAAGATTAATTATGATTTGGTAAACAAAAACAAACACCAAAATGTGTGTTACGTTTTTAAAGTCCGTCAGTATTTTAACATAGTATAAGACTGTCAATATCAGTTGATAAGGAAAATTTGACTTTGTGGATGTAGTACTTAAGCAATCACACAATATTATATCAATTACAAGATATTCTTGAACTACTTAATATTGAATATATAAGTAGATGGATTATTGATAGAATGTTCGCATTTTCTTATTGTTCTTAACCGTATTAAATTGGAAAAAAGTAAAACAACAAAAATACAGAACTCCAAGGAAAATTCAAAACGGAAATTGCCTTAGCAATTGGCAAAATCAAAATGTAGAAAATGGTTGATTAAACCTGGTCTTAATACTAGTATTGGAATAGAGATGTCAAATGATCAATTTATATGTCATAATGTTAAACATTGTTGATGATTGTATGTTTTCACATCTTATCCAATACTCGAACACAGTGTTTCATATAAAGTAAATCTGCATGAAAAAAATATTTAAATTTCAACTATGTTTTATATGACTAAAGATTAATTGAATTCGTAATTGTAGGGTTGAACGATTTTGAGCATTGGAGAAACCAAATCTCTACAAGGTTAAGTATTTTCAACATTAAACATTATTTATACTGAAAAATTCGTTGCCATGCATTCCTTGATATATATAGATTCTAAAGAGGTGCTGAACGTAGATATTTGGGGTTGCCTTTATCGGACTGTTTATGGCTGATATACACTTAATTTATTTGAAATGTACCTATTGATAATTCAATCTTTGGTAACATGCTTTTTTAATTTGTTGTGATTGGCTTTGAACTAGCTTCAGTAACTGCTAGTATTCTTCATTAATCTGATTGGTCAACCTACAAAGGATTTTCACAATTACTTCTAAAGATGTGATGTTTTCCCACTGTCTAAGGTTATTGGGAGGAATGATCGATAACAAACATGTATCACCCACCTTATTTAAAGTGACTGTATCAAGTTTGGGCGTGTTATTCAGTTATTCATTGGTTTCTACGTGTCATGTTTGTTTTTTGTTTCGTGTTTTGTCATAAATTTGGCCCTTGGTTGTCTCGTTTGATATTTTTTTTTATTTTGTCTGTCCTAGCTGACTATACGGTATTGGTTTTGATTATTACTTCAGTTCATACAGGACCTTAAATTGCTGTACGTACTTTGGACTCTGGGCGATATTTGCCATAGCGTTGTCGGTTTATTTTCGACTTATGAGTTTGAATGTCCCTTTGGTATCCTTCGCCTCTCTTGTCTAAATCACCATCATTCCACATTTCCATAATTTGATATTCGGATTTCGTTTCATACCAACTCTCGTTATATTATTTCAATTGTAAGAATAAATTTGCATAAGGCGAGTTTATTCTTAGATAAGAACTAAAATAATCAGAGTCAATATCAACCGATTTTAATTCTCAGTGGTTATCAAAATTATAAGTATTGCATTGGTTTTAAGTTGAACTCAAACAAGGTTTTTCACATGTGAAATATATCCGGTAATTGTATCCTTTATGTTTACTATTCATTGGTGTAATAACCCTATGATACCAATCAAGGATATCTGCTGTACACACGATTTCAGTGCCATGTACAAATAAATTGTCTTGTAATTATTGTTTTCCCTAGAAAATGCCTCACTTAAACCAAGTACAAATAAGGACAGAACGAAAACAGAAACAGCTCACGATATTAGTTTGATAGTCTCCAGAATGTTTAAAATAAAGAATATATGAAAAGCCTGAAGATGAAAATAGTTTATGTTTCACATCAAAAGACAGCAAGTTTACCATTAATACTTTTAGATACGGGATCATAATTCTGTTATAATGAATTGCTAGTAAACATACAGTGGTATATTCACATATATTCACAATGAAATATACAATTCACTTGTATTTTTATAATATTAGCAAGCAGATTTATCTTAATATCTTAAAGTACAATAGCTTTGAAAAACAATACATCAGATACAATTGTAGGATATTAGTTAAATAATACTTCTTTAACAAGTCATAGGTTTTTTTTTTGTATTAAGCACAGTTTTCGCTTAACAGGCTATATTCTTTCCTTTATTGGCGCCATTTTCCCATCCAAACGTATAAAAAATGAAAACAACACGGTATAAATTTCAAACATAAAGGATACGAAATTATATCTTTATGACTTAAAGAAGCATCTTATTCCAATTAAACGTGCTTAAGCTTTACTTGTTTTCGTTTGATTGTTTTACTACAACGTTTTCTATTAAATAAATGACAATAGATTTAGAGATGTAACGTTTCACTTTAATATTTCTTGTCAGGTCTTAATATACTTATCGCTTTTATCGGTTTTGGCATTCGTTGTATCTATCTTATGTGCTTAAACATTGTTGGTTTCAAAATCCAGCGACAAAATAGATTTTAAAACCAATAATATTGAAAAACAAAGAAATATTGCAACATGTATGGCCTGATGCTAGCACATTGTCAATACAGTTACCATAAACCTATTAAACGTCCTGGGATAAACAAATATTAAACATTTCAAAAGAAAAATTCAACTGCCTGATTCAAGATAATTTCATAAAACAACCACTAGTTCTTAACCAACTTTGATATTTTACACTCTACAGTTTGTTACACATACAATTGTAATCTGAGGGTCAAACAAATCTATAGGTTAGACTTGATTTTAGGGAAAAGAAAGTGTACTTTTTAAAAAGCCGAATTTATTTCAACAATAGAACAGTATTGCTAAAAGACATTTTTCATGCTTGAGGATTTTTGAGGTTTTAGGGCTTTAAAAAAATTAAGTGAAAAAAGATGAAACATAAACTCAACCCTCCCTAGTAATCAATCAATTTGGAAATACCACTACTGTGACAATGTTACTACTTGTAATTTGAGATATCATAACAGCAGCCTTCTAAGGAACAAAATAACTTAGCCTGTTGTTCAGTGTTGTCGTTTGTTGGTATGTTTCATAAGTGTTTCTCGTTTCTCGTTTTTTTTATATAGATTAGACCGATGGTTCTCCTGTTTGAATTGTTTTACACGAGTCGTTTTGGGTCCGCTTTATAGCTTGCTATTCGGTGTGAGCCAAGGCTCCGTGTTTAAGGCCTATAATTGTTTACTTGCTACACATTGTAAGTAGGATGGAAGGTTGTCTCATTGGCACTCATACCACATCTTGAGGCTTACAAAGCGGAAGGTATGATAAGGCCACCAATTTCATGTTTGAATTTGAAAATAATATAAAATAAAAGATAATTCAGATATCACTATTGACATTTAGATTTACACCTTGTTGTACTGATTTGCTACACGGAACACTGTAGCATTTGATTTGTGTAATCCACGGAACGTCCTTCGGGGTAACACTGATTAGACTCTTATACAGCCAAAAGATAATTATTACTTAAAATATTCAGATTCTTTTCAAAAATGAAAACCATGTACTGTTAATATTTTTGACTGTTTAAAGACACCCGCTAAAAGTGAATCAACTTCTATCATAGATATAAGAAGATGTGGTATGTGTGCCAATGAGACAACTCTCCATCCAAGTCAAAATTTATAAAAGTAAACCATTTCTACTTGAAACATAAAAACGGCAAGAAGAGCACATGTAAGACTTGTAAAACACTTTTCCTGATTTCACAAGTAACTAAACAGGAAAAAATGTAATAAACAAAATCTCTTGAGCCTCCGGACTGTTCCACGGACAATGTCGTTTACGGAATTGAATGTACTTTGTGTGGGCTACATTATGTTGATGTAACTCGACAAACTTTGCGTAAAAGGATGAATCAACGCCGGTCTGATAATAAAGATGCGCAATTCAGGGTTCTTTATAACCATTTTATTCAATGATCCTTCTTTTGCTATGAAAGTACGCATCATCGAGAAAATGTATCCAATAGCCTTATACTTAAAACTCCTTTCTGAACAGATTGAGAACATTTCTGGATTAGGGAAGTAGGTACTGCAATGCCATATTGTTGCAATGATAACATCAAAGCAGTAGGAAATTTGTCAAGTCCAGCCTGCAGTGATGTAATTGTAATGAGCTTATTCAATACTACATTAAGACCCCAGCAAAGTCATGGCCAAAAACATAACCATTGGCCCAATGTAAATAAGCCTTCCAAATCTAGATCGCCCTCTTGGAGCTATGATGACCTTCTTTTGCATCTTCATCATGCGCTAGGGTTACATTACATCACTGCCTGTCTTAAATATTTGAGAGATTATGCACTTGCCAAGAGACGCATAAATACAGGTTTTTCCAATATACAGACGGGTCAGTATAATTTGTGATGTATCTCTTTTCCGTCTGTTTGTTTACTCGCGTATTGGTATTAACCATACCTGGATTAAAAAACTTTAAAGAACTTCTGGATAATTTTATATCTCGATCTTTCTCTGAAATAAATTCTATCAAAACTTTTGATTTGTTCAACCCTGTATACCACCATTACCTATGTGAAATTGAAAGATCGTCTACAAGAAATAATCCACAATGCTTTTAAATAAAAAAATACACAGACATTTCTTGCATTGGGATACCATACGGCATATTTTGTTACTAGTGAACAAAAAGATAAAACATGCTACACAGAGAAACAAGTGATCAGTATGTTGGAGTTTCTTATTGACAACATATTTGTTGAATTTGGAGGTGGATTTTTTCAACAAATTGTCGGTATTCTTATGGGAATGAACTGTGTGCCTCTTCTTGCCGATCTCTTCTTATTTTATATCGATCGTAGTTCCTTCAGACGCTTGTCAACAACTAGAAAATCAAAGAAGCTACATTCAGATATACTGGTGATGATCTTCCCATTAATAATGCAAAGGTTTTTGATTAATATATCTCAAATTTGACATAATCGGTCATTTCAGTATCAGAATATACTACAATCGAGACGATTATAATTTTGAAATTATAAATTTTCCGTATCAACTTCACAAATAATACACAAAGGTCTTGTAGTATAGATTTTAGGTACTCGCGTTGTTTATCATCTTATTTACATGTTATAGTGTTCTTTTTATGTGTTCTTGTACATTTTTAAATTTTACTGTTTAGTCCATTTTTGGTAATATACATTTGACGTGGCTTGGTATTTATATATCCCACAATTGAATAATTGTGCTATGGTTAATTTTTATTCTTGTCTCATTTTAACTGATGTACTTTGTCTATAGAGTGTCTATATGGTAATATACTTTTGACGTGGCTTGGTATTTATATATCCCACAATTGAATAATTGTGCTATGGTTAATTTTTATTCTTGTCTCATTTTAACTTATTTACTTTGTCTATAGAGTATCTATATGCCATTTTGTTTTTCTTTGTTGAAATAGTTATTTGTTTTTAAAGTGATTAAGATTATAACACAATGTTGACTGCAATACCTTTTGACATTTTTACCTATTATATAGATATAAGAAAATGTGGTATGAGCTCTAATGAGACAACTTTCCATCCACAATGTGTAAAAAGTAAACAATTATAAGTCAAAGTACTGCATTCAACACGGAGCCTTGGCTCACACCGAACAGCAAGCTATAGAAAGCCCCAAAATGACTAGTGTAAAACAATTCAAACGGGAATTGTGTTATTATGTTTATTTGTTTTGCTCACACATTGTTGTCAATATAATTAAATTATATGCAACTGTCGTACAAGTGAGAGGTTTAGCTAGCTATAAAACCAGAGTTAATTGTACATAAAAACATGCCTATACCAAGTCAGGAATATGACAGTTGTTTTCCATTCGTTTGATGTGTTTGAACTTTTGACTTTGCCATTTTATAAAGGACTTTCCGTTTTGAATTTCCTTTGAAGTTCGGTATTTTTGTTATTTTACGTTTTGCTTTGACTATTATATTTTTGTGTAAAAAGCCATTTTCGACCTAATATGACATGTTTAGGAGTTTAATGACGTCATCATTATTGACATTTCAGCGATAGTCTGACCAGGCTTTATCATACATGCATGTATAAATGAAATTCACAAATTTACGGAAAACGAATTTTATTCATTAAAAACCGTACAGTAAATGTAAGTTAAAAAAAAAAGTACTTGTTAACAAATACAATGGTTGTTTCATTGCATTATTGCATTTAAATCAACACCAATTGGCCATTTTGCAACCAACACGTCCCGAATTATATGCAATAAGAACACCCGATAAATAAGATATGAATCAACTAATTTTTCAACAAATTTTGAAAACTACAATTAAAGCAACGAGAATCCCACTAAAACTGGAAACTGTATACATGCAAAAGAACAGTATGAAGTAAAATCACACAAATACTGAACTCCGAAGAAAATTCAAAAAGGAAAGTCCTTAATCATTTCTTTTTAATTTTTCTAAGATGTAGGCAGCAAATGGTTGGAGGATATTACAAAAATGAATAAGACATTGTGTTTGTTTTGAAAATAAAAAAAAAAAAAAACACACAAATAGATTTAACTCAATTTAACGGTACATTATGTACTGAGTATTAAGATGTTATTATACTTACGAAATCTCGAAGGTAAACGTTTAAAAAATTACATAAGTACAAAAACGATCGACAGCATAAAAACCTAAGAGGCACAAACAAGAATAATTAATAAAAATTAAGAATTGAATGTGCCTTACTTTCAACGAAGAAGTTTATAACTGTTAACTTGTTTTGAAAATCGTATTATTGCCGGAGCATTGCATGGTTTCATGATGAATGATACAATCTTGCTGCTAGTGTTAATTCCTATATAAAAATAAGGAGATGTGGTAGTAAATTCCGATCTCGTTATTGATTTTTTTGAAAAATTAAACAGAATAAGCGAAAACAATCTTGATGGCAAAAAGGCAATACCAATGCCAACTTCCCTTTAACTATTTCAAATGTAAGTGTATTTGCTGTACTGATTGTAAAAGGAAATGATTCCACAAACTCTCCGTTACCTTAGAACGTTTTGCAACATATTCTTTTTCGAAAAATTCGCAATAAGAATTTAATCTCAAGGATATTCATTCGCTTGAATTGTTTCTTTACAGAAAATGAGAACCATGGACAAGAAAAGCCTAACAAAACTTCGCGAATAGTTTTCATTCTAGATTTGTTGCAAAATGTATTTTATCCAAGAGAAAAGAAAACCCTTTACAGAATAAGGAAATAATCAGACCACTGAAACCATTATGTACGTGTGTTTTTTTTATGTTACTGTACTTTATATTTTATTTGAAAAGCGGCTCATGTTTTCTTTCTTTTAACTATGGTACTGTCTGTTCCTTTTCGAATACTCAGCATATGTTTAAGAGAGAAATTACTTTTAATATTACATAATGTGAGAAGAAAATTGATAAAAGAAAGGTGTACCAAAACAATGTAACCCTATGTGACATCTACAATTGATTAAATTTAATACGTTGGAATGGAACAACACATTTCTCTTGCAATAGACTAACTACGGGTTTCTCAAAAAGTGTTGCAACAGTTTGATAACGAGTAAAATGTGGAACTCTCTCTTAACAAGGCATCTTCTACAATAGATATAACAATGATATATTATTAGTATGAATACATAGCTGTTTATATATTCGTATTTATAAAGTTACATGCAGTTTGTTGTTTTTGCAGAAATTACCCTTTTCCCAAATGCAAAGTGAATCAAGTCACGGTTTATCTTATACCAACAATTCATTCGGATAGTTAAGACAAACGTTAAAAACTAGAATAAATATGCTGAATACCAATGAAGTTCACTGTTAGACTATATTTAAATTGCGCAGACTTTCTTGAAGTGTATATCACTATAACTTTTATATTGCGGCTTGCAAAGTGGAAGGTACGATAAGACCCGGTATAGCCCAATTGAATTTGAAAACCAAACAATTTATAAATGTTGCAAATATAAGTATTTCTTTTGTTTATTGTTGTCTTTCTAATTCGCTTTTGAGCGTTATATTTCTTTGTAAAAAGGCTATATTAGACTTGAAATGTTCATCTTGGGATGTTGATGACTAAATTGACAAGGCGTTATCAGGTAAGCATGTTTAAACGAAATAAACAAATTTACAAAAGACGCATTTTTTCTACTTGAATTAGAGGCTATCATTACAATGCACACGTCATCTGGTCTCTGGAGAAGCGTTGTCTCATTGGCAATCAAATCACATCTTCTTATTTTTATACAGATGATATAATGTATTTGATATTTTTTATAATTGCTGTCTACTTTGTTTTTCCTCGGATTTCCTTTGTTTACTGTTGATCATCTTTGGAAAATGCGGATTTTATTAAATGAGAAAAGTTCACTAGGGATTTGTAATTTTTAGAAGACCTGATTAGTGGACAAGAAAATCGAGATAATAAAACTTCTCTATCAGATTGGATCCTAAAAATCGAGTAATGTGATGAAAAATTACATTACAGTATAGCTTTTGGATTTAGTTTAAGAAAAGACAACCACTGTTGAGATTCTTAATTTTTTAAAGTCATGTCACAGTAATCAACGCCAATCAACCATTTTGCATCTCACACTTTCCGTATTATTTCCAAAAAGAATTTCAATTGATATGTTGTAATGTTGTAATGTTACACTACTATTTCAAGTAAGGGTGAAGGTTTGCACCTGTTGAAACGTTTAAACCCGCTGCATTTGTTTGTACCTGTCCTAAAACAGGAACCTGTTTTTCAGTGGTTGTCGTTTGTTGATGTGGTTCTAAAGTGTTTCTCGTTTCTCGTTTTTTATATAGATTATACCGTTGGTTTTCCTGTTTGAATTGTTTTACACTAGTCTCCGTGTTGAAGGCCGTTTTTTGACTTATAATGGTTTACTTTTTACACATTGTGACTTGGATGGAGAGTTGTCTCATTGGCACTCATACCACATCCTTTTATTTTTACCTAATAACTGTAATACTATCAATTTAGAAATATAATTCTAAAACTTTAATTGGAGCAACAACCCCACTAAAACAAAGAATTTGTATATGCACGATAATAGTATGATTTCTATGAAACTTAGTTAGTTTCTAAGATGAAAGCAGCAAATGGTTGGAGGATGTTTCAAATTAGAAAGTGTATTTACTTTAATTAAAAAGAAAAAAACCACCACCACAAATAGATATCAATTAAACAGTACATTCTATACTGAATATCAAGACGTTTTATAAACTTACGAAATATTGGAGGCACACGTTTGAAAGGTCACATAAGTACACAAACGACAATCAGAACAAATACTATAAAGCCACAAACAGCAATAATTAATTTTCAATGAGGAAAAGAGAGGCGAATGATACTAAAGGGACATTCAATCTCACAAGTCGAAAATAATCTGACAACGTTATGGCTAAAAAGAAAAAGACAAACAAACAACAGTAAACAAAACACAATATAGAAAACCAAAAACTGAGCAACACGAACTCAACCAAAAACTGGGATGATAGCAGGTGCCCTGGAAGGGTAAGCAGTTATAATTGTAAATGTGTTTGAAATTTTCAAATCATACCAGAGTATTGCATGGTTATATGGTGAATGATACAATCTTGCTGCCAGTACTATTTTTTTTAACATTCTCATTTCATAATTGATTTTGTGACAAATTAAAACGAAATGTGCGACAATGATCTTGGTGGCAAAAAGATAAAACCAGTGCCGACTCTCCGTTTATTTTGCCGTATTTCTAATGTGGGTGTTTTTGCTCTACTGATAACTGATGGAAAATATTAAATCTGCAAAAAGAGAAATCCGGTATGTTTCAAAGGTCAGCAAGAAGAAAAAATAATCAAAGACCCTTTTACATATTTTGTGAACCGACATAGATTGAGCCGACAAATGCTTATAGTGATGTTCGCGAAGTTCACGATACGGATAAAAACGCAAGACTATCCATTCGCTTTAATATGTTCTTTAAAGTAGATCAGAATGATGGTCAAGACATAGCAACAACAAAAAAAAAAAAGAAAAAAAAAGAAACTTCGCGAAAAGGTTTGATCCTAGATATCGTCGCAAACTGTAAACTCCGCGAGAAAAAAAAACAAAAAAACTTAATGATGTCTTTACACTAAATTCATTGGATGTTGGATGTGTACTGATTGATATTTTAGTCTTACATACATGATTTGTTATATAAGTTGTGCTTGGCTTTGAACTATATGTCAGTAACTGCGAGTACTCGCTGATCTGTACTTAGTGTCCTTTTTGTTATTAGGGATGAGGGATGGATAAATATCCTGCTACGTCTGGTCTGTGTTTATGTTTGATGTTTTTCTTCTTTGTATTGATCAGATGAGTTCAGCCTTTTTCGGCTGATTTTTTATAGCTTCTTCCTTATGTTGTGCCGTTACATCACTGTCCTAGGTTAGGAGAGGCTTGAGCGTTAACACACATGTCTTACCCCTCCACATTCTTTATTTGCATGTCCCAAATCAGGAGCCTGTAGTTCAGTGGTTGTCGTTGGTTCAGGTCTGTCATATTTGTTTTTCGTCAATTGTTTTGTTTTAAATTAGGCCGTTAGTTTTCTCAGTTAAATTGTTATATATTTTTCATGTCGGAGCCTTTAATAGCCGACTATACGGTATGGGGTTTTTATCATTGTTGAAGGCCGTATAGTTGCCTATAATTGCTTACATCCATTTTATTTGAACTTTGGTGGATAGTTCACTCATTGGCAATCATACCTCATCTCCTTTTTTTATATACTTACACAGTACGATCGTAACATGACTATTGTTAGTAAAAGAATGGCGAAAGAAACCAAAGGAATACTCAAACTCATAAGTCGAAATCAAACTGACAATGCCATGGCAAAAAAAATGACAAAAAAATACGATCAAAAGAAAAAATCTACACAAAACAAATATAGAAAACTGAATATTATGCAATACGAACCCAACTAAAAATCAGGGGTGATTGTAGGTGTTATGGAAGAATAAGCATATCCTGCTCAGTATGAAGCACAATTCGTGTTGTTTATGTAATTACAAACCCGGTAATAAGTCTAATATTGTATGTCACATTTAAGGAAAAGATGACAGTTATGGTTACGACAATTGGAACCTATCCATCGTCATCTGTGAAACAGATATTCCATGACGGTCAAAACATTCGGGATAACGCCAGTTAGCATGACCTTTGTTAGTAATATATCTACTCGTGATGTTTATTAATGATCATGAGTTACAAATGCTGCTTATTAGGTAAATTTCTCGAAATGAACTAAGAACTTCCCGCAACATATGACATAGTACTAGATTTCAAAATATTCTACTCTTGCATTAAATACTATTTTAAGAACTCTATAAATCTACTCATCACTTTACCAATTGTTTTATCAATAGCGTCAAAATTAAGCATTTACTGACGATGCACTGCTTGTAACTGGCATTGTCTTGCGTTGATATACCTAGCATGATTCAAAGACCACTGTTTTAATTGTTTCATTCCCTTGTGTGTAGTAAAAACTCCATCTATAATGTATAATATAAGGACCCGCACATTTCTTCTTAAGGAGTAATCAGAGTAGTGTCATATAGATGTTATTAAGTTACACGTTGAAATGTGTACAAGAGGTCTCATTTCTAAAAAAATACAGTATGTGGCAATTCTAAGAAGTCATTGATAAAGCTCAATAATAAACTGAATGAATAAAACAAATATAGAAAACTGACGATTGTGCAATACGAACCCAACTAAGAATCAGGGGTGATTGTAGGTGTTATGGAAGAATAAGCATATCCTGCTCAATATACGGCACAATTCGTATTGTTTATGTAAGTACAGACCCGGTGATAAGTCTGATTTGGTATGTCACATTCAAGGAAAAGAGGACAGTTATGGTTACAACAATTGGAACCTATCCATCGTCATCTGTGAAACAGATATTCCATGACGGTCAACACATTCGGGATAACGCCAGTTAGCATGACCTTTGTTAGTAATATAACTACTCGTGATGTTTATTAATGAGTTACAAATGCTGCTTATCAGGTACATTTCTAGAAATGGACTAAAAACTTCCTGCATCCTGCAACATATGACATAGTACTAGATTTCAAAATATTCGACTCTTGGCATTACATACTATTTAAAGAACTCCGATTATCTATAATTCTATTGATAACTTCACCAATAGATTTATCAATAGCGTCAAATTTAAAGATTTACTGACGATGCACTGCTTGCAACTGACATTTTCTTGCGTTGATAAAGCTAGCATGATTCAAAGACCACTGTTTTAATTGTTTCATTCCCTTGTGTGTAGTAAAAACTCCATCTATAATGTATAATATAAGGACCCGCACATTTCTTCTTAAGGAGTAATCAGAGAAGTGTCATATAGATGTTATTAAGTTACACGTTGAAATGTTTACAAGAGGTCTTATTTCTAAATAAATACAGTATGTTGCAATTCTAAGAAGTCATTGATAAAGCTCAATAAAAAACTGAATGAATAAAACAAACGGAATTAAATTGAATAGAAGATCAAACTCAAAACTCGAAAAGAGTAAAAAAGGATCGTACAAAACAGATACCAAATCTACAAAGCATAACACAAGGAACACCACAAAAACAAAAACAAAAAACCAAGACAATCGTAGGTGCTCAAGGAATATTAGCAGATTCGGATCCGCATGTGACGCCTGTCGTGTTCTCTTTCGAAATGTGATAATGATAACTTGCATGTAGAAATACTCTCATGTCAATAACTTAGCAATTTTGCGTTTATCTTCCTGATACAATTATTTGCATCCACTTGGTAACTCTATTCTGAGGTAGCCATCAACTAAAAGTATCGACAGGTACAGCTGTTTGAAGTTAGTGACGTTTCCTAAATATATAAACGAGTACTAAATGGTTACTGGGTACTGCTGTGTTGTATTCAACGTTAATTAAGACACAGTGCAAAGCAAAAACGGAAAACAAAACCAAAACAATAAGTTAACAATAGAGGTAGAAAGAACGTTATTGTTTTTTTACTGACACATTTCCATATCATTTCATGAATAACAGTAAAAATCTTTTTGAGATCATAATCTCTTTGTTAACTACAATCTGTTGTACGAGGGTCTGGATGAGGTTAACAGAAAAGAAAATATTTGGCTAAACAGATAGAAAAAGAGAGAAAACGAAGCTTAAAAGTAATACATTTTTGAAAATGTGTGTTAAAATATAAAGAATATAGAATAACGGACATACAAATAAATAATTTAGAAAAGCATAGCAACAAACATTTAAAAAAAAAACCAATACGATAACATTGACCCCATCCCCATCAATACTCTCCGGTGTGTGACATAATTTCTTTATCCACAATTATTTCAAATTCTAACAGCATGACATATTTCTGAAATTCTACGTCAAACAGATATGCTTATTCACGGATACACTCTAATACCTTATAAGAACTATATCCGGTAGAAGCACGATTTAATCATAATAGCCCTAAACTAATCACTTTCATGTAAAAAAATAGTCGGATCCAAATGCGGATGTTCAAAAATAGGCGTGTTGATTGATTGCTTCAGTCAACTTAGTACAGTATTTGTATTCATTAGGAATTTATATTTTAAGTTCATGATGAATGGATATTATCAAACAACATATTAAAATGTTTTTGAAGGTTTATGAAAATATATGTAAAAGATCGTTTATGAATAATGCTGTCATGTATACAACAAGGAAGACAAATGTGTTAACGCTTAAAGAACGAATAACAGCAATATATTTTGCATACTATTGCATTCGAAGTTTATTGTACATTTACATGTTTATGAAATGGGAAATCGGATCGTTTTAAAATTATTGATAATAAAAAACAACAAATAAGTCGTCTTAGTAGCAGAGTTCTTTACGACATCTTAAAAAACAAAAACAAAAAAACAAAACAAAAAAAACAAAACAAAAAAAAAACAAACAAACAAACAAACTTCACAAACTATTTACAGATGGTCTCTTGTTTTTTTTTTTTTTTTAATTTTAGGACTCCAAAAAAAAAAACATAATCTAAAAACAATTGTTTGCTGATGAATGGAATCTAAGTCTTAAACTCTGAGTATATCATGTCTTCATCTATTAAATAATCCTCCTATGTTTTAAAAGAAATTAATAACATGACCAGAAAAAAAATGTTAAAATGTTTCAATCGTATCAGAATCCTAAATCATATTGTTATAAAAGAAATCATAACGGTAAAATAAAAAAAATAAAAAAAGATACTAGACAGAACCATAAAAAACGGATAGAAAAGTCTTCTTATTTTTGAAACCTGGTCAAGAAACCTGAAAAAAGATATCTTCATAGCAAATCACGTGTACCAAAGTCTAGGAAACCCTTCAAGTATGAAAAAAATCATGTCTGTCCTAACTTGTACTTTATCGGAAATTGTATCCTGTCATTGTCCGATTAGGCAAAGACAAATGATAGTGTGATGGCGGTTATAAGGTATTAACTGACTGCATTTATATATATTTAAAAAAAAAAAGAACTCCGTACGCAAATTGGTAAAAATCTGGAACAGTTTATGACATTGTTATGGTACAGTTAAATTTTTGTCCATACTTTCCTTTTAGTATAAAGAAAATAAAGACATATGACTTGAATATACGTCAATAAGTTTTATTTTATTTGTCTTTATTTTTTAGTGCTTGACGCTACTTTCAGCACTCTTGGTTATATTATAGCGTCAGTTGTTATTGATGGAGGAAGCCGGAATACCGGAGAGAACCACCGACCGTCATAATACTAAATACAACACATTACTTTTTTAGAAACCAGTAGAAAAGGGTAGTGCAGAGAAGAGATGAATACAGATTGCAACTTAATGGCTCTGTATTATATATAGTCTTTGTATATTAGAGGATATTGCATATTTGACTATGTTTCAACATTATTATTATTGAAAGGATATAATAGGGTGTCAATTCAAACATATTATTGGACGTATAAGTAAACAGATTTCTTAATAAATGATGGCGTCTTCGTGTTGTAAATCTACCTTAAAGAGAGGAGAAAGATACCAAAGAGACATTCAAACTCGTAAATCGAAAATAAACTGACAACGACATGGCTAAAAGAGAAAAAAATCAACAAAGAAACAACAATACACAAAACACAACAAAGAAAACTAAAGACTGAGCTACACGAACCCCACCAAAACCTGAGGTGATAGCAGGTGCCCTGGAAGGGTAAGCTGTTAATAATTGTAAATTAGTTTGTACAATCTTGCTGCCGGTACTATTTTTTTGAACATTCTCATTTCATAATTGATTTTGTGAGAAATTTAAACGGAATGTGCGACAATGATCTTGGTGGCAAGAAGATAAAACCAGTGCCGACTCTCCTTTGATTTTTTAACGTATTTTAAATGTGGGTGTGTTTGCTCTACTGATAACTGATGGAAAATATTAAATCTGCAAAAAGAGAAATCCTGTATGTTTGAAAGGTCAGCAGGAAGAAAAATAAATTAAAGACCCTTTTATATATTTTGTGAACCGACATAGATTGAGCCGACAAATACTTATAATAGTTTTTGTACAAAAACAAACACTCTGTAACGTATGAAAAGTTCTCGAAGTTCACGATAAGGATAACAACGCAAGACTATCTATTCGCTTGAATATGTTCTTTGAAGTAGATCACAATGATGGTCAAGACATAGCAACAACAAACACAAGAAAAAAAAAAAAAAAAAAAAACTTCGCGAATAGGTTTGAACCTAGATATCGTCGCGAACTGTATACTCTGCGAGAAAAAAAAAACTTAATGATGTCTCTACACTAAATTCATTGGATGTTGGATGTGTACTGATTGATATTTTAGTCTTACATACATGATTTGTTATATACGTTGTTCTTGGCTTTGAACTAGTTGTCAGTAACTGCGAGAACTCGCTGATCTGTACTTTTTGTCCTTTTTGTTGTTAGGGATGAGGGTTGATAAATATCCTGCTACGCCTGGTCTGTGTTTATGTTGGATGTTTTTCTTCTTTGTATTGATCAGATGAGTTAAGCCTTTTTCGGCTGATTTTTATAGATTGTTTCTTATGTTGTGTTGTGACATCACTGTCCTAGGTAAGGGGGAGGGTCGAGCGTTCACAAACATGTCTTACCCCGCCACATTCTTTATGTGCATGTCCCAAATCAGGAGCCTGTAGTTCAGGTTGTCGTTGGTTCATGTCTGTTATGATTTATTTATTTATCATAAATGCAGAAAACGACCAAGCAACGCAAACAATCTTGAAAAATGTTCAGAAAATATTATTGCAAAACTTTTAAAAGGGTAATATTCTTTCGAACTATTGCCTGACAAAAAGTCTCTGGAATGAAATAACACTGTTTTTCCTTTTTTTAACTAACACTTAACGAAAGTTAAATAATCGTTGTGATAAGAAATCTTACAGAAATATGATTTGCAGTTATAGTTGCATCTACTACATACTATTCAATGAATGAATTCCATCTAAAGAGTTCGTTGTTGTGAGAAATTAAGCATTGCAAACACAAAAAACTGCATTATTGGATTACTGATTTTGGATTGCCCACTTGTTACAAAATTCTATCTTTTGACTATTGACGATTGATATAAAAAAAAACTGAAGTATAATGAATTAATGTTTGCACGCATTCATTGCCCTGTAGATTTTTGAAAGGGTTTAACGCAAAATTTGTAAGAATTAATATAACCTGAAACAAAAACAAATAATGAAAATGGAAAGAAACTCAAAATGCATAGAATAGAATAAAACAACTATGAATTAAGATAAATGGCATCATAATTTCTTAAACGTCCATTAAGTGTATTACAACAGTTTTAAACATATGTATATAATCAGTAGTTACCATGCTACGGAGAGTTATTAAGTTCAGTGCATTAAGAACATCAGAGGCGTTTAGATCACCTTACAAATTAGGGTTGTTCATTTGATAGTGCACTGTTCCGATAGCTATATTTCATACAAAAACGCATTCTTTTGTTGTCAAATTATAACACTTCTTTTATTTCTAGTAAGCAGTTAACTATAGCTATATTTTGTAAGTCTGCTTTTGTTGATGACGTAATGATTGTTTTCATTATTCAAAACGTAGGTGAAAAGATAAGAATAGAAATGATTATTTTGCACGATGGTAGATATTCGTGTTTCTAATTAATGAATTTCAAAATTAGCCCTAAGTAAATGAACGAAGAACATTCTGCATCATTTGATTTCATACAAGTCTTTAGTAGTTGAATCTTAACATTTAAAACGTCTATATTTTGATTGATATCATCATAACTCTACAAATTTTATTGTTTAGCGTCGACATTATGCATGTAGTGACATATTCGCTGATTGAAACCAGCATTCGCGGCATCGATATAGCCAGCTTGTTACAAAATGAAACTGTAACATTTGAATACATTCCATTGTTTGAAGTAGATACTCTCATTACATAATAAAATGCAAATGAACTGCAAATGAACAATTCAGCTTTGTTTGACGTTGATTCTATTCAGCAACATATCAAAATGCTCACAAGATTGATTGATTAACAAATAAAGAATACAAGATTACAAAGTATTTTACAGATTTATCATTAAAATTCTTTTCAATATAAAACTTAAGTTTTGACATGCATGTATAAATATTCTCACGTCAACCTATCAAGTGCAATAAAAGAGGGACGAAAGATACCAGAGGGACAGTCAAACTCATAGATCGAAAACAAACTGACAACGCCATGGCCAAAAATAAAAAGACAAACAGACAAACAATAGTACAGATGACAAAACATAGAAAACCAAAGACCAAGCAACACGAACCCCAATAATATGCATCCTCTAGGAATCTGTTTTCTGAAGTTGTTATGATCAACTATAATTACTTTACGTCGGATAGAGCTGTTTAAAGTGATTTAAATGACTTGAATATGTAATAGTTATCCCATGATGACGCGATGTGTCAGTGTAAGATCATCCCGACGGCCGGATGCCAGAGTGTGATCTTAAGCGGACACACCAAGTCCGAGTGGGATAACTATTTTACATCCCAGCTCTCTAGACTATGTAAAAAAACATTTACGCTTCATAACATCTAGTTCAGAATGCCATAAAATGATTATAATATACTTTATATATTACTATATAGTATATACCCTTTATGAGCCCCGAATAAAACGTTTAAGTATGTTAAATTAACAGTCAGTTTGTATCTAGTCGTCCTGGAGAAGGGGTATGAATCGTGGCTTTATATGCTAAAGGACTTGAGTTCGATTCCCCGCATAGACACTAGAAATTTAGTGGATTTTTTCTACATAATTTTTAAAGTTAGTCTTTATTTCGCTTAGATATTTCTAAGTTTTATTGTGTGTTCGACATTCCCGCCAAAATGTTACAGAACAAAAGAAAGCATGTAGATCAAAGAAACTCAAGGTAGGGTGATCTGGTAGTGGTGGTCCGGCTCAGATCACCCTGTTAGTACAAAGGAGTTGGGATGTAATTCAAAAGGAATACATTGTTTACTGGTCCTAATGCGTTGTATATAGAAGTAGGTAAAATAGTTTAAAAGCATTCTTGATATAATGCCAATTAACAAAAGAAGCCAAATAAAACATGCTAATTTTGTTCTATTAGAATTTTTTTTTAATTTTTCAGTCAATATATAAATTTTGCACATCAGCACATGTTTGCAAGTATAACCTTAGTTGTATTTGACTTTCTTGTCTTGTTTCTTATTCAAATGCTTATAAGACAGCATATATCTAAAGTACTATATATATAGCTACGAATGACGGTTAGCTGATATATAGTGTAATACATTAAACATTGTTAAAAGAATTATGTCTGTTAGAAGTACTTTTACAGATTATATTATTTATCATGAGAAGTTTTTGGAACATGATCTGCTAAACCTTCCGGAGCACCTGAGATCATTCCTTGTTTTGATGGGGTTCGTGTTGCTCAGTATTTAGTTGTTTGTGTTGTGTTTTGTAAACTGGATGTTGTGTTTGGTATACTGGTGTTTGTCTTTTGGTCTTTCTTTCTTTTATAGCAATGAAATTGTCAGTTTATTTTCGATTTAAGAATTTGAGTGTCCCTTTGGTATTTTTCTCCTCTCTTTTGTCCACGACAGTTACAGTTTACAGTGACGTTCATTAATAATGCAGTGCTGCATAAAACAGAAAAAAAAACTAACTTTGTTTAAGCCTTTTAAAAGCATCGAGGAATAAGGGTCAATGTTAAATTTCTGAACATCATAAGATAAACTAGAAAACCCCACTGAAATAATGCCACTCACTTAAGAGTTCATTTTAGAGTTCTGTTCATTCACATTATTTTTTTGCCATTTACATCGATTTTTACGAGTATTATATTGCATATATCTGCTCGCAATTTTTGTCTGGCAATCCCTGTTAATTACGTCTTTCAAAAGAGGGATTCAGGCAAAGTTGTCCTTAAATTGATTTGGTTATTATTTTTCGGACCTTTTTGATCATTCAACTCTGCAACTGTTTCGGTTCTTACTCAACCTTGGCTTTCAAGTATTCGGCTATTAGCGTTCCTGATAAATGTAAGTCCAGAAAAGCGTTTGGGATGCAATTAATAAAGTGCTGCTTTCGTTTTTTAATACAGAGAATGATGAGAATAATAAATAATCCAATATTTATAAATATATATATATATATATTGATTTTGTTTACATTGTACATTCTAATGTTGTTTATTAACATACACATCATTACGTAGCAGTATTAATAAGGATAGAAAACAATAAATAAGTCCTCTTAGGCCACGCCAAATTAATACCTCGTTTGTCGGATTCCCCGCGTGTTGTGAAAGGTCAACCAGATAAAAATACTTTTTTTTTAAAAACCCGCGTCCAGTAAGGAGTATGAAACAAAATTTTAATCAGTTGTGCGTTTGAAAGTAACACCATATAGACACGGAAATTTACATTAAAAACTATCTAGATCTAACATTCACAACGTTGTTGTTACAATTGTATTGCCAAATTTAGTATGATAAGCTTTCTTAACGTAATACATGAGTGGACTATTTGTAGTTACAGTAGTAACGCAGGCAAACTGCCGCAAACACATAAGTAGAATATGATTTGGCCAATTCTTTTACCGATTTGTTGGAAGTGCTCCGTGCCAGACTACAATATGCACAAACGTTCATAACATCAAACTACAATTACGACACTGCAAATATGACAGCAATTTTTAGACTAGCTGCAACTACCATCACCAAAAGATCGTCAAACCCAAAACAGATAATATCCTCTTCTGCAAAGTCATACCGGTGAAGCCAATTTACCATCTGATCAACTGACAAAAACATCTAGGATAACCAAGAACATGCATTATGGTCTACATTTCCTGAGACTGCAAACAAAACCAGACAAATTACAATTCTGCTTCATACCAAACACAATTAAAAAGATTGGAACCAAGTACGACCGGATCTTTTCATCAAGAAGAACAGCAGAAGAACCAGCTAAAACTTTCAATGATATTATAAGGGGAGTCCCACTTAAGTGAGTTACTTGACTCACGCGCAGTGTAGTAATATCCTTGAATGATTCATCGTATACCTATCAAGATCAAATGACAAATCAACGACGCCACCGAATTGAAAGATTTAAATTATGACAATATCACATGCATAAGAATAAAAGAGAATCCCAAAGCTAATGGTACATGAATTGAAATGGCACCGCAAATGAAACTGATATATTGTTTACTTTTTTTATCTGTTTTAGAATAAAGGTTTTTCCTTGATTTTTTTTCAATTTATTATTTATATTTGCTAGTATCATTACAAAGTTATATTAAAATAGATTTCAGAATGGAAATGAGGAATGTGTCGAAGAGACAGCAACCCAATTAAATAGCCGAAACAGTCCAAGGCCACCAATGGGTCTTAAACACAGCAAGGAAATCCCGCACCCAGAGGCTGGCTTCAGCTGACCCCTAAACAATTATGTATACTAGTTAATAGCATTGAATTTGACAATAATGTTTATGTGGTAATTGAATTTAACACATTAATCCATCTTTACAATTTACAAAATCTTCTAAAAATAACAATTTGTAAGATTGTCAATGAGACAACCTTCCTCCAGAGACCAAATTTGTTGAGGTTTGCAACTAGTTAACGGTATGACCTTCAGCACAGTGCAATATCCACATGCATAGATATATAAATGTGATTGTCATTAAACTCTATAGCGCTGACTAAAGTGGAATGTATTGAAATGTTCCTTTTGTTTAGTTAGTATATAGCATCTGACTAGTTCATTTGAATGGTATAAATTGGTGTGTTTTTTAAGGATAGTCCTTTATTAATTGTCAGCTTCCTGTATACACAAATATTTATGGTTGTATATACAAGGTTTATACATGCATTTATGCTTTGCATACGTTCATTTAAAACAACATACTATGCATCAATTATAACTTATATTAAACATGAATGCATGCCTGTTCAAAGCTGTTGCACTTTTTCATGTTCAGCAGTATCATATTTATTGATCAGACTACACAAAGTTGTAGGTTTTGCCACAAGTTACCCATTTTATACTTTTGTGAAAAGATTAAACTAGGTGTCAGAGAACAAATTGAGAAGCAAAGTAGAGTAATATAAGAACTATGACATGATTTATTTCAATATCAAGTGTTATATAAGAACTAGGATATGAGATATATAAAATATCAAGCACCAAAACTATGTAAATTTCTAATCGTTCGCTTGCTTAAAATTCTTTTCATAGATTTTTTTTTTAAATATTTCAAAAATAATATCGCTCGCTAGTAAAAATTTTTTTGCATGCCAAAAATCAAATTTCGAAAAAAAAAAAAGAAATAGAAATTAATTTGGTATGGCTTTAGTACTACTGTAAGTGTGCTTTAAAACATTTTTAAAAGCGTTACATAGAAAAATACTTACAGAAGTCCTTGTATCCTAGAATTTCATTGATCAGAAATCAATATATTTTTGTTTTGTGTATCTATTTAGAGTTTAGAATGATATTAAAGTCGCATGAAACGAGTTTCTTGCAATATTAATCGAAATTAACTAACCAATGCATGCATATGTACTAAAGAAAGTCCTGTATACACCTTTTTACATTTATTTGGAATCTATAAAGTATCATCGACAAATAAAATTTCATACAATGATTGTTGATCACAAGCTAATTAACTGTCGAGTGTGTTGTTGAAGTCTACCGGATCTTGACATTGATAAACAAATTGGTAAAAAATTATATCCTAGAATGAAAAGTTGATGTGAACTACATTCTTATTAAAAGGTCAAAACCTAGGCCACTAAAGGTTTGAGATTTATACCAGTATACGTTAGAAGTTTCTTTGAAAAACTCTATTTATGATAACAATCAATTAATACCCAACAAATGTTCTATGGAAAAAAATTGTCTTTTTTTCAGTCAAAATCTAAATTTACATAGCACATATTGGCATATGTAACATCAGTTGTATGTGACTTCTCTTGTCTGTTATCATATTGAAATTCTTATAATATAGCATTTTTGAAATGTCTAGATGCTTTATACCAACATATGATATGTGTTAGACAGAAAAACGCACCTTTTCCATCGTAAGCATGTCATTCATTTTGTCAGCAATTAAACATGATTGACTTAAACCATCAAGATATGCATAAATCCGACACTGCAATAAATCTTTTTTGTAAGTAAACACGGAGTCGAATACGGTTTCTTCTGGCCACATAAGTGATACAACTCCTTGTCCTGCTTGAGCAAAGGAAAATCAAAATATACATGTTAAATTATTTTGAAACTGCAATGCATTTAATATAATTAACCTTAATTATCTAATTGTATTGTTATATTCAATTCGTAGTTGCAATTTTTCTAAATTGTTATTCTTATCAAATAAAGATTACATTCAAATTAAAAAATCAAAAAAAAAAAAGACGCGTTGAAAAATCAAACATAAAATAACAAAACATGGCCTGGTATCCTAACTTAGAACTGGTAAGATATATCTGTCTTTGATAGTTAAGCCACAGACGTTTTCACGTAATCAAATAATTTAAAACTTGATTAATCCTCTTTCAGATAAACATGTGTCTTGTTGATGTTCTACTTGATATCATGTTCTTTTTTATATGGTTTCTGAAGAGAAATGCACCTATGATTCACGAAATTGATTTCGTTATCTTGTAGTTGATTACTTGTAGATCTGTCCTGGTAGACTTTCAGCCCTGTGGTACTTAAGTCACGTAGACAATACTTTTGTGACGACATGATGATTCTTTGATATCTAAAAATTTTAGGTTTACATGATTATTTTCAAATTTTCAATTGTAAAAAAAAAAGTTATGGAATGTCACTAATATATTTTGACTGTACAGCTTATACATAATACCCTTTGTCTAAAAAAAAAGAAGAACCAAGTGCACTAAACCTTACGTCGAAAACAACGTGGTCAAAGCGATAATAGAATTGCAAGACAACCAACGGTCTACAGAACACTACGAAGCCAATACCGGACTGAGCAAAACAACCCCGGTGTCTTGTAATTTGTCATTTGTACGTGCATACAATTTAACGATATATTATATTGGGTCTACACATGAACATAACTGCTAAGTAATACAGAAATGTACAAGAAGGGGCGTTATAGGTAACATCTGTATATGTTTATATTTTATATTTTATAGTGTGTCTTTCTATGTTGTGATGTTACACTATTGTTTCAGAAAAAGGGTGAAGGTTTGGTACCATTCAAACGTTTAAACCCGCTGCATTTGTTTGCACCTGTCCTAAGTCAGGAATCTGATGTTCAGTAGTTGTCGTTTGTTGATGTGGTTCATAAGTGTTTCTCGTTTCACGAGACGCCATCATGAGTTGGTTGACCGTAATGGAATATCTATTTCACAGATGACGACGGATATGTTCCAACGTCGTAACTCCTTTTCCGTCAATGTGACCAACCAAAATAGACTTATCACTGGGTTTCTACCTACATGAGCAACACGACGGGTGCCACATGTCGAGCAGGATCTGCCTACCCCCTCAGAGCACCTGCTATCAACCCAGGTTTCGGTGGTGTTCGTGTTGCTCAGTTTTTAGTTTTCTATGTTATATTTTACTGTTGTTTGTCTTTTGATAATATTCTCGTTTTTTTTTTTGCCATGTCAGTTTTTTTTTCGATTTATGAGTTTGAATGTCCCTTTGGTATCTTTCGCCTCTTTACCAGCTTCTCCTGCATATGGATATACATTTCCCATCTCATTCGATATTCAGACTTTATAAAACGTCACCAGTGGTTGAGCAGAAAATTGATGAACCAGGGTTATGTCAAAGAACGTCTCCTCCTGTTTCTACAAAAGTTCATCGGAAGTTTACAAGACCTTGTTGATAAATATTCTGTATCAACTTCACAAATAATACATGATGGTCTTGAAGTAAAGATTTTAGATACTGACGTTTTTATCATCTTTATTACGTTAATGTTCTTTTTTTGTCTCTGTATATTTTTAACCTTTACTGTTTAGTCAATTTTTCTTAATATTTGTTTTGCGATGCTCGGTATCTATACATCCTGCTATTGTATTATTGTGCTATGATCATTTTTTTTGTATTTTTGTCTTTTATTTTTGCTTATGTGTTTTGTCTATAGCGCTAGAGTGTCTTTATGCCATTTTGTTTTATTTGCTGACATAGTTTTTGTGTTTTTGTTGTGATTAAGATTATAGCACAATGTTGACAGCTGTACCCCAATTTTTGACATTTTTACCTATTATGTCTGTTTGTTTTGTTAACATATTGTCAGTGTAATTAAATTTTATGCAACTTTTTATACAAGTGGGAGGTTTAACTAGCTATAAAATCAGGTTTAATTCATCTTTTTCTATAAAAGGAAATGCAACGACCAAGTCAGGAATATGACAGTTGTTTTCCATTCGTTTGATGTGTTTTAGCTTTTGATTTTGTCATTTGATAAGAAATTTAGAGTTTTCCTTGGAGTTCGGTATATTTGTGATTTTACTCTTTACTGGTGAACATAGATGTAAGTAATACAAACATGTACCAGAGGTAGTGCCGATACATTAGAACAGATACATCTGTAGACTTAAGATGACATGCTGCCTGGTGAACAACATAAAACTGTTGTTACGGTCAAAAATCACCTTTAAATTGTAGCCAACAAAAGACACAAATCAATAATAAAATTTAACAAGATTTATTATACACAAGTTTACAAGAAATATTATACAAATTGAAATATTAACTTAACTGTTAAAATATATGTCAGATCCTTTGTCTTTTCTTTATCCGGAATTCTTCTCTTAAGTGTACGGAATATGTCCAATCTAGTATGATGCAGTTATCGTAAAAAAAGTGTCAATTCAATAACTCCAGATAAATTCTGAGAATCCATGTGTGTTAATGTCTGATCTGAAAGACTAACTTTAGTGTCTGTATATATATATAGTTGTCACGGAAACTTCTAGAGCATTGTAGAAGGGAAATTATTTTTAGAAAAATGTACAAAGGAAACTTCTAGAATACGGTAGAAGTTAAAATCACACATCGTAGATTATGATCATTCTGAAATCATTATGTAAATCAAATATAAAGTTTAATCATTCCATCAGTATCTATGATTGTTCCAGTAATTTCTAAACTGCACAATTATAACATTATTTTGTAAACAACTATAACCCAATTAAATAAACATCATAAAGCAACACAAAACAAATAAGGCCAAGATAAATAAACATGATAATAACAATATCATTACACTGTTAATAATCTTTTTTTCGCAAAAGTCAAATTGTCGACAAGTATCAATTGATAGCTAATCTGGTTTTTGTTTTAAAATATTTGATCGTTACAGATGGGTCAGAGACAATGCAGGTATCTGAGAATGACACGGTAGACGATTTATCTGTAATATTTCCTATCTCGAACTATATTAAGGAGGACATTTTAAGCATAGCATATAGACCCTTTCGGTTCCTGTAGGAATCCTGGTGAATTGTTAAAGGAAATATGTTGACAAGAAAAACTTTACTTATTACTGTAAGCTTGTGTTTAATTTTGTGTTTGATCATTTTTGTGAAAAGAGTTGTAAAAATGTCGTTAAAACAACATTGTATCTTAGCATGCAATAATAGTAATTTCATATATACATGAACCGGGGGTGCTTCGAAAGGGTAAGCATATCCTGTTCCAAATAATAATTAAAACAGGATTTTAAATATACGATTCGTGGCATTGAATGCTGATTTGAAAACTCCGTTTATTTAAAGTTATAATAATAAAATTTACAATTCTGTTATGACATAGCGTCGATTAACAAAAACTATGTTATTGTTTTACACCAGATGCGCTTTTTTCACAATCAATGTCTCTTCAGTGATACTCGAGGCCAAAATAATGAAAGTCAAAAACCCAATACAAACGTTGAAGAGCCGATAAAAACAAAAATGACCAAAGGTAAAATCAATACGACCAAGGAATCAGAGCTATGCATGATAAAGATACATGTCTTAGTTCTAAATGATTTCGAAATTTGAAATTAGCTATTTAAATATTACGTGTCAATTACTGGAAATAATTTGGAATTATGCATTTAATAACAATAGCACTGATTGCAACCGACATTCGCTTGCGACGATAAAGCTGGCTTCTTTCAAACATTACTGGTATAATTGTTTCATTCTCTTATGTGTAGTAAAAAATTTCATCTTGAATGAATAAACAAAACGGATATCAAATAACATTCAGAAAAAAGTCTACAAAATTTTACACAAAATCTAAAGACTTAGCAACAGGACACCCTCGAAAAAAATAAAGACAGATAAGCACATACAATTATCTGCATCAACTAGGAAACCTTATGAGGCTGCGATCAACTTAAATTAATTATCGATAGGTACAGCTGTTTGAGGTTGTTAAAGTTTCTTAAATATATAAACAAGTAATAAATTGTTACTGTGCAATTCTGTGTGGTATTCAGCGTTAAGAAACACCGTGCAAAGCCAAAATTAACAAAAATTAACAAAAACAACATACTAATCAAAGTTAGCAAAATAGAGGAAAGAAAAAATAACACATTTCTACATCATTTCTTGAATCACAGTCAAAATCTCTTTTAACTCATAACATCTTTATAAACTACAATCAGTTGTGTTAGGGTCTGGATAAGATTATCAACAACAAGAGAAAAATTGACCAAACAAATACACAATAGAGAAAAATTGGCTTAAAATGAATTTTGAATAATTTGTGTTAAAATAGAAAAAAAGATAATAACGTTCAATCAAATAATTAATCAAGACAAACATAGCTGAAAACAATGTCATAAGGACGTTATCGTCTTCCAGACGCTTTTCTGTAACATATTCTCTTTATCAACTTTCATATTAAGATTCTAAGAGCATATCATATTTCTGAAATTCAACGACTTACGGAAATGCTTTTTCACGGATACTACCTTATGCATTATAAAAATTTTATCTGCTAAAGCACGATGTCATCATAATAACCCTAAACTAATCTCATTCATGACAAAAATAGTCGGATCGAAATTCGAAATTTATAAATTGGCGTTTCGATTGTTTGCTTCAGCCAACTAAGTGCATTATTTGTTTTGTATAGAAATTTGTATTTAAAGGTCGTGATAAACTGATAGAACTTCAAAACAAATTAAAATGTTTTTGAAGGATAATGCAAATATATTTAAAGGATCGTTTATGAATAATGCTGTAATGTATACAACAAGGAAAACAAATGTGTTAACGCTTAAAGATATTATGAAGAACAAGTGTTGATTTTAGATGTCCGATCGATCGAAAAGGAGTTAGCTATAACACATTACTTGAAAGAAGTCATGATAACCTCACAGCAATACATTTTGCAGATTATTGCATTTGAAGATTGTTGTACATTAAAATGTTGTCTATGAAATGGGAAATCAGATCGTTTTAAAATTAATGAGACTAGTAAACAACAAAGGAGAAGTCTTAGTACCAATTGCTTTACGACATCTTTCAAAATAGAATAGGAAAACAAAAAACTTCACAAACCATTTACAGATGGTTTTTAATTCTTTAAAAACCGTATCTACCATCAGTGTAAAATGTCTTTGCATATTCATGTGTAAGTGTATTAGTAAGAAAAAAACCAAAGACTTAAATGGAAGCGATTTTTTTTTCTTAATTTACTATTCCTGGCTTTTGTAGGAATATAACATTTAATCAAAAAACATTTTTGCTAGTTGTTGTAGTCTAAGATTCTTGAAAAAATTCTTAGTATATTACGTATTCAGATAGTTAAATAAACTTATTATTTTATACAGAAAATTAATCAAATGACAAAGAAAACACAAAGTTAAAGGTTTCATTTATACCAGATATCTAAATCGTATTACTATAAAAGACATAGTAACGTTGAAAAAAGAAGACTAGACAGAAGCATAAAAAAAGATAGAAAGGTCATGATTTATATTAAAACCTGGTCAACAAACCTTAAAGCAATTACCTTTGTAGCAAATCGTGAGAACGCAAATTTATGAAACCCTTCTATATGAAAAAAAAAACAATCAGTTTCTCCCTTACGTGTTTTTGTATTGTATTCTTGACATTTTCCGTTTAGTCAAAGGAATACGATGGTATGATGTTATTCATGTTATTTGTAAGGTATTAATTGGCTACTATGATATAAATAACTTTTCAAACAACCCATTAAACATACTGCTATACAGTTTATGGTCTTAAAATGATGCCATAACATTTTCGTCTATACGAAAATACACACCTGTTCTATATTTGTCAATATTTGTTTTTATTTGTTGGTGATTGTCGCCACTTTCAGATCCTGTTTATTGGTCGAAATCTTAATTAGGTGTTGGTATTCTTTATTTAGAGCTATACTTTGATACATATACATTTTATTTGTGTCATAAGATATTATGTTCATAGTATAATATTGTCTCAGTTGTTATTCATTGAGGAAACCGGAATTCCAGGAAAAAGACACCACCTTCGTACTACAAAAAAGAACGCATTACTACACTTTTGTTTGAAAGAGGTACGTGCCTCCATAGATATGCAATCATGTTCAGCAGAAACACAAGGGGATATTCTATCCGTATTACAGTTCAAAGGGTAGTGGAGTGACTCTGTATTATAGTCTTTACATATCAGATGATATTGCATGTTTGACTATTTTCAATGTTATTATGATATAAAGGATGTAATAGGATGTTAATTTAAACATTTTAATTACATATTATTGGACGTACAAGTAAATCGTTTTTTGACTAAATGATTGCGTCTTCGTGTTTTAACTCTACCTAAAATCAGTATTGAGATGGCTGTCAAATTGTCAGATATAGTTTCCTTTTAATGTCATAATGAGGGGGAAGTGGTGTTGACATATATGAATATTAGTTGAACCTCGCACGGTAGTATCAAACAATTCCTTTTACTGTTTCATAATATTAGACACTTTTTATTTATAACTATATCTCTTAGCCTCTGATTCAATAAATCAATATACACGTGTACACCTCATTCGGTATTTTATTTTTCAAAACAAAACAACTTTAACACAATCTACATACACCATCTGAATAGAAATAGTCACATATATATATACACATGATTTAAATGTTTGTTTTTGTCCTTGTGTCATTTGTAAATATTTGATAAACTGTTAAGTTAAACATAAAAGTAAGTGACCATGAGCCACAATATGCACAAATGCAGAAGACAATGATATACACAGACATTTCATACATTTGTCATGCTATTAAGAACATCGGATGCGTTTCGATCACCATATAAATAAAGTTATAGTTAGTTCATTTAAGGGTACACTGTTCTTATTGCTGTATTTCATACACACAACTCATTCCATTGCTATTATAATGCAACACTTCTTTTATTTCCAATAAATAGTTAACAGCTATGTTTTGTAAGTCTGCTTTTTTATGACGAAATATTCTTTTTCATAATTCAATACGTAAGTGAAAAAATAAGAACAGGATTGATTACTTGGTACGATGGTAGCTTTACTCATTTTGTTTTATTAACGAATTCCATAATTAGCCCTAAGTAAATATCTAGATTGAACGAAGAACCACCTGCATCATTTGATTTCATACACGTCTTTGAAAATATTGAATCTTGACATTTAACGGTGTTTTAAAAACGTTAATATTCCGATTGATATTATCATAACTCTACAAAGTTTATTATTTAGCGTCGACATTATGTATTTAATGACATATGCACTGATGATTGCAACCAGCATTCGCAGCGCTGATTTAGCCGGCTTGTTTCAAAATGACACTGTAATATCATTAACGGTACCAATTGTTCTACACCAGATGCGCATTTCGACTATAAATGTCCCTTCAGTAATGCTCGAGAAACATTTGAAGCCATACCCTTGTGTGTAGTAGATACATCTTTTACATAATAAAACGCAAATGCATTGTTAATGAATAGTTCAGCTTTGCATCACGGAGATTTAATACTGCAACATACTGAATTTCTCAGAAGACTGATTGCTAAACAAATAAAGAATGTGGCAAGTACAAAGTAACTTTATTTTACTGATGTATCACTATAATTCTTTTCAATATACAACTGAATTAGTGACTTGCATGTATAAATATTCTCACGTCAATCTATCAAATGCAATAATATTCATTCTCTAGGATTCTGTTTTCAAAAGTTGTTATGATCAACTATAAATAATTTCAACAGGTAGAGCTGTTTTTAGTGATGAAATGACTTAAATATTTTCAATAGGAATACATTGTTAACGGTTAATGCTGCGTTATATACCGTAGTAAGTGAATTACGTTTAAAAGCATTCTTGAGAAAAAGCGAATAAACAAAGGAAGCCACAGACAAAATTGTCAATGTCGTCCTATTTGAAAATTTTCCTTTTTTTTCAGAAATGCTTATAAAATAGCATATTTCTTAAGTACCTCGAATGACGGTTAGCCAATGTATAATCTAATACATTAAAATATTTCTGTCTGCTATAAGTACTATTACACACGTATATTAACTTATATATTATATTTGTGTACTTGTGTTTGAAAGTCATGTAAATTTCCGAACATTCTTAAATGAACCAGGTAAACACTACTAGATAACATCATGTTTAAAGGCAAGATATCAGAGTTCATTTCATGCCAAGTGTTTCTTCGTTTTCTTTTTTTTTTTTTTTTTTACTTACTTAAATATGTGTCTAGTATTATATTGATATTACCAATTAAACATTCTGTCTGTCAATCTGTGCGAATTACGTCTTTAATACAGAGATAAAAGAGAAGGATAAAACATCCAATATCGTTTGTATATTGTAAATTCTTATGTCGTCTTTGAATAAGCACATCATTACGTAACGTTGCAATAGTACTTAAGATAGAAAACAAGGAATAGGCCCACAGTGCTTTACAAAATCTTTTATGGGCTAAATACATAAAATTACTAACAGAGGGTCCTTGATTCCTAGAATATTTTTTATTAGAAATCATTATTTTATGCTGTGTATGTCTATATAGAGTTAAGAATGATAGTAAGGAACAATGAAACTCAGAGTGCAGCCTTTTTTTCTATCTAATTTGCTAATTTTGTTTTATTAAAACATAATGTCTGAATAAGCAAACACATTGTCAAATGTGTGCCCCACTTGACAGTACTCTTTAACGAGTTTATTCATAGGGTCTTTGCATCGGAAATAAACACATAAATCTAAAAACAGTGGTTGGCATGTTACAGGTTATGTTCTTCTCATATATTTTATGATGGTATGATACTTAACCCCTAACGGGAGGGAATGTGTTTGATTTTCATATAAATGAAGACATAATCTTTCAATCAGTTTAATTGAGGTCTGGAGCTGGCATGTCAGTAACTGCAAGTAGTCCCTTGTTATCTTATGTATCATTGTCATTTTGCTTAGTTTCTTTTTTTTACCTATTCTGACATCGGACTCGGACTTCTTTTAAACCGAGTTTTATTGTGCGTATTGCTGTGTGTTTGTTTATTCTGCATTGGCTAGAGGTATAGGGGGAGGGTTGAGATCTCACAAAACATGTTTAACCCTGCCGCATTTTTGCGCCTGTCCCAAGTCAGGAGCCTCCGGCCTTTGTTAGTCTTGTAAGTTTTTTTAATTTTAGTTCATTTATATGTTTTGGAGTTTAGTGTGACGTCTATTTTCATTGAATTAGTACATATTTTATTTAGAAGCCAACTGAAGCCCTCCTCCGGGTGCGGGATTTTCTCGCTGTGTTTAATAAAATTGAGAATGGAAATGGGGAATGTGTCAAAGAGACAACAACCCAACTATAGAGCAGACAACAGCCGAAGGCCACCAATCGGTCTTCATTGAAGACCGATTGGTGGCCTTCGGCTGTTTTCTGCTATTTGGTTGGGTTGTTGTCTCTTTGACAAATTCTGCATTTTCATTCTCAATTTTATTTGTAGTTGTACAAAGAAAAGCATAACGTGGAAGTTTGAAAAAAAAGTCTAAAGCATCGAAACCAAAATGGACGGATTGAAACTTTATGATTAATGTCGAAGACAGATCAGGAAACATAAAAACTCATATGTCAATAGGAATCATGAGTACGCCAGTCTATGAAACCCTTCAACAAAAACAAAATCTCTTTTGTCCGAACTTGATAACTTATCGGATATTGTATGCAAGGTATAAATTGACGACCATTATAGATAAAAATTTTTACACATATTGGTTTACATCTTGAATATTTATTGGACTAAAATAGGTACTTTTACTTTGTCCGACATACTTTCCTTTTATTATTATGAAGGTATTGACAGGTAAGATATCCATCAAATAGTTTGTTACTATATTCATTGGTGTTAAACGCCACTTCAAGCACTCATAGCTATAGTATAGCGTAATTTTCTCATTGCTAGATGAAACTTGAAAACACTGACCGAACATCAAAATGATCGGAGTCGAACGCACACTGTTTCAATCTCAGTGTTGACAGATTGTAGTGATTACTACAGGATCTATAAACGTAGGATTATATATCATATGTTCCTATATTTGTGTAAATTAAAAAATGGATAAAATCATTATTTAAATTTGTTCTCCATAAAAAATAACAGTTATCTTTTTTTTCTATGATTTATTTAACTTGAAGACTACGGGAGCTATTAAGAGTTTCGTCTGTTCAATCTTTCATATTTCAAATGAAACAATAGCAAAATATACAACTGATAAATCACACAATATGTTTCAAAGTTCTGTCTGGAATGGTCAAAATATTATTACATTAGAATCAATGATTAATGTAATGTTCGGTTTTGACAGACAAACATTTATTTTGCATACGTTCGGATAGACATACTGAAATGCATCTCTTTTGTCTAAGCAGAATGCATATTAAGTTGCCTCTGCTTGTAGACATGCAATTTTACCCGCCTAATTAAGGTTTAGCATGATTTATAAAATTTATTATGGATGAGAATTAATTTTGCTAAAAGAATAAAATCATTATTACAAATTTTTCTCCTTAAAAAAATAATATTGTTAAAAATAGTTGTTTTCCGTGACATTTATGCCTAACTTTTTATTAGACTATTTGTTAGCTTCCGAAGAAGCAGGTCAAAAATGTTTTATATATTACTTTGGTGTATCGAAGTATCATCAATGTTAATCATAGCATGGTCAACATGACCACATTCCTGATGAATGTTTCAGATTCCTTATTTTAGTGCTAGACAAGAGTTACAATAATGAAAGATGATTTAAGGCTTCGTCAAACTATTTTGACACATATTTATATAACTACAAAAAAGAGAGCATACATACATACTATAATGATGTAAATTCAAGGATTGTTCGTCATGATATAAAAAATCGCCCGGAAAGAATCTTATTTTCAACGTTGTCGTCAGTTTTTTTCTCTCTCTCTCTAGCTGATGGTTAAATTATATCGTGAGTCAATATTTCCTAGCGCAAATTAGAATATCAATCCATCCAAAAATGAATAAATTGAATTTAACAATAATTAAAATATAATTAATAATTTTCATTCATCTAGAACGAATTTCTTGATTAACCTTCATTAGGAACACTCAAAGCTAAATATTTGAAAGCCAAAGATGTACAAGAACCTAAACAGTTGAATAATTTGCAAATTATGTCTCTTTAACCAATTAATAAGAATACATTAACATTCAATTTCTTTGAACCAGTCGATATTGTAAATTTTACGTTTTTTTTCTAAATAATAAAAGATTACACGATACAAATGACGCAGTGGGATGTCAATGTATGACCTTGAACTACATGTACGTATTATTGGACATTGTATTAAATTGCTTAGTAAAAATCGCAGACACAGTTTTTTTTTATATGTCATAATGAGGGGGAAAGGAGGGTTGATATATTAACATACTAGTTGAACCTCGACCTATACTGACAGACATTTAATTTCAATATGCCATATTGTTAGTTACTTTTTGGTTAAAACTTAAGGTGTGAACATTGTCAGGACGAAACTATGAATTAAAAAATATAGCATCAAACTGTTCTTAAACGTTCATCAAGTGTCAAAACCATTTAAAATCATATGCATGATATACGTAATTACAATTGTTTAGATATTCATTTACAAGACAGTGCATCAGCACCAATGAATTAAATACTTCAGGTGTGTTTAAATCACTTTGAAAGTAAACATTGATAACATTATAATTATAGCATTAATTGGTGCAATTATCCCACGGCTTTATTTCATATTTAAATATCAATTCGTTTATATCAAAATATTAAACTTCTTTTATTTCCAATAAACTATTTTTGTAAGTCTGCTTTTGTTTATGATGAAATATTCTTTTTCAAAACTAATACGTGTGAAGATAAGAAAAGGGATGATTTCTTTTGACGATGATATCTATATTCGTGTTATTATTTAATGAATTTCAAAGGTTGCACTTAGTAATTATATAAAAATGAGCTAAGAATATCCTCTATCATTTGAGATTAAATCATACGGTTCAAACATCAATATTCTTTTGGATCATCAAAACTTTACAAAATTTGTAATATAGCATCGAAATCTTACATTTATTGATAAATGCACTGATTACAACAAAAATTCGCGGCGTTTTTAAAGGCAGTTGGTTTCAATTAATACGGTTTTATTTGATCACATTCATTTGGTTTTAAGTGACAACTCCTATTTTATAATAGTACGCTTTTTTTCGAGCGTCATGATGAGTATTTTGTAGACGAACCGCTCGTCTGGCGTACAAAAAGATTAATCGTGATATCTATGATTAGTCTATATATTACACGTTCGTTCCTTGCAAATAAATAATTCAGCTTTGAATCAAGTAGATTTTACTCAGCAACATATCAAAATGCTATAAAAACACTTGATTGTTAAAAAAATAAGGAATACTACAATTATATAATACGCTTATGTTACAGATTTGTCAGTAAAAGTCTGCTGGAAGCGTTATTTAAAAAAAAATAAATGAAAAATAGACAAATATTCTCAATTCAGTAATTTTGAAAATTTGCGTAAATCATTCCCATAAAATTAGATACATCTTCTAGGTATTTGTTTTTCTGAATCTGTGTGCAACTAAAACAGTTTTCCGGTTTTAAGTGATTTAAATAACTATAATATTTTTAAAATAAATTAATTGTTAGTAGAGAGACGAAAGATACCAGAGGGACACAAGCCCATAAGTCGAAAACAAACCGACATCGTCATGGCTAAAAAAGAAAATGACCAACAGACAAACAATAGTGCACAATACACAACATGGAAAACTAAAAGACTGAGCACCACAAACCCCACCAAAACCTGGGGTTGTTATCAGGTGATCCGGAAGGGTAATCAGATCCTGCTCCACATGTGGCACCCGTCGTGTTGCTCAAGTTAGTACAAACCCGGTAATAAGTCTAATTCGGTCAGTCACATTCGGGAAATGGGTGACGGGATTGTGGTTACGACATAAAGAACATATCCGCTATCATTAATAGGTAATTTTACTTTGTATGTAGTAATAAGTAAGATCCGTTTCAAAGTGTTCTTTAGATAAAATCAATAAGCAAAAAAAAAAAAAAAAAAAAGGGATATAAACAATGATGTTCTAGGGGAATATGTCCAGGCTTTCTCTTTCTTTACAGTCAAATTTCAATTTCCTCAAAACATGTTAACTTTTATACATTGTGACTTGGATGGCGAGTTGTCTCATTGGCACTCATACCACATCCTTTTATTTATATTGAATATATAACATCAGTTGTATGTGACTTTTCTTGTATCATATTGAAATTCATAAAATATAGCATTTCTGAAGTACTACGAATGATGGTTAGCTGATATGTAGTCTGACACATTAAACGAATTATGTATACTAGAAGTACCCCACTACTTGGACATTACCTCCTACATTATGAGAAGTTTGTCTGCTAGAAGTACAATTTCATCATTATATCAGTGAACAAGTACATTTAGTAGAGTATAGTAGATATTTACCTTTTAAGTCGTGTTGAACGAAATTACCCAACGACAGTTACAATTGTTGCAAAATAGAGAATGGAAAAGGGGAATGTGTCAAAAAGACAACAACACGACCAAAAGTCAGTCCAAGTTCACCATTGGATCTTCAATGCAGCGGAAAAATCCTGCATCTGGAGGAGGGCTACAGCGAACTCCAAAACAATATTGTATACTAGTTCCATATGTTGAAAATAATCGTTAAATAATTATGTCATCCTGTATACTACAGGGAAAATTTTAAAAACACTTTGAGGAGCAAGAATTTAGATGTCTGAACATTCGAAGATGAACCACGCAAACATCACTTATGTCATGATTGCCTAAAAGCAATACAATGTAGAGGTCATTTCATTCATTGACAAGTGTTTTATTCTTTTCTGTTCCTTTTTACGTATATGTTTTATAATTTTATGTTAAATGTAGTTATATTACTGTCAATTGCTATTTACGTCTTAAATGCAGAGAATAATGAGAAGGAAAAAACAAACAAGGTTGTAAATATTGTATTGTACAAATAAGGACATCATTACGTTACAATAACACTTATGATAGAAAACAAGAAATAAGTTTTATAAGTACTATTAAAAGGAGTACATTACAATATCTTTTAAAATGTAAACTCATAAAAAATACTTCCAGAGTATTTTTGATTTATGAAATCTGTTTTTTGCTTGACATTTATATAATTTATCATTTGGATTTATGGTATATAGCGTTAAGATTGATCGTAAGGAAAATGTACTTCAGCGAGCTGCGTTTTTGTCTATCTAATTTGCTGATTTGTTAAATTAAACATATTATATTTATATATATTAAAGCAATCTGAAATCCTACACAAACAAAATTTAAGATTTACATATAAAATCATCCGACTATTTTTATGAGGACATGAATTACGTGGCAAGGAAAACCACAAACTTTTAAAGTTAAATTGTCATCGTCTTGTCATAGCTCTAACGCATTTGTGCTTGTTCATAGGAAATCAAAAGGTTTGAAAAAATAAAACAATATTGAGACATCAAAAAACAAAACTTACTGGTGAACACTTCATGATTAATGTCGAAGATTGATCAATAAGCATTATAAACTGACATCTCTATGGCAAATAATCAGAACGCCAGTCTATGAAACCCTTCAACAATAAAATAAAAAAATGCATCTTTGTCCGAACGTATCACGTTATCGGATATTGTATTCTTTACATTATCTGATTATTTTATAAAAAATACGGAGATGTGAAGTCAGTTGTAAGGCATTAATTGACCAATTTTGTAAATATAACTTATTTAACAACTCCTACACATATTGCTATAAAACAGTATGTGGTCTTTGAATAGTTCTGTGAGCTATCTATGTGATATATTTACCGTTTATGGTTAAAATAAGAGCATTCGGATTAAACATCAACGAGACAGCATCTGTAAACCCCAAGAAAAAAGACATCCGCTGGCCAACATGCGATCTTCAACAAAAGAAAACCGCTCATTCCATACAAGAAGCTCTAAATCGTCTCGGGATTAAACAGGTTGTGATTAAATTTAAGAGTGAATATCAAAATCTGCTTTCAGCTTACAATTTCTGTAAGACGATAAAGATGAATATATGACACACATGAATAGATCGAAATACAACCACCGAAACAATTCTTTATAACAATACTTTTTGTGGTAAAGTCATATGTTATAAGGTAGGGTATATCTTTTTAATTTGTAGTACTTTATCTTCTGCCTTTCGATCTTGGGAATAATAGAACGTAAAATAGCTAATACAATCAAAAGCAGTTTTATAACTTCATATTTTTTACTATTTGATTTAGTCTACTTTTTTACCAGAACATTGTCTTTTCATAAAAAAACCAACTGTTCTTAACGTGTAGAGATAGCTCTCTTTCTGATGCATCGGATTTAACGACCTCATTCTGACCGGACGTGGCTTCAAATTTAAACATTCCGCACAGCCAAACAGACGCCCCACTTAAGCTATGATTTACTACCGGTCAAAAGAAAAGAAGGAGATAACCATATTTCTATACTCCAATCATCCTTGGGGTATAGTTTCATTGAAAGGGTGCTTTTCAACTGTACAATTGCAAATACTTTTCTTACAATTAAGTCTGAAAAGAGATCCTTAGTGCTAGATCGTAATGGCGACTTAGAACTGTACAATTTAGAATTGTTGAGAAACCACTTTTCTTTATGTCTACTGGTCAGTATAAAAAGTCGAATTTGGATAATTTGTGATAAAAAGTGAGCCAATGCCTTCTTACATGGCGACTGTAACTGAAACTATGTCAAGATAAATCTATCTATATTATACATAGTTTTTGTTCAAGTGAAACATACATGTATCACATTACGTTTATCAGGTCTCTCATGGCTGGTAGATCTGTTTTCAAATTTTGCAACTATACCAAATTATTGACATGTCATAACCTCATTTACTAAAGCTACAGCTAGGATCGGTTATGATGTCCGTTGTGTATAATTGATGGTTACAATATCCTTTTAATGTATGAATTATGGCTTCTTTGTTCATAATGTACAAGGATGTTTATAAATCCTTAGAAGTCGGTCGATTAACTTAAATGTTACTGAGTCTTCATCTTTTAGAAAAACAACCTAACATACAAATAATAAAAAGAAGACGAAAAAAAGATAAAACACAAAATATATCCGAAGGTAAAACTTGGTCATTAACAATACTCTTTCGAACAATGTGATGAATGCAGATTGTGGCACAAATTGAAGTCAGCACTTAAATAGGTGCAATATATCAAACGCCGTTAATGGTTTGCCACTATAGACTACCTTTGTCACATGATATGTCAGTTGTTCTTGCAACTATGTTGTCTTCCTTTCTTTGCTAACAACATGTCGCTAAATACGACAGTCGCGTATCAAATGTATTTGACAGGTCATAAGTATCCCGATGGGGTGCTGGCGGTTAAGAAAAAGTACAAACCCCTTTGGAACACCTGAATGTTATCCCTTTTTACGACTGTGGTGCGTGTGGCTTAATCCTCTATAATCTGCTTGAAATGTATGGACTTTCATTTTCTTCCTAATATCAACGATGGTTTGATCGGTTCCTATATGGTTTACATGCCACTGTTGTTGTTTTTTGTTTTGTTTTTTGTTTTTTTTTTAATTCAAAATTGTAATGATACAGGTCTACCTTAAAAAGGTTCAAAAGTGACACCAACAAATACATGTTGTACTGTATACCTCTTCTCCTACACTCTTGCTTAGAAGTGGATACGATATCAGCTGTGAATGTACAAGTATAAACATTCAAAAGTTTGGTCAATATTAAGTCCTTTTGAAATGGTTCACAGTATGTATCTGAGGAAAGTTCATAAAAATTAAAGGACGTTCTACAAGATTTGGCTGGTTTCTACACATATGTCAAGCTCATGTGGTCTTAGGTTTAGGTCTTGAAAATCTATGAATAAATCTAAAATAAGTATTCAACATCTGCCACTAATACCATTTTTAATATATTTCAACAACTGAACGTTAATAAACTGTTATATTTAAATCTCCATCCTCCCTCCTTTAATCTTTGACAGAGTAGTATCAAATTCACTTAAAGACATGTACAATTAAAAATACCGATATTAGATAACAAATGTAGCTCATTTCATTAAGGATAAATTCAGTACAAGCTAGAATAATAATCCAAGTCCATATAAATTGTCTGCAGTAGCAAAACAGGGCTTAGTAAAACTTGCATTTCTTTTTATTTATAATTTTTCAATCTTACGAGTTTTAACGAAATCATGAAATACATGAAGTGAAAAAGTAATCATGGAGTCAATTACAGTTTCCTCTGATACCATAAGGGAAATAACTCCCTCTGACGTTTGAGCAAGGGAAAATCAAAATAAACACATTGAATTACTTTGGAACTTCTAGATATATAAAATCAGCTTATTCATCTAATTGTTTGTAAAGATATGATTCATAAAATGTTATTTCCATTAATACAATTTAAATGTTACTTCAAAAACGTATAATTTTCCTTTGACTTTCATTTTGCTATGACATTTTTGCCCCTCGACAAACAGTATAAATCTTTTAATTAAAATTTCCAGAATAAAACTCGTCCCGGCAAAAGGCTGTATGTGTACACTAACATATACGGTAACCCACATCTTAACAAAATGCATACACCAATAAATACAAATTAGACATCAAAGCAAATACATCCATAAACCAAAGATACAAAACACATTTACAAAAAAAAAAACAATAAACAAAACACAAAATAGACTGATAACCTGCCTAAGGATATATAACTGTCTATCATATTGAAACTTCAAACATAATCATTTAACAAAATGATTTAAAATTTTATTAAATATCTTCACGATGCACATGCGTCTCTTTTGGTGTACTCCTAGATGTAGGTTCCTTGTATTGATATGTTTCTGATTAGAAATTCACACCTGATACACGAAATGTATTCCCTTCTCTAGTAGGTATATAGTTGTAAACGTATGCTGGTGGACTGTCTATCCATCCTGGAAGTATAAAAGGCACAAAGACAATAATTTTAGTGACATTTTTTTTTAATTTAAAACTTTAAACTTACAAATTATACTTAATTCTTTAATTGTAAAGGTATTTCCTTCTGCGATTTTACTGATTCATGTTGACTGTATACTATACTTAATTTGGTAATAGAACTAAAACAAAGGTTACAAAGCCCTTTATCCAGGTAAAGAGATCGAAATTACCTAGGGCATTTTACGAAACCATGCGTCGAACACACCTTGGTCAAAGCAAAACACAAGTCCACAGAACACCAAACAGACAACCAACGAATGAGCAAAACAAATCCCAATATCTTGTAGTTTTTCATCTGTACGTGGTTACATTGCTCGGTATTTTACTGATATTTTAGTTTTTACATAATTGAATTGCTAAGTTATACAGAAATGTACGAGAAGTGGCGTTAGTAGCTTAAACATAAATTGTATTTTAATTGTAGACTTTTGGTTATGATTTTACCTTGTGAGTCATAATAACATATGTTGATATATTTCAATAAGTACAAGTATCTTCTAAGCAGGTATCTGAAAATGATACAGGGGACATTTTAACTGTAGTGTTTGCAATCTCAAAGAAAGAGGAGGGTATTTAAGTATACAATATTCACTAGAGAATATAATGTATAAGCGCATTACCGATATAATGCTAATAAACTGTTGAATACTTTCAGTTTTAAATTTTATTTACTTTTGTGTTTGATCCGTTGGTTTGTGATAAGCCTGTAAATATTTTCTGTTTAACAGCATTGTACCACAGCATGCGGTAATAGAAAGTACATGTAAACAGGAGAAAAATCAAGAGTTGCTATTTTTGAAAAAAGGTCATTAAATTGATGAACATTGTTTATCGGAATCTCAAATATGCTATTACAGAAGTTAACAATATCACGATAGGCTTACAGTTTCTTTATAAGTGTAGAGATCATTTTGTTCAATCCAACAAATCAAGAAAAAATGGACCAGCAATTTACCAATATTTATATAAATGTTATGCCATCTAGGAAACAGTGTTAACGTTTAAACGTTTAAACCCGCTGCAATTGTTTGCACCTGTCCTTAGTCAGGAATCTAATGTTCAGTAGTTGTCGTTTGTTGATGTGGTTCATAAGTGTTTCTCGTTTCTCGTTTTTTAAATAGATTAGACCATTGGTTTTCCCGTTTGAATGATTCACACTAGTATTTTGTGGGGCCCTTTATAGCTTGCTGTTCGGTGTGAGCCAAGGTTCCGTGTTGAAGACCGTACTTTGACCTATAATGGTTTACTTTTATAAATTTTTACTTGGATGGAGAGTTGTCTCATTGGCACTCATACCACATCTTCATATATCTATTAAAGGTTCGTGTTCCTTTTCTATAATTATCAAAATTTAAAAGGAAGGCAGGGAAGATAATTTGTCGAGATTGTATCTATATCTGTCTATGAATTCATCCGCTTTCAATCCTTGTAAAAGACACTCACAAAAGTACATTTAACACAAAAATCTGCACTATAGTGATATTTCTTTGAAGGCATGACATTCGGAATATGATCTGGATCGAGAATATTTACGAATTGGACCTTAAATTATATTTGATGGTTTTAGATGATAGAGGGATTCGTTTAATGTTAAATTTCATTAAACATAGCTTTAGGCAAACCTATAAATCTTCAAACAACATATAAAATGATTCCCATTGACATCGAATTACTCTTATGTCGTATGCTAAAAGCTTTATTTTACAACTATTACAAAATGTTTAGTGCACGACGAATGAATGATACATTCTCAATATAGTTTGTTTCTATTATTGCAACAGTAACAGAAGACGGAATACATTTTTTAAAGTAAAACTTCACAGAAGTTATAAACATTAAATGATGTTACCACAAAACTGTACAGTATGATTTAGAATTTAAGGTACGCTGTGTTGAAAATATTTTAGACCAACAAATTTCACTCAAACAGGATGCGTTGAAACCTTTATTTCCCTACTAGATGTGATTATTCAAATCATGAAGAAAAAAATGGTGTAGTACATTCTTTTGATACTTATATTGGGATATTGCACGAGTTCATGTTTTACTCGGACTGTTCATGACGTCTTTACACTAAGTCTGGTGGATGATACTGATTAATATTTTGATCTTGGATAACGGGATTAATTTATTAGTTGACAATGGCTTTCAACTAGCTTTCAATAACTGCGAGTATTCTTACATCGGTACTTTGTTTCTCTTTTGAGTCATTCTTTTCCAATTGATTTTTCATGTATAAACATATAACTAGGCTCTATGAGTATCCACAATTGTCAAACGCAATAAAGTCAGTAGTATACGTTTGTTCTCGCTCCCCCTACTCTTCCCCCGATGCACTGGTGCTGTTTCGAGCACCACTATTAATTCTTCCTCCAAAATTCACATATGGTGCACATTATTTTTAGGATCTTGTAATTTTGCAATAGTTTGCTGGTTATTTAAGAAATTTAAGAAAACTGGTGTTGATAACTTTTTGAATATTTTTAAATATATTATAGTGTACACTTTGAATTTTTGCCTTGTAGTGAAAAATACAAAAATCTCGTTACAAGTTTCAAATTCTAGTCAAGTATCAACTTCTATGCAGAAGTAATTTATTGGAAATATAATTTACTGTTCAAAAGAGCAAATAGATCAGGCAGAGCATAGTTTAAATATATGCTTTTGTTCCTAAGTCCAATTGGATCAGACACAATGCAAGTTTCTGATGATGATAACAGAGAATTTTTATCTTTAGTATCCTCCATTTCAAAGTAAGGAAATGTGTTATGTCATGAAATACAAAACAACAGGATAAGATAGAGTCGGTCCAATTGATGTCAGTTAGAATGCTGAACAAATGTTGAATGAAATATGTTAAAAATATGAGCATTTACATGTTACTTTCCATTTTTTGTGTTTTATTTTGTGTTTGATATTTTGTTATAATACAAACTTCTTTAAGATGGCATTGTATTTTCGCATTCAGTCATAGCAAATTTAATAAGTAAGAACGCGTAAAAAGAAAAACAAATCATAAGTAGTAACGTTGCTTTTTGTTACGAAGGAACGATATTAAAAATTGTCAATAGTTATCAGTTTTTTTTTTCTTCTGAATCTAATTTTTAAATTAAGTAAGTAAACAGTTTCACGACATAGGATTAGTTTCTCTATAGCTGTAGACAAAACGATTCTATGTGATACACAATAATTTGAACCGGCAATTTATTATTACTTATTTGAATTGTATGTCATTGATAAAACAGTGCAGAGGAGTCGTCCTTACTTTCTGTAATCATAGAAAATTTCTAGGAAAAACACGAAAGATCTATGATGATTTGACATGATTTTATATGTTATGTTAAAAACTCCATCTGCTTGTAATGATTTAATGGGACACTAACACTCAGTACATTTTACAAACAAACTACAATAATAGTAACAAAGGAAGCTGAAAGGAAAGACAACGTATTTGCTGAGGTTTGAGGAAGCTTACAAATTTGACTTTGATTTATATTTAACAATAGTAAATAGTATAGGAATTGCAAGTATTACGAAATTTAATGAAACAATTCTTTGAGCAAAATTATAAATCGTCTAATAACACATTCCATGTTTGAAAAGACATTGCATTGCTGTTAATTTATCATCAACTACATGATATAGCAAGGAAAGTCGGGTAAAAGAGGGACGAAAGATGCCAGAGGGACAGTCAAACTCATAGATCGAAAACAAACTGACAACGTCATGGCCAAAAATAAAAAGACAAACAGACAAATAATAGTACAGATGACACAACATAGAAAACTAAAGACTAAGCAACACGAACCCCACCAAAAACTGGGGGTGATCTCAGGTGCTCCGGAAGGGTACGCAGATCCTGCTCCACATGTGGCACCCGTCGAGTAACTTATGTTATTACAAATCCGGTAAATAGTCTAATTCGGTAAGTCACATTCGTGAAAAGGGAAAGGTATTGTAGTTACGACATAAGGAAGATATCCGATATCATCTGTGAAACGGTTATTCCATAACGGTCAACCAACTCGTGATGACGTCCGTAAAATTTACAAAGGGATGACTTCAACTTCACCATTTGGAACTCTTGGTTTAATAGCTTCCTTGTGTGCAGCAATCCTCTATCAAGGAAATCATGATAGGAAACACAAGCCCGGAAATATCGTATCAATTGGGAGATATATACTCCGTATAAGTGATATTCCCTCCATTCAAACGTTTACTTTATGAAAGGCGTTTGCCTCACCTTCGTACTTCTTTTGGCCTTTTTAACTTTTTTTTATTCGAGCGTCACTGATGAGTCTTTTGTAGACGAAACGCGCGTCTGGCGCAAATACAAAATTTCAATCCTGGTATCTATGATGAGTTTATTCGCATGTATGTTACCAAGCATACAGTGTAAAGTAGAGTATGATGTTACTGCTGGTTCTGAATATTTAAGAAAACAAATGTCACTTCTTTTTTATCTGATATTTCACTATTTACTGTTAATTGCTCAATTGCCAAAAACGAAATTGATATTGTATTATTCAATGTACATATTGGATTTGACTTGACAGGACAATTTGGGATAAGGCAGAATTGACAGATCGTTAGGAAGAAACAACCACATTGTATGAACATTTTGGCTAAAAAAACCTAGAGTACTTACGTTCACAAAAATATGTTAAACTTGTTCATATATCAACATGCAATATATCAATTCAAAATACCCTTCCTGTGTGAATATCGGTTTAGGCCAGATGTGTGTTCTATATAAATATATCGTAACATGAATTTGTCGAAAATTCAACAGTTTGCCAACTGTCATTTCAGGGCTGCATAACATTTGAAACATATATTTGGCGTAAATTTGATGGTAGACTTCAGCTCTGATGTGACATCAAGATTTTATTATGTGTACATAGAAATTTGATTGAGCTAAATCCAGGTAAGGATATCCAGATATCCAGATACACTTCTACACTATTTAATATAATGTAATACAAAGTAAACTAATGTTAACCCAAACAGGTATCATGTAGATATACAACACAGTATTTTGTTTATATTTGGTTTACTATTACAAAATGTTTTCTATTTCAAAAACTAAGTCTATTATTTACTATGTTGTTACGCTGCAAGTGGACTATGAGTCTGCTGATCAGCTGTCAGTCTTCATGTCATTGTCACCCAAGTAAATCCATCTCCCTATCTTATTTAAATTAGATAGCTCACATATAAGATACAATGTCTAATACGTGAATTTTGAAGTCTATATTTGAAAAAAAATAATAAATGTCTGAATAATATCCAACGATAAATCTTACGGGGCGATGGATCATTTAATTATGATACAGCACACTACAAAATATAATATAATAAGCAAGTCTAAAAGGGTACAACATCAACAAAAAAAATAAAACCATGAACAGATGTTAAATATTTCGGAAAACTGATTTCCTTCATCAGTAATTATAAGATGTCAACTGGTTCTTATCTTGACATGTGGTAATCACACTGTAATAGTAATCATGATCGTTATACAAATTATCACGAATCAATACGCTGGTATATTTTTTCAGTATTGATGTTCGGGAGCAGGAATAAATTCCTTAAAACTGTTAGAGTCCTGAACTGAAGCCTGAGTTACTGGAAACAAGTGCTGGTAGGGACTCATTCTATGCTTTTTTCAATAAAGCCCTTCTGGGGTAACTGCCCTTAACTTCCCTATCAAAACTTTCCAGTGCAATTCTGTCGGCCCTTGACCAAACCTCGTTGTGGTCTATGATAGTGATGGTAAGGTTTTTGAGATCAGCTTGGGCGTGCCCAGGGATCTCAAATGACGACTTACGGGGAGGTCGGGCTTGCAGGTGAAGTCACTTCGATGACCATTCATGCGTTTGTTGAATGGCTGTTCTGTCTCGCCAGCATACTGCATACCACATCGACACTGAAAAAGGTATACAACATTCAGGGTTTTGCAAGTTGCATTGCAATATATAGTGTATACGGACCCAGTTGAGTGGCAAGTAAATGTTTGAGTGTTCAGTATTTGTCAGCAAGTCAAATATTGTCTGTTACCACACGACTTGCATCATCCTGCAATTGGAGAGCTTTTATTATAGGAGAAATCAGCTCTCACAAATAAGTCATTCAGACTTGCTGGTGTCCGAAAAGATAAGACAGGAAGTTTGGGTAAGATCTTGGATAATTTTGGATGTTTGGCACGCCCAAGCTAATATCAAAAACCTTACCATCACTATCATAGACCACAAATAAGGTTGGTCAAGGGCCAACAGACTTGCTCTGGAATGTTTTTGGATAAGAAAGTTAATGACAGTTTTCCAAGAGAGCATTAATGAAAAAACATAGAATAAGTCCCTACCATCACTTGTTTCCAGTAACTCAGGCTTCAGTACAGGAATCTTACAGTTTTAAGGAATTTATTCCTCCTCCTAAACATTAACATAAAATAAAATTACCAGCGTATTGATTCGTGATAATTTGTATACGATCAAAATTACTATTACAGTGTGACTACCACATGTCAAGATAAGAATCATTTAGCATCTTACTGATGAAGGATATTAGTTATCCGAAATATTTAAAATTTGTTCATGGTTTTACTTTTTTGGTGATGTTGTACCCTTTTAGACTTTTTTAAACAAAATAGATATATTTGATGACACATGGAAATGGTTAACGATATACCTTAACGAATGTGCTATTAACTTATTGACCCGTATTAAGATACATTGTTTCACTAGGTAAGTTATTTTTTGTATGTTATAGAAAAGTATCAAAATATTTTCCACTGATATAGCACTAGTGGCATACCATAACATTTGGTTACTTTCAGCTGGAAATATGTGGTAGACAGAAAAAGATCAAACATGTTTTAAGCATAAGCATACCAGTCAATTGGTTTCTGCTGAAAAGATGTCTCATTGGCAATCATACCACATCTTCTTATTTGTATAAAGTAGATCGAATGTGTCAAACGCTTTGAAAAACTATTAAGAAGCAATTGGAATCAATGGTTTGAATACATTACTTCATACCGAACATTTTTTATCATTATTCACGAAACAAGAAATATCAATTAGACAACATGTTCGAAATCGTAAATGAAATATAAAACTCAGAGACATCTAACAAGAAAAACAAAACATCGGCAGCTAGCCTAATTTAGAATATGGAAGGAAATTACTGTTTTGTATATAAAAACTCCAAAAGTGTTCAGTTTACAAAATGATTGAACATTTTAGTAATGATCTTCTCGATACACATGATTCACTATGGATGTTCTACTAGATTATCCTTATATTTTCCCTTGTTTAGTTTCCTTTGGGAAATGTGCACATGTTGCATGAAATTAATTTCGTCGTTTCGTAATTCTTTGCTTGGATACTGTTGATGTTTCACAACCTGTCCCTGGGGATATCAGAGGATTGCAGCCAATGCTTTTGCACTGACATTATATTTCTTTGATGTTGAAATATACAAAGTTAACAAAATGAAATTAAATTCTTTAATTCTAAAGATATTTATTCTTTGACTCTACATTTTAAGTTAATAAATTGGTGAAAAGACCTAAAAATTAAGGTATAAAGAGGTTGAAGAAATCAAGGGGACAACATAAACAATAAGTCGAAAAAATAGTAGACAACACCATGTTCAATAAGAAAAATAAATCCTGCGGAAACAAACAAACATCCATTGAACACCTCAAAATACTAAAGTTGAGTGACACAATTCTCGAAAAAAAAAAACAACCAGGGTTCGTCGCATGGGCTCTCTAAGGATGATCAAATAAATTTGGGAAAAGTACTCTTCAGACGGTTTTGACTATTTTGTTTCTGAACTCTATGGTCATATTGGTTAGTGTGTCTCACTTCCCAAATTGTTTGTCCAGGTGTAAATCAGGACATGTTTGTCAACCTTCATGGTATTCCGGACTCTCACACCCCTTCCCAACCCTGTACACAGCTGTTCTATTTAAATTATCTCATTATCCTGTTTGATTACAGTGTGGTGGTCTACTCTCAATTTTGAAATGCTTTCAATTTTCCAATATTTTGTTTCAAACGCAATGTATAATTTGTTTCCTCAAAAAATCACATGTGACGCGTCAAAATACTTTTGATCTCATGTAATTCTGTATTGTATGTGCATATAATCTAGAAATACCCTATTGTTTTTACAAAAAAAAAAAAAAACACTAAACTTACAAAGGAGCAAATCCGGGATATTAAATGTTTGTTCTATGGATCTAGAAGTGGATCTTCCTTTACTATATTGAATACCTAAATTATATAAGTATCCTTATAAACAACGTTATATCGCTGGGTCTTCAAAATGCATCACGAAGCCTTTTTTTCATTATTAACATCAGATCAATTTGATCAGTAATCAAACCGGGCTTCAAAGTTATTATGAAACTACCTATTCTAGAGGCGGCGTGAATCCGATGTGGATACTAAAAAGATTCCAAAGATTTGATAAAGATAAAATTGAGAATGGAAATGGGGAATGTGTCATAGAGACAACAACCCGACAATTTAAAACTCTTTCATTCTGCAATAGTATTAAAACATTTGACTTTTTTACACTGCACACAATCATCTATCCCATCGAACCTGAAATGGATGCAACAGATACAGTTATGTCTGCCTCATATCTTGACTTACATCTAGAAATTAACAATGAGGGACAGTTAAGAACAAAATTTTTCGTCAAAAGAAATGATTTCCCAATTGTGAACTTTCCATGTCAAAGAAACAACATTTCAGCAGCGCCTGCATATGGATTATATATTTCCCAGTTGATACGCTATTCCAGGGCTTGTGTTACTTATCATGATTTCCTTGATATAGGGTTGCTGCTAATAAGGAAGCTCTTAAGCCAAGAGTTCCTAGTGACGAAGTTGTATCATCTCTTTGCTATGGAATATTTATTTTACGGATGACGACGGATTTGTTCCAATTGTCGTAACCGCAATCCCGTCCTCCTTTTCCTTAAATGTGACCTACCGAAATAGACTTATCACCGGTGTGTAATTACACGATCAACTCGACGGGTGCCACATGTCAAACATGATCTGCCTACCCTCCAAAGCACCTGATATCGTCCCAGGTTTTTTGTGGTGTTCATGTTGCTCAGTCTTTAGTTTTCAATGTTGTGTTTTACTGTTGTTTGTCTTTTGATATTTTTCTCCATTTTTTGCCATGGCGTTGTCAGTTTATTTTCAATTGATGAGTTTAAATGTCCATTTAGTATCTCTCGCCCCCTTACCAACTTAACCTGCATATGGGATATACATTCCCCATTTCATTCTGTATTCAAGAGCTTGCAGCTGCTACTCAGACTTTATAAAACATCACCAGTGGCTGAGCAGAAAATTGACGAACCAGGGTTATGTCAAAGAACGTCTCGTCCCTTTTCTACAAAAATTCACCAGAAGTTGCCAAGACCTTATTAATAAATATTCCTTATCAACTTCACAATTAAAACATTGTTGTGACGTCATTCTATTGTTGTACCCGTTCTTTAATTCAGTGATTGGACTATCATTTACCTGTAAGAAATCTTTATGTTACCTTTAACTGTTCAATATTTTTGAGAATAACCCTCTTCTTTCTTAAAAATATTGTACAGCTGAAGGTAGCATAATTGATTCTTACAGGTAAATGATAGTTCAAGAACTGAAGAAAAAAAAATCAGTCAATTCCCACAATTGTTTTCTTCATGTGAAAAAAAAAATACAACGAAAGAACAAATGACAATTACACGAAAACACTTTTATTCAGTCACCTTCCAATACAATAATTTTGTCACTCATCAAGACGGTTTCTTATATATATCTCAATTCTATCTGAACAAATCAACATCAGCATGTACATATGCAAGGGCGTATGAGCCGGGGATGGTGGTGGGGAAGCGGGATTATGACATCAAACATCAGTTACTATTTGTGGAACTTGGCAATATTTCATAATATGCTATGAAAATACTTTTCCCTAACGATAAATTTTAAATAACATGTAGCCTTTTTTATGACTCTCGATGCGTTCTTTTAGTCGTAGAAAAAGGTTCTGTCAAAATTTAACAAATTTCCAAGAAGGTTTGACAAAGTTATTGATGACTAAAAAAGCGTTAACCACAGACTGAACCTAAATGGTTTCTTTGCAAATGATAAACCTTTTAATAACTTTTACCTAAAAACACACCTGCTTTCACTGTTGACTTTGAAAATCTTTTAGATTTGTACCTTTCTTAGTTTTCACAAGTCCACAGTGAGATCAGGTGTGTCAATAAAAAAAAAGTCAGAGAAAGCCGATGTTTGTTGCGAGAAAATTTATTAAAAAGAGTTTCTCATTTTCAAGGAGTAAAAACTAAATGGTCAACCATTTTGATACCTAAGACCTGTTTATCGAGGCTGTCCTAGGATTTGTCCTAAGACCTATCTTAGGAATAAAGTATGATAATGTTAGAACCGACCTCTGGAACTTATGAGATGGTCTTTTTAGTTGAACTAATGTTGTGTAAATGTCACACTTTAAAGGATGTACTTAGGTCAGGCTTAGGAGTTTTTGTCAGATGTTTGGACTCCTTGGTTTTTTTTCCTACGATACAGGGTAAAATATTTTGCCCCATAACACCTATTTTTCTTTTCATATAAGACTTCAATAGCTCATGATCATAATGAGTCATTTACCAAAATTTAAGCAGATTCTAGATTTCTTTTCTTTCGACTTGAGACCCAAATAATACCAATGGAAAAATGAGGTAAAAGTCCAAGGCAGCCTTTTCCCGCCATTTTTTAAAAATTAAATATCTCGAAAAGGAGCTCCATAGCCTATCAATATTTTTAGCTTATTTTGTTCCTTAACTAATGCTCTTCTGACTTATAGTATCAATTTTATTCTAAGTACATCCTAAGTAGTTTTTGATTTTTGTTGTTTGGAGTAGTGCGTTGATGACAGATCTTTGATTGTGTCTGTTTAATATGTTCACAAGTTTATAGACTAGAGACGTTTTATATGTTACTTTCTGTTGTTGCCCTTTAGATATGTTTTATTTTTGATTATTTTTGTCGTTGAGTTGCTGTCTCTTTGGCATATACCCCGCATGTCATTTATTTATCATAATTTTATAGCCATATTTTACTTTACATGACAATAACAATTTTAACTTTAATTTTTCAGTGTAAGAATTATGTATGGTATTAAATCCAAGGTTGAATCACCTGAAACTGGAGTGAATGATGGGGGATGGAGGGGATGGTAGTTGGGCCCCAGCCCGCTGGAATCGGAAAAATCTTCAAAATGTTTATGGCATACACATCGGTAAAATATATTTGCCTCGCTACGCTCCATGCCAGTATCAGGGTCGCCCAAATCTTTTAACCTCAAATCATTAATTGCACCTGTTAAATAATGGTAACTCTTGTTCTTAGATTGATTTTAACACTACCAATACTTATTTAACAGCCATTTTTCTCATGTTTTGGGTTGTCTCCTTAAGCACCAATATGGTTGATAATGCTCGTTGTTAGTTTTGTTTTTTGTAGCATTTAGGTATTTTGTTTTGCAAAAGATTTTTCTCGTCCGTCTTTGGATATAAAAATCGACACCTTGTGTTGCTCTCATTCTTCCTAACATCCTTTTCAGCTACAGTTAAAATAAAAAAAAATAAGATAATGCTTCTAACGCTTGATAGATCATGCCGCAATACAAGGACCACACATAAAATAATTGTATTATCATAATCAAAAGAAAATCCTTCATCTAAAGTAAATGTTTTACCAAGTGTTGCTGTGCATGCCACATATTCTTCATTCGACAAAATAGCTAATTAAGAACCTGATTAACAACCTAAATCAGACCCTGTGTACAAAGTGCAAAGTGTGAGAACTTGCTTCATGAACTAGAGAACTGCAATAGTTTTTATAATTTTCAGGTGTCGGCGCTGATTTACAAGATTTTTTTAAAAATTTGATATTATTGCCTGTATAGGCCTACAATGCAAAACTTCGCTTATCAACGACGATGAATATGGGAGGCATAATAAAGGAACACGTTACCGCAGGTTATCGGTTAAACAAATCAATCATGTGTCCGATTCGCACTATGTTCTTAATGATCGGGTTTTTTTTTAAACCGATGTATTCTCTTAATATTAAATAAACGTAGGTGCTAGATTTAATCATATGTTTGTTAAATAAGTCATCCCAATTCGCACTCTTTTTGTGACACATTTTCTTTATCAACTTTCATATTAAGATTCTGAGAGCATATCATATGTCTAAAATTCAAAGACTTACGTAAATGATTTTTCACGGATACAAACTAGTGCATTAGAAGAATCATATCTGCTGAAGCACAATGTCATCATAATAACCCTAAACTAATCACGTTCATGCCAAAAATAGTCGGATCCAAATTTGAAATGTATAGATTGGCGTTTTGATTGTTTTCTTCAGCCAACTTAGTGCAGTATTTGTATTCTCTAGAAATTTGTATTTTAAGGTCGCGATAAACTGATATTACTTCAAAAAAGTTAAAATGGTTTTAAAGGTTTACGCAAATATATTTAAAGGATCGTTTATGAATAATGCTCCAATGTATACAACAAAGAAAAACAAATCTGTTTCCGCTTAAAGAAACCACGAAGAGCAAGTGTTGCCCTTAGATGTTAGATCGATCGAAAAGGAGTTAGCCACAACACATAACCGGAAAGAAGCACAATAACTTGATAGCAATACGTTTTGAAGATTATTGCATTCGAAGTGTATTGTACATTTACATGTTGTCTATGAAATGGGAAATCAGAACCTTGTAAAATTAATGAAAATAGAAACCAACAAATAAGTATTCTTAGTACCAATGACATATTGCTTTACGACATCTTTCAAAATGAGAAAAAAAAATCACAAGCCATTTACAGATGGTATTTAATTTTTTAAAAACCGTATCTGCCATCAATATCAAATGTTTCTGCACATCATGTGTTACTGTATCAGTAAGAAAAAAAAGCTAAATGGAAGTGACTTTTTGTCGGAATTTATAATTCCGGTATTAGTAGGAATATAAAATTTGATCCCAAAAACATTTTTGCTCGTTTTTGTAGTCTACGGTTGTTGAAAAAATTCTGAGTATACTACGTATTCAGATATCAAATAAACCTATTATTTCATACAGAAAATTAATCAAATGACAAGGAAAAACACAAAGTTAAAGGTTTCATTCATATCAGAATTCTAAATCGTATTACTATAAAAGAAATCATAATGTCGAAAAAAAGGAGACTAGACAGAAGCATAAACAAAGGATAGAACGGTCATGATTAATATTGAAACCTGGTCAATAAACCTAAAAGCAGTGATCTACGTAGCAAATCGTGAGAAAACAAAACTATGAAACCCTACAATATGAAAAAATCAGTTTTTTCCTCGCTTGTTACGTTATCGGATATTGTATTCCTGACATTGTCCGATTAGTCAAAGGAATACGATGGTATGATATCAGTTGTAAGGTATAAATGGATTTCTATGATATGAATAACTTTTCAAACAACCCCTTAAACATACTGGTATCAAGCTGGAACAGTTTATTGTCTTAAAATGATTCTATTTCATTTTCCTCTTTACGAAAATAAAGACATGTTGGATATTCGTCAATTTTTTTTTATTATTTGATGGTGTTGTCGCCATTTTCAGATCCTGTTAATTGGGTGAAATCTTAATTAGGTGTTGGTATTCTTTATTTAGAGCTATAATTTGATACATGTCCATTTTATTTGTGTCATAAGATATTATGTTTAAAGCATAATATTGCTTCAGTTGTTATTCACTGAGGAAAGCGGAATTCCAGGAGAAAGCCACAACCTTCGTACTACACGAAAGAACCCATTACTACACCTTTGTTTGAAAAAGGTACGTGCATCTATAGTTTTTCAATCATGTTCAGGTTAAAAAACACACGGGGGATATTTCATCCGTATTACAGTTGAACAGTAATGCTATTTCCTCTGAATATTTCAAGTTTTATAGAAACCAGTAGAAAAAGGTTGAGCAGTAACGAGTTGAATCAAGATTACAACCTAATCTGTATTATAGTCTTTACATATAAGATGATATTGCATATTTGACTATTTTCAATGTTATTATCATTAAAAGGATGTAATAGGATGTCAATTTAAACATTATAACTACATTTTATTGGACGTATAAGTAAAAAGATTTTTGACTAAATGATTACGTCTTCGTGTTATAAAAGAGAGGTGAAAGATACCAGAGGGACATTCAAACTCATAAGTCGACAATAAACTAACAACGCCTTGTCTAAAAAAGAAAAAGACCAACAGACAAACAATAGTACACAAAACACAACTTAGCAAACTAAAGACTGAGCAACACGAAACCCACCAAAAACTTGGGGTCATCTCTAGTTCTCCGGAAGGGTAAGCAGATCCTTTTCCACATGTGGCACCCGTCGTGTTCCTCAAGCTAGTACAAATTCGGTAAGATGTCTTATTCGGTAGTTTACATTCGGGAAAAGGGGGACGGGATTGTAATTACGACATAAGGAACATATCCGCTATCAACTGTGAAACGGATATTTCATAACGGTTAACCAACTCGTGATGGCGTCCGTAGAACTTACGAAGGAATGAATTTATTTTCATGATAGGGAATACAAGCCCTATACTCTACCTAAAATCAGTATCAAGATGGAACTGTCAAATTGTCAGATATAGTTTCCTTTTATTGTCAGAATGAGGGGGGAAAGAGGTGTTGACATATATCATGTATATAAATATAAGTTGAACCTCGCCCGGTAGTATCAGACAATTCCTTGTAATATTTCATAATATTAGCCATTTTTTTTATAACTATATGTCTTAGCATCTGATTCAATACAAGAAAACAATATACACGTGATCACTTCATTCAGTTGTTTTTTAACAAAACAAAACAACCTTAAAACAATCTACATGCACCATCTGAATAAAAATAGTCACGCCTATTAAAACGTTTAAACACGCTGTATTTGTTTGCACCTGTCCTAAATCAGGAACCTGATGTTCAGTTGTTGTCGTTTGTTGATGTGGTTTATAAGCGTTTCTCGTTTCTCGTTTTTAATATAGATTATACCGTTGGTTTTCCTGTTTGAGTGGTTTTACACTAGTCATGTTGGGCCCTTTACAGCTTCCTGTTCGGTGTGGGACGATGCTCCGTGTTGAAGGCCGTTCTTTTACCTATAACGGTTTACTTTTAGAAAATGTGACTTGGATGGAGAGTTTTCTCATTGGCACTCATACCACATCTTCTTATATCTACATATATATATATACACACGATTTATGAAAATATTCGTTTTGTAAATATTTGATAAACTCTTAATTTAAAAGTAAGTGACAGTGATCCACAGTATGCACAAGTGCGGAAGACAACGAAATACAAAGGCATTTCATATATTTGTTAGGCTATAAAGAACATCAGATGCGTTTAGATCACCATACAGATAAAGTTATAGTTCGTTCATTTAAGGGTACACTGTTTTTATTGCTGAATTTCATACACAAAACGCATTCCGTTTCTATCATAATACAGCACTTCTTTTATTTCCAATAAATAGTTAACAGCTATGTTTTGTAAGTCTGCTTTTTTTATGACGAAATATTCTTTTTCATAATTCAATACGTAGATGAAAAAACAAGAATAGGAATGATTACTACGATGATAGCTATACTCATGTTTTAATTAACAAATACATTCCAGAATTAGCCCTAAGTAAATATCTAGAAATGAACTAAAAACCACCTGCATCATTTGATTTCATGCAAGTCTTTGAAGTTGTTGAGTCTTGACATTTAATGGTGTTCTAAAACGTCAATATTCCGATTGATATTATCATAACTCTAGAAAGTTTGTTATTTAGCGTCGACATTATGTATTTAATGACATATGCACTGACTGCATTCAGTATTCGCGGCTCCGATAGAGCCGGCTTGTTTAAAAATGACACTGTAATATCATTAACGGTACCACTTTTTCTACACCATATGCGCTTTTTGACAATAAATGTCTCTTCAGTGATGCTCATGAAACATTTGAAGCCATTCCCTTGTTTGTAGTAGATACTCCTATTACATAATAAAACGCATATGCCTTGTTAATGAATAATTCAGCCGTTAACTAATTATTCCGTCCTGTATACAACAGTGAAAAACTAGCTTTGTTTAAGCCTTTAAAAAACATCAATGAACAAGGGTCAAGCTTAAATTTCTGAACATTTTTAAATAAACCAGGCAAACACTACGAGATAACATCATGATTAAAGGCAACATAATTCAGAGTTCATTTCATTCCAAGTGTTTCTTCGTTCTTTTTTTTTTTTACTTACTTAAATATGTGTGTCCCATAACAATGAGATTACTAATTAAACATTTTGTCTGTCAATCTCAGCATCTCAGCGAATTACGTCTTTAGTACAGAGATAAATGAGAAGAATAACAAATCCAATATCTTTTATATATTGTAAATTCTTATGTCGTCTTTGAATAAGCACATCATTAAGTTGCAATATAACTTAAGATAGAAAACAAGGAATAGGCCCTCAGTGCTTTAAAATATATTTTATGAGCAAAATACATAAAATTACTTACAGAGGGTCATTGATTCCTAAATTATTTTTTTTTTATCAGAAATCATTATAATTTTTGCTTTGTGTACCTATGTAGAGTTTAGAATGATAGTAAGGAGCAATTTAACTCAGAGAGCAGCGTTTTTTCCTATCTTATTCATGATTAAGGTCGAAGACACATCAGGTAACATAATAACTTACTTGTCATTAGGAATCATGAGTACGCCAATCTATGAAACCCTTCAAAAATAAAAAAAAAAGATCTCTTTTGCCCGAACTTGATAACTTATCGGATATTGTATTCTTGACATTGTCAGATTAGTTTACATATACAAGGATGTAATGTCATTAGTAAAGTATTAATTGACTACCATTATAAATATAACTTTCCAAAAAATCTTTTTACGCATACTGGTTTAAATCTGGAATAATTATTGGACTTAAATAGGTAATGATACTTTGTTTGACATACTTTCCTTTTATAATTATGAAAATATTGACATGTAAGATATCCGTCAAATAGTTTGTTACTACATTCATTGGTGTTTAACGCCACTTGAAGCACTCATGGCTATATCATAGCGTCATTTTATCATTGCTAGAGGAAGTTTGAAAATCCCCACGTTCGGCAGGGAAACTTGCAATCCTAATCAAAAATGGTCGGAAACGAAATAGAAAAATCCCTTTGAATACAAATATAAAGCAACATCATGTTCGTAAACGCCTAGTAAGTTCAAGTCAATAACAACCGTATAAAACATTTGTTTATTCGTGTAATTTTCCTACGGCTTTACTTAGATCTTAAATAGCAATTTAATTTCTTTTCTTTTCAATAAATAAGTTAACAGCTATGTGTAGTATGTCTGCATGAGTTTACGACTAAATAATTTTTTTTCATAGTTAATCCCTAGGTGTAAAGATACGAATTACGATGATTGATGTGTACGATATTACCTATACATAGATAACTTGTTTGTTAATAAATGAATGTCAACTTTTTTGTTGATAAATGAATGTCAACTTTTTTTGTTAATAAATGAATGTCAAATTTTGCACTATTTAGAAATGAACAAAAAATATCCTGCATCATTTTACATTAAATGGTGTAATAAAAACGTCATTATTCCGATGAATATCATTTATTAATTTACAAATTTTGTAATTTAGCGTCGTAATTATGCCTTCAATGACAAACACATTGATTGCAACCAGCGTTGGCGGCTTTGATACAACCAGCTTGTTTCAAAATGACAGTGTTGCATTATATAACATTCCCTTGTTTGTAGTAATAACTTCTATAACATAATATCACGCAGATGCCTTGCAAATGAATAATCAGCTTTATGTCACGTAGATTTTATTCGGCATTATTGAAAGACACCAGATAAAAAAACAAAAAGATTATAAGGCAATTACAAAGTATATTTATTTTTCAGATCTGTCATTAAAAGCCTTGGGGAAAATCTTTTGCATTTCGAAAAATTCAAACTACTGTCAACATTTGATTTATAATTATGACTATTTCATAATTTTTAACCTTTACTGTTTAGTCCATTTTTTTTTTTGTTATATATTTTTGACGTGGCTCAGTATTTAAACATCCCGCCATTGTGCCATTGTGCTATGATCATTTTTGTATTCTAGCTAGTCTTTCATTTTTGTTTATGTACTTTGTCCACAGAGTGTTTATATGGCGGTTAGTTTTCGTTGTTGAAATAGTTATTTGTGTTTATAATGATTAAGATTATAACACAATGTGGACTGCTGTACATCAATTTTTGACATTTTTACCTGTTATATCTGTTTGTTTTCTTCACACATTGTTGTCAATATAATGGAATTCTATGTGACTGTCATACAAGTGAGAGGTTCAGCTAGCTATAAAATTAGGTTTAATCCATCATTTTCTACATAAGGAAATGCCTGTACTAAGTCAGGAATATGACAGTTGTTATCCATTCGTTTGATGTGTTTGAGCTTTTAATTTTGCCATTTGATTAAAGACTATCCGTTTTGAATTTCCTTGCAGTTCGGTGTTTTTCTTATTTTACTTTTTTTATCAATGATAATTCATGTTAACACAGAAGTGCTGACAACTGGGCTACTTTTTTCAATATAAAATTGAGAATGAAAACGGGGAATATGTCAAACAGATAACAACTTGACCATAGAGCAGAAACGGCTCAAGGCCACCAATGGATCTTCATCACAGCGAGAAAGTCCCGCACCTGGAAGCGGGATTTTGCTGGCCCGTTAACAAAAATGTAAGCTGGTTCAAAGAAAATGGACGTCACACAAAACTCTGGAACATATAAATGAACCAAAAAAAAAAAAAAAAAACATACAAGACTAACAGGGGCCAGAGGTTCCTGAATTGGGACATGAACAAAAATGCGGCGGGGTTAAACATGTTTTCTGAGATCTCATCAATAGTATACATCCTCTAAGTTTGTGTTTTTCTTAAGTTGTGATTAACTCAATTAATTTTTCGATAGGTAAAACTTTTGATTTAAATGACTAAAATAGTTTTCAAAATTATAAACTGTTAATGGGTAATGCTACGTTGTATTCAGCAATAAGTAAGATACCTTTTAAAGAATTCTTAAGATAAAGCAATACAAAAAAAGGAGCCAAAAAAAAAGAATAAGAATGTAAATGTTATCTATCGGAAATTTTTCTTTATGTCTCGAATTTGTTCATAAGATGAGTGTACAAATAATATAAGAAATAAGGAGATGTGGTATGATTGACAATGAGACAACTATTCGCCAACATTCAAATGAAGTGGAGGTATGAACCTATAGGCAACCACACGGCCTTCAACAATAAGAAAAACCCACATCGCTAAGTCGTCTACAAATTGGCCCGACATGAAAAATATAAAACAACCCAAATTACATAAGCACGACAAAATGATTTTATATCTACCTGTGTGACGTCAAACGCGCAATTCTACGCCAGTACATCCTTTATGGGTGGATTATACATAGATAAATAAAATCGTATAATAAAAAAGCAAAATGAGGATGGTAAATTTGATGTATGCTTTTTTGTACTTCTTTGTTACATTTGTTTGTTTTTACAGTGATTAAGATGATAACACAATGTTGACTGTTGTACCCCTATTTTTGACATTTGTACCTATTGTGTCTGTTTGTTTTGTTCACGCAACTTTGTCGATATAATGGAATTGATGCTACTGTCATACATGTGAGAGGTTTAGCCTTATAAACCAGGTTCAATCCACCATTTTCTGCATACGAAAATACCTGTACCAAGTTAAGAATATGACAGTTGTTATCTATTCGTTTGACGTGTTTGAGTTTTTGATTTTGCCATTTGATTCGGGACTTTGCTTTTTGTATTTTCCCCGGAGTTCAGTATTTTTGTGATTTTACTTTTTTTTTTATGTGATTTTTCTTGTCTTGTATCACATTGAAAGTCTTATTTCTGAAGTATAACATTGTATGAAGTACTTTAACTAATATATAATGTAATACATCATAATAATTCTGTTTGCTAGAAGAACTATTATTCACGGACATTATTGTATACTGTATAAGAAATATGTCTGATAGAAGCACGATTTCATTAGTACATCAGTGATCTAGTCAAGTTAGTTCAATATATTAGGTTATTTGTATTTTTAAATCATGATGAACAGAAATTACTCAATGATATTTACAAGTGTTACAAAAGGTTTATGAAAATATGTTAATAAATAAACTCATCATAGATACCAGGATTGAAATTTTATATTTGCGTCAGACGCGCGTTTCGTCTATAAAAGACTCATCAGTGAAAAGGGTCGTTTATAAATGCCGTCCTGTATACAACAGTGAAACACTAATTTTGGGTACTCCTTTAAAACATAGAGGAACAAAGGTCAATCTTTAATGTCTGAACATTCTTAAATGAACTAGGTAAACACTACGAGATAACATCATGATTTAAAGGCAACATAATTCAGAGTTCATTTCATTCCAAATGTTTCTTCGTTTTCTGTTTTCTGTTTTTTTTTTTTGCTTACTTAAATACGTGTGTCGCATAACATTGAGATTACATTTTGTCTGTCAATCTCTGCGAATTATGTCTATAATACTGAGATAAATGAGAAGGATAGAAAATCCAATATCTTTCGTATATTGTAAATTCTTGTGTCGTCTTTGAATAAGCACATCATTACGTTGCAATAGTAATTAAGATAGATAACAAGGAATAGGCCATCAGTGCTTTACAGTATCTTTTATGAGCTAAATACATAAAATTACTTACAGAGGGTCCTTGATTTCTAGAATATTTTTTTATCAGAAATCATTATTATTTTTGCTTTGTGTACCTATGTAAAGTTTAGAATGATAGTAAGGAACAATTTAACCGAGAAGACGGCGTTTTTTCTGTCTAATTTGCTAATTTTTTTTGTAAATAAAATCTTATGTCTGAATAGGCAAACACATTGTCAAATTTGTGCCCCTCTCGATAGATAATACTCTTAGACAAGTTTTGTAGTTGTACAAAGGAAATCATAACGTGGAAATTTGAAAAAAAAGTCTGAAGCATCAAAAACAAAAAAGATGGATTGAAACTTAATGATTAATATCGAAGACTGATCAGGTAAAATTAAAACTTACATGTCATTGGGAATTATGAGTAAGCCAGTCTATGAAACCCTTCATCAATGAAAAAAAAATCTTCTTTGTTCGAACTTAATAACTAATCGGATATTGTATTATTGACATTATCATATAATAGGGTGTAATGTCATTAAAAAGGTATTAATCGACTACCATTATAAAGATAACCTTTCTAACAAACTTTTTACGCATACTAGTTTAAATTTGGAATATTTATTGGAGTTAAATAGGTACTGATACTTTGTCTGACATACTTTCCTTTTACAATTATGAAAGTATTGACATGTAAAATATCTGTCAAAGAGTTTGTTACTATATTCATTGATGTTTAACGCCACTTCAAGTGCTCATGGCTATATCATAGCGTCATTTTAATCATTGCAAGAGGTATATTGAAAACCGTTATAGAACGTCCTCACGTTTGGCAGGAAAACTGACAATCCTAATCAAAAATGGTCGGAGTCGAACGCACTATGTTTCAAGTGTGATTCGATCTCGCAACAACCTCAATGTTGACAGGTTTTAGTGATTTCTACCGGATCTATAGTCGTAGTTAATATATCATATGTTGATATCAAAATGAATAAAATCATATTTTTCAAATTTTTATCATTAAAAATAACAGTTAATTGTTTTATATGATCTATTTCACTATAAGATTACGGGAGCTATCAAGTGTTTTGTCTGTCCACTCTTCTTTTTTTTTCATTATTTTTTTTCGAATAAACCAATAGCAAAATATTTAACTGCGATTAATCACAGAATATGTTTTAAATTTCTTTCTGGAATGGTCAAACTATTATTATTTTCAAATCAAAGAGGTTCTAAGCCTACAAGTGAGACGCATCAGGACAATAGCACTTAAGACTTACACAATTTTAAATAAGTTGGCTCCTATATGATTACAAAATTTACTTCACCTTAAACACACTGAATATTCTTTTATTCTTTTGGAAATACCACAGGTAACAACTACCTCATATGGAAAACAATATTTTAGCTTTGTTGCTGCTTCTTTATGGAATAGTTTACCGGACCACTTCAGGACTGTAAACAGCTTCACACATTTTAGAAGTCTTGTTCAGTCCTGGAGTGGAACGGAATGTTTTTGCTCTGCCTGCAGGTAATTTTTTGATACATTATTTATGCATTGCTATACTGCATTAACAGCTTGCATTGCAATTGAATTTTTTGTTTTTACGGTTTTGATAATTAAAAGAACTATAGTTTTTACTTTAAATTATCTACTGAAAATTTTAAGCTGCAAATCTATAAAATGATTGCTGTCTTAGTGCTTCATATATATGTTTTAGTGTTAGCAAGATACATGTATATGCTAGAGTTAATGTTGTGCTGTTTTATAACTATTTATGTGCATGCTGCATGCCTTGTTTTATTTGTTATTGTATATATTTATATATTCGGTAAAAATTTCATAATGTTTAATATGTTTGTCAGATATGCCGAATCCAAATAAAGTTTTACTTACTTACTTACTTACTTTACAAGAACCCAAACAGTTGAAGAGTATGCACCTCATGTCTCGTTATCATAAGAAAACATTCACATTATTTTTTTTGAACCAGTCGATATTGTAAATTGTACTTTGTTTAGAAAATAATAGATAAAACGATACAAATTATCCAATAGGATGTCAATGTATACTCTTGCACTACGTATACGTAGTAATTGACATATAAGTATATAGTTAGTGATCAAATGATCGAGTTTTCTTTTAAAAATCTACTCAAAATTAGTATTTGAATGGCCTTGTCAAATTTTCAGGTACAGTTTTATTTTATATGTCATAATGAGAGAAAAAAAGGGTGGTTGATCTATCAACATACTAGTTGAATCTCGCTCTATAGGGCAGACATTTAATTTCAATATACCATATTACTAGACACTTTTTGGTTATAGATTAATTTCTGTCAGGACGAAACTATGCATTAAAACATATAGCATTAAATTGTACTTAAATGTTCAACAAGTATCACATCCGTTTAAAATCATATTCATATTATAAAGAATGACCATTGTTTGGGTATTTTATTTACAAGTACAGTGCATCAGTGCCAATGAATTAAGTACTTCGGATGTGTTTAAATCACCTTGAAAAAATCATAATTATGTCATTATTTGGTGCAATTATCCTACGTGTTTGTTTTATATTTAAATAGTAATTCATTATTATAAAAATATAACGCTTTTTTTAATTTCCTATACATTAGTTAACAGCTTTGTTTTGTAAGTCTGCTTTTGTTTATAACGAAATTTTCTTTTTTCCAAATTTATACGTAGGTGTAAAGATAAGAAAGGAAATGATTTTTTCTTTGAACGATGGTATCTATATACGTGTTGTTTTTTAATGTATTTCAGAGGTTGCACTTTGTTGAGCTACGAATATCCTACATCATCTGAGATTAAATTGTATGGTTAAAACATCAATATTCCTATGGATATTATCAAAACTTTACAAAATTTGTAATGTAGTGTCGAAATCTTAAATTTAATGATAAATGCACACTGATTGCAACAAATATTCGCGGCGTTGATCAAGCCAGTTGGTTTCAATTAATACGGTTGTATTTGATTACATTCATTTGTTTTTTGTGAAAACTCCTATTACTTAATAGAACACCCTTTTTTCGAGCGTCATGATGAGTATTTTTTATACAAAACGCTCGTCTAGCGTACAAAAAGATCGATCATGATATCTTTAATTAGTTTATATACACGTTCTTTCCTTGCAAAAGAATAATTCAGCTTTGAATCAAGTAGGTTTTACTCAGAATCATATTGAAGTGCTATCAAAACACTTGATTGTTAAACATATAAAGAATACGGCAATTATAGAATACGCTAATGTTACAGATTTGTCAGTAAAGATCTGCTGCAAGTGTTATTTTTTTTCAATATAAAATTAAATGAAAAATTTGAAAATATTCTTAATTCAGTAATTTAGTAAATTTGCGTAAATCATTCCCATACAATTTGATACATCCTCTAGGTATTTGTTTCCGAATCTGTGATCAACTAAAATTAGTTTTCCTGTTTAAAGTAATTTGAATAACTTAAAATATTTTGAAAATCAATAAATTGTCAATAGGTAATGCTACGTTGTATATAGAAGTAAGTAAGATACGTGTCAAATTGTTCTTTAGATAACATCAATAAACAAAATAAGCCCAAAAAAAGGATAAAAACAATGAGGTTGTTCTATGGGAATATGATCATGCTTTCTTTTTATTCACAGTCAAATTTCAATTTCCTCGAAACATGTTTGTATATGTAACATTAGTTGTATGTGACTTTTCTTGTATCATATTGAAATTCTTAAATAATAGCATTTCTGAAGTACTACAAATTATGGTTAGCTAATATATAGTCTAACACATTCAAATAATTATGTATACTAGAAGTACTATTAACATAGACATTACCTCCTACATTATGAGAAGTTTGTCTGCTAGAAGCACAATTTCATCATTATATCAGTGAACTAGTAAATTAAGTAGAGTATAGTAGATATTTATGTTTTAAGTCGTGTTGCTCGATATTACTCAACGACAGTTATAATTGTTGCAAAAAGTTTGTGTAATAAAATAGAGAATGGAAAAGGGGAATGTGTCAAGGAGACAACAACACGACCAAAAGTCAGTCCAAGTTCATCAATGGGTGTTCAATGCAGCGGGAAAATCCTGCACCTGGAGGACGGCTACAGCTAGCTCCAAAACAAAGATGTATACTTGTTCAATATGTCGAAAAAAACGTTAACTAATTATGTCGTCCTGTAAACTACAGGGAAAAATTTTACAACACTTTGAGAAGAAGGACTGAAATTAAATTTCTGAACATTCGTAGATGATCCACGCAAACATTACTAATGTCATGATTATCTAAAAGCAATACATTGTATAGGTCATTTCATTCAAGTGTTTATTTCTGTTCTGTTTTTCCCTTTTACGTATATGTTTTGTAATGTTATGTTAAATGTAGTTTATTGTAAGTATTTCTGTCAATTGCTATTTACGTCTTAAATACAGGGAATAATGAGAAGGATGAAAACAACAAGGTTGTAGATATTTTATTGTACGAATAAGGACATCATTACGTTACAATAACACTTATGATAGAAAACAAGAAATAATGTTCATAAATACTATTGAAAGGAGTATTTAACAATATCTTTTAAAATGTAAACATATGAAAATACTTCCAGAGGATTTTTGATTTATGGAATTTGTGTTTTATTAGACATTTATATTATTTTGTTTCGAATATATTGTATATAGAGTTGAGATCGTAAGTAAAATGTACTTCAGAAGGCAGCGTTTTTTGTCTATATGATTTGCTGATTTGTGGTTTTATAAAAGACAAAATAAATACATTAAATATATTTATGCAGTTTTGACAAAATTTTACGATTTACATATAAAATCATCCGACTATTTTTAGGTGGACATGACTTACGTGGCAAGGAAAACCGCAAACTTTAAAAGTTGAATTGTCATCGTCTTATCATACCTCCAACGTATTTTTGTTTGTTCAAAGGAATTCAAAAGGTTTTACAAAAAAAAAACACAAGACTGAAACATCAAAAACAACACAACTGGTGAAAACTTCATGATTAATGTCGAAGATTGATCAATAAACATTATAAACTGACATCTCTATGGCAAATTATCAGAACTTCAGTCTATGAAACCCTTCAACAACAAAATAAAAAATGCTTTTTGTCCGAACTTATCACGTTATCGGATATTGTATTCTTTACATTATCCGATTAGTTTTTAAAAAATACGGCGATGTGATGTCAGTTGTAAGGCATTAATTGACCAATTTTGTAAATATAACTTTTTAAACAACTCCTACACATATTGTTATAAAACAGTAATTGGTCTTTAAATAGTTCTGTCACCTATCTATGTGATATATTTACCGTTTATGCTTAAAATAAGAACATTCGAATTAAACATCAACGAAACAGCATCTGTAAACCCCAGAAAAAAAACATCCATGCTGACATGCGAACATCATAAAAAAAACGTTTATTGCATACAAGAAGCTCTAAACCGTTTCCAGATTAAACAGGTTGTGATTAAAATTAAGAGATAATATTAAAATCTGCTTTTAGCTTACATTTTTTGTAAGACCATAAAGATGAATATATGACACAAATAAATAGATCGCAATACAACCACTAAAAACAAATCTTTTTAGCAATTCTTTATATGGTAAAGTCATATGCTGTAAGGTAGGGCATAGCATTTTAATTTTAGGTACTCTATCTGTTGCCTTTTGATCGCAATCTTGGGAATAATAGAATGTAAAATAGTCAATACAATTTAAAGCAGTTTTATAACTTCATATTTTTTACGATTGGATTGTGTATCCTTTTTCACAATAACATGGTCTTTTTATAAACAGCCTTTTGTTCTTAGCGTGTAGATTAAATGACTATTCAGACCAGACGTGGTATTGAATTAAAAACATTTGCATGGCTAAATAGACGCCCCACTTATGCAAGAGTTTAACTGCCAGTCGGAAGAAACAAGGACATGATCATATTTTTATACCCCACTCATCCTCGGGGGTTTGTTAAAAAAATGTTTACAACAGTACTATTGCAAGAATGGTTTATTCTATCCTTTGAAAACTAAACACTTTAAAATAATCTTCATAGTTGTTCTTAAGTTTTCTTGGATTTTGAACTTTTGTCTGAAATTTGTTTTATTTTTTCTTCCACTTCTATTTTAGTAGGCATTTTTTTATCGGTCTGTGCGTCCGTTCTGGCGTTCGAACGTACAAGACATGTTCGTTATGACTAAGCGCAAACTAAATTCAAAAAAAAAGTTTAAACTGAGATTTTGCGATTCTTTGAACATGTGATAGTGCGATTCTGCCATTTTGTTTTGTGGACATAGATTCATAATTGTTTCATTTTCTCTGAAATACTTTCCTAGATAAACATGTAAGTGACTTCAAATGTGTTAAGAAATCTGATTAGAAGACAGTTTTAATTGATTCAATTTGAGTTGTAGTTATTTTGCGTGGCCGCCATGTTAGAGAGCAATTTGTTAATTTTGTTTTCAGTTGACTAACCATATGTATGAATTTTTTAGTCTATTGTGTTGTATGGATGTGATGTATGTTTACAAAGTGTGGTCTCTGGATTGCAATTATTGTATTTTAACCAATTATTTAGTTTAGTTGTTCACCCAATTAGTCAATATAAATAAACTAGCTGTCATACACATTTGGAGGATTAGCTAGCCCTAAAACCATATTTAATACACATATTTCTTCGAAAAATGCCTGTACCAAGTCAGGAATATGACAGTTGTTTTCTATTCGTTCCGTTGGTTGATATAATCTAAAGTTTGGGTTTGAGTTCGTTGAAATTTTGTTAATACTTTTTTACAAACAAGTCTGAATAGAGATCCTTAATATAAGATCGTAACGGTGATTTAGGATTGTACAATTTAGAATTGATGAGAAAACCTTTTTCCTTTATGTCTAGTAGTCAATATAACTAGACGAATTTGGTTAATTTATTAAGAAATTGGAACACATTTACCTCTTACGTGCCAACTGTAACTGAAACTATGTCAAACCAAATCTATCTAATCTATACATAATTTTTGTTGAAGTGAAATAGATCACATTACGTATTTCAGGTCTCTCATGTCCAGTAAATCTTGTTTCCAATCTTGTAGCTATAACAGATTGTTGATATGTCATAAACTCATTTACTAAAACTACAGCTAGGATCGGTTATAATGTCCGTTGTATATAATTGATGGTTACAATATCCTTTTGATGTATGAGTTATGGTTTCTTTGCACATAATTGACAAAGAAATTTATGAATCCTTAACAGTCTGTTGATTAACTGAAATGTTATTAAAGAATGTTCTTTCAGAAAAGCAACCGAATAAAAAAAAAATAAAAAAACAAAAAACACAATATATTTCTGAGGGTAGAAAACGGACTTCAGCAATACTCCTTACAACAATGGTTTGCCACCATAGACTACCTCTGTCACATAATATGTCAGTTGTTGTTGCAACTATTTTATCTTCCGTTCTTCGTTATATGTTACTTAATACGACATGCGCATCAATTGTGTTTGACAGGTCATAAGTATCCAAATTGGTTGCCTCCGGTTTCAATAACTGCGAGTACTTTTACATTGGTCTTTGTATCTATTTTAGGTAATGTTTTTCCAAATGATCTTTTCATGAAACAGTGTAGGGGAGTTGTCCTTACTTTCTGTAATTATACAAAATTTCTAGGAAAAACAAGAAAGATCTATGATGATTTGAAAGGATTTTATCTGTGTATGTTAAAAACTCCATCTGCTTACAATGATTTAATAGGACACAGACTCATAGATGTACTCTTCACAAACAAACCACTATAATAGTAATATTTGCTCGAAAGAAAGACAACGTATTTGCTGTGATTTGAGGTAATTGCAAATTTGACTTTATTTTATTTTTTTGATAATAGTATATAGTATTGGAATTTCTTGCATTACGCCATTTCATGAAACAATGCTTTATAGCGAAATTATAAACCGTCTAACAGCACATTCTTGATTTAGATAGACATTGAATTGTTGTTATTTTATCAACTATTACACGATAATAGATATTCAATTATTTAATGTGCATGTTATGTTTGACTTGGTTTGACAATTTGTCAGGGCACACATTAGGCGCACACGTTCTTAATATATAAAGATGCAATATTCCAATTCTAAATACACTTCTTGGGCAAATATCTATTTTGGCCAGATGTATGCTCTCTATAAATATATCGTAAAATGAATCTGTCGAAAATTCAACGTTCTGCCTAATTTCTACATGTAAGGGAATATATAGTCATTTCAGGGCTGCATAACCTTTAAAACATACACTTGGCGTACATTAGGTGGTAGACCTCAGTTCTGATGTGCCATCAAGATTTCTTATGTGTACATTATTTATATGGCTTTGTTCTTCAATTCATAGTTGTGGTGTGATCGTCAGTTTACAAAACAAAATCCCTTCAAACCGGTGCTAGATGCCTTCTTAAACTTGTATTGAGGTGAGAGTTTTGTTGCTCTGTGTTGAAGGCTTCACTGTTACTTTGAAATGAAGAACAGCAATAAACGCGCTGTTCCTTTGCTTTTTACGTTTTTTTGGCTTGCATAAATTGATTTTGTGTCCTAGATACCCGATATCCTTTCTGTTCTATTATAGAAATTTAATTCTAATAAATCCAGCTAAGAATATCCAGTTGTGCTTATAAGCTTAATATAATATAATCTAAAACTACTTTAGGCAATTCTATACCAATATTATGTAAATATACGCACAATAGTATGTTTTGTATTGGATTCATTATTAGATATGTTTTTATTTTTAAACTTAATTTATTATTGACTATGTTGTTACTTTCAAGAACTAAATCGAAATCGCTGCTAATGGACTATTGTCTGCCGATCATTTGTCAAACGTTATGTTATTGTGGCCCCAGTCAATCCGCGCAAGGTCGACCAGGCTCCATTTTATGTCGATTTGAAGCATATTGGAAATTATTAACATATATTGTACAATGGTGAATAAATGCAATACATACATATTTTATGAATCACGGAAATCGTTTACGAGCTACATGACCTGTTGTGCTATTAATTCATTCACCCACATTTAGATATTTATACAAAACAGAGAGACATTTTTTTTGAATGACACAAGAAAAACAAAGCATCGGCAGCATTTAGAATCTTGAAGGATATTATTGTCTTGCATATTAAAACTTTAGAAGTGTTCAGTCTACAAAATGATTTGAAATATGATTGATCTTTTCGATGCAGATGAGTCCCTTTTGATGTTCTACTTTATATATTTTGTTTTCCTTTATTTTTGTTTTTGATGAGAAATGCGCACATGGTGCATTAACTTAATTTCGTCAATCTGTAATTGTTTACTTGATTAGTAGTGCGGGTGCACAACCTGCGTCTGGGATTATCAAAAGCACGTAGAAAATGCTTTTGTACTAACAATATATATATTTTTTGAATTCAGTTGTTCTTGGTTTACTTCAAGAAATATCTATTTTTTAATTCTAAATGTATTTAACTCTGAGATTTAATTTATACTTTTTTAGTTAATCAACTATTTCAAAGCATGAACTTAAGTTATAAGTCACTAAGAGGTAAAAGAAAAAGAATCTACAAAGGAAATAACACCATAAGTCTAAAACTAACATACAATACCACCACAAACAGAACACTACAAACAATACACAAAGATCCACCAACACGCGTCCTGGATTACCTAAGGTTGGTTTCAGGAAAAGTAGACTCCAGACGATTTTTTTCCGTCCTGTGTGGTTGTATTATTTTATGTCTGTATTACAATCCTAAATATTTGTCCATAGGTAATTAAAGAAATAAAACATTTCTTTAATTACCTATTTCCTCCAAAATTCACATCTGGTCATCATATAATTTTGATATCTTGTAATTTTGTAGTTTTGATATCTTGTAATTTTGTAGTTTTGATATCTTGTAATTTTGTTACATATGTGCATAGAATACAACAATTATCGATTAATTTTACAGGTAAACACAAAGGCTAAGTAATAAAAAAGAGTTACGAAAAGTTGATAAAATTTGAATATATTACAGTATTGACTTTTAATGTTTGACTGTCCCTCTGGTATCTTTCGTCCTTCTTTTTTAATGAAATATCGTCTTGTGAACAATATAAAGTATGTTAATAAATTCTCCTTTATTGTTCAAAAGGACACAGTGATGACTGTTGTGCCCATATTTTGACAATGCTACCTTTTATGTCTGTTTTGTTCACGTATCGTTGTCAATATAATGGAATTTGATGCGACTGTCATACAAGTGAGAGGTTTAGTGCTATAAAACCAGGTTCAATCCACCATTTTCTACATTTGAAAATGCCTGTACCAAGTCAGGAATATGACATTTGTTGTCCATTTGTTTGATGTGTTTTATCATTTGAGTTTGCCATTCGATTAGGGACTTTCCGTTTTGAATTTTCCTCGGAGTTCAGTATATTTGTGATCTTACTTTTTACTTATTTGATGTAAATCGGGGAAATCTATTATATTTAATAGTATTTATAGATAATAAAGGTGATTCATTCAATAGTACATTTCAAAGGCAATTGATTTAATCGAAACAATCATTTATTAAACAACTTATACCTTGGTTCCAATATACATGGGATTACCTGTGCTATTAAGTACGTTAAAGGCTTTATGACACAACCAAAAGTGCAAGACGTATGCAAGATGTAGTATTTTGTCTATAGTTGCACTAGTTACAGAAAATTGTACAAATAAATTTTGTTGTGCAAACTTTGAAAGACCATTTATCCCAAATGTATATTTCCACAAAACTATACAGCGTGAATTAGGTTTTGATGAACGTGATGTGTTCTTTAATTTAGACAATTCCGTGTTAAGTCAAGCACGATACAAATTAGCACTTAATTACAATGTAGGTGTGAAGATTCAAATCATGATGAAATAAATTTGGCCCTAAATACTGTCCATTTTTATATATGAAAATAAGATATATGTTGGAATTGAAAAAAGTGTTATCTTTTTTTTTAGACAGTTTCCGACGCTTTTGCACTAAACCAGTTGAATGTGTACTGGTAAATATTTAAATCGGAGAAAACGTCATTTCTTTATAAGTTGAAACTTACTTTAAACTAGATTTCTATAACCATGAGTACTCTTTCATTGGCTCTTTGCATCTGTTGTCTTTATTTGAGTTATTCTTGGTGTTTCGCACAGATGTTAAGAGTCAGTTCCTTTCCACTTTTATTTTTTTGTATTTATTTCACAACCCGGAATTGTCCTGCAGTTGTTTAAAAACGCTATTAAGTAATATGTAAGTGCCTCTATAAATTAACACATGTGATAAGTAAAACAAGAGTTACAAGAAGTGGTGCTGATACCTTTTAAAGATTTTTGTATAGTAGAGTTTGGATACAATGTAACCTTGTGAAGTAAGATGGATTTTTGTTAATATTTGTATGTCCCTTTTTCCTATAACTGTTCGCTTGTTTCGGTTCTTACACATTTTACTCTTTCATTTTTCGAAAAAAAAATGTTTGTTCCTGGAATAGGTAAATCCAGAAAAGAGCCTTGGTTGCATTTAAAGAGAGGCGAAAGAAACCAAAAGGATATTCAAACTCATAAGTCGAATACAAACTGTTAATGATATATCAAAAACTAAAGGAAAGACAAAAAAACAAAAAACAATAAACAAAACACAACCTGGAAACTTAAGACTGAGGACAACGAACCCTACCAGAAACTGCGGGTAATATTAGGTGCTATAGAAGGTAAAGCTTATCCTATTCCGCATGTGACATCCGTATAGTAGAAGGGTCGATTGCAAGACAAATAGTTATGTGTGTATAAGTGGTTTTCCACTTTTGTTTTGATAGATGTCACAATTCTCACATCTCTAGTTATTGTAATTTTTTACAGGGTGTATGGTGTAGTTGTTAGCACATCTGACTGCTAAATGAAAGGTTTTTTCACAGGTTTGATTCCGTTTCACATGAAAATGCATGCAATACTGATCAATAAATGTATTTAATTTTTCTTTCATCATGTTAAATGGTATCGATATATCTATAATTATGCTAAGGGTGTTAAATTGGATCTGAAAAACGGACTTTCAATAATTATATTAAAGAATAAATCAGAAAATCAAAATGAATTATCTTAACTAGCCCTCTTTTGTTTTTTTTTCACATACAAACCTTCACATATATTTTTTATTTTTTGTTCTGAACCAGACCATTTTGTGTGAATTAATTCATTTAAATTTGAAACATGTCATACATTTAAAACAACACATTTTTCTCAATATTTACCATTTTGTATGGCCTATAATTTTGGATTTCTAGTGGCCCTGGAATTTATATCTTTTTACCATGCAAACTAAGCAAGAATATTTTTTTCAGTCAATCCAAAACGAAAATTTGTTTTCACATCAAACATAAGGTAGGGCATACTCTTTTATTTCAAATACTTTGTCTTCTGCCTTTTGACACGTATTCTTAATTGTTTCATTTGTTTCACTTCCTTGCTATACTTTCCTAGATATACATCTAAATGGCTTAAAATGTGCTACAAAGCCTGATTAGTATTGATCCAATTTCGATTGTAGTTATTTTGCTCGGCCGTCATGTTAGAGAGCAATCTCGTTGATTTTATTTTTACATTGGACTAACTAAATTAGAACATGTGTTAGTTACTTGTTTTGTATGCGTGTGATGTATATTTACAAAGTGTGGCTGCTGGATTCCAATTATTGTAACATTAACCAATTATGTCTGTTTTAGCTGCCCACCTAATTAGTCAATATAACGAAACTATAAACAACTGTTATACAAGTTGGAGGTTTAGATAGATGTAATATTAGATCGTAATGGTGAATTAAAATTGTACAATAGTGGTCAATATAACAAGTCGAATTTGGTTAATATATGAAGAAATGTGAGCACACTGACCTCTTACGTGCCGACTGTAGTTGAAGCTATGTCAAACGAAATATATCTTTATGATACATAATTCTTTTCGAGTGAAACAAATTACATTACGTTTTCAGGTTTCTCATGGACAGTAAATCGTTTTTATTTCTTTGTAACTATAACACATCGTTGATATGTCATTACCTCATTAACTAAAGCTACAGCTAGGATCAGTTACGACGACCGTTGCATATAATTGAATGGTAACAATATCCTATTAATGTATGATTTATGGTTTCTTTGCACATAATAAAAAAAGATGCTTATAAATCCTTAAAAAACGATTGATTTATTTAAGGATGTTTACTCTGTCCATCTGTCTAAACATAACCAGCATTTTAAAAGACTATAAAAACTATGAAAAAACATATCTAGGATTTTATAAGATTATCGAAAATGACTATGTGTAATAAAATTATATAAAAAGTAAGAGTTAGCAGGCAATATATTTTATTGGCACTACATGGACAAAACTAGAGGATTCCAAATATCTGACAAAAAGTCAATAGCAAGATTATTGAACATACTTAAATGCTATCGAGTATTTTCCTTTACGAAAACAACCAAATACAAAAAAAAAAGACAAAAAAAAAAAAAAAACAACACAAAATATATATCTGATGGCAAAAAACGGCCATCAACAATACTCCTTCGGACAATGTGCTGAATGCATGGGATATAGTTCAGTTGAAAAATGACGTCCCAACAAATAAGTTGATTATTTCACAATGCACTTGATTAACCTAATATGCAGGTTTATTGCATAAATTGAAGTCATCATTTACATAGGTGAATGGTATCACACGGCATCATTGCTTTACCAATACAGAATATCTCTATCGTAGATAACATCATACCAATTTATTTATCTTTTATTTCATCTTCTTTTTCTTTGTTAAAAACATCGCTAAATACGACTTTTCAATTGATTAACATGTCAAAATTATCACGATGGGTTGCCACCTTTGGAGCAGAACTATTTGCACTTCCAAAGAACTTGATTACAATTAAAGAGATGTTTAAAGGTGAGTATCTGAATTTAGTCCCAACTCAAAATTGAAGTTTCTTTTTTACCTATTGATTAAATCCTTAAATTAGACAGCAATAAACCAAACTACTACAATAAACTGGCATTTTGAATATATAATTGACATAGATGGGCTGATTCAGACCGAGTTAATCCTAGTCGAGACTAAATATAAAGGTCGATACTGGTCGACACTGGTTGCGCATTTCTCGAAACCATATTCAGAGCATACCAAGATTATCAAATACCCAATTATAAAGTAAAGTCTAGACCAAAGTTAGGTACGGTTAAGTTCCGTCGAGATTCTGTCGAGTCTTGTAAAGTAAAATATGTGCTAGACCTTACTGGTTGAGCATACAATTTAGTCTTTTCAGACCCTGGCTATTTTGTATTGGTAGTGTCTGCAAACTCAAAGAAAGAGGGTATGTTTAAATACTGTAAATTAAAAAACTATTGCGAGGGTTTTATTTATTGCAAATAATGCGACTGGGTGAGTATCACAATAATTAGAAGTCGCATTCTAAAATCTCATAAATATTTGTATGCAGCTTTTCCTATATTCGCAATAACGATTCTTATGTTTTTGTTTGTCAAAAAAAAGTGAAATAACAAAAATACCGAACTCTATTGAAAATTCAAAACGGAAAGTCCCTTATCAAATGGCAAAATCAAAAGCTCAAACACATCAAACGAATGGAAAACAACTGTCATATTCCTGACTTTGTACAGCCATTTCCTTATGTAGAAAATGGTGGATTTAGATTTTTGTATACGCTGTGCAAAACAAATTTGACTCAAACAGGATGCATTACAATTTTATTTTATGTGTGATTATTCAAATCATGATGAAATAAATGTTGTACTACATTCTTTCGATACTTATATTTTAACATTACACAAGATCATGCTTTACTCAGACTGTTTATTACATCTTTACACTAAATCCGTTGGATGTGTGTTGATTAATAGTTTAAGTTATGTTGTATAAAAAATAGGGTAATCTAGAAATGGTTCAATCGGTTCCAGTGCAATGCATTTAAATGAAATATTTTGCGGTAACAGTAATACACTTTAAAGATGTTCGCTCATCAGTTTAGAAAATAACAAGCTTTTCAAAAGACTGTAATAAATTGTATATAAGCAAAGAAACATAAAAAGCAGAAAAAGTTAAAGGTCCGTGTCCTTGTTTTTGAGATATTGTCAACTGAAAATTGACGGGAAATGTCTCTAGATTTTTCATACATTGAACATTTGCAACGTTTTTCTTTTAAAAACCATAAAAAAATAACAAAGAATTTAAAAGATGTTCAGCTATATGTAATAAAATAATGAAAAGAAAACTTGGGGCATAATTTTTACCGGCACTACATAGATAAAACTAGAGGATTCCGAATAACTGACAAAAAGTAAAAAACAAGAGTAGAGTTAATAGAAATGTTGCTATTATCAAGAAAGGACGAACCTTAAAAATGTAAATAGTTGTTATTATTGTTTTGTTCAGAATCTCATTCATGGAAGTAAACAGTATTATGGTATAAGAGTAAAATATGTCAATGTGATAAACAATATTATCAACCGGCAATTCATCAATGTTTGTAAAAATTGTATATCAATTAGGATCTATGCAAGTGAGTCGTCTTCACTTTCTGTAATTATAGAACATTTCTAAGAAAACAAAGAAAGATCTATGATGATTTGCCAGGATTTTTCTTTGTTTCTTAAACATTTCATTTGCTTGCATTGATTTAATGGGACACTAGTCCACATATGTACACGTTATAAATAAGACTACTATTATAGTATCATTTGCTGAAAGGAAACACAACTTGTTTGCTGTGGTTTGATGAAATTTACAAATTCGACTTTAATTTATATTTGATAATAGTATATTGTAAAGGAACTTCATGTATTACGACATTTCACTCAAACACTACACAATTCAGCACTTTATTCAATTGCAGGTGTGAATAATCAAATCATAATGACATAAATTTGGCCATTAATACTGTCCATTCTTATATGTTGGAATTGCACAATGTTTTTTTTCAGACAGTTTAAGACGTCTTTACAATTAATCGGTTAAATGTGTAATGATTTATATTTTAATCGAGGAAAAACGTGGTTTCTTTGACATTGAACTATGTTTCTGTAACTTTGAGAACTCCTAGATCGTTTCTTTCTATCTGCTGTCTTTTTGTGATTTGTTGTTGATAGTAAGTGACGATCTTATGGGTCAAGCCCTTTGAAATTGATTTTTATAATTTATTTCACGACCAACAGTTGTCCCGCATCTGTTTATAAACGCTATTTAACCATATGTAGCTGCTTTTATAGGTTAACACATATGCTAAGTAAAACAACATTATACGAGAAATTGTGCTGATAGCTTTAAAAAATATAATAAAGTAGAGTTTAAATGCAATGTAACAATGTGAAGTTAGATAGAATTCATTATTAGTTTTAGGTCACGTTATTCGGTTCTGATACTTTCTGATTTCGTTTTCGGAAATATGATCGTTTCTGAAATTGGTGAATCAAGAAAAGAGTCCCGATCGCATTAACAGAGAGGCGAATGAAACCAAATGGATATTCATAAGTCATAAATCATTATTTATGTTACTCAAAGGTCAAAACCAAGCTGGCAAGGGCTATAGCAAGGACTAAAAAAAGACCAAAAGACATCAATAAAGAAACAAAAATAAAACAAAACAAAATATAGAAATTTAAAGACTGGGCAACACGAAAACCCTACAAAAAAGTGGGTGATGTAAGGTGCTATCGAAGGGTTAGTAGATCATACTCCACATGAGGCAACCGTCGTGTTCCTTGTGTAATACTAACTCGGTGGTATTTGATCAATGTTTTTTCATTCTGTGAACGATACAAAATCTGTAAATAAATTCTCGAAGACATAAGTATCAACTTCTAGACAGGTATCTGAAAATAACACGTTAAAAATGGTACCTGTAGTGAGTAAGGAAAAAGGTAAGGAAGATATATTTCATATAAAACAATAGAGTTAGTTGCGTGGGCCCAATTGGTTACTGTTTGAATGCTGATATTCTAGTAATTGAAATATGTTGACAATACACATCTGTATATATACCAGACCATTTTGTGTTTGGTCAATTTATGTATTTAGCGGTATGCATATGTTTTGTCAATCAGTATTGTACTTTAGAACTCGATCATAGTTAATACAACTAATCCGAACGAAAACCATACAGCGAAATACTGCTTTTTATAGAGCTGATGTTTACAATTGTTTAAAGTTCTTCAATTTTTTTTTTCAGAATATTAAGTATGCCGGTATGAAAGTACCCAGTATCACAGTATGCTTGAAGTTTTTCTTTATATGGATAAAAACACTGAGGCGACGTGATAAACAAGAGAATGAACAGTCAGTTTATCATTATTGCAATGAATTTCATACCAGTTAGGAAACAATGCAAACGGATCGTCTAACTTTCTATATTTATGGAATTGTCTAAGGACGACAGGGAATATCTCAAATGATTAACCGGGATTTTTTTTGTCTGTCAAAGACTTAATCTGTGTACAATGCTTTATTGAGACTCGCAGAAAGCAATTAGAAAAACGAAAATTACACGGCATCACAGTGGACTTTGATGGACGGAAAGACAATTGTTGAAAGCCGTACGGTTACCAACACTTCATTTGAACTTAGGTGGATAGTTGTCTCATTGGCAATCATAACACATCTCTTTTTTTATATATATTTTTATAATGTATTTCTTTTAGATCGAGGACACTTGCAAACTTGACGTTAATCTTTATTGATAATATAATTAAGGTGATTCATCAACTAACACATTTCATGAAACTAAAACATTGCTTTTTGCAACACTATAAAATTTAAAATAACATACTGCATGATACCATAAACATTAAAGTACTGTTTTTGAATATGCAAAAAGTTTTAAACCACAACTGTTACATAATACAGATCAATGACGTAATAGATCCTCAATATAGCTTTTATGTGGTTGCATTAAAAGGAAACATATTCTAAACATTCAACCATTAAAATCTATATTCATTTATATTACCACATTGTTGTGCAGTATAAAGTAAGTTGAAATATTTAAGCAATTTATTCCATTATTTATTTTGACGTCTTCTATTTTCTGATTATACTTTTAATGGAGAAGATACATTTTGGACTTATTTGGCCATGCATTTTGCCAAAAATATCAAATGTATATTACATCATTTCGTGTAAATAGTAGCCTTGATGGCATAAAACATAATAATCAGATGCTAAGAAACATATATGCAGATTGCAGGAACAATTTGGCTGCAGCAACATAGAGATCAAAACTTTCCTAGGAAATAAATTAATATATTATATACTTCCTGTGTGAATGTCGTTGTGGGTAAGGGTTTTGTCAAACAGTCAATACTGTGTCTTATTTCTACATCTAAATAAATTTACTGTCGTTTCATGGCTGCTTAACCATAAAAAAAGATATGTTTTAAAGCAATACTGTGATGCCCTTTAAACAAGATTGAGCCATAATTTCATTTTGAAAATTAGAGAATGTTTACGTTTTGATTGATATAAGCACCACTATTTACTAACATTGTATCTTGTTGTACATCCAGTATGTTGCTTGTGTAAATTATTGTATTAAGTTTATAATCCCCCTATAAACACACCTATGTTTTCGATTGTTTCCTTTGTGGTTACCTTTGACATTATAACGTTTCCCGGACAAACATCATTAATCATATGGTTGAGAGAGATTAAATGGTAGACCCATGATATTTCTTATCAGCCTACAAAATTTAATCACCAGTAAACCAATTTTGATCTTAAACGATCATTTTGATCTGAACATCTCTTAAAAGACTGAAAAATGCATTATTTTGCCCTTTCAGTCTTTCAGTACATTTTCAGACTTATCGACTACGGTAGATGCAGTACTGTTCAGACAATTCACTTGCAGTCAATTAAGTTTGTCTGTCTATATTAAGACAGTTCAACAGTGAACCTTCTTCACATCAACATCATTCTGAACTGTCCGAAAAATTAACGAACAGTATTGTCTGCTCAAGAATTGTCTGAACAGTAGATAAGTCTATAAATTGACAGAAGACTGTGCATGACTTTATAATTTACCGTTCAGACTTTGCAGATGATTTGAAAGTTAAAATGACCGTTTTAAGACTGAAATTCATTAACTAGTGAAGTATGCGAGCAAGTATATTTAATCCAAATAAGGATGTAGAAATATACACTGTATAAAGTATAATGTAATTCCAATTTAACTGATGTTAAACTAATAACAACGGTATCATGCAAAAACACCACACTATTTTGTTCATATTGAGTTTATCATTAACTATATTGTTATTTTCAAGAACTAGACGGAAACCGCTGAACCATTGTTCCCAGTTAATATCGTCAGCTCATTTTTCAGGCTTTATAATGTTCCGATCCAAGATCAATAGGATGCAAATCGTTCCGGCTCAAGGCAGTTTGGCCCAGGTTGATCCGGTTTATAATTCAAGTCAATATGGAGCATATTAGAAATCATTTACATAGTTACACGATATAAACGATAAATAGTGAAATACGTTCGATTTATATTTTAAAGATATATGTTACGGATAATGGAAATGGTGGACGATCTACTTTAACTGTTATACTATAATTAAGTGATATTTCGATATTTTATTTTACTAAGATAAAGTATTTTTGTGTTTGATCTTCTAGGAATAAAAAAAGTATCACTTTTTTCTACAATATTGCACTAATGGTATACCATAATTTTTGGTGCTAACATGTGGTAATGGTCAGCTGGGAATATTTGGTAGACAAAAAAAAAACGCTGAGACTATTGTTTTCAATCATAAGCATACTAGTACATGTAGTTCAACTTTGGGTAACACTCAGTTGAACTAGTGAGAAGTCACTGAAACCAATAACTTGAATGCATTGACTCATTTATCTTTTCATTAAGACATATAGATTAGACATTACAACAAAATGTCTCAAATCATCATAGAAAAAACCACAGAGACAAATCAAACAAAACTAAAAGAAACATCGGAAGCTTGCCTGACCTGTATTCTGGAAGAATATTATTGTCTTTGATATTGAAGCTGCTGACGTTTTCGGTTTTCAAAATGATTTAGAATTTGATTAATAATCTTCTTGATTCATATGAGTCTCTATTGATGTTCTGCTTGTAATTTTCTTTTCCTTTGTTTGGTTTCTGATTAGAATTTGCACATAGTGCATTCAATTTCTTTTGTTATATTGGGGCATCAAAATTTCGTAGTCATTGCTTTTGTTCTGACATGATACTGATTTGATACTGTAAAATTCTAAGTGTACGAAATGATATCAATTCTTTAATTCTAAATATGCTAAAGCTTGCTAGCATTTGCTATATAATTGCTACATTCTGAATGTACATTTTCAGTTTATAATGGATTAAAGAACTAAGAGGAAGGTTTCAAATCCCTTGGATGAACAAGAGGAAGACAATATCAATGACACATTCAAACACCATAAGTCGACGAAAAACAAGCAACATCATGTCCAAAAATAAATACTTCACAGAGACGATCTAGTCAACAGAACACATGGCAGGAAACCAAAGATAAACCGGCACGAATACTGGTCAGACGAGGGTTACTGTATCTCACATTCTCCCAGTGAGTAAGCATACACATTTGATTTTTTTTGCATCTAGACGATTTCGGCTTTTTTGTTTTGCCCTTTTGGTCGTATTTATTTTTTGTCCCTTCTAAAGCTCTATGATGAATGCCTGTATGTTATCTTTGATTTCTCAAACAGTCCATCAACTCCCAATACTTTAATGGAACGTATACTGTCACTTTACAAACAACAGCACTATCAAAATGTTCTTTGTGAAAAGATTGATTACGTATTTGATGTGGATCGAGGACACTATCCTAGTAGACGCTAATGTATATGTCATAGTATAAGATAATGGAGCTGATTCACTTACTAGAACATTTCATAAAACATTGCTTTAAGCAAACCTGTAAAATTTTCAACCACACACTGCATGATTCCCAAAAACATTAAGGAAGTATTATTGTATTTTCCTAATGCTTTATAACACAGCGGTTACATAATGCGGATGCACGAGTAAACGAAAATGGTACATCTTCTGAATATTCAAAAGTTTGTATACGCACATTTAATTGGAAACAACGTCGAGCAGTCTAAAGTTGATTTTGCCGTGCCATCTATGTGAATGGTATAATTTTGTTCTGATGTGCCATCAGGTGCACAACCCGTCCCGGGGTATTTAACTAGTAATTGAAATATATTCACTATGAAGATCTATACATATGTTACAGACCATTTATTGTTTGGTAAATTTTTGTATTAAGCGCAGTGAAAGTGTTCTGTCAAACAGCATTGTACTTTAGAATTCGAGTATGGTAAATACAGTTAAACCGAACGAAAACTATACAGGGAAATATTGCTTTTTGATGAGCTTATCTTTACAGTTGTTTAAAGTCCTGTTCATTTTTTTCAGAATATTAAGTATATCGGTACGGAAGTAACCAGTATCACAGTATGCTTGAAGTTTCTCTTTAAATGCATAAAACCCTCTAGGAACGTGATAGACAAGAATACGAACAGTCAGTTTACCAGTGTATATATGAATTTTATATAATTTAAAAAACTATGCAAACGGGTTGTCTTGACTTTCTTTAATTATAGACATGTCTAAGGAAGACAGGAAATATCTGTCATAATTTACCGGGATTTTATTCTTGTCTATCAAAGACTGAATATGTACACAATAAACTCATTTTAGATACTAGGATTAAAAATGTTGTACGCTAGACGCGCGTTTCGTCTACAACAGACTCATCAGTGACGCTCGAATCACAAAACGTTAGAAAGGCCAATGAAGTACAATGCTTTATTGCGAATCGGACTCTCAGAAAGCAATTAAAAAAAAAAAGGCTTCATAGTGGACTTTGTGTCATAGATCAGACTTATTCGTTCAGTGTATGTTTACATGTTTTTTGTTTGTATGTCTTTTTGATTCAGTTAAGCCATTTCAATTGATATCGTATAGTGTGTCTTTTTATGTTGTAATGTTACACTACTATTTCAGGTTATGGTAAAGGTTCTCGCCTGTTAAAACGTTAAAACCTGCTGCATTTGTATTCAGCTGTTGTTCAGTGGTTGTCGTTTGTTGGTTTTATTCAAAAGTGTTTCTCGTTTCCCGTTTTTTTTTATAGATTAGACCGTTGGTTTTCCTGTTTGCATTTTTTACACTAGTCATTGTGGCGCCCTTTATAGCCTGATGTTCGTTGTGAGCCAAGGCTCCGTGTTAAAGGTCGTACTTTTAACTATAATTGTTTACTTTTCATACATTGTGACTTGGATGGAGAGTTGTTTCAATGGCACTCATACCACATCTTCTTATTCATATTTGGTGGACGGAAAGACAACGTATTTGCTATAGGTCGAGAACACTTACAAATTTTACGTTAATTTTTATTTATAAGATAAAACAGATGATCATCATCGAAAACATTTCATGAAACATTAATTTTAGCAACACTAACAAATTAAACAAAATACACTGCATGATACCCATCAACATTAAAGCAATGTTATTTAATATGCAAATAGTTTAAAACACAACTGTAACATAATGCAGGTCAATGACGTAATCAATCATCAATATAGTTATCATATGGTTATATTAAAAGGATACATATTCAAAACATTCAACCTTTAAAAAGTTATATTCATTTATATTACCACAGGGTTGAACAGTATTAAGTAGATTTGTTTTCTTTGAAACATATAAGCACAGATATTTCACGCTCTCCTTTTATCTATCTTCTACTATTTTCTGACTATATTTCTAGCGCGGAGGGTACATTTTTGGGATTATTTGGCCGTGCACTTTGCCAAAATATGAAGATGTATATTGCATTATTTAGTGTAAATATTAGCCTTTATGAGACAGTACAGCATAAAGCAGTATAATTAGATGTTAAGTTAGAAAAAGCAAGATTGCAGAAACATTTAGCTACAACAACAAAGAGGACATACGTGATCAAACATTTCCTAGGAAATAATAAATACATTATATACCTCTGGTTAGAATGTCGTTGTGGGCAATGGTTTTGTTATATGTTAATGTATCGCCACATGAATGCATCAAACAGTCAGTATTTTACCTTATTCATACATTGAATTGAATATACTGTCATTTCTTAGCTGCATTCTAGAAAGGGATATTTTTTTTAACAATACTGTAATGCCTTTTAAAAAGAATTGGGTAAAAATTTAATTCTTCAAATAAGAGAACGTTTTCGATTTGATTGATTTAAGCACTACTATTAACCAAAAGTGTACACTGTTGTTCACCCCCTGTGTTTGCTTGAGTCAATCAGTGTATAATTCCCCCGTAAGTATACCTTTATAATCGCCTGTTTCCATGTTTGGAACCTTTGACATTATAACGCTTTCCCGGGCAAAAATCATTAATTATATGGGTGACAAATATTGAATGGTAGACCGATGCAATTTCTGGTCTTCCTAAAAGAAGATTTAATTACCAGTCAACTAATTTTGATTTAAAACGGTCATTTTGATCTGAACAGCTCTCATAAGACTGCTCAATACATCATTGTGTCATTTCTGCCCTTTAGTACATTTTCAGAGTGCGGTAAATGCAGTACTGTTCAGACAATTCACTTGCAGTCAATTAAGATCTGTTCTATCTATGTTAAGACTGTTCAATAGTTGTTATTGACCTCTTCACATCAACATCATACTGAACTGTCTGAAAAGATAACAGTATTGACTGCTCGCGAATTGTCTGAACAGTAATGAATATATGTAAAACACAACAATATTATATAGATATAAGAAGATGTGGTATGAGTGCCAATGAGACAACTCTCCATCCAAGTCAAAATGTATAAAAGTAAACCATTATAAGTCAAAGAACGGTCTTCAACACGGAGCCTTGGCTCACACCGAACAGCAAGCTATAAGGGGCCCCAAAAATGACTATTGTAAAACCATTCAAACGGAAAAACCAACGATCTAATCTATATAAAAAACGAGAAACGAGAAACACTTATGTTTATATTTGGTTTATCATTAACTGTATTGTTATTTTCCAAGAACTAGATGGAAACAACTGCTGGTGGGCCATTGATCTCAGTATATATCTTCAGCTCATTTTTCAGGTTTATGTTATTCCGGTTCAAGGTCAATAGGACGCAAAACTTTCCGGTCCATGTCAAACCGGCCCAGATTGGTCCGGTCCATAATTCAAGTCGACTTGAAGCCTATTAGAAATAGTTAACATAGACGACACAAGTGATAAATAGTCAAATATGATCGATTTATATTTTAAAAGGTATATGTTATAGATAATGGAAATGGTGGACGATCTACTTTAACTGTTATGCTAGTATTGACTGATATATAAATATTTCATTTTAATTAGATAAGATATTTTTTAATTTCATCTTATAGGAATATAGAACAGTATCAAGTCAATTTCTATTGATATTGCACAAATTGTATACCATATTTTTTTGTGGCTAACATGTGGTCATGCTCAGCTGGAAATATTTGATAGACAGAAAAACGCTTAATCTATTGTTTTCAATCATAAGCATACTGGAACATGTAGTTCAACTTTTGGGAACACTCAGTTGAACTAATGAAAAGTCATTGAATCCAATAAATTGAAAGCATTGATTCATTTATCATTTCAACAAGACAAATTGATAAGACATTACAACAAAATGTTTCAAATCATCATAGAAAACAAAACACAGAGGGAATTCAAACAAAAGTAAATGAAACATCGGAAACTGACCTGACTGGTATTCTGGAAGGATATTATTGACTTTGATATGGAAACCTCAGAAGTTTACAAATTACAAAATAATTTAGTATTTGATTAATAATCTTCTCGGTGCATATGAGTCTCTATTGCTGTTCTACTTGTTCTTTCACTTTTCCTTTGTTTGGTTTCTGATTATAAATTTGCACATAGTGCATGGAGTTCATTTTGTTATCTTGGGGCATCAAAACTACGTAGCCTTTGTTTTTGTTCTGGCATGATACTGATTTAATACAGTACTGTGAAATTCTAAGTGTACGAAATAATCTTAAATTCCTTTATTCTAAAGCTGGCTAGCTTTTGCGAAATGAATGGTACATTCTGAATACACATTTTCAGCTGATAATGGGTAGGAGAACAAGACAAAGGTTACAGATGTCTTGGGTGAACAAGAGAAAGACAATACTAATGACATAATAAAAAACCATAAGTCGACGAAAAACATGCAAAATCATGTCAAAAAAAAAGAAGACACAAGGATAATCTAGTCAACAGAACACTTAGCAGGAAACCAAAGATATAACAACACGAATACTGCTCAAACGTTGGTTGTCTGTATTTCACATGCTCCCCGTGAGTAAGCATAACTTTTAATACATTGTGACTTGGATGGAGAATTGTCTCATTGGCACTCATACCACATCTTCTTATTTTTATATATATGCGATTTTTTTGTATCTAGACGATTTTGCTTTTTTGTTTAGTCCTTTTGGTCGTATTTATTTGTATCCCTCCTAAAGCTCTATAATGATTGCATGGATTTTATCTTTGATTTCTCAAACAGTCCATCAACTCCCAATGCTTTAATGGGACATAGAGTTTCACTTTACAATCAACAGCACTATCAAAATGATCTTGGCGAGAAGATCGATTACGTATTTAATGTGGCTCGAAGACACTATCCAATTAGACGCTAGTTTCTAGTTCATAGTATTGAATAAAGGAGCTGATTCGCTTACTAGAACATTTCATAAAACATTTCTTTTAGCAAAACTGTAAAATGTTCAACAACACACTGCATGATTCCCATAAACATTAAGTACGTATTATTATATATCATAAAAGCTTTATAACACAACGGGAATAATGCGGATACACGAGTAAACGAAAATGGTACATCTTCTGAACAGTCAAAAGTTGATATAATCACATTTAATTGGTTACAACGTCGAGCAGTCTAGAGTTGATTTTGCCGTGCCATCTATGTGTCCAAAAGACTGACAGATATTGAACATTGTTACGGCCAAAAATCACTTTCAAATTGTAGCCAACAAAAACCACAGATAAATAATTAAATTTAACAAGTTTTATTAAACAATTTTACAAGAAATATTACACAAATACAAATGTCAACCTAACTGTCAAAATATATGTCCGACCATTTGTCTTTTTTTATCCGGAATTCTTCTCTTAACTGTAACGGAATGTGTCCAACAAGTTCACAGACTAGTATGATGTGGTACGTAAATAAAAGTGTCTATCAAACCACTCCAGAGATTTTCTGAGAACCCAAGTATATTAATGTCTGTCTGTCTAATTTTGGTGTCTGTATATATATATATATATAGTTGTCAAGGAAACTTCTAGAACACTGTAGAAGAGGACTCCTAGAAAACTAGAGAAGGGAAACTTCTAGAAAACTTTCAGTTTAAATTACGCATTGTAGATAATGATAATTCCGGAACTATAATGTAAGTCAAATAGAAAGTTTTAATCTTTCCATCCGTATCTATGATTGTTCTAGTGATTTCTAAACTGCACAATTATAACATTATTTTGTAAACAACTATAAATAGTAAACCCCCCAATTATGTATCTTGCAAGGCCACACAAAACAAATTAGTCTAAGATAAATAAACATGATAATCACAATATCATAGCAACATGTTGAATGGTATAATTTGGTTCTGATGTGCCATCAGGTGCACAACCTGTCCCAGGGTATTAAAAGTACGTAGCCAATAATTTTGGGCTTACATTTTCTTTGTTATTTGAGAAATTTCAGTTTAATGAAACAATATGAAATTCATTAGTTCAAAGAATAATTAATTTTGCGATTTAATTGATTCGCTTTTACTCTACATTGTGCATTTAATAAATAATTGAAAACACTTAAAACTCTGATTACGAATCCAAAAAGAGGGAGAAGATACCAAGGGCACAACCAAAAACTATATGTCGATACAAACAAACAAAGCAGACAACACCATGCCTAAACAGAAAAATTATGTAAAGACATACAATCGTCCAAAACACACTTCAGAAAAAAACACGACTCCTGCGAGAATAATGGAGGTGATCTCATGTGCTCATCGGGGGTAATCAGACACATTTTAGAAAAGTAGCAACCACAAAAAATATGACTTCATGTGTATTTTGCTTGGCCTTTTGTGGTCGTATCGTGTTGTGTAATTCACATCTCGAACTGCTTTCCAATTATATTTTAAGAAATGCTTTTCAAACTTTAAGAACAAACAGGAACTCCCACACTGAGCACCAATCCAGTGCACACTATCTGAATTTGAGTGGTTGTGGTCTCCTTGTATGATTTTATTCTGGTGGGTACTTTAAATCTTGAGAGTCGGTCGGGTTTCCAGTATTGTGTTTGGAGCACAACTGATCATTTGTTTCTTCCAAAATTCTCATGTGATGAATCAAATTAATTTCGATATCTTGTAAATTTGTATTTGTATGTGCATAGAATTTCGTAATAGTCTTATGGTTATACAGGTAAACAAAAATGTTCAATAATACACTACGAAAAATGGTGCTGATATTATATAATATTGTAGACTTTGGATGAAATGTTACCTTGTGCAAAATATAAAGTCTGTTTATAAGTTCAAACTATTTCAAGTAATAACTTATAGATATGTGAAACAATGGAAGTTTTATTTGTATCGTATGAAATTTTGACAAAAAGAGGACATTTTATGTATATCATTTTAGATATTAAAACGATAGTATGCCTTTCTCGTTATAATGCACATAAACAATTGAATACTTTCAATCTTAACTTGTGTTTGCTTTTGTGTTTGTTTTTTGTTTTTAAAATACTGTAGATAATTTCTGTTAGACATCATTGTACCATAGTATAATGTTCTAGTAGTAGAAAGTGCATATAAAAAGGAGAGAAATCATAATTTGTTCTCTTCTAGAAGGGCAATCTTTAAAATTGTTTTTCGGAATCTCCAGTTTGCCATTACCGAAGTGATCAATACAACGTTAGGCTTAAAGTTTCTCCTTAATTGCAGACAACTTTTGGTGCAATCCGATAAAATAGAATATGAACTGCCAATTTACCATTATTTATATAAATGGTATGCCATTTAGGGAATAATTCAAACGGGTAGTGTTATCTTTCTATAATTGTGGAAATGTCAAACGACGACAGGAATGATGATTTGCCGGGAGGATTGCATCTGTATCTGTCAAAGAGGTAATCTGTTTTGAATCACTTACTTCGAAACTTGCAGATGTACACATTGAGATAAAACCCGGCATTAACGTGATATTTGGTTGAAGAAACGTCATCTTATACGTTGTGGATCGAACAAAGTTTAGAATTTTACCTTAATTTTATTTCATAGTTAGAAAATACAGAAGATTCATTTAATGTTAAATTTCATGAAGCATAGCTTTTAGCAAATCTATAACTCTTTCAACAACATATTACACGATTCCAATTAATCAGGGTTTCCGCTGGGTCAAGATATTTTTCGCCATCTAACATGAACAAATTTTTGTTCGCAATTTGTTTTCCTTGTTTTCCGAGAAACCCGAATAAAATACCAAGATGGACGAAGTCAAACTATTATATTTCTGTCGCCAAATTCTTTCGCCACGTTAGATTTTTGATCACCACAATTTTTTTTTTCGCCGACCGCCAGCAGAAACTCAGATTGATTTACTGTTCATTTATGTGCTTATTATACAAATATTACCCCAATATAGCAGTGCAAACTAATTTTCAATTAAGATTATTCTATGATTGCACTAGCTGAAGAAGATAAAATATGTTTTCCAAATTTGAATTTAAGATAGTTATATACATCGAATTAATGTTACCACAAAATTATACAGTATGATTTAGATGTACATGATGTTTATTTTCAATATCTTAGGAAAAAAACAAAGTTCCCCCAAACACGATGCAGTTCAGCATTTAATTTTATTCTAGGTGTGATGATCAAAATTATGTGGAAAAAAATAGTTCTACATCCTTTCAATACACGGACTGTTTATGACATCTGAACACTAAATCAGTTGGATGCATGTTGATTATAATTCAAAGTAATATTGTATAAAACAGGGTAAGCTAGAGTTAGTTCGATCAGTTCCCGTGGCATGCTGAAAGTTAAAATTGTTAAAAATAACAGAAATATATAACTTTCCATTACAGATTGTGTTGAATGTTGTGTTTGTTTTTTTTTGTTTTTTTTTTTTCTTATGATAAACATTATGATTGTAACAGATTTCTGTTAAAAAGAGTTGTATCTTATTTTACGGTAACAGTAAGAACATGTTAAAGAAAGCAAAGTCATAAATAGTGACTTAGCTATTTTAGGAAAGAACGATCTTGAAAAAAATGTAAATAGTTGCTTTCAATTAGTTTTTCAAAATCTTCTGTATGGAGGTAAAGAGTATTATGATATAAGAGTGGTTACTGTATAATTACTGAAAGTATTTTTCAATGTGATAAACAATCATTTTAACCAGTTATTTACCGTTGCTTACATGAATTGTATATCATTTAAGATCAGTGCAAATACGTTGTCTTCACTTCTGTTATTATAGAACATTTCTAAGAAAAACAAGAAAGATCTATGAGGATTTGCCTGGATTTTTTTCTTTGTTTGTTAAAGACTCCATCTGCTTACATTGATTTAATGGGACACTGACTCACAGACGTACACTTTACAATCATGACCACTATTATAGTTATAAATGCTGGAATGGAAAACATCGCATTTGCTGTGCTTCAAGGAAACTTACAAATTTGACTTTAATTTACATTTAATGGATAGAAGACAGTATTGGTTTTTTTTATACTCGATTCATGAAACAAAGATTTTAGCGAAATCATAATTCATCTAACAAAACATTGCATGCTCTCTGCAAATTAAATTTAATATATGACATTGCACAAGATTGTGTTTTACTTGGGACAGTTTATAGGTACGTCTTAAACTAAATCCGTTTTATGTGTGTTGATTGATATTTTAAGTAATGTTGTATAGAAAACATTCCAAGCTAATCTGGTTAAATCGGTTCCTATGGCATGCTGCAAAATGAAATATGATGAAAATTTAAACAAAAATCTATTTCAGATAGTGCTTGATATTGTGTTTGATTTTTTTTTATGATAGACTGAAGATGATTTTGTCAAAAAGCGTGGTATCTTATTTTGCCGTAACAGTAAGCACAAGTTAAAAAGCTAACTCATAAAAAATGACTTAGCTAGGGAAGTTCTTGAACAAAAATATAGATAGTTGCTATGAGTTTGTTTTTGGTTTTTTTTTCTTTTCTTTAAAATATTCTTTATGGAGGTAAACAATTTTATGGTATAAGATTGGTTTCTCTATAAATGCACATTATCAATGTGATAAACAATAGTTTCATCCGGCAATCTACCATTGTTTGCATGCATTGTATGTCATGAATGAAACACTGCAAAGGAGTCGTCTTTACTTTTTGTAATTATAGAACATTTCTTTTAAAAACAAGAAAGATCTATGAGGATTTGCCTGGATTTTTCTTTTTGTTTGTTAAGGACTCCATCTGCTTACAATGATTTAATGACACACTTACTGACAGACGTATACTTTACAAACAAGACCTCTATTATGTTAATAGTTGCTGGAATGGGAAACAAAGCATTCGGTGTGCATCGAGGAAAATAACAAATTTTACTTTAATTTAAATCTTATAATTGAAGATAATATTAGGTAATTCATTTGATACTCGATTCATGAAACAATGATTTTAGCGAAATCATAATTCATCTAACAAAACATTGCATGCTTTCTATGCAAATTCAATAATTGTTAATCATCAACTATTATACAAGATAGCAAGATATCAGTGAAAAACGAGCAAATTATGTAATGAATTATTGATTTGATATGTTCTATAATTGCACTAGTTAAACGAAAATGTTGCAAATTCTAACAATTCAAACATTAGATTTAAGAAAGATTTTTGCCTTACGCTTATCGTGCCTTGTTCATATTTCTTGAAATGACCGTTTAAGACTAAAACCAATTTACTAAATTCTAAGGAAAATTCAAATCGGAAAATCCCTTATCAAATAGCAAAATCAAATGTTCAAACACATCAAAAGAATGGAAAACAATTGTCATATTTCTGACTTGGTAGAGGAATTTCCTTATGTAGAAAATGATGGGTTAAACTTGGTTTTATAGCTAGCTAAACCTCTCACTTGTATGAAAGTCGCATACAATTCCATTATATTGACAAACAGACATAATAGGTAAAATGTCAAAGATAGGGGTACAGCAGTCAACATTGTGTTAAAATCTTAATCACAATAAAAACAAACACGTATGTCATCAAAGAAAAACAAAAGTGCATATAGACAAAGCACATAAGCAAAAATGAAAGACAAGAATACAAAAAATGACCACACCACAACAACACAATGGCGGGATGCATAAGTAACGAGCCACGCCAAACGGATTTTACCAAAAATGGACTAAACAATAAAGGTTAATAATTTACAAAGACAAATAAAAGAACACTATAACACGTAATTAAGATAATAAAAAACGCCAGGTTAGATTTGACCTGACGAAACAATCTGGCATAAGGCGGAATCATCAGACCTTCAGCAATAATAAACAGTTTTTTTTGTAAATTTAGGTTAAAATTTTGGTTAAATTAACATTATATGTTACCTAATAATGGTTTTAGTTTGTTAATATCCTATCATTTCATAACCACTGACACGGGAATATTTTCAACTTAAACTGTAATGACTTACTAACAAACATTTAGTTCTCGAATTGTTTGATTTTAAGATTTATATGACCCCATATGTATATGTATACAGCTTTTCCCCAGTGTTATGTCTTAATACTTGTTGGTCTAAACTGGATGTCTTTGACATTATAAAGTCATTCCGACCAAAACTAAAGTATCATATGTTTGACAGCGTTTGGATTGGAGACTTTAGTTCTGATGTGCCATTAAGAGTTTAATGTGTGTACGCGTAAATTCAATTGGGATGAATCAAAACACTGTATAAAGTATAACTTAGGACAAAGTAAATTATAAATAATACGTGTAATACCGGTATCATGTATACACCACAGTGTTTTGTTTATAATGGAACTATTATTAACTATGTTGTTATTTTCCTCTGTTGATGGACTGTTTGTCTTAGATGATGTCATCAGCTGAATTGTCAGGTTACATGTCGTTCAGGCCCAAGCCAATCCACTGGAAGTCGATCAGGCTCAATTTTATGTCGATTCGAAACACTTAAGAATAGTTAACATGGTAAAATGATGAATATGAGAAATATCTTTATCATTTAACAAAAATGTGTATTTTATGGAAATTGTTGACGATCTACCGTAACTGTTGTGCTACAGTCCCTGTAATGTAAAAGTTAAAAATACGAATGATGTAAAAATCATGTACTGATGATGCCCGAACAATGTACATATGCTTCTCAAACGCTGTACGAATGCAAACGAAACGCTGACCGAACGTTTTACTGACGATAAACGAATGATGAACGAACAAAACCATGTGCCATTAATCATACCATAAACGTTACTATAAGCCTACTCTTAGCATACATCGTATGGTTTTGCGGTCATCGTTTTGCATAGAGTATATCGTATCTTTCAGCGTACATCGTTTCGTCTAGCGTATAGTGTATCTATATATATAAGAATTAACGATTCTGTTAGAATCTGCAAAAATATTTTTTCATTAGGTGATCACAAGCTCAATTTTAAGATTTTTTGAATATTTTTAGTAATCATTCAATTTTGATTTAACTGACTGGCAATTGATCAAAAATTATTGACAGAAAAAAAAACACTGTATTTATGTAAATACATGATAATTTGACGATTTTTTGTTAGCCTTGGAAATACTAACTTGGTGAATATGCAGGTAAATTGCAGTCAAAAAGATACTCGTTCGACGTTTTCTGAAATAGCCTAAGGTCAACAAATTCCTTAGACCTAAATGGACATAAATTATTAACGAAGATGAAAAACCTAACTAGGAAAATAAGATTTTACCTGGTCAGCGTAGAGGCCCAATTAAGGGCACACAATGGAATAAATTGTACAAATGTCAAAACTAACTAGAATAAAATACATATGAAACTGCCGCAACATGCAAAACAATGTAGTGCATACATTGATTTATTTATTAAGAAATGCAAAATTATACCCTGAATCGTAAGACAGATAGATTGAAAACTTTATTTTAATTACGCATAGTATAAAACATATAAACAAAAGCTTAAGTGAGCTTTTTACCGAATATAAAACCGTGCATTGTATACAAAACAAATAACACAAAGCATTATTCATATATGAGGTTTTAGGCATATGAACAGTACAAATGTATACGCAATGCAAACATATAAAAGAATTAAAACATAAACATATATCGGTAGGGAAAAAAGTAATAATATTTATGCTTGTTCATAATTTTTTGCATTTTCTATATATTTGGTTTTTTTTTATATTCCTTCAACCCCTTGGGGTATTCCCGTATATTTACTTTTTCCATTTGTCTGTATTCCTCTTATCTTGTATTCGTTATTTGATAATCAATAAATGCAATATATCATATTATCTACTAATATCAAACTTTATATTTATGGTGTATAAGCCTATCTCTTATTATATACATGCTATTTGTACTTATAAAACACCGTTTTACTGTCGTTAGTGTCAAACATTTGTGCCTAATGCACTAAGAAGTCTTTTGTGGATTTCTGTGAACCCTAAATTAAAACTGTCATACCTTTGTTTTAGCTTGGGGTATATAAACATAGTAGTATTTTTAAATTTTGCGTTTATGCGCACAAAATACTCGCAATACAGATTTTCAAGTTTGCATAAAAGTCGGTCATGCAAATTAAAACTCATTGTAAATTTGCATACCAGTTTCTTTCTGTTAATTTGCACCATCTGTATATCGCACCAGTTTATGTTTTTCTACATGCATATGTATAGAAATAAAATATGCAAATAAGTGTATGTGGACATTATCTTGACGGGATATATATGTTGAAATATGAGAAAAAAGTTTTTTAACATCTTGTAGTGCGAGCAAAAGTTTAAATAATAAAAACGTCTTACCACCACCCAAGGCTACTTAGTGAACACAGTATATATTATCTTTTATTGTCTATTTTTTATTTGCCTGTTTGACGAATATGTATGCAATATTTGTGAAGACACGCTATCGCTGCAGGTTTTTATTGATGCTTGTCATACTTTTGTTATATGCATGCATGACCAATGTTTATAATGAATATCAAAGGTCATTACAAATTATCTCATAAACAAGTTTTAAAGATGAAAATTTGTACACTAAAGACTTTAATTGTAAGCTGTGATATCTACAGTTTTAAAAATTGTTGAATAATAGCGAACTTAAATAATAAGATTCATAAATATTGTGGTTATTGAAAATCTTGAAGAAATTCAGAAGAAAAAAGAAATTAGCCCGTGTTTGTCACTTTTGATAAGACAGTATTTAATGAATGTTACATCGTTTGATCTTTGACAATTAGAAGTGATATTGTATTTAACGAGATAAATTGAAAAATTTACCGTAAAATCTTTCGTCGTTATAAAATTTGGCATATCAAGAAAATTTATTTTTTAAGTTTGCTATAATTAAATTTGTTCAGGAAAATATCAGCAAAAGTTTACTAAATTGAAAGTTTGACGTTGACGTTGACTTATATGTCACATAAAGTTTGAATGATTTGTTTCATACTTCAGTAAACTTTATTGTATAAATATGCCTAAATTATTTGCCACTGCTCGATAAACAAACATAAATCAACCAAACCATCTTCAATGAGCTATCTTCTGTGTAATACTCATATTTGTTTCACACTTGGGACTATTATCTAAACTTATTTCATGCAGTAAGATTTTGTTCTACGCAGATCTTGTTCTTGTCAATTATTACGTTCCTTGGACAGAATTAAATATAAAACTATACATCTTAAAAAAAATAAGTTGTTGCAGTAGTTCCTTTGCTATAAGCTGGATAATGCACAGCAGCTAAAGTGTACATTAACTGCCACAGGGGCGTAATTCTTTAAATTAATAGAAAATTTTTGACTTAACGATTACATACCTTCCAATTAAAACACCCACCTACACCCAACGACCCCCACCCAATTTGAATCCGCCACTTGCCTTACAATTTACAACCTTGTACAGATTTCGTCGTTTCAAAATATGAAATAGAAAGTTTTTCTTTTTTCTACGAACAATTTATGATATTTTGTGCACAATGTTAATATCAAATCAGTGATAATTTTTTGTTTTTTTCTAATTTCTTAAAATATTTCAGAATATCCATAAAGAATTGAAATCAATGGAATTAGTTACGACATTTTAGATATTAATTCTTTTAAAGTGACTATTTTAGGATCAAATGTAATGAGTTTAATATGTAGGTATGTGCCAAAACAGAAGGAAAATATACTAGTAAGTTGGAGATCAATCAGACTTCGTTTAGATCGTTTGTTGGTTTTTCTTAATGTGTACTTAAAAATAAAGTACAAACCTCTTCTAATAATCTTCCTCTGATCAAATTCTTGAGGGAAATCTATATTTAATAACCCTTTTAATTTTGGGTAATCTTTAGCCGACTTAAAGGTGCATCATACTTTTTTTTTACCTTTTTGGTTTATAGCTCTTCATCTTTTTAATACGCTTTGGATTTTCAAATAGTTTGCCCTCGAGCATCACTGAAGAGACATTGAATGTCAAAATGCACATATGGTGCAGAAAAATTGGTACCGTGTATGTTATTAAACGGAACTTAACCTGTAAGAGATGTGAGTTTAACGTCAATAAGACAGCAATCAAACGAAAAAAAAAAAAAAAAACACACAAGGACGTCTAGAGGGCAACATATGATGTTCAACAATAGACAGGTGTCTACAAAATATGTCAAGTTCTAAATCGTCCCGAATTCAAATAAAAATTGTGAATACATTTAACCAGAAACATAAAATACATGTATTATATGTATCTGATTTAACAGAAACAATCAAAGATATGGCAATTCTCCAAATAATTTAACAATTAAGGAGAAAGCTTGAATATAAAAATGTTTATAATTTAAAAGTTACCAATCGTAAAGTTTAACTGCTAAAAGACTATTTCCCCCTTCATTTACCTTACAAGAAAACTTTTGCGGGAGCCGTTGATTGAATATCGTCTGAATATTTCCCAAACAGTTCATGTAACATGATGTCGTCATGGGTTAAAACAGTTACTGGCCGTTCAAATCGGTATACATCATTTAATCTGCAGGACTCTCGGGTCAAGTAAGTTCACCCGAACCGTGCAGATTAAATGACATATACCGAATTGCATGTTCAATACATACAATTAAACAACAATGTGTGTTTTCTTGGGAATTAACCTTGCGATTTTCTATACCATGATGCACTGATAAACAAATATCTAATGATCATATACATAATGCTAAAGAATTATGAAATTATATTGCTTTCAATCTAAAAATATTATAAGTGTACAAAAAAAAATCAGCCTTTTTTTAATACTGAAGTGTAAACACTTATTACTACAATATTACCGAAAACAATACGACATACGACATTGATAAGCAATTATGACAAACCAATCAAAAAATTGTTGTTTGGATTATTCATGGTTGACTAGTTGTATAATCAGTGGCATGTGTCCTAATTGTGAAGTAAAGGGACAAAGGTATTAGTATTCAACAGAAATTGCCGGTTTGTCATAACCACATTATAAAAATTCAATGATGCAAACAGCTTGAAACTGTTTCATTTTTTTTTTCTGCGTGCAAATACGACGATCATGAAGGAGAGTGTGGATGGATGGGTCCTTCATTGCCGTATTCTTTAATTTGTTATGTCATTTTTCTTTATTCTTTATAAATTTTGCCTGTTTTCTCTACTCTTTATATTTTAGCACCTCATCATTCACTATTCTGTAACTTTTTGCCTGTTTTTCTCTATTCTTTATTTTTTAACCCTTTATTCTGCTCATTATTCTCTTTTCTGTTAACCCCGTCCAGACCCTCCTGAAGTGTCCTGACGGGCTCTTTTCACAATACAAAAATCTTACTACAAAAATTGATCGCAAGTTTAAGAGGCGTCTAACTAGTTTTGAGTTGAAAAAATCATTCAATGCCGTGTGATCCTATTTAGGTTGTTGCAATTTTCGATTTATGAAGTCAAATTGACAAAAAAATATATATAGATCTAGTTCTAAAATAGAAAATTCTCCAAAAAATAATACGAAAAAGATAAATGAAATAAAGAAATAATATAAGTTTATAAATACGTATCTTAGTGCGTTTAAGAAAGAAATTCTTTAATAAAGCTACATTTTATCCTATTATTATCATTGACCTTTTATTTTTTATTTTTTTTTTTTTCATTTTATGTTAATATGTGTTCAATGTTACCCGATTTGGAGTCCTCAAAAAAGTTAAAATTTACTTCTATGGGTATTTCTAGTGTATATATGTCACACGTACCATCTGCAATATGCGAAAATGACACGGTTTGTTACTGTAAAGTTACTGAAGGAGTTTGATGAAATTCATATCCCCCGGCGAAGAAATTAGCGGTTTGTCAAAACACCGTATTTATTTTTCACGTTGTTTAGCCTGAGAATAAAAGGTTTGGCAATTTCTGTAGGTTTTTAATTTTAAAATGTAAATGATCAAGTAAGAAGATCACCAAAAACCTTAAGTGAATCGGAAAATGAGCTTTGCAGGCGTTTGTCTTACGATTAAAAAAAAATAGTTTGGTCCGTCAATATGAAATTTTACAGAGGCAGATAATATTTGTAATATTGCATTACATTTTTCATTAACAGTAATGTGTATAACTGAGTATTTCGATCCTTCGAATAAATGTGAAATAATGAATATCGATTTTATTAGATTCTTTCATATAACAAATTGAAGTAGGTTTATAAATACTGTAGATTTGTATTGGATTATATTTGCATAACGTCCAGTGACAAATATTTCATGTATTCATGACAAGAACAAATCAACAACTTTAAAATACAATTTTTTGTTTTTTTAAGGTGATGCGATCGAAAAGATTTGCGTTAAAGTTTGAAATTTATGAAACTTGAACAGAAGCTTATCTTCAAGATCAAGAAATATCAACGAAAAAAAGAAGAGTAATTTCTTAATTCTGTAGCAATTGCAAGCGAGATACTGGTTCCATGAAAGCCTTCGCGTTTTTTTTTTTTTTTTTTTGTTTTTTTTTTTATATGTATATCCATGGCAATCCTTGGTTTAAATCAGACTCCGACATTGAGCGGAACAAATACCAGAGATATTGTTATATCTTTTTTAGTCATAAAGTTTAAATCTTTGTTTTGTAAGAGTAGCAAACTTCATAGATTTTTGGTCTTCTTCATTTAGATAGAAAGTGTATCTCATAAAAAGCTTCGCTTATAGAACATTGTATATAATTAATTGTGGAAGTATTTGGAACAAGGAAATATTTGGAGAAGGAGGAGGAGAAAGATATATATATATATATATATATATATATATTTAGCGGCATTTGGTCTCATGTGAAAATGTGATGGAAAGAAATGTTCCCCTTCATTTTATATAGCACGGTATTTCATATTGTACTGATATAGGTTGCAGATTTCTTTCTATCGGTAAGAAATGGTTTAAAGTTCGAAATCTACATAAGGTTATATTACATGTATATTAAGTTTATTGTTTTGCTAAACGTTTCTCCAGATAAAAATTTTACAATCAGTATTAAAAAATTGAAAACAACACGTTTAATAATTACATGCGTCCGAAGCGCTTTTCTGGATTTACCTTCATCAGGAACGCTCAAAGTTAAATATTTGAAATTAAGTATTTTTTATGACTTAATAAGTTTTATGTAAATTAGATAATTCACGTTCTATTAATTTAAAGTTATTGTTTATTTTAGTTTTCCAATATCTTATGATATCGAATTTGAAATGTTATTTACACAATGCTTCAAAATATAAACATATTCTTTCCCACTTCAATCAACATAAAAGAAATTAAGGATTACGTAATTAGTATCAAAAAAAAAAAAAATTTATAACTAAGATAACTTTATTGTTTTATTTGACAATCGAAATGTATATTTTTTCAAACAAGTAAATTTATAGCTTACTTTTCACTCATATAATCCCAAGGGTGACTGGGGAATAGAAGTATGGTCACTACAGGTTTTCTTCCGACCGGCTATCCAATAAACCCTCATTTTGCAGTAGCAGTCTAAATTTCCCCGACCTCCATCCCGAACGGCCTGTTTTAAAATACATACCTATTGTATTTATTGTTTATTTGTTCTCGTCTTGAACGTGCTTGAAATATTTGCCAGTGAACGTTAAGCAACCAACTATCAATCAATCCAATATAATAATTTGTTTTGTTTTATTCCTCTATTTTTTATATTAAATATCTTTTCTATTTTTTATGTTCTTAACTCAAAATATTATTCACATAATAATTGAAAAAAAGTTTCTTAAAATAAACCCAACATACACCATACGCTTAACAATACGAAATACTATACGATATATGAAACGCTAAATGGTATCATATACCATACGATATACGTAACACTTAACTATACCATGCACTGTACGACATATTAAACGCTTAACCATATTATGTACCATACGATATATAAAATGATTAACGATGCCATTTACCATACGATGAACGAACGATGTACAAACGCTGAACGAACGTTGTACGAACGCTATACAAATGATGTACGGACGATGCCCAACTCTATACGAACGAATTCCCGAACGCTGCACGTACGATTCCCGAATGAAGAAAGTGTTAACTTTTACGTTACAAGGACTGTATTAATTTATTTGTCTATATTTAGATATATTATATCACTAGGTAAGGCTTTATTTTAATCTATTCTAAACAAAAGTATCATGTCATTTTCCATCATATGGTAATATTCAGCAGTAAATATGTGGTAGAAAAAAAACACTTAATAAGAATACCAGTCATTCAGTCTCTAGTGAAAAGTTGTCTCCTTGACAATGAAACCACGTCCCCGTTTTTTAAATAGTTGCTCATTTTTTCGTACGCTTATCTGAAACTAGTTAGAGGTTAATAGACTCAATAACCTGAATACATTGGCTCATATTCTTCATCTTTCATCACTATCTCGACAACATTTTTTCTTACGCTTATCTGAAACTAGTAAGAGGTTAATAGACTCAATAACCTGAATACATTGGCTCATAATCCTCATCGTTCATCACTATTTCGACAACAATGAATATCAATTAGTCATTACTGAAACGTGCTGAAAATCACCCAAGGAACAAAATTGCAGAGACAATTCAAACAATAATAAACAAAACAGCGACAGCTAGATTGATTAAGAATCTCGCAGGCTATTACTGTCACTGATATTGAAACTTCAGAAGTTTTAATTTTACAAAATGATTTGAAATTTGATTTGTGATCTTTTTGATGCAGATGAGTTTCTTTTGATGTTCTACTAGATATAATTTTCTTTTCTGTTGTTTGGTTTCTAATGATAAATAAATACATGGTGCATGGAACTTATTTTATTTTGTGATTGTGTACTTTTTTATCACTGCTGGTGGACTGCCTGTCCCTTGGAGGCATCATAATCACGCACCCAATGTTTTTAACCTAACGTGACATTGCATAGATACTTAAGAATTTGAAGGAAATGATAATGAATTCTTTAATCTTAGTGACATCTAGCTTTGGCCACACGACTGTCACATTTTGATTGTAGATTTTCAGTTGATGATTGGTAATTTAACTAAGAATAAGGTTATAAATCTTTTAAGTGAAAAAGAAGAAGATACTAAAGGCATAATCAACATGAGTGCATACCCTGAAATGTTTCGCCTGCTTTAATAATGATTGAATTTATGATGAAAATCTATATTAAGAATATATACTATAAAAAAGGAAAACAACACGTTATAAAATTTCATGTGTCCGAAGCGTTTTTCTGGATTTAACTTCATCAGGAACGCTCAAAATCGAATATTTGGAAGCCAATGCTGTATAACAACCGAAACAGTTGAAGAGCTAGAAGAACAAAAAGGACCTAACAAAAGTATCACATACACCTATCATTATCAATGATCCATTTAAATGAGGTACAGGTCAGATAAACCTTACCAGACAGTTATGTACACCTAACACTCATTACATATCCCAATTTAGTGGTCCTATTGTTTATAGTACTTGAGAAACAAATCATACCACAACAACTTAACATTGACAAATGAACCATGAAAAAGAAGTCAATGTCATATGAACCCTGCCAGACAGATATGTACACATTACAATCATCGCTATCTTGTGATTCTGCAAAAAAATGTGCAGGAAGTGGTACTAATTAAATTTTAACGTATATTAAATGTAGAATTCGGATGAACTATTACCTTGTGAACACTGTCAAATATGTGAATTTCAAACTTTATTTTCATTAGAAAGGCAATGCAAAAATATGCAAAAAATATTCAACTCATGACCGAACTCATGAACTTTGTGCATTCGTGAATTGATCTGTTGTTTCGTTTTCACAACGTTTTATTTCTTCTATTCTATAATTATACAACGTTGTTCCTTATCATGCACTTATAGTATACGTACACTTCAAATGAAGGAAAATCACAGGGATAAACACTGATATTGTTAAAAAGAGTCTATCTTTAAAATCGCAAAGCAAATATTCATAATCTCAATTTCTTATTAATGGAAGTTAAGAGTACCATGAAATGCTCTTTAACTATAGACAAGACAAGATCAGTGTGAGAGGGTATGTGATTGGGGTCCTTCATTTCCGTTTTCTTTTTTATGTTATTTTTCTTTATTCTTATATACTAGTATTTTGCCCATTGTCTCTTTTTTTTATAAATTTTGCACATAATTTTCTATTTTGTCCATCATTCTCTACTTTTTATACTTTAGCACTTATTTTTCTCTGTTCTTTATTTTTTCGGCTCATTATTCTTTAGTATTGGTCCATTATTCTCTTTTCTGTAATCCAGACCCTCATGTGATAAACCAGTATATAAATCGGTAACACGTTAACAATATTATTTGTATGCCATTAAGGAAACAGTGCATATGGGTCGTCTTCACTTTCGATTATAATAGAAATGTTTTGAAGACAGGAAAGTTAATGTTCCTCGATTTTATCTTTGGTCTGTCAAACAGTTCATCAGCTTGCAATGCTTTAATTAAATACTGACTCGCAGAAGAAAGCCGTCTCTTTACAAACTATAATACTACTAAAATTTTCTTGCCGAAAGGAATCATAACGTATTTTAAGAGGATCGAGGATAAGTACGGATTTGGCGCTAATTTATATTCAATACTATGGGATTATGGATCTGATACACTTACTTTAACATTCAAACGACACACTGCACGATTCCCTTTAACATAAACTTACTGTTATTGTATACGCTTAAAGCTTTATCACACACCTGGTACATAATATTACAGTGCAAGTCGAATGAATGCTGCAATAAATCCTTATTGTAGTTTTTTCTAAGGTTGCACCAGTAAACGAAAATGGTACATTGTCTGAACATTATAACTCAAACAAAATATTAATAATCTTCTCGACAATGCTCGATGCTATTGATGTTCAACTTGACAATTGTTTCTTTTCCTTCGTTTAGTCTCTGATGAGCAATGTGCATTTTCTGTTTGAATTGTTTAACACTAGTCATTTTGGGGCCCTTTATAGCTTGATGTTCGGTGTGAGCCAAGGCTACGTGTTGAAGGCCGTACTTTGACCTATAGTTGTTTACTTTTTACACATTGTGACTTGGATGGAGAGTTGTCTCATTGGCACTCATACCAAATGTTTTTATTTTAATATGGCGTATGAAATCAATTTCATCATTTTGCAATTGGTTACTTGGATACCAGTGCTGGTTTACAACCTGTCCCTAGGGCATGACAAGCACGTAGACAATCTTTTTGTAATGATATGATTATTCTCAGATATTGAGAATGTTAGACTTACAAAATGATATTAAATTCTTTAATTCTAATGATATCTAGTTTGCGATTCCACTAATATATTCTATCAAATTAATAAGGTAATAGAACTGGAACTTAGTTACAAATCCGTTACTTGAAACCATGAAAATGAGATCAAGGACAATAGACGTATGACAGACAGGAAGTTAATTATATTAGGTAACTTCATATAAATAATGAAGCATCCAGGTCTTCTACCCCCTGAAATATAAATTTTTAAACAAATAGTTTAGTCCACAGGCTACGGATTGAATCTACGACTTTCGTCGTAGCCGAAACACTAACCATAAGACGATATCAACGAACATAAGTCGACGAAAATCAGACATCACCATGGTCAAAACGATAAATGATGAATAGCCAAATGATTTTGGCTATTTTATATACTAGGCTCTTTTTGACATAGAGTTTTATGTATTCAACATCAAAAAATTGTTATACCGGGGTTAATCAAGAAATGATTCATGTCTATCATCCTAGTTTTTCGTTAATTGTTTAATTCGATATTTTTCGATTGAGGTGTAAAACCACCTATTCAGCCCGGTCAGAAACAAAGTGGTACATATCTTAAACAAAGTAGTTCCTACGCATAGCTGTAACTTTTTTCAATCAGAAAACTATTTGGGTAATTTTTGTATCAAATAAAAGCTTATGGAGTTGGGATCATTGTTTTGAATAATATGAAAATATAAGAAATTAAGGTAACAGGGCATATTTGCTCAAATCAGAAGCACCTGTATTTGTACAACACAACTTCCTTGAACCAGTGCGCTCTAATATGCAACTAAAGGTATGTCGATGTTTTCAGCACAAGTCAGGATAAGGTATAGTTTTAAGGTGAAATGACTATCAATTTATTTTTTAAACTTAAGACAAAATAGCTATGCATGCTTGAAGTTGTAGAATTTTGCATAGAACATGCAGAAAGCAAGGGGGATATGAATTAGTGGTGCTATTTTTTTAATTGTGTAACATTTTGTAGTTTTGGGACATTTTATAGCTCAACACACACTACGGGTTTTGAGCATTGTTGATGGCCGTAGTGTGAACTTTGGTTGATTACATTCGCAGAATTTGGTTCCTGGTGCAAAGTTATCTCATTAGCAATCATACCACATCTTCTTATAATAATATTGTCGTTCGCAATTAAATCGGTATCGAACGGTTACTGGTACAACCAACAACATCGATATCTTGTAATTTTATATTCCAACGTGCATAGAATTTAGTAATATACAACTCGTTTTCAAGTTGATTAAAAAACGAGCAGAAGTGCTGATAATATCTAAATACATAATGAAATTGTAGACTTTTTATGAAGTGTTACATATTTTAGATATATTATAATATTCTTGTAACCACAAGAAGTATTGTTTGAAATTCTGGGCGAGTATCATCTTCTATGCAATTATTTCAAAAAGACATTGTTGTACCTTAACATGTGATGATAGTGAGTGTGATAAACAACAATATGAACACGCAATTTACCATTATATTTATGAACTTCATGTCGTTAAGAAAATAATATAAACGAGTTTATTTTCTATAGTTATTTAAATGTCCAAGTTAAGGAAGTCAGAAAAGATCTATGATGATTCAACGGGTTAACTCTGTTTATGTCAAAGAGTCCATCTGCATGCGATGCTTTAATGAGACACGAACCCGGAGAAGTACACTTTACAAACAGATAGTTTCACAATTATAGTGATCTTTGCTGGAAGGAACGACATCATGTTTGTTGTGAATCGAAGACACATACGAATTTGACGTAAATTCATATTTGATAGAATTAGATAATAGCGATGATTCATTCAATAGTGCATTTCATGAACAATTTCTTTTAGCAAAGCTATAAATATTTAACCAACATATAATATGATTCCCATTGAACTACTCGTATTTTATATGCGCAATTCCTAATAACACAGCTATAACAGAATATAGCATCGCACGACGTATAAATGATGATATAGATTTTCAATAAAATCAGTTTAAGATTGCTGCAGTTGAATTATGAAAATAATACCAGTTCTAAATATTCAAATTTAAAGCCAGTTATAAACCTTAATTTTATGTCATCACAAAGGTGTGCAATATAACATGTATAACGTAGATTTTGATGTACCTGCTGTGTTCTTAATATTTGATACAAACACATTTCACTCATTTTCAATGTTCTTTTATTAGTATTTTTTGAATTGAACTGTGTTGTATATATTTTTAAAGAAGAAGGTACATTGTTTGACTAATTATCCACAAATAAAAATATTATTTAATGTCAACATTATCTTTGATTTGATCAGACTAGTTTGCTTCAGACTGAATAATCAGATCTTATGTAAAATGTGGGCAAATTTCAACAACATTTTAGCTAGAGAACATACGTTGTCAACAATTATTGTTTTGCTCGCGCAAAAATAAACACAAAATACACCCTCTGTTTGAATATCTTTTTTGGGCTTGGGTTGTGTTTTGGATTATTTCTCAACATACAACCTCCTTAGTCAGGAACCTGATGTTCAGTGGTTGTCGTTTGTTGATTTTATAAGTATTTCTCGTTTTCGTTTTTTATATAGATTAGACCGTTGGTTTTCCTGTTTGAATGGTTTTACACAATTTAATTTTGGGGCCCTTTATAGCTTGCTGTTCGGTGTGAGCCAAGGCTCCGTGTTGAAGGCCGTACTTGGACCTATAATTGTTTACTTTTCCAAATTGTGACTTGGATGGAGAGTTGTCTCATTGACACTCATACCACATCTTCTGTTTTGTATTATTTCTCAACATACAAACTCCTTAGTCAGGAACCTGATGTTCAGTGGTTGTCGTTTGTTGATTTTATAAGTGTTTCTCGTTTTCGTTTTTTATATAGATTAGACCGTTGGTTTTCCTGTTTGAATGGTTTTACACAATTTAATTTTGGGGCCCTTTATAGCTTGCTGTTCGGTGTGAGCCAAGGCTCCGTGTTGAAGGCCGTACTTGGACCTATAATTGTTTACTTTTCCAAATTGTGACTTGGATGGAGAGTTGTCTCATTGACACTCATACCACATCTTCTTATATCTATCTAATGGTAATAAAACTATTCAACTGTTACAGTTCTTATACATCCTTGGTCCCCTTTTTCCCTTTTTCCCTTCAAAGTCTTTGTAAAAACACCCTCCGTAAACCCGACACAGTGTATTCCGAATTCCGGTGTAATTGTGCACTCCGAATACTCTTTATTACATTAATTTCTACCTGTCAAAACCAGTTTGTTTAATCAATATACCATGATAAGAGTATTGATCGATATGCAATCAAAACATAATTGTTTACACAACAGGATTTTATTAGGACAATTAATTAGCAAGGTAACCTGTAAACCATGAACTTAAAGTAGTGAGCTGTTTTTATTGAAACACTATTAAGTTTTCTTAAAATAAACTAAGAAAAAACATTTGAATACATCGTCGCCGAACATATCTTTGATAGAACTTACGTTGTAACGTTGATACAGTCCCGGAGTTAGAAACTTACATCGTGATTTCGAAATGCTTGGCTCCCTGTTATGAACCCAGAAACCGATGACCCTGACAAGGGAAAAGACCCGGATGATGACTTTCCATTGTCGAGTTCATATGGGTATCGTACATTGTACGACAATGTTTCGATCCTGGTTAATTTCGTTTGATAAAATACTTGCTTTTGAATCGAGCTATACCAACGTAGGAAATGAACGACGGAAGTAAAAAGAAACTCGTTGAACAATTAAAAAAACGCAAGGGTTCTGATGCAAATGAAAACAATGAATTCAAAATTAAAGTGAAGCTTACGAGTAAGAGACTGATGCTACCGAGGCTGATTTGACTTACAAGGATAAACACAGTCGGCGTACAACCGATTTCTGAAAAGCCAATGCATGCGATGACTGAAGGCTTGATCCTGCGTAGTAACATGGTGAAAACGCAGGGAACACTTGTAATATTCATGTCACAATATTTACACGCAAATCATGGCATAACTTTTAATAAATAGACTATTACGGTTTTTGTTTTTATTATTTTACAAATAACGAGAAGACAGAATGTTTACATGCAAAATGTCTGACGTCACAATTCAATAACTTCCTGTCATTTCGATTGCCTTAATAAACCGACCCACTTCCCAAACCGTCCGTTTTTCATAGTCCGATTGGCGGCCGGTTTATACGGGTTTTACTGTAGATTATTAAAGTATTTCTTTTTATTAGTGTACAAGTAACGATGAGACGGAACTTTTACATACGAAATGTCTGACGTCACAAGTCAATTACTCATTGTCAATGCGGACACCTGAATAAACCGACCCACTGCCCAAACCGGCCGTTTTTCATAGTCCCATAGTCGGCGGTTTATACAGGTTTTACTGTAGTAACGTAATTTTTCTTTGAAGTACTAGTTTCTTTGAAATTGAAAAAAAAATTCTCTCCAGTTTTCTTAATCCCTAAAATCTTGGTAGGGAAGTAACAGTATGACATATGGTTGAACTAACTCTAGAAATGCTTACAAAATGTCGATCAATGTGATACACCGGGATTATAACTGCACATTTGTATGCCAGAGAGTACATCTTCGTACAATGCTACAATGAAACACTGACTCAACGAAATACACTATACAATTGAAATTTTATTAAGTGATCTTTGCTGGAAGAAACAAAAACTTATTTGGTGATTATCGAGGAAGCTTCCGAATTTGACGTTAATTTATAATCATAGTATTAAATAAAAGAGGTTATTCATTCAATAGTACAGTTCATGGATTAATTGCTTTAAGCCAAAACTGAATCTGCAAACAATATATTACTAGATTTCCATATACACTGAATTACTACTGTTATGTTATATAATATGCCTTTAATCACAACTATTATAGAATAAAGCAGTACAAGACGTATGCATGATTTAATACATGTTCAATATATTTTTTTTCTATTTTTCTAGCTACAAAAAGGTATAAATTCTATACTTTCAAACTTAAAAAAACATTATATACTTCATATATAGTTTACCACAAAACTACGTAATATGACGTTGATTTGGATGTACGAAAAGTGTTCATGATATGATAGGTATTTTCATTGCATTCAAACACGATGCAGCTCAACATTTAACTCCCTTTTTGATGTGATGATCGATTCAAATTAGTATGAAACAAATCTGGGTCTACATCATGTAAATCGTGTCCATACTTACATATTGACATTGCACACAGTAATGTTCGCCTCAGTCTGTTGCACATTATTGTCAATATAATGGAATTTTTTGCGACTGTCATACGAGTGAAAGGTCTAGCTAGCTATAAAACCAGGTTTAATCTACCATTTTCTACATAAGGAAATGCCTGTACCAAGTCAGGTATATGTCAGTTGTTTTCCATTCGTTTGATGTGTTTGAGCTCTTGATTTTGCCATTTGATAAGGGACTTTCCGTTTTGGATTTTTCTTGGAGTTCGGTATTTTATGTTGTTTTACTTTTTGGATGTCTTCACATTGGATTTATACTGGTTAATATTTTAATGTAGGAAAACATGACTTATTTATCAATTAAAACTGACTTTGAACTAGATTTCAGTTACTGTGAGTACTCTCGTATCGGTACTTTGTATTTATTGTCTTTTTTAAGTTGTTGTGAGTAAGCGGCTTTTACAGGTTAACACATATTATAAGAAATTGTACGAGAAGTTGTAATGCTTTTAAATATATGATATTGTAGAGTTTCGAAACCTTTTGACCCTAAATTGACTTTGTAAAGGTATGTCCCTTTGTAGTATTGCTGTTCGCGTGTTTCAGTTCTTTAACATCGTACACTGTTATATTTAATGGTATGAGTGTTCCTGATAATCCAGAAAATCGCCTCGAACTCGTTAAATGTATGAAATGTTATTTTCATTTTGTGAACTATTTAAAAGCTGTCAATAATTTCTCGTGACCTTACCTATCAATTTATAAGCAGTGTCTGCAAATAATGTAATTTGATCCAGATTAGGGGACGGTCGGGAGCTTATAAATATGTTTAACTCCTTCACTTTCTTTAATCACTTTTTGTCGTAATTTGTTATGTAATCTATTATGCCATTAGTTTTTTTCGTCTGTATTGTTTCACATTTTTCATGTCGGGCCTTTTACAGCCGACTATACGATAGATGGATTTTTCTTCGATGACACATAATTGCTTATATCGACACTTTTGAACTGTAGTTTTATCCGTAGTGAGGAGTTAGGATGATATTTTGAAATTTCATATATAAAACAATTAAGTAAGCTATTTTAGTGGTAATTTTAACATTGTCTTATAAGCGGGAGGTTTGGCTAGCCATAAAACCAGGTTCAACCCACCATTTTTTCTTTAAATGTCCTGTACCATGTCAGGAATATGGCAGTTGTTATCAAATAATCGTTTTTGTAGCAGTTCAGTGTTTCTGTTGTTCCGTTGTTTTCCTCTTATAGTTGATGTGTTTCCCTTGATTTTGGTTTGTGACCCGGGTCTGTTTTCGCTTATTCGACTCATGACTATTGAACAGCGATATACTACCGTTGCCTTTATTTAGAGTGGACTCAATTACTTACCGTTGGAATGCCGATAAACAGGAAATTGAAGTATGCAGGCATTGCAATTATTTTTTTTCTATTTTAGCTTGTGTTTAATTTTGTGGTTGATTCATTTTTATATTTAGCGCTGTGAATATTTCCTGTCAAACAGTATTGCACCTAAGAATACTAGTAAAGTAAGTACAATTAAATCAAGCGAAAATAATACGGAGAAATGTTGCTTTTTTGAAGAGCCGATCTTTAAAATCATTAAAAGTGCTTTTCATTTTTTTTCAGAATCTTTAGCACGACATTACGGAAGTAACCATATTACAGTATGCTTGAAGTATCTTTTTAAATGTATAAAGGTAATACATAACAATACGAACCGTCGAGTTACCATTATTTATATGCATTGTATGATAATTTAGGAAGCAATCCATAATTATGGAAATGTCTAAGGACGACAGGAAAAATCTGTGATGATTAACCGGGATTTTATTTTTGTCAAGATTTAAAAGATTCAAGCTGTGTGCAATGCGTTAACAAAACACTGATTCGAAGAATGCAATTTAAGAAAAATAAAAGTGGTAATATAGTGGTCTTTGATGACACTTACAAATCTGACAATAATTTGTATGTATACGTTAAAGGTTATTCAGTAACAAGTAATCATTTGTTATGAAACATTGCTTTTAGCAAAGCTTTAAAATAAAAAAAAAAAAAAACACTGCATGATACCCACAGACATTAAAACACTGCTATTGTATATGTGAAAATATTTATAACACAACTGTGACATAATGTGGATAAATGATGTAATAAGTTCTCAATGTAGCTTTTCCTAAGGTGGAACTATTTATGAAAATGGTATATATTCTTTACGTTCCACCTTAAGAGAGTCATATGCATCTCATTTTTATGTAACTTAAAGGTTAAGCAGTATAAAGTAAACATTTTTCTTTAAATATTTAAGCAAAGAAGGTTCACTCATTGTTGTGTTTCGTCGTCTACTATTTTCATATTAAACTTCTAACGGAAATAGTACATTTTTGTCTAATGTGACGTGCCATTTGCTAAAATATGAAAATGTTTTATTACATAATTTAGTGTATATATTAGCCTTGATTAGACCTGTGTAAACATCATTGTGGTCAAGGTTTTTGTTTCATGTTTACATATCGCCACATGGTTTCGTCAAACAGTCAGTATTTTGCATTATTTCTACATTTAATTGAATTTACTGTCTTTTCGTGGCTAAATCCTCGCAAAGGAAAAGTTTTAAACCAATACATTAATGACTTTTAAAAAATATTTAGTAAAAATCTCATTCTGCAAATTGGAGAACTTTTTTGAATTAATTTGACCCAAGGACTAATATCAACCAAAATTATTTACTGTTGTACCTGCCGTTTGTTTGTTTGTGTAAATCACTATTTTCTACATGAGGAAATGACTGTACCAAGTCAGTAATATGACAGTTGTTTTCCATTCGTTTAAAGTGTTTCAGCTTTTAATTTTGCCATTTGATAAAGGTATAAAACCACTAATTCATAGCCCCATTGTTTTCTATGTTAAATTCTGCAATTGCAAGCATTATCGGCTACTTTGTCTTAAGTTCAAATAAAGTAGCAGTTATTTCATGTCAAAACTATACCTTATCCTGACATGTGCTAAAAAATTCAACATACCTTTAATCGCATATTAGAGCGTACTTGTTCCCGGAAGTTTGATAGTACAAAAACAGGTACTTCTGATCTGAACAACAGAGCAAATGTGCCCTCCTATTAAAATTGTATAATACTTCTTTATTATTCAACAAGGGCTCTACAGTGATCCCAAGCCCCCAAGCTTTCATTTGATACCAAAACTACCCAAATATTCCACCTATTGTACTACTTTCTTGTATGTTCTTTCCGACCGGGCCTTAACTAGTGGTTCTATACCTAAAGGACTTTCCGTTTTGAATTTACCTTGGAGTTCGATATTTTTGTTATTTAACTTTTTAGTGTATCAACTATATAATTCCCCCATACACATGCCTATGTATTCCGATTTTTTTTTAATCTGGTACCCTTGAGATTATAACGTTTCACCCGTCAAAAATCATTAATTATATGGTTAACAGAGGTTAAATGATAGACCCATGCCATTTCTAATGTGCCCACAAGATTTAATCACCAGTAAACCAATTTTGATCTTAAACGGTAATGTTTGTGATAAGCGATGTGCATATTTTCTGTTAACCTGCATTGTATCATAGCCTGCAGTAAAATAAAATGCATGTAAAAAGGAAGAAAACCATCAAATGCTATTTTTTTTAAGATCGATCTTTAAAATTGTTTTTTTGGAATCTGCAATATGCTATTACGGAAATAAATATTATCACGGTAGGCTTAAAGTATCTCTTTAAGTGCAGCCAACATTGGGTTCAATCCGATAAAACAATAATATGAACCGGCAATTTACCATAACTTATATAAATGTAATGCTATTCATGAAACAGTGTAAACGGGTCGTGTTTACTAACTGTAAAAGAGAGGCTAAAGATATCAAAGGGACATTCAAACTCACAAGTCGAAAAGAAAATGACAACGCCATGGCTAAAATAGAAAAAGACAAACAGACAAACAGTAGTACACAATATAGAAAAATAAAGACTGAGCAACACGAACCCTACCAAAAACTGGGGGTGATCTCAGGTGCTCCGGAAGGGTGAGCATATCCTGATCCACATGTGACAACCATCGTGTTGCTCATGTTAGTACAAACCCGGTAATAAGTCTATGGAAATTTCAAAGGATGGTAGGAAAGATGATTTGACAAGATTGTATCTGTATCTTTCAAAGAGTTCATCTGCTTTCAATACATTGTTACGACACTCGCAGAAGTACATTTTAGAACACAAACCTCCTTTAAAGTGATATTGTCTTGATGGAACGAAAACTTGTCCGTTGTGGACCCAACAAAATTTCCTAATTATACCTTAAAGTCATATGAAACGAGTTATTTGAAATTTTAATGATGTTGAAATTGTTAAACTAATTCATGCAATTTAAGAAAAATAAAAGTGGTAATATAGTGGTCTTTGATGACACTTACAAATCTGACAGTAATTTGTATGTATACGTTAAAGGTTATTCAGTAACAAGTAATCATTTGTTATGAAACATTGCTTTTAGCAAAGCTTTAAAATAAAAAAAAAAAAAAACACTGCATGATACCCACAGACATTAAAACACTGCTATTGTATATGTGAAAATATTTATAACACAACTGTGACATAATGTGGATAAATGATGTAATAAGTTCTCAATGTAGCTTTTCCTAAGGTGGAACTATTTATGAAAATGGTATATATTCTTTACGTTCCACCTTAAGAGAGTCATATGCATCTCATTTTTATGTAACTTAAAGGTTAAGCAGTATAAAGTAAACATTTTTCTTTAAAATATTTAAGCAAAGAAGGTTCACTCATTGTTGTGTTTCGTCGTCTACTATTTTCATATTAAACTTCTAACGGAAATAGTACATTTTTGTCTAATGTGACGTGCCATTTGCTAAAATATGAAAATGTTTTATTACATAATTTAGTGTATATATTAGCCTTGATTAGACCTGTGTAAACATCATTGTGGTCAAGGTTTTTGTTTCATGTTTACATATCGCCACATGGTTTCGTCAAACAGTCAGTATTTTGCATTATTTCTACATTTAATTGAATTTACTGTCTTTTCGTGGCTAAATCCTAGCAAAGGAAAAGTTTTAAACCAATACATTAATGACTTTTAAAAAATATTTAGTAAAAATCTCATTCTGCAAATTGGAGAACTTTTTTGAATTAATTTGACCCAAGGACTAATATCAACCAAAATTATTTACTGTTCTACCTGCCGTTTGTTTGTTTGTGTAAATCACTATTTTCTACATGAGGAAATGACTGTACCAAGTCAGTAATATGACAGTTGATTTCCATTCGTTTAAAGTGTTTCAGCTTTTAATTTTGCCATTTGATAAAGGTATAAAACCACTAATTCATAGCCCCATTGTTTTCTATGTTAAATTCTGCAATTGCAAGCATTATCGGCTACTTTGTCTTAAGTTCAAATAAAGTAGCAGTTATTTCATGTCAAAACTATACCTTATCCTGACATGTGCTAAAAAATTCAACATACCTTTAATCGCATATTAGAGCGTACTTGTTCCCGGAAGTTTGATAGTACAAAAACAGGTACTTCTGATCTGAACAACAGAGCAAATGTGCCCTCCTATTAAAATTGTATAATACTTCTTTATTATTCAACAAGGGCTCTACAGTGATCCCAAGCCCCCAAGCTTTCATTTGATACCAAAACTACCCAAATATTCCACCTATTGTACTACTTTCTTGTATGTTCTTTCCGACCGGGCCTTAACTAGTGGTTCTATACCTAAAGGACTTTCCGTTTTGAATTTACCTTGGAGTTCGATATTTTTGTTATTTAACTTTTTAGTGTATCAACTATATAATTCCCCCATACACATGCCTATGTATTCCGATTTTTTTTTAATCTGGTACCCTTGAGATTATAACGTTTCACCCGTCAAAAATCATTAATTATATGGTTAACAGAGGTTAAATGATAGACCCATGCCATTTCTAATGTGCCCACAAGATTTAATCACCAGTAAACCAATTTTGATCTTAAACGGTAATGTTTGTGATAAGCGATGTGCATATTTTCTGTTAACCTGCATTGTATCATAGCCTGCAGTAAAATAAAATGCATGTAAAAAGGAAGAAAACCATCAAATGCTATTTTTTTTAAGATCGATCTTTAAAATTGTTTTTTTGGAATCTGCAATATGCTATTACGGAAATAAATATTATCACGGTAGGCTTAAAGTATCTCTTTAAGTGCAGCCAACATTGGGTTCAATCCGATAAAACAATAATATGAACCGGCAATTTACCATAACTTATATAAATGTAATGCTATTCATGAAACAGTGTAAACGGGTCGTGTTTACTAACTGTAAAAGAGAGGCTAAAGATATCAAAGGGACATTCAAACTCACAAGTCGAAAAGAAAATGACAACGCCATGGCTAAAATAGAAAAAGACAAACAGACAAACAGTAGTACACAATATAGAAAAATAAAGACTGAGCAACACGAACCCTACCAAAAACTGGGGGTGATCTCAGGTGCTCCGGAAGGGTGAGCATATCCTGATCCACATGTGACAACCATCGTGTTGCTCATGTTAGTACAAACCCGGTAATAAGTCTATGGAAATTTCAAAGGATGGTAGGAAAGATGATTTGACAAGATTGTATCTGTATCTTTCAAAGAGTTCATCTGCTTTCAATACATTGTTACGACACTCGCAGAAGTACATTTTAGAACACAAACCTCCTTTAAAGTGATATTGTCTTGATGGAACGAAAACTTGTCCGTTGTGGACCCAACAAAATTTCCTAATTATACCTTAAAGTCATATGAAACGAGTTATTTGAAATTTTAATGATGTTGAAATTGTTAAACTAATTCATGCAATTTAAGAAAAATAAAAGTGGTAATATAGTGGTCTTTGATGACACTTACAAATCTGACAGTAATTTGTATGTATACGTTAAAGGTTATTCAGTAACAAGTAATCATTTGTTATGAAACATTGCTTTTAGCAAAGCTTTAAAATAAAAAAAAAAAAAAACACTGCATGATACCCACAGACATTAAAACACTGCTATTGTATATGTGAAAATATTTATAACACAACTGTGACATAATGTGGATAAATGATGTAATAAGTTCTCAATGTAGCTTTTCCTAAGGTGGAACTATTTATGAAAATGGTATATATTCTTTACGTTCCACCTTAAGAGAGTCATATGCATCTCATTTTTATGTAACTTAAAGGTTAAGCAGTATAAAGTAAACATTTTTCTTTAAAATATTTAAGCAAAGAAGGTTCACTCATTGCTGTGTTTCGTCGTCTACTATTTTCATATTAAACTTCTAACGGAAATAGTACATTTTTGTCTAATGTGACGTGCCATTTGCTAAAATATGAAAATGTTTTATTACATAATTTAGTGTATATATTAGCCTTGATTAGACCTGTGTAAACATCATTGGTCAAGGTTTTTGTTTCATGTTTACATATCGCCACATGGTTTCGTCAAACAGTCAGTATTTTGCATTATTTCTACATTTAATTGAATTGACTGTCTTTTCGTGGCTAAATCCTAGCAAAGGAAGAGTTTTAAACCAATACATTAATGACTTTTAAAAAATATTTAGTAAAAATCTCATTCTGCAAATTGGAGAACTTTTTTGAATTAATTTGACCCAAGGACTAATATCAACCAAAATTATTTACTGTTCTACCTGCCGTTTGTTTGTTTGTGTAAATCACTATTTTCTACATGAGGAAATGACTGTACCAAGTCAGTAATATGACAGTTGATTTCCATTCGTTTAAAGTGTTTCAGCTTTTAATTTTGCCATTTGATAAAGGTATAAAACCACTAATTCATAGCCCCATTGTTTTCTATGTTAAATTCTGCAATTGCAAGCATTATCGGCTACTTTGTCTTAAGTTCAAATAAAGTAGCAGTTATTTCATGTCAAAACTATACCTTATCCTGACATGTGCTAAAAAATTCAACATACCTTTAATCGCATATTAGAGCGTACTTGTTCCCGGAAGTTTGATAGTACAAAAACAGGTACTTCTGATCTGAACAACAGAGCAAATGTGCCCTCCTATTAAAATTGTATAATACTTCTTTATTATTCAACAAGGGCTCTACAGTGATCCCAAGCCCCCAAGCTTTCATTTGATACCAAAACTACCCAAATATTCCACCTATTGTACTACTTTCTTGTATGTTCTTTCCGACCGGGCCTTAACTAGTGGTTCTATACCTAAAGGACTTTCCGTTTTGAATTTACCTTGGAGTTCGATATTTTTGTTATTTAACTTTTTAGTGTATCAACTATATAATTCCCCCATACACATGCCTATGTATTCCGATTTTTTTTTAATCTGGTACCCTTGAGATTATAACGTTTCACCCGTCAAAAATCATTAATTATATGGTTAACAGAGGTTAAATGATAGACCCATGCCATTTCTAATGTGCCCACAAGATTTAATCACCAGTAAACCAATTTTGATCTTAAACGGTAATGTTTGTGATAAGCGATGTGCATATTTTCTGTTAACCTGCATTGTATCATAGCCTGCAGTAAAATAAAATGCATGTAAAAAGGAAGAAAACCATCAAATGCTATTTTTTTTAAGATCGATCTTTAAAATTGTTTTTTTGGAATCTGCAATATGCTATTACGGAAATAAATATTATCACGGTAGGCTTAAAGTATCTCTTTAAGTGCAGCCAACATTGGGTTCAATCCGATAAAACAATAATATGAACCGGCAATTTACCATAACTTATATAAATGTAATGCTATTCATGAAACAGTGTAAACGGGTCGTGTTTACTAACTGTAAAAGAGAGGCTAAAGATATCAAAGGGACATTCAAACTCACAAGTCGAAAAGAAAATGACAACGCCATGGCTAAAATAGAAAAAGACAAACAGACAAACAGTAGTACACAATATAGAAAAATAAAGACTGAGCAACACGAACCCTACCAAAAACTGGGGGTGATCTCAGGTGCTCCGGAAGGGTGAGCATATCCTGATCCACATGTGACAACCATCGTGTTGCTCATGTTAGTACAAACCCGGTAATAAGTCTATGGAAATTTCAAAGGATGGTAGGAAAGATGATTTGACAAGATTGTATCTGTATCTTTCAAAGAGTTCATCTGCTTTCAATACATTGTTACGACACTCGCAGAAGTACATTTTAGAACACAAACCTCCATTAAAGTGATATTGTCTTGATGGAACGAAAACTTGTCCGTTGTGGACCCAACAAAATTTCCTAATTATACCTTAAAGTCATATGAAACGAGTTATTTGAAATTTTAATGATGTTGAAATTGTTAAACTAATGCATGCATATATACTAAATCCTGTATGCAGGTTTTTAATATTCATTTCGAATTTATTACGTATCATCGACAAATAATATTTCATTCAGAGATCGTTGATCGCAAACTCATTAATTTTCGAGTTTGTTGCCGAAGTTTACTCGATCGTGACATTTGATAAACAATAAACACAGAGCACGTGATGAACGAGACAAATGAGTGAATTATCAGAGCCATGCAATTTTCTTTTAATATTTTCAATGCGTTCCTATTTTTTTTTTAACCTTTTCCTTAACGGTTGTTAAATGATTTGTTGTATTAAATTTGTTCTTTAAGAATCAGTTATTATTATTATTTATCTTCCAGTCCCCGTTTGTTTTATAATATAAAGGATTTTCTTTTACAAGAAAATTCAAGTACACTTGTTTTATAGTAAAATCTCAAGTATTTATAACATATTAAACTTATTTTCTAGTTTCATACGACTTTAATTTATATGTCATAGATAGATCATAAAAGAGATTCATTTTATGTTGAATTTCATGAAACATAGCTTTTAGCAAAACTGTAAATCTTTACACAACATATTACATGATTCCCATTGATATTGAATCACTGTTTATTCATATGCTTTGTTATACAAATCGTCGTGTGAGTAATAATGATGTATTTCCCATTTGGTAATAGTAGTACACATTAAAATTAAAGTTTAAAAGCTCAATGTTCTAAATATTTAACTGAGACATAGACATTTTCCCTGAACTAACTAAATAAATAAGTCATTATAATCCAATGGGAGTGTGGAGATAGATCAGTGTAGTTCTGGCATAAACTCGTAGAGTGAAGAAATCTCGGATTATAGTTGTATAGGGAGCTAGACCATTGCATTTGGATCTGAAATATATAGCTATCTCCATTTTTATCAAAAGCGGACATATAACATGTATAACACTATAAGATTCACACGACGAAATATCACCGAATATAGCAATAAAAAACATATGAATGCTGTCATTAATTTTAGATTTAGGCTTTTCTAAAATTGCACTAGTTACAGAAGATGGAATATTTTTCTTTCGCCTATAAAACTGTACAGTATGAATTAGATGTACGTGATTGGTTCAAAATATTTTAGGCAAACAACGGTCACTCGATATTTTAAGTAATGTTGTATTAAAAACAGAATAAACTAGAGTTGGTTTAATCAGTCTCGCAACATGCTGTACAATGAAATATGTTGATAATTAAAAACAATATCACTTTTCATTTTAGATTGTGTTAAATGTTGTGTTTGACATTTGTATGATTAACACTGTTAATGATTTTTGTGAAAAAGAATTGTATCTGAATTTGAAGTAATAATAAGTATACGTAAAAACGAAAAGTCATAAATAGTTACGTTGCTTTTCTTAAGAGGGGATGATTTTTAAAATTGTAAATATTAGCTATCAGTTTTTTGTTTGTTATGTTATTTGATTTTTGTTGTGTTTTTGTTTTTATTTTTTATTATCCAGCTCTTCTTTATTGAAGTAAACAGTATCATCATGATCATGGTATAAAAGTAGTTTCTCTATAACTGCAGACAAAATATGTCAATGTGATGAACATTAATCTGAAGCGGCAATTTACCATTGCTTACTTGAATTTTATGTCGTTTGGTGTCAGTGCAATTGAGTCGTCTTATATTTCTGTAATTATAGAACATTTCTAAGAACAACAACAAGAAAGATCTATGATGAAAAAAGTAAAGTTACCAAAAATACCGAACTCCAAGGGAAATTCAAAACGGAAAATCTTTTATAAAATGGCGAAATCAAAAGCTCAAACACATCAAACGAATGGAAAACAACTGTCATATTCCTGACTTGGTACAGACATTTCCTTAATCCCCCATTTTCTACATAAGGAGATGCCTGTTGTTTTCCATTCGTTTAATGTGTTTGAGCTATAGATTTTGCCATTTGATAAGGGACTTTCCGATTTGAATTTTCCTTGGAGTTTGGTTTTTTTTTGTAATTTTTTTTAAAACATGGTTTTATAGCTAGCAAAACCTCTCACTTGTGTGACAGTCACATAGAATTCCATTATGTTGACTATAATGTGTGAGTAAAACTAACAGACATATTAGGTAAAATGTCAAAAAGTGGGGTACAGCAGTCAACATTGTAATACAGTCTAAATCACTATAAAACGAATAACTATTTTAAAAAAGAGACACAAAATGTTATATAGACACTCTATAGACAAAGTACATAAGCGAAATTATTTGTCAGGATTTTATCTGTGTCAGTTAAAAACTCTATATGCATGCAATGATTTAATGGGAAATCAACACCCATAAGTACACTTTGCAAACAAGAAAGACCACTATTATAGTAATCATTGCTGGAAGGGAAGACACAGTATTGCCGTAGACCAAGAGAACATAAACAGTTGACTAGATGCACATCTGATAAAAGAAGATAGCATCTATTTATGTAAGTTATTTAATAATCGATTCATGAAACAATGCTTTTAGCGAGATTATAAATCGTCTAGCAAAACATTGCATGCTTTCTATGTATATTGCATTACTGTTACAATTACAATGCTTTTAGTCCACCATTTCCTACATAAGAAAATGCCTGTACCAAGTCAGGAGTATGCCAGTTGTTGTCCATTCGTTTGGTGTGTTTGTGCTTTTGATTTTGCCATTTGATTAGGGACTTTACGTTTTGAATTTTCCTCGGAGTTCAGTATTTTTGTGATTTAACTTTTAAGCATGTTTAACGAGACTGTAAATCGTCTAGCAAATCATTGCATGCTTTCTATCTATATTGCATAACTGTTATTTTATCAACTATTATACAAGAGGGACGAACGATACCAGAGGGACAGTCAAACTCATAGATCGAAAACAAACTGAAAACGCCATGGCCAAAAATAAAAAGACAAACAGACAAATAAAAGTACAGATGACACAACATAGAAAACTGAAGACTAAGCAACACGAACCCCACCAAAAACTGGGGGTGATCGCAGGTGCTCCGGAAGGGTAAGCAGATCCTGCTCCACATGTGGCACCCGTCGTGTTGCTTATGTTATTACAAATCCGGTAAATAGTATAATTCGGTAGGTCACATTCGTGAAAAGGGAAGGGTATTGTAGTTACGACATAAGGAACATATCCGATATCATCTGTGATAGCAATGAAAGACGAGTGTATTTTTGTTCGAGCATATTGTTTTTCTTTAATTGTTTAACATTTCTTACCGATATAGCATGTTACTTTTAGTATTCTTCCCTTAGTTTATTTATTTTGTATTTAAAATTATTTATTTTGTAAAAATATTTCTCTATTGGTACTGTACATATTGTTTTTCTTTAATTGTTTAACATTTCTTACCGATATAACATGTTACTTTTATTATTCTGCCCTTAGTGTATTTATTTTGTATTTACATTGTGTCATAGGTCAAATTTATTTGTTCAGTGTATGTTCAATGGTGTTCAATGTCCTTTGATTGAGTTAAGCTATTTCAGTTGATATTTTATAGTGTGTCTTTCTATGTTGTGATGTTACACTATTGTTTCAGAAAAAGGGTGAAGGTTTGGTAAGGTTTTGCTAAGTCAGGAATCTGATGTTCAGTAGTTGTCGTTTGTTGATGTGGTTCATAAGTGTTTCTCGTTTCTCGTTTTTTATATAGATTAGACCGTTGGTTTTCCCGTTTGAATGGTTTTACACTAGTAATTTTTTGGGGGCCTTTTATAGCTTACTGTTCGGTGTGAGCCAAGGCTCCGTGTTGAAGACCGTACTGTGACCTATAATGGTTTACTTTTATAAATTTTGACTTGGATGGAGAGTTGTCTTATTGGCACTCATACCACATCTTCTTATATCTATATGATGTAATGAATTATACATATATCATGTTCTATGGTTGAACTAGTTATTTATCCAACATTTAATTCAAGAAAGGCTGTGTTCTGAATAGTTTAGGAAAACAAATTTCACGAATTATTTATTTGATAGTTTTCTTTTTTCTAAGTAAATTGCTAATGTAGAAGGTACGGGTCTAAAACAGTCACGTAAAAGACTGAACCATGAATGAGTAAGTCATGTTTTAGTTTTGACTTGACGAAACAATTTGGTATAAAGCAGAATCATCAGACCTTCAGCAAGAAATAAACAATGTGTATGCACATTTTAGCTAAAAATACATAGAGCACAAATGATGCGAAAATTAATTTTAATATATGCAAACAAAATATACTTCCTGTGTGAATATCGATTTAGGCAAAATTGTTTATTCTATCAAAATATCGTAACATGATGAAAGTGTCAAAAAGTCAACATTTTGTCAAATTTCTACATCTTAGTGAATTTACTATCATTTCATAACCCTTGACACGGAAACGATTTAAACCAAAACGGCAATGACTTATAAACATTTCATTTTGAAAATTGAAGGAGTTTTTGATTTTGTTTGATTTTAAGACCAATGTGACCATTATGTGTATATGGCTTTTTCCCATTCGCTGGTCTTGATAGGGTGTCTTTGACATTAAACAGCATTCCGAGCAAAAAAAAATGTTCATATGTTTGACGGCGTTTAGATTGTGCCATCAAGACTTTAAGATGAACATGGAAATTTAATTGTGATAAATTCAGACACTGTATAAAGTATAACTTAATACAAAGTAATCATACATTTTACCAATAATACCGATTTCATGTAAATGCACACCACACTTTTTGTATATGTAGGAATTACTATTAAATATGTTGTTATTTTCCTCTGGTGGTGAACTATTCGTCTTAGATGATATTATCAGCTCATTTATCAGGTTCAGATTCAGGTCCAAATTAATCCGCTCCAGGGCAAGGAAGCTCCATATTATGACGATTCGAGGCACATTAGATATTATTAACATGTATGGTAAAATGATTATTGTGAACTACATTTGACCCATATTTCCAAAACAATATGTATTTTATGAAGCATGGAAGTGGTAGACGATCTACATTAATTATTGTGCTATTAATTTATTGATCCATATTTATATATCTTATCTCACTAGATAAGGTTTCTTTTATCCTATTTTAAAGAAAAGTATAACGTAATGTTTCATCAATATTACATTAGGTTATACTATTCTAGTTGGTCACATTCACTAGTAAATATGTGGCAGAAAACAACACGTTCACAAGTTGTTTTGTGTAAAAGATAATAAGAATACCTTTCATTTGGTCATTGGTGAAAAGTTGTCTCATTGGCAATCATACCACGTCTTTTTATTTTCATATAATGGTAGCTCTTTTTTTTTCTAACGCTTATCTGAAATTAGTAAGAGGACAATAGAATCAATATTCTGAATACCTTGACTCATATTCCTCATCTTTCATCTTTATTTAGACAACAATGAATATCAATTAGCCATTACTGAAACATGCCAAAAATCACCCAAGGAACAAAATTGCAGAGACAATCCAAACAATAATAAACAGAACAGCGACAGCTAGATTGATTTAGAATCTCGCAGGCTATTACTGTCGTTAATATGAAAACTTCAGAAGTTTTAATTTTACAAAATGATTTAAAATTTGATTTGTAAACTTCGTGATGCAGATGAGTCTCTATTGATGTTCTAATTGATATTATTTTCTTTTCCGTTGTTTGGTTTCTAAGGATGAAATTTATTTTGTTATCGTTTTTACCAGTGCTGGTGGACTGTCTGTCCCTGGAGGCATCTAAACCACCTCAATATTTTTCTTCACACATGATATTGCATAGATGTTGTAAAATATTTAGGAAATGATAATGATTTTTTAATTTCTAATGCTATCTAGCTTTTGCCACATAACTGACACATGTTGATTGTACATTTTCAGTTGATAACGGGAAATAGAACTAAGACTCAGTTTACATTCTCTTAGGTAAAAAAGAGAAAGAAAATACCAAAGGCATAATCATCCACAGTGCACACTCTGTAACGTCTCACCTGCTTTAATTATTTTGAATTTATGTTGATAGTCTGTAATTTAAATATATCACATACACTTATCATTATCAATAATCCATGAAAATGAAGTCCAAGTCCGATAAAACAGACAGACACGTACACCTAACAATCATTCCATACACCAAATATAGTTGTCATATTGCGTATAGTACGAAACAAACAACCTATTGCTTAACGTATCTGCTAAACTGGCAAAACCTGGAAAACTTTACATTGACCAATGAACAATAAAAATATGATGACGGTCATATGAAACGTGCCAGACAGACATGTACAACTCACAATCATTCATACAACAATTATTGTTGGCCAATTACTTACAGTATCCAAGAAATAGATCAAACTGAAACTTAACATTGTCCCATGAACCATGAAATTGAGGTCAAAGGTAAGATGAAACCTGCCAGTCGGACATGTACAACCAACAATCATGCCATACACCAAATATACTTGGCCTATTGCTTACAGTATCTGAGATACGGATTTGACCACGTAAATTAACCTAGATCACTTATCCATGAGATGAGTTCGAGGTCAGATGTACACTCTGATACAAACATATAGACCTTGCAAGGAACCCACATACCTAATATAGTTATCAGATAACTCATAACAGTTTCACATTACAAAAAATAAATGTTTTTCAAGCAGTTGTTGAGTCATGAAAATGAGGTCAAGGACAATGGACAAATGACAGACAGAAAATCCGTAACATAATTTATCTTCCTACGAGTAGTGCAGCATCCAGGTCTTTTCCCCACTGAAATATAAAGCTTCATACAAAAGTTTACTTCACCACAGCCGCCGGATTGTAATCCTTTATCTCGCATTCTTCGTCGCAGCCGAGACAAAAACATTACTTCCGGAAAAAGAGACGACATTGCCAAAAGAAAAATGCCGCAACTATAAAACAGTCCATAGAACACTTCACAGAAAACCAAAGATAGAGCGACGAGAATCTAATGCCTGTAGACGATTCTGGCTATTTTGTTTTGCCCTTTTGGTTGTATTTTTATCCCTTCTCCGCACCACAATCACCGATTCAACTGAGTTGTTTGCCTAGTTTTGCTTCTGTGTGTCATGTCATTTGAAATCTGCTCTGAACCTTTTGATACTTTCGGGTTTCCAACATTTTGTTTCGAGAACAATTACTAATTTGTTTTCTTTCAAAATTCAGATATGTCGAATCAAATTATTTTTAATGTCTTGTGATGCTGCAAAAATGTGCAAGACGTGGTGCTGATCACATTTAAACATATATTTTTGTAGACTTTCGAAGGAGCTGTTACCTTGTGAACACTGTGTTATATGCATTTACTTTGCTTAAGTTCTATTAGAGAGTCAATGCAATACAAAAAAATCAAATATAGAATAATTCGAGACCGAACAACACAGATCATCAACTCATGAGCTTCGTGCATTCGTGAATTAATATGTTGTTCGGTCACGAGTTAAATATTTGTTGACGTTTTATTTCTTAGTTTAACTATTCTATAGTTATATGTCGTTATTCCTTAGCATGCAGTTAAAGTATAAGTATGCTTAAAAAGAAGGAAAATCATCTATCAGGTAGTAACGCTGCAATTGTTGAGAAGAGTCGATGTTTGAAATTGCAAATAAATAATTCCCATGGGTTTTTCATTATCTCCAAACCGCATTAATGGAAGTTAAGAGTACCACGTAATGCTTGAAAATGCTTTTTAACTATAGACAAGACAAGATCAGTATGAGAGGGTATGGAGGGGGGAAGGGGTCCATTATTTCTGTTTTCTTTAATTTTTTATGTCATTTTTCTTTATTCTTTAAATATTAGTATTTTGACCATTGTTCTCTTTTCTTTACACATTTTGCACATTATTCTCTATTCCTTATATATTTTGCCCCTCATTCTCTATTTTTTTATACTTTAGCACTTATTATTCCCTGTTCTGAATTTTTTTGGTACTTTATTCTGTAGTAATGGCTCATTAATCTTTATTCTTTAACCTTATCCAGACCCTCATGTGATAAACAAGTGCATAAATCGGTAACAAGTTAACATTCATTGATATTAATTCTATGCCATTTAGGAAGCAGTGCATATGGGTCGTCTTCACTTTCTATGATAATAGGAATGTTTTGAAAACAGGAAAGTTAATGTACCTTGATTTTATCTTTGGTCTGTCAAACACTCCATCATATTGCAATGCTTTAATTGAACGCTGACTCGCAGAAGAAAAACCGTCATTTTACAAACTACAACACTCCTAAAATGTTTTTGCCGAAAGGAACGATAACGTATTTGATGGAGATGGAGGACATTTATGGATTTTGCGCTAATCTATATTTAATAGTATTGGATGATGATGATGATGCTGATTTACAAACTAGAACAATTCATGAGAAAAATTGCTTTCAGTCAAATAAAATTTTAAACGACACCCTGCAGGATTACTGTTATTGTATATGATAAAAGCCTTATAACACAACTGTTACATAATATCACAGTGCAAGGCGGCTGAATGTTGTAATAAATCCGTCAGGTTTCTTTCATTATGGTTGCACCAGTAAACTAAAATTGTACACTTTTTAATCATTACAGTTTTTAAAAAATTTATTAATTATCTTCTCGGTGCACATATGTCTCTACTGATGTTCAACTTGATAATTGTTAATTTTCCTTCGTTTAGTGTCTGATGAGAAATGTGAACATTGTGAATAAAATTAATTTCATCATTTTGTAATTGTTTACTAGGATACCAGTGCTGGTGCACAACCTGTCCAGGCGTATCACATGCACGTAGACATAATAATGATATGATATTTTTTTTTAGATATTGAGAAATTTTACACTTACAAACTAGTTTTTCGATTCGACAGATACATATTGATTGTACATTTTCAACAAATAAATTAAGTGATAGAACTAACAGAGAGGCGAAATATACCAAAGGGACATCCAATCTCATAAGTCGAAAATAAAGTGACGCGTCATGGCAAAAAAAAGACCAAAAAGACAAATAACAGTATATAAAACACAACTTAGAAAACTAAAGACTGAGCAACACGAGCCCCCAGTCAAAACCGGGGTAGATCTGAAGCGTTCCGGAAGGATATGCAAATTGGGTTTCAAATCCATTAGTTTAAAAGGATGAAGAAGATACCAAAAGCACAATCAAAAATCATTAGTCGAAGAAAATTAAACACCACAATGTTCAAACGGAACAATGATGCATAGACATATGATTTTGGCAAGTTTGTACAGGCCCTTTTTGAAATACAGTTTTATAAATGTCACATCCAAAAATTGTCATACCGGGGTTATTCAAGAAAGGTTTTAAATCTTTCATCTTTTGTTTTCGTTAATTGTTTAAATACAACGAGGCCTTTGATGTTTGTTGGTTGAATTGTTCCACATTGTGTCGTTTCGGGACATTTTATAGCTGGCTACAAAGTACGGGTTTTGCGCATTTTTGACGACCGTAATGTGACCTATGGCTGCCTATAAACACAGCATTATGATTCTGGTGCATAGTAAGCAGTCATACCACATGCTATTTTGTGAAAAGTCTATCTTTAAAATTGCAAATAGAAATATTCATGAGTTTTTCATAATCTCCAGGGCGTATTAATGGAAGTTTAGAGTACCACGGTATGCTTAAAATTCTCTTTAACTGTACACAAGACAAAATTTGCATCAATGTGATTAAAAGAACAAAAATCGGTAGCAGGTTGACACTTATTTATATCAAATGTATGCCATTAAGGAAACAGTGCATATGGGTCGTCTTCACTTTGTACGATAATAGAAAACTTTTGAGGACAGAAAAGATAATTTGCCTAGATTTTATCTTTGGTCTGTCAAACAGTCATCAACTTGCAATGCTTTAATTGAACGCTGATTCGCAGAAGTAAACCGTCACTTTACAAACAACAACATTTTTAAACAGTTCTTGTCTGGAGGAACAATAACGTATTTGATGGGGATCGAGGACACTTATGGATTTTGCGCTAATCTATATTTAATAGTATTGGATGATGATGTTGATTCACTCACTAAAACATTTCATGAAACATTGCTTTGATTGAAATTATAACATTGCATACAACACACTGCATGATACCCACAAACATTAAATTACTGTTATTGTATATGCTGAAAGCTTTATAACACAAAAGAGAGGCGAAAGATACCAAAGGGACATTCAAACTCATAAGTCGAAAATACACTGACAACGACAAGGCTAAAAAAAAAAAAGACCAATAGACAAACAGACAGATAATAGTACACAAAACACAACTTAAAACTAAAGACTGAGCAACACGAATCTCACCAAAAATTGGGAGTTACAACTGTTACATGATATCATAGAGCAAGGCGGATAAATTCTGTAATAAATCCTTAATGTAGCTTTTTCTATGGTTGGACCAGTAAACAAAAATTGCACACTTTGAAATCGTTACAACTTTTAAAATTGTATTAATAATCTTCTCGTTGCATATGAGTCTCTAGGTTGGACTTTGTAAATACAGCTGTTTCACAAGCCACGCCTCTTTTGGGGAGATATATAATATTCATAGATATTTAATTTTGTTTACGTACTGGTTCCCAGATATGATCTCTATATTTCATCTCATAGAGAAATAACTTGGGCATGTTACCAGTATAAAAACAGATGGTAGCGGCGATAATTGAATTATGAGGGGCATCCAAAGTGGAGGTAGGGATAGTACAGAATTTTAGTATAAGTTTAAACTCTTAGAAGTTCGCGGCATATAAATGTTGAAAATATAACCCTATGTTTTGACCTTTGAATAAAAAAGTAGTGCATATCAACTTTCCGTTCTAGGATATAATTTTTTACGAAACTTCATGATGTTCATAGTAAAAGTGGCACAGCTTTAGCCGCAAAGGGAGTTCATTGTCTATTGTTACAGAAGTGCAACCTCTATTGATGCTATTTTTTTATTGTTTTGTTTTCCTTTGTATAGTTTCTGATGAGAAATGCGCACATGGTGCATGGAATTAATTTCATCATTTTGTAATTGTTTACTTGGGTACAAGTGCTAGTGCACAACCTGTCCCGGGGAAAATATACCATGTAGCTAATGTTTAAGTAATGATATGATTATTTCTTAGATATTGAGAAATTTTTGACTTTCAAAATGATATTTTATTTTTTATTTCCAATGATATCTAGATTTGTATATTTTCAACAAATGAATAAGGTAATAGAACTAGAAGAGAGTCAAAAATATCACAGGACCAAAGGGACATTCAAATCCATAAGTCGAAAATAAACGGACGTCATGGCAAAAAAAGGAAACGATCAAAAGACAAACAACAGTATACAAAACACAACATAGAAAAAAAGACTGTGCACGAACTCCAACATACACCGGGGGTGATCTCATTTGCTCCAGAATGGCAAGCAACTTATAAATCCGCTAGTTGAAAAAAATGAAGAAAATACCAAAAGCACAATGAAAAACCATATGTCGAAGAAAATCAGACAATACCATGGTCAAAATGATGCATTTACAGATGAATTTTTATATTTTGTGTAGGCCCTTTTTGACATGTTTTTTTTTATAAATTTCACATCCAAAAATTTCAAAACCGGGTTTATTTCAGGAAAGGTTTATGTCTGACATCTTTGGTTTTAGTTTATTGTTTAATTACAATGAGGCTTTTTATTTTCCTCTGTTGAATTATATCACATGTTGTTGTTTCGGGACATTTTATAACTGACTACACCAAACGGGTTTTGCGCATTGTTGACGGCCGTACTGTGACGTAAGGATGCTAACATTCACAGCATTTAGATTCTGGTGTAGACTTATCTCATTAACAATCATACCACATCTTCTTAAAATAATATTGTCGCGCACATTTTAATCGGTATCATACGGATATTGATACAACCACCAACATCGATATCTTGTAATTTTCCTTTCTACGTGCATAGAATTTAGTGCTATTAAAAAAAAAAACGAGTGGTGGTGCTGATAATATTTAAAAATATAATGTAATTGTAAACTTTGGATGAAGTGTTACCTTTTAAAACATTTATTATATTCAAGTATTATTTGAAATAAAGGGCGAGTATCAACTTCTATGCAAGTATTTCAAACAGATAGTGTACCTTAGCATGTTATGATAGTATGTTCATTGAAAAGAAGTTAAAACAAAAAAAGCACGATGCTTTTTTAAAAAGTATCGATCTTTAAAACTTTAAACTTGAATTTTGTGTTAAGAATCCGCAGTACGCCGTTATGCTTGCGGTTTCTTTTTTTCTTTTGTTAAATGCAGGCAAACTTTTGGTCAAAGTGGTAAACAAGAATATGAACACGCAATTTACTATTATATTAAAGAATGTTATGCCGCTAAGGAAATAATATGAACGAGTTGTCTTTATTTTCTATAATTATAAAATTTCCAAGCTAAGGAAGTCAGAAAAGATTTATGATGATTCAACAGTGTTTTCTCTGTTTATATCAAAGAGTCCATCAGCATGCAATGTTTTAATGAGACACGAACTCGGTGAAGTACACTAAACAAGTACATACACAATTATAGTGATCTTTGCTGAAAGGAACGATAACTTATTTGATGTAAATCGAGGAAACTTCCGAGTTTGACGTTAATTCATATTTGATAGAATTAGATAATAGCGATGATTTGTTTGATAGTGCATTTCATGAACAATATTGCTTTTAGCAAATCTATGAATCGTTAACCAACATATTACACTGAATATAAAGTATTTGATATGCGTCATTCTTATTCACACAGCTATTACGGAATATGTAGGAGCGCACGACGTCTGAATGATGAAGTACATTTTCAATGAAAAAATTTCTACGATTGCAGCAGTTAGATCATGAAAATTATACCAGTTCTACCACTTCTAAATATTCAAATGTTAATAGATATAAGAAGATGTGGTATGAGTGCCAATGAGACAACTCTCCATCCAAATCACACTTTGTAAAAGTAGACCATTAAACGTCGAAGTACGGCCTTCAACACGGAGTCTTGGCTCACACCGAACAGCAAGCTATAAAGGGCCCCAAAAATGACTAGTGTAAAATCATTCAAAGTCGGTAATAAAATAAATTAACACAAATACTGAACACCAGTGCAAATTCCAAAAAGGGAAGTCCATAAAACCGATAAAATCAAACGCTTACTATCAACGGAAAAAGTGAAAAACAACTGCCATTTCTCTGACCTGGTATTATTCGAAAAAAAGACTGTTGGGTTACACCTGGTTTCTTTAGCTAGCTAAACCTCCCACTTGTATATGTCAGCTGTTTATAGTTCCGTTATATTGACAAAATATCACAGAGGTGTGCAGTATAACGTAGAATTTGATGTTCCTGCTGTGTTCTTAATATTTTAGGCAAACTAATTTCACTCATTAATAATACACTTTTACTATTTTTTTCTGCGAACTGTGTTTTATATATTTCTAAAGAGTAAGGTACAAGCCAAATGAAAACAATCTGTAAGGTATCACTTAGTTTAAACATATTTTATTTGCTTAAATATGCAAAAGGGATGAGACACAAGTTAATCAAACTTATAAAGTCTTCTCCCGTGAACAATTTATAACAGTAGAATTTTTTTACAAAGCATGCATGCAAACAATACATTATATATATTGGATATGTAAAAGGATGATGTGAGTGGTTGTACACAATTATACATGTATATGCACTTTAGTGTGCTATATTACACAATTAGAAACCTCTTTGAATCTTTAATAAATTCATATACATTCTTTAAAATTCTTTCATTTTCATCACTAGTTAATGACGAATCACCGGAGGTTAAGATGTTCAAATTTAGTGGAGAGTTCTCTGGTAACCAGTTCAGATTATTAGATAAACTTGAGAATGGAAACGGGGAATATATCAAAGAGACTACAACCCGACCAAAGAGCAGACAACAACCGAAGGCCACCAATGGGTCTTCAATGCAGCGAGAAAATCCCGCACCCGGAGGTTGTCCTCAACTGGCCCCTTAATAAAATTGTGTGCTAGTTCAGTGAAAATGGACGTCACACTAAACTCCAAAACATATATTTGAATTAAAATCAAAATTAACAAACATACTAGACTAACAAAGGCCAGAGGCTCCTGACTTGGAACAGGCGCAAAAAATGCGGCGGGGTTAACATGTTTTGTAAGTTCTCAACCCTCCCCTTATACCTCTAGCCAATGTATGATAAAAAAAACACATAGCAATACGCACAGTAAAACTCAGTATAAAAGAAGTCCGGGTCCAATGTCAGAATAGGTAACAAAAAACTAGGCAAAATGACAAAGATACATAAATGAACAAAGGACAAAAGCAGTTACTGACATGCCAGCTCCAGACATAGTTTGATTCTTATATTCGTATAATTATGACATTCAAAAAAGAAGTGAAATGATTCTTCACGCTTAGCACCACACCTACAAGACGGATCTGAAATTGTATTGACTCTGTTAAGATCATAATTCAAAAAAGAAGCTGAGCATCTAAGTTGAGTCAAAATGAAGTTGAGTTTACGATTGCCAAATTTATAATGTTTAGGTACTTGGGCTTTTGAATTCAGTTTAAGGTATCACTTAATGTAAACACTATCTTTCACTTGATTAGACAAGTTGGAAAAATAATCAGATCTTAGGTAAAATATAGGCAAATGATGAGAACATTTAAGCTAGGAACCATGCGTGGCCAAACATTCTTGTTTACTCGTGAATAAATAAACACAAAATAGACTTCCTGTATGAATATCTTTTCGGACGAGGTTTGTGTTTTATATTATTTCTCAACATGCATGTCAAACAGTCAGTTTTTGCATAATTTATTTAGTTTTAATGAATTCACTGTAACATTAATCATTAGACGGTAACGAAACAAAAACCAATAATGAACCATAGTTCGCACAATTTTTCAAGTACTAAACAAGCAAACCATGAATGACTGTCATAAGCGTGGACAGTTGTAGTCCGTTTTAAAAGCAGTTCCTCTCAATACGTGAAGCGTTTGAACCAAGTCAGGAAAATCAACCAGATATCAAACTGATCTTTACTGGTTTTCTAAAAAAATGTGTATTTTCACATTAACTTTTGATATTTCATTTAGGTAAATAAATTGGTCAAATGCGAATGTTAAATATCACTTACAGAATGAAATAGTAAATGAAGACAAAGCATTACTTTTTACTAACGTAGTTATAAATTTGAATCCCGTGTACTTATGAAGTTAGACATTTGAAACCCGAGTAAATGGTATCTTTTAAAACAGTTTCCTAATCTATGGCAGATTTTCTGCAAATGGAGAACCAGTCAGTACATATTTGACCATTTACTTGCCTTAAACATGTGGCTTTCTCGAGAAATCTAACTTTCTCCAACAGTACTGGTATTTGACATAAATATATAGATGAAAATGATGTAGTTAAGTTTTCAGAGTCAGAATAATGTTTCCGGGTAAGGTGACATATATTCCTGTGGACTGATACCTTGTGAACTAGCACATTGAAAATCTGACTCAGCATGTCGGTCTAGTACAAACCAGGGTTAATATTCATATTACATTAACATGTTACTGTCCTGAATATGCATATTCATTTGCCGCTGGATATTGAGCAGCCATCCATCATCATCATACAATCATGGGACAAGGACATATCGGGAACACAGACGAAGACTGGAAAACAAGGAGCGAAACAAACACGAAACACAAACACCGAAAACACCAAAAACCAAAGCATGAACAATACAAATTATCATGAGACCAAAGATTGAAATCAGGTGCTCCGGAAGAGTAAACTTTTCCTGCTCTGCATGCGACACCAGAATGAAATGGTATTCGAACCCATGTGTTCCGCCATCGTTGCGGATTTCAAAATCTGCCAGATTTGGAAAAACCAAAAAAACTGCCATATATTAATGATTTGTAAGGCGTTTGTAACGTCATATTTGCCATTGATTTGTAACTTGCCAGAGATCTGGAGGCCATCATAGATTCGAGTCCTACATATATAGGTTGAATTTGGCTTAAAGTTAAGGCGAATGTTGCTTACCGATGTTTAAATATCTAAAATCGAAAAAGAAGATAAATTAAGTGAACAAACAAAACTGACACACTATAAATTGAGCGAGAGCGAGTGCTTCGACGAAGTCAGTGTCTCTTGATATGCTTGCATCACCCGCCATACTAATCCACAATAAGTCAAACTGTCACAATCGGGAATAGGAAACAATCCGTAAAATTACAGATCATAAGACTATACTGTTTCTAAAAATTTAAGGCTGTGAAAACATGTTGCTATAGATTTGAAATACGAACACAGCATATTGGTCAACCAATTCGTAATGGTGACCATACGAACTCATGTATTGTCGATTTCAGTCGTTTATACTTGCTTTGCCAGTTGTTTTTTTATGTTTCTTGTCAGTCTGATAAGTCAATCCCTTTCTAATTGGTTTTACAGCTTGTCCCTTTGATGTTCTGTTTCAACAGTTCCGGGTTAGCTGTAGGGTTATTATATGCATGTTTACCCTGTCATATTCTTTTGATGTATGTCCAAATCCAGGAAACTGTGTTTAAGTGGTTGTTGTTGGTTGCTGTCTATTATATTTGTTTTTGTTTTTTTGCTATATTGTTTGTAGGCCGTTTGTATTTAGCATGCAGTTATAGTTTAGAACACTAAAAATGATATTCATAAGTAGTAACGCTGCTATTATTTTGAAGAGTCGATCTTAAAAATTGCAAATAAAAAATGTCCATGGGTCTTTATCATAATCTCCATTTCGTATTAATGAAAGTGAAGAGTACCACGGTATGCTTGAAAATTCTCGTTAACCGGTGTTCAAATCTCGAAAATCGATATAGAAGAGAAATCAAGTGAACAAACAAAAACTGAAAACTATCAAAGGAGCGAGAGCGGGTGCTTCAACGGAGTCAGTGTCTCTTGATATGCATGCATCACCCGCCATGCTAATCCACAATCAGTCAAAAAGTCACAATCGGGAATAGGACACAATCTGTCAAGTTATAGATCATAAGACAATACCGTATCTAAAACATTTAGACTGTGAAAACATTTTACTATAGAGTTGAAATTCGGACACAGCGTATTGGTCAACAAATTCGTAATGGTGACCATACTTACTTATATACAGGTTAGTTGTACGGCTAATATATGTATGTTTAACCCTGTCATATTTTTGGATGTCCCAAGCCAGGAAACTGTGATTCAGTGGTTGTTGTTGGTTGTTGTCTATCATATTTGTTTTTTTATATATTGTTTGTATGCCGTTTGTATTTAGCATGCAGTTATAGTATTAGTACACTTTAGTATTAAACTTTTAATAAATTGTTTGTAGGCCGTTTGTTTTCTCTTTTAAAATTGTTTCACATTTTGTCATGTTTTTATAACTAAATATACAGTCAGTGTTTTACTCATTCTTGAATGCTGTACAGGTTTTCGTTCTTTGGACCGCAGTTTTGTTGGTAATCATACCTATTCTCCTTATTTTCATAATGATGTTTTATAGAAATCAGTCTTTCTGACAAATTTCGTTCAGTAACAATAGCATACTTGACATGTAAAAATTGTAATCATGCAGACCATGCATTTTTAAATGACATGACACATATAAGATAAACAAGTAAGAATAGTCAGGTCTTGGTATGCAGGAGTTCCTGGTTCAATCCAATTATCTCCAATAAGACAGGACAAAGAAACACATACAAATAGTTTGTTAATTTAATATGGAGAGTGTTGTAATTGTGATAAAGTATGCATTAATCATAACATTATGATCAATTGTTTTTACTTTCATGAGCATGCCATCATATTTGTATACAAACAAATAAAACTAAAAATGATATCATTTATTGGTCATTCAGTTGAACACAATAATCAAGTAGGTGTTTGTACATAACTTGGTAAGATTGATACTAACTTTCTACAGCCTGTCAACATGAAGCATTAATTTTTAGGACACAATGTGAGCTGCGCTGGATAGAAATCGACCTACCTTATGCAAGTGCACATCTACATATACATGTGTAAGACTTTGAGTTTGGAACATTGAAATACGAAATAAAAAATGAATTTTTGGTCTGTTTTGTAGGATTCTTATAACAACTCAATTTTCAAACAGTTATTGACTTTGCATAAAGATTTTCTAGTTCTGAAATATGTTAACAGATGTATTGATATTCATTGCATAAGGTAAATTTCTATTCGATGCAGCTCATGTATTGATGCTCTGTTAAGCGTGGATCTGAAAAAAGACTAAGATGAATATTTTTATAATGGTGGTCTAGAAAGATTACCAGTAAAGCTCTATCCAATACATAATTTTATCTATTCTATCAATTTAAAACAAATCTTACATAAATACATTATTTTGCTGTCATGTGTGTCGCATTAAAACATATATTTTATATCTCTCAACAGTTATACACTTCAATGTTCCAGTGGAGAACATATAGATGTTCCCTGTACCCATTCATTAGATAAAATATAGAATGTATTAAACAAGTTGAAAAAGATAAATACACCAGAACTTTAATGAACTTTCAAAAATGTTTGGTATTTTTGTGCATTCTCAGAATACCAATCTTTTAAAATAACAAACTTTAAATAGATTGATTGTTTGTTAATTAATGTCCAGTGGGAAATATTTCATGCATACTGCAAACTTATAATTAATGTTGGGGATACTTCATTTACTCTATTCTACAAATGCAGAGCTATTTAAATTTGTATGCAAAACCTTCTAGACAGAACTATAAATGTTTCTGACTTTGATGAGGGTCTGGATGGAGGTGCATGCTTTCTATATTCTTATTATTTTTGGGTTATTTTTCTCTATTCTTTGTATCATAACACCCAATTATTCTTACTTCTTTAATTTTTGAACATATATGTCTGAATTTTTCTTTTTTCCACTTTAGTCTCTTTTTTTAGTCATTATTTTCTATTTTGTAACCCCCATCCACACCCTCTTTCAAGCAGAAAAAAACATGATAAATTTGATGCAATACGTTTTCATTGTATTTAAAATTAATACAAGTCTATGTTGACTGACATTAAGACGAGTTAAGTTTAATTCATACCAAATTATGATTATGATTGTCGGATATTTTTCTCTAAGTCCCCTGTGATTTCAAACTAATTAGTGATTCCCCAACCCCAAAAAATTGTCTATAATCAATAAAATCATAAATCTATAATCACTAAATTGATGTATACTGTCCACCAGTGATAAAAATCAAAATTAAAGTGAGTGAATGGCATGAACTAAAACAAAAATTTAATAATAATCTTGTTTGGTTTTTTTTTTTTGCTATTTATTTCATTTATTGCAAGATAACAATGAAAAAAGATTAATAATGACTAATTTTTCAATCAAATAAATTTTTTTCACTTGCAATCAAAGATAAAATCATCTATTTAAATACTTCTTTTCACTGGGTAACAACATTTTCAAGTAACATACAAAACCCAGTTTTTTTTGTTTTTTTTTCAACCAGAGGTTTTTGCCTATTACCAGACCTCTGCTTCGACACAAAATGAGCAAATTGTTCACTTGACCTCTAAAGTCTTCTGGTGGGGTTCTTCCTCAGTACATTTTGATTATTCTTTATTTTGATTGATTTATTACTTTTTTTTTTCATTTAGATTCCTTTTTCCTATAATGAATTGCATTATGATGTGATTTTTTAATTGTTTTTCCAACCTTGAAAGTGATTTGAAAATCTGGTTTTAGGACTCTAAGGAATATGAAAATACACAATGTTTTCAATTTTAATTTTGAAATTGTCAATCTTTTGGTTGAGAATATAAAGAAGATGTTTTCATTTAAATAAATAGGGATATGAAATAATCTATATTTTTTTCAGGTATTTTGTTTTTCAATTTTCTTTTTATGATATGGAATATTGTGAACCCTCTAAAACAAGGCTCAACAGAATTATGAAAAATTGTCTTTTGTGTTTTTCCCTATATACATGTACATGTCAAATGCATTAATGTAAAAACCTTAACCTCATTACTAAGAACATGATGAATTGTATGAAATGTGAATTATGTAACAAATAGTTGGTAAAATATAACATAAACAAGAATGAGCGAAGCACTACAACCTGTCAATTTCGACCATTTACTCTGGATGAGTCTATCTTGCGCATACAAATTCTTAAATTTTGTTCTTCTCGGACGGAAAGGAAAAATCTCCCCTCCACTTTAACAAATAAAGAACCACCTAAACTTATCATGAAATTTTTAGCTCAAAACCTAGCAACGCAAAGTTAATTCCAAACATCCAAAATAAATGATAAATTTTGGCAGGTTTAAAAACTTTTTAAGTCAAAACAACAACATTACCGTAAGCCATAATTCAATATCCTTGTCTGTTTTCTAGACAAAAAAACTGATGAATAAAATGCCCATCAGATGGGTTTTGGTGATTTTCTAATAAATATAATCAGATAATATTCAAATAAATTATTAATGTTTTATAAGTATATGTATTCCTTCTTTTAAAATGCAATTATTTTTTCCAAGCATAATAAATTAAAATAGTAATTCAGTTATAACCGAAAAGTTAATAAATACTGGTAATATTTTACACATCCAGAACAAATACTTAAATGTTACGGGTTGTATTTGGTACTGTTATACAGTAAAACAATTATTTTTTTTCTTCACTTGAAAAGAATATTCCATAATTTTACAATAAATATAAGGCACACATTGTAATAATACAAAAATTATTTATAAACATTTCAATCAAATAAAATCAGGCATTCTATATGATGACTTTAATTGTATGTCAATGCATGAAGATGAATATGGCTGTTATCTTTCACCTCCGATTTTTTTTCGTGACAGAGACTTATAAAACCACAGATTGGCAAATCAGGTGAAATCTTGTGATACCATGCCGCCCAAAAGATTCATGGGTAAATTACAAATCATCATAAAATCTAAGCATGGCAAAAGATCACAAAACAATGTTAAATAATCCATGCATATACCCCATCAAATTCTCCTCATATTTGTACTATCCAAAAATTAAAATACAATGAGAAATATTAAAACACACGGTATATGTCATTTGTGAAAAAGAGGTTTGAAAAATTACAAGAGAGCCGAGGCAGTTTTGATAATATGGCCAATAATTGGTTTTGCCAATCTCTGGTATTATATGTCTTTGGTCCAGGCGACTCGCCAAAACTTCCAAAAGTCTTACTATAATAAGGAACAAATCAGAATGATGTTAATAAAATGAACAATGAGATTATACAATGATAAAATTGTGCATAATTACAGAGGTGACATCACAGATATAGCATTCAGACGGACTGCTACTGTACAAGTATAAAATACAAATATAAAGCAGTTTACATTACCGGTATCAAACACCTGCATCAATCAAGTCATACTTATGATTTTGTATCAATTACTTCCCTTTACAGATTTCATTTATCTCCCCTTGACAGAAGAGTACTTTTATGATATAAATTGAACATAAAGGGAAATAACCCTAATAAGTTACTTCCCATTATCTATGAAGGTAAACATCCCAATAAGGAGATTCTTATATCCAACAAATAGATATCTACCTTTTTAGGAATAAAAAGAGATAACCCTATTGTGGGAAGTTAACTCCCTTTAACAAATATTGTTAATATCATTACAGGAATCATTCTTTAATAAAGGGCACTAAAAATATCATTTTTTTTAAAAGAAGAAAACATTTATAAAGAGCAGTAGCAAATACAAAACAAAAAGATAGTACAATTCCAACAATACAGTCAAACAATACATATATATAAGTGATTAGCAAATCACTTTAATTTACAAATAAATCAATAGTTATTGTTATAGTAAACTTTATACAATATTGTATATGGTCCCCACAAATGTGGACTTATCTTTAAAAGATTTTTTGTGAAATAATAGATAGATCTTATGAGTTTAAAGCTGTTTTGGTTCAGAAATGAAAACATTACCCTTTCAAATTCTTTTCTGTGTCATATTTTGCATAAAAATCACTGTGGCATCTTATATCAAATCCGATTTAATGTACTGGATGTCTCAAGAATACAAAGCTCTAAGGCCATAAAATTGCATAGTGACTTTTTTGTTATGAATCCAAATTTATAGTAATAGCAAAGGCTTAGTTCATGGATTTATCCTCAACTGTCTAGAAGTGAATGGTTTCATTTACAATACATTTATTTTGGTCCCAATCAACATGGTTTAATTAAGGTAAGCAGTAATTCAAAAAGTCTAAGAAACTTGCAAATATTCAATTAATGTTGCCCAGGAGACACTTTACTGCACCAAATACATACTTAAAATTTTAAAGACTTTTGGAATTACTGTTTTTCAATGTTATATTCAATAATGATATGATATTATTTAATGTTCAGTTTATGAAAAATATCTCAAAAACAATTCCTTAGCAAATATTTCCGTAAGGATGTTTTGCTGTTTAATTATTCATAATCTACATTTCAATCCAAGAATCTTTTACACATATATTGCAAACTGAATGTTGATAATAACTGCAACTGATTCTTAACAAAATATTCAATCGATATTACATTGATTATTGATTGCTTAAGGTCCTTATTTATATAATTAAAAACTTACAAAGCTAATGATTATTACATACATATTATATACCATTTTTTCCAGAGTTTCTGTTGAAATTATACAAATAAAATTAGCACAGACAAATTCAATCAGCTTAATCTTTAGTTTAGCAAACACAATTTCTTGTCAGTTTAAAAGAGATATAAGAACCTGATAATTTTTTTTTCAGATCAACTTATACTTCTTTATCATGTTTATAGATTTTAGAGACAGTTTATAATTCAGGGCATACCAATACAAGCATTGAACAACACATAATACAAGTATTGCATGTATAGCTATAGTGAATTTTGAAATTTCCACATGCCAACAATGCAAATACCCATTCCTGTAAACTAATCAAAGTACTTAAGTCAGCACTGAAGGTGAACCATTGCTTTCATTTTGCAATGTGAACTTAAAATTCTATATCAAAGTGTATTCAGCAATGGAACACATTTTGGCAATATTTTGAATGGAGTTATCTCCCTTTGTTCAAAATTGTACATTTCTATTTGTTTTTTTTTTTATTATTTTCTGAATGAAATTACAGAATCTCTCTGAACTATAGTGTAAATACAAGTTAAAACATGTTAAATCTTATTAAATAATGCAGCATTCCACAGTCAGTTCTTGCTTAATATTCAAATCATATACATTGACTAGAACAATAGACAATCATTTTAGAAATTTAACAGATGAATGGCATGAATGAAGAGAAACAAAAATAGAAAGCATTGTAATTATCTATATATTTTGTTCTTAATAAAATTTAAGCACGCTTGTCATAATACTAGCAGTACTAATTTTCATATATACACTTTACTTATCAAGCACTATCTTTCCTGAAATTTGAGAACTATTGTCAGTTTATAATCTCCCATAATGCTACAGGACAATTACATTTTATAGTTATTTTTTAATATAAAGGACACAGCACTAGAAAAACATATTTGAATAATTCTATTTCAATTCCAAGGACAATTTTTTATGCAAACTTTTGAAAATACCCAGAATGCTTTGGACTCTGAATAAATGACAAATTACAATTTCATTCATATTAGTCGGACAGGCAGATTGTCTTTAAAACCAGCTATTTTTAGAGACTGGGAATTTTGATGTGTCATTTTCCATCATTGGTTTGTTTTGTTTGGTGTACACCAAGATTGTTGATTATCACATTCACCAAATAATCTGTAAATCTATTATAATCACTGATAAAATACAAACATATTTTTGATTCGAAAAAATCTTCCATTCTTAACTTTTTTGTGAGATGAGAGTTATTTCCCCTTACAGCTGAATTCAAAGGAAACAAATTGCTGTTTTGTTATAATAGTTACATTTTCGAACAGTTAAATCTATACTATTTAAATGTCTTTTATAGTCTGTTTCATATTTGAGAAATTAGATTTTTGTAAGTCCTTATATTTTTTTCTGCGCTAAACGGATTACAATTCAGTTGCATCAATAAAAACATTGAATTTATTCATGCAATTTCAATTAAACTCCATATACATCCTGCCAAACTTTACCAATGCAAAACATTAAAAATTCAATGCAACGTTTTTATTGCTACAAACAATGTGTAAAGAGACACCCTGTCACATTCTTTACATCAATAAAAACATTGCATTAATTTCTTGCTCTACAGAACTTACAATCGCTGAATGGAAGAATAACTCATACCATAAAAATAACTTAATCAGAACATATAAAATGGAAATAATAATATCCAATATAACTTAAAAGGCCAGTTCAACCTGACCTGGTTGCACTAAACTTTTTTTTTTGTCGATTTAAATGTCGCATCCTTGAAACTCAATACTTTTCGGTTAGTCACTAAAGGTTATCATAACCAAAACATTTAAAGTGCTATATATAATTGATTAGATGAATATTCTTCTTTTCCCAGTTGATTGTCTTCAACGTATTTTGCACACTGAATTCTATTGATATGGAATGCTACGTTCAATGAAAAATAAAACGGTCATGGTTAAATCAAATGCAATAATCCATTCATGAAATAAGGCAACACTTTTCCGATTAAAAACAATCAGGATTGTACTGCAAGAATGTACGTATATAACATGTGTTACGTTCGCATAGCCATGCACTGTATTGTATGTATCCAGCCGAACCCTGAAGTCATGTCATGCCACACGAAATTCTCCCTTGTACGATTCAGTAACACACGATTCTCATTGTGATAGTCACATGATGCATTACTAACCTGAAAAAGAAAACAAAAATTATAATGAAATAAAAGAAGAATGTGTCTGAGGACACGAATACCTCCGCTCAAGCTTTGCAATAAAAATGGGATGGACTGGAAGATGGAAAGATGGACAGTCAAGGGTAACACTTGATGCCCCTGTCGTCTACGGCAGGGGCATAAAAAGTTAAATAATAATATGGTCAACATCTTCAACATGTTCAATGCAAATTTATACTATTTTGAAGGATTCAAGAGTGGTGTTTATATTCACGGGGAATCAATTTTTGTGGATTGAAGACAAATTGTATTCTCTTTAGATACTTGATTCAATGTTGGTTTACATACCAGACTATTTTTATAGTCTGTTGTTATGTTGTACTGTTACACCATTGACCCAAGTGAGGAGAGGGTTGGCACTCAAAACACGTTTTAACCCCACCACATTCTTTAAGTGTCTGTCCCATGTCATGAGCCTGTAGTTCAGTGGTTGTCAAAGGTTCATGAGTCGTATTTGTTTTTCATAAATTGTTTTGTTATAAATTAGGCCAATAGTTTTCTTTTTTGAATTCATTCATATTTTTCATGTCAGGTCTTTTATACTTGACTATACGGTATGGGTTTTGCTCATTCTTGAAGGCCAGATGGTGACCTATAGTTGTTTACATCTATGTCATTTGGACTTTGATGGATAGTTGTCTCATTCACAATCATATACCACATTTTGAACAGGGTTTGAAATGAGCAGGGGCCCACTCACCAATGGCCCCTAAAATTTGGTGTGGGCTACTAAAATTTCTGCTTTTCTTGTATTAAACTATATACATTGGTTACCAAAATTTAAGCTGTGGGCTACCATGCAAAAATTTTAACTTCAATCCCTGAATTTTCTAAATGTTAATTATATTGATAATTATATAAAATGAAACTAGGATTTACCAGAAATTTAAAACACTGAAAAAAAAACCATACAAAATGAATCCCTCTGCAATCTCAATTTAATATCTTTCCTTTATTATTCTATCTCTTGATTGTGAGAGTATTATCTTACAAAAACAAACTTTAACTGAATAATTGACAGAAATTTTGACTTCAAGCTGTTTACCCACTGTTCATTCAATAATATTGATCCACAGATCTCAGCAAGATTTCCCAATTGCCTCAATTACTTCTTTTCAATATTATACAGAACTTTTCAGAACATGTAGCGAACCAAATCCTCTGGAGGGATAACAGAGTCCATCAATTGAAAGTTTCCGAGCCGTATTTTGATTGTCATTTCAATTACGATGTTGATTTCATTTAGCCGTTCTCTGAGGATAAAGAAACTTGATACTGTCTGATATAAATGAAAGCTTTGAAAGGATTGGTATTGTGTGGGATTACAAAGCTAACTGGTTCTGGATTTGTATCGACTAAACCATATAATGGTCTAGTACAGCTAGTGCATCTGTAGAATGAGATACGAAAAGACTACCTATGGTTCTGAAAAAAAAGAGAGGGGGTTTCCCACCTACATTCTCATCAAGGGGAGATAACTCTGATATAAGATGTAGTTGAGATACTTCCTTCAGTTAAAAAAAATGCTTCGCTGAGCGCAGCTTGATACTACCGCAGAGATCGAACCCTGAACAGTTGGTGCAAGTTTGGACACAATATTCAAACTGTCTAAATTTGGATTGTGATCAATTTTTTGACATAATATAGGTTTCTGACACAGAATAAATGTGGTTAAAGATCTTACAAGTTTGAAATGGGCCATTTAATTTACCTAGAATGGTCTGATGTCCAAAATCTAACAACATGGTTCAATTCAGCATATAAAAAAACACCAAAATTCAAACAAAAAAAAAAAAAAGTTTAATTTTGGACCCTTCAAACCTTAATATGGACTTATTTGAAAACAGGGCCCAAAATAAAAAAAAAATTAAATGCACAATAAGATTCAGCATATCATACAGCTGCAATAATTCATTTTTTAATGAAATCAAACAAAGTTTAATTGTGGACCCTTTTGACCTCAATATAGACCAATTTAAAAATGGGGCCAAATATCCAAAAAATGTAATACAAGGTTAGAACCCCCAAAAATTAAAGACTTTAAATTAATCCCATTGAAATTGGTTAAAAGATTTGTATTTATTTTTAATTGAAGATTCCTTGCTATTGTCTACTGCAATCCTGTCATGACTGTGCAATTGAAAATGTCTTGCTATTGCGCAATACTTGTGCTATTGCACAATACTGTGCTACTGTGCAACACTGTGTTGTTGCTACAATTGAAGATTTCTTGTTATTGGGCAATACTGTGCTATTTCGCAATACTGTGCAATTGAAGAATTCTTGCTATTGCACAATATTGTGCTATTGCGCAATACTGTGCAATAGATTTCTTGCTGTTGCACATTACTGTGCTATTGTGCAATACTGTGCAATTGAAGATTTCTTGCTATTGCACAATACTGTGCAATTGAAGATTTCTTGCTATTCCGCAATACTGTGCAATTGAAGAAAAAAAATCCTCCCCGAACTTTTAGAATCCCCCCCCCTCCCCACCACTGGGAGTAATTACCCCCAAACTCAAGCCCAGCAATACAGCCTTCCCTTTGTGGTATGGAACCTTGTAGTACAATTTTAGAGAGATCCATACACTTAAACACAAGTTATTGTCTGGAAACTAGAAAAATGCTTGTTTTTGGCCCTTTTTTTTGCCCCTAATCCCTGAATGTTTGGGGCAATTACCCCCAAACTCAATCCCAGCCTTCCCTTTGTGATATGGAACCTTGTGGTACAATTTCAGAGAGATCCATACACTTACACCCAAGTTATTGTCTGGAAACTACAAAAATGTTTGTTTTTCGCCCCTTTTAGGCCCTTAATTCCTAAACTGTTGGTACCATAACCCCCAAAATCAATCACATTACCTTCCTTTTGTGGTATTGCATGAACCTTCTAGTAAAATTTCATTCAGATCCATTCACTTACACTAAAGTTATTGTCCGGAAACCAAATGTGTCTTCGGACGATGCTGAAGAAGCCGACATCATAGCATTATACGACGCAAAAAAACACAATATTTCCTTTCAATCTTGTATAGATGTAGATCGATTGATTGATTGATTGGTGTTTAATCCCACTTTCAGCAATATTGTGTTAATTTGTGTGGTTCAGTTTTTATTGGTGGAGGGAGACGGAGTGCCCGGAGAGAACCACCAACCTTGTGTTGGAAAACTGAAAATCCTTGTCAATTAAGATTGGAGTCAAGCAGACCTACCACGTGCAGGATTTGAACTCACAACCTGAATGTTGACAGGCTAGTGACACAGTAGTTCGTTTACTTAGACCGCTCCACCACCGAGGTTCCTTTATATAGATATAGAGAAAGCTCGACTGATATAGACACAAGTGTACCAAACACCAGCACTAACAATAATTAATTGTTAGTTCAAGAGACATTTTTTTGCTGAACTTGGGATCTTTATATATTTCAAGAGTAATCGTGTGAATCCTCAAAATTTGGTACCTGCAAAAATACTGTAAATTCAGAAATTATTGCGATGTTTTTATTATTGCAAAAAATGCGACAGGGTTATAATCGCAATAATTTATACTCGCATTTTGAAATTTTTTATATGAATTCAACAAGATTTTTCTCAATATCGCAAAAATTCAAATTGCATTTCAGTCCAAAATGACAAAATCACAATAATAAATGCACGCAATAATTTCTGAATTTACAGTAAATGAATCTACTGGATATTGAAAATGAATTTATATGTTTTAAGGACACCATCACTAGTTTGTCGACCAATAATATCTTGCCTCTTATATATACATGTACCATCAAATGAATTAATATCTAGCAATGCATGGTTCCTGGTTGTTTTCTTATCGATCAATTTTCTAAAAAGTGTCAAGGGAGGAATTTTGTTTGAGGTGAAACATTTTACACTGACTTATTTATTTTTTCATGGTATTTCATGATCACTGTACTATCAAGTATATTGAAAAGGACTTAATTCAAAAGGCAATCATCAATAAATGAATATCATAATGAGCCTAAAATGAGGCCAACCTATCCACTTGGTTTGCGTGAATTGAAACCATATTTTTTTAAAGATTTTACTTAGATGGGGGGTTGTAAATTTAGCAAAATTTATCAAAAAAGAGAGTTGTCACTCTTAGTATTTACTTATTAACTTACAATAGCTGCCCATAGAGTTCTTTTGACTTCTATAGATTTCATCATTTGTCTACATAATTCTGCTAATTCATCAAAACCTTTAGTTTCTGTACATTTTGTGTCTATCCCTTCATATAATCCATAGGCCATGCGCAAATTATTCACTCTGAAAAAAATACAAAAAAAAATTATAATTCATAAGACTCAGACATTAGAAAAATAATTCATCATTTAAAAAAAAATTCATCTATCTAAAAATACAGAAAGAAAACATAATTAGAAATAACTTGTCATGGTCAAACTAATAGTATACCAAAAATCAAATCAATATCTTTAAGCGTGACTAAAACAGTGTGGAAAACTGATTACTTGTGTGAATTTTCAAAGTTCAAGGACCATAACTCTGCACAAACTCATCAGACCAGAACAAAATTCAAACTTGATCTGTAACTGGTCATGATAAAACTATATACCAAATATCAAATCAATATCTTCAAGCAGAAGAAAAAAAGTGTGGAAAACTGATTTGCTGGACTGACGGTTGGACAGACAGACAGACAGACAGACAGACAGACAGACAGACAGACAGACAGACAGAGTGCACAACCTATAGTCTCCTTCGACTTTGTCTAGGGGACTAAAAATAGATAATGGAAACATTATTCACTCTGAAAATTTATACAAAAACAAAATATAATTCATAAGGCTGACATTAAGAAAATAATTCATCATTTAAAAAAAAAATAATCTATCTAAAAATACAGAAAGAAAACATAACTAATAGGTCATGGAAAAATTATTTACTCTGAAAAATACAAAAACAAAATATAATTCATAAGATAGACATTAGGAAAATAATTCATCAACTTTAAATAGATCATATATCTAAATATAGGAAAAGAAAACATAAAATATGATATAATTGAAGCCATGCACAAATTATTCACTCTAAAAAATACAAAAAACAAAATAATTATTCATAAGATACTGACAATATATACATAATCCATCAACCTCTATTCATCTATCAAAAAGATAAAAAGAAAATATAATATAATAAATGATAAGGTCATGCCCGAATTTATCACACTGAAAAAATCATTCATAATTTAAGATAGACATTATGAACATAATCCATTTACCTCTATCATCTATCAAATATAATACAAATAAGCCATAGGTCATGTATAGACCATATCAAAATCTTCCTTCATCAGTTATCTTTGGAACATTCAAATACTGTAAATTCAGAAATAATTGTGTGCTTTTATTAATGGGATTTTTGTAGAATGGATAAAAGTGCAAGATTAATTATTGCAATTTCAGGAAAATCTGCAAAATTCTACCACGGCATCGAGTGTGATAACTCGAGACAGTTAAATTTTCAAATTTAAAACCTGAGAACTCGAGACAGTTAAATTTTCAAATTTAAAACCTGAGGCTCGTTGAGCGTTTTAAATATTTAAAATTTATCTGTCGAGAGTGGATAAATATCGTATTGCATGAGATTTGGTGGTGGAATCTGATTCTCTAATGATTTTTAGACAAAATGCAGACACTCTTTAATCCTTCTTTTCGAACGACCTGCAAAAAGATGTGTTGTTTCTATGTGAAGTCATCAGGCATGGTCGCCTATTTCATGACGCCACAATAGGAATTTCAGCGGAAAGCAAGAAAATTTGACTTCATAATCAAATTTTGACCAATGAAAAACAGAGATCAAATGAAGCACACGTTGATTAAATAAAAATAATCAACTGGTCAGGAAAATGATAAATAGAGTAAGAATTAGAGAAAAATATATATATGCATCAGATATCACAATGTGAGCATGGTTATTGCGATACTCATACAGTGGCATTACTCGCATTAATAAAAACTTCACAATAATTTCTGAATTTACGGTAAAAGAAATATTATACATTATTAAAAGGTCTATGAAACTTAAATGACTATTTCATATTATATAGAAAAATAATTGTTTATGGTAAATTCAGAAAAATTTTGTGTATACATTTATCAAAGCAATTTACACAACAGTCAAAATTACAATATAGATGATAATAATAATGCATGGCTGTTTAACGTCCAGTGACAAATTAAATTTATACTAAGGACTAGAACATATTTTCTATTTCATGTGTTAGGACAAATGTTTCACAATTATAAAACATCCTGAAAATATTTTAATTATTCCATCATTATGGTAAAAAGGGAAATAACTCATCCATAACCTATTATTTTTTTTATAATTTACCTTTTCATAATCAAAATAGAAAATAAAAGAAGAATGTGTCTGGGACAGACTGACGGAAAGACAGAAAGATGGACGGTCAAAGGTAACACTTAATGCCCCCTCGCCTACGGTGGGGGACATAAAAACAACTTATGATTATAAATATATACAATTGTTTTCAAAGTGAATGCTAATCATATTGACTGTAAAATACAGCAGCTGATCATTGGTTTAACAGAAAGACTGCACAGCTAGAGGGCTACATCTGTATCTCTTGTTTCAATTCTCATACCGATAATTTCTATCACTTTAACATGACCAATCTTCTGTTTAAAAAAACTTTAGTCTGGGCAACAGACTAATATAGGATCAAGAAAAGCTGTTTAGTGTCCTTAAATCTAATCAATAGCTATATTTGCAATGAAATTTTGAAAATAGATTAATTATAGGTTGCTTAGAAAAAAACTTTTACTTTCAATAACAAGGAAATAATGAGAAGATAATGTGTTAATAACAGAAATACATTGCTTTAAAGTCCAAGGGGTATCTTCTTTAATCCTCCAAACATTGTTTTCCCCCACACTAATCTGACATTTTCTACTTCCCCACAAATCCTTTCTCTAGCTATATATATTTGCAATGAAATTTTGAAAATAAATTTGTAAGTTGCCTAAAAATGGAATACTTTCAATAAAAAGAAAATAAGGAGAGGATAATGTGTTTATATCAGAAATACAATATTGCTTTAATGTCCAAGGGGTAATCCCTTGATAATCCTCCCAACATATTGTTTTCCTTTCACTTAAATCTGACATTTTTTATTTTCTGTTTTAAAAAAAATAGCCTGGACAACAATCACATAAAGCTGTTTCCCACAAAAACTTCCTTTATCTATATTTCAAATGAAATTTTAAAAATAAATTTATAAGCCGCCTAGAAAAATGAATACTTTCAAAAACAAGGAAATGATGAGAAGATAAAATGTGTTAATAACATATGACATTTCCTTAAAATATCAGGAGACTAGTGGTTCTAAATCAATAAGATTTAACTCCAATGATAGAAGACCTAAAGATTGTCTCCAGAGAAAACATACATAGTAAGCAAGAATCATTAATAGCTTACTGTCAGAACTATGATAAATACACAGATCAGAGGATTATTGACTGTAAATGAGAGAAATAAAACCTCACAGAGAATGTATTATACAAAAGGGAATTATATGTGTTTTCTCACATAAATAAGCTATATAGTTATAAAATGTGTTACTATAACTGACTTTTAATATATCTGTTGTTTAATGGTGTAGCATGTTCATGATCCATGACTAAAATAATGTGACAAAAATTCTGCAAAATTGATGTAGACATGTATGAGGGTCTGCATGGGTGGTCCGTCATTTCTTTATTTTTTATTTGTTTTCTCATTTTTCTCCATTCTTCAATCATTTTGCCCATAATTATTAGTCTCTATCGTTATCTTATAATATATTCTAGCACCCCATAATTCTCTATCATTTATTTCCCCCTTTATTCAGCATGTTTGGCTCCATATACTTTATTATGTAAACCCCATCCCCATCCACACCATCAAGTACCTTGAGATATACAGCATTAATGAGACATAAATAAACAGCTGAAACAAGGATGCATGATTCATATACATATCATAAAAGAAGACATCAGAAGTCCAATAACTTACATAACAATTTACAGATAATCATCAACAATAAAAAAGGAGGTTCAATGTTTCATACAAGCTGTTGACACTTTGTCTTCAAACTGAGCAAAATGTAAAATTGTCTTCTGCTCATTTTTACATAGCTCCAAAATGAAAATCATGAAAACTAAAAGGGGAGCTGGTTAAATGGGTTGATGGACCTACTTCTCTTATAAAAGTTCCATTATTGTGAAACCCAATCGAAAAATTCATTAAAATCAAATTACTAATCTAATGATACATTGAAGAACATTTTTAATCAACTTTGAAAAGGTGTTTGCATTACAGAAAAATGTCAAAATTGAAAGATAGCCTTTATCCATCCATCCATATTGATTGATTGCTGTTTGCTTAATATCCAGTGGAAAATATTTCATGCTTGATCAGGACAATCCCTATACCTTAGAATCGGTCAATTTAAACCAAATTGACTTGTATAAAGTGTCCTAACAGAAAGACAGACAGTGGTATACCATAATATCTCAATTCAATAACAACTGACAACCGACCGTATCAAAAAGTCCCTATGATCTAGTACAATGATGAAAGCAAACAATTGTACTTCTAAAACAATTAAGAAAATACATGAATATTTTACAACTACATTTGTACATGGGATTCCATTATTCCAATAAAATTAATGGAATAATGTCATAAATACATTGTTTATAATGTTTACAGACTTGGAAAAGATGGTTATTTAACTATTTATGGGATAAAAGAGACATTAGGGATTCTATAGTTTTTCAAGTTATGTTTTGGTTGGAATAAAATAATGGGTATCTGTCATCTATCAAACCTTGGCACAACTTAGGAATTAACCAGTAAAAACTAATGTTTATAATGGTAATATATATATATGACATTCAACATTGTCAGAGTTAAATAAAGAAAACAACTGAAAATAAAACAGAATTTAGTTTATCATTGAAAAACTGTAAACCCAACTAAATGTATAAATTTTGTAGTTCTGATTTAATGAGAATATCTTTAAAAGCTGTAATAATTATGGTTATTAAACATTGGTGTTTTATAGGAAAACTGTGAAATAATATTGGAAAACAACATTTATGTGTCTGCAAAACTATGAAATATAATTATGTATGAGTCTGCTAGAAAAATTAAAAAAAATGGATTAAGTTGCAGTTAGAACCTTGCATAACATTGGAAAGTTATTAAAGTACACAGCTACATACAAAGAACAGAAGATTCCTGGAAATACAGAGGTCATACATTTTGATGATAAAAATCACAAAGACTTTTCAATATCTTTAACAGCAAAAACTATATTGTTTTAAATGACAATTTTTTGACAATTTGACTTATTATGCATAGTAATCATGGTGTTTTAAAATAGCAAATAATTATAACTATCAGGACTATTTTTTGTTGCTGTTTTAAAGAAAAACAGAAAAAAAACATCTTAAAATAGAATTTGGAATTTAAATTAAATCATGAAATAAACATATATAATTCAAAAATTAAAACTTGCGGCATGCCATTTCTAATTGTCTCTCTGACCACCATGTTTTTATATCCCCTAATGATAGAAAGTAAAACTTTATTCTATTTGACAAAAGTTAAGCTGAGCAGTGTTTTTTTTATCTTTCAAAAGTTTTCAAGGTCATTTTAGACAATTCAAACACTTTCAAGGCCCTCGGATTTCTCATCCTGCATTTTCAATATTAAACTTGAAAGTAATTCAAGCAGACATACATGTATAAGCCCTGGATAAATAAACCTGTTCCTATAAAAACAGTATTGCTAATAGCAATGCATAACAACCAGGGAGACTAATAGGTTAAAGTTTATCCACAATCTTATATCAGTCTACCTTTTATCTATATCAATCTTGTAAGACATGTTTATATCAAATAACAAATTTTAAAGTAAATAAAATGTACCATTTAATAATGATTAAATGATGAAACATTCGAAACTTAAAGGTCTGTTATATTGTGCTTAATTTTGTGGAAGAAAATTAAACCCCCATAACAAGTAAGAAAGCTTTCCTTCAAAAAGTAGGTAATGGTATATTTAAGTAGAAAAAGATAAACCAGTAAAGAGTAGCTAGATGATTAATTGATTGACTCTTGGTGTGAACGCCACTTTCAGCACATAATCTAAGTTATTTCATGGAGTTCAGCTGAAGCAATATGAGAGTGCCCAGTGAGAACCACTTAGTGACCTTCAGCAGAAAAACTGATACTGACCTTGCCAATTAAGATTGGAGTCAAACTGCCATGTCTGGGGTTCATTTTAACTCACAACCTCAGTATAATGACTGACTTAAGTGATACAGTAGATGAACTTTAACTTATACCACTTGGCCACCAAGGCCCCTTATCAAATATATATCTGATACAAAAGTAAATTGTAAAGCTTCATAAATATCAACATTTGGTAATCCTTGTATTTTTACTGAGTTTAAATTCACGATTTAATTTGCAGGATCTGTAAATGTTTGCACTGTTTCATTTTCATGTTTTCTGGTTACAATTTTCCTTCTAAACACAGCAAATTCATGCTAAGTGGATATTTGCGAGATCTTATATTAATCATGATATAACTTTTTATTAAAAGCGAAAATAAATCCTTCATGAAATTTCGGGGAGATAACTCCTACAAAGAAAATTCTTCGGCTTAGAATGGGTGAAAATAAAAAGCGCATAAACTGTATGATATTATATAAGAAATGTCTAAGCGACATCTTGCGAAACAAAAATTTTACGTGAGAACAAAATTAGGCGGAAGAAAAAAATATAATAATAATAATAATAATAATTAATAAAATGCTCCGCAGGGCGCAGCTTGATACGACCGCAGGGGTCGAACCCTGAAAAGTTGGGGCAAGTATGGACACAACATTCAAGCTTGATACAGCTCTGAATTTGGATTGTGATTAAATATTTGACACAGCATGGGATTCTGACACAGAATGAATGTGGTCTAAGAACTTAAAAATTTTAAATTGGACATTCACCTATTATGGTCCAATATCCAAAATCTAAATACATGGTTAGATTCAGCACATCAAAGAACCCCAAGAATTCAATTTTTGATGAAATCAAACAAAGTTTAATTTTGGACCCTTTTGACCTCAATGTGAACAAAGTTGATAACGGGGCCCAAAAATCAAAAATCTAAATACATGGTTAGATTCAGCATATCAAAGAACCCCATATATTCAATTTTTGTTGAAATCAAACAAAGTTTAATTTTGGACCCCGATTTGGACCAACTTGAAAACTGGGCCCATAATCAAAAATCTAAATACATGTTTAGATTCAGCATATCAAAAAACCCTAAGAATTCAATTTTTGTTAAAATCAAACTAAGTTTAATTTTGGACCCTTTGGACCTTAATGTAGACCAATTTGAAAACGGAACCAAAAATTAAGAATTTAAATACACGGTTAGATTCAGCATATCAAAGAACCCCAATAATTCAATTTTTGATGAAATCAAACAAAGTTAAATTTTGGACCCTTTGGACCTCAATGTGGACCAATTTAAAAACGGGGCCAAAAAACCCCATTGAAATTGGTCAAGAAATAAGCAATTTATACGAAGTATCTTTTTTTGCACAATACTGTGCAATTGAATATTTCTTGCTATTGCGCAATACTGTACAATTGACAATTTCTTGCTATTGCACAATATTGTGCTATTGGATATTTCTTGCTATTGCGCAATACTGTGCAATTGAAGATTTCTTGCTATTGCGCAATACTGTGCAATTGAAGATTTCTTGTTATTTTGTGCAATACTGTGCAGTTGAAAATTTCTTGCTATTGCACAATACTTATTATATAATAATTTACACATCCTGTTTGGTGTGTATCTCCTACCATATCATTATTATTTGCTTTTAAATATAAATCAGAAATAACCAACTTTAAATGGAAAATTTTAAAAGAAAAAAAAAAGGAAAAAAAAAAAATCCCCCCCCCCAATTTTTTGAACCCCCTTATGATTCATCACCCCCAAACTCAATCCCAGCCTTCCCTTTGTGGTATGGTACCTTGCAGTACAATTTCAGAGAGATCCATACGCTTGAACACAAGTTATTGTCTGGAAACTAGAAAAAATGTGTTTTTTGGCCCCTTTTTGGCCCCAAATTCCTAAACTTTTAGGGCAATTACCCCCAAACTCAAACCCAGCTTTCCCTTTGTGATATGGAACCTTGTAGTACAATTTCAGAAAGATCCATACACTTACACACAAGTTATTGTCATGAAACTAGAAAAATGCTTGTTTTTTGCCCCTTTTTTGGCCCCTAATTCCTAATATTTTCAGGCAATTACCCCCAAAATCAATCCCAGCATTCCCTGTGTGATATGGAACCTTGTGGTACAATGTCAGAGAGATCCATACACTAACACACTAGTTATTGTCTGGAAACTAGAAAAATGCTTATTTTTGGCCCCTTTTTGGCCCCTTATTCCTAAACGTTTCAGGCAATTACCCCCAAACTCAATTCCAGCTTTCCCTTTGTGATATGGAACCTTGTAGTACAATTTCAGAAAGATCCATACACTTACACACAAGTTATTGTCATGAAACTAGAAAAATGCTAGTTTTTTGCCCCTTTTTTGGCCCCTAATTCCTAATATTTTGAGGCAATTACCCCCAAAATCAATCCAAGCATTCCCTGTGTGATATGGAACCTTGTGGTACAATGTCAGAGAGATCCATACACTAACACACAAGTTATGTCTGGAAGTTACAAAAATGCTTATTTTTGGCCCCTTTTTGGCCCCTAATTCCTTAACTGTTGGTGCCATAACCCCCAAAATCAATCCCAACCTTCCTTTTGTGCTATTGAACCTTATGGTAAAATTTCATAGAGATCCATTCACTTAAACTAAAGTTAGAGTGCGAAAACCAATGTGTCTTCGGACGACGACGACGACGACGACGACGCCAACGTCATACCAATATACGACCGCAAAAATTTTTGCGGTCGTATAAAAACCAATTGTTCAGAGAACAATTGAAGGTCTTTCCACCCATAAAGATCAATTTTGATATAGAACTATTAAAATTCAGTTTGATATATCATATCCAGCGTCAAATGATAGCTTATTGTACACTGATTCCAAAAATATATGGTTTCTATACATTTTTTTCTAAATAAGGGAGATAAATTGTTACTTCCGGTTTGAAATATGTCACTTCCGGTTGTATTTGATAGTTTACTTGATACTGATTCCAAAAATATATGGTTCAATATACTTTAACATTAAATAAGTACAAAAAATAGCTGCTTCCGGTTTACACCAGGTCACTTCCGGTTGGCTTTTCCATGGTCAAGTGGCTTGCAACGTAATCCAAAAAGTCCCATGGCTTTATCTTGTATACATATGAGGTAAAAGCAAAGGTCAAAATCTAGAACGTCAATTTTACCTATAACCTTGAGCTCAATTTCAAGGTCATAAACCAAGGGCTTCAAATCAAAAGACTATAGGTCTTAATTATATATGGTTAATGAGTTATATCACTATATGCTTAACTTTTAATAAAAGAGGGGAGAAAACTCCAATTTAATGTTAGCGTACCCTTTTAACCAAAATTTATGTGTTACGACATGTCGCAACTTACAATTTAGTAAAAATATGTTGTCGATATCTTATACGGTTTTTGAAAAGAATTGAAAATAAGCCAAAATCAAAATTTAAAATATGACCTTGACCTCTGACCTTGACCTTATTTTCTTATTTTTGGATCAAGGACCTCAAATCAAAAGATCCTAGGTCTCTATCACTTATGGTTTATAAGATAGAAATGCATATCACTTATATCAAATGCATAAGGGGAAATAACTCTCATATGGAATATTCATATCGCCTCAGTCAAAATAGGACAAATCATGCAAAGGATATAACGAGCAATTTTATAAAAATAAAGAGATATGTCTTTCCTGTATGTAAATTTGATGGTTAAATGTAAATACTCTAACATGAAATCTAATGCAAAATATTAAAAGTCAATGAACATGACTCATAATAGATGCAGGCCAAAAATAGTATTTGTGGTAAAGAGATTTGCCAAAGCTAATTACAACTGCATGCTAAATGTCATTGTCTTTAAATATCATTTATATATATATATATATATATATATATGTAAGTGGTTTTCTTTAAACTGCATAATCATAAACTTTAACCTGCAAATTAGGCAAATAATCCAGTCAACAAACCATGATCAAGGGAGGGGCTATAATAATCAAGAGGCGGATTCAGGCGAAGGCGTGGCGGTCGTGCGCCCCCTAAACTTTGCAAGGCATGAGGTAATTGGCCTTAGCTCAATAAAGAATATTTTGAAAATTTTACCTAAAAAAAATTTCGCCTCGCTCCCATCAGCGAAAATTTAAGTTTGCGCCCCTCCTAACCTAAAATCCTGGATAAGCCCCTGTAATCTCCATGAAAAATGAGATGCACTAATGCTTAAATATGCAACTACAAAACCAAATTCACCATTAAAAGGTTTATTTTAAACTGACTGCATAATAAACTTCAACAAATTGTTGATGACCGACACATTAATACAACAGCACACTAAGTCTTGCCTTCAGCACTTGGTAGAGGTGAGACAAAAATACATAGCTTTGCTGTAAGTAATAGAATTCCTGGAAACATCTACAGACTTGATTGAAATATACTGTTACAACAAAACATAAATTTACAATGGAATACCAAGTAGATAAAATATTATAAAAACAAGAAAATTCATCAATATTAAACAAACAATATTGTATTCAGTGCCAGACAAACAAAACCAAAAAAAAAAAATGGATGCGAATGACTTGGAAATTAATATGTTGACAGTGTAAACCAACAAAATATTTGTTTAATTTTAACCTTATTGAATTCTCTAATAAATAACAAACAAGCTCAGATATCTGTACTTTTTGTCAATATTTTCCAGCATGTTGCCTTTATATAGTTATGTAGATTAATCTGTAAAAAACACTCTCTTCAAGAGAAGGTAAATTTACAATACAATTTTGTCATTATTGTATTGGCATCATATGTCAGACAACACATGTATTGATTTTAATTAAAAGTTCTTATTGACACAAGTTTTACAGTTATTAATAACTGTGATTTCTACACAAATTCAGGAATGGCATAACTGAATGGATGCTTCTTGACAAATAACTTCAGCTCACAGTACCAGAAATGTATTTCAATCAATCATAATAGCACAGCTGGTGAAAACAAATTAAATAATTTACACAGCTGGCTTCTTGAAAAATAAGTAGTGTGATATCAAAAGTACAAGCTCCTTTAAATTTTGACAAGGATTTATGGTTTTATGATATCATATTTCTATAAAAGGCAGAAAATTCAATGATTTCAAAAACAAATCAGTTGGTATGGTTGGTTGCTGTCATTTTTATCTGTTTTCCATTTATTGTTTTTTTCATAAATCAGGCCTAATATATTTCATTTGACATGTTTGATCAGAGACTTTGAAATTAAAAGACTCGGTCAAAGAATGCTATGAACCATGTAATGCCTTTTCCTATTAAAATCTTCTTATAACTTTATAAATCCTCTTTGTCAGCTTATTTCATAGATTAAAAGATTTAGATAATCTGCAATACTTACATGTATATAAATGCCAATTTTGAATTTTTGAAAGCATTTTTTCTCTTTATTTTAATCCTGAGTTGTCAAATGATATATTTATTGTACCTATTACAATAAGAATGACATTTTAAATGAGAACAAAAATAAGACTTAGATTGTTTTATGTTGCCTAGGTAATCCACCTTAAAAGCAGCCTTTCCGAAAATTTTATGACACAAATCGGTTCAAAATTTCTTTTTAAAGATTTTTTTCCTGCTCTAACATTGTTTTTCTTGTCAAAAGTAAAACGCGTAACTTATAAATGTTGTTGGCCAAACAAACAAAAAATTCCTACCGCTATCTACCCAACCCTACATTTTAGGCATGGGAGGAACATCAAACAGAATTTTTTAAGGACGGCCTAAGTCTCGAAAAAAACATTTCATCAGGTCCATTCCCACATAAGATCAAAACTTTTGTAAGAAAAATTTATAACATATAAATCTGTTCCGTTTTTTTTCCATCTGTTAAAAAAGAAAAAACAAACACTTGTTTAAACAAAAACTTCCTGGCAATGATACTAAAATTCTGATTTAATCTCAGACTTACAGATCCTAAACTTCACAAGAGTTGTTTTAAGTGAAAGAATTTCAAGTTTTAGAACATTTTCCAAAAATTTAATATTAATTGCTAAAATTATCAAATAGAATTGTTCTGAGTCACTTCATAATCTTTCTGATCTAAGATAGACTTCTAAAATATCAAACTTTTGTCAAACTGATGTTTTAAAACAGGTGACTATAAATATAAGAATGTTATAAAAAAAGTTGAAGCTTAAAAATTTCTGTTGAATAAATCAAATTACTGCAGTTTTCAGACACACACATTTTTGTTTTAACAAGCTAATTAAAGGTTGAAATTGGTTACACATCAATGAGACTAAACATTGCTAAAGCAATCAGCATTCAAATACATTTACATGAATAAAAGGTTAAAACAGACCAAGTCAAAAAACAGTAAATATAACTATAAATATATATATATATATATCAGGGTAAATAGTCAATGCTAGCATATTAAACAAGAATATGTGTCCATATGACAACATGTCCCATTCCTAAATTTCCATGTTCAGCCAACCATGAAATCTAGGTTGTTCAGTGGTTGTCGCTTGTTGGTGTGGTTCATAAGTGTTTCTCGTTTTTTATATAGATTAGACCGTTGGTTTTCCTATTTGAATTGTTTTACACTAGTCTTTTTGGGGCTCTTTATGGCTTGTGTGAGCCAAGGCTCCGTGTTGAAGGCCGTACTTTGACCTATAATTGTTTACTTTTTACACATTATGACTTGGATGGAGAGTTGTCTCTTTGTCACTCATACCACATCTTTTTATTTATATAAACTCTTATTTAAAAAGTTCACTTCAAAATGAGCACATTTACTTAATTTCAAGTTGATGACTAAAAACCAAATCTTTTTAACATGATACATGCAGAACAGAGGGACAGACTAAAAGACAGACGGATGGACAAGCCTGACCTCTACTCTCATAGGCAGCACGTAAAAACAAACATATAAGTATACTAAACACTTTTTGACAAGATCTTTAGCTGGATTTGTGTACAAAACTGATGTTGCATTCTTTACTGTGACATAATTTAATGCATTAACTGTATGCTGAATTTTTCTAAATGTTACTTGGGGACCATCAGTTTATCAATGCCTAGCTTCCTCTTGAATTTTAAATGTTTTAATCTAATTAATGTAACAGTCAGAAGTTATTATTTATTCTTGACTTGTAAGTCTCTTTCTCTAATTCTCAAATTCTTTAGAAACTTTGATTAATACAACTGCAAGATAGTTTTTAAACAAAACATAAACATTTATATGTTTTTTCTATCAACTAATATCAGTAATTTAATTTCAAAAGCTTATGTAATTAAATAATGAGAAAAAATAAAAATTATTGAAAAAATCAACAGCAAAGTTACTTTGAAGATTTTTTTTCACAGCATTCAATTAATGTTCGAAATGCTATTGCAGTTTATAATTCACCTCTAGTGATAAAAGTCTGAAGCTATTCTATTTTGATTGGCAATGTATTTAATTGGAGGCAACAGCTGTTTTTAACAATGTTTAAATCTCATAAATCCATTTAGAAGATTCGGATCAAGGTTAAAAAATAAAAAATCGTGGGGAATTTAACATGAACCATGCAGGCCTCGCAGTCATAAAAATTTGGAACATGATCATCCTTTCAGACTCAGAATTCGACCAATAAGAATACTGAATTCAGTTTTCAGGCAAAAATTCTGTATTGCGAGTTCTGAGTTAAATTTTATGACAGTGAACCCATGCAGGCCTGTGGTCATCCGAATTTGGAACACGGTTATTGTAATCAGACTCAGATATCAACCTATCAATACTCAATTTTATACTCTGAGTACTGAGTAAAGTTTTATGACTCGGAGCCCCTATAAATTGACAGTGAGTGTCTCCTGGTATACATGCATCACTCACATGCAAATCCACCTTCAGTCAACATGTAACAATCGATAAATTTACAGAACAGCTGATGACTTTAATTTACTTTATAAGACATATAAGGGATAAAAGTAATAACCAAACATAGTTGTCAGTACAATAGACCACTCCAAGGCCAAAAATAAAATTTAAATTGTTAAATGTTGCCTACCTACCCACCTAAAAAGCAGCCTACCCGAAAAATTTAATAATAATTATGACAAATTTTGTTAAAAAAGTTTTTTTTTGTGCTTTAATGTTGTTTTTTTGTCTAAAACATGTAACTTTTGTTGTTGGCCAAAAAAAAAAAATCTCTACATACCTACCCGTTACCCTACAAGGCACGGTTATGCAACATCAAACAAAGAATTTGTTAAGGGTGGTCCAACACCCTCAAAGAAAAGACACATACCAACAAACATCACCTTATCCAGATAGTCTTATTACTAGGTAAAGGCACAAAATGGGGTGGACTTAAACTTACTTTACATGCACACTCCAGTTCTTTTAGCATTTTATCAATGGTAATCCATTAACATTTTCAAAATACAATTACTGATTTTGATTTAAAAAGTAATATAAGCTAGCATAGTTCTGAAGATCCTCCAACTCTTCTCATTTGGTTTGATAAGTAATTATATTTTTTTTCAAAAGTCTTCAATAAAACAATCATATTTCACTGAAAGACATAATCATTCCATAATACATATTTAATTTTCAAATTAAAATAGTTTAATAAGCATGTTAACACTAGGCCATTTGTTCTTGTCATTCTATTAATTCATTCTCCTGAGAAAAGATTTAACATCTACTAAAGAAAAGATCAAATCCTATAAGACATGTGTACTAAACTTTTGATCTTCTAACCTTGAAGGGATTGTTATTGTGCTAATGAATACAACATTATAGGAATAAAATGGAAATCTGAGTTACACAGTGTCTAAAAATAACATCAGACTGTATTCATTTATTGGATTACATCGATCTTTGTTGTTGTATTTTTTGCTACTTACTTCCTGTAAAAGACCAACCAATTTACCAATGTCAGTTACTGTTTGGAATATGTTTCTGTGTTGTAACAGTTTTATAGCTCACTTAGCAAATTTCAAACTTTAATCCAATTCTACTTTCTTGATAGGTAATAAAAACAAATGGCTATTATTTTGAATTTATTTTCAATGGTATTTTGAGATATGAATAAAAAGTAAGATAAAGGTCAAATCTATATCTGAATTGAGATGGAAATTGGACCAAGCAAAAAAATATTTGACCTTTATCTTACATTTTAAAAGTCTCTTGAGAAAAAAAAAGTGTGGTATTATTTTCTGTAAATTCAAATTCTTCCAGCACAAAATGAAATACAATGTAAAAATAATGCGAACACAAAATAACAAGTCATATGATTTGTAAATAGATAAATTCTAACTGCCAATTCATAATAAATATAAAATGGATTAAGAATTTCTGTTAATAAGTTGTTTACTATATAGCTAGGTTGATTGCTTCCATCAAATTTTGTCAATAACAGGAAGTGGTTTACTCAATGTCACTGAAGCTAGTCAACTGCAAGTAACCGCACATTGATTTTATGGAAAACACTATGACCTTGGATGAAAATGCATTCCTAAACAAAACTATTAACACAATTTTCTATAAAAAGAAAAGCAACTATTTATTGGCAATATAATTTTCATTTAAGCAAGCTATTTCTAGATGAATATAAGTAAAAGATTAAGTGATGTGTGTTTCATTCCAATTATATACTTTATCAAATGTGCACAAAGCAAAGATAGGGATGTCAGAATTTCAGTCAGCTCTATGCCATAAACAAGAATCTATAATAATGATTGATTGATTGTTAATTTTAAGGTCCAATGGCCAATATTTCAGGCATATTCAGGATAATTAAATCACAAAATTAGCTGAGTGTTTATTGTACGAGAATTTATTAAACTTTTTAATAATTGACAGGCTTTAAGGTCCAATGGCCAATATTTCAGGCACATATTTAGGATGATTAAATCACAGAATTAGTCAAATGTTTTTTTGTATGAGAATTTATTAAACTTATAATATTAACAGTCCAACGGCAAATATTTCAGGCATTTTCAGGATGATTAAATCACAAAATTAGCCAACTGTTTATTGTACAAGAATTTATTAAACTTTGAATATTGACAGGACAGTGAATGAATGGATCATAAATTGAATGAACCATTAATGTTCATTGTATTCAATAAAATGTTATCCACAATTGATATTTGATGTCATTATTAAGTGCCACCTACAGAAGGCCATTACTTGTATTCACTCTAATAAAAAAAATCGTTTACAACCATGTGAACATAACATATGGAAACTAAGCAAATGAATAAGAATAGGAAATTTGTATTAAACATTAAAAAAAAAATAGTCTCAGCTCGATTAAATATCTTAAAAAAATCAATTTTACTTCATTAATCATGCATAAATTAAAAAAGAGAATTGTCCATTTCCTTTGGGAGGTATTTTTGTAAGTTTAATATGTTCTGATACAAAGTGACAACAAAATAATGTGAAATTGGACAATTGAAAAAACTATAAGTAATTAATTGGTATTAATTTTCTTTATTGTAAATGAAAAACCCAAATTATAATAATTATGAAATTGATTTTATTTCTGATAATGGGAGGTTGATTGCTTCAATATATTATGTTGTTGATAAAAGGAAACTTTATACTCAGTGTTTAGTTACTGATATTGAAGCTACGCCAAATGCAAGTACGATAAATGGATTTTATGGAAAAACAATAAGACCTTGAAAGGAAATCCATTCCTAAACAAAAACATTAACACAAATCGTTTCTGCTAAACATAGAAAAGCAAATATTTATGGGTAAAACTTAATTTCATTAAAATTCTAGCTGAAAAGGAAGGCTTAGACTAAGCTAATCTTTTACTAAACCCTAATATGGAATTTATACATATATATATATATATATATATTTAAAGTTGATGTTACCACAACTTCATGGCAAATATTAAACCTTGAACCTGACATAGGACATACTGATTGACAAACAGAAAGGCTTAAACAGACACATATAGGTTATAATAAACCATTAGATTTTATGGGCTCAGCCATTTTATGAAGATAACAAGGTATTCAGAAATAAGAGTATGGCTAATCCTGATTGGTCGATATGTGCACCAGTTATTTTTTATTATAAGAGACTTCGTGCCCTAACGGAACTGAGATGTCTTTTCAACGCTAGTGTTTTTAAGTGCAAAATTGATAGGCAAGGGAGATAAGTACAAATTACGATAAGAAAAGCCACGGGGAACCTATATTTCTTGGACCAAAAAATACTGTCTGAATAATTTTTCTTTAATTCTAGCAAGGTTTCGTTAAAAAAATCAACTTTCTAAAGTCTGTATCTCGAAAAAGGCTATCATTGTTGCCTATGGGGAAATTAATTTATAACTGATATGTATATGGCAGGTTAAAAGAATTTTAAATCATAAATTTGGCCAAGTGCTAATTGCATGAAAATTTCATATAAATTAACAGGATGTACAAATGTAAATTGCACAGAAATTGACTAAACCATTAATGCACATTGCATTAAATAAATTGTTTTCTACAATTGATATTGGGTGTATTTGTAAATGCCACCTACAGTAGGCCATTAATCATTCAAACAAACAAAACAATTTAAAACTATGTGAATTACAACATATGGGAACTTAAGCAAATAAAGCTACTAGTAATCAATTATGATACATTGTATGTACATGCTGTTTGGTATTTCAAAATAGATAGAAATAAAAGCTAGGTAATAAAATAACTAGAATGGAAGTTCTAAAATTATATTTGTATCATGCTTTAAGTTAACAACATAATAGATTGCATAACTTTTACAAAAATACATTTTATTACACAATTACATTTGTTGTGTAAATTATAATTACAAAATATTTCAGACTTCAAAAGCAAATTCTTATGCAACAATGTTTGTATCCTTCATTTTGATTAGTTAATGCCACACATTTCAAGCATCATTTCAACCATTGATGATCTGAAATTGTTTGGGTTCAAGCAAATGGTTTTTAACCATATGATAAGGTATAAATTACCTGATTCACAGCAGGCTTAAGATGATACAAAAATAAATTTAACAAACTGAGACAGCCTGATCATTGAATTCTGTCATCTAAAATATAATATTACTTTCGACACAAATATTATTGTCACAATGTACTTTCCAGAAAATGAAGACAGCATCTTGACCTTGACATATTTCTGGTCAAATATTTGTTCAACATCATATAGATAAAAAGAGATGTGGGGGTTTAACAATAATAAGACAGCAACCTAACAACATGAAAAACCACAAACTTCATCGTATAGATAAGCTTTGTTAGGAATATCATTCATGTATGTTTTTGTAGATTATATTACATAAGAACTTTCTTTGGGGGAGGTGCATCCATATTAAACATTGTTTCAATAAAAATGAAGAATACTAAAATTCTTTATAATCAAACATAAGCATCAGTGCATGCTCAGTCAAATCTTGTAAGTATGAATGAAAAAGAGATGTGAGGTCATAACAAAATGAGGTGTAACACAAGAGTGCACACACTGAAATGTCTCGCCTTCTATACTAATCATTGATATTATGTTGATAGTCCTAAATATAAAGCTTTATTACAACTGTCACATAAACTTAACATTAACCAAGTAAACTAAACATTGACCAATGAACCATGAAAATGAGGTCAAGGTCAGATGAACCATGCTAGGCAGGCATGTACAGCTAACAAATCTTCCATACAACAAATATAGTTGACCTATTGCTTATAGTTTAAGAAAAACAGACCAAAACACAAAAACTTATCACTGAGCAATGAACCTTGAAAATGAGGTCAAGGTCAAATAAAACCTGCATGACTGACATATAGGTCATAAAATATTTCCATACACCAAATATAGTTGAACTATTGCATATAGTATTAGAAAAAAAGACCAAAACTCAAAAACTTAACTTTGACCACTGAACCATGAAAATGAGGTCAAGGTCAGATGACACCTGCCAGCTAGACATGTACACCTTACAATCATTCCATACACCAAATATAGTAGACCTATTGCATACAGTATAAGAAAAACAGACCAAAACACAAAAACTTAACTATAACCACTGAACCATGAAAATGAGGTCAAGGTCAGATGAGACCTGCCAGTTGGACATGTACACCTTACAGTCCTTCCATACACTGAATATACTAGACCTATTGCTTATAGTATCTGAGATATGGACTTGACCACCAAAACTTAACCTTGTTCACTGATCCATGAAATGAGGTCGAGGTCAAGTGAAAACTGTCTGATGGGCATGAGGACCTTGCAAGGTACGCAAATACCAAATATAGTTATCCTATTACTCATAATAAGTGAGAATTTAACATTCCAAAAAATCGGAACTTTTTTTTCAAGTAGTCACTGAACCATGAAAATGAGGTCAAGGACATTGGACATGTGACTGACGGAAACTTTGTAACATGAGGCATCCATATACAAAGTATGAAGCATCCAGATCTTCCACCTTCTAAAATATTAAGCTTTTAAGAAGTTAGCTAACGCTGCCGCCAGATCACTATCCCTATAAAAATCAGCGGGAGATTGACGAGTCATTGAAGGCATACATTACTCCCTTTGATAAGATAAATTATAATTTTTCATACAAAATCATTAAAAAAAGTTTCGCCTTGGTTGGTTTACCAATATTTTTTCAATTATCCCATTTATGCACCCTTTTGGCCGAACCTTGAGACAGCAACTTAACAACACAAAGTTATCAAACTCAACACCTAGTGCATGGTTCTTTTCTCTCCATAACCCCTTCTCAATTATTACACTGAGGCTAGACCAATAGTTCATAATCTCCTGACCTATATTTGACTTTTGAGAGGATTTAAAACATCTGGTATTGTCACACAATAAATGTTGACATGATAGCATATCTAAACATAGATATGACCCTATTGGTGAACTTACATTATTATCACTTAATATTATATAGCTTGACATATTGTGAACGCATTTATGTTCTCACATGACCTCTAAATGTTTGTTTTTCTAAACTTGTGTGGCTAAGTTGCTTATATAAATAAGAAGATGTGGTAAGATTGCCAATGAGACAAATCTCCACCAGAGACAAATATGACATAGAAGTTAGCAACTATTTGTCACTGTATGGCCTTCAACAATGAGCAAAACCCTTACCATATTGTGAGCTATAAAAGGCCCCGAAATGACATATGTAAAACAATTAAAACGAGAAAACTAATGGCCTGAGTTTTTACAAAACAATAAACAAACTAGATGTGTCTGGCCGACACGAATGGCCCCACTCGCAAAAAAAGCTTGAACCTGATGTTCAGTGGTTGTCGTTTGTTGATGTGGTTCATAAGTGTTTCTCGTTTCTTGTTTTTTATATAGATTAGACCGTTGGTTTTCCTGTTTGAATGGTTTTACACTAGTCATTTTTGGGGACCTTTATAGCTTGCTGTTCGGTGTGAGCCAAGTCTCCGTATTGAAGGCCGTACTTTGACCTATAATGGGTTACTTTTACAAATTGTGACTTGGATGGAGAGTTGTCTCATTGGCACTCATACCACATCTTCTTATATCTATTGAAGCTATTTTTAGGAGTGGAAATTTGAGAATGAAAGTCAGTATAACACAATTCACAAAATTTTCAAAGTCCAGAGAATGTGGTAGGGTTAAACATGCTAGCTCCGGGTGCGGGATTTTCTCGCTGTGTTGAAGACCTATTGGTGGCCTTCGTCTGTTTTCTGCTCTTTGGTCAGGTTATTGTCTCTTTGACACACTCCCCATTTCCATCCTCAATTTTAGCTCATTGTATCAGGATATACATGTACCAGTTAGGATCTCATCTTCGCTAGCCAAGGGTTACTATCCAGTCCCCTCCTGTCCACTGGATCGTAACCCTTGGCTAAGGAAGATGTTAGGATCTTGTCATATTCATATTTTGCAGAGCTATCAGTTTAAAAAGTTTTTAAATGGTGCCCATAATATAACACAGCAATTATCATTTGCCGGAAATGGGAAATAGCCAAATTACATTTTTGTTGTTTCACTATACCAATATTGTATAAAACTGTTTCCCAAAGTCTGCAATTTGTTTTGTAAATAGCTTTACAGTTAAGTATTTAAGAATAAAGATTATATTGTATGTAAATAATACAAAAAAATTTTGTTTTATATATATCTACAAGACACAAAACATATCTGTAAAAATAACAAATGTGTCTACAAACTTTGGGCAATAAATTAGAACAAGCGCTTTTTTAACATAACAAGTTGACATGCACTTTCAAATACATAAACTACCTGTCAATAACCCTATGTACACCAGTCCTCCTAAATACAAGCCATTTATGCAAATGTGACCATGTCATTTATCAATGTCTATTTTTTTCCAAAGCATGGCAATTATTTTCTACTAAATGGATATACCTTGACGACAGAAAAAAGTGCAGTGATTTTTATGCATTATATCAAGTAAAATAAATCAAGCTTTATGTATGGACTGAAGTATAAAAAAAAAACTGCAGCAGATTAAGATCCTATTTTTTTTAGATTAGAGGGCCTTATATCATAGGGGTTCCACTTTGAAAAGGGGGTCCTGGCAAAACTTTCAATGATTTTTATGATATTTAAAAAAAAATTCCTAAGAAAAGGGGGGGAAGGGGTACAGCCTAATTTGGGTTGATGTATATGATATTTATAAGTCCAAAGAAAGGGGCACCCTTGAAACTTTCCCTCTTAATAATCCTTTCTCCATCACTGTGCAATGCATGAGAAAAGCTTAATCTGGTAAAACATTTTCTTGTGTTATGAATTGGATCACAGGAAATCCACATCGAGGATTTTGTCATTTCTCTTTTTTATTAACAAGACACTAAAAGCTCACATCTGCTGATAAAAATTGAAAACTAAATGTACTGTAAAAACACATTGATCAACTTGTTAAATTTTAGTTTTCTGATTATGCAAAAATTAGTTTTTTAACACTTTAGTTGCCTTGATCCTGACAATTTAATCTTTTTCTACTTAACCTATGATCTTTATGTGTGTAGTTTAACTTATGTAAACTATATAAGATGGGTTAAACTTAATGTTCATAATTAATTCTTTGAAAATTGGTAATCTGGGAAGATTCCGAGAATAAATATCAGATAACATTAATGGCATAAACAAAGACTGAAGAATTCCCATTAAACAAATTATATTCATTCTGTGAAGACAAAACAAAGGAAATTAGTGTTTAAATTCATAGAAATCAGATGACAATCTTCAGTTTAATATGTTTTAAGAATCTAAATTGTTTGTACTTCTAAACTAAATTAAAGCTAATGTTATTGTGAATTCATTTATTTTCATGGGTACAAATTTTGATGGATATCTGATTTCTTGGTTTTGCCAAAATCTGTTTACTCGCCTATTGAACATTTACACTTTGTTGAACATTCGTTAAAAATTTGGTTCACCTGTACCCACCAAATGCCGATCTTAGGTTTTGAAAAAGGGGAGGCCCGCCATCAAACTAAACAATTTTTGAAGTGGGACATTTAAAAAGTCTATGCATAAACCATAAATGTAGCTCCATAAGGGATGTCAAGGCCCCCTCCAAAAATCCATCTATGCCCACAAAATCCACGACAAATTGGTATCCCACGAATAATAATGATGATGTTTGATGTGTTTACATTTGTTTTAAGTTTGTTTTAACTGACTTTTACATCACTACACATGTAAACAAACATTCATCCTTCCTTTTTAAATTCTCTTTGCATTTTCTTGTCTGTAAATTCTTTGCCTGTTTTCTTTCATCACTTTCATGATAACATCTGTTTTTCTGTAAGACTTGGCGCAATGTTATACAAACTTATACAACAAAGAAATGCTGAATTGTGGGAAATTGTATACAGAAAATTGATTCACTAACCCTGAATATAATACAGAGTATATATACAATGCATATATATATTACAATACTTAACATGAACATAATACATGTACATGAGTATAATTCAACAATGGAAAATTGACACTGATAGATAGAGAGAAAAAAAAACAGATAATGTTACAATAATAATTATAGTATTACTCTGATATGCATGTATTTTAAAAACAACATGAACACCTATAGATGTACATATATATATATACATAAAGTCAAATATATTGTTGATTGATAGTTTATTGCTTTACCTCCAGTTTATGTCCAGTGGCAAATATTTCACACTTTATATCCTTTTTTATACACAACAACAAGGTCAAATTGTTGTATGACGCCCTCATGGATGTATCTCTCTCTGTCTTACTCTTTCTCTCTCGCTATTTATATATATGAGGGTGTGGATAGGGGTTTACAAAATAGAGAAAAACGGGGAAAAAATATAAAGAATATAAAGAATAGAGAAAAATGGACCAAACAAATAAAGAATAGAGAAAAATGGACCAAACAAATAAAGAATAGAGAAAATTGAACAAAAAAAAAAGGATAGAGAATGCCCAATAAATGAGGTGCTAAAATATAAAGAATAGAGAAAAATGGGCAAAAAGTATAACGAAAAGTAAAAAAATGGCCTAAAGATTAAAGAATACAGCAATGAAGGACCCCCCATCCAGACCCCCATACATGTATATGCATACATGCATTTAGAATTTAATAAATAGTGTCACATGTTCAACCATGCCCCCCACACATAGTGAAGTATAAAATGTAATAATTATCCCTGTAGGACTCCATTTATAACTGCATGTTAAGATGTGAGAAGACACAGTACTTATTATATTCATGTCATGAAGGTTATGTTTTTCTCACTGATAAAACACTGTTTCAAGCAATGTCGCCCCCTTCCACAAGTGTGATCATTTATTGAGATTATTAGCATATCTTGACAATTTGACATCACTTTTAAACAGGATCATTATTTAATATGAAATCAGTCTCAACTTTGAACATCTGACAGCTACTGTATATAAAATTCCCCCAAAAATCACCATTTACCGTACATAATGTACATGTATATCATGTTTAATATTCTTAAGTCTTAATGTAAATGACACCTGTAAAATTTAAAATACCCAAAACACAGGGACTTTCCCAAAATACAACTGAACACTAGTATACTTGTTCTGAATTGGTCCGTTTTTTTTCAATTCAATTAATAAATCCATGATCATTGTCCCCCCTAGGCCCTTGTCCATGTATAGTTCAATGCATGCCTGCAAGTTAAGGGATCTAATCTTTGGCATGTTTGGGGAGATATTTACTACTTAAAAACTGTATAAAACCTGAATCTGTTTACTGGTAAAAAATTAACATGAACTGTAAAAACACTACAAAAAGCAATAAAATAAGATAGTTAATGTAACTCCAGGATGTGGTTAAACACATGTAAAGTAATAAATGATGCATAAGGAAACATAAATAATGGATAGGCATGTCTTGACTAAAAGCTATAATAAACTGTACATGTCAACACTAAGTTATTTTGACCTACTCACAAGCTTTAACAATTGATAAGGCATGCCATAGGAAACAGCACAAATAAGTCTCCCTAAATCAGCAATTACTAAGTTAGTCTGGTCAACATGAATGTTCCCCCACCCTCCCATCCACTGCAATATAAAATGTCCAAGGACAGTAATTTTGAGAAAAGTAGGTCATTGGAAACAAACATGATCTTGATCTGCAACTCACGGTTATGTATACACTAAAGTACATCAATAATAAACAGCGTACTCTAAATTGTACAAGGTTGTACTGGCATAAATGAAAAAAAAAAGTTTCCACAAATTCAGTCAGCTAGAAAGAATACTTAGAAGTTATCTTAATACAGTCTTTACGCCTAACCACAGCCCCACCAGCCCAGGCTTGTAAAATTGCTTTTGGGCCTGTAAAAATCGTCTCTACAGGCCAACTGAATCTAACCAAAATTTTCTAAAAATTGAGCTCCGGGGCCTGTGGATTCAAAAGTTTATCGTGAAGACTGTTAATATGCTTCAAAAATGCACGTAATATTTACTTGTAAAAGTAATTTGGTCAGATTTAGCTATAGAAATTAAAATAAAAGACAACATTTAAAAAATAGGCAATCATATACTATATCATGTATATTAGAGCAATGGAGTCGAAAGAAATTAAAGAAAAGACGAATACTCATATTAAGTATAGCAGAATGAATATTCAGTCTGCGATAAATGTCTGAATAACATGAATAATCTGGAACAAACTATAGATACATGTAGATATATGCTTAAAGGTAAAATGAAAATAAGAATTCAATTAGGATATATATATGCCATTAAATTACCACCTAAGAAGTAAGCAAAAAAAATAAAGAAGTTTGTTTCAACAGAATAATTCGGTCACGTAATTGTATTTTTTAATAGGTTTAATTATTCCTTCCCGATGACATTTACCATGTTTAGTATTATATTTCAATATTAGTAATGCATCATAAAAACATTTACATGATTAAATCAATTCATTGTCTGATGCCTTTAAAGCTTATAAATGTATCTATCATTCGATTTGAATAACATGTATTCTGCTTACAGAATTAGTCTTTTAAATAGTCAATTAAACCTGAGGCCTAAAAGCAGGATCACAATGTTGTATTGTTTAATTTGTACTTTGCAGAGTCCCTAGCCAAATGTCTTTGATTTGTAATAGTTAGCAAAATGTGTTATTGCTACCATTTTTGCTACCTATCAGTACTATCCAGTCATATAACATGTATAATACTATCATCAATATTAATATATATATACAGTTTGTCAATCTAAAAATAAGCTTTTCAAAAAAACTTGTCTGGCTTCCAGAAGAATAAATCAGCCATAGCTTATATATATGTAGCCCCTTAAATTTAGCATGTCAACATCAAAAAGCTTCAAGCTCATTTTTGATTTGTATGAGATAATTTGTAATACAGATAATATAACAGTTACTGCCATTTACTGTTATTGAACAATTTTCAATACTATGTTGAACTTACTTTACATCAGCACATGTCCATGTTTGACTTGGAAAGCTTCCTTTACTGTGTTCACCACACGTCACATTCCTTTCATAGATTAAGTTATGGTTTGGAAAGGATCTGTCTAAAAAAAAAAAAAACTAGAGATCTATATATTTTTCAAAATACTTAAAATATATTGGTTTAAAACACTTCTTTTTATCTGAACATGTACATATAAATGTATTTCTTTTAATTGTTTAATTTTAACCTCTACATGCGTGACACATTATGAACATGATGAAAGGTTTAATTCAAAATATTACTCTTTAAATGTGAAACATTATTCAAAAGAGAAAACCACAGCTGAACTTAAGCTTATTTCGTTTAACACTAAATGAAAAACAGCTATCATGATTATGGCAGACAGCAGCCAACAACAACAACAGGATGGATCTTGTTGGTTTGTTGAGTCCCGACTGAGTCTCGACTAGGAACAGGCTCATATTTTTTAAGAATGTAGCAGGTTTAAAGTTGTTTGTAAAAGCTCAACCCTCCCCTAATCTGAGTCAATGGAGTATTTTACACACACTTTAATCACATGTATCCTCAGAAGAGTACAAGTTGTATTTTTCTATTACGATAAAGTTTCCATGGTGACTGCAAATTATGTATTTTATCAGAATATCTGCAGTGCATTTAAGTTCCATAATTTCTACCATTTAACCATAAAAGGTTATTTTTACATTAGATAACCTTTGTCTTTCCAGGATATTTTTGATGGTATGTTTATCAGTGGGATAAATATCAATTTGCATTTAATAAAACATTGATTATAGATGCTTATTCTTGTAATTCTATTTGAATGTAAAACTGCTGACAGAAGCACATTTTTTTATGAAGCATGGATGGGCTTCTTTCTTAAGCCAACCTTAACAGATTCTTTGTTTGATATTGCCTACCCATGCTTGATTGGGTAGGTAGGTAGGGATTTTATTTGTTTTTTGGCCAACAACATAAGTTATATGTTTTAGACAAGAAAACAACATAAGAGCATGCAGGAAAAAATTTATAAAAAAAATTTTAAAAGCTTTGTGTCATAACATTTTTTGGGTAGGCTGCTTTTTAGATGGGTAGGTAGGCAACATAAAAAAAAATCAATAACATACAAGAACAAGAAACGTTGATTTATTTTTTTCTCTCCAAATTTTCAATGGAAACAAACTATTTGTTTCACTTCCCTGCCCTTCCCAGAAACACACATAACACAGTAGTCATTGATTGCTCATGTTACTACAGTACAATCATGACAATTAATTATCTGATTCAAATGTTTAAGTCATAAATTACAATGTATCTTATAGTACATCATGCACATTGTCCATCTATTACAATGTATTTATAGTACATAATGAACATTGTCCATCTATTACAATGTATTTTATAGTACATCATGCACATTGTCCATCTATCACAATGTATTTATAGTACATCACGCACATTGTCTATCTATTACAATGTTTTTTGTAGTACATCAATCATGCACATTGTCCATCTACTACAATGTATTTTATAGTACATCATGCACATTTTCCATCTATTACAATGTATTTATAGAACACCATGCACATTGTCTATCTAGTAAAATGTATTTAAAGTACATCATGCACATGTACATTGTCCATCTGTTACAATGTATTTATATATAGTACATCATGCACATTGTCCGTCTATTACAATGTATTTATAGTACATCATGCACATTGTCCATCTATTACAATATCTATATTTATATTCCACTTTAGTGCAAAAAGGCTTCCCTTTACAATAAAGAATAAGATGAATGTAAATTTTATACATTGTAAAAGATTATACAACTTGAACAATGACATGAATGAATACAAGTTATATTTAGAAAGTAAAACTACATTGAGTAATTGAGAAAATACATCAAATAACTGTTTTTAGATTGTAAATATATATTTGTTTTTAATGATGGTCATAATTATCAGAATAAATAAAACAATAATGTGATTAACATGATTAATAAGGCACTTAAGATGGGAATTCGTACATGTAATTTGTCTTAATATAAAAATAAGGAGATGAGGTATGATTGCCAATGAGACAACTCTGTATCCACCATTCAAATAAAATGAATGTAAGCAATTATAGGCAACCGTATGGCCTTCAACAATGAGAATAAAATGCTCAGCAGGGCGCAGCTTGATACGACCGCAGAGGTCGAACCCTGAACAGTTGGGGCAAGTATGGACACAACATTCAAGCTTGATACAGCTTTGCATTTGGATTGTGATTAAATATTTGACACAGCATAGGTTTCTGACACAGAATGAATGTGGTCTAAGAACTTAAAAATTTCAAATTGGACTTTCACCTATTATGGTCCAATATCCAAAATCTAAATACATGGTTAGATTCAGCATATCAAAGAACCCCAAGAATTCAATTTTTGATGAAATCAAACAAAGTTTAATTTTGGACCCTTTTGACCTCAATGTGGACAAAGTTGATAACGGGGCCCAAAAATCAAAAATCTAAATACATGGTTAGATTCAGCATATCAAAGAACCCCATATATTCAATTTTTGTTGAAATCAAACAAAGTTTAATTTTGGACCCTGATTTGGACCAACTTGAAAACTGGACCCATAATCCAGAAACTAAATACATGTTTAGATTCAGCATATCAAAGAACCCCAATAATTCAATTTTTGATGAAATCAAACAAAGTTTAATTTTGGACCCTTTGGACCTCAATGTGGACCAATTTAAAAACGGGCCCAAAATCCAGAAACTAAATACACGGTTAGATTCAGCATATTAAAGAACCCTAAGAATTCAAGAATAAAACCCCATTGAAATTGGTCAAGAAATAAGCAATTTATACGAAGTATCTTCTTTTGCACAATACTGTGCAATTAAATATTTCTTGCTATTGCGCAATACTGTACAATTGACAATTTCTTGCTATTGCGCAATATTGTGCTATTGGATATTTCTTGCTATTGTGCAATACTGTGCAATTGAAGATTTCTTGCTATTGTGCAATACTGTGCAATTGAAGATTTCTTGCTATTGTGCAATACTGTGCAATTGAAAATTTCTTGCTATTGCACAATACTTATTATATAATAATTTACACATCCTGTTTGGTGTGTATCTCCTACCATATCATTGTTATTTGCTTTTAGATATAAATCAGAAATAACCAACTTAAAATGGGAAAATTTTAAAAGAAAAAAAAAAAAGAAAAAAAGAAAAAAAAGGAAAAAAAAAAAATCCCCCCCCCAAATTTTATGAACCCCCTTATGATTCATCACCCCCAAACTCAATCCCAGCCATCCCTTTGTGGTATGGTACCTTGCAGTACAATTTCAGAGAGATCCATACACTTGAACACAAGTTAGTGTCTGGAAACTAGAAAAATGTGTTTTTTTTTGCCCCTTTTTGGCCCCAAATTCCTAAACGTTTAGGGCAATTTCCCCCAAACTCAAACCCAGCTTTCTCTTTGTGATATGGAACCTTGTAGTACAATTTCAGAAAGATCCATACACTTACACACAAGTTATTGTCCTGAAACTAGAAAAATGCTTGTTTTTTGCCCCTTTTTGGCCCCTAATTCCTAAAATATTGAGGCAATTACCCCCATCATCAATCCCAGCCTTCTCTTTGTGGTATGGTACCTTGAAGTACAATTTCAGAGAGATCCATTCACTTGAACACAAGTTATTGTCTGGAAACTAGAAAAATGCTTATTTTTGGCCCCTTTTTGGCCCCCAATTCCTAAACGTTTCGGCAATTACCTCCAAACTCAATTCCAGCTTTCCCTTTGTGATATGGAACCTTGTAGTACAATTTCAGAAAGATCCATACACTTACACACAAGTTATTGTCATGAAACTAGAAAAATGCTTGTTTTTGCCCCTTTTTTGGCCCCTAATTCCTAAAATTTTGAGGCAATTACCCCCAAAGTCAATCCCAGCATTCCTTTTGTGATATGGAACCTTGTGGTACAATGTCAGAGAGATCCATACACTAACACACAAGTTATGTCTGGAAGTTACAAAAATGCTTATTTTTGGCCCCTTTTTCCTTTACTGTTGGTACCATAACCCCCAAAATCAATCCCAACCTTCCTTTTGTGGTATTGAACCTTGTGGTAAAATTTCATAGAGATCCATTCACTTAAACTAAAGTTAGAATGCGAAAAACCAATGTGTCTTCGGACGACGCCGGACGAAGATGACGCCAACGTCATACCAATATACGACCACAAAAATTTTTTTGCAGTCGTATAAAAACCCATACCCTATAGTCGGCTATAAAAGGCCCCAACATAAAAAATATGAAACAATTCAATAGAGAAAACTATAAACGTCCTAATTTATAACAAAACAGCTTAAGAAAAAAAAATATGAAAAACATGTTTCAATGACAACTATTAAACATGTTTTCATGTCAACGGTTTTATAGTGGATCTAAATGGAATGGGATTATCTCATTGTTGAAGGCCATGTGGTTGCCTATAAATTGCTCACGTCCACTTCATTTGAATTCATTTGAACTTTGGTGGATAGTTGTTTCAATGGCAATCATACTGCATCTCCTTATTTTTATATAGAAAAAATAGAGGACTTAGCAAGTTTAACGAAATAGTTCTCATTTAACATGTTTAATTAAGAATTGAATGCTTGAATGACTTTTTGTAGATTAATTGGGATGTAAAAGCTTGACCAAAGCACACTTTGTAGGACGCATAGAAACGAACATACTATAATTGCTTACATTTACTCTATTTGAACTTTGGTGGATACGGAGTTGTCTCATTGCCAATCATACCTCATCTCCTAAAAATGTGTGCACAGTCAACACTTTTAATTTACAACCAAAAAGAAGCATTGAACTCTTATATAATTACAGTTATACAAATGCAGACTAGAACTATGAAATTCAGGGTTATATCAAGCCTTTGGTAAGTTTTCCTACACATCATCTTGAAACTTGTCAGGGGAGGCAATTATTGTGCAGTCATGAATTTTGCATTTTATTGATAAATACAATTTGATTTTGGAATGCCCCATAATTGTTGTCATCCAATCAAAAGTATGTATTCATATCATGCATACGAAACATGTGTATGCAATGCAATTATTAGGTTCACTGTACATGCTGTACTTATTGTACTTATTGTACTTGTTTGAATACAATGCTTGAACACATGTTTAAATCTGACAGCTATATTAATACACAATGACACAATGATACATGTATATATATATATATATACCATGATTATCTCTGATACATGTATATATATATATACCATGATTATCTCTGATACATGTATATATATATATACCATGATTATCTCTAATAAAAATCAATTATACTATTGTTGCTCTTTTCTGTAATTTAAACCCCATATAATTATTATATATATATAATCTAAGTCTTCAGGGATATTACTGACACCTACATAATCGGTCAGTCACCTTTAAACACTGAGTCAGTCTCCTTTAAACACGAAAAGAAACCTTTCATGACAATAAAACAATGCACCAATAATCTAAGAGAAATTAATTGTGAATAAAAACCAATAAATAGTTTACCAGCAAGTACTAACAAAGCCAATATCAAAATGTCAGTGAAGAACTTTCACCATACATTGACCTCACAGTCCATTCTGTTTGAACATGACTAGACTGATAAAAGGATTTTGAACTGGTCTAGTTTATATCTACCAAAGACCTTGTTTATTAATGTCTGGCAAATTTCCACAATGTTAACTTCATCCCTTGTACTATAGCTACTTTTGTTTATATTTATGATTTTGTTGCTTTTAAAATTGATCATTATTTACAATGTATGAGTTTATTGGGGTTGTTTTGTTATAAACATGTTTTTTAAAATGACAGAATCACATATATATGCCCAAGTTATAGTCAAGTCAACCCCATTGATTGACTTTTTCAAAAACAAGATGTCATCTTTAATAATAAGAAGAGGCAGATTTAGGGGGGGGGGGGGCAACATTGTACCTCTTCCCCTTTAAGGAGGTTCTTATATGATAAATGCACAGACATTTTACAAGTATTACTCCTAATGTTGGCTTGCCAGGCCCCCCTTTCAAAATCCTGGATCTGTACCTGTTCATTATTATATCCCTGCTAATGTACATCATGTACATGTTGTGTGTGTTGTTGAAGTAAATACAAAAAAATCATTTGTATGCATAATGCTATATATACATATGGACTTGACAGTTTTGAATTCATTTCCAGATCAAGCTTGGAGACATACATGTATATAAAGCTATGACTAATTCATGTAATTAAGTAATTTCTGAAAAAAATGTAAGGAAATTTTCATAAACATGATAAATGTTGATAACAGTTTTGAAGACACGTTTTGGTCAAACAGGAAGGAGAATTCATTGGTATAACTGGATGAGGACAAGGAGGATTTCTGAAATGAATAGGCTGGCCTAGTATTAAAACTGAAAATAAATAATTAGTTGAGTGCAAGATAGTATGAAAATAAAAAATGAAGGATATAATTATTGTGTCTGTGTGTACATAGATAAATTTCACTCCAGCTAAAATAACAGGCCTGCCAAGCAACAGGTGAAAATGAATAGTTGGTCTATGAAAAATTTTACCGTCCCAAGAAAATCAAAAGGTTTTCCCCTCAGACTTCTACATGTATAGCAGTAAACACAAACTGTTGTACATGTAGTCTCAGTCATCCTTTATACTGATAGTAGACATCTTCATTTCTTTTATAAACATGATAAACAAACAAACAAGAGTGCACACGCTGAAATGTCTCGCCTTCTTTACTAATCATTGATATAATGTTGATAGTCCTAAATTTAAAGCTTTACTACAACTATCACATACACTTAACATGATCCAAGAAAATGAGGTCAAGGTCATATAAACCAAACAAGAAATACATGTACACCTTACAATCATTCAATACACTAAATATAGTTGACCTATTGTTTATAGTTTCTAAGATACAGACTTAACCAAGAAAACTAAACATTGACCAATGAACCAAGAAAATGAGGTCAAGGTCAGATGAACAATGCCAGGCAGACATGTACTACAGCTTGCAATCCTTCCATACAACAAATATAGTTGACCTATTGCTTATAGTATAAGAAAAACAGACCAAAACACAAAAACTTAACACTGAGCAATGAACCGTGAAAATGAGGTCAAGGTCAAATAAAACCTGCAAGACTATCAGGTACATCATAAAATATTTCCATACACCAAATATAGATGACCTATTGCATAAAGTATTAGAAAAAAAGACCAAAACTCAAAAACTTAACTTTGACCACTGAACCATGAAAATGAGGTCAAGGTCAGATGACACCTGCCAGTTGGACATGTACACCTTACAGTCCTTTCATACACCGAATATACTAGACCTATTGCTTATAGTATCTGAGATATGGACTTGACCACCAAAACTTAACCTTGTTCATTGATCCATGAAATGAGGTCGAGGTCAAGTGAAAACTGTGTGACGGGCATGAGGACCTTGCAAGGTACGCACATACCAAATATAGTTGAACTATTGCATATAGTATTAGAAAAAAAGACCAAAACTCAAAAACTTAACTTTCACCACTGAACCATGAAAATGAGGTCAAGGTCAGATGACACCTGCCCGCTAGACATGTACACCTTACAATCATTCCATACACCAAATATAGTAGACCTATGGCATACAGTATAAGAAAAACAGACCAAAACACAAAAACTTAACTATAACCACTGAACCATGAAAATGAGGTCAAGGTCAGATGACACCTGCCAGTTGGACATGTACACCTTACAGTCCTTCCATTCACCGAATATACTAGACCTATTGCTTATAGTATCTGAGATATGGACTTGACCACCAAAACTTAACCTTGTTCACTGATCCATTAAATGAGGTTGAGGTCAAGTGAAAACTGTCTGACGGGCATGAGGACCTTGCAAGGTACGCACATACCAAATATAGTTATCCTATTACTTATAATAAGAGAGAATCTAACATTACAAAAAATCTTAACTTTTTTTTCAAGTAGTCACTGAACCATGAAAATGAGGTCAAGGACATTGGACATGTGACTGACGGAAACTTCGTAACATGAGGCATCCATATACAAAGTATGAAGCATCCAGACCTTCCACCTTCTAAAATATAAAGCTTTTAAGAAGTTAGCTAACGCCGTCGCCGCCGCCGCCGGATCACTATCCCTATGTCGAGCTTTCTGCGACAAAAGTCGCAGGCTCGACAAAAAGAGAATGTGGTCTCTTTGCATTTATTTTTTAAAATCTTTATCACTCATTCAATGTTCCAGGGATAATATTTCAAACATAATCAACAGACAATTTCATCAGGAATAATTAACTAGTTACAGTTTATGACACAGATTTAAAAATGAAAAATAAAACATGATAATATAAAAACTGCAGAAATGTACAACTGTTCCATTTCATTTTGTAATAGACATGATCACAATGATATAGATATGATCATGAAGATACTTTTAAAATATTTTTTGTGCAGCTGACAATCTGATATGTTTTTTTCAGAATTTCTGCTGCTTCATCTTTATCACTTGTATGCTTAATATCAAATAACTATCCTCTGGAATCAGAGTTACATGTAGGTTGTGGCATATGTAATAGATCAATTAGACTTTGAAAAAAGAAGAACTAAATGAGAAGCTCAATAAGATTCTTTTTTTTTTATTTCAAAGATCTTTGGATGAAAGAGATCAATACTTTTCTTGCCTTTGACAAATCAGATGTCTGGTAAACATTTCAATTTACATAGAGGATTATTTATAGATGAATTTATTACTCCTTTAACATCAAAATAGGATATTAAAACTGATAATTTATTGGGTCTTTAAAATGAATGTCTTTCCCACTTCAAATGAATTTGTGTTAGTTTAAGAAAAGTTATATTTAATGTTTAAGGTGGCTGGTGGCCCAGAGGTAAACTCAGTACAATTCAATTTATTTATTTATGTTGTATACAATAAATATTATGAGATGGGAAGTTGCATTAACTTACAAAGTGACAAAGCTTTTTCTCAGTTTTTCTTTTTTCATTTGCCAATTTAGCATACATGTACATGTACATGTAAACAAACATACATGTACAATGTACACGTATATACATTGTGTACCAGGAAAATACAACTATATGTTAATTTGATGTAATATCTACATGTATATTATACCCCTACAAATGTACCATAAATACTATATTGTTTAATTTTTTACATGTTGTTCTCCCTTTCCAAGTACATGCATATATATATGTACATGTATGTAAAAGTCAGGAATCTGTAATTAAGTGGTTGTCGTTTGTTGCTGTACAACTATCATACTTTTTTTGGATAGCATGACTATGAGGTATGGGCTTTGCTCATTGCTGAAGGCCGTACGGTGACCTCTAGTTGTTAATTTCTGTGTTATTTTGTCTCTTGTGGAGTCAGTTGTCTCATTGGAAGTCATACCTTTTTCTTATTTTTATATTTAATCAGTTCATTATATACCAGTTAAATTTACAACATACAGTACATGATGTAGAAATTTATAGCTACTAATAATATTACTCAGATTTACATAACGAATAACATTTTTATCAATACATGTATATGTTATTGTCATAAACAGGATATATACATGTACGATGTATATGAATATATATCTTAATCATAAGTGTTTTTATCTGTTGACAGGACTTTTCATTTATTAAAGGAGAGCACAGCGTTTGTAGATCTCCAAAGCCAATATTCATCATGTCATTGAACATTAGAATTCACTTTAAAAAAAATCATAATTTAAACTCTCTTCAGGATTGTATTTATTTAATTTTATATAATTTTTAGCTGAAATAAGACTGCCCTGATGATGATTTTCCATGTTGCAACAATTCATTTCTCATTCTAATATCAGGACCTTTTATAAGCTATAATACTATACATTTATATGCAATAACAGTATGAGTTCTAATTTTTGAAAACTGACCTGTTATCATGGTTATTGACAATTTGGTCATTTGAGCGGGAGTCTGGGAGTCTCATTGAGCGGAAGTCTCCCGCTCAAACCAGGAGGGTTGGCAGGTATGGTTATTGTTTACATCCTTTACCATGTTTACATTTAGTCTTTTGGTTGATATTGGTAATCAAACAACACCACACTAAATTTATATTTACAATATTACAAAAGATAGTGCAAATGTACCTCATCAGAGACTGAATCAGAGAGTGAAACTGAAAGCAATTTATAATTTCATATTATGTAATTTTATTGCTTTCTTGATAAATTCATTTGATAGACTTTCACATATATGTTGCTTTTTACTTGATTATTCAGCAATAAATCTCTTTGTGTACATGATGTATGGCTACATATAGCTACATCATTTTTGCAGTGTTTCTTAAGCAATAAAAGGTTAACAACAAGGGGCATAACTCTAATATGTGATTGTTTTTTTTAAATTAAAATTGAGAATGGAAATGGGGAATGTGTCAAAGAGACAACAACCCGACCATAGAGCAGACAACAGCCGAAGGCCACCAATGGGTCTTCAATGCAGCGAGAAACTCCCAAATTACTTGCCGTAAAGTTAACATTTTAATGATTGCAAGCAGAATTAACACCAGTGTTACCACATTTTGATTCACCCAGTGGGCTGATAAAGGTTATGACCCTTGAACTCATCCAATCATCTTCTGAGATATAATTGGTCCAGAAAGGGTTAAATTGCCAAAGAATTAGAGAAACCTATTTTATGTCAGCTTTATGTTCTACAATGAACTGGCACATTTTGCATGTTTTGTATGACCTAATCTATTAAAGTTGACATTTGTGCAAATTGTACAAAATCTGTACTTTCATCCAGCTTTATCCATTAGTGCAAAAACAAATTTAAAGTGTCGGACATGTCAAAATAAATCTGTTTCACTTAAAATAATGTTAATTTTTTTCTCAGTCAAGAAGATGAAGAATACTGTAAATTCAGAAATTATTGCATGCATTTATTATTGCGATTTTGTCATTTTAGACTAAAATGCGATTTTAATTTTTGCGATATTGAGAAAAATCCTGTTTAATTCATATAAAAAATTTCAAAATGCGAGTTTAAATTATGGCGATTATAACCCTGTCGCATTTTTCGCAATAATAAAACATCGCAATAATTTCTGAATTTACAGTACATACATGTACATGTATTATGTACATGTAGGTCAAAGACGAGTTTCCAATTTTGATTTTATGAATAAACTGCCAAGTTAATAACCTGGGGTCATTCCAGAAAAGGCTTCATTGGACATTGTACGTGTTGTAACATGTAGACTGATATTTTATATTTTATGACCTCGAATTTCTGGGGAAAAAGCACCAGTTGGAAAATCGTGTATTGACTGATGGACACCTGTGACTATGTAGGGTTTTTAAGTTTACATACATTGTACTTGATAAAATTGAGAATGGAAATGGGGAATATGTCAAAGAGACAACAACCCGACCATAGAGCAGACAACAGAACATGTAATGCACCATGTGCACTGTACATGCTGTATCTGAGTTATAAAATATATTAATTTACTTAAATATAAGCCACATTAGAAATTAAAATTTATATTTTGATGAAATCAGATTTCGGGTGGCCTACATTCATGACATTCACAAATTAAATGACATTACAAAAAACATTTAGTTTTAAATGTGGCCCTAATTTGATTAATTGATTGGTACTTTTGCTTAAGGATTGCCCAATTTGAAAGTATACAAATATACATGCAGCCCAGTCAAATACAAATACAAAATGAATGAGATGCTGTACAAAAATGACCACATAGCCAAGAGAATTTTGTTTTTCAGTGGAAAATGCTTAGTACATTTGAGTACAAACATGACAAATACTGAAAGAAAACCACAGCTTATCAGTAAATCAAGAAAATGAAGACATCTGTTATGTAGAAAATTGGTGAACTTTTAGTATCTACATTCTTTGTAATGAGGCATAACAATACTGTTATTTATATCACTGGCTATATAATATACATGTAATCAGTGGAGATGAAGAAAGGCTGTGCAGAGGATGTGCCAATTGCATCCATTGGGGCTACATTGTGGTATTATTTCAATATACATTGTTATACATGTGTAGAACATGTACATGTACCATAAAATTGATTGATTGATTGTTGATGTTAAATGCCACTTTCAGAATTTTTGGCTATATCATGTATATCAAGGGCTTGGGTGGCAAGTTTTCATATGGAGGAAATCAGAATGCCTGGTGAAAACCACTGTCCTTTTAATGGAAAACTGGCAATCCTAGTCAATTAAGATCAGAGTCGACCGCACCGGGTTTCGAACTCACAACCTCAGTGTTGACAGGCTAGTGATACTGTAGATGTTCTACATGTACTTAGACCACTTGGCCACTGATGCCCCTTCCATCAATTTGATAATAAAAAGAATTCTGTATACTATACATTTCTAGGGTAACAATAATTCTCCCAAATGTCATTGCACCATATATACATATAATTGCTTTGTTTATTCAAATTCTGGGAAAACGGAGTTAATTCCCTTTATTAACCATTTCTGCAATGTACATGTACATGTAAATGTGTAACATCCTCTTGTTCATATTTTAAATAAATGTAATGGACCACCTTACTTATATCATTAATATTTTAGTGAACCGGAATCAGCATCATGTCACCCGTATCTGTTTCAACTGAAAGAATATTTTATACAGTTAATGTATCTACATGTATCTAGACCATGTAGACTGTATAAAACATTGTAAAATAAATAATTGAATGATTTTTCATTGCTGTCACTGTCTATTTTTTTTTCTTTTAATCCAATTTCAAAATTCAGTTTAATACTGAGGGACAGTTCATGAGTTTATATGCCATTTGGATTTGGGGGGTGGGGGTAGAGGATGTCAGTCTTCATCATGAACTTTTATATCTACAGGCCTGCAGCTCATTTTTTTGAAAATATTAGTTAGATTCTGTTGGCCTGTAGAGATGATTTTTATAGGCCCAGGAGCAATTTTACAAGCCTGGGCTGCGTGAAAACTGGGATATACATTTGTACACCCCCATGAAAAAAATATTAATAATTGTTGGATAAATTTGTGTTGGAACTACATCATGTACATGTACATTTTGATATTTAAATCATTTAAAAATTATGCACCCTCCTCCCCCCCTCCCCCCTTTCCCTCAGACCACCCCTGTAGATATTTTTGGTAATTTGTGGACATGAAAAATAAAATAAATACACCACCATTTGAGCTGGGACTGTCTGAAACTGTAAATATTGTTTTTTTTTTTTTTTTAAAGTACACATGTATATAATACCCGGTATGTGTATCTCTTTGGTCTTAATTGTCTCATTGGCAGTCATATGATCACATTGCCTTATTCTTATATCAAGGATATTATATTCTTTATCTTATACAATGTACATTATTGCACATTATTTAAAGACTCAAATTTCCCTACATTTACTTTAAATTTATTACAATGTATAAAACAAAAAAACAGAAAAAGAGAAGAATAGTGTCCTATTACATGTACATGTATTATATTTAAGCGATATTGGAACTAACTTTTTTATTTGCTGATATTTGAAATCTTTTATTTTCCTGTTTCATTTTATTTGTATTCCAGATTTATACACATGTGTGTCATGTATGTTTTTGACAAGACTATCAAATGGCTGTACAGCTAAATATTTACATAATACATGTACATGATGTAGTCAAAACAATTATGACGTCTTGGAAGGCTATTTTAAATTTTTGCTTTGACACCTTCCTGCATTGATGTAAGGCGTCAAAGAAAAAAAATATAATAGCCTTTCAAGACGTCATAATTATTTGGACTAATAATACATGTAATAAGAATGAATATTGTTATCTTTATCATCTGCGGGAAATATTAGTTCTTGGTTTGTACGACATACTATATTGTTCTTAAAAACGTAAAATATGAAATAACTATCATAGTTAAATTTAAGTAAACAAAGGCCTTTAAATAAACATGTTAAAAATAAAAACTATACAATTTATATATTCAGAAAATCAAACCATTTCATCCTGCCATTCTGGAAAGTAAATATATCTCTACCTGGTTGATAGGTTAAGTGTTTAATGAACAGGAACAAAATAGGCCAGTGTGTTTGTATTGTTGTTAATTTACATTAATGATGGAAAACACATCGACTTTAAATGTATTTTAATTCTTAACTTAATTGGTAAATTATTATTTAATTTGTCAGATCAGTAACATACAATAATCAAACTGGTTTTAAAGAATATTCAATTGTTCCCGTCTGTTTTATTAACTAACAGATTTGCCTTACATTGGATAATAATTAACTTGTGTTTTATCGTGTAACACCGTGTTTATGGCATGTCAGAAGCGACAAAGGTTTTTTTAATACACATGACATCACGCTTATGATATACTCAAGAAGTCTCATCGTACTATAATCTTTCTATTAAATCCTAGGTATAATATTACATAACAATTCATATTAAAATATCGTGTACACCTGTTTTTCTCACCTGGAAATCTTTGGTTGAATTCTTTTTGACTATCCCCTGATAATTCCTCCGAAAATTCGTACAAAAATAAAAATATCACAGAAATATAAATCACAAATTTATGATACAGCCAATTCATTTTGAATATGAAGTAATCCACATAATTAATAAATAAATCCCTCTTAATTATATCCACTAGCCAGGGTCAGCGAAGTACATCACTAACGTGTAAAACTTTAAATAACTTCGTTTAGTTCTTATGTCAAAACTATATTGTGTACTGCCTTCGTAAGCAACCTTGAACCTTTTCAAAGATTAACCAATGAGGGGAAATCAAAACAATAATTTCTATAGTCTGTTTCAAATTTGTATTTATTTAACATTTTACGATTTGTAGTATAAAAGTAATCATGTTATTCCTTGAAGTCTTAAAGTAATTCTGAGCTCTGTAAAATTGTAGCTAACAGAAAATTACTAGCTTCAGTACAAATACGCGCATAATATGTTATTGATTTTGACAGGAAGTTTTGCATTGTACAAATTGATTTTTAGATAAGAAATGTTATTATCGTCATCGACTCGACATGGAATCTATTTACATTTATAAAACAAGGGATATTAGATTTAATTATCAACAAATTGCTGCAATTAAAAAAGTATCAAACGTATTTATTGATCGCTTGAAAATGGAATTTTTTTGTCATAGCTTAACTCTAGTACAACGTTTACTTTGTCAGTTGGGTAAATTAGTCACGATGCTCACAGGTATTATCCTTATTTATGATTCTGAAAAAAAATGTCTTCAAGCAAAACTATAAAGGAAGTCAAATCTCTGAAACATATAATTAAAGAAAGAAATTGTAATCATTATAAAAACCTCTATAGAATAATATTGAAAACCTATCATGAACAAAATAAACCTTTTCTCTACAAGAGAACTCGTAAACTGATTACCAAATTTACAATATGTGATCATAATCTGAAACTTGAATTGGGTAGATATTTATAAAAAAAAAAGTACCCCGAAATCTGGGAGAACTGTCTTAAACTGCACATGAGAAGTGTTTCTTAACTAGGTGATGTGAAATCGCACACCAACGATTCTACGCCATCTAATATCCGCGACTGTACTTTGGAGTGCATTTCATAGAACCACTTCATAAACAGTACAGGAAGACTCAGGATTTAATTTTTATGTAATGAATGTTATATTTTGATAACGACTAAAACGTATCGAAAACTGGATAAAACGTCAAACGTCATGCACATGTTGCTAACTTTTAAATCGTTTAATGAATCAGTATAGTTACAACCATGCGGGCGTTAGTCCAATTAGGTGTATACAATTTACACCATGATATCAGATGCGGATCCAAAATTTTAAAAAAGAAAGGGGTTGGGCAAAGTAGGCAACGTCTGGAGTGGGACTTGTTAAAAATCCAAATATGTAGATCCAAAAAGGGGGGGGGGGGCGTGGGGATGCCTCCCCCTAAATTCGCCTCTGGATATTTCGGAGAATGCAAATAATTTAGAGGGAGGATATTTTAGCAATTTTATCTTATGGTAACACATATTTAATGAAGGTTATTAGCGTACAGTTTGTCGTATCATATAGTGTTATTGAGAAAGTATGTTATACCAAGTTATTTTCTTTTAAAAGAATATCGATGTTATTTATACAACAAACAAATTAATCTTCCATTTTGACTCAATAGGCTTATTCATATTTAAATCTGATTATAATTTGTAAGTCTGAGCTGCTGATTAATATCTATAAAATTACAACACATGCAATGCATACACTATAATTCGATACAATACAATAAGCTTTATTTGAGTCGGTACATTTTAACATACAAACATAAGCTCTTAAGAGTTTTTATAACCGACAAGAAACATATAAATACAGTAGTAAAACACACATTTTATAGTTAATAAATCTTTGATGTTAAATAACACCCATAAGGGTCTTTAAAGCAATTACAAATAAAATACATACATGTAAGAATACAACGAATTAACAATTAACTTTATACAATACACACAAGACACTTATTGTGCATTTGAAACACAAACCACTGGATCTGCTTACTCTCCGGAGCACCTGATATCACCCCCAGTTTTTGGTGGGGTTTGTGTTGCTCAGTGTTAAGTTTTCTATGTTGTTTTGTGTACTGTTGTTTGTCTGTTTGTCTTTTTCTTTTTAGCCATGGCGTTGTCAGTTTATTTTAGACTTATGAGTTTGAATGTCCCTTTGGTATCCTTCGCCTCTCCTTTTCCAAATAACTACAGTAATTAAAAGCTAGTCTATATAAGTATTAGCAGTACGATATTTATGAGAAGTATAGGAAATTTACAACATTGTATAAGAACTAATGTTTTAAGGAGTAATAGCATTAGCGAACAAATGTAACTATAACAAAATTGGAGATAAAATTGTTTTTACCTATTTACCTTAGTAAACTAAAAAAAAAAAACACGACACATTTGAAATCTTAAAGATTCTTCCATTTTGATACGAGGTTGTTAATAATGACTTTAGGGGGATTATGTTTCCGGAGTGGATTTTTTTAATTGACGGTAATTCCAGAAAACCGTCCGGCCACGGAATTCCACTAAAAGAGATTAGGTCGTTAAACGCTTTCTCGTAAAATCTAAACATGGTTTATTTATTGTCTATTTCCAGCTTCCAATTACATTTTGTTTTCGTTGTACCAGGTTAATTGTTTGTTTTTTACTTCCGCAATGCAAAGAAAACGTTATTTGTGCTTTGGCAAATTTTTCTGTATTCTTTACATTTTTTGCCCGTTATTGTGCCTTTTTAACCCATTATTCTTTATTCTGTAAACCCCATCCAGACCCTAAGTAAGTACATTGTCAACTATATTTTGATTCGGCACATTGACAAACAATTTAAACGTAATTAAGCTCTGATGAGCTTTTCACCAAATATATTTAGACTCTAATATGATCTAATATGTAATCTTCGTCACCTTTCTACATAGTTCAGCAATCCTTCAACTACAAAAGTGAAGAAATACAAGTATTTAACATGATATGTTGGCTATCGTTAAAATATAAGAGATAATCTAGCATCTAAGGTACTTGTAAGTAAAACTAAATTGCTTCAGTCGATACATGAGGGTCTGGGTGGGGTTCTCCTTTCAGTATTCGTTAATTTTAAGGGCATTTTTCTCTAATCATTATTTTGTTTGCGCATTATTCTATTTCTTTATAGTTCAGCACCCCATTGTTCTCTATTTTATTATTGTTTGGCCTATTTTTCTCTTTTATTTATATTCCACCCTTTATTCTGCACCTTTTTGCCCATTACTCTCTGAATATGTAAACCCCACCAAGACCCTCATATATTTGAATGAAATCAATCATTTGTATCCGATTAAAAAAAAACAGATAAAAGAGACTTGTCTATTGATCCCAGTGTGCACATCCGTTTCCTTTTCAATCTTACATTTTTAAATAGTACAACTAATGTTTTAACGAAGAACATATTGTTAACGTAACAAGCCTTGTACAGATATAGAAGGGGGTCTGGATTAGGGGGAAGGGTGTCCTTCAATTCTGTAATCTTTAGTTTTTTAAGCAATTTTCTCAATTCTTTAATAATTTTGTCAATTATTCTCTATTCCTTATACTGTAAAATCAGAAATTATTGCGTGTATTTATAATTGCAATTTTTGAGGAATCATAGTGACAAAAATGTGAGATTAATAAGTGCGATTTCAGGAAAATCTGTCTAGATAGATATATATATATATATATCAGATATCAGAATGCGAGTTCCTATTATTGCGAAACTCACCCAGTCGCATATTATTCACATTAATAAAAACCTCCAAATAAGTTCTGAGTTTACAGTATCCTAGCCCCCCCCCCCCCCATAATTCTCTATTCTAAAGTAAGATTATAACACACCATAATTCTCTATTCTTTATATTTTAGCACCCCATGATTCTCTTTTCTTTTCTTTTTTTTACCATGTTTCTGCAGTATTGGCCCGTTATTCTCTATTCTGTAAACTTCATCCAGACCCTCAATAGAGAGTTGGTATAAAAAGGTCAATTTGTTCTTTTAGATGGCTAAACACTACTTCCCTTTTCGTCTCATATATATTTGTAAATTAGTGAGTGTTCGATGAACATAAAAACATGGAAACAGTAATGATATAAATGTCAATTTATTCGTCTGGACGCGAGTGGGGACATATTGACATAGACCAAGATAATTATGCATAGAACAGAAAATGAAGAAACACAATCAATGTATAGAAAAACCATATGACGAGACTAATACCTAAGTTAATTGAATCAAACAACAGAGACTTGATCAAAGAATGTCCTCTTATACTCTATCCATCCTTGAACTTTTTGTTGAATTCACAAACGACAAATTGCATAATGTTTTCATGAAAAGTAGTGTCTTGGTATTCACAAGGCTCCACAACGGCAAACAAATAGTGAAGAAGAATAAGCGCCTTTAATTAGAACAATACTGACAGGAAACAGAAACGCGTTTTTAACAAAATGTCTTTCTTGAATTTAAAATCTTTTATTTCGTACGTTATGATATCAGATTCAGTGACACCTCTTTTTAAGTTTTAAATGTAAGAGTTTTTGTGAACTAATTGTTCTTTTGCCCCCCCCCCCCTAAAAAAACAACCCAAAATACAAACAAAAAACGAAAAAAGCAAAACAACAACAGTTTTAATTGCTAATCTTAAAGTACACACACTTAAATACTATGATTTGTTGTAGATATTGAAAAACCTTTTTAGTAGTGCCTGGTGCGAAATTCATTCATTGGAAAATGGTGCACAATTTTTGTCATTAAATGATTTTATATCGTTACAAAATAGACAAGGAGGGGTTATCTTAATGAAATATAAAATATATGAAATTTTTCTATATTTATAAGATGGTCGATTATCTATCTTTTTCAGATGGTCGATTATCTACACGTCAGCAATATAAATGGACTTTGTTGGATGTAAAGATACGCTGCCACGCCCTGTCTGTGTTTTCGTTAGACGTTTTCTGCTTTGTATCGATCTGATAAGTTATAAGCCCTTTTCAACTGATTTTTATAGTTTTATCTTATGTTGTACAGTTACACTACTGTCCCAGGTTAGGAGGAGGGTTTGGCGCCAGCAAACTAGTTTATCCCCGCCACATTCTATATGTGCCTGTCCGAAGTCAGGAGCCTGTACTTCAATGGTTGTCGTTGGTTCTTGTCTGTCATATTGTTTTTCGTAAATTGTTTTGTTATAAATATGGCCGTTAGTTTTCTCAATTGAATTGTTTCATATTTTTCATGTCGAGGCTTTTTATAGCCGACTATACGATATTCTCATTGTTGAAGGTCGTACGGTTGCCTATAATTGCTTACATCCACTTCATTTGAGCTTTCGTGGATGGTTGTCTCATTGGCAATCAAACCACATCTCCTTATTTTTATTTTGCTGTATATTTATTTATTCATTTATTGCAAGGGGAGCAGGAAAACTAGGAAACATAGTTTTCTCACGCCGATCGAGACATATGAAAAAAAGCATGAAAATTAGAGAAACTATTATATCTAGTGTCATTAGCGCAATACAAGATTCGAGAAATGGTTGACTCGGGTTACACATGAGTGATAAAATGAAACAGGGTTTGATATTTCTGGAATCGCTTGGTAGTCCGTTATACTAGATAACACTCGACATCACATCCAGTTGAAGAAAATCTCAAATACGTTGTGTCGATAAGTAAAATATCTGTTGTTGGGAGATGGGACGGTTGATATATAAGACAGAGATGTGACGAACGAATGGGAAAAGAAGAGTGAGAAAGCATGGATAGACACATAAGATTTGTTTTACTCTTCTGCATAGTTTCAGACATCTTTCAACCCCACCCCCTCACCAAAAACAAAAAGAAAATGAAATACACAATTATCTAGCATCATATGTGAAGGTCTGGAGGGGGTCCTTCATTTCTGTATTCTTTATTTTTTTAGGCCATATTTCTCTATTCTTTATACTTTTTGCCTATTATTCTCTATTTTTTTTTTATATTTTAGCAACTCATTATTCTTTAATCTTTATTTTTTTGTCCATTTTTCTCTATTCTTTATATTTTTCGCCTATTATTCTCTATTCTGTTAACCCCTATCCACACCCTCATATGTTGATTATCATCATACATGTAGTAGTTGAGTGAATTAAAAACATATTTTGTAAGTAAACCAAATTCCATCGGTCGATATAAGAATGTAATTAATCATTCACGGGAATAACAAATCTCAGTCTTCACATCCGTTTCCTTTTCCCTCTCACATTGTTAACTAGTACAACTGTTGTTGGAAAACGAAGAAAACATTGTGCATGCTAACGTAATAATCTTCCGTACACATGGTACAGAGAGATTTCGTATAAAAGGTCAATTCGTTCTTAGAGATGACTAAACAGTACTTCCTTTTTTCGTCTCATACATTTATTTAACGATTGTTCAATGAAAATATAAATAGTAACTGCATTCGTCTGGACGCGACTCACTGGGGAGACTTTGGCGTAGACCAAGATAATTATGCATGGAACAGAAAACAAAGATTCGCAATCAAATAATGGCAAAACCAGACGAGAATAATACCTAAGTTAACTAAAACAAACAACACATACTTGATCAAAAAATTTCTTCTTATTTTCTTTCCATCCTTGAACTTTTTGTTGATTTCAGCAACGACAAATTGCATAATGCTTTCATTGAAAACAGGGTCTTGGTATTCATTGGACTCCATAACTGCAGTAAAAATAGGGAAGCAGTATTAGCGTCTGAAATTAGACAGATCTAGAAATCAGAAACGCACCCTTCAACGAAATGTCTCCTTGAACCTGAAATCTTATGTTATGATATCTCCTTTACCATCTTGTAAGTTTGAGTTTTAAAGGTGAATACAAGTGTTTGTAAACTAATTGTTTAAATATGCTCTATCCCCTACCCCCCTCCCCCAAAAAAAGAGAGAAAAAACAAAGAAAAAACAAAAAACATAGAACAAAAACTCAAAACAACAACAACAAAAATCCAGTTGTAATTGCTTACCATGTCAAGTTTTTCTTCTATAATGAGCCCTGTGTATGTTTGGTCCCACAAAGGACACCATATCGTTTGTCACTACAAAAAAATCCATCAAAAAATTGACGAAGAAAACTTGTACAAGAACACTTTGATAGTGACAATGGTCCTTAAAGTTCTGCATTGACGTTGCCGTAGGAGGACCCAATACCCAAAATAAATTTATTTATATCTCCAAAATAATTTTAAGACCTACCTCCAAGAGGGCTTTGCTCTTGATTTGGAATGTTCTTTTTATTAGCATGGGACAGTGTTCATAATAAATATCTATTTTTCTTTTTATTTGGTCATATTTTTTATGTTTTGATGATATCTAAATGACAATAAAAAGAAAAGTGGAAGAATACAACAATTTTTTATCGATATTCTTTTGTCCGACTGGCTAACACTATGAGAAAGTTGTGGTGGTTCTATAACATGCAGAAAGCGTGCCACTCTCTACACGAGGAATGGGATTCAGCGTTTACATATAAAAATAAGAAGATGTTGTATGATTGCCAATGAGACAACTCTCCACAAGAGACCAAATGATAAAGAAATTAACAACTATAGATCATCGTACGGCCTTCAACAATGAGCAAAGCCCATACCGCATAGTCAGCTATAAAAGGCCCCGAAATGACAAATGTAAAACAATTCAAGCGAGAAAACTAACGGCCTAATTTATGTACAAAATAATGAACAAAAACAAATATGTTAACAGACTTGTTGGACTTGGCAATGCATTTATACAACCTACAAAGCCACACCAGAGGGAAAAAAAAACCTGCAATACCATAAAGAATTAAAAAATCCAAAATTCCAAGGTGAATTCAAAAAGGGGGAAATCCATAAAAACTGACAAAATCAAACATTAGGCTTTATCAACCAACGGTTCGAATTGATAACAACCGTCACATGTCTGACTTGGTACACTCATTTGTTTATGAAAATAGTGGGTTAAACCTAGTTTAATAGCTTGCTTAACCTCCTACTTGTATGACAGTTGCAATGACGAAAAGGATGCGCCACAAATTCAATGTTACATGACACGCACAAAACAAGCATGTTTTAGGAAAATTCCAAAAGCTTGGTAAATTTCTGATAAAAAGTAAATCAGAAGTAGGTAAATGGGTAAAATGCATATTCAGCAATAATCAGTATTTCTTTGTCATAAAGATGTAAAAAGGATAAAAATTACATTTTCCCCCCTTTTTTTCACCGAAGCTATAATAGATTATTTCTTAGCGCTGAAATTTCCGAATTATTTTATTGCTAAGATGTTCTTGCAATTCTCTTAAACATCCTTGACCGGATATAAGGATTGATTGATGTCTAGTGACAAATATTTCAGGAATATTAAGGAATAGAGTAAATGGACCAATAAAACAAAGAAGTAAGTTTTAACAAAGTTGGTCGACCTTGAAGAAATTTGTTTTAAACACAACACTTTATTAGTTTCATGCGTCCGAATCACTTTTATGGGTTTACCTTCATCAGGAACGTTCAAAGCCAAATATTTGAAAGCCAAGGATGTATAAGAACCGAAACAATTGATGAGATCTATGTCCAAAAAGTGACCTAAAATAATAGCCAAATCCATCTAAGGTCAACTTTGCCTGAGGTACTAAAAACCTTAGTTAAATATTTTCTAAATTCATAAACAGACAATGTCGAGGAATGGAGACTGCCATGTGGATAGAACTGTAATATGTAATAAAGGTGTTTTTCGTTAATTATTTTTTTCATAAATCAAGCTGTTTTCTCTTTTAACTTGTTGAAATATTCGTTTCAGTTTTATAGATCTTTATAATGTTAGGCTCTTATTTTTCTTCACTGCCGTTGTGGAGCTCAATGAATACCAAGACACTGTTTACATGAAATTATTTACTCCCTCGTTTCACTCCTCCGAAAATAATTTTTTTCTGAACTAGATATCGTCCAAAAAACCAAACACAGTATAGGTTTGTGCGTTCGCTACAAGATCGCATTTAATTGAACGTGTTCAACATATATATATACAATCAGCCGTACATAATGAATCAATTTTTACTATACACAAGTCGATAAGAAACGATAAGGTAGCATATAATATGCGTAAATGGGGTGGGAGGGTGAGGAATGGTATACCAAACTTACATAGTCCTTACTATCTTGTAACGAGCGTCGCATTGGTCAAACTCACCTCAAATCTTCCTGATATACTGACTGCCGAAATCATCCGTGCAGAAAGGAATTCAATGGGTATAACCCTATCTCATTTAAATATAGAAAGTGCGTTCGCTACAAGATCACATGTCAAAGGGGGTTATGGAAATATATGGAAATATATGTACTATATATAAATAAATATATATATAAATTATACTTATGTATCTGCAAATGGGTAAAGCTACAGATGGGGTTTTTGTGCCAATTTATACTGTAAAAATATGCTTCAAGAACTGACGAAGAGACTTTTTGTTGAATAAGACCTCCTAGGAACAGGGCAACTGTGGAAGATGAGGCAATTTAAAGACAACAATTATATTTCAAAAACACCAGTGTTGAAATTTTGAAAAACTAATTGTCATATTTCTTGTTTGTAGCAGCAGCTTTTCGAACTTTTTACTTTATCTGGTAAGAACTGAACATTCTTCAAAAAGTCGCTATGATTCCTGAATTCTTTCTTAATCTTTCCAGTAGCATCAGTCTGTTGTAGTACATGTTTTTTACACAAAAAGTCATCAGTACATCATATTAATATGTAACCATACGTCTTCATTCAAATTATCCATATACTAGAGAGTACAGTCCTCTTTAAAGGAGTAGAGTCCTCCTCAAAATATGTATATGTTACCATACATCTTCATGCAAATTATCCATATACTAAAGAGTAGTCCTCTCTAAAGGAGTACAGTCCTCCTCAAAATATTTATATTTAACCATACGTCTTCATTCAAATTATCCATATACTAGAGAGAAGTACTCTCTTAAGGAGTACAGTCCTCCTCAAAATATTTATATGTGACCACACGTCTTCATGCAAATTATCCATATACTACGGAGTAGTCCTCTTTAAAGGAGTACGGTTCTCCTTAAATATTATATGTAACCATGCGTCTTCATGCAAATTATTCATATACTAGAGGGTACAGTTCTCTCTACAGGAGTACAGTCCTCCTTTAAATATTTATAAGTAGCCATGCGTCTTCATGCAAAATATCCATATACTACAGAGTACAGTCCTCTCTAAAGGAGTACAGTCCTCCTTAAATATTATATAACCATGTGTCTTCATGCAAATCATTCATATACTAGAGAGTACAGTCCTCTCTAAAGGAGTACAGTTCTCCTTAAATATTATGTAACCATGCGTCTTCATGCAAATTATTCATATACTAGAGAGTACAGTTCTCTCTTTTGGAGTACAGTCCTCCTTTAAATATTGATATGTAACCATGCGTCTTCATGCAAATTATTCATATACAGGAGAGTACAGTCCTCTCTTTAGGAGTACAGTCCTCATTAAATATTGATATATAACCATGCGTCTTCATGCGAATTATTCATATACTAGAGAGTACAGTCCTCTCTTTAGGAGTACAGTCCTCCTTTAAATATTGATATGTAACCATGCGTCTTCATGCAAATTATTCATATACTAGAGAGTACAGTCCTCTCTTTTGGAGTACAGTCCTCCTTTAAATATTGATATGTAACCATGCGTCTTCATGCAAATTATTCATATAATAGAGAGTACAGTCCTCTCTTTTGGAGTACAGTCCTCCTTTGAATATTGATATGTAACCATGCGTCTTCGTGCAAATTTTTATTCATATACTAGAGAGTACAGTCCTCCCTTTAGGAGTACAGTCCTCCTTTAAATATTGATATGTAACCATGCGTCTTCATGCAAATTATTCATATACTAGAGAGTACAGTCCTCTCTAAAGGAGTACAGTTCTTAAAATATTTAAATGTTACCAAGCGTCTTTATGCAAAATATCCATATACTAGAGAGTACAGTCCTCTCTAAAGAAGTATAGTTCTCCTAAAAATATGTATATGTAACCATACGTCTTCATACAAATTATCCATATACTAGAGAGTACAGTCCTCCTAAAATGTCCGTATCAGTACATCAGTACTTAACAACGTTTTCATAAAATAAATCATTATGATATAGCGTCTATTCTGAAAACTATTACCCCAAAGGAAGCAGACGTACATTTCGGTACTTACAACGTACCTTTTGCTTAGCAATAAATAATAAGGTTAATAGTTTTGTTGATAAGAAGAACTTGTGGTACAAACCATTTCAAATCAAAAGACCAATCAAATGCAAAAGCGTCAGGTGTCCAGAAAGGCAGATAAAATTATTTGACCTTGTAGTTAATACTACTTGCAAAAACATCACACGTAAAAGATCTCCAGATTTCGTTAACAAAAAATAATAATATACAAAATGTTAAAATTTACATCCTGTCATCAAAATCAAAGTTTTTTCTGAAAAAGTCTGCTTCCTCGTTAAATTCTCTTAATACCCAAGATCAGATAATTCCATGTTATGTTTTAAAAATGTCTTTAAACAGAAGAATGCAAGTGCTTGTAATTTGGCTTCATACTGCTAATTTGTGATATACAAACTACATTTAGGTTATCGGAGTATAGTTTAACAAATTTGTCCTCTATTTTTCTCCTTAAATAGACAACTTGCTTCTAAAAAGTCATTTTGTAAAATATTGCTGAAAGTTTAGTACAATTATCCAATTTATCACATATCTATCCGTCGTCTTAATAAACTATTACTTTTATATCCTTAGATATCCAGTATTTGAATATAGGTCTAAGTTTTAATAAATATGTACCCAGAACTAGATAAACCGAAAGGTAAAAATGTAAATACCAAGAATTTGGTAACTGAAATAATTCTCCATGAAATCCCCAAATAAGTGAAATAAACTGAATGTATATTAACACGATGATACCCGCTAGTCAAATTTAAGCCTTCGTTTTGCTATACATTTGTTAACGTGGCGTTAATATAAAATTAACCTAGATTTTCTACTGTTAAGTGTTTGACATAGCTACAGATAATGGATTGACACAGTGAGGGGGTTCTGTAAAGGTTTTGAAATCGCTGATTCTGTTAAACTGCATGTCTATTGCCGATCTGTTATTTTTTCAATATAACTTTCTGTTGTAAGAATAAATTAGGTATTTTTCAATGTATCTTTCCAAAAATAAATGGACTTTTAAGTCTGTTTTTAACCGAAACAATTGGTTTTTTGTTTATTCTGTATCAACATGATCACTTGGAATAAGTAAATTATACTCAACTTGCTAAATATTTGTCTCAAGGGTTTGGGAACGTCGTTGTGGTATGCTGTCTTCTCTGAAGCTGGACTGAAAACGGGACAGTACTAGGCAATGTGTTCTGGCAAGTTGCAGTAGAAACGGACAACGTTGTTTCCTTGTCCAAAGTTGGGCTGAAAGGCGTTGAACGGTGCTCTGGGATCGGCGTTGAATGGTTGACGCAGTCTTGATCCTCGTTATCAGCAAAATCAGTATCCATATACTCTCTAACCATATACCAACCATGCTTGTTTGCTTTCTTTAAAAGGGGCCCTAGCTACGAAGTCAGCTTTAAGTTTTTCCTTTAACTCATAAATGATGGAGATGCGTTGTTTTTCTAAAGCGATGAAAATTTGTTGTGTTGAACAAATGAACTGCATCAACAGCGTTGAACTCCGTTGTGTCACTACTAAATTAACCATGCACATAACCTGCTCATTCAGTATACGGGTGACTGTTAAGACGAAAATGGCTTTCTGTATCTGACATATCCAAGATGGCGAATAGTATACCAAACTTATATAGTCCTTACTATCTTGTAACGAGCGTCGCATTTGTCAAACACACCTCAAATCTTCCTTATATACTGACTGCCGAAATCATCCGTGCAGAAAGGAATTCAATGGGTATTACCCACTCTCATTTAAATATAGAAAGACCGTTATATGTAAAACATAGGACCGTAAAGAAATGTATATATTATTCTATTTGTCGTTCTTGAAATCAACAAAAAGAGGAAATTATTTGATCAAGACGGTATTGTTTGTTTCAATTAACTGAGGTATTAGTCTCCTGACTTCGTTTCCTTGTCCATGCATTAATATCTAGGTCTATGTCAATGTGTTCCTACTCGCTTCCAGACAAATGAATTTACACATTTATTCGTATGTTCATTTAAAAAAAATCGCTAATTTACAAATATATGAGACGAAAAAGGAAAAGGTATTTAGTCATCTACAAGAACAAATTGATCTTAATGCATGTATGAACTCTCTATCTGTAAGGAACCTTGTTACATTAGCATGCAGGGTGTCTCTTCGTTCAAACATTATTTGTACTAGTTTAAGATTGTAAAGGAAACGGATGTTCAAAATATGATGAAAAGACAGATTTCTGACATCTGTTATTCTCAGATGTAAATGATTTTATACTAATTACACGAAGGTGTGGATGGGGTTTACAGAATAGAGAATAATAGGCAAATTAAAATAAAGAATAGAGAAAAATGGAACAAAAGAAATAAAGAATAAAGGATAATGAGGTGCTGAAATATAACGAATAGAGAATAATGGGCAAAAAGTATAAGGAATAGGAATAAATGGACGAAAATATTTAAAAAAAAGGACCCCAATCTAGACCCTCTTACATGCTTATATAGACCGATGGAACTTTATTTACAAAATAACTTAGCTGTTTCATTCTCTCAAATACTTTGATGATAATCAACATATATCATGTTAAATAATTGCACATTTTATTTTATGTTTTTTATGCCCCACCTAGGGACATTATGTTTTTCTGTCTGTGCGTCCGTTTGTCCGTCCGTCCGTCTGTCTGTCCCGCTTCAGGTTAAAGTTTTTGGTCAAGGTAGTTTTTGATGAAGTTGAACTCCAATCAACTTGAAACTTAGTACACTTGTTACCTGTGATATGATCTTTCTAATTATAATGCCAAATGAGTGTTTTGACCCCCCCCCAAAAAAAAACCCAATTTCACGGTCCACTGAACATAGAAAATGATAGTACGAGTGGGGCATCCGTATACTATGGACACATTCTTGTTATGTCTATTTGTAAACTGTTTGTCTTTTTCTGTTATTGCATTGGAGTTTTCGGTTTGTCAGCATTCATTAGTGAGGATCTGGATCGGGATCTTCATTTCAATATTCTTTTATTTGGAAGACCATGTTTTTCAATTTTTCATTTGTTTTGCCAATTATTCACTATTTCTATTCGTCGTATTTAAGCCCCCCCCCCCCTTGATTCTTTATTTTCTAAATATTTTAGCACCCCATTATTCTCCATTCTTTGTATTTTAGAAAACTATTATTTTCGTTTCTATATATTTTACCACCACATTATTCTCTATTTGTAATTTGTCATTATTCTTTATTCTATAAATGTCATCGAGAACCTCACTTTTGTTCTAGGGATCAATTTTGCTAAAATAGTTAGTATCAGAATTGACAAAATTGGTACTTAAAGTATTTTACGAAACATGTTAATTTTTCAAAATTGTTATTAGTGTCTCTAACAACAATTTTCAGCCCTGAATAACATTCTGTGTATATTGATTTTTTTTAAATATTGAAAAAGCTTTGAAATAAAACATTGAGTCTCATATTCAAGGCCTCCCACCAGCTGATATCCCGTTACGGTGTCCACACTGGGACTAAACAACCGCAATGCTCATTAAAGAAACGCGTGACGTGTTAAGCTATGTCCAATTGTCTTGGTTTTTTAATGTTTTTTAATGACAATTTGATCAATTTCCAGTTTAATGTATTCAACAAAAATCCAAGGATTGAAGGAGGATGTTCCTTGATGAAGTCAATTTTTTTAAATTAACTTGGCGTTTAATTCTCTTGATTTTGCAACAAAATGATAGTTTTTTTATCTTTATTTTTTGTTTCATGCATATTTATCGTGGCCAATGTCACGGTGTTTTTCATGACAAGCCTTCCGACGAATTAATTTACATTGTAATCGTTACTATTGATGTATTCCCGTGTTCATTGAACAGTTGCTAATTTACAAATAGATGAAACGATAAAAGGAAGTTGTGTTTAGTCATCGATAAGAACAAATTGACCTTTTATACGAACTCTCTTTCTGTTAGGAAGCTTGTTACGTTAGCATGCCCGAATTGTTTTTCGTTAAACAACAGTCGTACTAGTTTACAATGTGATATGGAACAGGAAACGGATGTGCAAACTGGGTTCAACAGACATGTTTCTCTCATCTGTTATTAACAGATGCAAATGATTAATTACATTCTAATATGGAAGAATGATGAAAGTTGACATATATTATCCCTCTCACTGATTTTCTATTATGAACAATTATTGCAATTTGGTAGATAAAAGGAAAATAAGGAGATATGGTACGATCGCACATGAGGAAAAGATCCACCAAGTGACCAAGTGACGTAGATGTTGGTACCTATTAGTCACCGTACGGCCTTAAACAATCTATTCGCCATAATAAACTATAAAAGACCCCGACATAACAAACCGTAAAACAATGCAAAGAGGAAAATCAACAGCCTGATTTCTGTACACAACTGAAAACGAAAATCAACTTATGATATACAGCAACAAACAACAACAACTGAATTACAGACTCCAGACTTTGGGACAGGCAAATAGGGAAGTCGGCGGAAATTAACATGTTTGTGACCGAGAAAAATTCAAATCTAAACCGTGAGCTTGCCAATTGTTTTAAATATGTAACTATAAAATGTGGAGAAATAACGTATAGCTCAAGATGCGGTAGTGGTATATGTTTCTCTATTGATATTTTTGCCAAATCAATTGAACTTTGTTTGTCTTTTTCAATAATCAACAAAACGATCTTGTCTTTTTGTGAGATATCATCAAGCATGAGCTCCTCATTTCATGACGTCACAATACCACGAATATCGACACCAGAGGAAAGAAAGATTTCTGACGTCATTATTGAATTTGAACCAACGAAGAGATCCATCCGAAGACACGTTGATTATAAAAAAAATCCATAATGTGAGGAAAGCATAATTCAGCTATGACTTGAAGATCTCGGTAAAATAAATTTACATATAGAATTATTTTGCTTGAGCAAACTCTGAAATTTCTTCAATGTGCTATGGACCACAGATTTGAGGATTTCCAAGTTCTCAACTTTAAAGAAATTAAAATACACCTGTATAAGCGATTTGTAAATAACTGAGATCAAATTCGGATTACAAGCAAAGCTAAATGCAACAGTTGTACATAAACATACTCAAACTTATCTATGCTAATTTATAATCCATGAACAAGTGTAGGTGGTATTTTCAATGTTGTTATGCAACATGTCACACGTTGGGACATTTTTTATTTTTTCTTTTATTACATATTACTATCAACTCACTGATCCATTTAATTGGAATCAGTATATTGCACTGAAATATTAATGATTATGGCGTGATAATTTCGTTCAATCAGTTCTCTGATGATATTCAGCTGATTCAGCTAGGTACATATTAAAATGTCTTCAAAATGCGAAGAATTAAGAAATTTACGTTATTCTAATTGGATCACATAATATGAAATATGAAGATAATATTTAGGTGACACTGATATGGTCATGATTATAAATTACCTATTTACAAAATTTTGAATTTTTGAAATAATAAAGACTTTCCTTCCAAGGAATAGATTACCATAGCTGTATTAGGCAACATTGGGTCCTCAATGCTCTTCAGCTTCGTACTGTTTTTGGTCCTTTTAACTTTTTGATCCGAACGTCACTGATGAGTCTTTTGTAGACGAAATGCGTGTCTGGCGTGACAAAAAATTAAACCTGGTATCTATGAGGAGTTTATTTATGATATACCTCCTTGGGGATGTTTGTGATAGACCTTCTTGAGACTGGTGAATGTGAAAGTGGATCTAGGTACAGCTAAAATACTCACTCCTAACTAAAATTTTATATATTAAAAAAAGTTGCTGGAAATATTGCCATATCAATATTGAATAATTTAATATTTGAATGACCAAAATAGATCAAAATAGATAATATAATTTGCAATTACGTTATATGTTTGATAAAAGTCAAGTTTGGCATTTATCAATAAATAGTTAGTTTGGTATCAGCACTACATATCTAGTTTAGCATTTATCAATAAATACATATACTTTGTAGTTGCTGATGTTAACAGCAGTATGAGTAAGATGAAACAATAACATTTATATACGTATATTTTTTATTTGAAAAATTTATCACATGCTATCAAGCTCAACAAAAACCTTAGCAGATCACCCAACCAGCACGGATCTATCCTTATTCCCTTTCTCAAAACTATCGCATCATGGTTTCTTAAACTACCCTCTGCTCGCGGCGCCAATTACAACAAACAATCAAATCACTTTGACCTGCACTCAGAGCTAGCAATCTATCATATCCGGTGCATGATGTGTCAAGTACGGATCCGGAATGAGAAGCTTCGTGGGAATATTTCTCAAAGGCTGAGAGAGATAGTCACTGTAACTATAAATAATTAAACATTTCGTACTGGTAACTGTTTAAATTCTTTGACTTTTACACTTACTGCATCTGACCTTTTTTCCGATTTTATAAACCCTGTGTATTAGCAAGTATCAAATTTTAAACTTCACTGTCACATACACGTGATTACGATCAAATTGTGATGTAACTAAATCAAGTCAAATCTTTAGTTATGTGTAAGTCGAACACGAGAAAGGCAAGGCGAGGCAGTACGACTAGCTATTCGATGAGACGGCGACTTTCTTTAATCTACCGTATGGTATAGTTTTTCAACGTTTAAAACATGCCACATCGCTGTTTTGATTAGATTTCACGTAAAACATATAATTATACTGGTAAAAATTCAGATATTTTAATAAGCAAAAACTTGACAATACTGCACATGTATAAGCTTATACTATTAATTGTTTTTGTTTCTATTGATGCTATGTTATACTAGAACACATTAAAGTTCGCAAAAATACCAACGGTATAGAAAGAACAATGATCAAAACCAGAATTACCTGTCTGACATAATTTAACAGAACGGTTGTTTAGTGATTGGGTTCCGTAGTGGATAGCTTCGACAGTCATATTTAAATGACACAACAGTATGCACTACAGTGTGTTCAAATGTTTAGTGACCATATCCAGGGACAAAACTGAGATGTTCATAATGAGGAACAGTTAAGCGTTAAAATTACAATTGAAAATTGATTATCAGGTAAAAAATTAACATGTGCAGTTATAATACTTTGTTAATTGTTCCTTAGCAAGCCCGCCATGCTAGAATTGTGATCTGTGGTAGACAGTTGTCTTATTGACAATCATACCACGTCTCCTTATTTGTTTTATATTGAACGTGTTTTTTGCTGTCCATCGTGGAATTAACATATTTTACACCTAGCTCGATTTCCCATGTACAATATTAAATCATATTTTGTTTGATTGATAAAGAGCAGAAAAGGAAAAAAAATAAAAAACAAATACAAATATGACACATTTTATGAGAAAATGAAATGTCGATGGTAGTATAAAAACAAAGTGTCATGATGAAATGCAGTCAAACGTCCTGGGAAATTACTCCAGTTATGAATGCACCATCATAACGAGGTTTCCTTAAGTCTCCTTAAGTACGCCATGCGAATAAGTGCACTCATTTTATAACTAATGATTTGTTTGGTCAAAGTATCATATGTATGTTGCTTTATTATATACTGTTACTTTCTGGAATAACAAGTATATGTGTATTTACGCATATAAATAACGAAAAGATATGATGTATCATCATTAAGAGATCTATTCAAAAGCTAGATTTAATGTATGCAATTTGATAAAACATACCAGTCTTAAAATTGCAATTTTACTCACCTATTTTGTCTGTAAAGAAAACAATAGCAAAAACATTTATATGTTAGAATCGACACAGGCAATATTAATACTGAGATTAATTCAATTTCACATTAGAGTTTTCGTGACCAATGAGTAACTAATACATTATTCGTTACCTTTTCTAGTATTCGAATCTATGGAAAAGGGCATTGAGTACTTACTCAGATCTGTTATTGTTCGACATTCACTTCTACTTATTAATTTTTGACCCTATATAGCAGCAAATAATGGGGAGAATGTCTATACCTTTATAAAAATGTATTAGCCAACTTACGTCATGTGTCGCTCGTTGTCTCCAAATAATGTATTACTTAACCGAAATAGCGAAGTATTAGGTATTTTGTTTCTATTGGAAATTTCAATTATCATTTATAACTATCAAACATTAAATAACAGGCAAACCGAATCAAATTCTGTTCACGCATTTGTATTATCTAATATGACATGTTGATGATCAATATGGTATTTGAAAGAATCAAACAAATACTGCATTTTGTTAGTACATCTTAATTCCATTAGTCGATATTAGAATGTAATTAGATATTTACATCTGGGAATAACAGATGACAAAAACCTCTCTATAGATCCCAGTTTGCATATCCGTTTCCTTTTTCCACATTACTTTGTGCTGATAAGACATCGTGCGTGCTGACGTATCTAGCTTCCTTACAGATAAAAAGTTCTTATAAAAGGTCAACATGCTAATTTTATAGACGACTAAACACTGCCTTCTTTATCGTCTCATCTAATTGTAAATTAGCGATTGCACAATGAACTCAAGAATATATAAATAGTAGATATAAAAATGAAAATTGATTCGTCGAGAACACATTGCCATAGGTCAAAAAAGCAATTTATGAACAGAAATAGACGAAACACATCCAGTTAATTTGAAAAGCACGAGAAATAAATGCAAAATTAATTGAAACAAACGACACAGACTTGATCAGAGGTTTGTATCCTTTTTTATATCCATTCTTCGAACTCTTGTTGATTTCAGGAAATGCGACATGCAAATATTTTCATTCGTAATAGTATTATGAGCCTGGTATCTTTAATGATTTTTCTTTAAATGGTAGACCCCGTCTATTTCACGTGGAAACCCTTAGTAACTCCTTCTTTTTATTGATCTGCACCTGCTGCATTTGTTGTACTACGTTGAATAATAGATTGAATTATATAACCTGATGCAGTGCATAAAGTTCATACTTAAATTTTCCTGTCACCACGGTGTACTTTTTAGTTGAAAACAATATATTAAACTATAATGATATATTCTATGTCAGAGACAAGACATTTGAAAATGCTCATACGTTTAGTCTAGAAGATTCTTAAGAACTTATTTTGTCTGTAAAGAAAATAATTTCAAAACATTTCATTGTTAGAATCGACACAGGCAATATTAACACCGAGATTAATTCAATTTCACATTGGAGCTTTCATGCTCATACGTTTAGTCTAGAAGATTCTTAAGAACGAATGATCTAGACATAATGCAATTGAAAGTTTATAATGTTATATACCACTGCTGGTGCATTTTCAATCCCCGAGGGTACCACCATCACAATAGCATGTATTACGGTTTATGCATAACAATATTGATATTGTTTGATAAAACTTTGCAGTTATAAAAATTTAGAAAACCATTTTGTACTAAGGAACACATCTCCTTTATGCAAAGCTCTGATTCCTTGTCTTGATTTGGCGTTACTTTAGGTCCCTTGTCGTGTGATCAGCTCTTCAACGTTTGTATTAGACCATGGGCGTCACTGAAGATACATTAATTTTCGAAATGCGCATTTGGTGTAGTACAACTGGTAACGTTAATGTTATTATATGTGGTTGGGGACTGTTACGTACGTCTAGTTACATTATTTTGTGTTGTTAAGTTGCTGTCTCTTTCATGTTTACTTCAAACTCCTTTTTATTCTTACATGAAAGATTTAACTGAGCAAACATATTTGTTATGAACAAAACATAAAGTGTAGTCAAATCTTATTCATTTACGGTGAAACAACTTTCAGGAAACTCCCATTTCTGATGATTTTCTGATATTCCTTTATTTGGAGTAAAATGAATACCGACTGCTATTTAATGTTACTTAGATCTGATCATTGGTAATGCATCAGACTGACTTGTATCTAACTGAATATCTAAACAATGTGAAAAATGATACGTTATACTTTCCTGGGTGATACATGCATAAATTAATGCAATATATTACATTTATATCACAAAAATATGTCGTGCACTGCGTAATGAAAAAAAAATATATGTTACACTTCTAAAGCGATTGTGATATGTCCCCTTTCGAGACTGTCAAAATTCGCGAGCGTGCCGATCGTTTAAAATATTTGATTATGAATTGTCGATAGTGACAAAACGGTGTATCGCTCGAGATACGGTAGTACCATCTGTTTCTTTAATGATTTTAAACCAGTTGAAAGCAAACTGTTTTTTAATGATCAGCAAAACTATGGTATTCCCTCTGTGAGATGTCAACAGGCATTGACACATTATTAAGTGACGTCACAATACAATGAAAGAGGGACGAAAGATACCAGAGGAACAGTCAAACTCATAGATCGAAAACAAACTGAAAACGCCATGGCCAAAAATAAAAAGACAAAAAGACAAATAATAGTACAGATGACACAACATAGAAAACTAAAGACTAAGCAATTTGAACCCCACCAAAACATGGGGATGATCTCAGGTGCTCCGGAAGGGTATGCAGATCCTGCTCCACATGTGGCACCCGTCGTGTTGCTTATGTTATTACAAATCCGGTAAATAGTCTAATTCGGTAGGTCACATTCGTGAAAAGGGAAGGGTATTGTAGTTACGACATAAGGATCATATCCGATACAAGCCCAGGAACATCGTATCAATTGGGAGATATATACTCCGTATGCAGGCGCTGCTGGAATGTTGCTACATAGAAATGGAAAGTTCACAATTGGGAAGCTGAAATCATCTCTTTTGTCGTAAAGTTTTGTTTTCAACCGACCCTCATTGTCTATTTCTAGATGTAAGTCAAGATATGAGGGAGACTTAACTGTATCTGTAGTATCCTTTATCTCTAGTTCGATGGGATAGATTCGTTCAACATAGTCACCAAATTTTGTATTATTTAGTGAGAGAACATCATCTTTATAGCGGAAATTAAGTTAAAGAATATTGATAACTTCTTATCTTTCTTCCTAAGAAGTTCCTGTATGAAGTCAGCCTCATAATAATAAAGAAACAAGACGGCAAGAAGAGGGACACAATTGGTTCCCATTGGAATTCCGACAGTCTGTTGAAAAACACGTCCTCCAAACGTAACAAAAGTGAAAAGTGATATCAGAGAGAAGAAATACTATTTGATGTCATAGTTGAAATGTTAGCAATGAAGAGATCAAGCACAACACCCGTTGATTATAAACAATAATCAATAAATTGTCAAACATATAGTTCGGCTATGACTTAAAGATCTCAAATTTACATATAAAAGTATTTTGCGTGAGCAAATTCTAAAATTTCGTCATCGTGTTATGGACCATAAGTTGAAGTATAGTAAACGACTATATCTAAGTCGTCAGCTATAAGGAATTCAAGAATGCATCCGTAAAAAAAAAATGTTTAGTGATGTTGTAAATAATTGAGATCTAGTGCTGAATGCCACAGGTGCATGTAAACATACTCATCATACTTTGTATCCATACAAATTTTTAACCCACGTGTAGGAGATATTTACAATGTTGTTATGCAACCTTTGACACTATGAGGAATTTATTTTATATATTTTTTCATATATTTTTTTAAATGGTTTTTTAAAATATTATTATCAATGTACTGAGCCATTAAGTTGGTATCAGTAAATAAATTGCACAGAGATATTAATGATAATGGCTATAATTCTTCCCAATCAATTATCTGATATATAATTCAGCTAATTCTGCTTGGTACATAGGAAAGATATTTTTTTGAATGTTTTTTTTTAAATATTATTATCAATGTACTGAGCCATTTAATTGCTATCAGTAAATTGCAGAGAGATATTAATGATAATGGCGATAATTTTCCCAATCAATTATCTGATAAAAATCAGCCAATTCTGCTAGATACATAGGAAAGCTACTCATGTCATGAAAAGAAGAAATTTTACTTTATTCTAATTGGAATTGTATACTATAAACTGTGTAGATAATGTTTTAATTAGATCAAAACACACTGATAAGGTCATAATTTCAATAAAATTTTAATTAAACTTCGAATTTTTTGAAATTTCATGGATTTTTTTCCCAAGGAATAGATTATCCCTCACGCTGTATAACAACTTTCGGAATTTTGGGTCCTCAATGCTCTCCAACTTCGTACTGCATTTGGTCCTTTTAACTTTTTTGATGAGAGCATCACTAATGAGACCTTGTAGTGATCACATGCAAAGCTGAATGCCAACATACTCAAACTTATCTATTCAATTTTTTATCAACATACGTGTAGAAGATTTTTACAGATTTGTTATGCAACCTGTGACACTTCGGAGAATTTTTTTTTATATACTTTCTTACATATTAATTAATGCACTGATCCATTTAATTTGAATCAGTATATTGCACTGAGATAAATGTGATTGTGGTTATAATGTTTCCCAAAGCAATTAACTGATGTAATTCAGGTAATTATTCTGCTAGGTACATAGCAGAATGACTCATATCACGAAAAGAAGAAATTTTACTTTATTCTTATTTGGAATTGTACACTATAAAATGTGAAGATAATGTTTTAATCAAAACAAAACGCATGGATAAGGTCATAATTTCAATAATATGTTAATTAAACTTCGAATTTTTCGAAATACTAAGGATTTTAGTCCCAAGGAATAGATTATCCCTTAAGCTCTATTAAGCAACACCTTTCGGAATTTTGGGTCGCCAATGCTCTTCAACTTTGTACGTTATTTGGCCCTTTTAACTTTTTTGATGCGAGCATCACTAATGAGATCTAGTGCTGATCACAAGCAAAGCTGAATGCCAACATACTCAAACTTATCTGTACAAATTTCTAATCCACATACGTGTAGAAGATGTTTATAGTTTTATTATGCAACCTGTGACAATTCGAGGAATTATTTTTATATATTTTCTGACACATTATTATCAATGCACTTTTAATTGGAATCAGTAAATTGCACTAGATAAATATGATTGTGGTGATAATGTTTTCCAAATCAATTCTCTGATGTTATTCAGGTAATTCTGCTAGGCACACAGGAAAATGACTCATATCATGAAAAGAAGAACTTTTACTTTATTCTAATTGGAATTGTATACTATAAAATGTGAAGATAATGTATTAATCAAAAATTTAAAAAGAAACACTGATAAGGTCATAAGTTGAATAACCTGCTTACTAAATTTTGAATTTTTCGAAATACTAAGGATTTTCTTCCCAAAGGAATAGATTATCCCTTAAGCTGCATAACACCTTTTGGAATTTTGGGTCCTCAATGCTCTCCAACTTCGTACTGCATTTGTTCTTTTTTTTTTTTTTTTTTTTAACTTTTTAGCTACAATCACCACAGAAGAGTCTTTTGAAGACGAAATGCGCGTTTGGCGTAAACAAATTAAACCTGGTATCTATGATGAGTTTATTTATCATACACCGTCTTTAGGATGATTGTGATATACCTTCTTGGGACTGGCGATGAGAAAGTGGATCCACGCTGTAGGTACAATCAGGACACTCACTCTTAGATAACATTTTATATATTGGAACTATATTCATTAGTATATATATATAAGCGGGAGGATTGGCTAGCCATAAAACCAGGTTCAACCCACCATATTTTCTTAAAATGTCATGTACCAATTCAGGAAAATAGCAGTTGCTATCAGATAGTCCGTTTCTATGCATGTTGGCGTTTGTTTTTGTAGCACTTCAGTATTTCTGTTGTTCCGTTTTTGTTCCTCTTATAATTGATGTGTTTCCCTCAGTTTTGGTTTGTGACCCGGATATGTTTCCGTTAAATCGATTTATGACTATTAATCAGCGGTATACTACTATTGCCTTTATTTATATAGAACTTTGACAAAAAATTGTCATATCAATATTGCATGATCTAATATGTGAATGACCAAAATATATCAAAATAGATAATACAATGTGCAGCCTTATCAATGAATACGCAGTTTGGCATTAACCAATAATTACCTAGTTTGATATTTATCAATAAATACCTAGTTTGACATTTATCAATAAATACCAAGATTGGCATTTATCAATAAACACATAGATTTTATAGTTGCTGATGGTTATACCCGTATCAGTAACATGAAACAAAAACATTTGTAGGAATATTTTATATTTAAACCATTTATCATATTCAATGAAGCACAACTAATAGAACTATGCAGTGGCTCAACAAAACCACCCCAGATCTATCCTTGTTCCCCTTCTCAAAACTTCCGCATCACGTCTTCCAAATAAACATACTATTGTCCTTACGTAACTCAACTCACCAAAAATATTCTTCTCTCCGTACACGTCGCCAACCACATTGATCTCTACGGTAAGTTATCATATCCGGTAAAAAGTAAAATAACAAACATACCGAACTCTAAGGAAAATTCAAAACGGAAAGTCCCTTATCAAATGACAAAATCAAAATCTAAAACACATCAAACGAATGGAAAACAACTGTCATATTCCTGACTTGGTACAGGCATTTCTTGTGCAGACCGGGAGTAATGACCATTGTGGGAATATTTCTCAAAGTGTAGGGGAGATAGTGACTCTGACTTTAAAGAGTGAATCATTTCGTATTGGTAACTTTTAAAATGCTTTGATTGTTACACCTCTTTCATCTGACCTATTTTGACGACTTTACAAACACTGTGAAATAGAAAATATTCAAATCAAAAACCTCCATTGAACATCCATGTAATGACGATGAAATTGTGACATCAATCCTCCACGTGCCAACATTAATATGCATGTATTATTATTTGATGTAAAACTATTGGGTGATGTTTGCTTTACACCGCTTTAAGGCCAACAGTGATATCAAGGGGAGTAAAAATATTAGAAAAGTTCTACAAGTCCGTTTTTCTTGGTTTAATGTCTGTTTGGACACATACTAATCATGTGATTACGTTGAACATTTTTAATTTTAAGGATAAAAATACTTTGTCTGCATCAACTATTAATTTAAAGGTAATGCCAAATGACCAAAGGTTTTTTGGAAGTTGAATGTTACTCGGAAATATGTCGAATATTTTAAGTGCAAATTTATCAGTTTAATTCTAAAACATGTGATAAAAACATATCAAGCGATAAGACTGTATCAAGTCATTTTTGAAACGGCGACTTTCTCCAAACTACCGTATGATATTGTTCCCAAAGAAACAACAGATACAGCTTCCTTTGCCTCATTTCAAACATATACCTCAATTTCACTTCATTGGTTATCTCCTTACTAAAATCTATGAAAAACGAGACGATTTGAATTTTTGAAATACAAATTTTCTTCACTTTAGCAGCAATATTCCAACTTTACCGGCGTATGGAGTATACATTTCTCAACTCATATGATATGCAAGAGCTTGCAGCATGCTTTCATGTAGAGAAACGTTACTAAATAATCTTAATTATCCAAATTTTCAAACTGGTTCAAGATTTTACCAAAAGGACAAACAAAATATTTGTACCTCAATCGAGTGTTATTGACACTCGCATCAGCATCGTCGGCATCATAATCAAGACCTAAGTCATCATGATCATAAAATGTATTACTTCTCAATCTTTTCTATGTTTTTTTTTTGTAGCTTGTATAATATCTAATAAATTGTTAAAATTGAGAATGGAAATGGGGAATATGTCAAAGAGACAACAACCCGACTAAAGAGCAGACAACAGCCAAAGGCCGCCAATTGGTCTTCAACGCAGCGAGAAAATCTCGCAACCGGAGGCGGTCCCCAGCCGGACCCCAAACAAAACTGTGCACTAGTTCAGTGAAAATGGACGCCACACCAAACTCCAAACATACATTTGTTACATATATTCTCATAATCTTTCAAAATGTATATATTCTTATTGTATTATAGAGAAGACTTCAAATGTATGATTTACTTGTGTCTCACCCATTTCACTTCCATTTAGCAAATCGAGAATGTTCAAACTTAAATCATACTTATACTACATTCTTTAAGGGGATACAGAACACTTAAGGGATTTAAATCTTTAAAGATCAGTTGAAAGTTCTAATAACATACTATTAATTCAAAGAAATCAAGCTTCTCAATGATCAAAATAAATGTTTGTCAAACTGCTATATGTCAATGAAATTAACCCTGTAAATTATGTGGTTCAAAATTCATGAAATTTAAAATTTTGACAACAGGTCCATTTTATGAAAATTAAACGAGCCAAATCTATGTAGTCAAAGTGTTAGGTACCCCTTAATCAGAAAATGAGCCTTCAATTGTTTTTTTTATATAAAAACAAAGTGTCATGACGAAATTCAGTCAAACGTTCTGGGTAATTACCCCAGTTTCAAGTTGTTAATATGAATACACCTTTATAACGAGGTTTCTGTAAGTACGCCATGCGGATAAGAGCACTTATTATATAACTGATGAATGTTTGGTTAAAGAAGCATTTGTATGTTGCTTTATTATACACTGCTACATGCTGGAATGACAAATATCATGAATATATATCTACACATATGCAAAACGAATCGATATGATAATGTATAATCACTAAGGGATATATGTATACACTACATACAAAGTATGCAATTTGATAGACAATTTCATTCATAAAATAAAATCGCAATTTTACAAACCAAATTTGACTGCAAAGAAAACAATAAGAAAATTATTTCATTATTAGAATCGACATAGGCAATATTAACACTGAAGTTAATTCAATTTCACATTAGAGTTGTCATGACCGAATGAGTAACCGTTTAATCGAAGTTGTTACCTATAGTGCTATTTTTCTTGTAGTGTTATTTTTTGTTAAGGAAAATGTTAAGTGTATTCAATACTTACTCAGATCTGTTATTGCTCAAAATTCACTTCTATGTATTAACCATTGACCCTTGGAAACAATACATAATGGGGATATTGTATATACTTATATAAAAATGTGTTAGTCAAGAAAGTCATATGTCACTTGTTGTCTTCAAATAATATATAAGTAAACTTGGCGACTTTCTCGAATCTACCGTATGTTATAGTTTTTCAACGTTTAAAACACGCCACATCGCTGTTTTGATTGGGTTTTCCATACACCATATAATTAACTGGTAGAAAAAGTATATATTTTAAAAAGGAAAAATTTCTACTGCTGCTATTTTATACTGGAACACATTGAAGTTTGCTAGAACATCAACGGTCTAGAAAGAACATTAGTCAACACCAGAATTGCCTGTCTGACAAAAATTAACAGAAAGGTTGTTAAGTAATTGATTTCGCTAGTGGATAGGTTCGACAGTCATATTTACATGACAAAGAATTATATACTACAGTGTGGTCATATGTTGCTTAGTAACCATTACATGACAGTGTTCGGTGAAGATGAATTCGTTTGGACATATATCTGAAATAAAAATATTAGGGGACAATATTGAGAAATACAATTGAAAATTAATTTTTAGATTATAAATTAACATTTAAAGCCGACTATACGAAATGGGTTTTTCTCATTTTTAAAGGCCGTACGATTGCCTATAAGTGCTTACATTCCATTCATTTTAACTTGAGTGGATAGTTGTCTCAATGTTTCATTGGAAATCATACCACGTCTCCTTATTTTTATATATGTGCAGTTATAATACTTTTGTTTTATATTGAACGAGTTTTTACTGTTCGTCTTGGATTAACAGATTTTACATGTAGCTCGGTTTTCCAAGGAACATGTTTTAATCCATTATGTAAAATATTTATTCATATGCTGTTAGCTTGAGAAAGAGCAGAAATACAAATATGACACATTTGATTATAAAATAAACATCAAAAGTATTATAAAAACAAAGTATCGTAACGAAATACAGTCAAACGCTCTCTGAAATTGCTCTAGTTTTAAGTTGTAAGTACTAATGCACCATTATAACAAGGTTTCATTAAGTATTCAATGCTGATAAATGCACTTATTATATAACTAATGAATTTTTGGTGAGGTATCATTTTGATGTTGCTTTATTACATACTGTTACATGCTGGAATAACACATATATATGGTTTAACGCATATGAACAACGATTCGACATTTTAATGCAAAATCATTAAGAGATCTATGTGAATAAAATTAAATTGAGAATGGAAATGGGGAATGTGTCAAAGAGACAACAACCCGAACAACCCGAAAGCTAGATTTATTGTATGTCATTTGATAAAAAATGCAATCCTTAAAATCGCAATTTTACACACTTATTTTGTCTGTCAAGAAAATAATTTCAAAAACATTTCATTGTTAGAATCGACACAGGCAATATTAACACCGAGATTAATTCAATTTCACATTGGAGTTTTCATGCTCATACGTTGAGTCTAGAAGATTCTTAAGAACGAATGATCTAGACATAATGCAATTGAAAGTTTATAATGTTATATACCACTGCTGGTGAATTTTCAATCCCAGAGGGTACCACCATCACAGTAGCATGTATTACGGTATATGCATGGAAATATGGATATTGTTTGCAGTTATAAAATTTGGAAAACCATTTTGTACTAAGGAACATATCTCCTTTATGCAAATCTCTGATTCCTTGGCTTGATTTGGCGTTACTTTAGGTCCGTTGTTGTTTGATCAGCTCTTCAACGTTTGTATTAGATCACGAACATCACTGAAGATACATTAATTTTCGAAATGTTTGGCGTAGTACAACTGGTAACGTTAATGTTATTATATGTGGTTGGGGACTGTTACGTACTTCTAGTTATATTATTTTGTCTTAAGTAAGTTGCTGTCTCGTTCATGTTTACCTCAAACTCCTTTTTATTCTTACATGAAAGATTTGACTGAACAAACATATATTTGATGAACAAAACATAAAGTGTAGTCAAATCTTATTCATTTTCCGTTAAACAATTTTTTAAGAAACTCCCATTTCTGTTGATTTTCTGATATTTCTTTATTTGGAGTAAAATGAATAACGATTGTTATTTAATTTTATTTAGATCTGATTCATTGGTAATGCATCAGACTGACTCGTATTTCACTGAATATCTAAACAATTTGAAAAATGATACATTATACTTTCCTGGGTGATACATGCATGATTAATGCAATATATTACATTTATATCACACAAATATGTCGTGCACTGCGTATGAAAAAAAAATATATATTACACTTCTAAAGCGATTTTGATATGTCCCATTTCAAGTTGTTAAAATTCGAATCTAAAAAGCGAGCTTACCGATCGTTTAAGATATTTGATTATGAATTGTCGATAGTGACAAAACGGCGTATCGCTCGAGATACGGTAGTACCATCTGTTTCTCAAATGATTTTAAACCAGTTGAAAGCAAACTGTTTTTTAATGATCAGCAAAACAATTGTATTCTCTCTGTGAGATGTCAACAGGCATTGGTGCATTATCAAGTGACGTCACAATACAATGAAAAGTGATATCAGAGAGAAGAAATAAAATTTGACGTCATAGTTGAAATGTTAGCAACGATAATCAATCAACCAAACAATAATCAATAAATCGTCAAAAATATAGTTCGGCTATGACTTAAAGATCTCGGTTACATAAATTTACATATAAAAGTATTTTGCGTGATCAAATTCTAAAATTTCGTCATTGTGTTATGGACCATAAATTGAAGGAAAGTGAACGACTATGTCAAAGTCGTCAGCTATAAGGAATTCAAGAATGCATCTGTAAAAAGCAAATGTTAAGTGATATTGTAAATAATTGAGATCTAGCGCTGAATGCCACATGTGCATGTAGACATACTCAGACTTAACCATACAAATTTTTAACCCACGTGTAGGAGATATTTACAATGTTGTTATGCAACCTATGACACGTGGAGAAATTTTTTTTATATTTTTTTTAAATATTTTTTTAAATGTTTTTTTTAAATATTATCATCAATGCACTGGACCATTTTATTGGTATCAGTAAATTGCACAGAGATATTAATGATAATGGCGATATTTTTTCCCAATCAATTATCTGATATAATTCAGCTAATTTTGCTAGGTACATGTCATTGAAAAGAAGATATTTTACTTTATTCTTATTGGAATTGTACACTATAAAATGTGAAGATAATGTTTTAATTAAAACAAAACACACTGATAAGGTCATAATTTCAATAACATGTTAATTAAACTTCGAATTTTTCGAAATACTCAGGATTTTCGTCCCAAAGAATAGATTATCCCATAAGCTGTATAACACCTTTTGGAATTTTGGGTCCTCAATGCTCTTAAACTTCGTTCTGCATTTGGCCCTTTTAACTTTGTTGATGACAGCATCACTAAGGAGATCTAGTGCTGATCACAAGCAAAGCTGAATGTTAACATACTCAAACGTATCTATACATTTTTTTATCAACATTCGTGTAGAAGATTTTTACAACTTTGTTATGCAACCTGTGACACTTCGAGGAATTTTTTTTTATATACTTTCTAACACATTATTTAATGCACTGAGCCAATTAATTGGAATCAGTAAATTGCACTGAGATCAATGTGATTGTGGTGATAATGTTTTCCAAAGCAATTATTTGATGTAATTCAGGTAATTCTGCTAGGTACATAGGAGAATGACTCATATCACGAAAAGAAGAAATTTAACTTTATTCTTATTGGAATTGTACACTATACAATGTGAAGATAATGTTTTAATTCAAACAAAATGCATGGATAAGGTCATAATTTCAATAACATGTTAATTAAACTTCGAATTTTTCGAAATACCCAGGATTTTCGTCCCAAGGAATAGATTATCCCTTAAGCTCTATTAGGCAACACCTTTCGAAATGCTCTTCAATTTCGTACGTTATTTGGCGTTTTTAACTTTTTTGATGCGTGCATCGCTAATGAGATCTAGTGCTGATTACAAGTAAAGCTGAATGCCAACATACTCAAACTTATCTATACAAATTTCTAGTTAACATACGTATAGAAGATGTTTACAGTTTTGTTATGCAACCTGTGACCATTCGAGGAATTATTTTTATATTTTTTCTTACACATTATTATCAATGCACTGAGCCATTTAATTGGAATCAGTAATTTGCACTGGATAAATATGATTGTGGTGATAATGTTTCCCAAATCAATTCTCTGATTTTATTCAGCTAATTCTGCTAGGTACATAGGAGAATGACTCATATCATGAAAAGAAGAAATTCTACTTTATTCTAATAGGAATTGTATACTTTAAAATGTGAAGATAATGTATTAATAAAAAAAATTATAGAAAACACTGATATGGTCATCATTTAAATAACCTGTTTACCAAATTTTGAATTTTTCGAAATACTAAGGATTTTCTTCTCACAGGAATAGATTATCCCTCAAGCGATATAAGGCAACACCTTTCGGAAATTTGGGTCCTCAATGCTATTCAACTTCTTACATTGTTTGGTCTTTTTTTATTTTATAACTTTTTAGCTTCAAGCACCATAGAAGGGTCTTTTGAAGACGAAATGCGCGTTTGGCGTAAACAAATTAAACCTGGTATCTATCATGAGTTTATTTATCATATACCTTCTTTGGGATGGTTGTGATATACCTTCTTGGGACTGGTGATGAGAAAGTGGATCCACATCGTAGATACCTTTAGAAAACTCACTCTTAAATGCCATTTTAATTATCACAAATACATTCCTTATATATATATTAGCGGGAGGTTTGGCTAGCCATAACACCAGGTTCAACGTACCATTTTATTCTTAAAATGTCCTGTACCAAGTCAGAAATATGGCAGTTGTTATCACATAGTCCGTTTTTAAGTATGTTAGCGTTTGTTTTTGTAGCAGTTCGGTATTGATGTTTTTCCGTTTTGTTTCCTCTTATAGTTGATGTGCTTCCCTCAGTTTTGGTTTGTGACCCGGATTTGTTTCAGTTAAATCGATTTATGACTATTGAACAGCGGTATACTACTATTGCCCTTATTTAGATGGAGCTTTGACAAAAAAGTTGCAATATATATTGCCATATCAATATTGCATGATCTAATAAGTGAATGACCAAAATATATCAAAATAGATAAAACAATGTGCACCCTTATGTGTTTGACATTGATCAATAAATACATAGTTTTTGGTAACTGTAAAATGCTTTGATTGTTACAACTACTTCATCTGACCTTTTTGTCGACTTACAAACACATTGAACATCCATGTGATGACGATGAAATTGTGATATCCATCCTCCTCGTGCCGACGAAATTCATATTTTTCAACATTAATATGCATGTATTATTATTTGATGTAAAACTATTGGGTGATCTTTGCTTTTCACCGCTTTAAGGCAATACGTGATATCACGGGGAGTAAAAACATTAGAAAAGCTCTAAAGGGCCGTTTTCCTTGGTTTGATGTCATTTTGGACACATACTAGTCATGTGCTTACGTTAGAAAATGATGAATACTTAGGCCAAACATACTTTGTCTGCATCAAATATGAACTTAAAGGCAATGTCAAATGACCAAAGGCTTTCGGGAAGTTGAATATGACTCGGAAATATGTCGAATATTTTAAGTGCAAATCTATTTATTTTATTCGTTTTATATAATAAGACCATGCGATAGAAACACATTTAACGGTACGACTGTATCAAGCCGTTTTTGAAACGTCGAATTTCTCCGAACTACCGTATTATATAGTTCCAAAAGAAACAACAGGTACAACTTCCTTTGCCTCGTTTCAAGACATATACCCCAATTTCAAGACATGGGTCATCTCCGTACCAGAATCTATGAAAAACGAGACAATTTCAATTCTTGAATTCAAAATCTTCTTCACCTTAGCAGCAATATTCCAACGTCACCAGCGTATGGAGTATACATTTCTCAACTCATTCGATATGCAAGAGCATGGATCATGCCTTCTTGTAAAGAAACGTAATTAAATAATCTTAATTATCCAAATTTTCAAACCGGTTCAAAATTTTATCAAAAGGACAAACAGGATATTTGTACCTTAATCGAGTGTTATTGATAATGACACGGACCTTCAGCATTGTCGACATGATCATCAAAACCTTAGTCATCATGATCAAAGAACTTTAATATTTCTCAATCTTTTCTTTGTTCTTTTTCTTTATAGTTTGCATAATATCTGATAAATTGTTATATTCTCATAATCTTATAACATGTAATACATTCACATTGTATTATGGGGAAGACTTCATATGTATGATTTACTTATTTCTCGTCCATTCTGCTTTCATTTAGCAAATCAACTATGTTTAAACTAAAATCATACATATATGACAATCTTTGAGGAAGTACTGTACACTTAAGGGAGAATAACCCTTTAAAAATCAGCTGAACGTTTCAATTACATACTTCTAGTAAAGAGAAATAAAGTTTGTGTTTGTCAAACTGCTACATATCCAATGAAATTATTCCTTTAAATTGTGTGGTTCATATTTCTTGAAATCTTTATATTTTTGTCAACAGGTCATAATAAATATTTTGTCAAAATTTCATGAAAATTGAACGAACCAAATCTATTTAGTCAAAGTGTTAAATACCCCCTTAATCAGAAAATGAACTTTCAATGGTATTATAAAAAAGAAAAAAAAGCGTCATGACGAAATTCAGTCAAACGTTCTGGGAAATTACTCCAGTTTCAAGGTGTTAGTAAGAATGTACCTTTATAACGAGGTTTCCTTAAACACGCCGTGCGGATAAGTGCACTTGTTATATAACTAATGAGTGTTTGGTTAAAGAAGCATTTGTATGTTGTTTTATTATACACTGCTACATGCTGGAATGACAAATATATATCTACACATATGCAAAACGAATCGATATGATAATGTATAATCATTAAGGTATATGTGTATACACTACATACAAAGTATGCAATGTGATAGACAATTTCATTCATAAAATCGAAATTTTACAAACCAATTTTGACTGCAAAGAAAACAATAACAAAATTAATGCATTGTTAGAATCTACATTAGCAATATTAACACTAAAGTTAATTTAATTTCACATTAGAGTTGTCATGACCAATGAGTAACCGTTTATTCGACTAGTTCTTATCTGTAGTGCTAGTATTCGTTAAGGAAAAGGTTAAGTGCATTCAGTACTTACTCAGATATGTTATTGCTCGAATTTCACTTCTATGTATTAACTTTTTGACCCTTGGAAACAGCACATAATGGGGAGATTGTGTATACTTATATCAAAATGTGCGAGTCAAGGAAAGTCATGTGTCGTTTGTTGTCCCCAAATAATATATATGTAAACTTGACGAAGTATTTGGGATTTTGTTTCAATTGGAAAATGTAATTATCATTTATAATTATCAATCATTGAAATAACAGGCACATCGAATCCAATTCTGTTCACGCATTTGTGCACTGTAGCTTGTGTTGTCTAACATGATATGTTGACAATCAATATCATAGTTGCTATTATTATTGTAATAAATACAACATTTTTTAAGTACACCTCAATTCCATCAGTTGATATTAGAATGTAATTAAATATTTGCATCTTGGAATAACAGATGAAAAAAACTGTTTATTGATCCCAGTTTGTATATCCGTTTCCATTTCACATTACTTTGTACTGATAAGACATAATGCGTGCTGAAGTAACACACTTCCTTACAGATAAAAAATCATAAAAGGACAACATGGTTTTTGTTACATGCTAATCTTATAGACGACTAAACACTGCTTCTTTTTTCATCTTAGCTAATTTTAAATTAGCGATTGTTCAATGAACATAGGAAAATGTAAATAGTAAATATAAAAATGTAGATTGATTTGTCGTGAAGCGAGTGACAACACATTGACATAGGCCAAAATACTTATTCATGAAACAGAAATAGAAGAAACACAGTCAGTTAATTGGAAAAGCACGAGACATAAACGCCAAGTTAATTGAAACAAACAGCACATAATTGATCAAAGGATGATATCTTTTTTCTATATCCATTCTTCAAACTCTTGCTGATTTCACAAAATGGGACATGTTTATTATTTTCATTGGTAAACAGTGTTTCGGAATTTATTGGGCTCCACAAAAGGTATTTAAATGTGAACTTATCTGCTTATAAGGCCCCAACAAAAATAGATATTCCATTGTTCTGAAACGAAAAAAAAAAAGAAGGAATTATAGCCTATTTCTTTTGTTTTGTTGTACATCTATCATCGGAGCTTATATAATTTTCAGCAGAATTATTCCGTCTTTAATGCATGAATGCTATCTGATTAGTTATATTATCTAATTGATATGAAAATAATGAGATGTGGTATGATTGCCAATGAGACAACTATCCACCAACGTTCACATGAAGTAGATGTAAGCATTTATAGGCAACCGCACGGCATTCAACAATGCTTGTAAGTGTGATTTCGACTGAGTGTGCATGGCGAGTAATGGATCCACACAACCGATCAACTTCTGAATTCATGCAATTTCTTTAGTTTTTGTTTGTTTATCTTGATTTGTACTTTCTTTGTAAAATGACGAGATTTTAACATCTGTAATATACTGCTGCCTATTAATACATACCCAATTCAAATAATATGATAGACAACATGCCTGAAATTGGTATACAAAGATGCTACTCGTTTCAGTGTAAAATTAAATCTACATATTAAATTATCATATGTCAATTTACAAAAGATTAAAATTAACTTGAAAACAAAAAAGTAACCGATTTATTTCCTGTTAAATATGCATAATTGAGTAACCAATGAATTTGATAAGAGAGATGAAGTAGCACACACATTTGTTATAGAAATTTAATCTTCATGTTTAATCAGTTAGAGGTTCAAAGCCCTATTAATTAAAAATGTCAAAAATCATTCATGTGGATATCCGATGAATACATCAAATAAGATAATGTTACCAGATTTATTATTTACCATATAATGAAACATTTTGGATTCTTAGGACGGCTTCCAATCTTGAACTCTCTTTCTTTGATTTTTTTTCAAATCCCAAAATAATCTAGAAAAGTATGCTGCAATACTGTTCTACCTTCGAAATGTTTTTGGGAAAACCTTTCGGAATTTAGGGTCCTCAATGCTCTTCAACTTCTTACGCTTTGTAGCTTTTTCTATTTTTTTCATTCTTCTAACGAAACTTCTGGAGACGAAACATGCGTCTGTCAAACACAATTATGAGCCTGGCATCTTTGATTTTGTTAAATTGTAGACCTAATCATTTTCACAGAGAAAACCTTAGTAACCCTTTCATATATTTTTCTATCTGTGTCTGATACTCTTTTGTACTACGTTGAATACTAGATTGAATTATATAACCTGATCCAGTGTATAACGTTCATTCTGCTTTTTCATGTCACCAAGGTGTATCCCTTAATTCAAAACAATATATATGATAATATCTTTTATGTCATTGACAAGACAATGATGCATAGGATTGTCATGTTTACATAAACTAAGGGTATTGCGAAGGACAAGTCTGAATTGGATTGTTGACATCTGATTAAGTTATTGAAAGTAAACATTTACATTATGTTATATAGATTCCATGGATAAGCGTGGATTCTTGAAAAAGAAACAATGAGCCCGGAGGGCGAATGGTTTGTTTTTCATGAATCTACGCTTATCCATTGTATCTATAACTTAAACTATAATGTGTTAATTTCTTTTCAAAATTAAAGCCCCTTTCTTAATTAGAAGGTATTGTAAGTGAGTTTAAATATCCATGTTATCGTGTCCAACGATGCATTGATAAATCTCAGATCACAATTAATTGGTTAACAAAATACCAATATAACACTTCTACCTTTAAAGATCTTCATATTACCAGGCATATGAATGTTATTTGTTTATACAAAATAAGACATATTCGAAATTATTTCTAATAAAATTGAAATTGGAAATGGGGAACGTGTCAAAGAGACAACAACCCGACCAAAAAGCATATATAAAGTATATATAATAAGTATGTTATCGAAATTTTTCTAGCACTCTAGGCACATCACGATTTTCTCGCATAGGAATTTGCGAACAAACCTTTGTAAAATTATGTAGTAAAACAGATGAAATCATACTATATTTACAAAACAAAAATTGACAAATAGAATGTAATCATTTTTGTTTCAAACATGTGAAAAAGCCAATAATAATAAAAAACAAAAACGGTAAAACTCGCAATTATTACAAAAATATCCACTATAACATGCAAAATTAGAATAATACCAGGATAACTTAAGAATTGGAACAACAGAGAGAATACAGAGACTCGAACCTAAACCGAAAAATTCCTATCTTTAACTCATTGATTTTAACCATGCTAACCTCGCGGCTACCAACTCATACGACTGTCTATTGTGTCTATATAAAGGTACAAGCCCTGTGTGTCTGATGAACCCAAGGGCGGATTCAGGAATTTGGAAAGGGGGCGAAGCTTTTAAAGATTGCCGAGCGGAGCGAGGCAAAAACATTTTGGGACCTTTTTAAGGCTAAAAAACATAAAATAAGTGTAAAATGCACTTTTAAACGTACGGTTCCTGACGTGGGGCATGTATATTCTATAGTTGCTGTAAAGTGTAAGGGTTGGACATTTCTTATGCTGTATTCTCCCTATTAATTGACTATCATAAAATGATAGTATGGATCCAAAGATATGTACTGATATGTTTGATGTAGGATTTGTCAGTAAAAAAAAGACATGGACAATTCTCGTTTGTTGTATGTTAAGTTAGCATAACCTCACAGAATTCTTGTTGTAAACAAGAAATACGCTGGGCTATTCGATGAAATTTACAATACGACCGACACGAGTTAAAAAAGACAAACAAGCAATTTTTATCCAAATGTTTGGTTGATATGTTTCACCCAACAAAATTAAGGGAAGTGAGGGGTTCCAAATCAACTAAAAGCTACGAATGAGTCTGAAATGACAACGAATTTATGAATGACGGTCGACAAATGGAGACATAAAGGCCACACTCAGCAGGCAGGATTCAGTCTGGTCTTGAAAAAAGTATTCAATATATCAGTTCGGCGAAACAGACATTCCGGTCAGACAAGCAAACCGCGGCCCCCAAAAAATACGCCCGTTTTTTATTCATCATGTTCATTTGATGCTAAATAATTCTTTTGAAAATTTTCGTTTCTAATAGCAAAAAGTGGACAAGATCATTGTTTTCAATCCAGATACGGCCAGATTTTTTGTTTAATGCAAAAATCAGAGTCACATTTTTATTCTCTCAAATACCTTGGACTGCCTCCTAAAATCAAATTGTTCCTACCTTGGGCTTTAAATCTATCTAGAGCTTATATACTGACTGGGGATCATTATTCAGCTATCATGTTATTTTAAAATAGGCTGGGGCGCTTGGGGTTAAACATGTTTTCGTAGGTAAATAATATTGCTGTGGAATTTTTTTTTCTCATGAGAGTGTAATAGAGTTATACTTTCTGTTTGGAGGAATTGTGAAAATAGAAGTCAATACGTTCTTGCTCAATCCTGTGTCGCTTTGAAGGTATTATGGTTATTATCTTCAGCCTATACAATGTGTTACTGTAATTTGAATTTCAAAATGACCGAGTGACGTTTGTTCGACGCACTGGTCAACTCCACCATGGCGAATCACATGACTTTGACATACTCAGTAAATACCAGCGAGAAATATCTTTATAAGTAAAGAATTGTAGCATAAAAATTAAATACACGGGAAATGGCAAAGTTCACAAATCTAGTCTGATTAATCATTTTACAAAAAAAAAAAAAAAAAATAGTCCAAGCAAAGGGGGGGCGTACGCCCTCTACGCCCCCCTCTGGATCCGCCACTGGTTCAACCGATGTATATCAGATGTTCATTTAAATATATAAAATAGACATCTATAGTGTAACCCATTGGTAGCCGAGAGGTTTCGTCGATGTGTTGATGTCAGTCACACATAACAGATTTCAAGGAAGGGTTCGATTCCCAGTGAAGGCATATACAAATTACAAAAATTAAAGGTAAGTTTTTAAATTAATTCCATTAGTGAACAGAAATCAGTAAATTAGCCAATTCAAACTTAATGAAATTAGGCACACAAAGGAAACAATTGAATATAATTTGGTGAGTCAATTTCAGCGGCAGATTTAGGAAGCGTTGATTCTAGAAAAAGAATCCACGGTAAATGAATTGGCTGACGTCACGACAATGGTTTAACCTTGTTATGTACATGATCATGATGTTTTGACAACAATCTAGGATATGTTGTTTTTCTAAATTTAAAAAATATTTGCAGTTCAGAATTGAATGCTTATTTTTGTAATTTTATAGGGGTGAAACAGAAGCGCTTCATACAAAATATGTGTGCATGGTCAACTTATTTAAAACCCTTTAAAATTACTAAAAGAAGCGTTTAATCATCATAACATTTAAATACTACAATGTTACTATAAAATAACAGAAGTATCAAGTCTTTCGTTTTTTTTCCTACGCATCACTGCTACATTGACATGGAAAGCACATGCAGTCATGAATGATGCAATTTATTGAGAAATGAAATGAAACTAAATTATGAAATGCAATGGAATTCTTGTTAGCGACTTGAAAGTACATATTTTGATGAAACGTTTGATTAAATATCAAGGAATAAATGAAGTATGTGTTTGAGTATTGACTTACAGTGTTTCAAAAAGATTGTTTTTATTTCTTATTCAGTTACATAACTATTAGCAATTTTTTTATTATTATTTATTAATGACAGATGACTACGGGAATAGGTTTGAAAGGTGGTCACAGTTTTGAATATAAATTTTATTGACACTTGTTCTATAGACCGTTGTAAATACTGTACTAGATCAGTTTTAAAATTAATTTTTCACACAAGTACATGATTGCTGCCATTATTGGATACGTATTATTTTATTAAAGTGACTGAATTCACCAGATAGGGTTAATTTCATTGCGATAGCACCTTATCAATACAAGTTCAAAGACAGCTAGAGATAACGCGGGAATAAGTACCATCACAATATGGCATATTGTACGCTATAAAATAATGGTCAGAAAGAGTACATTTAATTCAATACAGATTCATATTATTACTCTATCTTTATTTTATTTCTGTTGTGTGAAAACAGCAGCTGTTTGAAATTTCGCATATGTTTAGTATAGAAGATTATTAAAAACGAATAGTCTAGACATGATTTAAATGAAAGTCTATAAGGTTATATACCTCTGCTGGTGAATTGTCACTCCCCGAGGGAATCACCAGTACAGTACAGTAGCCTGTACTTTAGTAGTGTCATGGACATACATATATTGTTTGATTGAAATTTGCCGTTATGAAATTTTAAAAATCATTTTGAATCAAGGAATGAATCTCAATCATGTAAAGCTCTGATTCCTTGTCTGGATTTTACCTTGCCTAGGTCCTTGCTTGTTGAATGTTTTTTTTTATGTATAAGTTTTTAGATATTCAAATATTTTGACCACGAAGAGATAATAATTGTAGAAGTGTGCATCTGGCTGTTAGGTATCTGTAGTTTGCATAATTTGTGTTGGTAAGTTGTTTTTATGCTTACATGAAAAATGTGACTGAGCATATATAAATTTGCTGATAAAATATTAAATGTAGTCAATCATGAATAATATTCATTTTCCATGTAAATAATGTAAAATATAAATTCACCTCCAGAGAACAAAATTTCTGCTTTTTTCTAGTTCCAGAAAAAGCCTTTCATACATGTAGCTTGTGATTTAAAGTGTTGTTGGATTGCCGTCTCGTAGTTACCAACCTCCGATCTTTATTAATTCAAACGGTGTGACAACAAATGTAAACTAGAAAAACCAAGTCTGAGGATCCCTAGAAAAAACTGCAAATTATTTTTGAATATTAGTGAAAAATATCAGTTTTATTTCTGAAATAACTATATTTCTGTTTACTTTGAAATACCAAACAGTATGTAAATACTATAATTGATCAGTTGTATTTGCTTAGTTTCCGTATGCTGTATTCACATAATTTAAACTGTTTTGTTTGATTAGAATGAATAATGATGTTTTGTAGGTGGTTATAACTATATCAAATATCAATTGTAGATTATTATGTTTTCAATATAATGCACATTAACGGTTCAAACAATTATGTCTAAACTACATCATGTCATAGTTTAAGGTTCAATCAATTCTCATGCATTTAACACTTGACCAATTTTGTCATTAAACATTTTTGTACATGTCATACAGTATAAGTGACTGACATATTCTTATATCAATTCTTTGTTCTGTTAAAATTTCAACAGAAATATATATAATTATAATTAAGAATAAATCAATTCTCGTGCAATTAATACTTTTTTCAAATACATTTCATCATTAAAAATTCATGAACATGTCTTATAGTGTAAGTGGCTGACATTTTAACATCATAAACAATTATTGTCTTTGTTGTGTTCAAATCTCAACAGATACGTACATAATTATAATTAAGGTTTGATCAATTCTCGTGCAATGACCACTTTTTCAAAATACATTTTTACCATTAAAAATTCATGAACATGTCATATAGTGTAAGTGGCTGACATTTTAACAGCATAATTGTCTCTGTTGTGTTCAAATGTCAACAGATACATACAAAATTATAATTAAGGATGTTCGCTACCCTGTTTCAAAATAACAAGCATTTTAAAAGACTATGAATTGATAGAATATACATAACAGAAATAGAAAAAGTAGAAAAATATGCAAGGTCCGTGTTTTTGATATATAAGTCATTGGAAATTTGGTGGGAAATGATTCTCTCTAGACTTTTCATACATTTAACATATGTATCATTTTCTTTCGAAAATATAACAAGGATTTGATAAGATTTTCAAAAATGCCTTTTTAAACTATATGTTATACAATTACGAAAAGAAAAGGAGGGGTTAGCGGGCGAAATATTTAATGGCACCACATGGATAAAACCAGAGGATTCCGATTATCTGACAGAAAGTCAAAAGCAAGAGAAGCAAACAGCCTTAAGGTTTGATAAATTCTAAGCAATTAACACTTTTAAAAAAAATAATTTATCATTAAAATTCATGTGCATGTCATACATGTTCACTGATATGACATCCTGACATTATCATTGTCTTTGTTCTGTTCAAATTTCAACGGATACATGCATACTTATAATTTATCTTTTTTAAACACAGTATGTCAAACATAAAACATACACTTCATTGATTCATCTACAAAACTATTTAAGGATAAAAGATACCATGACTAACATGAGAGTCCATAACAACTTATGCCCAACACTGTGAACCCCCTTTGAACCTCTTCTATTTAGCTAATACATGTTCAATAACAATCAAACTTAGAATATGAATTGTGAACAATAAGTTAAATATTTCCTAAGATCTAATCCAAGCTTAGCATTCATAATTCATTTTCCAAGTTTGAAAGTTACTGTACATGTATACAGATTTATAAAAGACATGCAGATTGGACACTTAATAAATCTTGAAATTGACATTGTTATCTGAATTAGCCTGCTTTACTTGTGATGAAAAAACAACATTTCTTATCTATTCGCTGTTCTATAAAAATGTTAATATGTTTTAGTTAGGAATGTATTTTCTTCCAAGGTTACAAGATTTCCATAAAATCAATTCAAACACATGAAGTTGAAAAACTTCAGTGACATTGACTAGACTAAAACGTTTACTGTTTATGACAAAATGATATGAACATAATCAACCTTGATAACAAACAATATATTAACCTCGATAATAAACAACACATCAACCTTGATAATAAACAACACATCATCAGAATGCCTAATCCGTTTCATATGATTATTATACCGGTAATTTGAGTTTGTAAGTTTTTCATTTACAATTCGAATGTATACCTGCTTCAAATGTATATCTATCGAGTTAGCGTTGTCAAGTGGTTCAATCTGTGAAAGATTGTTGGATAAGATTTAAGAATCTAGTTGGCGTTCACAATTCTCTTTCTAAGTTTTGACTGATTGATTGATTGGTGTTTAAGCCACCTTCAGCACTATTGTGCTATTTCATGGCGATCAGTTTTTATTGGTAGAGGAAGCCGGAGTGCACAGAGAGAACCACTGACCTTCGGTAGGAAAACTGACGATCCTAGTCAAGTAACCTCAGTGTTGACAATCTAGTGATATAGTAGTTTGACTACTTAGACTAGTCGGCCATTGAGGCTCTCTCTAAGTTTTGACGCCAATGGACATGTATAAGGATTTTGAAAAAGACATGTAAATTAGATAGTCGGTGTTATCAATTTTGCTTATGAAATTAACCAATTACAATGCCCCCAAAAGAACTCCTTTTCATTTTTTATAGAAGAAGTACGTGAATTATGAAACAAAACAAGTTGTGTATATCAAGGATACTATATTATATTCACAGCATTGAAATAAATTTAAATAATTTATTTTTTAAAAAGAGCTAGGAAGAAATAAACTTTCACCGTTTCAAAATCCAAATCATTCTGCGTAATATTTTCAAGATGATGTGAAACGTTAATTTATTATTTAACAATGTATAAAACATAATATTTGGGGGTTCAACAATGAAATAATCCACAGTAACTTAAGCTTTGAAACCACAAAACAAAATTATCAGCTGATTTCTTTATAAAAAAAAAACTAAAGTTTTCTTTTTTACTTGCTCTTCAGTATTCACCATTTCTTTGAAAGAATAAAATTGTTCAGTAGTTGTCGTAATTTTTAGCCTTCTTTAAGTAAATGCAATGAATGTTAAACATCACATGTCTTAATTTGATTTATGTCAAACTGAGCTCATATCAATGTTAAAATAAACTAAAAGTATCTACATATACAACATACATACAAGTACAACAAAATAAAAAAAGAAAATATATGATCTAGACAACCAGTACATACAATGCATTTCTTTTTTTACATGTATTATTCAGCAATCCATCAGTTTGAAAAGAAAGATGAAGTAGTACACACATTTAAGATATAACATATAATCTTTTTTTTCAATCTATTACAGAGTCTCGGCACTTTCAATAAAACATGACAAAATAATCACATAGACTTCCAATGATTTCATTTAATAACACAAAAGGAAAGTTGATATATTCAATATTAATTATGTAGTGAAAATAGGTGGATCCAGAGTAATAGTTAAATGGATTGGACCTCTTTCTTTTGATTTTTTAAATATTATATATAATACTTTCAAATTTGTCTTGCTAGAACCCTGTTTTCAATGATGTACCCGCTTCTTTTTTCGTTGATGCTCATAGAAACCCTTTTAATTTGTTATAAATCTGCTGCTAAATTTCAAACTGCATTTCGTAGAAGCTTGAACTTTGCTTCCGATGCAGTGTATAAGTACCACTTTAGTGCAAAATGATAACGTTTTTAGTATATTTTTTTTCTCTAAGAAAAATGACGATGATACATGACATTGTCCTATTTTCAAACAGGTTTTGTGAAGGATCTTTTGGTATGTAAGGTTATTATTGTCCTATTCACATAAATTGCTGGTTTTGTGAAGGACTTTTTTGCTGTGTTAGGGTTATAATTGTCCTACGTTTAAACCCGCTGCATTTGTTTGCACTTGTCCTAAGTCAGGAACCTGATGTTCAGTCGTTGTCGTTTGGTTCATAAGTGTTTCTCGTTTCTCGTTCTTTATATAGGTTAAATCGTTGGTTTTCCTGTTTGAATGGTTTTATACTAGTTATTGATGGGACCCTTTATAGCTTGCTGTTCGGTATGAGCCAATGCTCCGTGTTGAAGGCCGTCCTTTGGCCTATAATGGTTTACTTTTACAATTTGTGACTTGGATGGAGAGTTGTCTCACTGGCATTCATATCGCATCTTCTTATATCTATTTACATAAATTGCTGGTTTTGTGAAGGACTTATTGGTGTGTTAGGGGTATTATTGTCCTATTTACATACATTGCTGGTTTTGTGAAACACTTTTTGGAATGTATGGTTATTATTGTCCTACTTACACAAATTGCTGGTTTTGTGAAGGACTTTTTGGTATTTTAGGGTTATTATTGTCCTATTTACATAAAATTGCTGGTTTTGTGAAGGACTTTTTGGTGTGTTAGAGTTATTATTGTCCTATTTACATAAATTGCTGGTTTTGTGAAACACTTTTTAGTATGTTAGGGTTATTATTGTCCTATTTACATAAATTGTTGGTTTTGTGAAGGACTTTTTGGTATGTTAGGGTTATTATTGTCCTATTTACATCAATTGCTGATTTTGTGATGGACTTTTTGGTGTGTTAGGGTTATTATTGTCTATTTACATAAATTGCTGGTTTTGTGAAGGACTTTTTGGAATGTTAGGGTTATTATTGTCTATTTACACAAATTGCAGGTTTTGTGAAGGACTTTTTGGTATGTTAGGGTTATTATTGTCCTATTTACATAAATTGCTGGTTTTGTGAAGGACTTTTTGGTATGTTAGGGTTATTATCGTCCTATTTACATAAATTGCTGGTTTTGTGAAGGACGTTTTGGTATGTTAGGGTTATTATTGTCCTATTTTCATAAATTGCTGGTTTTGTGAAGGACTTTTTGGTATGTTAGGGTTATTATTGTCCTATTTACATAAATTGCTGGTTTTGTGAAGGATTTTTTGGTATGTTAGGGTTATTATTGTCCTATTTACATAAATTGCTGGTTTTGTGAAGGACTTTTTGGTGTGCTAGGGTTATTATTGTCCTATTTACATAAACCGCTGGTTTTGTGAAACACTTTTTGGTATGTTAGGGTTATTATCCTCATAATTTAAGTAACAGTAGGTGCATATACACTTGCTTTGTTTAAATTACATTTCTAAATGTACATGCCCATGATATATCGAATAATACTGATATACATGTTTTTTCCAGCGAATAGAAGAAGTGTACGTTTTTTTTATTAACACATCGTGTGTTATAAACCTAGTTATATAATTACATTTATTTGGTATTTACAATACAAATTTAACGCTTGGGTTTTCATGATCATGATACTAGTATGTAGTTTTTGAGGTACTGTGCTAGATAAGTTTTAAAATGTCGTTCTTTTTAAACAACTTCATGGTAATTGCTGTATTTTTTATTTAGATATGATTAACCTCAATGACCACGCACCGTATCAACACAAGTCATGATAAGGTCATCAAGATGTCACGCCAGAATCAGTTCTTAACAGTATGCTACGCTGTATAATAGAAAATAATGATTAGGTACAGAACAGTTCCTGCGATATAGTATCATGTTATTAATCAAGCATTAGTTTTGTTATGTGAAATATATGTGAAAACAGCTGATGTTGAAATCTCTCAAAGGTCTAATGAAGGCGATTAAGAACAAATGGTGTAGACTCAATGCAATTGAATGCTTAGCATGTTGTGAGGGCGTTGAGGACTATAAGGTGTCTCTTGTTTAAATAATATATGTGTTTACAAGTTGCTGTCGTTGATGTTTACATCACACTTTCTTTTTTAATCATACATAAAAGATTTGATAGAGCACGTGTATGTTTGATGAGACAAAATCACAAAGTTTAGTTGAACACGAATATCATTCGTTATCCGTTTAGCATTGATAGATATGAATTAATATCCATAAACAGTTCTTCTATAACAACTGTACGAAAAAAAAAATCGTTTACCTGACAAAGCTAATCATAACATGCAGCCCAATTTTGAAATAAGAAAATACGATAGGATTGCAAGTGCGACTCTTTTTACCACAGTACCACGGACATATATGTAAACAATTATATTTCACCATACAGCATTCAATACTGAGTAAAACCTATACCGTATTACACGTCTTGACATGACCAAATGTAAAACAATTCATACGAGAAAATCAAAGGTCTGATGAATGCTGAAACAAACAAAAAAAGAAGCAAATATGACAGACAGACACCAAAGAAAATAAATGAATAACAGTCTCCCATCTTTGGATAGACATATAAGAGTAATACCACCATTATTTTACGTTATTAGTCTATGTAAGATTGGCATTTTTCTGAAAATTGTGCAAAGTTTATTTTCGTTTTAAACACAGAAATATTTGGCATGAATAAAGTTTCTTCCTGTCCAGTACTACAGTAAACATTTCACATAACATTTCATTGAATATAAGATAATACTCATTACTCGAAGTTAACCAATCAAATCAGCACTCCTTTTTTGTACTGTCTACAAGCTTTAATAACCTCAAGTTTAAAAAAAAAGAATGGTGCTTTGAATTACCTAAGGTATATGTTTATGAATCCAGACCTGGAATGCAGGTTTAATTTCCTACAATTGTCAAATTCAAGGGAACATTTTTTTCGGCCCTTTTCTGTATGAAACCGGATGTGACGTACCAGGTGTTGGTGGTATTACACCTATTAAGATTAACCTTTTCCGGATCCTTTTTAGAAACTGGTCTATAGTTGAAGACTAAAACTTGTGTAACCTTACCAGTCAATGTCACTATAGTGTAGATGTTGTACTGGCTGATTGCTGTGTCATTAATGATTGTCTGAATTCGGGAACAAAATAGCTTAGTTTTGAAAATTACTGACATCAATTAATATGGAAGATTTTACAATTAGAAAAGGTCATCATGCAGCTACAGTGTCAAATTAGTTTTCTGACATGACAGATCAATAAACAAACGCTGTATTTGAATCCTATGACAGAATTACCAAACAATTAAAGAAGCAACAGGTACTTCTATAACGTCTAGACTGATTAAAAAGTATCGTCTGACTTATTTAATTTGAAGAAAGCCAGAAATGTTTCAGAATATTAAATAAAAAATGCAAGCGTGCAGACATATTGATACAAATGTTGATTTAATTCATTGTTGCAAAGGATATAATTTGTGTGAAAATTTTACTAGAAACATAACCAGTTAGAACTATATTCAGCATTGTCAATGTTTGGTATTCTGTCTACTAGTGCGTGCGACTATGTAATTCTTAAGCTATATATGTTTACTTCCAAGGTTTTTCTTGAAGTTGAGTTTTAACCCTTTATTGCGAGAGATCGTCTAACAGTTTGCGAAGGTTTGCTGATAAAGTTTGTTTATCTTTTTTTTCATAATTGATAATCTGAATGCGTCATGAGCCTCTTACCTACTGTAATAAGAGTTGTTTTAATTGTTGGCATTTAGTGGATTCCATTTTTGCATGTGAAGATTTGCGGACATCAATTGGGGATTTGATGATTGTAAATTAAGTGAACATACAGATAGTCAACTGGATATTTGCGACACCACTACTTACAGGGGCTTCTCTACAGGCCAGATATATAAATTGTCAATCGCCTATGTACCTTTAAAAAATATCCCTTAATATCTGACTTTATATCCGGCGTATAGACAAGCCCTGTGAGTTTAATCATACATTTAAAATAATTCATATGTCATCTTCGCGTTGAGTCACAATTGTAGACCACCAATTGTTGGATTGGTGCTCTGATTACTTGTTGCATCATCCAACCCAAAATAAAAAAAAACAATATAAACAAAACCGAAAATTTTGCATTAGATTAATTTTTTGTTGTCTAAATATTTCAGTAACGGACACGTTTTGTTATAATATATAAAATTGTACAATCTATGCAACTCATTGTGTTATGAATTTCTAGATGATGCAATCTTATTATAAGAACCACCCATTCCGTCTTGCACATATTTCTGTCTACTCTTAAATACCAAAAAGCATGTAAATTTCATAACTGGTTTGTTTCATTTGCTTAGGTTCAAAATGTTGTATCCGCATGGTTTTCAGCTGTTTGTTTGATTAAAATGAATGATGTCTTTCTGTAGGTGTTTATACTGAATCGTTACACCGAACATCCATTTTAGATAATAATTTATTCGATACAATGTGCATTAACGGTTCAGTCAATTTCTGTGCAATTTACATCCTAGTAATGATAAATGTTTAATCAATTCTCATGCAATTACCATTTGACTAACTAATGATTTGAAATTCTTGTACATACCATAAACATGTAAGTGACTGAATTTCTGAAAAACGTTGCCTTTTGTTCTGTGTAAAGTTAAGCAGATCTTGAATTTGATATGTTTGTCTATAATACTTTACTCAACAATTTTAATCTGTAGTTTTAAGAATTGTTTGTTCACATAATCATATTCCCTGTTTGATGTATTGAACATTTGCTAATGGTTTTGGTGAGAAATGCATTTTCCCAAGGTCAGAAAGATTTCCATAACGTAGATTTATATACTTGCAGTTGACTAGCTTCAGTGACATTGACCAGAGCAAAAATAAATTCCTTTTAATTGACAAGATTATATGAAAATAATTAACCTGGCTAGTAAATAAAATTATCAAATAAATTCCATTACAAATATAATGAATTTTCTATTTATAAATGAAATAGTTGGTGATTTTGGGTTTGCATTAATATTATATTGATATTACTTTGTGCCGGACGAATTTAGATATGACGTTTCCCTTTGAAAGTAAAAAAATATAATTGTTTAATGTAGCCATATATGTCCTTGCTTGTATCAATGTTTAGCAAGAAAATAAGTCAATTTCACGGAATTTCAGATTCAAGTCATTCGACATGCTGTCAGATGTATCATGGCCCGTGCACTTAATAAAATTATCTGACGCTAGAAAAACTAGAACTATTTTCATTTAGTCAGTAAAATAGCTGATTCAATAACACCGAATTAAACCATAAGAAATGTGTTCATTAACTAAAAAGATATGAAATATATATCAAATCAGGAACGATAGGAATTTAATCTTACATCTTACAGTGTTTATAAAAGAACCATTTAATAACAAAATAATGTCGATTTGTTTTAATTGAATATCATTTATGGACTAGTTGTATCAATTAAGAGTCAAAATTGAGTGTGGATCAGTTTGGCATAAGTTTGTTATTCTAAGACATTTATCTTTGATCATAAAGATTTTCAACTGACTAAAACAAGGTTATTTGATAATTTATATAGATATAAGAAGATGTGGTATGAGTGCCAATGAGACAGCTCTCCATCCAAGTCACAATTTGTAAAAAATAAACCATTATAGGTAAAAGTACGGCCTTCGACACGGAGCCTTGGCTCACACCGAACAGCATGCTATAAAGGGCCCCAAAAATGACTAGTGTAAAACCATTCAAACAGGAAAGCCAACGGTCTAATCTAAAATTTTGCTAATTGAGAAAAATGTGCTGATGCAGTTATAGTGTACAATAAGCTTTTTGACAAGACATATCAATACAAAAAACCTCTTTATTTGAATCCCTTAGCAGAATAACAAAACAATGATAACACTAAAAGGAGCTTCTAAAACGTCTAGACTGATTACAAAGTATTATCTGTCTCATTTAGTTTGAAGATGGGAGCCATGTTTTGAATTCAAAGTAAATGCAGGCGTGCAAACAAATTGATAAACATGTTGATTTTAATCAATGTTGCGATTAATATTGTTCAAAAAGAATGTTACTAGAAATAATACTAGTTAGAACTATGGTAAAATTTTCCATGTTTGATAGTTTTGCGCGACTTTTCAATTCTTAAGCTATATGTTTACTTCCATTTTTTTAATTGAGTTCTATACCTTTATTGTTAGAGATTGTCGGAGAGTTTGAAAAGGTTTGATGATAAAGTTAGAATTTTCTTATTCAGGTAGAAAGTGTTAAATATGAATGCGTCATGAGTCTCTTACCCATTGTGTTAAGAGTTGGCATGTAGTATAATATTTTCTTTTATACACATAACATAATAAATATTAAGTAAATGCTTGCTGTTGGCTTGCTAAGATTTGCGGGCATCAATTGGCAATATAATAATTGTAAATTGTGTTTACTGTTAGCTAGTCAACGGATATGTGCGAACATCAAACATACAATTGTACAATTGTTCCATCAAATCTTCAAATAAAATAATGTAACCTTAACTTGTATGCAACGGAAAGAAACCACTGTTTAATAAAACAGGGGCTTATGTACGGGCCAGATATATAAATTGTCAATCATCTACATGTATTTAAAAAGACGATATCCCTTACTAACTTACTATATGTCTGACATCTGAACTAGCCCTGTAAGTTTAATCGTGCATTTAAAATTACTCACATGGAATCTTCGCGTACACTCACAATTGTAGACCATCAATCGCTGAATTGATGCTCTGATTACTTGTTGCATCATCCAAGCAAACACGAACTTATAACCAAAACTCAAAATGTTGCATTAGATTAAGTAGTTAATGTCTTACGTTTAGAAACAGACACGTGTTGTTATGATACATAAAACTGTAAAATTTACACAAGTCATTAAGTTATGAACTTTTGGATGATGCTATCTGATTATTAGAACCCAATCCACGCATTTATCATCTGTGTTATTGACTTGCCCATATTTCTGTCTACTCTTAAATACAAAAAAGAAACATGTAAATTTCAAAACTGATTTGTTTTATTTGCTCAGGTTCAAAATGTTGTATCCGTATGGTATTCAACTGTTTGTTTGATTAAAATGAATGATGTCTTTCTGTGGGTGATTATACTAAGTAACTACATCGAACATCCATTGTAGATAACAATTTATTCGATACAATGTGCATTTACGGAGTAGTCAATTTCAGTGCAATTTACATCCTGGTTATAACAAAGGTTTAATCAAGTCTCATGTAATTAACACTTCACTAATTAATGATTTTAAATTCTTGTACATATTATAAATATGTAAGTGCCTTAATTGCTGAAATAGTTGCCTTTTGTTCCGTGTAAAGTTTAGCAGATACATAAACATTTATAACACATCTTGAATATGACATGTTTGTCTAGAATATTTTAATTAACATTTTTAATTATAAAGCTGTAGTTTTAAGATTTTTTTGTTCTCAAAACCACACATATTCCCTGTTTTATGTTTGGAACATGTGCTAATGATTTGGTTAGAAATGCATATCTCCCAAGGTCAGAACGTTACCCATAACATTATTCATATACTTGCAGATCACTCGCTTTACAGTGACATTGACCAGAGTAAAGAAGTTTCCTTTCAATGACTAGATTATATGAAAATAATTAACTTGGCTAGTAAAAAAATCATCAAATAAATTTCATTAAAAAATGTTATGAATTATTTATAAATGAAATAATTGGTTATTCTTGGATTGCATTAATATTATATTGATATTACTTTGTACCGTATGAATTTAAATACGACGTTTCACTTTGAATTAAGTAGAAAATATAATTGTTTAATGTATACATATATGTCCTTGCTTTTATCAATGTTTAACAAGAAAATAAGTCAAATTTCACCGAAAGTCAGTTTCAAATCACTCAAAATGCTGTACGATGTCAGAGTACCATGGCCCATGCACTTAATAAAAGTATCTGACGCTAGAAAAAAAAAAAATAGAACTATTGTCAGTTATTCAGTAAAATAGCTCATTCAATAATACCGAATTAAACAATGAGAAATTTTTGCAGTTAATCAAAAGAACATGAATTCTATCTTAATTCAGGAAAGATAGGAACTTTATCTTACAGTTTATAGTGTTATAAAAGTACCATTTAAAAACAAAATAATATCGATTTGTTTTATTGCATATTATTTATTGACATGTTGTATCAGTTAAGAGTCAAAATTTGTTTCACAAAACACAACCAAAGCAATTATTGACAATCGAAATATGTTTATCTTGATAGAGAATGAACTATAAAACTATAACAACACAGACAAATATTTTAAAGTATTTCTGGCATAGGAATTTACTAATCTTAGCAAGGAATGAAAGGTAAAAAACACAGCAACAACGACGTATCTGTGATCCAATAAATAATAGTTCATTGGTATGATTACACGCAGTGTAATTCAGATATTCTTCATATTAAAGTGTGATCATATAAATTGAGCAGCACCTGTTCAAGGCCAGAAGATCAATAAAATACTCTATGCAATGCTTATATCTTGTAATTGCTTAACATTTTCTTACTTAGATGAATAAATATTTCAGGTGTTTATTACATAATTCTTAAACACATTGACCTAGTGTACCGAAACACAAGAAATATAGTAGATGACATAAAAAAAATTGTTTAAAGTGTTTTTTAATTGATTAACATGTTTGTTTAACGTACAAATGTGAATGCACATACACAAATGTAAGTTTCAAAATAATGTGAGACTTAAAGTATTGTCGACAATAAAAACATAAATCTTAATTGTAATTGTTATGATTGCTTACACTAAAAGATTTCAAGGAGAACGGCATGAAAAAATAAAAGAAAGACATTCAGGAATATATTTTAATAAGTTAATGAATTATGTTATTATTAAGTAGAAGAACTTGTCAAAATTGTTTGTATGTACATCTATAAAAATGTTTGTATGTACATCTATAAAAATGTTTGTATGTACATCTATATTGGGTGTTTAATACACTGGCCTGACATTTTTACTCCGTTTTTGACATTGTATTTCTTATATGTTGCCTGCTGTCTCAATGTCCCAGTCCTGTGAATCATAATTCTTGAATAATAATGAATATGGAAGGACGGAGGATTTATGAAATGGTTATGGGAAGCCGTGTGACACGTTTTCAATAACTTTATGATTTATGTCTCCTGTTTTTCCGAAATTTATTATGGCATCCACTAACTACTCTATTCAAAGTTATTGATATTGATCAGGGATATAATTTGTTCATCTTTATTCTAAAAATGTCTGCTTCTGAAGAGACACAAATGATAACTTAAAAGCTTTTAATCAAAAGAAAACAATGACTGTTAGAATTTTACAGTTATTTGATTTATGCAATGGAACTGTTGCAGCTTTATATTTCTATTGATTTGAAACCTGTGGTAGAGATCAGTTTAGCATAAGTTTGTTATTCTGAGACATATATCTTTGATCATAAAGATTTTGAACTGACTAAGAACAATGTTATTTGATAACTTAGGCAATTTATATTAATTTTTGGAAACCTTTCTGAACTTTGAAATTCATTCATTTGATATATAGATGATATGCTTGTTCTTATTAAGTTGGAAGTTTGTCAGTAGAAGATACAATCATAGTTTTAGTTCCAATGCCAGGAAATTTGTTTTGAATGACATATTCCTTAATTTCATAAATTACTGATAATTAACAATACCCCTGAACATGTTTACATGCAATATATTTAGGTTAACAAACTTTTTGTTTCATGTCCAAATTAAGCTGATGAGATATTTTCTCGAGGCTCGTTTAAAACAATATCCTTTTTACTAAAATAGGTAAAATATTTATACTATTTGACAATTAGCAAATAAAATAATAAGTAAAAATTAACATTACTACTTTTCAGATTAAATATTTATATAATAGAAGCATTTGCAGAATTTAATCAAATGTTTTAATTTATGAATTTAGCTGAAAAGACGATGAAGGCTGTAATTAGATTCGACAGTTACAAGGGTCTGTTGATGGAAATATATTTATTATTTATCCCGAAAAGAAGTCTTTTGTATAGAAAGTTCTGAGCTTCGTCATCATTTGAAGGTATTCACCAACTTGAAATATGATAAAAGTTCCTCTTCAACATTTAAAGTTCTTAGAACTCAGACTGGTTTTCGAATTCAGGGATTGTCCTATCTTTTAAAGAACTATTTTATGATAAAACAAATTTCTTTAAAAGAGAGAAGAAAGATATCAAAGGGACATTCAAACTCATAAGTCGAAAATAAACTGACCACTTCATGGTAAAAAACGAAAATAACCAAAAGACAAACGACAGTATACAATACTCAACATAGAAACTAAAGACTGAGCAACACGAACCCCACCAATAACAGGGGATGATCTTAGGTGCTCAAAAGGGTGAGCTGATCCTGCTACACCCGACGTGTTGCTCATGTAAGTAGAAACCCGGTGATAAGTCTAAATTGGTAGGTCACATTCGGGGAAAATAGGGCGGGATTATGGTTACGACAGTTTGAACCTATCCGTTGTCATGTGTGAAAACTTTAATTTGAGTGAAAAGTTTTCAAGGGTCCATCATTAGTTTCAGTATATAACTTTACAGCTTTACATGTAAATATTTATGTACAAAAAAGCAAGAAGATGGATAATATTGTCAAAGACTACATATAACTGAGCTTGTAGGTGATTAAAGAATTTAAATGAGGCAACAATTTAACACATAAACTGATGGTCTTATGAATATTATATAAATCTAAGCGACATCCAGATTTAGGTTTTTTTTAATCTGACAACTCAACTCTTTGTAATTAGATCTACACCACATATGTTTGTAAACTAACTACGACACTTTTCATTGTTTTAATTCATTTATGCATAGAAAAATAAGTGTCTGGTATAAGTATGATAAAGCCTTTTCCTTATTAGCACATTCATCTAATATATGCTTGTGTCAGCATTTCTCTTTTTTTGGAAAAAGAGGGGGGGGGGGGGGGGGGGGGGGGGGGGGGGGGTTGGGGGGTTGGGGGGGGGGGGGGTGGTGGCTTGTTTTGTGATATATTCATGATGTATTATGAATTAAAGATATGGCATTACTTTCTTATGTAGTAGTACAATTTGAGCACATCATTGTTTTCAAAACTATATTCTATTTTTAATATTGACACATGAAGAACAACATGCTCTAAAAGTAGATAGCATTGGTCCTTTCTAAACACTATTCAGAAATTTGATAATATACCATTGTAGATACATTCTATTATGTGCTCCTTTTAATTTGTTTTAAAATTGGGAAGCATGTTATAAAACTTGATGGTAATGACACGCACAGCATGACACTTTTACACAGCCAACCAAAATATAGTATTGCATGATGCATTAAATAATAAACAGCTGAGCATAAATTGTTTGATTTTAAACCAAATAACAAAATAAATCTCTAAAATTGAATAATATGTATAACTCGGTATGTACAAAATAATTAAGATACCAGATTAAACTGGTACATTAGATGCGCATTTTGTTTACACAAGAGATATGAGTGTCATTTGAACCAAAACAGTTGAAAGGCTAAACCTGGTTTTATAGTTAGCTAAACTATTGTTCTATTATATGTCATTATGTTATTGTTCTATTATAAATTTGAAAATACTTTGAACGACAAACGACAAATTTATTTTACTCGCGTAGTGGTATTTACCATATGTGGATTCTTAATAATTCTAAAGAACTTCTGGACAATTTTAAATCTCGGTCTATTTCTAAAATTAATTCTAACATAACTTTTGATTTTTTAACCCTGTATACCAACATTCCCCATGTGAAATTATAAAATTGTTTTGAATAAACATTGAATGAAAAACTTTTTTCTTATGTGACGTTTACATTTTCCGACGTCAGACACGCGAAGCAATGAATGTGGTTTTTAATTTGATATATGCTTTTGTGCTTTTTGTGTAAATAATTGTTTGTTTTGATATTGTAACACAGTGATGACTGCTGTACCCATATTTTGACTATTTTATTTATAATGTCTGTTTTGTTCACGCATCGTTGTAAATATAACGGAATTTGATAAGACTGTCGTACAAGTGAGAGGTTTAGCGCTATAAAACCAGGTTCAATCCACCATTTTCTACATTTGAAAATGCCTGTACCAAGTCAGGAATATGACAGTTGTTGTCCATTCGTTTGATGTGTTTTGTCATTTGATTTTGCCATGTGATTAGGGACTTTCCGATTGAATTTTCCTCGGAGTTCAGTATTCTTGTGATTTTACTTCTCACTTGTGTGACTATTGTTTATAATTCCGTTATATTGACAAAAATAGATAAGCAACCCAAACAAACATAATATATTTATTGGTCAAAACAACCTAAGTGTGAATAAGTTATACTTATAAATATGAATATGACATGTCTCTCATGCCTTTGTAACATCGATTGGATAGGAATTTAAACAATACAACTGTTTTAAATATTGTACAGGACTGTTAAATATACAGTTACGTGTGGTATCTGTAGTCAGCTGATGATAATAATTCAACAGTTGTTTTTGAAGACACATTGCTTAACACTCCATTCAAAACTTTGGTCATGATCATCCGTAAGTGGCGAACTGTTTTGCAAAGAAGCATGTGTTATGCATATGGAAATCGTCATTCACATTAAAAAACATTCATTTCTTAATGCAAAAAAAAAACCAAATGAAATATCGTTTTTGTCCCGCCGACCTTACATGTATACTTAAAGACGGAATCCGCACAACAGTAACTCCCACAAACTCGAACAGTACCAGTCCATTTAATATATTTTGAAACCAATTCGTTTGTCTCCGATATCTGTAGTATAATTTTTTTTTAAATGTGTACATGGTGCAGACAAGGATAATTCTGAATATTTCATTGTCTGTTTTAAATTTCTAGAATATGTTTCGAGTAAATGATGACATATTAAGTTATATAGAAATACTTTGAGCGCCCCTGATGAATTTCCTGTAGATGAAACGCGAGTCATTCGTACTAAATTGCATATGCCGTTAGATTTTATCGTCATGTATGCCAAACTGTAATTTATATTATTGTCACCTCAGTTGCAATGCCATCGGGTAAAGTTGACCATATTAGGTTTTGTCTGTTCTGTTTGCACCCATTCGGTTTGTATTGCTATGAAGAGTTACAACATTTTACTTCCCCCATGAAATAAGGAAAGTAAAAATTTATTTTTCAAGCTTTATAAGCTCTATTGTTATTGCAATACTGTAAATGATCAATAAAACATACCACAGTCCCAACGACGTATATGTAAACAATTATAGTTTACGGCACGGCCTTCAATAATAAGCAAAACCCATTCCGTATACTTGTAGTCAAATATAAAAGGTCCTGATATGACAAAATGTAAAACAATTTAGACGAGAAAATGAACCAACGGCTTGATAAATGCAAACAAAAACCCTAAAAAACAATGAATAAAAGGCACATTTTTACAAACAACAATAAGCGAAAATAAATGAATACCATGCTCCTGACTTTGGACAGACATATACATAATAACCGTTTCAGGATCCTTTCCAGAAAGTTGTCTTTATTGGAGACTGAAACTTGGGTAACCTTATCTATTAATGTCCTATCTGGATTTTGTACTGACTGTTTGCTTTGTTATTAATGATAGCCATTTGAATCTTTTCATAATGTAAAATCATGTAATCTGAAGGTTTCGTAAAACAAATAAGCTAGTTTTGAGAATGACTCACTTCAATTAATATGGAAGTTTTGATAATTGGGAAAATGTGATGATGCAGTTACAGTGTGACATTATTTTTCAGACCTGACACATCAATACACAAACGCTGTATTCGAATCACATTGCAGAATTACCAAACAATGATAATGCAAGAAAGAACTTCTAAAACATCTAGACTGATTAAGAAGTATTATTTGACTTATTTTGTTCGAAGAAAGGAAGCCATGTTTTAGGGTTCCAAATAAATGCAGGTGTGCAGACAAATTGATACAAATGGTAAATTAATTCCGAGTAGCAATGGATATAGTTCTGTAAAAATGTTACTAGCAAACATTTCTAGTTAGAACTTAAGTCAGGTTTGCTGATAACGTGTGACACGTTTTTCAGCAGGAAGTGTTATATCAAATGCGTCTTGAGTCTCTTAGCTTCTGTGTTAGGAGTCGCTAACATCAAATAAGAAATTGAACCATCAAATCCTCAAGTACAATATGGACATCTCAGTCGTCAAGCAACTAAAAGAAACAATTGTTTAATTACAAGAGCTTGTCTACAGGCCAAATATATTAAGTTTCAATTGTCTATACGTGCGTTTAAAGAAAAGATATCCCTGACTATCTTAAACTCGATAGAAATGCACGTAGGGAATAACGGGCTATGTGTCCAACCAGTAGACAAGCCATGTGAATTTAATCATATATTTTCAAATTATTCACATGTAATCTCTGTGTGCACCTACAATTGTAGACCATCCAATTTATGATACTCTGATTACTTGTGGCACCATTTAATCGAACAGAAAGGATATGGGGGTATCCATCTACGACACAAAAACAATATGAACACAGCAAAAACACAAAATGCCATTAACAGCGTTTTTATTGCTGTTCTTGATCTCAAAGTCATAGAGAGGCACTCAACACGGAGCAAAAAAAAAAAAAAACCAAAAAAAAAACCAAACAAACAAAAAAAAAACCAAACAAACAAACAAATTCTCATCTCACATCAAGTGTTAGAACCCTAGCACCGGTTTGAGCGGATTTTTTTGCAAACTGACGATCACGCCACAATTGTGAATTGAAGGACACAGTCATGGCGGAGAATAAGATCTGAAATAGCTTGTTTTTTTTCTTTAGCTGGAGTTTCCGAATATTGTGTTCTCTTATAAATATATATTATTTGTTTTATATACAGAAAAATTTGCTAATGTTTTTGGTTTGAAATGCATTTCTCCTAAGGTCATAATTTTTTCACGAAAATCAATTTATATACTTGCAGTTGACTAGCTTCAATGACAATGACCAGAGTAAAAAACGTTCCTTTATATTGCAATGTTCTATGAAAATAATCAATCTGGCTAGTAAACAATTTATAAAAAAAATTCCTCTAACAATTATTATGAATTTTCTATTTATAAATAGAATTACTGGTTAATAAGGGTTTGCGTTGGTATTATATAGAAATCAATTTGTACCGGAAACAGTTAATATTAGGCTTGTCTTTGATGTTGTCAACGTGATTGTTTAATATATACATATATGTCCTTGTTCCTTTAAGATTAGGCGTGGAAATTCAAAGTTTACCGAAGTCTTGTTTCAAATCCCTATAAATGCCATAAGATATTAAAGTCTCACGGCCCTTTGCATTCCATTACCCTGACGTCAAATTAAACTTCAACAGTCACGTATTCAGATAAAGTACAGATTACAGAACACCGGCCGAATGTTATTATCTAAAACAATACTTAATTTGTGCAGTTAATTATAAGGATATGACATTCTATATCAATTGGGATCTAATATTATATATATAAAAAGATCATTTAAATTCAACATTATGGCCATTTAATTAAATTTCTTATAATATATTGACATGTTTCATCCATTAAGAGTCAACACTGAATTCCATGAAAGACATCCCAATCAATTACTGGCAATAAAAGTTTACTGAAATTAAATGCGAATCAACTATTAAACTATACCAACGCAAAGACATATTTCAAACAATTACTGAAATTCGAATTTTGCTTCGCGTAACATTTGACGTGTAACTTAATAAGTAATAAGAAACAAAAACGAAAATAACACAAATCAATCTGTGATTCAATAAATAATAGTTCATTGGTATGCTTACACGCAGTGTAGTTTAGATAGTATTTGAATTATATTGTGATTATTTTAATTTAGAACCCATTCAAGAAAGAAAGATCATTCAAATACTCTCACCGAGGTTAATATCTTGTAGTTGCTTAACATTTTCTCGCTAAGGTGAATACATAGATCAGGTGTTTCTATGTTTATTAAATCATTCCTAACTACATTAAATTGGCTGCACCGAAATACAAGACGTTTATTAGATGATATATATGAATTTTCAAGGTATAGATGTGTAATACACTAATTTAAGTTTCAAAATAATTTGAGAAGTAAAGTATTGTCGGCAATGAACATAAAAATATTTTTTGCAGGTGTTATATTAGCTTATATTATTAGATTTTAAGGAGAACAGCATGAGAAAAAAAAAAACAATTAGAAAAACACTTAAGAATATTCTAAAAAAAAAATTAATGAATTAAGCAGAACTCGTTATAACATTTTGTCTGTACATTGGTATTTGGTATTAAATGAAATGTCCTTGACTTGTTTACCCTTTTTATTGCCTTTGTCTTTTTATATGGTGCTTGTTGTCTCATTGATGTGTACACAGTCCTTTTCTAAATCATTATTCTAGAATTAAAATGATTATAAGATGACGGATGTAAACATGAAAGGTGTTAAGGTACCAGGAATGGTTTCATTTGACAAGTGCAGTTGGATGAGCAACAAGTCGGGAATATGAATAAAAAGAATAAAACTTAAGCAAGCTTAATAACTGGTACACGGTGTTTGAGAATACCATTGAAGGTTAATTATGTGAATTATGATCAGTATAAGACACATGCATTATATTTCGGCATCTTGTTAAATGATTTTAGGTATTCTTGAACAGATATTCAAATGTTAAGAGATAGTAAGGTATTGTTAAACATGTTTGCATTTAGCCACATAGACCACATGTTGAATGAATATCAGGTTTTGCTTGACATAGATGAAAGGGTGTCATATGAATAATTTTTTTATAGACCACATTTAAGGGATTGTCAGACATTTGTTTTCCAAATATGTAAAGGAGCCACATGGACCAAATTTTGGATGATTGCCATGTATTTTGCACGAATATAGAGTACACACAAATGAAGCAAATTTGTTATTGAGCAAATTTGATTCATATGTGATCAGAATATCAACATTAAATTGAATTTTTAAACGTGGTATTATAATTTGATTACAAGTGCATACCATTTAATGTTTATTATGTATACTGGTTTATAAGCGTCTGATAGTCTGTATATTCAAAGAAATATAATAACAAAAATAGCAAACTCTTAGGTAAATTAAAGAAATTCAATAAAAAAGACTAAACTTAACCAACAGAACGACTGGCAAACAATTGTCATATTCCTGACTTGAAACAGGCATTTTTTAAAAAAAAGAAAATGACGATTTAAATCTGGTATAAACGCTACATGTAAATGGACCGCTCAATAGTATGATAGTTGTATATAGTTCCGTTATATTGAAACAAATATGTCAACAACCCAATAAGACATAATTGGTAAAACGTAAACATACACCATAACAACATGAAATCCTCCAAACAAACATACATTTAAATCTTACAAAGACCTGAACAATTTCTGCAACATTTCAAACCAACCTTATTTTGAAATATGACACCAAGCTTGAACTGTTTATGCAAGGTGTGTGGCACGTTTTGAATTCTTTTAATAATCTAGGTGATTCCTGTGTGCCAAAAAGAATTACTGCATCCACTAACTGAAACATTCAGAGTCAAAACATTAATCAGCGTTAGAATTTGTTCATCTTTGAAACAAAATTGTCTGCTTAAGAAGAGACACAAATGATAACTTTATAGCTTTTAATTAAATCAAAACAATGATTGTTAAAATTTCACAGTTATTTTATTTATGAAATTGAACTGTACAAGCTACAACACTCTATTTAATTGAAAAAAGACCTGTTTAAAGGAATAGTTTGGTATACGATTGTTGAACAAGAATTATGTCTTTGATTATAAATATTCTGAACTGACAAAGAACAATGTTATTTTTTATCTAAGGCAATTTATATTAAATTTTTGGAAACCTTTCTAAAATTTGAAATTCTTTCAATTGATATCTGGATGTTGTGCTAGTTCTTATTAAGTTCGTAATCTGTCAGTACAAGGAACAATCATAGTTTTAGTATCATTGCCAGGAAGTTTTAATTGAATCAAATATTTCATAATTTCATATATTAAAGACAATTAACAATACACCGACACATGTTAGCATGTAATATATTTTGCTTTCCAAACATTTCGTCTCATGTGCTATTATGTTTTCGAGGATCAACTGAGCTATTGAAAAACACATGGATCTTTGCCGTCGTGGCAAACTAGGTTTCCACAAACATATGATATTCATATTGAAATCATAACATAATAATAATTTGAACAGTACCAGTCTGCATGCTATATATTTATACCACTTCGATTGTCATCGATATCTGTAATAAAATTTTCATTAAAAAAATTGCGTACATGGTGCTGAAAATAGATATTTGTGTATATATCATTGTCTGTTCTAAATTTCTAGAATATATTTTGAATAAGTGGCATGTACTTTTGAACAAGTTTTAATTTTAGCAACACTGATTAGTTGTCTGAAGACGAAAAGCTCGTCTGGTGTACTTAAGTATATGTTGGAGAGCTTTTGAGGCATATATGCTAAACATTCCTTTTTGTTTTATTGAAAGGACAGTTGCAACTCAATTAGAAAAAGTTGATCATATAAGTTTTTGAATAGGCCCCTATGGTTTGTATTGCTCATAAACGTATAAAACACAATTTGTACACTTCTCCCCTGAGATAAAGCAAGCTTTAAAAGCTCAATTGTTATTGCAATGTTTTGAATAATCAATAAACATTTACCACAGTCCCAAAAACGTACATCTATATTTAATCAATTATAGTTCATCGCAAGACCTTCGACAATGAGTAAAACCCATAACGTATAGTCAGCTATCAAAGGCCTCGACATAACAGAGTGTAAAACAAATCAAACCTACGACAATAAATGATTTACAGGTTCCTGATGTTGCACAAGCATATACAGAATAACCGTTTCCGCATCCTTTCTAGAAACATGTCTCTATTTGAAGACTGACATTCGTTAATGCCTTACCAGAATTTTGACTTGGTTGTTTGCTGTTTCATTGCTGATTGCCTAACATCTCATTTGATTATCATTATATTGTAAAATAATGTAATTTTAGTTTCGGAAAAAATTAGCTACGTTTTGAAGATGACTCATTTCAATTAATATGGAAGTTTTGATAATTGAAAAATGAGCTCATGCAGTTACAGTGTCAAATTAGATCTCTGACCATGACAGATCAATAAACAAACTGTGTTTTTGAATCGCATGGCAGGGTTACCATTTAATGAAAATTAAAAAAGGAACTTCTGTGACGTCTGGACGGATTAAGCAGTATTATCTGACTCATTTATTACGAAGAAAGGAAACCCTGTTTTAGGGTTCCCAATAAATGCAGGCGTTCAGACAAATTGATACAAATGTTAATTTAATTCAGTGTGGCAATAGAGATAGTTCTGGAAAAAAAGAAATTAGCATATATTGCTAGCTAAAGCTATAGTTAAAATTGTCCATCTTTGGTATTGTGCCTAATCGCGCGTGCGACTATTCAATTCTTATGCTGCATATTACCAAGGTTTTTCATGTAGTTGAGTTCTACTCCTTATTGTTAAAGATCTACGGAAAGTTTGATGAAAAGTGTGAGAGATTGTGAAGTATAAATGCGTCATAATCTCTTATCTACTGTGTTAAGAGTGGGGATTTAGTTACGTAGTCTAGAAAACATATACAAAAAAACAAGATATTATTTTATCTCTTATTGTTGACATGCTAAGGTTTGAGGTCATCAATTGGCGATTTGATGATCGAAAATTGAGTTTACTGACAGCTAGTCAACGGATATTCACAAACATCAGACATTAAATTGTAGCATGAAATCTTCAAATGCAATACTGTAGTCTCAATTTAGGTGCACCTGAAAGAAACAAATGTTTAATTACATGGGCTTATCCATAGGACAAATATATAAATTTTCAATCGCCATCGTGCATTTAAAAAAATATATCTTACTATCTAACATACCATAAAAATGCACGTATACAATGGAGTAAAATATCTGGGTTAATCCTGCAATTTTATTGGTTTGTCATTGACAGGGTATATGAGCCCATATACTCTGTCAACAAATATGAAGATCAGAATGGTATCTAATGTTGAAATCAGGACACTCCAGTATAATATTATTGCTCTACGGGCTTCACAGGGGAAATATGCTCATATTCCCTATCAGTGTCCTATATCCATTCCGCCTGACGACTCTGGAGATATGAATCACTGACAGGGAATATAAGCCTGTATACCCTGTGAAAATCCCAAATAAGATATAATATGTCTGACCTGTAGACTAGCCGTGTGAGTTTAATCATACATTTTGAAGTATTTCTCATGTCATCTCTTCGTGCACCCACAGTTGTAGACCATCCATCGTGGAATTTCTGCTCTGATTATTTGTTGCATCATCCAATAAAAAAGAAACTTACAACCAAACCGCAAATTTTGCATTAAATTACATATTTGTGGTCTTATATTTAGCCAACAGGCACGTTTTACGATTATACATATTTATGTACCTGTTATGCAAATCAGTTTGTTGTCAACTTGTGGATAATGCATTTGATTATTTAAACCCAAGATCCATCTTGTTTGTTTTATAATCTTTCTTATATTTCTGTCTACATTAAAATACAAAAAAGCATGTAAATATCATAACTGATTTGTTTTATCTGCTTAGATTTAAAATGTTGTATCTGCATAATTTTCAACTGATTGGATTGATTGAAATGAATAATGTCTTTATGTAGGTGGTTATACGAAACAACTACACCGAAAATCTATTGTAGATAACAATTTATTTGATTCAATGGGCATTTATGATTCGGTCAATTTCTATGCAATGTTCATCCTGGTAGTAACAAAGGTTTAATCTGAAGTCCTGTAATTGACACTTGACTAGTTAATCATTTGAAATGCTTGGACATATCACATCAGTGACATTGCCTATGTAGAAAATGGTGGATTGAAACGCATTCCAAGCAATAACTGACAGTTGAAATTTCCTTATCTTAACAGGGAATGAACTTTAAAACTATAACAACACCGAAACATATTTCAAAAAATCAAAATTGAGAATGTCAAAGAGGAATGCGTCAAAGAGAAAACAACTCGACCAAAGAGCAGAAAGCAGCCCATTGTATACCCTGGATTTTTCTTTGCCTTAAAAAAAATGAGGAAGAAAACTACAACAAAACTTATTTATTTGTGATCCAATAAATAACAGCTCTTTGGTATGTTTACCTGCAGTGTAATTCAGATTTTATTCTTTCATATTGTAATCATTTAAAAATTTATCAGAACTCTTTGAAGGCCAGAAATCATTAAAATACTGTCTACAATACTTATTGTTGGTAATTGCTTAACCGTTTCCTCGCCTAAATGAAGTTATAGATAATGCACATTTTTAGGTTTGTCTTGCTGTATAACACACCGAGGGGAGTCAGGATTGTTCACATGAAAAACCGACCGTCAACAATTATAATTTATGCAAAAAATGCGGGTAATTGTATCCCATATATCCGACGTATTTAACATTTTAAAGTGGGATGTTTTTTTCTCATGCGTGTAGGTATAACAACACCCAACGACTCAATAATAAGGGAAAATACAACTCACTAATCCATATATATATAAAAAAAAAAACACAACAACGAGTCACTTGGAAAATGATTTATTATATTAACATTATGGTCTTATGAAATTTATACCAAGAAAAAGCAAATGATTTTTTCAACAGTCAGAAAGGAACTATTTGTTTTTCTCCCTTTTGCCTGGCAATGCAATTGTTCATAAAACCTTTAGAATCAGGATAGAATATTATATAATTTTATCTCTCTTTATTGTGATATAAAAACGTGTTCTGGTACTAGTATTTCAATATAACAAATTGAGTAAAGAATTGTTTCTTCCTAAAACCTTTAAGAAATATTTAAGATGGGAGGTTACATAGAAAACTAACAACAAAATACAATTACTATTAAATGGTGTTCTAAGCTACTGTAGTTTGCATTATAATCGGAATAAAAATTTACCACTGGTTGTTTATCAAAAAAAATGACCTATCGATTTGAAAGAAGAGAACGTCATATAGGTATTTACTAAAATATTCAGGTGTTTCCATGTTTTTTGAAGTATTCTAAATCGCAATAAATTTGCTGCAACAAAATACAAGACTTTTATTAGATGATATAACACACTTTTAAATTTGTTTTCTTATTTGTATATTCTACATGTTCTAGGTAAAGATGTGTTATACACTAATCTAAGATTCAAAAGTATTTGAAAAATAAAGTATTGTCGGCAATGAATACTAAAATTATAAATTGCAAGTGTTTTATTTACTTACAATATTAGGTTTAAAGGAGAACGGCATGAACAAAATTGATTAGAAGAAAAAAGAAGTTAGGACTAATCTGTATAAAGTTAATGCATTATGTGATTATTAAGTAGAAGAACGTTTCACAATTATGTTTATATCTTTATTTGGTATTTTACACACTGGCCTTGAGGTTTGCAGCCTTTGTATTATATTTGTCTTTTTTTATTTGTTAATTACTGTCTCATAGTTCTTCTTTAAATCATTATGGTTATGGGAGGAGGGATGATATATGAACTGGTTCTGCCAAGCCGTGTGACAAGTTTTTGTTCCGTCCATGATTTATGTTTTTCCAGCTAGTCGAATCTATTATGGCATCCACTAACTGCCATATTCACAGTCAATAATATTGATAAAGGGTTTAATTTGTTCATTTTAAAGCGAAAATGTCTGCTTCAGAAGAAACACAAATGATAACTTAAAATCTTTTAATTAAAAGAAAACAATGACTGTTAGAATTTTACAGTTATTTGATTTATAAAATTGAAACGTCCAAACTTTATCATTCTATTTAATTGAAAAACACGTTTACAGGATCAGTTTGGCATACGTTTGTTATTTATGAAATATTTCTTGATTATAAAGATTCTGAACTGACAAAGAACAATGTTATTTGATAACTTAGGCAATTTACATTACATTTTTGGAAACCCTTCTAAAATTCTAAATTATTTTACTAGATATATTGGCGATTTGCTAGTTCTTATTAAGTTGGAAATCTGTCAGTAGAAGTTGTACTTCCAATGCCAGGAAGTTTTGATTAAAATAGTTTTTAATTTCATTAATTACAGAAAGTACCTCTTTCTCGAGGCTCGTTTAAAAATATCATCTTTACTGAATATGTACATTTAAAGGTCTTAGAACTCAGATTGGTTTTTGAATTCAGAGAACACCCTGTCTTTTAAAGAACTTTTTTTTATAATAAAACAAATATCTTTAAAAGAGAGACGAAAGATACCAAAGGGACATTCAAACTCATAAGTCAAAAATAAACTGACAACGACATGTCAGTATACAAACTTGCGTCTAATTTGGTAGGTCATATTCGAAGAAAAGAGGACGGGACTGTAGGTAAGATAATTGGAACATATTCGTCGTAATCTGTGAAATCTTTAATCTTCGTTAACAAGTTTTCAAGAGTCCTACAGTAAGTCGCAGTGTATTACTTTCCAGCTTTGAATTTGTTTACCTGACTACGTAAATTAAGTATGCACAACTTCACATTCATCTTATATATTCTTGTTTTTTCTGTTTTATTCTTGTTGGGGGAGAGTTTTTTTTCCATAGAGCACATAGTATACATGTTATACTATGAATTAATAGTATGGCATTACTCTATGTTGTAGATGTACAATTTGTAGTACATCACTGTTTAAAAAAAAGAATGATATTTTTAATATCACATGTAAAGAACAATGAGCTATTAAGTGTGATAGTATGTGTCTTTTCTAAAATCCATTCAGACAATTCGATAATATGTTATTATAGATACATTGATCATGCTCTCCTTGTAATTTGTGTTCAAATCGGAAAAGCATGTTATACAACTTGATGGTAATACTATAAAACAGCATGACACAATTACACAGCCAACAAAATAAAAGCTTTTCGTGATACAATAAAAACAGAAACGAATGAAAATTGTTTCATTCTAAACCAAGGAACAAGAAATTTTCTAGTCCACTGTTTCACATTTAAATCGAACGAGTTTGGTAACTAGATTCGTAAAAAAAATTAAGAGACCAGATAAGACATAAGACATATGAGTGGCGTTCGGATGAAAATAGTTTTAAGGTAAGATTAAAAACTGATGTACGGCTAAGGATATCTAGTCTTGTTGGTAGAACAACCTCAATGTAAGTAAGGCAATACCAATATATATATATAAATATGACATGTAACTTATGCCCTTTGAAACATCGATTGCATAGAAATTTAAACAATACAATTGTTTTATTTTCAATGTTGTGAATGACTGTTAAAAGCTCAGCTACGTGTGCTATTTGCTGTCAGCTGATGATGATAATTCAACAGTTCTGTAGTAAAGGTCCGGAAAGACGATATCATAACCGGATTTGATACCGGGACTTAACCAGTTATTTACTGTGCAACCGAGCAGATTATTTCCGGAGCTCAGCTGATCCCGTTGTGTTGGATTCCTGTTCTGAGATTCCTGCCATTACATCGTATTGTATACGAAAACTGTAACTGCTATTAGGAAAGGTATATCTAATTATTGCACCATTACAACATTGGTGTCAGAAGTCGGTTGGAATCTATTTTAAATCGACTCGAGACATTCAGTGTTTACTGACATTGTGGCGGCAAAATTGAAAAAGGAAAATTGGTCACAACAAAGAAAACCAAATGAATATAGTACCTATAGAAAAAGAAACATTACACATTTCATGAGTATAATAATCATGGAAATTTAATGTCAGGATTTCTGACAACCGATTGAAATTACTTTGATAATTTTCAATTTCTAAAACGACAAAATTGCTTGTGTCAGTTTTACTGACAATCCGCAATACGGTTAATCATTGAAAAATAAACCGCATATTTATAAACTTGTCTCAGTTTTACTGACAATCCGCAATACGGTTAATCATTGAAAAATAAACCGCATATTTATAAACATTGCGTCAAGATAAATTAAAATGGCAAAACCTATAGATATAAACAAAGCTAACTTTACACAGTTAAAAGCGATTAAAAAGATTGGTGAAACTAGAGCCTTAGCAATAATTGCAAAGAGAGAAGAAGAAGGTTTACTTAATTTAGATAATTTAAAAGAGATATCAGAAATACCACAATCATTGTGGACTGCACTGTTAATTGAGAACATTATTTGTTTAGAAGACCCAGAAGAAGCAGATGAAGGTCAAGAGGTCTTGCAAAATACTATTGAGTCACTACGTCATAAAATATTGTCGGTAGAAAAGTCAAGAGATTATATGACAGAGACATTACAAACAAAAATAGAGAAAATTTCTGAACAGAGTAAAGCACATCTAGAAGAACAAATGCTTATTTTTGAACAACAAAGAGACGTCTACACAAAACAGAAAGAAGAACAAATTGAGCAAATGAAGGAAATGATTAAATCACAAAATGAAGAAATAAAAGATATACATGAATATTCAAAAAAAATTCAGGCTCAACTACAACAAAAAGAAACTTTGATTAAAGTAGAAAAAGTCATAGCAGATAAAGAGGAAAAGAGTGGTCCGGTTCAATTATTAAAAGGAAAATATAATACTAATGATCATAAAAACTCAGATTATGTTGGTCCCACAGCACCGAAGATGTCAACATATGATGGCAAAAATGACTGGCGTCCTTATTATTTACAATTTAACACTATAGCTGATAGATATAAGTGGCAAAGTGAGCAAAGACTATACAAATTGATAGAATGCTTGCGAGATAAAGCCTTAAAATTTTATAGCTCGAGATCGAAGTTAGTACAAACTAATTATGAAAGCTTATGTAAAAAGATGGAATAGCGTTTTGGCAGAAAAGAACCACCACACATTGTGTGAAGACTTTTGCAGGATTTAAAACAAGACCAAGAAGAGTCTTCGGAGGAATTTGCAGAAAGACCACAAGAGCTGGCTACAGATGGCTATCCAGACACACCAGATATGTTTGTACAGACTTTGGCAACAGATGCTTTTCTTAAAGGTTGTGTAGATAAGCGTGCAGCTTTGACTGCTATGGACAAAATTCCAGATTCTCTAGATCAAGCGGTACAACATGTACGAAGTGCAGTAGCAAATCAAAAAGTTATAATGGGTACAAGAAGAACAGAAATTAAAAGGGTTTCTTTTATGGAACAAAATGATGAAAATGACTACAGGAAACATCAGTACGTGCACTCATGAAGTCTGAAGAAGGAGCAAATAAGATGAATATTTTCGAGAAAAGATTACAGAAGACAGAAGAAGATTTATTAGAAACAAAGATTAAGGTGAACAAAGTATTAAGCATAGTTAGCCGGAATATGAGGTCAAGGTCACCACAGAGATCAGATCGAGCTTTTTCGCCACAAAGAAGATACAATAGCCCTGCAAGAGGTAATTGCTACAATTGCGGAGAGGAAGGTCATTTTAGTAGGGATTGCAAAAAACCAAGAAACAGTCGCTTTATCGTAATAGGTCTCCATCACCAAAAGCTTTAAACGACTCAGGGCCAAGGATGTAGGCCAATCATTGAACTTTTCAGATGATACAGGCCAACCACCAACAGAAATGTCTGACCAAGAACAGAAGTTTTCGATTCAAGAAATTTTTTCATACGATAAAAACAAAAAATCTAAAACCTTGTTCATTGAGATGAAAGTTTTAGGGAAAACATTTAAGGCTGTAGTAGATAGTGCTGCTCAAATATCTGTTTTTAGTACTTCAATTTTACCACTTTTGCAGTCAACAATTAAACTAAATGAACATTTAGTTTTACGAGGAGCCGGAAAGAACTCTAAGATTGATGCTAGATATACAGAAGAGATACCTATCGAAATAGGAAAGTTAAAATCAAAATGGAGGTTTGTAACTGCTAACAAAAATGATAATATCATTCTGGGTATTGATTTCTTGGAGAAATTGGGTGCAGTTATTGATATGGCAAACTACACAGTCCGCATAAACAATGAGGCAATACCAGCTGTCTGTCTGGTTGGGAACGAGGGAGAAGAAATAAATTTATACAGAATTAGTATAAAGAAAAAAACAGTTGTTCCACCTCATAGCTTAAAAATAGTTGATATGGAAATTGATCACACCCCAACAGATGATATAATCATTCAACCGTAAACTAATTTGAAAGGTCTATTGTCCCCCAACGCTTTAATTCCTAAAGATGAAACAGTGAAAGCTGTATTTCGAAATGACACAGACACTTTTATTACATTGAAATGAGGTCATAATTTTGGTATTGGTATAGAGATATAAAATATTGTAACTGATCATGATGATTTGGCTGAGCATTCCAAAGTACAAAGTGACAGAGTTTCTGTCAATGTCGAAAATCCGTATAGGTACAAAACATCAAAAAACATTAGTGGCAGATTTTCTGTCAATTCGCCATCTTGTAATTTCGAGACATTAGAAAAGGTAGGTGACAGATTTTCTGTCAGTCCGCCCCTAGGTGACAGATTTTCTGTCAGTCCGCCCCTAGGTGACATATTCTCTGTCAGTCCGTCCACAAATATAATGTACAAAGTATTCCGGAAGATCAAAGTTTCACTAAAGAAAATGACTTATGTACTTTAAAATCGAAAACGTGCATTCGTACTTTACAAAATGATGAAAATTCTGTAAATAAAGTTAGCAAATTGAAGGAACTCAATTCTAAGATTCCAGAACACCTGCAAGATTTGTATGCTCGAACAGTAAAAGAATTTGACATAGATCGTAGCATAAAGATTGCGGAAGTACTTATTGAATTTCAAAATATTTTTGCTAAAGGAGACATGGGTCTAGGATTGTTTAATGGAGACATTAAACATCAAATACACACAGGAGAAGCATCAGCAATTAAACAACAAATGCGTAGAACTCCACTGAAATTTGAAAATGAAGAAGAAAAAACATCTCAGTCAAATGCTGGATAAGGGGGTTATTAAAACCTTCTATTTCAGATTGGTGTTCCTGTCCTGTTCTAGTAAGAAAGAAAGATGGCAGTCTGCGATACTGTATTGATTTTCGTCCGTTAAATAAAGTAACGACTAATGGACGTTTTTCCTTTGCCAAAGATTGAGTCTTGCATGAATACATTGAGAGGGAGTACCTATATGAGTACTTTAGATATGGCTGCGGGATACTGGCAAATAGAGATCGATAAGAAAGACCGACATAAAACAGCTTTCGTAACGAAATATGGACTTTTCGAACACGTCCGACTGCCTTTTGGACTATGCAACTCGCCAGCAACTTTCAGCCGAGTCATTCAGTTGGTTTTGAAAGGTCTTACATGGAAAGAATTCCTTGCATATCTGGATGATGTCATCGTTCTAGGTCACAGCTTTGACGATCATTTGATTAAGCTTGTAAACATCTTAAAAAGATTTCAATGCTACAATTTAAAACTTAAACCGTTAAAATGCTTCCTATTTCAAAAAGAAGTCAAGTTTTTAGAAAAAAATTGTAAACAAAGATGGTATTTCGGTAAATCCAGAGAATATGCAGACTGTAAAAAGTTGGCCAAGACCAAAGAAAAAGAAAGAGCTTGAATCTTTTCTCGGGTTTATAAACTACCACAGAGAGCACATAAAGAATTATGCTGAAATTGCTGTGTTTTTGCATCGATTAACAGGAGAAAAATCAGAGTTTGTATGGACTGAAGAACAAGAAAATGCTTTTCAACAATTAAAAATGGCGTTGATACATTCTTCAGTTTTAGCCTATCCCGATCCAGAAGCTACCTTTATTCTCGACATTGATGCCTCCGACAAGACCATTGGTGCTGAACTTATCCAACTACAAGAGGGAAAAGAGAGAACAATAAGCTTTTCAAGTAAGGTTCTTACACCAGCTAAAAAAAAGTACTGCACAACTCGAAAGGAGTTATTAGCTATTGTCACTTTCACAAGGCAGTATAGGCATTATCTTCTAGGTAATCAGTTTGTGGTCCGTACAGATCATAATAGCCTTACTTGGCTATTAAATTTCAGGAATATCGAAGGTCAACTTGCTCGGTGGATTGAGGAATTATCACAATACAACATGATAGTTCAACATAGACCAGGTAAAAAGCATACAAACGCAGACGCACTTTCACGAATCCAAGATACACTTAATGAATGCAACTCGTACTTGCCAAGTATTCCACTTAATAATCTTCCATGTGGAGGGTGTAAATACTGTACAAGAGCCCGAAATCAGTGGTCCACATTTGAAGAAGAAGTAGACTTTGTTAAACCACTAACAGTTCGTTCTGTAAGTATTAGAGATGTCACATACTCAAAACAGAAGATGTGACAGCCTTATACTGAAACTGAATTAAGAGACGCGCAAAAGAATGACATAGATCTGCGTACCCTTATTGCCTGGTTATCTACCGATTTATCTCCTTCAAAACAAGATCTACAGATGAGTAGTCCATGTGTAAGACATTTGTGGCAGTCAAAATCTCAACTTGAATTCAGAAACGGTATACTTTACTATTTTTGGGACGATGCTGTTACACCAAGACTATTGCTTATAACACCAAGGAAACTAAGATAGGAAATGCTTCATCTCTGTCATGATTTACGATCAGCAGGACATTTAGGACAAGATAAAACCTTAGCAAAATTAAGACGAACAGTTTATTGGTATGGAATGACAATGGACTGTAAACTCTATTTTTCAACATGCCAGGTATGCAATAGATATAAAAAAACCTCTGAAGAGAGCCAAAGCAGAATTGGGTAGGTAGCACTCGGGCGTTCCTTTTGAACGCATTCATTTGGATATCCTTGGACCGTTGCCAGTCACTAAACAAAATAATAAGTATGTTCTAGTTATCATAGATCAATTTACCAAGTGGTTGGAATGTTGTCCCTTGCCAAATCAGAATGCTGAAATGGTAGCCAAAGCTTTAATGGATAGCACTATATCCAAATTCGGTTGTCCCATGGAGTTGCATACAGATCAAGGCAAAAATGTAGATGGGAGAGTAATCAGACAACTATGTGATCTTCTTAAAGTTTCCAAGACAAGAACATCGGCATATCATCCTGCTTCCAACGGTCAAGTAGAGAGATACAACAGAATTATCACTCAAATAATCCGTTGTTTCTTGAAGAAGACTCAAAACAGATGGGATATACACCTACAACAGTTAGCAGGTGCTATCAGAGCAACAGAGAATCGACAAACTGGTTTTACACCAAATTTCATGGTTTTCGGACGAGAGGTAAATCAGCCTATTGATCTGGTCTTAGGACAAATTAAAAAACGTTTTCCGGATCAAGATATTTGTAAGTATGTTCAAAATTTAAGAAATTCCTTAGAGGACGCTCATAATATCGCCAGGGAAAATCTAAAATCCGGTTATGATATCGTCCGCACAGAAACGTCAAAAACAAGATTACGATTTAAATCTTAACTTCAGAAAATATTACGTAGGAGATATTGTATTAAAATTAGATACAGCCAGGAAAGTAGGGATATCTCCGAAATTAAAAGCTCCTTGGAAAGGTCCATATGTGGTTATTGAAGTTAAGTCTCCAGTATTGCTAAAGATTAAAGACAGGAAAAGAGAGGAAGTCGTGCATCATGATAGACTCAAACTCTGCATTGACAGACAAATACCTCTATGGTTACAGAGACTTAAAAATGATATTCTTGGAAGGCTCGAGAATAAATTGGAGCAAAACACCAATATGGATCTGGAAGATTTATATTTTGATATATTATTTAGTGATGAGAATCAAAATAATCAAAATGACTGGCACTCCTTGTCAGAATCTCTGACTGACGGTTGTAATAATGATGATCCCTTTTTTGTGCTAGATTCTCTGACAATCGATTCAAAAAATGAACGTATAATTCTTAAAGATCTTCACTCGCTAGTTGACATCCCTCGGAATTTAGGTGCGACATTTGTTTATGACTTGAGTCAAAACTCGCCGTTACCCAACCATGATGATAAAAATCGTGATACATGTACATTAGATAATGGGTCCAGACGTGGACAAACTGGTAGGCGGAAAAGACAAATGCCGTCCTACTTGCACGATTATGTACAGTAGATATTTGAAATAGTGTAAATAGGATTATTATGTATATATTTACATGTTTGTTAATTTATTTGAAGTATGGATGATGAACTTGATTATGGTCCATATGGTGGGGAAATTCCTGAAAGATTGGAGAAAGATACAAGAATTAAAGGCAGTAGTAGGAACCTAAGCAAGGCAAGACACTGTCCGGTATGCCCAGGTCGTTTTACTAATGTAAGAAGGCATGTATTTCACCAACATTTGCCCTGGTACACTTATCCACTAACTGCATGTTGGACTTGTCATTAGCAATTTGGTCAGAGCAAAATGTTAGAAAATCATTGCCTTGAGCTTCACAACTGTAATATTGCTGAAAATACATTCAAGGAAGAACAACAATCAGTATGGACAGAATTAATGAATGGTCTCCTTTTGGAACTCTGTCAGCGCTATGACAAGAAAACGCTTGACCATCTGGTAGATTGTGTACGAACGGAGGCTGTTTTTAAACAATGCCAGTCAGCTGTCTTTCATTGGACAGACATACCGTTATTGAAATTCTACAATAAAAAAAAACAGATTTGATGTAGAGGTAATTCATGCTGTATTTCCTCCATCTGCAATATATTCTTTGGTACATTGGAAAATTTTGGCCTTATTATTAAAAGGAACTGAAGATGTAGAAAACCTCATTACATATGAAAACAAAGTATCCCTTTACCAAAGTAGCATTCAACAGGTAATTATGGTTACTGATTCTCATTTCCATTTGGACAAAATTAAACAACAAGCCAGATTTTGTTGCTTACCGATCTATAAGTGGAATGATGGTGAGTCAGTTTACCAAATAAGACACCTGGTAGCAAACTATGCATTTCCAAGACGTTGGCCAGCAAGAGAAGAGATGGAAGAAATCAGGAAGGATAGACGAATAAGGACGACTGCTGGAATACATCCACGGATAGAGAAAGGGGAGGAGATGAGTGTCCTGAAGTCGCGGATTACAGATTTAGAAATGCCTATCTGTGTGAATAGAATGGTGGCAGTTGGGGAGTGTGGGTAAGACTCCTCCGATAATCCAAACAACAAAGAACTGAAAAAACAGGTCCATGTATTCGAAGAACAGCTGAGAATAGCAAAAAGGCAACAGCTACCTGTAGTTATACATTGCAGAGGGGATAAGAAGCTAAAAACCATGTGCAGAGATTCATTATCTAATTTCCTAGAGGAAGACCACCTAATTCATTGGCATTGTTTTAATGGTGACATGGAGGAATACCGGCAATGCAAAACTATGTTTCCAAACGGTAAATTTGGCATCTCTCCATTCCTTCTTATGGATAACAAATACCCATGTTACAGATCAACTGTTTGTGAATTGGACCTAGAAGATTTAGTTTTGGAGACTGATTCCCCTTTATCTCCACCCTCAAGGATATCCTGAGGCATCTCCAGAACTATTAAAGGATATCATTTGGAAGCTTGCATCTATGTTCGATGTTCCCTCTGAAGACATAGCTAGGGTGACAACTAGAAATGCAAGACAACTTTACAACATAGATTAAACGCTAGAAGGGGAGTTTTGTATATATGTTTTTAACTTGATTCCTGATTAATTGATAGTTATAAACTTTGTCTAGTTCTGTTCTGTTCGGTGACGGATTTTATTATTATATTGTTATAATTGTTAGCATGGATGGTTGACATTTTCATAAGACAGTGAGGAATGTAGTAAAGGTCCGGAAAGACGATATCATAACCGGATTTGAAACCGGGACTTAACCAGTTATTTACTGCGCAACCGAGCAGATTATTTCCGGAGCTCAGCTGATCCCGTTGTGTTGGATTCCAGTCCTGAGATTCCTGCCATTACATCGTATTGTATACGAAAACTGTAACTGCTATTAGGAAAGGTATATCTAATTATTGCACCATTACAACAGTACTTTGAAAGACTTTGAAGCTTAACACTCTTTTCAAAACTTTGGTCATGACCATACCAAAGTAGCAAACTGTTTTCCAGATTAATGTGTTATGTATATGGAAATCATAATACACAGTAAAGCACTGTTCATTTAAATAATTTTTTAAAATACAAAATGCAAATGAAATGTGTTTTGTCCACCCTCCTTTTATTAAATGTACTTCCATACATTTAAACAGTTCAAGTCCACACATATAGATTTCAATCACTTCGTTTGTCTTTGATATCTGTATTTAAGGAATTTTTTTAATTATGTACATGGTGCAGACAAAGATACTTTTATACATTCCATTGTCTGCTTTAAATTTCTAGAATATATTTTGAGAAAGTGATGGATGCCATGTAAATTAGCAAATATTAGTCACCGTTCGACCTCAATGATGAGCACAAACTATACTGTATAGTAGGCTATAAAAGACACCGATATGACAAAATGTAAAATATTTCAGAAGAGAAACTCAACGGCCTGATTAATGATAAAACAATGAATAAAAAGCAGAAACGAATGATAATAAATGAATTACAGGCTCTTAATCTTTAAGACAAGCATTTAACATAATAACTATGTCCAGACCCTATCTAGAAACATGTCTGTAGTTGTAGACTTACATTTGTGCACTTGTTATTTTCTAATCTGGATTTTGCACTTGTTGATTATTGTTTCATTAAGGATTGCCTAACACATCCTTGGGTTTTTATTACATGTTCAAATCATGTAATATTAAAGTTTAGTTTTTGAAATGATTGACTTCAATTAAGATGGAAGTTTTTTAATATTTAGAAAAAAAAAGAATGCTAATGCAGTTGTAGTGTGAAATTAGTTTTTTAGAGACGAAAGATCAATAAACAAACGCTGTATTTGAACCCTATGAGAGAATTACCAAACAATAATAATAATAACATTAGGAACTTTAAATACTTCTAGAATGAATAAGAAGTATTATCCGACTCGTTTAGTTCAAAGAAAGGGAGACATGTTTTAAGGTTCCAAATAAATGCAGGGGTGCATACGAATTTATACATATGTAAAAATAAAAAAATGTGGTATGATTGCTAATGAAACAACTCTTGACCAGAAGACAAATAAATCACCATACGACCATAACTCGTCAGATCTTTACAAATCACAAAAAAACCAAAAAAAAACAAAACACACAAGACGCAAAGAACAGATCTGAGAGTACTGACAGTTACCGAAAGCTAGTTCAGAGCCAACAACAACCAAGAAAAAAATCATGTATCTAAGTCTAACATATCAATCAATACACATCCAGCATCAAATAGATTTAGTGTAAAGACGTCATTAACAGTCAAAGAAAAACATACACATGTTAATTTAATTCTTGGTATAGTTCTGTACAAATCTTACGTTCAAAATTTATAAGTTACAGTTACAAATGAGAAGTTTAGCTTGCAATAAAACCAATTTCAACATAAGGAAATGCCTGTACCAAGTCAAGAATATGATAGATGTTTTCCATTCGATTGATGTGTTTGAGCTTTTGACATTGCCGTTTGATTAGAGACTTTCCGTTTTGAATTTTCCTTGGAGTTCGGTATTTTTGATATTTTACTATAATTATAAGTCAAAATTTTCCTTGTTCGCTGTTTTGTCTACGAGAGTGTTGGAATTTTCAATTCGTATTGTATATTTACTACCAAGGTTTTTCTTGATGTTGAGTGGTATGAGTGCACATGAGACAACTATCCATCCAAGTCACAATGTGTAAAAAGTAAAAATTATAAGTCAAAGTACGGCCTTCAACACGGAGCCTTAAGTCTAGAATACACATAACTTACCAACATATTAATTCGTTTCTAATTGTTGTCATTTAGTAGATAACATTCTTATATTTTCGAACATCAATCATTAAACGTTACCATCGAATCCTCAAATTAACACAATACTGTATTCTCATATCGCATACAACTAAATAAACACACATTAATTATGTATATATACCAAATATATAAATTGTCAATCGTCTATATGCGTTTAAAGAAAGACATCCCTTTACTATTTAAAACATAATAGAAATGCAATACAATGCTATATGTTTGATCAGTAAACAAGCCATGTGACTTTAATCATACATTTTAAAATTATGTGCATGTCATCTCTGCGTGCACCCACAATTGTAGACCATCAATCGTGGATATCCGTTTCAACATCAAATCATAACAGAAATTTACAGCCCAAAACCGAAAATTGTGTATTTGATTAAATATTTGTAACATTACATTTTGTGAATATATATTCCTATAAAAGTCATGCAATTCTTTATGTTGTTAACTGGTGGATAATGCAATCTGATTATAAGAACCCAAACTGTATCTCAATGCCGTTTATTGTATTGTTTTGCTGATATATCTGTTTACTTTAAAATCCAAAAAAGCATGTACATATCATAATTGATTTCTTTTATTTACCTAGTTTCAACAGGCAAGTTAGGTTTGTATTTAAATGAATAATGTCTTTCAGTAGGTGGTTATTCTAAAAAAGACACTTTCAATTAATCTCATGCAATTGACGCTTCAATAATTTAATTATTTGAAATTCTTATACATTTTATATAACACAGTATATAAGTGACTAAAATGCTAACAGAGTTGCCTTGTATACTCTGTGCAAGTTGAACACAAAAAAAAAAAAAAAAAAAAAAAAAAAAAAAAAAAAAAAAAAAAAAAAAACAACAACAACACTTATAACAAATCTTTTACTTGACATGTTTGTCTCAAATAGCTTGCTTTACTTTTTTAAGCTCTGAAGTTTTTAAAATTTTCATATTCCCATAGACATATATATATCCTGTTTTATAGATAGAAAAATGTGCTACTGTTTTGGTAAGAAATGGATTTCTCCTAACGTCAAAATGTTTTCAAGAACATAAATTTATATACTAGCAGCTGAGTAGCTTCATTTCTACCAGAGTAAAACCGTTTCGTTTAATTGAAAAAAAATATATATGATAAATAATAAACCTGGATAATCAACCTATCAATAGAAATTGCTTTCTGCACGGTTTGGCAAGGAACCCAAAGTTAACCAAAGTCTTGTTTCAAATCTACCAAAATGCTATCACATATCAACGTCTAACACTCATGTCATTCCGTAAAATACAAATTCTAACTTCTGTCATGTATTCAGTAACAATAAAAATTTGAGAACAACGAATGTCCGTATTTAAAACCATATGAAATTGTGCAGTTGATTAATAGGATATGACATTTTATATCAATTTAGACAAAAACAGATCTAATACTATACAAAAAAAGACAATTAGAATACAACACAATGGCCTTTTAATTTAATTGCGTATGATTAATTGACATGTTTTCATTGCAATTATATACATTTATCAGAACTCTTTCAAGGCCAAATACTCTCTTCAATGCTTATTGCTTGTAGTTTCTTACGCCTTTTTTTCGCCTAAATGAATACATAGTTCAGGTGTTTTCATGTATTTTCTATCATTCTCAAGCACGTTTAAATTTAGTGTAATGAAAAAAATATTTCAACATAGTTATTATTCTCTTTCATAAGAATTAATTTGTATAGACAGAGAGACATATTAATCAATTACACGTCGCCTAATGCTATACTCTGTGAATTGGCTGCACCGAAATACCAGAAGTTTATGAGATGGAAACAACATACTTATTAAAATGTTTTAATTGGTTAGTATGTATTTTTCATTTAAAAACACATAATACGAGACATAATACACTATTAAAAATTTGAAAAGAATTTGAAAAACAAAGTATTGTCGACAATAAAAATTAAAAATATTAGTTGCAAGTGTTATATTTGCTGAGCACATAATTATGTTTCAAGAAAAACTGTATGAAATATACTGAGTAGAAAACACTTAGAGATATTCTGAGTAGAAAACACTTAGAGATATTCTGAGTAGAAAACACTTAGAGACATTCTGTAATAAATGTATGCATTGTGTCATTACTAAGCAGAAGAACTTGTCAAACCTTTTGTTTGTACATTTGCATTTGTATCTGGATTCAAAATGATTATAAGGAGACGGGTGTAAAATTGGCATGTGTTAAGGTATGGGGAATTGTTTCATTTGCGACATAACTAGGTCTAGATATGCAAAAAAAAAAAAGGAATACAAATTTAGCAATTATGGGTTCTTTACTAAATGTTATTAGAAACATGTACATGATACATGTACATGATATTTGAAAATACCTTTGAAGGTTAATTATGTGTTAATTAAAAGATCGGTATAAGGCTCATAAATTGTATTTTGTCATCTTGTTGTTTGATATCAAGTGTTCTTTAACATATATTCAATGGACCCACATGTTAGGAAAATGTCAGTTGTAATAAATAATGTGTTTAATGGAAGCAGATAGACAGCCTATTGACTGATTGTCAGGTATTATTTAATATCATTAAATGGAGTTTCATGGACCACATTGAAGTGATTGTCAGGTAATTGATAACCAGATATACAAAGTAATCACATATAACATAAGTTATATGATTGCCATGAATTTGTGATGGCTATTCAAAAGAGACAAGTGAAACAAAAGTTTGAATGACAGTTTTTCTGTTAATCATTGAGCAATTTATGTAATCAGACCATGAGCGTTACATTGATTTGGTGTAATAATTTTGCTTAGAGATGCATACAATTTAATGTTTGTTACGTATACCGTTGAATAAACGTTCATCAGTTGTTTTATTTTTTGTAAAAAATAAAATAATATAAATTATTGAACTCCAAGGTAATTAGGAAATTAAAAACCAAACCCTCGACTTTGTAAACCAACGGAACGACTGAAAAAATAACTGTCATATTCCTGCCTTCATACAGGGATTTTCTGAAGAAACACTTGGTTTTATAACTATCTTATCCTCTCATTTGTATGGCAGTTGTATGTAGTTCCATTATATGGAATGAAAAACACTGTGTGAGTTATCTGTTAACGTAACATTAATTGTGATGTAGCAGCCAAAATTATTTAATCAAACATCATACCTGCATTAAATTGTTTAAACAAACAAACAGTCAAATCTTACTAAGACCTAAACAAATTCTGTTACATTTTCACAGTAACCTTGTTAAATTAAACCAATTTTGAATGGTTATGTCAAGCCGTGTGACACGTTTTCAGTTCCTTCGACAAAGAAGCACAAACTATTTAATCAAAAGAAATCAATGGTTGTTAAAATCTAACAGAAATTTGATTTTATGAAATTGAACTGTTTAAACACCTATTTAATTAACACCTGTTTAATGGATCATTTTGACGTACGTTTGTTATCTTCACAAATATATCTTTGATCATAAAGATTCTGAACTGACTAAGAACAATGCTATTTGATAACTAAGACAATTTATGTTTTTTTTTTGGAAAACTTTCTAAAATTTGAAATTTTTTCACTTGATATATTGGTGTTGTGCTAGTTCTTATTAAGCTGGAAATCTGTCAGTAGAAGATACAATCATAGTTTTTGTTATATTGCCAAGAAGATTTTATTGATTAACTATTTCGCAATTTTCAAATAATCCAGACAATTAACAATACCCCTTAACATATTTACATGTAATATGTTTTACTTCCCAAAATCTGTCGTCTCATGTGTGAATGGAGCCGATGAAATGTATTATTGCGATTCATTTAAATTCAATATTATGCTCACTGAAATAGGGTTGTCTCATTGGCACTCGTACCACATCTTCTTATCTATATTAATACGTATATTATTTGACAACTTAGAAATAGAAAATAAACGAAAAATAGTATTTCCATTTTAAATCAATAGTTGGAATTATAGAAGTATTAAGAGAATTTAACTAAATCGTTTAACATAAATGTTTGAGTCAACTTGAAATATGACGAAAATGCTTAAGTCAACATGTAAATGTTTTGGAATTCAGACTTGTTTTTGAATGCAGAGAATGTCCTGTATTTTATATAATATTTTATCAAACCGGTTTTCAAGGGTTTGCAAGTAAGTTGCAGTATACAATATTTACAGTTAGTTTATAAAAACATTTTGTTTTGCCTGATTATGGATTTGCTACCATTTATGGTGAATGAAATGCCTACTTACTAAGGAAATCATTAAACTTTAAAATTTTTCAAAGCTTTGTATTTGGTAAAAACATCTAATTTACACACACAATATTCCATGCTGTTTGATACGATGACTGCAGTCAAATGTCCAAAGGCCGAATCTATTGATTTTGACTCAATATTTCAACTTTCTTGCAGTTATCAAATTGTATTTAGAAGCGCAGCTTGTGCTTTTGCTTTCTGCTAATTACAATTAATGACTCAAGAGATAGCTTAATTCTAAAAGCCAGCTGTGGTAATCAATATGTTTTTGAAAGTTAGCTGTGCTATTTAAATACGTGTGGTTTATACCCAGCAAGACTAAACAAATTGATTAAACTACCATAGTGTAATGTCTGTGACTGGTCCATCATTGTTTGTCGAAAACTTTTCAAACCCATTTATTATACAGTAATTCTGCATTTTTATAGAATTTACTATAAAACTCAAGTCAATATGATTGAAATTTTACTAAAATCAATAACACGTGTTATCTGCTATTTGATGCCAAATATACAATTCTGTGTCGTTAATCTACCTTAAAATAAAGTGTTCATTACAGAATAATCTATATATACAAAAAGACAACATGATGGATTATATTGACAAAAATTACAGAAAACTTGGCTTTTTGGTGATTTATTAAAGAATTCAATAAGGATATTATTGAAGAAAAAATATGCTGTTGATCTATTTTTAAACATTGACATCAGTTACATTATTTTGTAATTGCAAATATTATATATCCATGTTTTATATTGTTTCAAAAAAGGATAACAAAAATACCCAAATTAAGGCAAATTCAAAAAGGGAAGTCCATAAAAACTGACAACATCAAACGCTATCAATCAACGAAACAAGTGCAAAACAAGTACCATAACATGCATTTCCGAAGAAAATGTTGGGTTTAACCTGGTTTTATAGCTAGCTAATCATCCAACTTTTATGACAGTTGTTAATAGATTCGTTATATTGAAAAAATTGGGTGAGAAACCCAAACACACATAATAAGTTAATATGACAAAAATTGGGATCCAGCAGCCAAAACTGTGTAAACATACATCAGAGACAAAATAAGTCATCAATTATTGTTGTAGCTATGTAATTTGTAACATTATGTTTTTAAAACTATATACTTAATAAAATTGCTGATTAACAAACACATATAGTTAAATAGTCATTGTTTATTAACATCACTGAAGAGACATTGATTTTCGAGATGCGCAACACAATTGGAACTATAGATGATTTTACAACCTCGTCCACTGGGTCGATACCTATGCTGGTGGCCTGTTATATCAAAGAGTATCCCCAACCAGTTGTAGAACTTCGGATTTGGTATGATAATACAGATATGGTCCTATTCAAATTTGCAGTTGCAAAATTTCAAAATAATAATGTATTAATTAATGTATCTCCTTATGTATGGCTCTGACTCTTTGTCCGGGTTGGATTTAAAAGTCCTTCAACGTTTGTATCCGGTTTTGGACGTTCAAATATTTTGCCACAATTATTACTTAACAGATATTAATTGTCAAAATGATCATCTTGTGCAACAGAATTGGTACTGTTAATATAATTTAACATTTAGCAGGAAGTTATTTCAATCACCATGACAATAAACCCTTTGAAGGCAATAATGGCATGGAATTACTCAATATTACATGTAGAGAACAATATGTTATTTAATCTTGTCAGCAGTGCTCCTTTTAAGAATTAGTTCAAATTTCAATAAATCGTTATGAAAAATTCTCTTATGTTCTTGGTATGATTTGATCAATTTGAAAAAGAACATAACATATTTTTTTTAATCTCACATTTTCACATAGCATTTAAGAAAATATAACTTAATGTTTAGAATTACTGCTTAAAGTACGTATATAATTGTTATGATACCTATATTGTAGCATATCCGTTTTGTATTCTTGACTAAGGATAATTGCAACACTCAGGTGAACGTAGCATTGGAAGGTTTTTCCTATTCAGTGCAGGACAATTTGGTTTTCTGAATTGCTCTTAAATATATACAACATTTTTAGTTTCTGAAATGGAATAAAGAAATTTCCTTTTTTATTGATATGTTTTTCGGCATACGATAAAAATCATGTAGAAAACAAAGGTTTTAACAACATAATAATTATTTTAACTACATTTGCTTGAACAGCCTTTTTTAAGTTGATATATATTTAACAAGGAAGACTGACTGTGATGTAATCTCAAGAAACTAATAATACATTACAGATAACATTAGCTGATCAAAACGCAATAAATTCATGTTGGATAATTAAATTTACTAGTTAATGTTTCTTTTAAACCCACTGTATGACAGTTTGATTGTAAAGCTTGTCAGACATGACCATAATATGTTTTACAAAATATTACTGTGAATTGATTAGATTAGATTGTATGCAGTTGTTATTTCAAGAATTCAGCATTGACAATACATATTGATTGAAACAGTGATGAAATATTTGACATTTTGAAATGACTTCATGCAAATAAATAGCATTATTTTGTGATCGAAGAATTATAGTAATTTTCATCATAATGGGAGACCATAACCTATCTCCGAACTCAAAAATGCACTTATGAAAGATCAATACCATATCCTCAATTTAAAGAGCAAACAAAATTCCGTGGTAATTTTGGGATTAGGAATTTGCGTTTTTATTTATCATGTTTTTTACCTACAATACAGCACAGTGAGCAAAATTTCGAGCAGATTCACTGTATGACATAAAACAATTATAATTTACTGTATATATAAAACAAGCCATTGCATTCAATAGTTCCACAAAATACGTCATACAGTATTAAGTGGATATGGTTGGGGTGGACATTATAAACGGCTAGCATAGGCAAACTCTTCATGGACTGCAGTGAATAACCTCTAGACTTCACATTTTAAACTTTGCTTCAGACAGTTGTAATCTAATCGTCTTAGATACAATTGTTAACTTGATAAATGATGATAGTCATTACATAATTGATACTGTACTTGATTTCCTTGTAGATTTCAAGTTGTCGTAATGCAGTCTGAGAATATGGACAATATATCAAGTACTAGAAATTCTTTATCAGTATTTTACGTAGGTCTCAAATATGTTTGGGTTTAACACTGTGAATAGGTTGATCAAATATTATTTAATTAGAGACCAAAACTGAAATGGTTTATTTCCAGCACCCGATCGCCATTTAAAACATTTTTTAATCCTAGTATCTATTTCATGATTTGTAGAAGACAGATCAAATCAAGAGTATATAGCTATCATTCAAATTGGGAAAACGAAGATCGAATGCTGTTGGGTCTTTTGTAGACAAAGCGTGAGTGTGGCGTACAATTTTGTTTATTCTGGTATCTGTGATGAATTTATATGCTCAAACATCTCAATATTTTAAGGGTGGCTTAAATGTATTTCATTTTCCTGAAAAATCTTGCCTTGAGGCACAATTCTGTACAAATAGTGCAATTTAATGTTAAAGATCACCGAAACATTTAGACAATATTTGATTTCTGGCCGTGTCCTGACAACAGTATAACGAAAATTTAGATTGCCCCTTTGTTTCAAAGATTGCTGTCTCATGAACATACACTCCTTAATGTTCATAACCTCATACTTTATGCTGTTCTTATATAATATAGGATAAAAATCAAAAATCGACATATGAAACCGTTAGCTTAAGTATCAAGACGGTTCCTTAAGTGTGAACTGAAGTGAAAATCTTCGATCTAAGAAAATATCATAATACAAATAAACACAGCATATATTTAGGTATCACAGCAAAAGTCTTGCAATGCTATCTGAAGAAATCATTTTGACCAGGAATTATTTTGTTTGGTTCGGTTATCACACATAGTTATATTTATCTTTTTGGAAGAACCACATGGGTTGCGTAAACATGGTAAAGAGATGTTAAATAGTTTTCATTGGTAATTAAAATAAATATAATTTGACCTGTACATGTATTTGTGACTTCTAAAACAACAGAGTGTAAATTCAATGTGTTCGTAATTTGTTAAATAGCAGAAAAATAACAGTATAAACTAGTGGATCTAAGTGGCATGAGACGAAGAGTTTAATCAAATAATGATCATAATGTGTATTTCAAAACGTAGTATGGCTATTATTAGAGTAAATAGACGTCTTTGAGGTAACTGTTTAAATATTGTGTAGCCTATAAATTTCGTTATTACTAAAATTAGTTTTCGTACTCGCAGTAATGTGGGTTAATCTATAATACTGTAGGTTATTACATCTCATGATTGTGTCTCACAGAAATTCAGATTTGCATCAGACTTTTATCATTTGTATCATAATTTAATAACAGCCATTGCACCTTGACTCATAGTATAATTGTTTTTATGTGTCTAGAAATAATAAACACATCAGTATCATATCATAAATTTTCATCTCGAAGTCATTCTTCCCAAACTTATTGAAAAAAAGCATAACTCACCAAGAAGATTTTCAAAACTCGAAAGTCGATGAAAAACTGACAACTCCATGAAAAAAACGAAAAACGACTACAAGACTAACAAGTCCATTACACCATGCATAAAAAGTTCATAAAAATGTGCAAAACTTACCCCGCCAAAAACCAGGTATGAACTCATGTGCTCGGAAGGATCAGAAGGTCCTGCTTCACATTAATTATGCATGTTCCTTTCAATGTCCCTTAAGTATCTTTCGCCGCTCTTTCATAAAAGACTAACGTGTTTTTGTAATTGACATCATGATATCCACATAGACAAACTCATCATAGAAAATTGTTTATCAGAAATAAAGATTAAAAATAAAATAGATCATTTAAAATTATAAATAGTGATTGTTTTGCAAAATGAAAAGGACAGATTTAAATGAATTGAAAATAGAAAAACAGGATGTGCTACCATTAAAGTTGAAATAAAATAGAACATGAAGTCCACTGCATTTTTATCTGTCTTAAAACTACAACTGTACATCTAGAAATAAAAAAAAATAATATCTATTAAGAAGAATCAAGGAAAAATAAAAGAAAGTATTGTCCGTGCTTGAAATTAAACAGTTTGCTACTTCACTTTTACATAATCCTTAGTACTGCGGAAAACTGAACTATTCAACTCTAGTCTCAATTACATTTTCAGAATTATTGCAACTTTACGATCGGGTTATTTTTAATTGTCATTACTGATTGTCTTTTTGATATGTCGATGCAAAACATTAATAGAAATAAGAAGATGGGATATGAGTGCCAATGAGACAACTCTCCATCCAAGTCACAATGTGTAAAAAGTTAACAATTATAGGTCAAAGTACGGTCCTCAACACGGAGCCTTGGCTCACACCGAACAGCAAGCTATAAAGGGCCCCAAAATGACAAGTGTAAAACAATTCAAACAGGAAAACCAACGGTCTTATATATATAAAAAACGAGAAACGAGAAACACGTATGAACCACATCAACAAACAAAACCACTGAACAACTGCCTCCTGACTTACAACAGGTGCAAAAAAATGCACCGGGTTTAAATGTTTTAACAGGCGCCAACCTTCGCCTTAACCTGCAACAGTAGTGTAACATTACAACATAGAATAACACTAAAAAATATCAATTGAAATGGCTAAACCCGATCAAAAAGACATATTAACAAACACAAGTAAACATACACTGAACGAATAAATTTGATCTATGATACAATATAAATACAATTTTAATAAAAAGAAAGGGATGTAAACAATGTCAAAAAGACAACTCTAAATTTGGACAAAATGGCATTAAATAAAATAACGTACTCAGGTAAATTTAGATATAATACTTTTTTTGTTGAAAGTACGGAAATATTTTTACAAAATAATTAAATTTGTTGTACGAGTACAGAATTGAAATTTTATCGTCATGCTAAATCTAATTACTAAATATTAAAAATAGTGAGACGAGATATAACACAAACTAAGTAAACATTGAATAACAAAAATACATTACAAATTGTGTCAACAGGTCAAATTAACACGAAAGTGCGATTTGAGAGTACTCGCAGTTACTGAAAGCAAGTTAAAAGCAAAACACAATTAATAATAAGAAATCATGCATTAGAGACTAAAATCAATTAAAACACATCCCAGGGATTTCGTGTTTTAACGCCATGGACATTGAAAGAAGACATGAATTGTTCAATGCCAAAAAAAAAAAAGAAAAAAAAGAATCGACAGGCATAAGAATAGTTAGGATTCAACCTTATAATAAATATGTATCATGTCATATATAGATAAAGCAATATCTATATAGAAAATAAACGCGGATAAATACCTATTTATCAGTCGTTTAAACTTTATTATTTATTGTTTGGAAATACTCAAAATGTACACCACCAGCATCTAATAACTACCACCACATTACCCCTACATTAGATTATTTAGACCTCGGTAGTTTTCTATACATAACCTGTCCATCACTAGTTGTGTGTTGATGAATTATTTCGACATGTATCACAAGGTCTGTTTAAATTGAATATCTCGAATATTGGTCGTGAATTATCCTTGCATCTGAACTATAAATATATTTAAGACATATAAATTTATCTATTATTGGAAAGCAGCAGGACATTGGTTGATCATTAGTTTGATGTGTCATAAATTGTTTAAATAATCTGCAACTGACAAGATTAAGTACTCTCGGGAATTTCAAAATACAATTTCACGGTAAATGGGGAATTACAATTTATATCTGTCTGAGCAAAATAAGTTAATAATAGCTTATACTGATAATTTCTAGATTTGATCATTGACTATTTAACAGTCAGACTGACAGGCAAATTATTGAGATTTCGGTCAATCTAGAAAATACAATACAATGTTATACTTTCGGAGGAGAAACAGGTCTGATAGTAGAAAATATTATTTCATCAACAGTCAGGGGCTTTACTTAAAAAGTAACTTTTAGAATAAGTAATGTTCAAAACGAGGATTTGTTTAATATTACTTATATAAGTAACATTTCTAAATATTATTTTTATAGGTGTCTAATTATACAGAATGTACTAGCTTTAACAAATTTTCACAGTCATCTGGTAATTTTTTTTCATGAAATATAAAATTTGGTCCTTCTGAAACACTAATTGCCTTTCTGACGGACTTATCTATCATATCGACGCTTCTGGGTTACATGTATAAATTGGTCTCTTGGAACTATTACAATATCATTTTCCTCGAAAATCTTGAAGGTAGACAGATGTAAATAGATAGAAACTTTTGAACTAATTAAGACTTGAAGTTATTTATAATTTATAAACCAAAACAATTACATATGTTCCTTAAATACGTTTTATCACTAATTTTTTCAAAGATGTGTAAAATAACTTATCCAAGTAATATTGTTGTCATTATTTTTATGAAATAAAGTGATGTAAAAATTCATAAAAACTACATTTAGTCCATGCTTCTATTGAGTAATTTTATAATTTAAAAAAAAACATATATTAGTAATTAAAAACAATTACTTGTTTATGTAACGCCCTTGTCTGATCAAGGAACACGTGTTGTACCAAGAAATCGGCATCAAGTATTTATAAAAAATCCTACTGATTGAGCTTGAGATTTTTAAAGTTTTCTAAAAAGACGTCTGGATAATGGTGTAACAAAATAAACACACACCATTAAAAACGAAATGTTAAAGTGATGTTGCACTTAATTGAGATCAATTATGAACAACAAAATTGAATATCAAAAATCCATGTAAAGGTCCTTAAGGATGTACTTAGGTCAGGTTTAGGAATTTTTGTCAGATGTTCGGACTCCTTGTTTTTTTTCCCTACGATACAGGGTAAAGTTATTTGCCCCATAACAGCCATTTGTTTTTTCATGTTAGACTTTAAAAGCTTATAAAAGGTCATTTACCAAAATTTAAGCAGATTTTAGGTTTCCTTCATTTGAGACCCAAATAATACCAATGCAAATATAAGGTAAAAGTCCGAGTCAGCTTTTTCCCGCCATTTAAAAAAATCAAATATCTCAAAAAGGAGCTCCATTACCTAACATCTATGTTATCAGCAACCAAAGCCGGGCTCCAAAGTTATTGTGAAACTGCCTATTCTAGAGGTGGCGTGAATCAGATGTGGATACTAAAAAATTCCAAAGATCTTTAAGAGTACATACAATCTAAGACTCTCTTATCTTGCAATAGTATTAAAGCATTTGACTTTTCTACACTTTACACAAGTATTCCCCATTCCAAACTAAAAGACAAATTGAAAGAGTTGGTATTACTTAGTTTCATTAAAAAGAATGGCGAACGTAGATACAAGTATCTTGTCTTGGGGAGGGATAAATCCTACTTTGTAAAGAATCACTCTGATTCAAACAAAAAAATCACTGAAACTGACATTATCAAGATGCTTGATTTCTTGATTGACAACATGTTTGTTACGTTTGGAAGACGTGTTTTTCAACAAACTGTCGGAATTCCAATGGGAACCAATTGTGCCCCTCTTCTTGCCGACTTGTTTCTTTATTATTATGAGACTGACTTCATACAGGAACTTCTTAAGAAGAAAGATAAGAAGTTAGCAATATCCTTTAACTTTACGTTCCGCTATATAGATGATGTTCTCTCACTAAATAATACAAAATTTGGTGACTATGTTGAACGAATCTATCCCATCGAACAAGAGATAAAGGATACTACAGATACAGTTAAGTCTGCCTCATATCTTGACTTACATCTAGAAATTGACAATGTGGGTCGGCTGAAAACAAAACTTTACGACAAAAGAGATGATTTCAGCTTCCCAATTGTGAACTTTCCATTTCTATGTAGCAACATTCCAGCAGCGCCTGCATACGGAGTATATATCTCCCAATTGATACGATATTCCCGGGCTTGTATTTCCTATCATGATTTCCTTGATAGAGGATTGCTACTCACAAGGAAGCTATTAAACCAAGAGTTCCAAATGGTGAAGTTGAAATCATCCCTTCGTAAATTTTACGGACGCCATCACGAGTTGGTTTATCATTATGGAATAACCGTTTCACAGATGATATCGGATATGTTCCTTATGTCGTAACTACAATACCCTTCCCTTTTCACGAATGTGACCTACCGAATTAGACTATTTACCGGATTTGTAATAACATAAGCAACACGACGGATGCCACATGTGGAGCAGGATCTGCTTACCCTTCCGGAGCACCTGAGATCACCCCCAGTTTTTTGGTGGGGTTCGTGCTGCTTAGACTTTAGTTTTCTATGTTGTATCATCTGTACTATTATTTGTCTGTTTTCGATCTATGAGTAAGAAAGTCCCTCTGGTATCTTTCGTCCCTCTTCTATCAATATTTTTAGCTTATTTCGTTCCTTAACTAAAGCTTTTCTGACTTATAGTATCAATTTTAAATTCTAGATTTTTTTAATTTCACCTAAGTACATCCTTAAACATGTCTACTTACAACCCATTAAGAAGTATGGGTGGTATTGGCAACGTTAGGATGTAACCTATCACACGGTTAGGGAATTTCGTATATATGATAATAAATGCTACGTCACCTATTGATTGAGCGGATCAACTTCCCACTCTAAATATCCCTCAAATAATAAAATATTAATGATTATGTCATGGTAAAATGTTGTTTCAATTAATTATTGTATGCTAAATAAAAAAAAAATAAAAACTTACGTCTAGAATTAAACAAATATCTATTTAAAAGCAGAATCAAGGACAAAAAACAATTTCGTGCTTGAAATTACTCACTTTTCTAATCCATTTTTCATAATCAGTAGCAATGTGGAAAAAAGAACTCGTTAACTGTAGCCATACCTTTATTTTCAGAATTATTGCAACGTTATGATCGGGTTATTTTTAATTGACATTAATATTTGGCCTATTTGATATGTCGATGCAAAATATGAATATCTTTATATCAGTCATTACACTGTTTTATCGATTTTTTTGAAATACAAAAAATGCATACCACCAACATCTTATCACTACCATCAAATTACCCCTACATTAGATTATTTAGAACTCGGTAGTTTTCAATAAATAATGTTTGCTTGCATTTATCTGTCTTTCACTAGTTGTGTGTTGATGGTGAACTTCTTTATTCATCTCAAGGTCTGTTAAACTGGGTATCTCTAATCTCGGTCTTGAATTATCCATCTGAACTACAAATATATTTCAGGCATACAAATTTATCTATTATTCGAAAGCAGCAGGACACAGGTTTATCATTAGTTCGATATGTCGTTAATTGTTATAATTGTTATAAGTAATCTGAAACTGACAATCTGTAGTATTCTCGGGAATTTTAATAGACAATTACACGGTAAATGGGGAATCACGATTTATATCTGTCGGAGCAAAAAAATTGATAAAAGCTTATACTGATAATTTCTAGATTTGATTGCTGACTTTTCAAAAGTCAGACTGACCGCCAAAAAACTGAGAATTCGTTCAACATACAATGTTATACTTTCGGCGGACAAACATATCTGATGGGTGGGAAATATAATTTCATCAGGCAGGTTTGATCCAAGAAATTGTCATCATTGTATAAAAAAAAAACAGTCTGATGATTGAGCTTGAGGTTTTTAAAGTTTTCTAAACAGTGGTCTAGGATTACGGTTATATGGCCAACACGGCTAGGGATGACCGACTATTTTCATGTTTTCCAAGTTTATATTATATCATAAAATATTAATGATTATGTTATGGTAAAATGTTGTTTCCATAAAATCATTTTATGCTATCCAGATGAGTTTTGCAGACATCTCGCAACCTGTCAAACAATGAGGAATTGTGTATGAATATCTTATTGAATGTTACTACATACGTACTGAGCATTTCAATTGCATGCGAGGAAGAGGATTAGAATATTAATTATTCAACAATTTGATGTAATATTTTGTTCAATCAATTATTTATTGCTATTCAGTTGATACGTTTAGACCCATTAAAACAATGGTATATCATACAACATACTAAGAAGAAACATTTTTTTATCTAAAAGAAATGATATATCAATAATGTATATTAAAGTAATTCTAGAAAACCTATCCGACCCATAACACAGTATGTAAACGGTGTCCTCTATGAAATGTGCCTTCGCGTTCTCAGTAAACTGTGAGTTCTTATTGTAACACCACATTCAGTTTGGAATTATTGTTTGTTTTTGTTTTTTGTTTGGTTTTCCTTTTTGATTCTTCATTTTTTGATAACATGATATATCAGAGAATGGATTTTGCATACAATAAGTGCATATTTGCATAAATATGGTAAAACAAATTAAAAGTTTCAGGGTGTACTGTCTGATCGTCTAATCGCGTTCCAACATTTTTTGTTAAGTTAGTTAGAAAATATTTTTACAAATGTCAAAGCAAGAATAAAACCCTCTTCAAAATCATTTATCTTTGATATCAAACAAGTATGATCCTAAATACTGCTGTTTACTTTTATATCGAACGAATATTCATAGTTGATTTAGTTTCAAGTGTACTGTGCCTTTACGTTTTTATGTACTGTGACTTTTTTGAATGAATATATTACAATCTCAGATATCAGTTTTCAACCTAGGGTGATCCTGGGTTAAAATTTTTACTTTACTATATCATAAACCCGCAAACTGCTTACACAACTCTTACTCAATGTTTACGCTTTGTCTGTCCTTTGACATAGGGTCGAATATCCTTGTAAATTGTCATTCTCTGACAAAATATCTTTAACTCTGGACAAACACACATGATTGCGTTAAGTTTGTATGTATAACGCACACAAACTGTATACCCTCTTGCAAACTATTTTTCAGAATTTTGCAGCAGGCTACAGCCTAATCCAATGTCATAAATAGCTTTCAGACAGTCATCTTAAGTCTCATTTGTCGTTAAAACGATATGAATAGGAGTAGTTCATTTTTATCTATAGGGCACTTTCATAGACATGCATTTAAGTTAACCATATTAAATTCATAGAATTACATCAAAATTGTATTTATTCGACACAACATGCCTTTGTTAAATCTATCAGTCCGGTCATTTTCTGTCGCGGCTTGTTTTCAAAACCAAAGAAATCTACATCGTTGCAAATTGATCTAAAAGACATATTCAGGTTTGTTTGTCGTCTACACAAATCTTGTAACTGTTCAGTGTACCATTCACTACACAAATCTTGTAACTGTTCAGTGTATCATTCACAGAAAATATTTCAAGCATGTTCGAAAGTAATCCTGGTTTCATTTTATTACTTTGATACAGTTGGTCCGCATGTGAATTTGACCTTTATGTCACGGCAAAATTGAGTTTGTTGAACATTCATTTAAAATTTTAAAGCGGATTTTTTTCCAGACATAAATCAAAGGAATCTTCCATGGAGCAATTTTTACCCCCAATTTGCTATAATTGTCTTATTTCATCCAAATATCGCATTTGCCTTACATTATCTGAACTTGGTAGTTTGCCTCACTACAAAAGTCAAAAAGTCTGAAAAGACCAGTTTTTGTCTGAATTTGCATGAATTTTTACTCGACATTCTTAAATTGTCTGAATAATTTTTAAAAATTCTTGACATAGTATGAATTTGTCTAATAAGGTTCTTGATTTTTCTTGACAAGTGTCTTGACAGTATGAACATTGTCTTAAAATTTCTCGACACTTCCTGTATCATCTGATAAGAGTCTGGATTAGTCTCGACCAATTCTTGACTGTCTTAAATTTGTCTCGATCTGTCTTGACATATTCTTGACATTCTTAATAATGTCTGAATATGTCTCGACATATTCTTGACATTCTAAATAATGTCTGAATATGTCTCGACACATTCTTGACAGTCTTAAATATGTCTTGACACTATCTCAACAGTATAAATTTCGCCTGAAATGTGCACAGACTTATTCTGCACTGTTTATGACATTCTATTGCTGTTATATACTCCTTTTTATTATGGCTAAACTAAACTTTGAAGAATCAAGGATTAATTTGGTATAGTAAGATACCCTTTTGGTGCAACTAAGTTGGAATACCCTGAATAATCCCCCATGTAGTTTAATTTTGATTTATTTTTATTTAACATTTAAGTAATTGTTTTCACTTGGAATATAAGTCGAAGGTATTGACAAACAGCATTTAGATTTTTGCCGTTCGTAAAACTGCCAGTCAAATTTGCTTTACTAAAATAAGCCTCTTGTATCTCTTTTGGACCCCAATATTCATCTTTTGGGTTTGTGTGGCTAAAAAAAGAGGGGGGGGGGGTAATCTTTCGTTTAGGTCAAAGAATTTGTTCCCATCTTGATTCAAAAACCTTATTCATTTTTTAGAACAACCCAAACACATTTTTATTCAAATTTGAGTGTTGAATTCTATAATTTTTTATCAAAAATAAATATTTGTGATAACTCCTTCCTAAAAAGAAAAAAAATGTTTAGATCTATATTATGCATGTCTGTTTGAGAACCATTTCATAAGACCGATAATTTCTATAGAAATCATTGATGGGACCCATTATAAATACATTTTTTTTATTATTCCTGGAGTAGATAATAATTTTCTTTTAATCTTTGGAAATTATTCAATTTGTTTTTATGTTAAAATAATTAACTTTATAATTTTGATGAGGAAAATCCATTTCAATTCAATTTTTTTTCATCAAAATGATGATTTCATTTTCATCTATCAACAAACTTTTAAAATTGTAGTGGCATGGTCGGTCAACTGATAAGTTGTATTGCTGATTACAGGTAAAGCAATAACTTCTATTTGACAGTTGCGTGTACTCTGGGGTGTGGTCAATAACTTAATTTTATGGGGAACATCCTGTCCATGTGTAATACTTAATATATTCCAACAGATGATATTACACAAATTTTTCTTCTGTTAAATGAATGATTTGTATATCATCATAATTTGCTATTTATATAAACCACATTTTGGTATAATAATTATTTATCATATCAACATTGAATATTATGAATGTAGAATGAAATATGTCTACAGTATCATTGGTTTGAATCATTTAATTTATAAGATTTAGGAATCAAAATTTGTAACTATTTAAAAACCCACATTGAATTTTTTTTATATCAACACACCCACATTTGAATTATTTTATACTTTAGATTTCATAGCCATATTTGTATTTGTAAAAATATTTATATACCCAAATTTTTAATTATTTTACATGCCAAACTTTTATTTTTGTTGTAAAGAAGTGTAACTTGAAACAACAGTATATCATATAAAGAGAAATAAAAATTAAAGTTATATCATGAATATTGGTCATGATTTGTAAAACTCAGGACTGTCAAGTAAATTTAAGACACGATTCAAAATGTTTAAAATATGTCAAGCCATACTGAGAAAAAATAAGAATGTCGAGAATATGTCGAGAAATTTCAAGACAGTAATCAAATGTCAAGAAATTGTCAAGAAATTTTAAGACCATATTCAGAATGTCGAGAATATGTCTAGTAAATTTCATACAAATTTAATATAAATGAGAATTTGTCAAGAAAAATTAAGACACAAGTCATACTTCTGGAGAATGTCGAGTAAAAGTTCATGCAAATTAAGACAAAAACTGGTCTTTTCAGACTTTTAGACTTTTGTTGTGCCTACATCTAAAACAGAAGATACGAACACGAAAAGTTTTATCTTGGATCATTTAAAAAACAACTGTTTTATAGTTTCAAGCTGTTCGTTTTCCTTCAAGATAATTATGACTTTTGGTAACAGTTGAATACTACTTTGCATCATCAAAAGGCATATCAATTTCGCTATCTCCATCATCATCATTATGAACATGTTAAATGTATAGAAATCAAGCTTATCAATATTTTAAGAATAAAGTCGGAATCTTGAACTTTCAAACAGCTTCTCTTTAGATGGTAATGATGTTATGTTATTTTATTGATTTGTTTATGAGCTGTACTAACTGTTGACGGCGAATTCATAGCTGATGGATTTGTAAATACCATTACATTGATACCTAGTAATATATGTTTTCCATATGTTTCAACTTCACATAAATTAAAGACCGATTACCATAACGATCAGTGTCTGGTGATAATTCAACTGTTTTGCATCTCCACTCTTTATATCCATGATGGGCTGTAGTTTGCGCAAGTATGCTCAAGGATGTCTTTCTGTGCCAATGACCTCGCAGTAATAACAACTGAATGGGTCCTTCGCACAGTGGACTCGACAAAACAGACATTTGTATTTTGGGAATATTTCTCCAATCGTAGCAAGGAAGTTACAGTTACTGTGACATGAAATGTTTGCAACCAATCTCGTTTTGGAACCGATAAAAATTCCTTGAACGGTGGTGACACCTTCTTAATTTGAAAATGATTGTTTTTCGAAGTTTGACAAAAACTATGCAATTGCGAATTATGAAACGTCGTGTAATTAAAATTGTCGTAAAACGCAGTATAAAAATACTTTTTTGGTGATATGGGTATAAATTTGAAAACAAACAGTTTCAGAAACGATTTTCAATAAATGCAAAATTTGTTTAACACCGTTTAAACACCAGCCTTTATATCGCGGCAGGAAAAAAAACAACACTAAAAATAGTACCGCATCGTTGTTATTGTGTTTCCTATAAGATGTACATCATCCATATCCTTGTAACGTTTCTTGCTAAGAGTATATCGATTGGATCATAACACCAACCTGTACATTCGACAAGAAGCCTCGTTTATCTAAATATTCATTCTTTTTGATCAGTGTACTACTTAATGTGCTACTGGACAACTTTCAGATATACCAGAATATAAAAAAACCTGGAAAATAGATCCTTGAACTTTCATTTTTTATATCATGAATCATGTTCATGTACAGTATTAATTTTGCCCATCGTTTCCGATAGATAATAGGCGTAAGATACCAAAGGGACATTTAAACTAATAAATCAAAATTAGACTGACAATACCATGGCAAAAAATGAAAAAAATAAAAAAACAAAAAACAAAAAACAAAAAGACAAACTACAGTTTACAAAACAAAAATCAGATAAGGTTTACATCCTCGTACATTGTTTTGTGGTTCATCATCTAATTATGAATCAACATGTAAAGTTGTTTTAATTTTGCTCCTCGTACCCTGATACAAAGGATAGTTCCTTGTTTTATGGAGGACAGTTGTGCAACTTGCATTCAAACCATTCATACCTTATCTCCCTACTTTTTAAATTGAATGAGTCATCATTGTTCGTATAAAATTTATTTACTTTACCGATGGATGCTTAGCAACAAAACAATAACGAATCAATACATCAAGCTGGGCATCAACTGGAACATATAGGAATCTACTTTTAACATAAAAACTAAGAATGCAACCACAAACCAAAAGTTAAAAAGGCCACATCATGCTAAAAAACATAAACAGTACAATCCTAAGTGGGTCGTATTGGTACATATTTATTTATATATGCCAGCATTGTTACATATCATAATATAACAATATACAAATGAAACCATAAGCTGAGTTAACATAATCAGTGTACTTCTCCACTTAATTTCATATTCTTGTATTGATTAACAAGCAGCCAATCGGGGCTCTTTAATTATATAAAAACGTTCCATTTAATTTTCAAACAAAATGGAATACCGGAACACGGAGTGAAAGGTTCCGGAAAACTACATCTGGATATTTGTAAATCTGAAATCACGAACATAACTAGTTTTGTCTGATGTACCAACGCCATGCTGAGACGTCACTGGTAATGTAACTAATGAGCTTTTAAACGCAAAAGTATAGTTTGTTTATTGCGTTAGTATAAAATGTTACATGCTGAAACACTCAACATATCTATTTATTTGAGAAACACATCGACATGATACTGTCTGATCGTTATGAGTTCTACAGAAGCTAGATATATATATGGACTCTCATGAAAAGCCGAGTTTTACATGCGACTCAGTTAGTATTACATAGTCTGTATTGTTTTATGTCTGTTATAGGCAATCGAAAAACTTATCGACATGGTACTGATTGGTCGTTATGAGAATCACAAGCTAGATTAATATATGGACTCTCATGAAAAGCGGAGTTTTACATGTGACTCATTTAGGATTACATAGTCTATATTGTTGCATATCAGTTTGTCCGTTTTTCTTTTTCTTTGCCCATGGCATTGTTTTTATTCATGTGAATTGTCTCATTGATATTTGTCTTCCTTTAATAAAAAAAGTTTTAAAGTATTCTGTCTCTCTGATTCAATACAAACTATTTGGGCAAATTAAAAGAAAATTTAATTTAAAAAGCTTTACAAATACTTCATTGTTTGAAGGTAGACATGTATTAGCGAAGATTTGGTCAAATTCATAGCACATGAAGTTTGGGAATACAATGAGTAACGAGAACATTTAACCGATTGGGGGATCAACTTTTTATCATAAACACTGACGAGGGCACCAATAAAATTTTGGTCATGAGGGCATGATTTTTTTAATACTTGTTGGTTCTCAAATTATAATTACAGTGACAAAATTTTCTGTGTTCTATTAAAGATTAAATAAAATCAACTTTGTTTTAAAACATTTCCTGATTGTTATTTAAGAAAAAAAAGTTTGTTTTGGTGGGAAATGGAAACAAATTGTTTCTTTTTCGAGATTAAAAACTCAGCCACCAAACATAAGAATACACGGAAATATAATAACTTTGTTAATAATCTACTAGACTCTTAATCATGTAAAATATCAAATAAATTGCTTCATTATCTTTCTTAGTTTTTCACGAGGAAACAAATAAGGATGCATTTGTCTATACTTAGGTCTACTTATTAATACTGAGTGTACTTGGAATTTACCAGCTTCGTTATGTACACTCGAGACCTGTTGAGAAAACGACACGAAATTGGCTTTTGTAAATCAATTTATTTTATAGGTTTAACAATACTGGTAGAACTTGCAATCGTGTTTTTCATGGATGCAATAACATGAAGATTTACAATGCAGATTTTCATTTTATGCAAGCCAGTACCAAAGCCCTAAACAGATGGTATCACCAGGTACTGACAGTCATCATTATCAGCTGTATTGACCGTATACTAGTAATAGATTGAACACAAATCAAGTTTACAGATGGTCAAATGGATATCACTATAATGTGTTCATAGAAGATATGCGTAAAACTAAATGTTTCGAATCCCAAATACACAACGCTATATTAATAAGACAAACATGTACCTAAAAAAACAGCTAAACATATCTAAGGACATCGTGCATTATTTTATACTACTTTCTGGTAGATGAGTCTTTTTTTCCGATTCATTCTTGAGATGAAGTGGAGATCTACTTTCGCTTGTCATTTTTGTCATGTTACCCGAAAACTTTTTTCGCTAAATCGAATTATGACTATTGAAGGTGTAATACCACCATTGATTTTCCCCTATTAGTCTTTGTTAAATGATTAATTGAAGTATTCAAGCTGAATGAACTATCCGTATAAAAGTTTACTGTCTCCAAGGAGGTTTCAATAAGTCCTTACGTAAAACTTAAATTTACGCCGCGTTCCAGAGAGGGACATAAAAAGCTTCTCTTTTGGTGAATAATTTGTTGTTACTGCTTTAAAAATAATTTCATTTACTTAAAACTATATATTTATTAAAGTATTTCTTAGAAAATTTTTCTTGTATAGCAGAATATAAGAAAAAAGGAGAAAAAGCTCCCCAAAACTCTAAGTATGGCTTATTCTGTCAACTAATATTCATGGTAAAGTCCTATTTCAAGGAAATTTTTTCTCATAAAATGTGTTTTGGAGACTCAATCCACTCAGAATATTTCATTATTAGTAATATTTCACTTAAATAGCAAGAAATTTTAACACATGAGAGTACTCACAAGGTCAAAGGTGCATGTACAGCTTCCCGTATTAGGTGTAATACCACCATTGATTTTCCCCTATTAGTCTTTGTTAAATTTGCACGTTTCAAAAAATTGTGCAGAATTTATCTTTGTTTCAAATAAAGAAATACTTGGCATGAGTAAAGTTTGATCCTGTCCAGTACTATAGAAAAAATTTCACATAACATTTCATTGCTTATAAGAAAATAACCATCACTGGAAGTTAACCAATCAAATTTTCCCCCTTTTTTAACCTGTATACAAGCTTTAGTAACCATGTAACCTCAAGTTTCCAAAATATTCTATAGAAACCCCAAATAAAAAAATAATGGTGCTTTGAAATACCCAAGATATATGTTTATGACCCAGAAATGTTTTACTGCAATGAAATGTAGGATCAATTACCTACAACTGTCAAATTCAAGGGAATATTTTTTTTCGACCTATTTTCGTATGCAACCGGATGTGACGTACTATGATTTGGTGGTATTACACCTAAAGAAGACTTTTTTGTTAAATAAACTGAATGTGACTTTTTTCCTTTGTTATACTGGTTATTTCAAGCATTCCTGTCAAGTTTTGTCATAATCAGTTCAATAGTTTGAGAAAAATCTAGTATAATGTAAGACGACATCTACAGCGATTCGAGCTAAATTTCTTCGAAAAATCCAAACCAAGCCGCATCATGATAGAATATAGTGTGGACCAATAAATGATCAAATATTTATCTCATCTGCCTACAAACAGTTGAATATGATACAAAAGATGACTTTAGGATGATAAATACTACTAATGGATCTCTTTGTCTTCCTTATAAGGTCTCTTTTGGTCCATTTATACCTCTCATTTCCTCAAAATTTCTACTTTATAGGCCAATAAATAAAAATTTTGGGGTAACTTTCACTCATTTATGATAGAAATGTTATAATAAATGATTAATTGAAGTATTCAAGCTGAATGAACTATCCGTATAAAAGTTTACTGTCTCCAAGGAGGTTTCAATAAGTCCTTACGTAAAACTTAAATTTACGCCGCGTTCCAGAGAGGGACATAAAAAGCTTCTCTTTTGGTGAATAATTTGTTGTTACTGCTTTAAAAATAATTTCATTTACTTAAAACTATATATTTATTAAAGTATTTCTTAGAAAATTTTTCTTGTATAGCAGAATATAAGAAAAAAGGAGAAAAAGCTCCCCAAAACTCTAAGTATGGCTTATTCTGTCAACTAATATTCATGGTAAAGTCCTATTTCAAGGAAATTTTTTCTCATAAAATGTGTTTTGGAGACTCAATCCACTCAGAATATTTCATTATTAGTAATATTTCACTTAAATAGCAAGAAATTTTAACACATGAGAGTACTCACAAGGTCAAAGGTGCATGTACAGCTTCCCGTATTGGGTGTAATACCACCATTGATTTTCCCCTATTAGTCTTTGTTAAATTTGCACGTTTCAAAAAATTGTGCAGAATTTATCTTTGTTTCAAATAAAGAAATACTTGGCATGAGTAAAGTTTGATCCTGTCCAGTACTATAGAAAAAATTTCACATAACATTTCATTGCTTATAAGAAAATAACCATCACTGGAAGTTAACCAATCAAATTTTCCCCCTTTTTTAACCTGTATACAAGCTTTAGTAACCATGTAACCTCAAGTTTCCAAAATATTCTATAGAAACCCCAAATAAAAAAATAATGGTGCTTTGAAATACCCAAGATATATGTTTATGACCCAGAAATGTTTTACTGCAATGAAATGTAGGATCAATTACCTACAACTGTCAAATTCAAGGGAATATTTTTTTTCGACCTATTTTCGTATGCAACCGGATGTGACGTACTATGATTTGGTGGTATTACACCTAAACAGCGGTATACTACTGTTGCCTTCATTTGCCATTGACAATTTCTTTCTGTCTATTATAATCAAAAACTGAACAAACACTTTAAAACATGATGTTAATTTTGTAAAGTTGCAGTAAGGCAGAGACCTCTGCTCATTTGGATTGGAAATTAGCACTCTGTCCATATAACGCTCTCCTACTGACATTTATACTTTTCAACTGACATCTGTGCTTTTCTATAGGACACGTTTCCTTTTTAAACAGAACACTTACCCTTTTCTACAGGACACATGCGCTTTTCTACAGGACATATGATGGTTTATATTTTATTACTTATGTCCTCTCTTAAATGAAAATTATATTTTTGATGGAGTATCTTTTTCGAATTGGCCGTCTGTACTGATTTACCTGCGATTTGGTTTTTCTATGTAAAGATCATTGACATGAACCGTAAGACCTTAAAATGAAAGTGAAAGTGTCCATCATGTTTGTCCTTACGTGTATTATATAGAAATGCGCAACAGTCCAGTGCCAATTCATATATCATTAGTTACAGTTATTGAAATAGTACAATACGTTTTGAATTTTTCTTTTTACAAGATCTTCAAACTCACAATTATAACCTTTATTTTAAATTTGCATTTCATTTCATTTGGTATAAAAACAACCATCTAATCCAGTAACTTACAACTTATTAACCGATAGATTTCGTGACAGATCTAATGAAAAGAAAATGACACTCTATAAAGTGTGCCAGAAGCGCTTATCCTCCACTAGGAACGCCCACAAAACCAGAAATTTGAAAGACGGAATGTACAAGTACCTAATCACGTAATTAGCTATTTATAACCAAAAGAGACCTAAAACAATAGCTTGATCCATCTAAGCTAAGTCAATTTTGCCTGAGTTATTTGCAACCTTTTTTTATCTTAATAACTTATCTATTAACGGAAAATTTTAGAAAGTTATGTTTTAAATCATGTAAGTTAAGAGACGCCGATGATACCCTTCAGGGACTCACAATCCACCAGCAGCGGTATTAGCACAGTGTACAGTTAGCACTCATTGGAATACCACCTGTTTGCTGAAATATTTAAATACAGTACTCAACAAATATGTTGTCGATCAAAAATGTTTGATAATATCAATTGTGTGTACTTTTTTCTGGGAATCAGAGTGGCTCACTATAAATTCACATTTTGCATGACCTAAAAACAAGGAATTTGTATCTACGTTCCCCTTATTTTTTCATTAGGATAAGCTCTGTTTGATAAAGCAATGTAGCCGATCTTTTAATTTAGCATTGAAATAGTAGTGTAAAGCCTAAAACAATAAAAAAATGATATAATTACAAAATTGTAAAGATTATGAATAAAAATTCTCAAGTTCATCCAATATTCTTAAAAATCCCAATTTAAACATTCATTTCTTTTTTTCCCTGTATGTTTTGAAACAAATTATTATTATTATTTTTTTTTTTTGAAAAAAAAAAACAAAAAAAAACACACACCTTCTTTTCTGTTAAACGTTGAATAATCGGGTTATAATCTTATATGTATCTCAGTCATGTCCTGTCCCGCTTAATCATTTATTTCAGACAACCCCTGTCATTCTTCTAGAAATAGTTATTTATCTGTTACTTGTAATCTTAAATAGCAAGACACAATTCAGCCATTAATATTTCTTTATATTGAACCAACTAAATTGTATTACAAATGAAGAAGCACGATCTCGGATGATTTTGTCTTATCACTTCATGTGGAGCAAGATAAATGAACAACTGCGAAGACCGATAAATTATAACTTTGATTATTGACTACTTATCAGTTAGACTGCCATAAACTTTATTGTAAATTGTAGCCTTGAAACAATAAGATATGAGAGTTTCTAGAGATATACTCATGTGTTGGATGCAAAATATGTTTCTTCAAGGGATACGTGTCATACTTATAAATCCACATCATGCATTTGTATACACAGTACACACATTGAGCAAACTTAACGTTTCTTGCTAACGTTACGATGATATTGTCCATAAAGTAAATGGCGAAAGACTACATACAACTTTTTGCAAAAAATCAGATCAAGTCAAAATCAACAATACATCTGAAGAGTAAATCTAGATTTACAGTACCTAAACTTTTCGATGCAAATATTACAATCATTTAACAAGTGTGGTGGTATTTGCAATGTTTTTATGCAAACTACTGTCACATATTGATAAAACTTTATATGTATGATTATCAATGCTACTTCATAAACACATTGAGCGATTCAACTTCAATAAGTAAAGTGCACTCAAAATATCATTGAGTATGTTGTGGTAAAATTTGAGTTAACTGAAATATTTAAGCTACAAAGCTGATTCCTCGTAACTTGTTTCACACTGAGATTTTTTGTCTCGCCTAGACGAAGTAAAAAAAGCAAGAAGGTTTCCGACGGCGGCGTCGTTGGCTGCGTCAACAAATTATGAGTCAGTAATTAGGTCAACTTATAGAGAACCACCAGTGTTGGCCAATCAAATGTAAATTTGGTATGTAGTTAAATCAGTATTTGCATATCACATTATGGAGATTGTTTAGCTCCGTTCCTTCTGTCACGATCTAATGACTTTGAATGTTTTGCTAATATATACATAAAAATATGTGGTATGATTGCCAACTAGATTGCATGTATTTGTTTGTGATTAGGTCAGTTTAATCTGAACCACTAGTGGTAGAGCAAGGATATTTGGTGAGAATATGTTTAAGCATTTCCATGGAGAGTTTGTGGTCCCTTTTCCACAGTCATAGTCTGTTGTTTTTGGAATGTTTTGCATATTTTACATAATAAAGGTTGGGATTAAATCAGTTTAAGATGAACCAATTAAGTTAAGTTTATAATATTAAGTTTGCTGTTGGATTAGCATTTCAATGGAGATTGTATGACCTTGCTCTCTATTATGTTTGATTCTCGTTGACCTAGACACTTTTGCATAGATTACATGTTAAAACTTGTGTTTAGGTTTCTTTAAAGGGAACAATTTATTAAAGTCAGTGTTATAAGTATGCTGTTTTATAAGCATGGGCATACACATTCGCATTGCCTTGGAGGTAATTTGATTTTGAACCTTCTGTCAGGATTCATTGACTTTTTCATGTCTTACATAGTTTACATCTTTAAATATTCCCATATTGATTTCAACATTTACATTATATTATCAAAATTACAAAAAGTCGACACACATTTTTGTGACCAACAATTTATTTGATAAAGATTATTGAATGTAACTACATATATGCACTGATGCATTCAATTGTAGGAAAGTATACTCAAATATTTGTATCTACATATCTTGATAAATATATCAATTGTGTTATGCTGTTCACTATAATCCCTTATACGCCATGCGATACATTCGTATTTTATGCAACATACAGAGAAGAAATATGATATATTTTCTTTAAATCTGGAAAGTAACCCAAATGACAAGTGGTTCGTTCATTTTTAGCGTTCTTAAATACCAACACCATACTGAGAAGTGCAATAATAATGTTACTTAACAGCGTATGGTTAAAGTTTAATCGGTGCATTGTATGATTAAATAATATGCATGCCTGAAAAATAAGTATATCCATACAGATTTTTTTCCTCGTTTTTTTTACCATAGTGTCTCTTTGTCAACTTATGATTTTTGATTTGCCCTATTCAGTTCACTCTCCTTTTAAGAAACTGTATTGATCACTTATAATTTTGTAGACGAAACGAGCGTCTGGCGCAAATACAAATAAAGGCAACAGTAGTATACCGCTGTTCGAAATTAATAAATCGATTGAGAAAAAAAAAAAACAATCCGGGTTACAAACTAAAACTGAGGGAAACACATCAAATATAAGAGGAGAACTACGACACAACAGAAACACAACATTAAAATATAACACACACAGAAAAGAACTATAATATAACAATGGCCATTTTCCTGACTTGGTACAGGACATTTTGAGAAAAAAAATGGTGGATTGAACCTGGTTTTGTGGCTAGCCAAACCTCCCGCTTTTATGGCAATGTTAAATATAACATTAAAATGACAACATTACATGACAGGACTACAATACAAATAAATGGGAGAACATATAGGACAGAGAAACATACGAATAATAGCTAACAAAAGGTACCAGGTTTAAAATTTAATACGCAAGACGCGCGTTTCGTTCACACAAGACTAACCAGTGACGCTCAGATCAAAAAAGTCCAAAAGCCAAAACAAGTACAAAGTTGAAGAGCATTGAGGACCAAAAGTTTCAAAAGTTGTGCCAAATACGGCTAAGGTTATATGTCTGGGATAAGAACATCCTTAGTATTTAGAATAATTCATACTTTTGCAAACAGTAAATTTATAAAAATGACTATATAATAGATATACATGATAACACCGAAGTGGCGACTAACTACAGAATAAAAATGGATACATAAAACAACATAAACCAGCACATAAAAATTCACAGCCGAGTTAGCCAAAGTGATCAACGCAAACAAATTGACGTCACATTTGAATTTCTGAAATTTTCCCAAAAAAGGATAGAATAAGGATCGAATTCAAGATTTGGTTGATAATACTCATATAACATTTATTAATAACAATGAAAATTACAATACTAATTAATATAAAATGTGGTAGTAATTAGATAATTAATAGTATTATCTAGCTATGTCGGTGTTTTTTCTAAATTAAACTGTAAACCAAATATATCGTATGAATTTAGTTGACCAAAACTAAAATCTAATTAATGAACTAAAATTGTAATCCTGGTATCTATGATGAGTTCATTCAGTTTACTTGTTCATATTGAAAAACATTTAGTTTAACTAAATAAACAAGGTAATTGACGTTCATGTAAGTACCAACCAGATATATGCACCTAATTAAGAAAACAAAACCTTCTCAGTGTTTGAATCTTCACAGACAATAATTACACTCAGGCTGATTTCATTTCACATGAAAACGTTAGGGATATCATGATCAACAAGTAACCTGTTTAGTTATTATTTGTTTTAAAAAGCACTGACTAACATTTCAAATTATGTATGGATAAATAATATACAGTATTGTATTGAAATAAACGCATACGTTACTAATACTTTAATGCGGTGTGTTACTTAAAGATCAAATCTATATCTAAGGCGCCCATACAAAAGTAAAAAGTAACGCCACAAACATAAGACGTAAATTAAAATGCGGAACACATAACGTTATCAATTTGCATTATATTCTAAACAATTAAATCATTCAGGCTCCTTAAAGATATGAATCTGCTTTCCTCTTTTGACCAAATGAAGGAACGAATAAAGGGGAATTACACATACCTGTTATTTTCTACTGTGTTTTTTTTCTGAAATGACCTGACTTTAGTACTCACTTGACCAGGACATGGTGTTTTTTTTTTATTGGGGATGGGGGTGTTGAGGGGGGACCATAAAGATACCATACAGAACTTTTAACATTTAAATTAATTTGACCTTTAGGAGTAGTAACCTTATATTTCATACATGTAATAACCTGACTACTTCATGTCTTAAAATGTACAATTAAGATATATTATTCTACTCATTGCAGTGCTGGGAAGGCGATATCATCAGGAACTGACAACTACCAACAGCATTGACCCCCGTAGTAGGCAACAAGAGGAAAAATATAACACAAATTGTAGTTTTACGACATTAACTTTTGGAAGATACGCTTTGAAATATATGTTTTTGATTCCGAATACTGGCATATATATATATTTACATCAAATTAAAAATAGACTTCACTGAACTACTTAAAATGTCCAAGAATAATTTTCATTCTTTCTTCGCAATCAAATCATATTGTTCAATCAATCTACTCTTTAAATACGAACATCAATGAAGTGAAAGCCAGTCATGCTGCAATTTTGTAGATCTAGTATTAGTTTTGCCGTTTTTAGTTGCTACCATAGTTTAAAAGATAATGGGCAAAACCTCTAACTTTGCTATAAATGATAACAACGTACATGGGGTTTACCACCCACCTTTCCGACCAGAAGTGTCTGCATTTCAATAATGCATCCCGCAGAGTCAAACCTACGTCTATCTAACGCGAGATTTACTCCCGGATAAATATCGTGTCACATTTTATGCAATGATAGAATCAAGATACAAATGAAACTTTCACCATAAACTGATATAACATAATGCGTGAACTTCTCAGCTTAATTTAATAGTCTTGTCTTGATTAACGAGTAGCCAATTGTGACTCTTTCATTAAATAAAAACCAACATTTCATTATATAATCAAACACATTGAAATGACAAACACGCAGTGAAATGTTCTCGAAAAATACATCTATGACTATTTGTTAATCTGAAGTCACGATCATAACAAATTTTACCTTAAGTACCAACGCCATGCTGAGACGTTCACTGGTTATGTAACTAATGAGCTTTAAAGAACTTTTAAAAGCAAAAGTTTAATTTGTATATTGCGTTATTATAAAATGTTACATGCTGGAACACTCAACATATCTATTCATTTGAGAAACTTATCGACATGATACTGTCTGATAGTTAAGAGTTCTACACAAGCTAGATACATATGTTAGCTATCATAAAAAGCAGAATTGTACATGCGCCTCATTAAGGATTACGAAGTCTTTATTGTTGTATGTCTGTTTTTCCGTTTTCCTTTTTTTTTTTCTTGTGGTATTTTCTTTTTTTTTTATCGTATGGATTGTCTCCTTGATTTCTTGTCTCTTTGATTAAAAAGTTACATCGCATTCCGGTCCTCCGATTTAATGCAAACTATTTTTGAAAATTAATGAGCATTAAATTTAAAAAGCTTTCAAAATGTTGCATTGTTTTATGGTACACAGGCAGTAGTGAAGATTGGGTCAATTAAATGGCACCTGAACTTTGGAAATACATTGAGTAATGAGTTCATATAACATATAAAGCGATTATTCTCATCATAAGGACTGACAAAGACACCTACCATAAATCATGTTTTGATGAGGTTAGCATGTTTATAATTATTAGATGTTGATTCTTAAATTAAAATTGAAGTGACAAAATAATATATTTGTTTTATTGAAAATTGGTAGAAAAATTAAAATAATATTGATTTAAAGTCTTTGTTCCTGTCATTCAAGAAAAATCAATTTGGTTGAAAATGGAAACAAATTCAGACTAAAAACTCAGGCGAAAACATTCGAATATGTATATATGATAACTTTTTAAATATATATATCTACTAGACTCTTAATAGTGTTAAGGTTCGAAAAAGTTCCGTATTATCTTCCTAAGATTTCCTATGAGAAAAACAAATTAGGAAACATTTGTCTATACTAAGTTCTACTTATTGATATCAAGTGTACTTGTCTTTTTTATCCTGGAATATCCTAGTGTCGTTTAGTGCATTCCCGTTGAGGAATAGACACGATATGTGATTTTATAGATTAATTTAACTCGTTTATGTGGCTAGGTGCAACCTTACAAGTAGAAGCTACAATCGTGTTTTTTTCATGCATTGACATGATAATTTAACTGATAATTTACTATCTCAATCTGTTATTTCATAAAAGCCAGTACCAAGGCACTGAACGTATGATACCATCAGGTACTGACAGTCGTCATCAACAGCTGTATTGACCCTATGGTAATAGTGAATTAGAGACAGCAATAGTTTACCTATGTTCAAATGGATAAACAAGAGAGGTCAAAGATACCATAGGGACATTCAATCTTAGAGTCGAAAATAAATTGACAAAGACATGACAAAAAAAAAAGACCAAAAGACAAAATCAAATAATAAGACAACGCGCAACAAAGAAAACTGAGACTGCACAATACGAACCCATCCAAAATTCTAGAAAATCTCAAGTGGTAAGGGTAAGCAGATCCTGAACTATGGCCTCCACATATGTTCTTGGAAGATATGACATGAACTTAAAGTTTTGAATCCCAAATAACTAACTTTATATTTACAAGACAGCTATGGACATATTAGAACTGCTCAAAATGTGTAAGAAACATCGTCCATTATTTTTTATAACTATGCCAATAATTATGTTTTTTTGGATACATTCTTATAACATGTAAAACACAGTCACATCAATAGAATTTAGAAGTCCTGTGACATTTTTGTAGATCTAATTTTGCTGATAATTTTTGCCATGTACAATTACTTTGTATCTATTATAGTAAGTAACTAGGTAAAAACTTTGAAATATAATGTTTAATTTGTTTTAGCTCTTTCACTGGATATTTGCCCTCTTTCTACAGGACATTTGCGATTTAACAGGACATGTACGCTTTTGAAACGGACATTTGATTACTTCTTTCTTTCTTTGAATATTGAATATATTTTCGATGTAGGTTATTTGAAGTCATTTTTTCGACTTTGCGATCTGTACGGGATTACTTGCAAAGAGTGTGTTAACTTTTTCGCTTAAGATTGTCTTCCTTCTTTTTAGATAGCATTGACACAGACTGGTAATTCTTAAAAAATGAATGCACACGTGTGAAATGAATAATTTTGATATAATCGAAAATTGTAAAGATTGTGATTAAAGATTTTCAAGTGCATCCAGTGCTTTTAAGTATCCAAAAATAAACATTCATTTCTTTTTTCCCTGTATCATGTGTATCTTATCAAACACACTAGTTTGTTTTTTAAGTTGAAAAAAAAATGTCTCTGCTTCCTCTGTAAAACGTGGAATTGTCGGTGCCATCATGTACTGTTCCGCTTAATTGTTTAATATAATCATCGGCATTCTTCAAGAAATATTTTTTTATATATTACTAATGGCAGGACACAAGTCAGACATTAATACCTTATCTTTAGATTTTCCCAAAATAGATTGAAACTCAAAAGCTTACAGACTAAACAATCAATTGCATTGCAAATGAAGAATCACGATGTCTGTTGATTTTGTCTTATCACTTCATTTAGAGGCAGATAAATTAATGATTGATAATACAGGTAATTTCTAGGTTTGACTATTCATTGTTTATCATTTAGACTGGCACATATTTCATTCTGAATTGAACCATTGAAACAATAAAATATGAGACTTTCTGGAGATATACTGATGTGACGGATGCAGAATATATTTCTTCAAGGACCACCTTACGTGGTATGAAATCCATATCATACATTTATTTAACCGGAATACCCATTGAGTAAATTTTAAATTTTTTGCTGTAATTACGGGATCTTGTCCATTAGATAGAAGGTAAAAGACTAAATTCAACTTTGAAATAAAATAAAGAATGCACTTGGGGATGTCAATCTAAGTGATTTTTTAAAGAATAAGATCAAGTAAAGATTAACAACACAACTGAAAAGCACATTTCAATCTAAAGTACTTAAACTTGTCGATGTAAAAATAACAATCAATTCACTGACTGTTGGTGGTATTTGAAATGTTATTATGCAACCAGCTGTCAAATATTGGTAGAACTTTATATGTATGCTTATCAATGTTACTATCTTCATGAATTGAGCGATTCAATAACAATTATAAAGTGCACTTGACGAAGTCGAAAAAGCGAATTTTAGGTGTGCTGTATCTGGTGGAATCGTTGTCGTCGTCAACAATGTATTAGTCAGTGATTATGTCAAGTTATGGGGAACCACAATTGTTGGTCAATAATACTTGGTATGTAATTAAATTAGTATTTACATATCCCATTTTAATGAATATAGTTTGGCCCCACCTTCTCAGTGATGTGCTAGTGACTTGGAAAAATGTTCTTATATAGAAACCCTCAACTTTCGAACTTGAGCAGTGATTCATTAACCGTTTTACATTTATGCTCCATTACTACTTAGAAAATTGCATTTTTTTCCTGTTCCACAGTTAACTTAACTTATCCAAAATTTTATGAATCTCAAACACAATTCTAAGAACCAAATCTCGCTGACAGAGTTCAAATTTTGGCAGTGAATTACCGTCTGTTCTAGAGATAGGCCCCTTTATAACTTACAAATTGCTAGTTACGAAGGCCGCGTTCACACTGCCCATGCAAAACATGTTTTGTGTACACAAGTCCTATTGTTTACATCTATGATATAAAAATAATCAATTGGTTGACATGCTTACAATTCTATATTACAAATTTAATTAATAGCTGCAAGTGTTTCCAAAATTAAAGCGTTATTTGTTTCTAATTAATGTTCAAAATTTAAATTAAACTTGTTTCAAACTTATTAAAGCCTCAGTGTGAACACGGCCTAAGTTTTCTCATCCGTATTTTATGAAACTCATTCACAATTCTGGGAACCAAATCTCACAGACAGAGTAATAATTGAGGGCAGTGAGCTACTTACCGTTCTAAAGTTATGAGGCATTGTAACTTTGGAAATTGCTATTTGTTTTCGTTTCTGCACTCTAACTTAATTTTTCCTCATTCATATTTTATTAGACTCATACAAAATGCTCAGAACTAAAACACTCAGAGTTTGAATTTGGGCAGTGAGATATTTTCCGTTGTAGAATAATGCCTTTTTTTAAATTTGAAAATTGCAACACTTGAGCGGGGGCATTCGTGTCCTTAGACACATTCTTCTTTTTTTTTATCATATTTATCGTGACGACAGCTGCATGATCCAAAATAAAACTTTATGATTTACAACGAAATACTAAATCATCTGTGATTGGAAAAACATATATAAATGTTTACATGTTGTACATGCAAGAACTATGAATTAAACTCCTCAAACACTAATTGTTATAACAAAAGATCACTCAGATGTCATGTTACATACTAGCGTGATTTCCATGATACTAGTTCCTATTACACGACTTTGATTTTATCTTGCTTCCGTAAGATTGCATTGCAATCAGACAAAACCGTATTGATTTGTTAATTGATACATGATTCTTTTGAATACTATCACGTCAAGCACATTTCCACAATTTGAAAAAAATCGCCACGAAAAAGTTTATGACAACACTATATGCAAAATAATTTTGTTATCATTGATGATTGTTAAAAAGAATTTACAGAATTTTTATTTATATCGAAGCGATAACTTTAATATTGACCAGAAAGCGAAGACATCGTTACAACGCACACTAATAATAACACGTAATTTTATGTTGCCGGGGGTTTAGCCGAGGTAATAATTTCTTATTTATTTTGGCACTTTATAGAAATAAATGTTGACATACACAAACATTAGTAAATCTGACTTTTCAGAGAAAGAAAAGCAGACCAAACTGTCATCACAATGACAATTTGCATATATGATAGTACATTCCGAAGATAAAGGTGAGAGTCCAAGACAATATTCTGCATATTTAAATGTGAGGACATTACAGTGTTTCAGTGAGAATGTGTATTTGAACATAACATAAAGAGTTTTACACTTCACTCAGTCCAAGTAATGAATCTTTTTCTATACATTTGTATATCATTTTTCGTTGGCTTGTGTTAGGATAACGTCTACCTACAGTCTGGATCAATAAATCAAACATTTGGATACGTTGGTATATAATGTGTTATTCAACTAAGTAAACAATGATATCCTAATTTTCAACATTGAATTCTATTGTATAACTTATCGATGAATTTATTGATTTATTACTCTGCAAAAGGCAGTCAAAACCGTTAAAAATGGGGCATGAAACCCGATGCGCTGTGTTAAGAGAGTTACATGATCTCTGCGTCCCCAAGAAGCGTTCTGACAACTATTTTAGAGATAACAGATTGATGTGCTCATGTTTTATATTAAATTTACTGTTTTGAATACATGGAACATATAGCAACATTTTTAAGCGAAAAATTTATCAATGATTGATAATCACTTTGACATAATATATTTACTCTATTGTTTACTTTTTGGGGTAAATAATATCATTTAAGAAATCTCTCCTATAATGGTGAGATTTTTAAAAAAATACAAGACACAAACTTTTGTTAATATATATTTCAAAAGCGAAAAACACTTAAATTAATTTCAGTTAAAGAATACTGGTCATTTATTCTAAAATAAAAAAGGTCTCCTTAAGTCTCAAGTCGTTGCTGTAAGATACAAAACGACTGTTTTCAAATAAAATGTCAAAATGTAATTGTCAAATTCGTTCGCATATATACGTTAACCTAAGACACAAAAACTATTGTTTGTGTGTATTTAAGCTGTTTTTCAAAATGACATGAAATGTAAAATAGCTTTTTTTTTTTTTATATATTTTTGCAGTATGCAACATTTGTGTAATTGAAAGCTTGCGTTCACTCTTGTGTATCTTGGGTTTGTGTATTGACAAATGACCACAAAAAGGCCACCAATGGGTCTTCAATGCAGCGAGAAATTCCCACACCCGGAGGTGTCCTTCAGCTGGCTCCTAAACAAATATGTATACTAGTTCAGTGATAATGGACGTCATATTTGGCCACGGCATTATAAGTGTGTTTTCGACTTATTAGTTTGAATATCCCTTTGGTATCTTTCGCCTGCATTTTATGTTTCTGTCACAGTGACCATTCAGGCAAAGATGTCTACTAAGAGTAATGTTTGATTTGCATGCTTATATTCTTCTTCGATTACATACTGAAGGCTTGGTTTCAATACAAGCATATTGGTTGCAGTTGCATAGTCTAAGATATAACCAACATTCTGGCGATTACAGTAAAATGTTGCAAGATATTGTCCGCAGTGGATCAATAGGTTAAAGTCTTTGTTTTAATATGACAATTGTTAATGATATTTTGTCTTTTGACATACTTGTAATTAAATTCGACTTATTACGTTGGTAATGTTTGTAATTTATAGTAACACATTGTTTTCCTTTATACTACACACCATTTCTCTACACTGCAGCAAACCAGTATACTCAGATCCGGTCTTTCGGAAGTGTTTATCCAGAAAGTCCTATATGCTTCCTGAAATTTCGGGATAGGCATGGTAACGTTTAATGCTTATTGTTGCAGTCCTTGTGTTTACAGTCATATTTGTTTATGTGTAAAAAGTACAATAAAAGAAATACCTAACTCCAAGGTACTGTCTTTTTAACGTACACCCTTCTTCTAATTTCAAACATTCACGCGAAGTTAATAAATTAAATAAATGTAAAATAATAGTACTCATTCATTTTACATGAACACTATGTATCGCCCAATTTGATTAAAATACAGATCTCCACTCTTCGCTTACAATAATCTGCTCCGATAACTTTTATATCAGCCAATGAAATATCTACCTCCTAATTTTTAACGGTGTTTATCATTAAGATAAACCCTGAGGATCCCGAAAGGTCATTCGGACAGGAAGGAGAACGGATCATTAGCAGATCTTTGTAAGCGAAGCGGGGTCACATGATCTGTGTTTAAATCAGATGGTACATCGACTCTATCACAAAACGATAAAGTTTAACATTGTTTGTACGTTTTCTATACCGCATACCTGGTATAAGAATATATAAAACCCTTCAAGTAATAACTAAATTGTTATAGATTGTAAGATATTTTTCGATTTAATTAAAACAAATTAAATTGAGCAGAATGCAAATGTACTAGGAAAAAGGAACTAATTGATTGCAAGTACACCAAACGAAAAAGATGAAACGATGAAAGACTTGAAAATGAGAGATAGGCGATATATAAGGGATATTTAATTTCATAATTAGATGACAAACTTAAAGCACAATGGCCAAACCAAAAATCGACTAAAAGACAAGCAATAGTATACAAAACAAATGTAATCGATCGTTAACAACTAAAGACTGTGCAACACCCCCCCCCCCTCCCCCCCTCTTTCTCCTAAAAAAAAACAACATCAGGGGTTGATCTCACGTATATCAGGAGGGAAAGAAGATTCTGCTCCACATGTGGCACCCATCAAGTGCGAATGTAAATACAAATTTGAAAGTAAGGAACAAAGAGTACTTTCATTCATAAAAAGCTAGATATATATATTAAATCAATTAAAGTAAATGAATCTCAAGTAACACTTACAAGTTGATAGTTTATATATCAAACGATACACAATTACATTGTAAGTAAATTTCTTATTTCCTTTCCAATCGGATTTATCATCAAACGATACACAATTACATTGTAAGTAAATTTCTTATTTTCTTTCCAATCGGATTTATCTGACGTGGTCACTGCGGGAGTTAATAATTCAGAAAACGTGATACCGATGACAACAAAGTGTTTACTTTATGACATCAATGGAATTATCAATCTCAATAGGTTATTCCTCAATAAACAACACATCAAAATAATTTTAGCCTAAGGAATGTCTCAAAAGAGCTTTCACAAAGTTCTGATTTAACTTTTAAATAAACCTAAGATAGCTTTTTGTAAATGGTCTTCACGCGGGTTTCTTACATGACTGTCTTCATATGCAATATACACTCAATACATTTGAAAGGATTAACAAAACAGTATTTTCAAAGTTAGTTCTCTTTTTGTCTCTTTAATTAACATACATCAGTCTAAGCTTTTTCCTCAAAACACTATACGCTGGTAATCCAATATTGATCCGAAACGGTCATTTTAATCTAAATAGACATAACACTAAATTATTTAGTATATTTGTCGTCTGTCACTCAATTTAAAAAGTTATCGACTGCTTTGAATTCGGTACTGTTTGGAAAATGTGTTATCAGTGAATAAGATTCTGTTCAGACTGTTTAATCTATGTCAATATTGAAATAAATTTACAAAAGGGAAGCAACTCTTATTATATAGTTTATTAATTATTGAGTTAAATGTAAACACTTTTTTTTTCAAATACAATCAAAAGATTATATTGTAAAACGCTCTGAATGTTTACATTTGTATTTGCAAATGTTACAAAAGGGAATCTCTTGAGATAATGTCACGTGTGAAGCAGAATTTGCTTATTCTTCCGGAGCACCTAAATTTAACCCCAGTTTTCATAGGTATTGTGTCGCTCAGTCATTAGTTTTCTACATTGTTTTTGTATACTGTTGTCTTTTTAGTCGCTTTTCGTTTTCGTGCCATTGCATTGTGAGTATGTTTTCGACTTATAATGAGTTTGAATATCCATTTGGTATCTTTCGCCTCTCTTTTACTATTGACGCATGTTAGATTATTTAAAATAAGATTTCATTTGATTTTCTGTAGTGTATCCAACTTATTCGACGAATGGAATTATTATATTCAAAATATAATATATTAATTAGTTCCATAATTTTGATTCAAATTTGTCTAGACTAAAGAAGTTAAAACATGACATAATAAGTCATATATGCATTGATTAAAACATATGTTCTGATGACAGCATGAATCACAACATGTAAAGATTTGAAATCGTCTGATTGTCACAATATTACAAATTACGTAATTATCCTCAGTGACGCACGACAAAATGATTAACCACATGTAAGATAAATTGCATGTTATCTGAACTTCAACTGTTACATAATGTACAGCATATGGCGTGTCCTTTATTTATCTTTTTCTTTTTTCCGGACCATAGTCATCTATTTTTTTACTTAGCTTGCCAATTTTTCTATTTTCATTAAATTTTCGCCCCCCCCCCCCCCCCCATTATTATCTATTCAGTATTTTTGTATGTTTTCTATATCCTTTTTTATTTTATTCCCAATTTTTTCTGACCATTATTCCCTAATCTGTCAACCCAATCCCTCATGCATATTCTTTGTCGAAGGAGAGCTCGTCCTATTTCTCAAAATATTTATCGGAAAGTACCAAGACCTTATAGATAACTATTCAGTGTCTACCTCACAAGTAATACTATATGTTCTTGAATTATTTATTCGAGGTGCTGAACTTGCGTACCTTTTTATTAACTTTACAGCTTTCCCTTTTTTTTTTGGTCTTTGTGCTGTTATGACCATTAAGTCTTTAATTGATGAAAGTTAAATAGTAATGGACTTAAACCAAACTGCATGAACAATATAAATGCCATTATTTTGAAAATCTACTTAAAACTTGCTTCCTTGTATCAATAATTATTGCAACATTATCCATATATAACGCCATAATCATTTAAGTACATACAGGGAGATAATGTAGTATATGAAAATACTTCGGCAATGCAAAGTCGTCTGTGAAAGAAAAAAAAATGAATAGAACAATTCACAACAAGTCTTTCGTTATCTCAAGGCATCTGTATTCATTCAAAGATGTAGGTAGTACAATATGAAACCAAATCTATGGTTTAACCATCGGAATAATGAATAAATGCACTCTAAATACATAGGAACAGATACTTTGACAAGTAGAACATATAATCCAGAGTTGTATGGGGGTCAAGCTAGTGGTAGGAAGTCTTTATTTCTGTACTTTTTAATGTATCAACTTTTCTATTAACTTTTCTTAATTTATTATATTTAGACTCATATTCTAGTCTGCAAATACCACCAAGACCTTCATATATTAACATCTTGAAATCCCAAAAGATGGACACTAAAAATTTTCTGTGAAGGTTTCATCTTTTCTTTCTTGTATTATATACTTTTATTTAAAAGCAATTATCTTAAAGGAATAAGTTATGTCGTCATAATGCCATATACATGCACATTATTATTGATTCTACCCTTTAATTAAACTTGTCAATCTCTATAATTTATTTCGAAAGAAAAAGCCTGAGATGAAATTGTATCTCTTTTGCCTCTTATTTTCTAAGTTTCCTATTGGTCATTACATAAATGATATTTGAGTAAAGAAGGCTTGGAATTTGTGATTTTGTTCTTGAAATGACATAGATTGTAGGCACACATAAGATAGAGATAAAAACACAAATAAACATGCTCAGCACTGTAACCAAGAGTTTGGATTCTGAAAAATAAAGTATTATATCAAGCAGATTATTATCAATTTATTTTGTTGATATGAAAAAAGAAGATGAAACTACAAATGGAATATACATGAGCGAGAGCATGACAAGATACATGATTCGATGTAAGTTACCAACAATGTTGATCAGAACCTATGGCTTGGTACAACTTAATCAGTGCTGTTGACGAAAAGACATACAAAATAAGCAAACCTGTTCAAACCTGCATACGGAGTATAAATCTCCCAGTTGATACGACATTCCAGGGCTTGTATTCCCTATCATGATTTCCTTGATAGTTGACTAACCTGTTGCTGCTCACTAGGAAGCTATTAAACCAAGATATGCAAGAGTTCCAAGTGGTGAAGTTAAAGTCGTCCTTTCGTAAATTTTGAGGACGCCATCACGAGTTGGTTTCACAGATAACAACGGATATGTTCGAATTGTCGTTATAACAATCCCATCCCTTTCCCCCCCGAAGGTGACCTTCCGACTTAGACTTATCACCAAGTTTATACTAACATGAACAACACGACGGGTGTCACGTGTGGAGCAGAATCTGCTCACCCTTTCGGAGCACCTGAGATTATACCCAGTTTTTGGTGGGGTTAGTGTTGCTCAGTCTTTGTTTTTCTATTGTTGTGTTTTGTGTACTGTTGTTTGCTTGTCTTTTTCATTTTAGCCATGGCATTGTCAGTTTATTTTCGGCTTGTGAGTTTGAATGTCCCTTTGGTATCCTTCGCCTGTCATTTTAACAAAATCCCGCAACAGATAGTTGGCACCTTTTAGAGTATCCAATAAGACAATTTAAAAATGGGTATACAAACCCATAATTTGTAATACATAACGGTTACTGGCTTTTCGTTCAGTTTCGTTACATTTAATGACAGTATTGTTATGTAGAGCTAAGGTCAAATGAATTATTCAGTCGTCGAATAGGTTAAACGTCTCATTTACACCATCACCATATACGTTTAATGGGAATTTTTCACCATTAACGGCTGTAGTTAACAGTGGAGTTTCAGGACCTTCCTAATATCGAACATTCATCAATGTCTATATTGCATAGTAATACGAACAACCACCAACATATATATTAGGTACGCGTTTCTGTGTGTGTTGCCTTTTAGTGTACACAGTTGTGTTTCTGTTGTGTCGTTGTTCTCCTATTATATTTGATGTGTTTCCCTCAGTTTTAGTTTGTTACCCGGATTTGTTTTTTTCTCAATCGATTTATGAATTTTGAATAGCGGTATACTACTGTTGCCTTTATTTACCACTTTTGCAGTTAAATCAAACTTGACATGAGTGAGTTTAAATCTTTTTAAATTATACTTATAAAGTTATGAAATATAATATAATGTACCAATCGAAATGACCGCCATGACATAACACAAAGAATGGGTAAACTTAATATTAGTGTATGATATCATAGGATTAAACATTTTTTGATAGGAATGTATTGGTGTATAAACTTGACAAATTCACTCACAAACAAATAAAAGTATCTATAAAACATAGTTTATAAAAAAATAATTAACTTCATAAAAACCGCTACCATAAACCTTCTTAACGATCTACTGATATCGACAAGATCTGACTGATAAAAGCGCAAACACCATAGAAGACTATTTAATTCGTGCATTTTCCCGTACGTTCTTATGCCACAATGCGAATGTTATTATGCCACAATGTGTATGTTATTATGTCACTCTGTGAACCGATGGTTCAATGACATCATTTACGCGGATTGACCCTCGGTTCATCCGGTGTAACTCATTCATAAAAAAATTCGTGATAAGTGTATTTATCTAAACGATGTTTACGTAATTTAAAAACATTATGTCACCCTAAAGTTTGATGACTTAGTGGATTAATCAAGGTTGTTGACATATGAAGGGACAACGATGTTTAAAGAAAAACATGGAACAAGCCTTTTCGTTCATGAAAATACACCTGAAATACTGCATGTTAGTTGAGGGGGCAGGTTTTTCAAGACATCAACAAATTTGATTTACAATGAATGGCTGAATTGATATAAAGATATCTTACAAGCAAAACCAAAATATTTCTAAATGATATATGAAATGGAAATCCGGATTATAGATGAATTATTCCCTTTGAGAATTTTTTTTTCTCGTAAATTTCTTGAATGTTATGTTTCCAATAATACATAATTATAAATGGTATAAAGTATTCCCTATCAATCCATTACCAGTCAATTCATTTAAATTTCTAGACAATATCGGCAAATAATCTAAGAACCCAAGTTATGTAATGCAATTTATTTTGTCAAGATGTAACGGTAAATCAACACTATACTTCCTCTTATCTATGGTTTTGTATTGCTTAACTTTTCAACCAATTCTATTTACGTAAATAGACATATAAAATAACTCTGCGCGACAAATTGTGATTGTTTGTGTCTTTGTATGCAACGAAGCAAAACAATTAATGCTTCAAATTTAATCAGCAATGACAATAACTTTTATAAGATGTCATTAATTGAGTGTAAATTGTAGACAATGATGATAACAGCAAAGGATTGGCTCATTTAATATAGATTTCAACGGATATACCTTTACATCCTAGACAAGCTTATCAAGCGGTGTACAGTTCATTTGATTACTAAGTTATAGATACTACATTTAAGATCAATTAATTAATGCTGCCTTATTTTGGTATATAGACGAATTTAGATTAAATGAAAGAGCGGAAATAATTGTTAATATTTACATGTAAAAATGGAATTAATGTAGATAAAATAGACACGTTCGAATTTTAGTTGTTGTTAAAATTGAATTATCAAATCATTTTTTTTTTAACATATTTATTAAACACCTGATAATTATGCAGTACAAGTTTTAAGTACGTATGAAAGCAAACCTGTTCCAAACTCGGACTTCAATAAATTGAGACACTGAAGCTAGTGATTAGAACACAAAATCCGAGGTAAGGACCATATAGCTTTTTAGTTATATATTACGTCGTTCATGCTCATTTTAAGGTACGAATAAATGAATGAGCATATCTATTAGTATATATGTGAAGCTTCAAAGCCAGGACAGAGGGTATGTATCTTCAAAAAAAAATAGTAATTAAAAATACTCAATCCGTGTTAGCACACAGATAAAACAAACTAGTTACTGAACTAAATATTATTGAGTTATATGATAAACCAAACCTATCTGATACAAGAGTAATGAGATGCAAAATGATTGCCAATGAGACAGCTAACTACTAGAGACTAAATGGCAAGGGTGAAAACAATTTTATGTTAACAAACGGCTTCAACAGTGAGCTAAGTCCATACCGTTTAGCAGGCGATAAAAAGCCAAATCATGACAAATTGTGAAATATTTGAAAAGAGAAAACATCTAAAAATGATTACTATTTGATTAAATGTAGGATTTTTTGGGAAAACACACTGTTATGTGGCATTTTGCAAAAATATATTGCTACAAATTTCTGCAACCTGTATTTGAATTGTCAAAACAAAAACGCTATTGAAGTCGATCCTACGTTCTGAATTTGATAGCCGACATTTATCAAATTCTTAATATATTCCACTTGAACAATTTCTTTTGGAATGAATAGGTTAGTCCACAATGTCTTTTTGCATTGAGTATTTGGGTATAATCATGGCTAGGTGTAACTTCTTGTACAATGGTAATGAATACTCCAAGTTTCTGAAACAAGGTAACAAAAAGTAATTAATACGGAACTCCAATATCAATTAAGAATAGACATGTCCATAAAACCTGACTACATCAACAGGATATATTTTTCTAATTATTTCATTGAAGGTAGATTTACTATATACTAGATTGTAAAAAAGAAGTTCACAATAGGTCTAGTTCCTTTGCTTAAAGCTGCAAATTTTGAGACAGATTGGCAATTAAAGGGTAAGACTGTTTATTGGAATAAAAATAAATAAGTGATTTATTGCATTATTTAGACAGATTATTCAAATACCAAATATTTGTGTTTTTTCAAATTGTCAACTCAGCTATTTAAGGGGAGATCACTCAAATAGCATTTTATACAGGAATGATACAGAAATTTTCAATGTTTACTTGTAGCAAGAAAACAAGGTCAGTGACACCATTTGTTTTTTTTCTTATATCATATTTCAAAACCTATCTTCTCATATTTTATTTCAAAAATTCTTTTCATAGATTTCTTTTAATTCAGGAAACAATTTTTTTTTTAATGAAAGAGCTATTCAAATTTGTGCAATTTTGCACGACTTGTAGCTTGAAAAAAAGCACGGTACCTATACTTTTTTCTTTAATTTTTGAAAAAAACAAATCTAAATTCTGACAAAGTTTAAGAAAAATCAATTTCATAAAAATGTTGACAAAATATTTACTTTGACCTGTTGACAAAAATTTAATAGTTTCAACAAATTTGAACCACATAATTTACAGGAATAATTTCATTGGATATATATTTGACATAAACTGATTTTGATCATCAAGAAGCTTGATTCTTCTTTACTAATAGTATTTGATTAACATGTTCAGCTGATTTTAAATAGTTAACTCCCTTAGGCGTTCTGTGGCCCCTTTAAACTGCATCATAAAGTATAACGTTGCTCGTTTTATTTGTCAGCTATAAATAAAGAAACATGAAGAGGTATGAGTATCCCTTATATGATATGTATTACATCATTTCATTAGTGAGTGAAGACATATCAAGGATATCAAGTAACATTCTCAAAGAGGATTACTGACACAAATGTCTATCATTCTCAAAAAGTCAACAAATAAATATACAATCAAACTTATCATTCACTCGTATGTCTTATATAGATATAAGAAGATGTGGTATGAGTGCCAATGAGACAACCCTCCATCCAAGTCAAAATTTATAAAAGTAAACCATTATAGGTTAAAGTACTGTCTTCAACACGGAGCCTTGGCTCTCACCGAACAGCAAGCTATAAAGGGCCCCAAAAATTACTAGTGTAAAACCATTCAAACGGGAAAACCAACGGTGTAATCTATATCAAAAACGAGAAACGAAAAACACTTATGAACCAAATCAACAAACGACAACTACTGAACATCAGATTCCTGACTTAGGACAGGTGCAAACAATTAAAGCGGGTTTAAACGTTTGAATGGTACCAAACCTTCACCTTATTTATTGATGTCGTTTTCGTATTCGATAGCGCGCCTTATCAAGTTGATCCTATTATTATCCTTGAATGGTGTATTTGAAACAGCTGTATGTATAAGAGTGTTCTGTCATTGACAATGAGGCATTATAACACAGCTGAATAATCAATTTATGTGAGGGATACAAATGTTGAATTGATTGATGAAGACGCCATTAACGTACTCTTAGACGCTTAAAATATGCATATTGTGAAATGAGGTTGGAAGATGAATCAAAATTGTGAACGGTGAAATTAAATCATTTGTCTGCTTGATATTATCCATCTTTTTATTTTTTACCAAAAACTTAAAATTTCATCACACATTTTATTTGCTTGTTTTGACATAATGACTTCTGAAGAATGCATTTTCACAATGTAGACTTATTCACAAGTATTTGCTTGTAGTCGAGCGTTTCATCATTCTCTTATATATGTAAACCATATTTTATTTTAAAGAAGTGTCAAAATAAGCGTTGTGGTTTGATTGTTAATCAGACAAATATCGAAGTACGCCGACTCGCGATTCAACCTTTGTCTTGCATAGTCTTCCACGAAGGATTTTCTCTTGTTAATGACCTCATTTACAATATGTAATGCTTTTCGAAAACAATTCACGAAGGTAATTCCAGTGAAACATAAAAGTCACAAGCAGAACAATGACCTACACGATCTCAAAGATCTACTGTACAAAAACAAGTAGATGTTGAGTAATTGTCAATGATACAACTCTCCACCAGAGATCAAATAACATTGCAGTTAACAACTGTAGGTCACCGTGTACCGCTTCAACAATAAGCAAAACCCATACCGCATAGTTAAGCATAAGAGACCCCTAAATGTCTTCATTATATGATGGTACGGCAAGTGAGCGTCTTATTTATGTTGGAATCACGGTCCTTGTAAGTGTTCCATTGAAACATGTTTACTGTGAACTTTCTTTAAGTTTTTATTTGGTTTGATGCATCCCATATTGACCTGGATATACCAACTATCTTGAATCTTGATAAGTAATATGCTATTATAACACAGAGTATCGTCTATTTCTATGTATTTAAATGTACCATAGCATTCCCAACAGAAAACATAGATATGTTTTTTTTTTCTGGAAATGTACATTTCTTTAAATCATGAAGTAGCACATCTGTTTTATTATTGATTGACTCATGTGCTGGTCATAAATAATGTATTTAGGTAAGACTCATTATCCAACCGAAGAAGAATGATGGAATACGTGTAGTCATAAACAATACCAGTACATCTTAATAATAATGATAATGAAATAGAAAATATATGATTTATCAACATATTACTGAATATCACTACTGACGTATTGAAAACCCTAAACAAAAAGAATGACGCGTGCGTTGATATTCTACTTTTCAATGTCACAATTAAGCCTTCAACACGGACCTTAAACTTTTTCTTTACTTCAGGTTAAGGACAGCCTATTTGCCCGATTTGTGAAGAATTAACTGCTGGATGTTAATCATATTGTGTATGTCCATTTAAAAACACAGCTGCGGGATGATGTAAACATATGGAATTATATCTTGCAAAGTAATCTTGCAAACACCATACCCAACAATATCACTGATAATGCATAATTCTAACATGTTTATAACCAAGGAATACATCAATATTTATATCAGATGGCTTTGCATGACATACAATTTGAATAAGGCAAATAACTCTAGTTAATTGCAAACTTATCTCAAAAAAAAAAAAAAAAAAGGAAAGGAAGGAAGAAAATTAAGCAGCAAACATACAAGAATATCTCAAGAATAGATACACCAAATAAGTAAAAGTTAAAAAATATGTACATTTCCATCTCAAAGTCAAAGTGAATACATCAAGATGGAGCTAACACTCGCAACTCAACTGCAAGTTAAAGCAGTTCCTATCACCGTTTTAAGTGGAATTTTTTATGGAGACGATCAAGCTACATTTGTGAATTTAAGAATAAAACGGAGGTGTAGTTCACCCATAAACAAATTTTATCTGGCAAACACATTTAACAAATATTGTCATAAATTGCCCAAATTTTTGGGGTAAAAAAAATGTTTTTCAAAAACAGACAATACTATCGACATATTTTTTCTATTTTTCTATTCTATTCAAATATATGGATCATTCTATATTGATAATGAATTAATTGGATATATCATAATTTATAAATGTATACATTACAGATGAAAATAAACTAACAAGTACTAACCAAATTGATTATACACCACTAACGGTTAACGAGGCCAGGATAAGGTACCGGTATTTGATGTATCCACTAAAATCATGAACAAATGTCAAACGATCAATAAAGTATGATTAACTATGAAAAAAAAAATAAAATCAAAAATACTATCGACATATCATGTCTTACCAAGACTAAATCATTTATCTTTATTAACAAAAAGTCCCCGGTATGTAAAATTTGCCTAACATTTCGAGAGAGTTAACGTTTAAATATTAAGATAATTAATTACATATCATATATTGCATGAGTGAATCAGTAAATGAAGTAGTTTTAACGATGTCAAGTAATATTTTCATCGAAGATTATCATTACTGCAACAAATGCGTATGTATCATTCAGATACATCAAATACACCTTTGCGAATTATCCAACGTGAACACCTTTTTTTGGATACAATTCATGATTGCATTTTAATATGAGGATATTTCATTTTATTAAATAATATATTTATCTAATACAATATTGTCATTGATAACAAACGTGTCTATGTTTTCTCATAACAACACACAATCTACAATCAGTATCATTATTCACACGTTTCTCTTACAACTTGAATGATTAAAGATGTCATGTTTCGTATTCAGGAGCCCGTTTTATCAAGTTATCTTAGGTGGATGATAGAACTGAAAATTCCATCACATATTTTCCTTGCATGTTTGAACATAATAACATATTGAGAATGCACTTTCACAATGCAGTGTTATTTAAATGTTTTGGTAATTATTCACTGGATGCCAAAGGTAGGAGGATGTAAATGACAGCAATTTCCCGTACATTCATAGTAAACCTTGGTGTTTTTAGAACCTTATAATTTATTGATTCATTTTTGTATGAATAATCAAGCTTCCGTCCATTGATTTGCTAATCAACCGTTTTTTATTGTAGTCTTCAACGAATTTCGTCAACACGTTGAACCTTGTTTTCTTGTTTCTGGACTGGTGTATACAATATGTATTTCCTTTTTGAAAACAAATCACGAATATTATCAAAGTAAACAAAATAAAGTTACCAGCTATATAAAAACCTACAAAACGTCATTATCTGATGGAACGAGGATTTAATAAATTCATCAAATAAACCAGGATTATAATTGTGTACACCAAACGCGCGTCTCGTCTATAAAAGAATCGTCAGCAACGCTCAAATGAAAAAATAACAGGCCAAATAAAGTACAAAGAGCATTGAGGACAAACATTCTGAAAGGTTTTTGTTCCAAATATAGCGAAGATAATCTATTCCTGGGAAAGAAAATCATAAGTTTTTCAATATATTATAAACAGTTTATCTATAATAATAAACAGTAGTGGCATCGACCCAGTGGTGGTAAATAAATCAATTAGTAATGTTAGGAATCAATGTCCTCGTTAGTGTTTTGTAGACATGTTTATTAGGAACATTTTTCTGTTTTTCTGTTTGCTGCATAGAACCTGGATATGTTAACTATAGTACGAGTGCTACACGTAGATCAGGATCTGCTTATCCATCCGGAGCACCTGAGAAATAACCTTCAGGTTTTTTGTGGGGTTCGTGTTGCTCTGTCTTTAGTTTTCTATGATATGTTTTGTATACTGTTGTTTGTTTATTGGTCTTTTTTTTTCTTTTTTTTCCATGGCGTTGTCAGTTTATTTTCGACTTATGAGTTTGCATGTCCCTGTTTTATTTTTTGTCTCTCTTTTAAAACGTTATAAACACATGTATACAGCATCTTATATTTCTTTTCATTTAGTTTAGTCCCCGTTGGAAATGTAGAAATATTTTTTCGGGAAAAGTACATATCTTCATACCAGGAAGTAACACATCTGTTATATTATTGATTGACTCAAGTGTTCATTATAAATAGTATACATAAGCAGTCAGGGGCGTTACTTAAACAAGTGATTTTTTTAGTTACTTATATAGGTAATTTATGTTTTTAAAAATTATAAAATTACTCAATAGAGTTATTTTAAATTTCAATAGAAGCATGGACTAAATGTAGTTTTCATGAATTTTTACATCATTTTATATCATAAAATTAAGAATTTATTAAATTTGAGAGGAGTATAGAGATAAAGGGTTACTTTAAAAATAATGACAAATATATTACTTGAATAAGTTATTTTATACATCTTTGAAAGAATTAGTAATAACACTTATTTAAGGAACACATGTAATTGTTTTGGGTTACAAATCACGAATAACTTCAAGTCTTAATTAAATCACAAGTTTCTATCTATTTATATCTGTCTACCTTCAAGATTTTCAAGGAAAATGATATTTTGATAGTCCCAAGAGACCAATCTTTGACCCAGAAGCTTCGATATGAAAGATAAGTGCGTCAGAAAGGCAATTAGTGTTTCAGAAGGATTAGATTTTATATTTCATTGGAAAAATAACCAAATGACTGTGAAAATTTGTTAAAGTTAATAAAATCTGTATAATTGGACACCTATAAAAATAATATTTAGAAAAGTTACTTATATAAGTAATATTTGAAATAGCCTCGTTTTCAACATTACTTGTATAGGTAATTTTAAAAGTAACTTGTTTAAGTAATGCCCCTGACTGATAAGTAAGAACCATTAATCAACTAAACAAGGTTCAAGTTAAAGTGCTCTGATGGAATCCTCATAGTCATTAAACAATACCAGTACATTTTAATAGTTATGGTAATGAAATATTGTATATATTAATATCAATTCATTTACACAACATCACTATGCGCATACAAGACAACTGAAAAGACCAATGCTTGCAGTGCTGTTCTACATTTCAAGGTCGCAACAAAGCCTTCAACATAGAGCAAGAACGTTTACTTCACAGCCTCTATGTCCGATTTGTGCAGAATTCATTCTTGGGTGTCATTCTAGCTAAATCTTTACATTGTAGAACACAGTTGTGGAATGATGTAAAACATATGAAAATTAATTAAGAAAATAAATCTTACGACTATCGTATTAAATAAATAGACAATCAAACTAAAAATACATTAAAAATTCAATCTTGTAGAAAAGCAAGGGACACAAAAAGATTTATAGTAGATAACTTTAAGTGTGGACTCCTATATATATATTTTAAAAGTAGATGGTGTTTCAATTAATAACATAAAATTACAACACACACATATGAAAACCTACGAACAGCGCTTTCATTGCTGATCTTCATCTCAAAGTCACAGTATGGTCTCAAACATGGATCAAAGTAACTACAGATCGAGACAGCCCCTAGCACCGGTTTGAGTGAAATGTGTTATAGATGACTGTGTATGAAAGATCAAAGCGGATGGATAGTATTAATATATTATAAAAACTACATCTGGCAAATAAATCTACAAAATACTGTCATAAATTGCCAATTGTTATGAGGAAGATCTTTTTTTTTTAATTTCCGACAAAAGGACAAACAAGACTGTCGAAAAAATACTTTACTAAGACATTCATTATTACCAACAAACAAAATAATATGAACCAATTGGTTTTTCATCTTAGCTTATAGACTTGCTGAAAAAAATGAACAACATACTGATGAGATCTTATTATTTGAGAATCGTGTATTTTTTCATTTTCTTTTTAAGATTAAAGCAATAATCAACTGTTTTTTCTACTTGTATTGACCAACCTTGTGCCATAGTCATTGTACATGATATATGCACTATTTTAGAGGCAGATATATCGTAGAGACACGCATTGTTTATTGTTGAAGATCATTTGTAGTTGTTAAAGAGTTTCTTTGTTGTACGTTGATTGGTTGCAATCATACCAATGGTTAACTTACATCTTCTTTTATAATAGCCTATCAAGTAATGTGACATAACATATAGTTATGTGAGGCTGCCAAAACTTAGTTCGACATCGTACATGCATGAGATGAACTTCAATTGTACTTTGCAATTCAGACCGAATCGGATATTTCAATTGATGTTCTTTTTGGTTTTACTTCTCGTTCATTTTCTAAATACAATCAGATGCATTAATATTGCATCTGTAAATAATGAAATTAAAAATTCAACGATTATAAAACAAAGTATTTATCGCTATTTTTTCAGAAGTAAAAACATTAAGATCCTTAATTTTAAAAAGAAAACAAAACATTGCCTTTGAAGAATAGTTACGTATATAACAATATTAGTTTTCGGTACAACATTAACAATGATTAAGGAACAACAAAACACAATTATTTATATATACAAACCAATAACAAAAAGAAGAACATTGGGTTTTAAATTTGATGCTAAATATACAGTATCAAACTTTTTTGCGGTAATGTTGTATAAATTTACGTATAGTCTATAAAATATGTCAGTTGAAATTAATAGACCAACCAACCAAGTTAATGATTTTACTGTTTCATTACTAGTTCGATTGTTGTCTACATTGAATACTTTCGTGTCTTATGTACTAATCATATAATGCTGCATTGTGAAAATTTCTACAGAGTTTATCAACCGATATTTAATGTAGATCGCAATGTTTTTCCATCAGCAGGTTAGGAAATTTGCCCTCGCATTCAGTAACTACATACCGTTAATTAAATGTTTAATGCCTTTCCTGCACTGGTTGATTTTGTAGCTTTTGTTTATCTACTGATAGTCTGAAACCTTGTCAGTATTTGTCGTACAGCATATCTTGATATTTTCGTTATTTTAGAATTGGGTTGTGTTGGCAGAACTTTATTTGATTCCTTCATATTTTTCACAACTTTTATCGACTCGGTTTTATAGACACCTGTCCATTATTGAAGAGTGAAATTTGTCCTTTTTTGGTTATTTTCGTCGTTCGATTGCCATGTAATTGATTTATGTATCTCCTTTTATTATCGGCATTTTCATTCTTACTTCGTTGATAGATACTCAACTGTTCAGCGTACCCATATAATATATATTTTTTAACGTTATTCTATGCAATAATATAACGTTTCCTATGTACTTGACCCAGAAAATTAAATTTAATATGAGTAAAAAGTATAACAAAAATATCTAACTCCAAGATCAATTTAAAAAGGGGTAGGTCAATCAGATTAAACGCAGTCAGTGAAAAACATTTGCCATATTCTAAATCTTCATTCACCGACTCGCGGAGAGACTGGTATATAACATTTGTTTGTCCGTCCTTTATTCCGTTAGTCAGTGTACGTTGTCTGAAAGGTTTTTTTCTGTCAATACATGTTGTCTCTGTGTTATGTAAGCAATATTTCATATATTGAACACTTGCTTCTGATTTGAAAATATTTTGTATTGGTATGCCTACTGAACACGAAATGATTCGTAACACATTTATTTGACCCGGAATTATATTAAGATTATTTGTGTCGTATAAGCGTTTTTTCAGATATCTTTGGTAGTCACTTCAATTCTGAAAAGTACTTTTCTTTTAAGACCAACGTATCATGCAATTTTTGTTAATGTCTAAAAACGTATGGGGTTATGTTTTGCACGACATCGCGTGTAACTCCCTCTCAAATCATATGTCGCATTATATAAAACCTTTAATATCCATGAGACATAATTTTTCCTAGAAAAACAGATTTGTTTTAAAACCAGGAAGTTTACCAGCTGTTAAAGATATGGTCGTATCCAAGTGAGAGTTATCTACATTAATAAAAAAAAGTAATGAATACCTAAATTGTTTCACATTCAAAATTCGCTGAGGGAATTTAAACAATAAAACTTATCAATCCAAGTATTTGGTAGCTCATAAAAATAAATGCAGTAAAATAAGTGACAAAGATTTTGAAATTGCCAAAGTATTGATCCGATTTATCAACTAGAACTTGGTTAGCCTCCACTTATATTATGCATAATTAGTTGACATATTTTGTACAGTGATACACTTGATAATTGATTGATTGGTGTTTAACGCCACTTTCAGCACTATTGGCTAATTCGTGGCGGTCAGTTTTTATTGGTTCAGGAAGACATGTGCCCGGAGAGAATCACCGACGTTCAGTAGGAAAACTGACAATACTAGTCAATTACAACTAGAGTTGAACATATCTTCCACGTGCGGGGTCCGAACTCATAACCTAACTGTTGGACTACTTAGAGCACTCGGCCACCAAGACCCCTTACCACGGCCATTGCTCTTTTAACGCTAATTGTTTTAACATGAAACGGTGTCGGTGTGTAGTATTGTTTATTCCGAAAGTTTTACATACATACAATCAAATATTCTTTTTCACAGCAAATGAAACTTATATTTCAAAACTTTCGTAGTAACTTTGTTAGTAATGTAATAATATGCTGTGAACAAATAATTCTACTCGCCTAGTGCATGACAAATATTGTAATGCCCTGGAAGACATAGGGTTTTAATGTTCCTGTGAAATTTCAAGGAAGCATGCATACGTGTCCTTATGAACAATTACGGGTTTGCCAAATGCTAAACTAAATTTTGTTCCGTGTTTTTAAATTATATCTTACTACCATGAAAATAAATTGCTTAAGAGTTACTGTGAAACTTCTTACTCTGGCGCTTATGTGAGGCCGATGTGGATATTAAGACAGTCTGTTACAGTCTATTCAAAATAATACCCCTCCTCGTGCAATAGTATAAAGTCTTCGATTCCGCTCCACATTACCCAGGTATTTCTCACTTTCAATGTAAGGCAAATTCAACAAAAATAGTCCAACTGTCTTTACTTAAAAAGTCTAACATACACACAACTATTTTCTTTACGAAAAAAAAACACTTAAAAAAGCCAACGGACACACATATTTTCAAGAAAAAATCATTCTTATTCAAGCATACATTCCTTTGAGACTCACGTATCAAACCGCTTTATTTATTTTATCAATACCATTTTTGTTCCATATTTTGACTGCAATTTGATAACGTGAGGATCGTGTTGGTCAGGCTTTAGTTTTCCATAATTTAAAGCTATTGTGCAACAATTTGAATTGTTTCCCAAAATTTAGAAATATATAAGCTAAAGCTCTTTTTGACTATTTGCCGTTATCTATTTCCTATGTCTTTTGGGCAATGCGCATGTCTTGTTACTTTTGATTTGTTTCTTTCGTATATTACCTTCTCATTCTCTACTTAGTTCGATGAACTTATTCTTCTTTTCACACAGTTGACTTGATATCATTATTCAATTATATCTATTTGATAAAGTACACTTTGGATTCAAATTAAACTGAAGAGCGGCTGATACTGACAACTGCGTGACAAAAAAAAAAAAAAAAAAAAACAAATTAAAAAAAAAATGAAAATAAAAAACCAAAAACGATAAAAAGACAAAAAACAATATAGAAACCAAAGACCAAGAAACACGAACCCCACCAAAAACCAGAGATGATCTCATATGCTCCGAAATGGTACGCAGATCCTGCTTAACATGTGGCCGGTTTGGGTGGCCGGTTTGGGCAGAATGATAAGATATGAAATATGTTTTGCTTTATAGAAAGCAGACAGTCATAACAAGAAATAAATATCAGCGTTTTTGTTTGAATATACTGATATTATAAAAAAAATGTTATTATACAATTATTTATGGCATTTCTCTTTTTTTTTTTTCTTTTTCAATATTGATAAAGTGTAAAACAGACATTATATCATGACCATGTATGCTACAATTTTGAATATTATTTCTGAAATAATTGCCTGTACATCTTTGACTAATTCGTATGTTTCTATCAAAAGGTCAATATTGTATATACTTTTGTATAATTCAATTTTATTGAATGAAATTTAATGGTTGACCAACCTGTGAAAATTATTAGAACAACTACTTGAACTTAGGTACATATAATTGACTTGAACAGATTTAATATGTTTTTTTTAGAAAATTTCGTTACCTTAAAAAATGATGTTTTTTTATTATTTGTTTGTGTTTGCACGATTTGGGAAAGAGGACAGGGGGGACCCAAGCACAGATCAAGAGGTATCTGCCACTAAAACATATACAATCCTTTGCCAATCAACATCTTTTGTTCGTTTTAAATAATAATCTATTTGCTTGAAGTAAATCTCAGTACTGTTTAGTAGTTATTTCAGGCAAGTCATCTCTACGGGTAAATAAAAACTACTGAACATAAACTGAACACATCTTAATTGACTTCAAACGAATTGTCTGAACAGTACTAAATTTACTGCATTGGATAGTCTGATAATTGGCTGAAGACTTAAGATGTTTAAATATTTTATTGTTCGGTCTTTTAAAGGCTATTCAAATGAAACTGGCCATTTCAGACTACAATTTGTTTACTAATGACAATATTCAAAGCATTATCTAATTTTTAGTCAACTTTTGAATGTCAATGTCTTTGAATGATACCGGCAATTGACCCAGATTCACCCACACTTCAGTAAATTTATTTCCTGATTATAGAATCGTGATATGAAATATAATATCGTTCCTTTTCAATATTTTATAACTATCAAAAAACAGGTTAATGGCCTATAATGTCATCTAAGAATGATATTTCATCTGAGGAAATAAAATGAAAAAATGTGAGTATAATGTAGCTGTGAAATCTTGTGGGTTTAAAAGAAATAAAAAACGGAGGAAATGATATCGTAATCTGAAACAGACAGATAATTTCTATGATTTTGGCGATATTCAAGCAATTTCGTTACAATTATAAACTATGGCTTGCGATGCATCGAAAGCTACATCAACAGAAATATAAGTTTACAATCCTAGAAATTTATTTGAAAACATACTTTTGCTATCCTTAGAACCGAAAGCCTTGATAAATGACCGTAGAACGAACAAATCCCATCATCAGGGGTATCCGGTCACTAGTAGGTGCAAATGCCGAAAGAAAATATCAAATCAGTATTGCTTGAAGGCATATTTATTAAAGACTTCTTAACAATTACACATAACGAGGTAATTTAAATTTGGTGTCTGCAATATTAGTATTTTCACTTTCTGATATTTTTAGACCTGATCGACCTGAACAATATTTTCAAGTATAGAGAAAATAAAAAACGTACACATATACAGCAAGACAAAGTTTGTGTTCACTTCGTGTTTCCAGTAAACATTATTCTGTTGATTTAATGTTTTTTTCTTTTTTCTATACTAATTATTATTGTATGTTCTGTTAATCTACTATTTAACTAATCTTAAAAAGGATTGAGTTGAGAACTTCAAACTAATTAGTCTAACCTCACCCGGTATTCAATTCGTAAGTCAGGAACCTCGTCCATATTTATTGCAATATTATCGCTATTCTGAGAATAATCTTATCATAGATACCAGGATTGAAATGTTATACGCGAGTTTCTTCTAAAAAAGACTCATCATAGAAACGGGAACGGGCTGTAATGGCAGAACTTTGCTTGATTCTGTTATCATGGTTATATTTGTTATTAATCGAATCGGGGGAAAATAGAGCTTTACATATTGTGTTAACACCTCTCTATAACTGAACACTTTATTTTACTTCTTTGGAATATTTTTGTCATTAGATTGCTGTGTCATTGACGTGTACAGTTCATTTTACTGTTTGTAAATAGTATTAAGTAATTAGACCAACTACTAGTGATCATGGAATTTGTGTTAACGTCTTATACCATTTCGGTTGAATTCTGTCCACGACATTGCTTATAATTCCACCTCAGGTAATATGTCGCATCTTATCTAGCCTGAAAAATGAACGTGACATTAGGTTTATAGAAAAGTAGATTTGTATAAAACCAGGAAACGTCACAGCTGTTGGAGACATGATTGTATCCATGTGAGATTTATATGTGATTAAAATCGGAAGAAATGAATATTTAAACTAAATTGCTTCAGATAAAAAAAAACGCTGCGGGAATAGGAACAATAAGGTTATACATTCAAAACCGAATTAATACAAGATTTTTTTTCATAATTGACAAATGCGGTAAAATAAGTGACAGCGACTTTGAAATTGCCACTATTGTTTAGATTTATTTACTATTAGTTGGTAAGTCACTAGTTATACCGTCATAATAAGCACATGTTAAGTAACGTGCTGACATACTTTGCATAGTAATGTGAGCATCTGTGAGTTTTGAAATGTGTTTGTCTCACGATGACGTGCAGTATGCGTTTGCATTACCCAAATGTCAATTAGAATCTGCTAACCCTTCCGGAGCACCTGAGATCACACATGGATTTTGTAGGGGTTCGTCTTGCTCAGTCTTAAGTTTTTTAAGTTTTTTTTGCCAGCTGAATCCCGCCCCCGGGTGCGTGACTTCCTCTCTGCGTTTAGACCCATTGGTGAACTTTTGGCTGTTTTCAGCTCTTTGATCGGGTTCTCTTTGACATATTTCCCGTTTCCATTCTCAATTCTATTTATGTCCTTTAATTTGTTGTTTTCTTTATTTCCATGGCGTTGTCAGTTTATTTTCGACTTATGTGTTTGAGTGTCCCTTTAGGAATTTTCGCCCTACTTTTAGAAGATTCTTCTTATGTAATTGTCGTTATATTGAAAATTGCTGTTGGTCATTTGAAGTAAATATTTTCTAAATGAAAATATGTCGACAGAAGGTTCTTTTATTAATAAAAGAACGATTGATACAACGTGTTATCTTCAAACGATAATCCAGAGCTTTCGTATCATATGATTTTCGTAATTGGGGATGGTTTCGTAACAGGAAACGTTTAAACCAAGGGTTCGCAGTGGTTCACAGTGGTAAAATTGAAGTGGTTCAGAAAATTTAACGGACGCCGGTCACGAGTTGGTTACTCGTTATTGAATATCTGTTTCACATATGATGACAAATATGTTCCTATTGTCGCAACCACAATCCCGGCCCCTGTGTCTAAAATGTTACATCACCTGAAGATATTTTGCACGTCTTGTGTATATCCACGAGTAACACGACGAGTGACACACGTGGTGGAGTACGGTCTTGTATGTGTTTTCTAGAAAATATTACGAACTGTATCCTACGAATATCCAAATTACATTAATAACCGCATAAACAAGTTTGGTCTGCCAAATGCGCTACGACACATCTTAGTTTTCCTGTACGTTTTAGAGAATATTTTGCAGATAACAAATAATGTTTAGAGTAACCATTATGTTTAACAAATCAATTGACCATATTTCAGTCCCATGGAACTATGTACTGTAAGAAGAAAACTGTAAAAAATATACTGTCAAATCATTTCGAACGGAGTATTTCCGGTATAAATTCAAATAACAAATGCAATATGTGAATGTACTGTTAATATAAGGGATAAACCGAAGAGAAAGATATGGTTTAATTGATATTTTTATTGAATTGTGATCTGTTCGTTTTCATTATAATGGATAACAGGAACCTCATAACATATACAGAAAAGGAAAAGATCGAGATTAAACATACTTCACCCACACGTATTAAAAATAGTGCACCGAAGGTAGAAGGTAATTGTATATGATAACTTTACACTACTTTTACATAGATTGGTTAAGGATCGATCACAAATTTCTCTAAGTTTAAGCTAAGTTTTAACAATTCAGGTATTTTCTCTATTAAACTTTGAATATAAACGCTGCTTGTGTACTATCAGTTCCTGAGAGTATCAGCAGCTTAGAAGTCAAGTACTGAAATGATTTATAAAAAACCGTTCTTAAATTATCCGCTTTTATATTAAAAAAAAGATTAAGGTTTAAACTCCCTCAGGTAAAGTTGATCTTAGATAGGTTAGAATATTATATTAAGTCCTTTTAGGTCATATTGCTCCTCAGCTAGTTCGTTTTTTCTCTGTCATCCGTAACTTACTTACATTCTGTTGTGAATGGTCCTGATGAAGGGTAATCCAGAAAAGAGTTCCAGACTCAGGAAAAATCAGAAATTGTTGTTATCATTTTTTCAAAAAACGTTTTCTGGCTGTATGTCGCTTGTTGTTTCAAGTTGTTTTTAGCAATGCATATATCTTGTTTCTCATGATTTATTTCCTTCGTGTATTATCCTTGATCACGAATTTGTTCGATTAATTGGATCCCCTTTTCACATAGTTGACGTGAAATCATTATACTATTATATTTTGTGATAAAGTACACGTTATTTTCATTTATTATGATGGTACGTGCTAGAACAATAAGATAAAAATCGTTATTGTTTTGAGGCAGCAGACAGTCATAACATAAATATGTTTAGTATGAATATTTGAATTTACGGATATTATAAAAAAAAAATGGTATAATACCATTATTTATGCTCTTTCTTGGGGTTTTGTTCAGAGATTATATGATGAAAAACTAGACTACCTGTATGAATTTTGTGTTGGGAACATGTACCTTCATATCTATCGCTCATTTGTATGTTTCGGTCATTCAGTCAATAGTGCCTAAATTTTCTTGTTATCATGTTATTGTTTTGACTTATCATGATGATTAATGGTAGTGGGACTTGTAAAAAATAAGGATACATTTGAATTAATTATCATTTAGAGTTAAATTTTTTGGCAAATGTCGTTACTTTAAAAGAATATATGGTGAAAGTAAGTGTGCGATATAAGGAGAAATCAAAAGACTCTTTTCTACTATATCAAAAGAAATCCGTTTCATATCAACGGCTTTTGTTTGTCCTAAAAAAACGTTAATGTTACAAAGCCAACCTTTACTTTCAATGTCTTTTAATGATATCAGCAATTGAACCAGATACACCTACATCTCAATAAAATAATGATATAAAAAAGAAACATATTTACTTGGCTACTCGATGCCGTCTGATAGCTCTCAAATATCAGCTTAATGGACGATGATGTCATATGAGAATACTATTTCACCAGGAGAAAGAAATCAAGTAATGTAAACAACAGATAAAACTGTTATTTTGTGAGTTAAAAACAAATCCACAACGGAGGCATTAATTTAGTAATATTATTTATATTATATATTATATATAAGAAATTTTCTACGGTCTGGCGATATTTGAATGATAGTTGTGTTGCGAAACACATATCAAGCACCTTAAATAAGAAAATAATCTGTCAAAAATTATAAAAGTATAAGAACAATAGACCATATTTTATGTTTTGTTGATTGCTCTGCATTAGTATATATTTGTGGTTGTAATCTGGTCTGCTTTCTCAAGGACAATGATAACTTGTGTTTTTGAAGCACGTCGAAAATGTAAGTGCGCAGAAATATTCAGACTGATCTTCAATCTAGCTTTAGACGGTAGGGTGGTGAACTTAAATAATGTAAGGCATGAAACTAAAAATTATAATAATAAAGTTACGGAACTCTGAGGTAAATCTAAAAAGGGAAAGTCCATAATGACTAACAAAAAGAAAAACCCGACTAATATATAACATTAAATAATGTCTTATCGAACACATTAAATACGGGAGAAATTGTCAAAAACTAGAGAAATGTAAGAACAGAAGATTATCTGAATCATCTGAAATGATATACATAGTTTGTTTTAATATGCAATGCTTTCTAAAAGACAATGATAAGTAGTGTTTGTGAAGTAATTAACATAAACACTTAAAACAAGCATTGACATAACTGACGTACTTGGCTATGCTATCAAGCACAATAGGAGTAATCTGACATTTTATAGTTCATTCATATCACAAAGACTGGTCGTTTGCATCAATTCTAATATAAAAAAAACCAAACAAATCAAATGATTTATACGAACCACGTAATCTAAATTTAGAAATTATTGTGTACATTTATCATTTAGGATTAAAACAAAATCGGACAAAACTGCGATTTCGGGGAAAGCTGCTTAAAGATATATATATCAAATATCAGAATTCAAGTTTTTATTATTGCGATGCTTACCCAGTCGTATAATTCGCATTAAGAAAAAAAAAAAAAAAAAATCGCAATACTTTCTAAATTTTACAGTAAATTCCATATTAAAGATAATAAAACGGTTGACTTGGTGCCAATGTACTATTTGATTCTCCCAATAAATCATATTTATTCAAACTGGTAAAGCTCAAGTCGTAATAGAAAAAGAGTTAAAAAAAAGTACAGTAATATGACAGCAGACCGATGTCATTTACACATGTTACATGCGGTGTCTTGAACTTTACTTTTGTTAACTTAATAATTTTTCAGACTTCAACACCTTGTTGAAAAACATGGTGAAGTTAAGGTCATATAAAGAGAAAACTAAAAGTGCACAATCTATGTATAAGGCTAAATTACAAAAAAAAAAATACCAATATGGCGCATCTACCGTTGGGTCAATATTCTAAGCGTGAACCCGAAAGTGTTATTCTGAAATTTGAGCTGCATGTTTTGTATTATCATCTGCGGTTTACACAAACGTAAAATATTGAAACGGGTAAGAATGTATATCTGGAAAATTGTAAATGGCTCATTAAATTTATACTTTTATTTTAATTTTCAAAACACATGTGCCAAGGAGTCAACCAGTTGATGATAGACATAACACAGTTACTGTATGGCAAAAGAAAAAGAAAAATAGAAAACATTGTATTCCACATATCGTTTAACTAGAAAGTGAAGATTGACCATAAAGAACCACAAACGGGACTTTAATGTCAACCGTTCCTTCACCAATTGTAACACTCGATGTTTTATGCATGCAAACCTCCGATTAGCGAATCTCCGATACATTATTGAATAGCTAATCGCAATATCGATTTTTACTATTTTTGATAGTTCCAGACAAATGTCCAATTCTTAAAAGGTCTGTGAGTAAATGGTAAAGTTATATTCTGGTCTATTTTAGAACACGATATAAATCATTATGAAGAAGATCAAATTGTCAAAAATCGCCAGCTCTCTATATAGAGTCAGCTTTTTGGTATACCCTGTAAAGTTGTATATTTAAGTTGAGTTTATAAAAGGTTCGTCATTATTTCAATTTTTAAATGTACTTATACAATTCATAACCCACAAAAACTACGATGGACCAAAGTACGTTTAACTGTTGAACTGATAGCAGCGAGCACAAATATCAAGATGCAATCAGAAACAGAAAGTTATAAGTCTTTTGACTTGTGAACTTACCTTTCACTTAAGAAATGAAGGTACTTTATTGTATGATAAATGATTATCACAGACTGGTGAATCTATAAGCGTTGAATGAACAAAATATTTGCAAAATGTTAAATATGTGAGCTTACACGCTTTCAAAGGAAATTAATACAATGAAAGACTCAAATTAATCGTCAAAATGAATTGATAGTTACTTGAGAATTGGAAAAAAAATAACAATTCCCTTCATGTCATTTAGTGCAATCGATTAATGAACATGTCAGAATATAATCATGTTAAAATCTCACTTATTATATAAAAAAAAATGCTTGTTTCAGATAGAAAAAAGATATATTAAGACTTTCATTATGCATTTGTGTCCAAGTTAAATCTGCACGCCACATTATAATCAATGTTAACGAAATTAACGTCCTCTATCTGTTCAATAACAAACTGCATACAGTTTTCTTTAAAAGAGTTGTTTCGCACTTGTGCTAAAAAATAACTTTGTTTGATAAGGCATAAGATAGAATATAAGACAACATCGGTGATATCAACAATTGAACCAGATACACCTACATCTCAATGAAATTATTTCCTCATTATAAAATAATGATATGAAATGCTAAAATCTTTTCTACCTAATATTGCTTTATAACTATCCAAAATCGGGTCAGATGTCTATGATGTTATCGAAGAATGATATCTCTCCTGGAGAAATAAAATGAAATAATGTGAGCATAAGATACCTGTGATTTCCTGTGGGTTTTAAAGAAATCCAAAACGGAGGCAATAATCTAATAATATGAAACAGACAGAACATTTCTATAGTTTGGCGACATTCCAACAATTACGTTACCATTATAATCTACAATCCTCGACGTAGCAACTTCTAAGAATTCTTTTGAAACCATCACGTGTTGCTAGGCCAAACGAACTATAGATTTGATATGACCGTAGAACGAACAAAATTCCAACATCACGGGAATCCGGCAATTTAAAATATCAATAAAGTATTACTCAAAGGCACTAATTAAAGTCTTCTCGAACCCTAGCCGAATGTTGGCGATCAATAAATTTCACAAAAATCCAAAACTGTAAAGCTTTATTCCGGCAAATGCTGAACAATATGAATTGAACAAGATGAATTGATTAAAGAAAATATGGAAATAATGTATAACTAAACAAATGCCTGATCAATCACCTAATAAAACACGGAAGACATTGTCAAAATTTAAAAAAAAAATAGAAGCACAGAAGATACATGTATCTGACATTTTGAAGCTGGTGTATTAAAAAAAAAACAAATTAAAGAAGTTATAGGATCAACGTTCGTATGTTTTATGTTCAGAAAATAAAACGTTTACTTGGATGTCAATCCGCTTAATGAAACCCCTTAATCCTAGTTAAATAATAAAACGTTATCATTGCATTATCTGCGACAATGTATTAATTACGATAAAGATTCAGACTGGTAATACTAAAATCGTAACAGAAAAGAACAAAAAGAAAATTACAAAGGTGCCATTGACCACATAACGAGGTCATATACATGTGGTGTCTTGAATTTGATTTTAAAGGCCTGCTAAAACATTTTAAAAATACTGTCAAATATAAAGCGAGTCTTACATCCTATCATTACTTTTTATTGTTCATCAAAATGCAATTTACAAAATTTTAAATGTATTTGCAAACTTGCAATCATGGGAACCCAGTACAATAAAAGCCTCCGAAATGAACAAAGTAATATATCGTTTGTCATTTAAGAATTAGAAAACACAATTGTTTATACTTTGTTTTGTGCAAAGATTAATGGACACGTCAGGATATAATCACTTTAAACCCTCACTTAGTGTTAACAATTACTTGTTTTGAAAAGAAAAAACATCTACTGAGACTTTCAGTATGTTTTTGTCACCAAAGTGAAATCAGCACGCAACTTTTGAATCAATGTTTACGAATGTCATTCGCCTGTTAAAAAACAAACTACGTAAAACCTCCTTTGACAATTGACTGAAATTGATGCTATTGAGAACACTCAATTGATATTGCCTTAGATTGATTTTTCTAATGGATATGCATATTAATTGTGAAAATAATTTCAAATATTTTCCTAGCTCATAATCCTCTTTAACTTCATACTTCTTTATTTATTTTTCTAAATCGAGCGTCACTGGCGTACACATTTTTGAACAATTTAAATTCTAGTATCTACGATGAGTTTAGTTTAAACATACATGTACCTATTCTATATATGTAACTTACACCTTTTTATATTTTAGCATATATATATATTCCTCCTATAATTCTGCTGATATCCCTAATCATAGAGCGGTTCTGTCCTCCTTTTGTCCGTGTTCGTTGTCAGAAATATTCCTCCCACAACCATGACACATTTAAGGATTTGATATTTGGTTTGTAACGTTTAGGAAGGTGTTTTATATGGTAATAACATCAAGAGTACCTACTGTACTGCACCAGATGGGCATTACGACAACACATGGCTCTTCAGTGATGATCCAGGCCCAGATATCAGTAAGCGATATTTCATATCTACCAGCCAGTCACTTCTTATTTGAAGATGTTTTGCGTTTGTATGCCTACCTAGCATGGAATGTTTCGTAACACATTACATTTGCCAGATTTTGTGCAGTGAATGTATTTGATAATTGGTCTGGAATACATTAAGATTGGTTGGCTTGTGTGAGCGTTTTGTTTTACAGACAGGGAAGTCACTTCGTTTTTAAATAGTATTTAGTAATAAGACCAACTAATCATGGAATTTGTGATAATGTCTAATAACTTTTAAGGGGTATAATGTGCACGACATTTGCGTGTAACTCCCTTTTAAATCATATGTCGCATCATGTCCAGCCTAAAATATGCATAAGAATAAGTTTTCTTAGAAAGAAGATTTGTTTAAAACCAGGAAGATACAAAGCTGATTGAGACACGATCGTATCCTAGTGAGAGTTATATGTCATTAAGTTCGGAGGAAATAAATATTCAACCTAAATTGTTTCACAATCCAAACTCGCTGCGGGAATAGGAATATTAAAGTCATACATTCAGAACCAAATCAAGCCTTTAGAATTTGATTATTGTAAAATGCAGTAAAATATGTGACGTTGAAATTGAAATTACTAATATTGGTTCGATTTATCTACGATTAGTTGTAGAGCCCCCAGTTATATCATATATAATTAGCACGTGTCATGTGTAGTGCTGACATACTTTGTACAGACATATTAGCATCTGTGAGTTTTAAAAATGTTTTTGGCAATATGGAGAGCAGTATCTATTTGCATCCTTGAGGAACACGACGAGTGCCACATGTGGAGCAGTTCTGCTTTGCCTTCCTTTTAAGATCACCCCGATGTTTGGTTAAGTTCGTAGTGCTAAGTTTTATGTTTTTGTAAGGTCGTTTGTTGACTAATTGTCTTTTGGATAGCAAATATATATAAGTGTCCCCGCAGACAAAACTCAGCAATATATATTTTTGTGTGTGCAAAAGAGAGGCGAAAGATACCAAAGGGACATTCAAACTCATTAGTCGACATAAAAAGAAAAAAGCCATGGCAAAAAAAGAAAAAAAGACTAAAGGACAAACAAAAGAGGGACGAACGATACCAGAGGGACAGTCAAACTCATAGATCGAAAACAAACTGACAACGCCATGGCCAAAATAAAAAAAAAAAGACAAATAATAGTACAGATGACACAACATAGAAAACTAAAGACTAAGCAACACGAACCCTATCAAAAACTGGGGGTGATCTCAGGTGCTCCGGGAGGGTAAGCAGATCCTACTCCACATGTCGAATCTATTGCTGGATAAACAAAAGGTACTACACGTTCACTTAGAAACCAAGTACATATTCAAAGACAAATACTTAGGAGCAAATCCCGAAAAATCATATGCATCATGTAATTCTAATTCGTTATTTCCTAAAAAAAAATAATGTTTACATGAATGATGGGTATGCCAAATGCTCAACGAAGCCACTTATTTTTACTTCACTTAATTTAGAATATTTTGCAGATAAAAAATACATAAAAGATAATTTAAAGAATTTAGAGTAATAGTCTGTAAAATAGTATTGCACACATTTTGTAATGAAATCATCTATGGATCAGATTGCAATAGCTCTCATAATTATCCCACAAAAATATAATCTGTAAGAATAAAAAGAACGAACGTCGATACTGGTTAATCCATTCGAACGGAGACCATTGTTTCAGGTATAAAATCAAAGAATCAGTAACAACAATGAAGGTAGAACATGTAAATGTACTGTCAATATAAGGGCGTAAATCTGAAGAAAAAGTGAATGCTTAATTGATATTCATTGCATTGTAAATTAGAGCGTTTCCAATATAAAGATTAACTGGAACCTCATAAGATCTACATTAAAGGGAAAGGTTTAGATTAACAAAATAAATACCAATATTTCAAAAAATGATACGGAATTTGATGGTACTGGACCATATCAATGATAATTCATGTCAATACTAAAGTGGTGACTACTGGGTTGGTGATACTCTCAGGACGTAACTGAAGTGCTGACTACTGGGTTGGTGGTACCCTCAGATCAAACTATCTGTGTGTCAATATTGTTTCGAAAAAAGTTGTCTGCATATCAATGATTCATTCATATGTTTTTGTCAAACGGTCAATATTGCGAATAGCTTCGTTATATCATTTTCATTATATTCACTGATATTTAACGATTGTTTAAACTGTAAAAAAAATAATAAAACAAATAAGGTCCATTTCATTAACTAAACAAAAACTTCTTTCTGCATATTTCTTTCTTTTCAAGAAAATATCTGGTGAATATTGGTTTCCGTGTTTATTTGTGTGATGAGGAAGAGAACAGGGGGCAAACGATTACAAATCAAAGTAGCGATTCTCCATTATAACAGAAATATTCATTTTTTTTATAGAAATCTTTCGTTTGTCCTTAATAATAATACTTAAAACGTCATGTTACAAGTCAACATATGCTGTCAAATGTCTGATAATGATACTGGCAATTGAAACAGATACACCCATATCTCAATAAAATTATTCCTAGATTGTAAAATCATGATACATACTAGCAAAATATTTTCTATTCGATGTCGTTTTATAACTATCAAATATCAGAATATTGGGAATGATGTCATCTACGAATGATATTTCACCAGGAGAAATAAATCAATTAATGTGAGTATAAGATAGCTGTAACATATTGTGGTTTTAAAACAACACAAAAACGAAAGCGCTACTCTGGTAGTGTGAAACAGACAGAAAATGTCTATAGTCTGACGATATCCAAACAATTACGTTTCCATTATAAGATGTTGATTGTGATGCATCAAAAGTGCAAATCAACAGAAGTGTTATTTCACGTTCTAAAAAGGTTGTCTAAGAATTTAATTGAATTGAAATCAACACTTTCTTTCGTGCTAGCTCAACAGATGTAATTTCTTTGATATATGACTGAAGAACGAACAATGGTCTATCATCTGGTATATGCTTTCACGAAAAGTTGCACATTTTGAAAGAAACTATTTATTCGGTAGTGCTTAAAGGCAGAAATGTAAGACCAGTGAAGCCTAACGCAATGTTGGTGATAAAAATTATCAGAAAGATCCAAAATGAAGAGTGTTAGCCAGTCGAATGATGAATTATAGTTATGTTAAGAAATGCATAATCAAGCACCTTAAATTTGAAAAAAAACCCGTCAAAATCTAGAAAAGTCCAAGTACAACAGACTATATTTTTTTGGTTTTCTGGATGCTCTTCACTATAAATAAGAATGTGGTATGAGTGCCAATTAGACAACTCTCCATCCAGGTCACAATGTTTAAAAGGTTAACAATTATAGGTCAAAGTACGGCCTTCAACTAGTATATATTTGTTGTTATAATATGGTCTGCTTTCTCATTGATTATGATAAACTGTGTTTCAGAAGCACATCGAAAATGTTGGTAAACAGAAATATTCAGCTTGATCTACAGTGTAGAGCTTTGGCCAGTGTGGTGATGAGTTAAAATTATGTAAGGTATAGAGCTAAAAATAATATAACAAAATTTCAGAACTCTAGATAAATTTAAAATGGGAGACGTCCACAATAACTATCAAAATCAAACGCTCGACTATATATATATAATAAATTAAGTAATGTCTAATCCAACACCTTAAATACGAGAGAAATTGTTAAAAGTAAGAGGAATGTTAGCACAGAAGATTATCTGAATGATCTGAAACATATATATGTTCTGTCTTAACATGAACCGCTTTTAAGACAATGATACCCAGTGTTTTAGAAGTATTAAACATAAAAAGCTCTTGTTTCGGAAAAATTACTAGCAAAGAACCAGTAAAACTAATGGAAATACATGCACTTGAAACAATCAATGACACGGAGTGACATCATTGGCTAGCTTTAATGTTTTCCAGCACAATTGGAGTAATCTATTTTTTTTTTTAATTTTATTCATTTGACAAGGCCTGATTTAAAATAAATAAATCAAAGGAGTTATAAGATCCTCGTACAGAAATTATTGCGTGCATTTATTATTGCGAATTTTAAAGAATGGACACAACTGTAATATTGATTAAAGCTGCATACTGATATATGCATCAAATATCAGAATGAAAGTTCTTATTATTGCGATACTCACCCACTATTATTCGCATTGATAAAAAACTAGCAATCATTTCTGAGTTTAAAGTATAGTCCATGTCAAAAGTAATAAAACGATTGAATGGATGTCAATGTGCTGAGTGTCACTCCTTACAAACCATAAAAAGTTACTTTATGACCACAGTACATGCAGTGTCTTGAATTAAATTTTTTTCCAACTTCATAATTATGTAGACCTCAAAACTTTCTTAAATACATATTGAAATTAATGTAAAATTAAGAAAAAATCAAAAGCGCACAAAACGGTGCGGTATGGGCTTTGCTAATTGATGAAGGCCGTACGGTGACCTATAGTTGTTAATATTTGTGTCATTTGGTCTCTTGTGGAGAGTTGTCTCATTGGCAATCATACCACATCTTCTTTTTTTATAGCTTAAAAATAAAATATTTCCATCGGCTGTAGACAGCGTGTCAGTTTTCTATTTATTACATTTGCGTTGTAAGTTTTGAATCAGATAACTAGATCTCTCGACAGTGCACAAAACATCTGTCAAGGTTACAAACACTCTTTGTCATAATTGAAAAAAAAAAAACAAATTTTCGTAATCACACTTTGTCTATGAAAATAGGTCAATTTTTGTGTAATCCTGTGTAACAGATATTTGAGCTGCATGTTTTATATTATCTTCTGCATAATTTGAGGTTTCAACATACGTCAATGAATGGCAGAAAAGAAAAAAAAAAATAGGACTCCACATACCAGTAGAGCTGTAACGATATACGTACGTAATGACCTATGATAAGTATCACGATACAAGGATGACGATACGTACGTATAGACCTACGATAAGTATCACGATTCAAGAATGACGATACAATACATAATCAATATCCAACCATGAATTAATACATGTGGTTATGTAGTCTATAAGAAAACTACATTTGTTTTGTTTGTTTTTCTGTGTTTTTAACCTGTTATTCCTCTAGTGTAGCAGCTATTATAGTTATATTCTGGTCTATTTTAAATCACGTAATCAGGTATTTTTACGAAGCTTTAATTCTCATAAATCTCCAGTTTGTTATTTAGATGCAGATAAACCATGTACAGTTGAATTATTTCAGAAGTGAGGGTTGTCTTTTTAAATACGGTTCATTACTTTTTTCAATTTTTAATTCTATTTGGGCAATTAAAAACACAAAAAGACTATATTTGGCCATCAGATAAATATTATTAACGTAACTGCTTTTATAATAACAAAGAGTGCAAAATATAAAGATCAGGGAAAAAAAAACTATTGTTATAAGTTTATTGACTGGTAAACTTACATTACACCCACGAAATGAGGTACATTATTGTATAATAATTGATTTTCACAGTCTGTTTTAAGTGTTGAACAAAATAAAAATATTTGCAAATGTCATAGCTTACTTGCCTTCAAGGAAAATAAATACAATAAAAGCTTCAAAATTGAACAAAGATAGATTGATAGTAATTCGAGAATTGACAAAACACAATTTCTTATACTTTATTTAGTGAAAAAGATTAATGGACATGTCAGAATATAATCATGTTTAACCCTCACTTTGTGTTAAAAATTGCTTGTTTTGAATGGAAAGAAAATCATTTGAGACTTTCAGTATGCTTTTGTCTGCAAATTGAAATCAGCACGCTACATTACCATCAATGTTGACGAATGCCATTTATCTGTTGAATAACAAACTACACACATTTTGTTTTTTGACAGGATTGTCTCACACTGGTGCTATGTCTGAAATTGAGTTGTGTATTATATATGCATATCAGTCGAACAAATACTTGCAAATATTGTTCATGATTGCTCTTTCTTTTATACAACTATTATGACAAAGAATCTTTATTATTTACATTATGCCAAAACCATATAGTTAAAGACTTATTGAAACAATCCTCATTCCTGTTTATTTTAAAATTGAGAATGGAAATGGGGAATGTGTCAAAGAGACAACAACCCGACCATAGAGCAGACAACAGCCGAAGGCCACCAATGGGTCTCCAATGCAGCGAGAAACTCCCGCACCCGGTTTTACTTTTACTTTATAGTTTACTTTTCTACTAATTTCGAAAAGCATCCATGTACTGGATTAACCCAAAACAATTGATTTTACTTATATTACTAATTAATCTCCTAGAATCTCGTCCGACAATTAATTGTGTTCTTTGGAATACAATCAACACACTTTTTTGGGATGAATGAAAGCGCCGATTAATAACAAAGGATTGAGAAAAATCTTCCTTGAGCACGAATTGGCAATATGTGTAAGCCTTCACAAAGGTCAGTTACATTATCGATTGAAAGGAAATGAGGTACAATATATGGGTTAAGGTTTATTATTCGAAAAGGCATTACTGTATACAGTTTACTTGATAAAAACAAACATTGATTACGTTACGCACCAATTTATAAGCCTGTTATCTCTAGTGAGTTTTTACTGTCTCTGAGGAAAAAAAGAAAACGAGAGCAACAAAACAGCGATATGTTGAAATGAAATAAAAATCGCATTTCATATAGTAAAGGCCATGGGTCAAATCGAAATCCAAACTGGACTTGATAAAGACCGACTGAAAATCAAAAGATTATTAAAAATATTGAATACCAATTAGGAACATATAAATACTTTTAGATTTGATATTTTGTTTTTGCAAACTTCGTTTCTAAAAAGGTATATCTGATGAAAGTAAATGTGTGATATTACGATATTAGGACTCATGTTCCCTATATCAGAAACTATCCGTTTCATATCAACGTTTGTGTTTGTCCTAAACGTTAATGTTACACAATCAACCTTTACTGTCAATATATTTTAACAATACCAGCAATTGAACCAGACACACCTACATCGCAATAGTATTATTCTTTAATTATAAAATAATGATATAAAAGAAGAAACACATTCCCTTGGCCATTCGATTTCGTTTGATAACTATCAAATATCAGCTTTTGGACGATGATGTCATATGTGAATACTATTTCACCAGGAGAAAGAAATCAATTAAAGTAAACAAAAGATTACTCTGTTTCTTGTGAGTTTAAGATAAATTCACAACGGAGGCATTAATCAGACAGAAAATTTCTATGGTCTGTCGATATTCGAACTATTCAGTTTTCTTTAGAAATTGTTATTGTGTTGCATCAAAAGTGCAAATGAACAGGAGTGTTATTTTACAATATTTAATGTTACGTTGTCTAAGAATTTCTTTAAAACCAACACTTTCCTACGTGCTAGCTCAACAGATCTATAATTGCTTTGATGTATGACTGGAGAACGAACAATGTCCAATCAGCATCTGTATCCGGTCACAAAAAAGGTGCACGTTTCGAAAGAAAATATCTATACAGTAGTGCTAAAAGGCAGAAATTTAAGAGTTCTAAACCCTAACGCAATGTTGGTGATAAAAAATATTCAGAAAGATATAGAATGAAGATGAGAAGCCAGTCGAATGAATCAAGAACCTTAAATACAAAAAACTGTCAAAAAATAGAAAAAGACAATCTAGCTTTAGCCGGTAGGGTGATGAACAATAATGTTAGGTATGAAACTAATAATTATAATAATAAAATTACCGAACTCTAAGGGAGAAGTCCATAATAACTAACAAAACCAAACTATCTACTATATATAACATATACTAATGTCTAATCCAAATCATTAAATACGAGAGAAATATTAAAAAATATGAGGAATGTAAGCACAGAAGATAATCTGAATGATCTGAAATAATATATATATTTTCTTTGAATATGGATTGCAATTCAAAATACAATAACAACCAGTGTTTGTAAAGAAATTAACAAAAAAAGCTCTTGTTTCCACAACTTTACTAGCCAATATCAATACAAATAATGGAAATATATGCACCTAAAACAAGCATTGATATAAGTGAGTGCCATCATTGGCTATGTTTATGGTACAATTGGAGAAATCTGACATCTTTTATTTTATTCATTTGACAAGGACTGATTGTTTGTCTTAATTTTTATTACAAACCAAAAGGAAGTTATACGATTTACGTACTGTAAAGTCAGAAATTATTGTGTTCATTTATCATTTAGATTTAAAACAAAAATGGACAAAACAGCTAAATAAATTATTGCCATTTCGGGAGATCTGCTTGACCCCATTATTTCGTTTTTTTACCTGAAATGATTAGAGTTATATTTTCAAAGTTCATCTTATCTTACCATTAAAATTATATGGGTTAGTTTTCTTTTTATCAAACAAAATTGCGTTTTCCATGCATAATCCATACAAAAAAGTCAGTTGACTGGTGAACTTACATAACACCCACGAATGAAGGAACATTATTGTATGATAATTGATTCTCACAGGCTGTTGTTACCTTTAAGAGTTGAACAAACAAACATACAAATGCATAGTGAAAAATGTATTAGATTACTTGCTTTCAAGGGAACTCAAAACAATAAAAGCCTCAAAGAAAAAATCATTGATAGTAATTTGAGAAAGCACTATTCCCTTTATTTCATTTCGTGCAATCGATTAATGGGCATGTCAAAACAAATTCATGTTTAATCCTCACTCTGTCTTAAAAGTTGCTTGTTTTAAATAGAAACAAAATCTATTGAGACTTTTACTATGCTTTTGTCTCCAAATTGGAATCACCACGCCACATTAGCATCAATGTTTACGAATGTCATTTGTCTGTTGAATAACAAACTCACTACATACACTTTTCTTTGACAGGATTGTCTCACACTGGTGCTATGAAGAAAACTTTATTTCAAAATGCTTAAGATTGAGTTTTTTATTACATATGCATATCAATCGAAGAAATAATTGCAAATATTGTTCCAGCTCCTTTATGTATAAGAGTTCTGTTTGCTCTTTCTTTTATACAACTAGTATGACCAAGAATCTTTATTATTTACATTATATCAAAACCTTATAGGCAAAGAGCTATAGGAACAACCCTCTGTTTATGTCTGTTTACTTTTCTACTAATGTTCTTATAGCATCCATGTACTGGATTAACCCAAGACAAGTGATGTTATTCATGTTACTAATTAATCTCCGAAAATCTCATCTGACAATTTATTACGTCTAATGCGATTCAATCAACACACTTTTTCAGGATGAATGAACGCTCCGTTTAAATACAAATGATTGAGGAAAATCTTCATTGAGCACGAATTGGCAATATATGGAAGCCTTCCCAAATGTCGGTTACATTATCGATTGAAAAGATATAAATGTGATTATTCGGGATAAAGGTTTATTATTCGAAAAGCACTACTGTATACTTTTCATTGATGAAAAAAAAAAAACATGATTAATTATTTTACGCACCAATTTATAAGCAATGTAAGATCACAACTCTAGTGGTTCAATTAAAGGCTACGAGAAGTTAAGCACAAACTCACTATTTAGACCCATCTGGTTATCAATTACATATAAAACAAACGATGAACAACTGTGTCTAATTTTACTGTACTAGATATAAAATTGTATTAGTATACTTACATACAATATTACAATACCACACGTAATAAGCCCGTAGCTAAATGTTTAGGACTCCAAACGCATCTTACAGTTATCAGAACAAAACCAAACAGCTTGCAAGAATTACTAGATAAATATTAGTGAAAGTTCATTATTTTTCAAATGGTAATCTGTCTGTCCGTTCTATGTATGCATTCATACATAAATCTGAGCTCTCTGTCATCTCATCTTCGTGACTGCGTAGCATTTTCATTTCTATCAATTTTCAATGCTTTCGAAAAAGGTTAATTTGTACTTTGTTTTAGGAAATATAAGCACTTGGCAAATCTTTCTTTAAACTAGTTTATTTAAACCTGTACGATGGAGATCAATATAATATGCCAGCTTTTTTGTCTCAGAACCATGATATTATGCCACACCCAGATGTGATTTGATTGAAAAAACCAACATGTTACAAAAGCTTTGCTGATTGTATAGATTTAACTGATTATCGTCGTTACAAAAACGGTGACTGTAAACTGTTAAAAATGCGATCTTAATCTCGTATGCAAATTTCGCTAATTGCACTCCAAAAAAAAAAAAAAAAAAACAATTAGAAATAGCAAAAATATAACTTCTAATTAAAATAAAATGTTTTTGATTACAGTCCATCTAATTTTCCTAGTATGACTTATGGTCCCCTGTTGTTTCGAGTTAGAATTGATTTAATGACACAACTGCTCATTAAATAACGTCTTGAAAATTCCTGAATAAAACAGAAACATTGAACTGTTGGTTAAAATTCATACGAATAATGAACTGTTCATAACTACGTGAACAATCAATATTTATTTTTATTGCTACATGTTTGAGTACGAGCGGCAGATATTTATTGGTAGAAAGAACGATATGGTGTATCAATAAACACATGCACGTGAAAATAGATCAGCAAAAGAAAGTGCTTTGTTTGATGTTTTTTTTTGTCGAAAAGGTAACAGGAAATCTATTAAAAGATATAAATCAAGGTAACACACAACTGAGGAAATCACACAAACTTTATGAAAGGATAGTCCCCGGTTTAGGAAGGAAATAACTGACAGGAAATTTTGTATGAACATAAAAATAATTCGAGCGTTCTGCAATAGATTTAAAAAATTGAACAGACTCAAGGCGAAAAGAGAAAGTTATATGAATATGATATTGGCGATATACATATAAATATGAGTGCAATACAATATGTACATCTTTTATCGGAAAAATCAATGAAATTGATACATAAATCCAGCTTTCTCTAAATTCTTTCAAATATAAAGGCGGATTGATTACACAAGATTATATTAATCTCTTCATCTTTTGCTAAAAGAAAAGTAATTAAGTAGCCAGTGCTTCGGTACTGATATGATTTTTAACAAACTTTTTCTTAAGTTCTCCGTTGATAAATTAAAAAAAAAATATGAACCTAGTTGGATGGTAACACATTTGTAACTACTGCGTCTGTTAACTATAAAATGGCTTCTTATTGAAAAATTTCGTTTTGGTAAATGCTTACTACACTCCCAAATTTGAAGTAATGGCCACATTGTGAAGTTTCAATTATAGTCGTACAAAAAAACTTTCTGGGTAATTGTATCATTGAAATCATGATCCACTTTTTAATTGGACCTTTTTTAAAGTCATTCATTTTCAGAATCGGATTGAACATTCAAATTTTTTTTCTTTTGTTTTACATTATAGAAATGTTCTCACTAGGTAATGGTGTCAATTTTTCAAATTTTCAAAAAGACATGTGGTACATTACAATACATAAACACGGATTGATAGATTTTAATATTAAAGCGAATTTGAACTTTATTTTAGTCTAATTGAATATTTAGGCACATATTTGCCTTTGAACCCTATTACGACGTTGGTGTTTGTTAATATGGCGTTGCCTCAATACTTAAGTCAGTCTGATGAAACATCAGTTGTAATTGATGTCCACAGTTTGCTTCTTTATTTTCCTGATTCAAAAGTTATCCAAGTTAGGGATGATAGATAGTTAATGTTGTGTGTTTAACAACTGGCGTATACTAGATTTGTTTAATTTTGTTTACCATACTTCTCATTATTTCGATCCCATTGAGTATAAAAGTGTATCAAGAAGTAATAAAACGCATCTATGTTGTTTTTTCAAGCACACCCTGCTGATACAATTGAAATTAATTTAAAGAGAACTTGATGTTCTCCGTCTCAAACAGATCCATCTCAACTTGTTACTTTTGAAGACTAGGTGTACATTTTATGGACAAAACGTGCATATTTTAAATCGATTCATATTAATTTCATGTAATAAGCCTTCATAAGAATTAAAATAAGCGATGATTATCTTTTTTTTGTGTTAAAACATGTTTTTCTCATACATTGCCTTTTCACAATTTATTTTCGCTCAAGATATTACATAAGAACATATTTACATAATAAAGTAGTCAATATAGTAATTACACACCTGCAGATATTCTCTTGAGGTTTTATTTCTATATCATAAATATAGAAATTGTATAGTTGATTATCTTATTATTAGGTTTAAAGTAGATACTTGAATTAAAAAAAAAATTATAGAATGTTTGGAAAAATAGTTTACCTCAAGAGAAATTTAAAAATTTCATTACATCTTATTAACGCCAAATTTACTTTGTTCTTAAATACGCTATTACAGAAAGTTGATGTTCTTCATAAAGTTAAGCCCAGAATATATAATTGATATTGCAAACTTACTGAAAACGAAAGGTTTAAAAAATTTTGAAAACACGGAAGGTGTACACTTTATGTTTTTTGACGGAAAACATTTCGATAAAAAGACAAGGAACTATTTTACGTAGCTTTCCATGATACATGAAATGTTTCACGTAAAGACTTTATTGATTTTTACTGCATGAGTAGGAAGATAATGGAAATTATTCCTATACTATTTTCTCTGATTCATCACTTGAAATAAACGAGTCTGCTTTGAGGTAGGTTATAATGTAAGAAAAATTAATGTAGGCCCGGGGTTGTTAGCGGGGATAATATTTTAGGGCACGCGACATCAGCTGGAAAAGTCCGGCCGCAGCGAATGTCCTATCGACCAAGGGAAGAAACATTTCAGGAGCCCTATTTGTCAGCGTGGAGATAACTATCAGGCTGCTTCTACCAGTCATAATGGCCCTTGTAATATACATATTCCACCCATAAAAAAAATGGTTTAAAGGTTATCACATATTTATAAAAAGAAAGAAATGTGGTATAATTGCCAATGAGACAACATATTTCTAACAAGTGAGTATAAACAACCGTACAACCTTAAACGGTAATAAAATCTCATACCGTAAAGTCTGCTATAAAAGGCACCAACATGAAAAATGCAAAATAATTCCAAAGAGAAAAACTAAGGGCCTTATTTTCAACAAAACAATTTACCAGAACGAAAAACAAAATTTTAAATTTAAAAAAATAAATGGTTATCAATATGGTATATGTACACCTTTATGGATAATGTTTGCCCTATTCGGCATGTCTTCAAAAATTCCTTTAAATTGATTCTATTCAAAAATATACAGTGTTTGAAATACATGTATTTATAATACTACATTAACTTGAGTTAATATTAATCAGCTCCTATGCAATGGACTATCTCTAAATAGATGCAGAGTTTTGTAATCTAAATAAATCGATATTGTTGGTTGTGAAGAATTATCAAAGTAAGGATAAGTTGTAGTCGTAGATATGCTACCTTTTTAATGAAGTTCTGATCTTCTGAAACGATGGAATTTGCATGACATCCTTAAAATCTCATCGTTTTTACTATCTATTATATTTTCATGTTGTGGTCTGAATAATGACCAATTAACTAACAACAAATATAGGATTACTACCAGGTAAATATGATTGAATAGTTATTTCTGCTCTTTCGTATAACACTACTGAACGACTCAAATGAGAGAAATAAGTAGTGTTTGTATCCAATGTCAACTTTCAAAGGCAACATATGTCTCCAAGTAAATATTGTTTTGTACAGACAAATAAGAATCAATACAGTATGAATATTAATCATACAAATTTGAGCTACGAGATGGTACTGTCTGGATTTAACATTATCCATTACCTGGTGAGATAGTCACAAGGTCTAAAAGGCTAAGGAGAGGGTTGAGCACTCGCAAACATGTTACCCGCCACATTCTTTATATGCCTGTCCCAAAGTCAGGAGCCTGTAGTTCAGTTGTTGTCGTTGGTTCATGTCTGCCATAATTGTTTTTCGTAAATTGTTTTGGTTATAAATTAGGCCGTTTGTTTTCTCAATTGAATTATTTTATATTTTTCATGTAGGGGCCTTTTAAAGCCGACTATACGGTATGGTTTTTTCTTATTGTTGAAAACCGGACGGTTGCTTATAATTGCTTACATCCTATTTATTTGAACTTTGGCGGATAGTTGTCTCATTGGAAATCGTACCTCATCTCCTAATTTTTATATTTCAAACATATCTTTTTCTTTTATGTGAACCGATCAGCCAATTATTAAATTCCGCTTTTCAATTGTGGACTTCCCATTAATCTGTAGCAACTCTCAAGCAGTGCCTGCATATATGGAGTGCATACCTTCTAATTTATGTGAGATTTCAGAGCTTGCTTTTCGAAATAATGATTTCCTTTAAAGATGGTTGGTGTGTATAAGTAAGCTATTGAACTTAAAGTTCATAGGGATCAAAGCTGAAGTGATTACTTCGAAAGTCTTACCGACGTCATCTAGTTTGTTGAACATTATGAAATACCCGTGTCACAGATGTCTACAGATATGTTCCATATATCCTTACCAAAATCCCGCTCACCTTTCTTCCTAGATTGTGAAATCACTGAGTGCGAGTTATCCCCGAGTTTGTAATGTCCATCAACATGACGGATACCTCTAGTGAATCAGGATCTGCTTATCTCTCTCAACACTTGATATCCCTCACAGTTTTTGCAGAGTTCGTGTAGCTTAGTGTGTTTTTTTTCTATGTAGTGTTTGTTGAAGAGGGACGAAAGATACCAGAGGGACAGTCAAACTCATACATCGAAAACAAACTGACAACGTCATGGCCAAAAAAAAAAAAGACAAACAGACAAATAATAGTACAGATTACACAACATAGAAAACTAAAGACTAAGCAACACGAACCCCACCAAAAACTGGGGGTGATCTCAGGTGCTCCGGAAGGGTAAGCAGATCCTGCTCCACATGTGGCACCCGTCGTGTTGCTTATGTTATTACAAATCCGGTAAATAGTTTTATTCGGTAAGTCACATTCGTGAAAAGGGAAGGGTATTGTAGTTACGACATAAGGAACATATCCGATATCATCTGTGAAACGGTTATTCCATAACGGTCAGCCAACTCGTGATGGCGTCCGTAAAATTTACGAAGGGATGACTTCAACTTCACCATTTGGATCTCTTGGTTTAATAGCTTCCTTGTGAGCAGCAATCCTCTATCAAGGAAATCATGATAGGAAACACAAGCCCGGGAATATCGTATCAATTGGGAGATATATACTCCGTATGCAGGCGCTGCTGGAATGTTGCTACATAGAAATGGAAAGTTCACAATTGGGAAGCTGAAATCATCTCTTTTGTCGTGAAGTTTTGTTTTCAACCGACCCTCATTGTCAATTTCTAGATGTAAGTCAAGATATGAGGCAGACTTAACTGTATCTATAGTATCCTTTATCTCTAGTTCGATGGGATAGATTCGTTCAACATAGTCACCAAATTTTGTATTATTTAGTGAGAGAACATCATCTATATAGCGGAACGTAGAGTTAAAGGATATTGCTAACTTCTTATCTCTCTTCCTAAGAAGCTCCTGTATGAAGTCAGCCTCATAATAATAAAGAAACAAGTCGGCAAGAAGAGGGGCACAAATGGTTCCCATTGGAATTCCGACAGTCTGTTGAAACACACGTCCTCTAAACGTAACAAATATGTTGTCAATCAAGAAATCAAGCATCTTGATAATGTCAGTTTCAGAGAATTTTTTGTTTGATTCTTTACAAAGTAGGATTTATCCCTCCCCAAGACAAGATACTTGTATCTACGTTCGCCATTCTTTTTTAGTGAAACAAAGTAATACCAACTCTTTCAATTTGTCTTTTAGTTTGGAATGGGGAATACTTGTGTAAAGTGTAGAAAAGTCAAATGTTTTAATACTAACGCAAGATGAGAGAGTCTTAGATTGTATGTACTCTAAAAGATCTTTGGAATGTTTTAGTATCCACATCTGATTCACGCCACCTCTAGAATAGGCAGTTTCACAATAACTTTGGAGCCCGGCTTTGATTGCTGATAAAATAGATGTTAATAATTTAGAAAGAGGTTTCGTGGAGCACTTGGAAGACCCAGCAATATACCGTTGTTTGTAAGGACACTTATGTAGTTTAGGTATCCAATACAGTGATGGAAGATCCAGTTCTTCGTCTTTGGTTGAAATTCCAAAGGAACATAAAACAGACCTATGATTATCTAGGATTTCCTCTTTGGTAAGTGTCGTGAGGGTATATGTTGAGTTTCCAAGCGAATTGTCAATACCTAATTCATTTATCAAGCAGTTTATGTAATGATATTTACACACAAAAACGATGTTGTTTGGGGCTTTATCTGCGGGGACAACAACATATTTGTCATGGAGGTAGGACAAGTGTTAGCAACATTTGGGTCTTTAAAAATTGATTGTTGACCTGTGGGTGTTTTCTTCGTCTTTTTTCGGTTTTTCATTGATGTTGTTAATTTCTCTAGATAATTGACTTATAAGAGTTTAACAAAAATACCGAACTCCGAGGTAAATTCAAATAGGAGAAAGTCCATAACAAAATCAAGCGATTGACTTTATCAAATACAAGACCAAATGGAAAACAACTGTCATATTTTTGACTTGGTACAAACATTTTCCGGGTGTTTTGAATGCCCTTTGATATCTTTCTCCTCTTTTTTATGTTTCGTGAAATAACCTTTACATTTCAAAAAAGGGTAACTGCATTTATTGGTTTATGTATTCTGTTTCTATCATTTCATTTCCATTAACTTTTAAATAACCACTTACAACAGCTACGTGGTTGACATAGAACTGTTGCTCATAATTTCTTTCTTTTTTTATCAAAATATTTCATATTCTCATTTCACAGTTGTATAATAAGGCAGCTGAGCTATTTCCTTGTTCTTACTTCCTTGTGGGTGAATTAGTTTAAACAAACTTGTCGTCATTTCTTCGTGTGGTTGTTTATTTAGACTTAATTAGTGATGCCATTTATTGTATGAGTACTACCTTTTCCATGCTATTGTTTTATTGTTTATAAGATAATACATTGTAATACAACAACATGTACCTGGTAAATATATATAAGGATATGCACATCTTTTTAAAACGTCTAATATTCTAGCACATGACGAAAAAAGAAAAAATATATATATTTTAAGACAATCAATATAATGTATCTTACCCTTCCGGAGCACCTGAGATCACCCCCAGTTTTTGGTGGGGTTCTTGTTGCTTAGTCTTTAGTTTTCTATGTTGTGCCATCTGTACTATTATTTGTCTGATTGTCTTTTTATTTTTGGCCATGACGTTGTCAGTTTGTTTTCGATCTATGAGTCTGACTGTCCCTCTGGTATCTTTCGTCCCTCTTTTAAGTAGAAACAACAACAAAAAATAGTTCAGTAATTATATTAAACATGTTAAAAGAGACTACACGACATCCTGTATATTTCCTTAAAGACTTCATTAGGTCCTAGCAAAAACCTATCATTGTTTTAAATAGAGGAAGCTTAGAAAATGAAATATACGTAAGGTTTCAACTTATTTGCTTCAATTAGATATTTCATTTGTACGAAAATGAAAGAAGTGTCGTCAAGTATAGAAGCAACCTTAATGATGTCTTTGGGCTATCTTCAGCAGATATTGAAAACCGACAATACATTGTTTCTTATGACATAGAAATGTTTTTCATAATCTTTTAATTTACATTCTATATATGGCTATAAAGGATGATATCAATACAAATTTGTGATATTTATCTTTTTTACTTATTTTCTTAGTGATTTGCTCTTCTTGAATTGTATCTTTATAAGCAGCATGTCATGATTTGAAAAATGTGAATTTAGAAAAAAAGAAGTATTATTATTTACGACCATTTTGAAATACGTGTATCTAACACGTGTCACCAAGTACTGAACGGATAACGATATGCGCAGACTTGACGCATCATATTATTTGGAACTCCATTTATTTCAATATTAACTTATAGATAAATTTTTACCATTAAATAACAAAAAAAGAGACGGACGATAACAAGAAGAAATGAAAATATCAAAGATCGAGATAAACTAACAACCCCATGGCAAACCAAAAAGAATGCAAAGACAAACATATCCACTAAATACTATTAAAAGAAAACTAACTAATAAACAACACGAACTCAATCAAAACTTTGAGTGATCTCAAGGGATCCAAAAAAGGTAAGCCGATCCCGCTCAATTAGTAGCACTCGTTATGTAAATCATGGTAGGTACACATTTGTTGACAATCTCATTCAGAAATCCAGGAAAAGAGGACATGATTATTAATACGACCATGGGAACATATCCGTAGTCATCTGTAACAACCAAAGATAAAACTTTCGAAGGGATGACTTTTACTAAATGTCTAACAATCATATAGAAATGGTGTTATCCGTGGTTATTAATTGGATATTTAGCAAGCTCCCTCATGGTTGTATCGTATAGTTAACATATAAGTTGCTTCGTCTCTTTTACAATTTAGTCTGTGGATGATTATTATAACTAGATTAACTTATTGTTTATGATTTAAATTTATTCTGATGAAGCAAATGTAACTTTCGCGGTTTGTTTGGTCTTTTTTTTCTCAAAAAGACTGTCTTTAAAATATTCAGTTAAAATATACGAACTAACGGCTTCAAATTTAACACCAATAGCGTAGTAACGAATTATTAATCGAATTTAACCTTCCTTACATAAACTGATTCTTTATATGCTCTTGTTGTTACAATACCTCAAGTTCACTTTTTTTGCGTGAAATAAATCAGGGCTCTAGGTCTGTGTTTACAACGATTCTAATCTGAAATATTTAGCAAATATCTGACACACCATGTACACTTTAATTTATCATTTGTACGAAAGTATTTTTGCATTGGCAACAGTCAAAGCTCTAATAGGTACAAAGTAGTGAAATGTTGTTGCAGTATTATTCGATCATAATAATGGGCCCCTGGCGGCATACTTTACACAATGTGATTATACGAGCACGCAGAGGACAATTTTAAATATGTATTCTGTTCAATTATTGTAAATATTGTCATGTCTATCCTTTGTATTGCTAATTATACGCTATGGGATTATGCTCAATGTTGAAGGTCGTACAATGAACTAAAGTTGTTTACATTCATGTCATTTTATGTCATTTTGCATGTGATGGAAAGTTATCAATTTAGAAATCATCCCACGTCTCCTTTTATTTATATATTTACATAGTAAACAGGTTACACAAAAATATATTTGATATAAACTACTTAAATTAATGTTCACTCACAAATCTTGTGAACACTAGTAGTCCAATAAGGTCTCATTCAAGTCTCATTTTATTTATATATGTATATAGTATACAAGTTAGACAAAAATATATTTAATACGAATCACTTAAAATAATGTTTACTTACATATTTTAGTGAAAACAAATTGCTTTAGATCCACAGAGACCAGATGTGTTGACTAATCATGACACGATGTCTCTTGTGTGGATAAACTGTAGCGATTGTAAAAGTAGTCAAAACAAAACGCTAAAGAAGCTGAAGAAAAAGACAGACAAAAATCAAGTTACAAAGTCGAGGAGAAACAGACAATATCATCCCAATATAAACTAATTCTCATAATTCCGAAAATATAAGTAGATCATGCACTATATGTGGTAATCGTTTTGTTTTAATGACTCGTGACTGTAAAATTTCTATATTTTCTCGTACAAACTGTTATGTACGATGTTAAAGTGTACCAATTTAAACTTTTTGTGGGAATATGATAGCAGCAGACGGCAGAACAGCAAAGACCACAAAAGAAACATTTTGATGGCAGCATTCAGTCTTCAACAATAGACAAGTGCCTATAAAAAAAACACCAAGCTCTAAGTCGCCCTAGTCACGAAAAGTTGTGAATTAATTTTCACAGAGACTCTAATATTTGCCATCAATTTTAAATTTTGTAAAAGAAAAAGTTGTTAGAGACACGAAGAAGTACTGATTCAACTTTAATTTATTTCTGTAATGAACAAGTTGATGTTGATTTCATTGCTTATATATGTATTTGTTTTTGTTATGTCCACAGATAAATGAAGACAAAAACTATATATATATATATATATGTATGTACACATCTGCGAATAATGAATAGAAAAATGGTAGTCGATGTAACCTTGTGAATATAATTGTTACGTAAAAATATAAAGGAGAAGCTATTTGCATTATATCCTAATTTCTGACAATAAATAATCCAACATCAACTTGTTGAATCAAATTATGAAACCATTTTTAGACGATCCATAGGCATGTGCAGTCAAATTAAACAAAGGCAAATGAATTACTGAAACATTAATAACAAAAACAGTTGATGAATTACAATGATAATGATAATAACAATCAAGTCTTCATATGCAAAACTTCTTAGAATGTATACAGAGTACTTTAATAAAAGAATACGAAAAAAGTAATAAAACCCTAAGTATAAGGCACGGTAATATCACTACCAGCTTTGATTTTGTACGGTTTCATTTACAAAGAATACTTTCCTTCCTTTCATCCGGTTATTTATACATCTTTATATAACCTGCTGATCAATTCATTCAAAGCAAATAAGTCAGACATCAATGACCATAACTTGTCGTATCATCTGATTGTATTCAAGAATTTCAAAACATTTTGAATGTGTTTAAAAATATATTGAACCATGTAAACTGTGTTGTTTATTTATATTGAATAAGTTATTCTAAAAAATATTTGACTGCTTCTGGCATCTATCATCTTGAGTGCTATAATTAGGCGGCGGCGGCAAAAGGTTTTTTTTTAAAGGACTTCCAATTTGTTTGGTTTTACAAAAAGACAAAAAGACAAAATATTTTGTTGACGTAAAATTTGTTTCTAAACCGACCTCACTGTATAAGACATTGTGTGATTCTTTTATTTAACAAACTATTATGTTAAGCTGTTATCTACGCAAAACATATCATTAATGCCATCCAAACTCATTTAACTATCTAGACGCGAACTGTGTTAATAATTTAAAGGTCTGTGTTATCAAAACCATAATCAGATCATTTGGTGGAAAAAAAACTTGGATCTGACACTTTCTAACAAAAGTAATGTGAAATGACAAATATTAAATTCATCAGACGATCTATGCATCGTAGACTATGAAATTGTGCTAAAACATCAAGTATTTTTGTTCAAATATTACTTGTCGGTTATTCTAACTTTTCATACGGATTTCCCGATGGTTTACCATGAGCTACACGTTGAGCAAAATAATTGACCATATCGTGAGCAGACAAACCTTTTGAATGCGTGTTATGTTCTCCCATTTATTTGTATTGTGGTCCTGTCATGTGATGTTGCCGTTTGGGTGTTGTGTTTGACGTTGCCATAAAAGCGGGAGGTTTGGCATGCCACAAAACCAGGTTCAACCCACCATTTTTTTCTTAAAATGTCCTGTACCAAGTCAGGAAAATGGCCATTGTTATATTATAGTTCGTTTCTGTGTGTGTTACATTTTAATGTTGTGTTTTTGTTGTGTCGTTCTTCTCCTCTTATATTTGATGCGTTTCCCTCAGTTTTAGTTTGTAACCCGGATTTGTTTTTATCTCTATCGATTTATGAGTTTCCGAACAGCGGTATACTACTGTTGCCTTTATTTGCTTATGATTGATCGATTGAACGCACTATCCTTGTAGCATAAGACGTGTCGTCCACATATGACAACAACAGTATTCAACGAATGACACATTTAAGATTTTTTTGTCGGAAATCATTACAAGGTTGGATCTTTCGCCTTGTTATATTTGCTATGATGTATTTAATAAGTCAAGATGGAATGATTAAAAATGTTGAACAGTATAGATTTTGTTATTTTACTGATGCAATATATTTAAAACTAGTTCAATGTTGAATTGATATACGTAATGTTATTTAAGATCCTAGTTTATCCCGAAAGAATGAATGACCTAACAATTTTACTTCTCATGCAGACAAAATATATCATCATTTTGCCCTACGTCGTATTGTGAAAGGATAATGTATAGTGTGTTAGATAAGGAAATAACACATTTTAGTTGAAATTGAGGAATATGCCACATTTGTTTTAAAGGCGTTGTCATGTTTCCTATAGTTTTGTTATGTCTTTTTAAGATGTGTGGTTGTACTATGAATTGAAAGTTTAAAGAAGCTCCAAATTTCATACCCGATATTAACAATAATTATCGTCAAACAATCCACATTTACTAAACGCTGACTAGTTATATTCAAAATCTAGGTTGATTCAACCTTTTTTTATGGAATCGATTTGATTGGAAAAAAATTACATTTTTTTATAAGAGCAATGATCAGAGAAATATAAGAATATAACAGTTAAATTGAAAATAACAATCAAGTATTTGATCGAGTGATACTTAAAAATATGAAAACACCATTAAATTAATTGCATGTGTCCGAAGCCAATTAAATGAGGCAAACAAATTGATAAAATAAAGTCGTGCATGCCACCAAATACAGTTTAGGTATATGACATTCTGCAGGTTCGATTATATAAAAACTAGATAATACAATTTTATTCAGCATTTAGTCGTGTTTATTGACTATAAGATTTCCGATTGCATATTTAGATATGAAGACATGCTTAGGTAGTAATATTATCGATATTGCATTAGTAAGAAATTAGCTTTTCTAATTGTTTGAAAAACTAAGGATTTTCTTTACCAGGAATAGATTGCCCGAGCTGTATTTGGCAAACCTTTTCAGACTTGTTCATCCTTAAGGCTCCTCAATGTCGTATTTTATTTTGCCTTTACAATTTTGTTATTAAAACGTCATTGATGAGTCTGTTGTAGACAAAACGTGCGTCTGGTGTACCAAATTATAAGCCTGTTAACTTTGACGAGTACACTTTATTGCTATACAAAATAGATTTATTTATGAGAAATATTGCGAAAGTGTTAGCCTTTTATTCAATTTAAACGAAAAGTCATTGTAGTCAATCATGATCACATTTTGTCTTACCATTCAAAGCACAGCAACAGAGATGTTGTTGTATGCCAAAGAAAAGATTAATGACGATAATGGATGTAATAACCTTGAAGCAGACTCATATCTGTTTTCCCATCTTCTGCTTGAATCATGGAACAAATGAATTAATGTATTGTTACATTACAAAGCCAACACGACTTGAAGAAAGTTTGAAATTTACTGTAAGCAAGTTAAGTAACATAGACAGGTATATGTAGGTAGAAGTGAAAGAATACGAAGAAAGGCAGCGATGAGCAATTATGTACTCGAAGACAAACTATTTGAAAAAACCAAAAGCATCCTATTTCCAGTCTTTTGTGACGAGGTACCACATTGTTGGGTCTTGTAATTTAAATACTTATGATAGTAACGGCATGATATTTTTTCGAACGGCGGACCTGTCTGTCAGTTCGTTTGTTCATTAGGTCAATCTTAAGTTAAAGGTAAATAAGATTATAATAACTTTTGGTCACATCAACTTAGATCGTAGTAAATCTTTTGTCATCGCGTACACTATATACATTTTGTAATATATGTCCATTTAGTGGTTTTTTTTTCTCAATTTCTGGTCCATTAAAAAGGTGATACATTGCCAGCGGTATAATGTCATATTGACGTGTATGTCTATTGGTGATATTCTAACCCGAATAAATCGACAACTTTAATATTATAATTAAACATATATGATGCGATGATAATATGTATTATACTTCTGATTGATAAGTAACTGCTATCGTGCTCAATAGATATAATCATTAATGAACTGATTTTATTGTTGCTCAACAACTCACAACTTACAGTAACAGCAGTTTTGAACTATCGATGGAGTGAGAATCTTTGAACACGATGTTATGTCCTCTTATCGATTGCGAAATTTTGACTGACTGTAAATTCGCATAACGGGATGCATGCATAGCTGGAGATACTTAGCCTGTGGACACATCCGGTCTCTTTTCCTCAGTTTTTGTATTGTTTTTGATTTTAACTTTGATTTATTTTCTGAATCGATTATGAAATTTGAACATCGGTTAATTACTGTTGACTTTATCTTCATTAAGAAATATACGTTAAAACTTTTTTGTCACTAGAAAATAATGTTTAACAAAATATTGCAACTATGGATATCAAAGGTCCTGCAAAAAGCAAATTTCATTTATTCATTTTACATGTTCAAAGTAGCGAAATGTTTTTGCAGTATTATTCGATCACAATAAATGTGTCCCGTGCGACCGACTTTACACAATGTGAATACTGCAACACGCAGAGAACAATCTTAATTATGTATTTGTTTCAATTATTTCAAATGTTGTCATGTCTGTCCTTTTTACTGCTAATTATACGCTTGGGATAATGCTTAATGTTGAAGATCTTACAATGACCTGTAGTTGCTTACGTTTACGTCATGTTTGCATGTGGTGAATATTTGTCTAATTAGAAATTATCCCACATTTACTTAACTTTATAAATTTATATATCAAGTACATTAAGCAGGTAAGACAAAATATATGTAATAAAATTGAGAATGGAAATGGGGAATGTGTCAAAGAGACAACAACCCGACCATATTCATTACTGAAAATAATATTCTCTTACACATATTTTATTGAAAACCAAATAATTTTTTTTAGCTCCAATGAGACCAGACACGTTGACTAATCATAACACGAAATTTCTTGTTTGGGAATACTGTATCGATTGTGAAAGTAGTCAAGACAAAACAAAAGAAGCTGAAGAAAAATACCGACGACAATCGAGTAACAAAGTCGGAGAAAATCAGACAATCTTATTGCAATATTAAAAACGACGAAAGACAAACAAAACAGTCTTCAAAACACTGAACAACGCACATTCTAATAAAAACCAGTTCTCATCTATTCCGTACATCTGAATTCAAACTTAACGAAGAAAAACAAAAAACAATAATCATAAAAACAGTTTCATGCTATAGAGTTCTTTTTATTTGTTTTTTTTGTATATTTTAATCTATACTGTTTAGTCTATTTTTGGTATATACTTTTGGCGTGACTAGGTATTTATACATCCCGCCATTTTGTTATTGTTCTATTTTCCATTTTGCTTATGTACTTTCTCTACAGAGTGTCTATATGCCGTTTTGTTTTTCTTTGATTAATAGTTATTTGTTTTTATAGTGATTAAGATTTTAACACAATTTTGACTGCTGTACCCCAATTTTTTACGTTTTCACCTATTATGTCTTTTTGTTTTGCTCACACATTGTTGTCAATATAATGGAATGCTATGACTGTCATACAAGTGAGAGGTTTAGCTAGCTATAAAACTAAGATTAATCCACCATTTTTCTACATAAGGAGATGCCTGTACCATGTCAGGAGTATGACAGTTGATTTCCATTTGTTTGAAGTGTTTGAGCTTTTGATTTTTCTATTTGAGAAGGGACTTTCTGTGTTAAATTTTTCTTGCAGTTTGGAATTTTTGATATTTTACTTTTTTCATGGTATGAAATCATTATAATGATAATGATACAACTAATCAAGTCTCCATATATATAACTTCTTACGTAAAATATATATATACAGAGTATTTTAAGAAAAGAAGTTAGAGAAGTAAAATTTATAAGGAACGGTTCTTTCTATGCCAGCCCGACTTTGTTTGATTTTATTAACATAGAGTGCTTTATTTCATTTAATATTGTTCAATTTCTTAAAGTGTTACATTACATTTTTACATAAAAGTGTTTCTACATCTTCTTTATATAATATGCTGATTGTTTTCAGATAAGTAAAACACGATGTCGTAATAGAAGTAATTTAAAATTTTGCAAAGCGTGTACCTCGGAATAAAAATAAATATTCTAAGACAAGCAATATACTGTATATTTTAATTCAAATATCATATATCCATTTGTAAAGAATTTTCTGAATATTAAAAAGATAAAGTTTCAAAGATTTGCTCTACATGCCCATTTAAATTACTTAATGGTTCATTTCAAAAACGGTAGAACGATATCCGGGTAAATAGCATCTACATAATTACTGAAATTGACTTACATGCCATTATCGGAAAAATCATGTTTATTTCACTATCTAATTTTGCTTTGGTTTTGAAATTCAACCGACTTGTATAATATATATCAAAAAGGAAACATAGTGCATAGCAAATGTAGGAACACGTGATCTGGCCTTACTTACTTACTTACTTATGTACTTACTAATTCAGCTAAACTAGTTCTTTCTGCTGAGGGTCTGTTTTATCAAATAGGGATGTGTGGTATTATTGCAAACAAAACAACTATCCAACGACGTGAAGTTAACACTCATGAAATATACCAGGCTAATAATTTGTTACGCCATACGCTCGGTTTGTCTGTATAAGCAGCAGTTAGTAATTTTACGGTCTTCAACAATGAGCAAAACCTATACCGTATAGTCAGCTACAAAACAGGCAAAAGGACCCTACATGACAAAAATGAAACTATTCAAACATTTTGAAATCATCCGAACTGATTCTGTCTAATTATATATTTAACCATTTACAATGTGTAATAAATTTGTGTTGAATAAGTTATTTTTTCTAATATTTGACTGTTGGGTTGAAGCTACCTTCTGTGTTCTTATGTGCATTCATCTTGTAGGGGTGGATGGGCATTTCAATCGATTCTTATGGGACTATTTTGGCTTGAATAGAAAAAAATGTATATTTGTCTTATCGTAATATTTTGATCCCAACCGACCTCGATGTACAAGAAGTTATGTGGATTCTTGTTTGTTCAATGAAGTTGGCAAACTATACATGTTTAGCTGTTACCCTCGCACAATATAACATTAATGCTATTTGCACTCGGTAACCTCTTTAGACTCAAATTGTGTTGAAATTTTGAGGTCTGTGTTATCAATTGAATATTCAGATCATTTTTTCGGAAACAAATTAACTTTGTTTTAAAACATAACATGAATGCTCTTTGAACTCAGTAACCTCTCCAGACTTGACTTGTGTTAATAGTTTAGAGGTCTGTGTTATCATTTGAATATTCAGATCATTTTACAGAGAAAAATAACTTTGTTCTAACACATTTTTAACAGAATTGATCTGGCATTACAAATGCTTAATTCAACTTTGTAGATTATGGAATTGTGTTAAAACATCAATGAGTTCTTTTCAATATCATTTTGTAGGTTTTCCTTACTTTAATGCGGTTTTCCCAATGATTCACCATGAGCTAAACTTTAAGCAAAATAATTGAATGACCACATTGTAAGCAGACTGACATTTTGAATGCTTGTTGGCTTATGATTGATCGATTGAAGGCACTTACCTCGTAACATTACACGTGTCGTCAATATATAACTACACCTTGTTTTAACAAATGACACAATTAGGATTTTTATCGGGAATCATGACAAGGTTAATCGTTTGCCTCGTTATAATTTCTATGATATATTTAAAGAGTTGAGATGGAATGAATACAAATCTTGAACAGTATATGGATTTCGTTAGTGTACTGATACAATAGTTTGTGAACTAGTTCAATGTGAAATTGATAAATGTAATCTTATATAAGATCCTAATATATCCTGACATAATGGATGAACTACCAAAGTTTGCACATATTTAGCAAACAAATATCATCATGTTGACCGACGTTTGAATTGTGAAAGAATAACTTATAGTTTAAACGTGTTTGAATAAGGAAATAAAACATATTATTAGATGAAATAGATTAATGATACACAACAATAATTGTTTTTTCACATTTCTTATAGTTTTGATGTGTTTTTTTTTTAAGTGTTTAGTTGTTCTATAAATTAAAAGTTTAAAGCAACTCCCAGTATCATTCCAGATATTTACCGTAATTATAGTCTAACAATCAACGTTTACCAAACGTTGACTAGTTTTATTTAAAATCTTGGTTGATTCCACCTATTTCTATAGAATCGCAAATACGTGGTTCGATTTGATAGGGAATAATTTTATCATTTTCTTTTATAAGAACAATGATCAGAGAATTATTAGAATAATACAGTTAGATTGAAAATAATAATTATATATTCCGCCGATATGTGATACCTGAACAAACTATACAGCATTAAAAAAATTGCAAGAGTCCGACGTGCTTTTCCTGATTTACGTTCACCAGGAACTCTCCAAGACGAATAATTGAAAGCCAAGGATGTTTAGAAACCGAAAAAATTACATCGCTGAATGAAAGGTTCTTGATAATAAATTCATCATAGATACCTAGATTAAAATTTGTACACGAGAAGCGCGTTTCGACTTCAAAGACTCATCAGTGACACTCGAATAAAAAAAAGAAATAAAAAGGCGAATTTATATCTTCATTGTATTGATAAAACATATTTGAAAGTGCATGCCACCAAAATAAAAAGCTTAGATATATAACATTTCTGAGGTTTCAGGTAGAAAACCACTAATTCATAGCCCATTGTTTTTTTATGTTAAATTCTGCAATTTCAAGCATTAATGGCTACTTTGTCTTAAGTTAAAAAAAAGTGGCAGTCATTTCATGTTAAAACTATACCTTATCCTGACTTGTGCTGTAATATTCAACATACCTTTAATTGCATATTAAAGCGTACTGGTTACCGGAAGTCAGATAGTACAAAAACCGGTACTTCTAATCTGAACAACAGGGCAAATGTGCCCTCCTATTATAGTTTCATATACTTATTTATTATTCAAAAGAAAATTTCAACAAGGGTTTTACAGTGATCCCAAGTCCCCAAGTTTTCATTTGATACAAAAACTACCCAAATAATTCACCTATTGACAAAAAAACAGCTATGCGTAGGAACCATTTTGTTTAAAATATGTACTACTTTCTTGTATGTTCTTTCCGACCGGGTCATAATTAGTGGTTCTATACCTTCTATCATAAGGATGCAAAGACAATCCCCGACAGATTACTTAAACAAAACTGGAATATAAAATTGTATTATTTAGTCGTGTTTATTGACTATAAGTATTCCGATTAAATATGTAGTATGAAAACGTGATTATGTAGTCATGACTTCAATATGGTAATATTAATAAATAAACTGTTTTAATTATTCAAAAACTAAGTACTTTTTACATCAGAAATAGATTACCTTAGCTGTATTTGGCAAACCCTTTCCGAATTTTTGCATCGTTATCGCTATTCAACGTCGTACTTTATTTGGCCTTTAAACTTTTTGATTCAAGCGTCACTGACGAGTCCTATCTAGACATAACGTGAGTCGGGTGTACCTAATCATGAGCCTGTTATATTTGACGAGTATAGTTTATTCCAATCCGAAATAGATTTAATTGTGAGGAACATTGCGAAAATGAGAGCCTTTTATCTAATTTAAACAAAAAGGCATTGTATTCAATTATGATCACATTTTATCTTACCATTCTAAGCACGGTTTCAGAGATGTTTTGGTATGCCAAGGAAAAAATAAATGACGTTAAAAGATGAGACAACCTTGAGGAAGAATTAAATTTGTTTTGCAATCTTCTGCTTGATTCATGGAATAAATGAATGGTTTGTTATATTACAAAGACAATACAACTTGAAGAAGATCTGAAATTTGTTGTAAGTAAGTCAGCAATCAAACTACAATGTGAATACATACAACATTGACAGGTTTATGATTGTAGAAATGAAAGAATACAAAGAAAGGTACAGATCAGCAACTATTTACACCTATTACAAACCGAAAGCATCTTATCTTCAGTTTTTTTGTGACGCGGTAGTCAAATTTGAAGTCCTGTATTATAAGTGACCCTTATAATAGTAGGGGCATACTTTATTTCTGGATGGTGCGTCTGTCCTTTTGTATGGTTTATCTTTATCAGGTTTAATATTTGGTTAAAAGCAGATTGTCATTAAATTTTGGTCGCATCAACTCAGATTGTAGTACATCTATTGTAATCACCTGAACTACATGCATTTATAATGTAAATCTAATTAGTGTTTTTTTCTTGATTTCATGTCCATTAAATGATGGTAGTTTCACCAGGACTTGGTATCCTGTGGACACGTATGTCTGTTAGTAATACTCAAACTAATCGTCAATCTTAATATTGTAGTCATTAATATTTGTAGCGATGATCGGTAATACAATTTAAGATAGTTCTGACTAAAAGATAGCGTGATCAATCAATAAAAATGTTAATGAACTAGTGTTAGCATTACTACAAGCTAATTGAATTTAAACTCATCTCATTTATTTCATTAGCAGATTTAAAACAAAATGTTGCGCCACACTAATGTGAACTGACTAATGGGTTACAGTAGAACGTGGTTATTGAAGGAACATTCGTTCAGGGAAAACATTCTAGCTTTAATATCTCTTAATATATGCCTGCTATTGTAGATGTTATTCTATAGAGTAATCTGAAGGCCATACTTTGACCTTTAATGGTTTACTTTTACAAATTGTGACTTGGACAGATAGTTGTCTCATTGGCACTCATACCACATCATCTTATATATAAATGTTTACTGAAATACACACAATATCCTAGCATCTTAAAAACGATTGCTCATGTTATGCTTTATTGCAGAAAGTAATTCTTATTTCAAGATTTAGTTTAATTGTATTGTCGTATTTCGTAAAAAATAAATATAACTGAAATATTAAGCCCAACTAGTTGTAAGACACACACAACAAAATAAGCAAACTTTTATGGTATATGCAGATAGAATTACATATTCCGGCAATAAAAAGAAATTTCAGAAGAAAATAATGCCATTTACTCTTTAATGAGCAATAAATTAACGTCTAACAAATGTGTCTCAGGGGAGAAACTAATATGAAATGAAATCAATTATTTGTAGTCATTGCATTTATTTGTTAGATGAACTGTGGTTTAAAAATGGAATTGGTTAAATAGCTATGCTAATGCATATGGTTGAAATGCTTTATTTAAACTTTTTTGTTCCTGCGATTTTTACATGTGTGTAAAAAAACCTCATCATAGATACCAGGATTAAAATTTGTACGTCAGACGCGCATTTTGTCTTTAAAAGTTACATCCATAACAATCGAATAAAAAAAGATAAACATCTAAATCACACACCTTAATCTTTTCAATAATGTGTAACTAATGTAATTTCTAACAATACGCTGCGTACACTATTTTGCATACAAAAAACACGATACCAGTTGTGGTGTTGAAGTTATAGAAGTGTTATCTATTGATAAGTAATCAATTACAAATAACATAAAAACCATGCACACACCAACGTATCATATTCATTTAAACACAGTTTTATACAGAATATGATCGAATATCTATCACCAGTGTAGTCAAATGACAAATCGTTTTTACCGTTTACTATATCACATGTATTTGATACTTCAAATATTTTGATACTTCAAATATTTGCCAGTGCAATATACGCTATACTCCACTTTGTTCCTGGTCATGTATATTATCCGTTGAAGTGTAATAAATCCAGTGTCAGTAATATAACAAAAACAAGAAAGTCAAATTTCTTTACCATACTACAGTTCATTTTATATGGTATAAGTGTTTTTAGAGAAGGTTTATTGAAGGTTACACAATTTGTCTTAAATATTTTAAAAAATATATGTAACATTGCAAAAATATCTCGCTTTGAGATCTTTTGGTTAAAATTAAGAAACTACCAAATGGCTTACACTATACGATATATTGCTCGGAAAGGCCTCATTTTAAGGTATAAATGTTTCATTTTTTCAATCTTTCGGTCTGTCTCTATAGATAGATACAGATGGGAGACCCGGGGGAGTTGAATGATCGAGACAGCAATCTCTCAAAATAGACAAACAAAAAACACTGAAACTAAATGTTCAAATGGGTTCAACATATGACATCTATAGTCAATATATTTTTCAAGACTTCTAGAGGTCAATATATTCTATAATCATTTATGAGGCCAATATATTTTATAATCATTTTTGAGGCCAATATATTGATATATAAGTGAATATACACTATTTCAATTTCTAGATTCAGACAAGTCCAAACTAGTTTTGAAGACTTTAACAGAGCTAACAACGATCTGACTCTAATATCATTCACTCTAAAATGCAAAAGACATAAAGATGTAACACAGAATACCACTTACGAGATACCTACGAACATGTGTCGTCATTAAAACTTTTTTATATCTCTTATTTAGTTATTATGTTATCCGTATTTCTTATTTGTATTGGGTTTTTTTTCACAGATACAATAGGAAATATACTTTATACATCAAAATCAGTAATTACAAGCATATTGTTTTATGTCGACACGACTTTGAAATATAACTGCTACATAAGATCACGAAGCAGATGCTATTTCGATTTGTTTACTAACAATAAGTAATTTAACCGAAAATACCGAATCATATCATGCAGAAACTTTTCAGAGGTCCAAAGGCATGTGAAAACACTCACAACTCTGAAATAAGAAAAACAAACTTAAAACAATTTTTTTTTTTTTTTTTTTTTTTTATAACAACATAATAATTTTATTCATCAAATATTGCTTGTTACATAAATCATCAAGATTCAAAGCTTCTCTTGACGTACCCTGTTATGATCCACTGACTACCCAGGGATATTCAGCTGATTAGATTAATTGACATACATTTTGTTTACAAAACATTATAATAACAATACTAGAAAAATTATTCATTGATTATGTTCCTTTTAATTGTAAGTAACATTGGACTTATTGTCTTATGTCCATTAATATTGGTGTCTACTCTCTTAGTGAATTCATTGACAAAAATTCTGTAGACGTCTATGTTTTTTTGTTTTCTGCTCAGATACATAGTATGACTTATATATTGAAAAACTAAGTACTGTAATTAAAAAAATTATTGAGTAATACTTGTTGTCTGTGATTTTGTATCCAAATATCAGGTGTTGTAGTTTTATTAGAAAATCTATATTTCTCCTTTATTAGAGGTCGTATATTTGCTGCCAAAATCTTGTCAAAAAGGAACAATTAAAAAAATAGTGATCATAATCTTCTTCTATGTTACACAAATTACACATATTATTATTAGTTATTTTCCATTGTAATAAAAGCTTTTTTGTTGGTACAATAAACTGTAGTAATTTCCATCTGAATATTTTTAATTTATTTTCAGTTAAATATTTAAAAAAAAAAAGTTATATAGTGAATTCATATTTGGAGCTTCTTGCATTGGTAGAATTTGAAGCCACTTGTTTATCCCTACTGACGGTTCTTTTTTTATTATTCACTAGCGAATCATATAACATTTTATTTGAAAAACATGTAGTCTCAAAATAAAGATCTTTCCATGTGATCTTATTTCTCTTGACATTTACTGTACTTTGAACAGAATTTTCTTGTTTAAGTATGTGATTCCAATTTTGTGGAATAGCATGTTGCAATATATGAAATTTTGCAATCCAGTTTACCTTACACTTTAATTTGTTTAAAATATATTTTTCTGATAATGACATAGTGTCATCTAAAATGTCATTTAAGTATATTATACCACTCTTAATCCAGTTTTCAAAGAAATTGGTTTATTATGAAATGTAATAAATCTATTCCCCCATATTGTCTGCTTTCTTATATCAAAGTCTGTATCTGGTTGTTTTGTTTGCCCACCCCCAGTCAAAATCCAGGACTTTATTACTTCTCTTTAAAATTCTGGAACACATTTAAACTATTTTAAATGTTTTATATCATCTAAATTCATATTAAATATAAATAAAATATTATTAGACACCTTTAGATATTTAAAAGGTATGAGCTTCCAGTTGGCAAATTTACCATTAACAAGTCTATATACCCATGATGCCTTTAGCGACATAAAATAACTTTTAAAATCAACCATCTGTAAGCCCCCTTTTTCATATGGACGTATTATCAGGTTTCTTTTTACTTTGTCTCACTTCTATTCCCATCCCAAATATATTTAAAGCTTCGTGTTTCTAGTTCTTTAAGATAATTTTCGGGAGTTAAGCAAACACTTCCCAAGAATGTAAACTTAAAACGATACTTGAAACAAATAATTTTCAACGATAAGAATAAAAACATAAGCCTTTAAAATGCAAATCATGTTAATATATACTACAAAACTTACTTCTTGTTAATATGATTCAGATGAAAATAAAAGCATTAGTGTCAGACAAGTAGATTTCATGTGATATTTGACCTTGTTTGCTTTCTCCTAGCATTCTTATGTTGTTTTTTTATTTTTTTTTTCATCAGAAAAACGCACGTATACAACCCCTTTATAAGTTAACAGATAACCGGTTTTGAAAGAATGAAAAATACATCGAAATAAATTAGTTAACATCTGAAAGAGGGATTTCGCAGATTTCAAATAATATGTTTAGGCTTAGGTAAGTGTAGCATTCATCAGCAAATATATCATATAAGCAGACATCTATCAGAACGGAATGAAAGTCGAACACAAATATAATTCAGACAGAGTGAGTTCATGTGGATGGTTTCTTTATCAAACTCCGGAATCATAAGTTAACCATTTTTTTTTCAACATAAGGAGATGTATATCATATAGTTGCAAGATCGAAATTCGAAACCAATACATATGATGTTAATCTCAATGGATGACCATTTTACAATAATACTAATAACTGCAATGGATGACCTTGTGACCTTGTTTTGTTGGTTTCATGTACTGAGTAATAAAAGTGCTGACAGCACTACATGTTGTCTAATAGTCATGCTTGTTTCATTAAGTTATGTATAGTAAGGTTATTTACATTGCACATTCATTTCAACTAGGCGACAGAAATTCATTAAAGCGGCTCTTTTTTAAATCCAATTTTATATTTTCTAGGATAAAAGGAACATAAACTCTGATATTAATATCACGATTGATACCATTGTACTAAATAGTGGGTGTTATTGTACTGTGCTGTGATATTGCATGTAATACATTGTATAAATAATTAGTGAATATCCTTATATTATAAAAAATAGCTAAAATTACATATCAACTGTGTGCAAATGATACTCAACATTAAAAACTTTAAAATTGATGACGCTTTCTAATTATGAATTAACATGATTTCTGATATAAATATAGTTGATGTTACTATTATATATTATTGATGTCTTTATGTTATAAGGTTGGTGTCATTGTACTGTGCGTGATATTTTATGTAATCCAGAGTATCAATAATAGATTAGGAGGTTATTCTTATATTTCGATAAATAGCTGGAATTACTTGTCAACGGAATGGAAATTGCACTCCACATTTAGAATTGTAAACATGAATGACTCCGTTTGAAGCATTCTTTAGACAAGACTGTTTGAATCGGTTGAAAACTGTTATCAAACCATTCATCTCTTTTACTTTGTATTCGTTGTAATGAAAAGTTGTTAAAAAATAAATATGCAATAAATAGTTATATTTTTCACAGAAAAAAGATATATGAAAAAGAAATTGAAAATGTGGCCATAGGACACATATAATGCCCCCGCATGCATATAACTTTATAAAGGTACACAACTAAAGAATAAATTTGATAACGGAAACGAAAAATTCAGAATTTTCCGTTTGTAAAGGAGCATACTTCTAGAACGGTAAAAGTGACGCCACCCAAATTCAAATTTGATCTGTGTTTTGTGGTAACTAGCATTGTGTATAAGTTTCATAACATTTGGTTGATACAAACTAAAGTTAAGGAACGGAAACGAATTTTGAGACTTACGTACAAACGTACGTACGAACAAGGGTAACACTTAATGCCCCGTGGGCGACGGGCGCATACAAACGACGATGAATAAGTTTCACGAAAATAGTAAGATCAATGATTCTAGAACGAGTTGCACAATCAAAGCACAATTTTGTAATTAAAAGCTACATTTTCCCCTCAGAAATTCAATCGAACGTAGAAAGACCTACTTCAGGTATATTAAATTTCGAAATCGTAAACAGTCGTCATTATTTTGAACCTTTTTATTCATAGACTTGTTAAAAGATTATCGTCGTATTGATGGTGCATTGAATGACAAAAACTCGTGATGTATGACAGCAAAGAATTGTTACATTGACTTTAGCATAATTAATCTGTCTTAAAAACAGTTACCAATGTTTCTTTCAACTATTCTATCTGATGGATAGTTCCTAAACATTTTCGTTATTCAGGGTCTTTCTGTTCAAAAGGTTGCTTATTCCGATTTTAAACTATCTAAATAGCATCATCAAATAGACATTTAACAAAATGTCACTGCACACTTATATCAAATACCTAACTGATACCAGCTTTATCGTTGTGTTTTAAGTTACATTCGGTCAATTAAACTCATCCAGCAACACTAAAATCGTTGTGTGTAATTGTAGATGTCCTTTGATTGGGTAATCTGGACAAGTGTTTACAAAAATGATGGCAAAGTGCTCGCAATTAAAGTGCTCTTTATCAAAACAAGACAACCATACTAATTTATTTTCTTAAAATGCCAAAGAACACAGATCTTATTTGAATACTAGGTCTAGCTTATCGTTTTCTTTGGGGAAAAGTTTAAATTACAGAAACATTGAACTTCTGTAATATAAAGAAACACGACAACATTTAAGATCAGTGCACAGTATGATATAATTGCCAATTCCGCTCACTAATAGAAGTGTTAGATAAAAGTTGTATTACGTACACCTTAACGAACAAGGTTGTTTTGCTCAATTGGATGACCTGGAACAATGCATGTCACCAGGTGTCAACTGTTTGAGACGCAGTTAATTATTTCTATTCATTTCGTTTAATTGCTTGAACCACATGCCGTTTCAACCGAAAGAACTAATTAATTATCTGTGTTCATGCATATGGCTTTAAGGTTTATATTTCTTTTGCTTTAAACGTTTGTCATTGAAATTTTCAGGTTAAACTTATTCATAAAGATACCCTTTTTATTTCATACATACAGTACAGTAACTTTTTCTTAACTTCTGCTTACAATCCTTGATATAATACAACAATATGCTGAGTAATAAATAAACAATAGTATACCGCTGTTCGAAATTCATAAATCTATTGAGAAAAAAACAAATCCGGGTTACAAATTAAAACTGAAGGAAACACATCAAATATAAGAGGAGAACTACGACACAACAGAAACACAACATTAAAATGTAACACACACAGAAACGAACTATAACATAACAATGGCCATTTTTCTGACTTGGTACAGGACATTTTAAGAAAAAAATGGTGGGTTGAACCTGGTTTTGTGGCTAGCCAAACCTCCCACTTTTATGGCAATGTTCAATATAACATTAAAATGACAACATTACATGACAGGACTACAATACAAATAAATGGGAGAACATATGGGACAGAGAAACATACGAATGATAGCTTACAAAAGGTACCAGGTTTAAAATTTAAGACGCGCGTTTCGTCAACACAAGACTAACCAGTGACGCTCAGATCAAAACAGTTCAATAGCCAAAACAAGTACAAAGCTGAGGAGCATTTAGGACCAAAAGTTCCAAAAAGTTGTGCCAAATACGGCTAAGGTTATATGTCTAGGATATTTTTTTTTTTTATTCAGGTCGCTATTTTAAACTCTTTACTAATAACCTACTCATAACAATACATCATTGGCATCCCATCAATCGTGCAGTAGAGTATCTCCTACATCTACCAAAGTGATGAATTATTGTTACTATTTCCCGGGATTTCATCATTATGGTGGACAGTAAGGCTTACTTTATAGAAATATATTAGTATTAAAGAAAAATATAATTCAAAACATACAGGTTACTCAAAAAAGGCAGAACAAAAAAATGACAGAAGTTACATATAGTGAGGTTCTCTACTATTCTGGGTTAAAATGCTGTTCCCTGAGTTCGATTTGTGTTTTAATAACACATTTTGTTGTGTAACAACATCCTTCAAAATTTCAAAAACATAGTTTTGACAGGATTAAATGACTGTTTTGTTCTTTGCAATTTCGATAATGTCCCTGTGGAAACTATCTTCAAAGTCATAATGTAAGGACATACTAAAGTAAATACGATAACGGATTTTTTTTTTCAAATATATTTTTATCTTGCAATGCGTATTCTTACTTTCAAGGAAAAGTATCTAAAATTTTATAGATTTATCAGTTAAATACAAAGGATTTATTTGGTGAAAGTGGGAATTCAATTTCAAAGAAGTCTCAAAAATACAAATATCAGCTACAAAAAAGTTGCTTTTGACTTATTTCTAAATATGGCCTAATTTAAAGAGATCTATATAAATTTAAGAGAGGCTTAATCGAATATCTGCTATCAATTCCAATTACCATTAAAACACAAAAGACATTAAGATGTAACAAAGACTGCCACTACGATAAACACTATCACATTTGCAATGATTAAACTTTTGTTTATTTCCCTCATGACTTAATCATTGTAATTTTGCACTGCTCATGTATTGCTTTTTAATGAGTGGTATTAACAAGTAAGTTATGAAATAGACTATATATACATACATGCATGCTCATCTGAGGGTAATTAACAGCACAATGATAGTCGGTATGACCTTGTATATATTATTGTTAAATAAGATTACACAGTTGATGTTATTTACATATAAACTAATTTGCGACAATTATTAATCCTGCCATAACTTGTCGAAACACACTAATAAAACAATTTCCCGACGATGCAAGGACATGTGAAGACAAACCGAACAAAGCAAGATATTAATAAGAGAACACAAATGAATACCTTATTTTGTTAAATTATCATTTCAATTAAAATAATAATAATGTTTATAAGAATATACAAGTTCAAGAAATAAGCATACACACACACATATTAGTAAATGTAATACAAGGTCATTTACTGTGAACTCTGACCTCGTATGCTTTTTTTTTTATTAATTTGTAAGTTGTTAAATTTGCATATACAAAAACAAGCTATAATATAGCTTACGTAGATACACATATCTTATTTTAAGAATGGATACATTGCACTGTATAAAAATTAACACTGATTCAAACAAAAACAATAATGAGACTAACATGTTCCTTTATTTCTAAGAGATAGACTTCACATTCCGCTATGAATATTAATGTCCTCTCTCTAAATAAGTCAAAGTTTTGTAATCATATGTTTTCGTCCCTTCGAACTTGAAATAAAGGATACCACAGATAAAGTTAAGTCTGTCCCATATCTTGACCCACATCTACAAATTGACTATGATGGTCGTTTGAGAACAAACTTTCCGACAAAATAGATGATTTCAGCTTTCCAATTGTGAACTTCTCATTTCTTTACACTAACATTAAAACAACGGCGGTTTATGAAGTGTATATCTCAAAATTGAGGCAATATTTCAAGTCTTGCGTTTCCTATCATGTCCTTGATAAAGGGTTGCTGCTAACATGGAAAAAATTGAACCAAAGATTCCAAATTTTACACTTTAATTCATTTATGCTTCAAATTTATTATAGACTGCGTCACGAATTGTGTGACCATTTTTGAAAATCTTTGACAGATATAACCACAGATATGATGTTATTGTCTTGGCAACAAGCCCGTCCTTTTTATGCGATTGTGACATTTTCATCACCGAACTTGTATTAAACATCAGTACCAAGATGGATGCCACTAGTTAAGCAAGATTTGCTCACCGTCCCACAGCACCTGAGATCAACTGAATTTTTTGGTTGGGTTCGTGTTTCACAGCCTATATTTTATATATAGTTTTTTTTTTTAACTGGTTTGTGTTTTTGTTGTCTTTTGTTTGTTGCTATGGCAATGTCATATTTTATTTTTTAGCCCAGTGGTAGGGGGTTCGCAATGAGATGAGTTATACCATAAATTTCTTACATTTTCCGCTTATAAGTTTAAAACTATAAAGAAAATACGGGTTCAACTATTTTGTGCAATGTTTACATTCTACTGTTTCTGGTCCCATTTGATCATCAAGCTTCTCAGGTAATTACACATCATTGACTTTCAACATTCTGGTTTCAGGGTTCCAGGTGAGAGACGCCTTATATTTATTGTTATGTTTTAATCAGTAGATACACATTACTTGAGACAGAATCTCAATGAAAACACATGGACGATCAAATCTTCAGTAGTAAAGAAAAAAAAAACTTCATGATCAGACAAAGTTCTTAAAAAACATGTTAGCCAAGTATTAGTCGAAAGTACCTATTTACATTTTAATATAAAATGTATCACCGAAATACGATGACAGCAAAATAACAAACGACATTTAAGACTTATTGTCTGGAATTCAAGGTTGAATTATTTACTTCGTTAAATTGGTTTTTATTTCAAGAGCATATAAGTACATAGAATGAGTGCAAATGCTTGATAACACTGACTTCATCGATTTAGTGGTAACATATATATAATACTGGTACAATCTGATCAAAATACAGATCCTATGTCCACGGTATGGTCACAAAGATCTGACAACTCTTCATTTCACTTTCTGGTCCAAAGACCATTTGGGATCCCCTGATTTTGTCGTAATGATAAACGCCTTTTTAAATTAAAGGCAATCACTGCTTAATGCTATAATAATTTACAGAACAGAAAAAAGAATCAAGTGATTTCGAATACTTGTAAGAAAAGCGTGGACATAGAATCTGGGTTTCAATCAGATTGATACCACTCTTATGTCGAATTGATATCAAATATATCGTAATACAAAAAAAATATATATCCAAAAGAAAAAGAAAAGATGAAGTACCAACTGAACTTTAAGTGAATCTTGAACAAAGATATTAAAACATGTTGACCCACGACTTGCTGTGAAGTGATACCTCACAAATATGTTGTTTGAACAATAAATATGACATTATCGATATGTAAATATACTACGAGCTTTGCATATCCTTTGTCACATTTAGTATACTTTTGTCGATATCCAATAACGGAAAACATTTCAACCACATTGCGGCGGTTAAACATCAAATACGTAAAGATAGCAATTGTATTTATTAATTTCAAAAACCCAGTAATAGATTCCATGAATACATCCACACAAAACAAAAAAAGCATAACTAAACCAAAACAACCCCATTAGTATGTTACAGCTCAGTAATAGGTCACACTAGGTCAGATTAATTGTGTCTCTTGTTTCTTTTTACAGAAAAAATGCTAATAAACAGGACAATAAGGATAAGTAATGCAAATGTTGTGACTTAAACCAAGCTTAAAATGTATCAGCATGAAAGGCAATGAATAACAATGACTATACGAATTAATTAACCTTTATTTAGAGATGTCTGCAACAATAACATGGGTCGAACTATGCATTTCAGTTGACTCATGTTTATGGTTTATTGTTTTGTATATAAATCAAGCCGTAAGTTTTCTCGTTGTAATTGTTTAATTGTTGACATTTCTGGGTCTTTTATTGTACTCTGAGAGAAGAAGTTTGCTCAATCAATATTGAAGGCCGTACAATAACCTATTGTTGTTAACTTCATTGTTATCTGGTTTCTGGCGGAGAGTTGTCTCATTCGCAATCATACTCCATATTCTTATTTTTATATACATGATACCAAGGGAGCATTATAATAGACTTCACATTTATATGCATAATGTTTTGTGTATTCATAGGTTGTTTTAAATTCTGATTATTCGTTAAAAAGATAAAGTTCGTACTTATATAAACACGTATTTCTATACCAATACATGCCAGCACTTTTAAAAATCATTATACGTTGATAGAAATAAAATGGTCCACAGACGGTCGAAATACAGCTTGCTAGAGTATCATCATCATTTCAATTCCGTAATCGCCCTTGTCTTATTTAATCATTTGATAAATGTAACAGAGACAGGGGAGATCTGATATCAGTACTAAGATTCCTAAATGTTAGTACATTATCATGCTTTCATACACCCTGATTTCCATGCCTATACTTTAAGATTAAGCTTCACACATCAAACATAAACTACAAAAAACATGAAGATGGGATATTACATGGGATGCCCAGAATGAATTGCAAACACAAATTAAAGTAAGATAAATAGAATAAACCGTTTCGTCTTCTTTCAAGTCGTTTGTGATAATACCCCCTAAAATGCAAAACGTAATGAGTAGAGTAGATGGAAACATGGGTTTATTTGTTATCAATTTATCTTTTAGGTTGAAAAGAATGGTTGTGAGGACCATTCCAAACCTTTTGACCTTTATAAGTAAAATGCCTGAACAAGCTTGATATGAAAAATGTGAATGTCGAAACAACTCTACGAGTAAGCAAATAAAATATTAATTCACTAATGCGAATTACTCATGAGTTACTTAGTTGTTTGATCACGAATTTAATGTATTTCGGTATCTGAATGTTCAATATCACAAGGAAACTTTTCTTCTTTGCACACATGGACGATCAAATCTTCAGTAGTAAAGATATGAAAAAACTTCATATCAGACAAAGTTCTTGAAAACATGTTTGCCAATTATTGGTCGAAAGTACCTATTTACATTTTAATATAGAATGTGTCACCAAAATACGATGACAGCAGAATAACAAATGACAATCAAGATTTTTGTCTGGAATTCAAGGTTGAATCATTTACTTCGTTAAATTGGTTTTTATTTTAAGAGTCTATGAGTAGATAGAATGAGTACAAATGCTTAATACATAGACTTCATCGATTTACTAGCATGATATATCTTATACTAGTCTTAGTGCGAATTGATAGCAACAATATATCGCAAAAGTACCTACTGAATCTTGGCAAAAAGAAATGGTTTGACGTACAACTTGTTGTGAAGTGATACCTCACATATATGTTGTTTGAACAATAAGTAAGATATCAAAGATGTGTGAATTTACTACGAGCTTTGTATACTTTGTCATATTTCTTATAAAAGCTTTGTCATGAAATATATTAAATATGTCGCTATTTAATCATTGAAAACCTTTTACCTACAATGCTCCCGACGTTTACAATGATATCATTGGTACAGTCTCGGAAAATCGGATAAAAATCAAATTACATAAAGATAAAAATTGTATTTTGATTTCAAAAACCAAGAAATATATTTTAAGAATACATCCACGCAAAACAAAATGCGTAACTTAACCATAAAACCACAATAGAATGTTTCAACTCAATTATAGGTCATACAAGGTCAGATTAATTATGTCTTGTGTTTCTTTTTACAGAAAAATACTTAAAACCAAGACAATATGGATAAAAAATGCAAAGGTTGTGAATTAAACCTACATGTAGCTCAAAATGTATTAGCATGAATGGCCATGAATAACAATGAATATACGAATAATTAACCTATTACTTAGAGATGTCTGCAACAACTAAACAGGTCAAACTAAACGTAACAATTGACTATTGTTTCGCGTTTATTGTTTTGTATATAAATCGAGCCAATAGTTTTCTCGTTGTAATTGTCTCATTTTTAACATTTCTGGGCCTTTTGTTGTACTATGCGATATGGATTTTGTTCAATGAATACTGACGGCCGTACAATAACCTATTGTTGATAACTTCATTGTTATCTGGTCTCTAGCGGAGAGCTGTCTCATTGGCAATCTTACTTCATCTTCTTATTTTTATAAACATGATACCAAGGGAGCATTATAGTGGACTTCACATTTATATGCATGATGTTTTGTGTATTCACAGCTATTCTTAGATATTCGATTATTCTTTGAATAGATAAACTTCGTACATATATAAACACGTATATCTATAACAATACATGACAACACTTTAAAAATCAGTATACGTTAATAGAAATGAACTGGCAAACAAACGGTCAAAACACAGTTGGCTATAGTATCTTAACTATTTCTGGCCCGTATTCGGACTGATCTCGATTAGTCATTTAATAAACTTAACAGAGACAAGGGAGATCTGATATCTAAAAACTTAGTTTCCCAAATGACGTAAACAGTGAGACGTTACAAATGACTAAAACTTGGGAAAGACAGATATGGTGATGTTTACCAAGGTTGTTGAGATCTCAACCGCCCTCCTTGTCATTTCGATCAGTGGAATGACAAAACATACATAAAACCGTTATATCGTATACATAGAAACTTAGATGCTGGGATAATAGATAAACACGCACAAGTAAAATCAAAACAATAATACACAGTACCATATCAAAGAATATCTGCATTTTCAGTGAAACTAAAACTTCATATATTCAGTCTGTTTGTACATTATCGTGCGTTCCTACACTCAGATGGCCATGGCTGTACTTTAAGAATAAGCTTCACACATCAACATAAACTAGAAAAACATGAAGATGAGATATTACATGTGATGCCAAGAATAAATTGCAAACAAAATTAAAGTCAGGTAAATAGAATAAACTGTTTCATCTTCTTTCAAGTCATTTATTATAATTCCCCCTTAAAATACCAAACGTAATGCGTAAAATGCAACATGTTTTGTATTGTTTATCAATAAAATTGAGAATGGAAATGGGGAATGTGTCAAAAAGACAACAACCCGACCATAGAGCAGACAACAGCCGAAGGCCACCAATGGGTCTTCAATGCAGCGAGAAACTCCCGCACCCGGAGGCGTCCTTCAGCTGGCCCCTAAACAAATATGTATACTAGTTCAGTGATAATGGACGTCATACAAAACTCCAAATTATACACAAGAAACTAAAATTAAAAATGATACAAGACTAACAAAGGCCAGAGGCTCCTGATTTGGGACAGGCGCAAAAATGCGGCGGGGTTAAACATGTTTTTTGAGATCTCAACCCTCCCCCTATACCTCTAGCCAATGTAGAAAAAACAAACGTACAACAGTACGCACAGTAAAACTCAGTTTAAGAGAAGTCCGAGTCCGATGTCAGAATAGGAAACAAAAGAAGATAAACAAAATGACAATAATACATAAAAAACAACAGACTACTAGCAGTTACTGACATGCCAGCTCCAGACCTCAATTAAACTGATTGAAAGATTATGTCTTCATCATATGAATATCAGGCACAATCCTATAAGAAAGGAGCAAAGACTGGCGTCCAGAATATGAACCAGCACACAATAAATTGAATTATGTGAATATGATAAAAACTGTTCGGCTAAAGAGAATTGTATATATTAAGGTTCAAAAGATTGGGTGACAGGTCGATTCCAAAACGTTTGACCTTTATAAGTGAAAGCCTAAACAAGCTTGGAATGATGTCAAACCGATTATTCATTGTCACAGTAAATCAATTCGTTTGAAATGAAATATTTTGACCTGAAGATTTTTGGGATTTGACAAATTCACTAAATATGTGTTGATGTGTTAGGTTATCCTAAAAATAAAAATTTACTTGTAAAACAAAAAATCCGAAAATGTGAATATCGAAACAGCTCAAATATCAAACAATTACCAAATTTATTCAATAATGCGCACTGCTCATGAATAACTTGAATGTTATGCCACAAATTTAATGTATTTCGATAACTGAATGCTCAGATTACTTATTCATTTTATTACGGCATTGAATATTGCAAGGAACTGCTTCTGAATCAGATGTGGATTCTTTAAAAATAGATCTTTTAGAGTACATACAATCTAAATCTCTTTTCTCTTGCAATAGTAATAAAACAGTTGACTTTTCGACCCTTTACACAAGTATTCCATCTTCCATACTAAAACACAAATTTAAAAAAATTCACATCTGATTCACGCCGCCACTTATGAAAGTATCTTCACAACAAGTTTGAAGCCCGGCTTTGCTGATAACATAGATGTTAATAATTGAGAAAGAGGTGTCGTGGGGCACTTCGAAGACCCAGATTTATAACATTGTTTGTAAGGACACTTATCTAATTTAGGTATTCAATACAGTGAAGGAAAATGTAGAAAGGAACATAGAACAGAACTATATTTTTTTAAGGATTTCATCCTTGCTAAGTGTCTTGGGGGTATATGTTGAGTTTTGAAGTGAAATTTCAATACCATATTCCTTTATCAATCAGTTCAGTAATATGATTACAATCGAAAACGATGTTGTTGGGGGCGTTATCTGCCGGGACATACCTTGTAAAAAAGAAGGAAATACATTGTTTTGTCTTTTGCGATTTTCTAGAGCGTTTGACAAAATTTGGTATAAATGGCTTTTACACAAAATTAAAGCTTAATTAGTTTGATTGTTATCTTGGTGATAGAAAACAAAAGGTTTTGATTTAAAAATCATTTTCTTTATTTTGCAGTCTTTCAGCAGGAGTGCCTCAAGGTCCGGTACTTGTGCCCTTGTTATTTATAATATAAATAAATGACATTGCAGAGAAACTCACATCTCTGACTATATTCATTGTGGATGACACTTCGACAGAATACTCGGGGCACGATGAAGGTCATATAAAAACTGCGGTTGATCGTGACCAGAAAATGTTGACAAATAAATGTGGCTTATGTTTTTTCTTTAATTGAGACAAAACAGTCCTACACACAGCCCTCAAAGTGAAAATGTTTACACAACTACTGTTGAGATAAAAACAACATACAATCTTAGTGGCTGTCAACTTTCATTAAATGAAATTTGTCAAATTTGTAATTTTATCAGTAACATTAACATTACACAGGTTGATTCTGCTATCTTTCACATCTTTTTGTTAGGAATGAAAAAAAAATCAACAGAAAGTAACCGTTTGGTATAAACATTTCAACTAGTTAAAATAAATAAGAACATTTTAAAAGCAAGATGGAATTTTAAAATTGAACATGCATATGTTTCACATCTGTATGCATGACAATTTGCATTTTCAAAGTACATCTTTTAAGTTATTTTGTGATTACATGTATTACACAACTCAAGTTACTAAAATAAAAAAATTAAAAAAAAGGGGGGATTGAAAAAATTATAAATAAAAATTTCATTTAAATTTTACAAATGAATAAAAAATCCATAAATATCAGGATTCAATATTTATTCTTTTAAAAAAATTCACAAAGGCTCGAGCAGAATCCCCTCCCTCACACACACACATCTTATGAAAATTGCAGGACAAATGTAATTGTCATTTTATTATTTAGTCATATAAGAAACAACATTCTAATTTTGAGCTGACCAGTCACAAGGTCATGTTTTTCTCAGACTGTTTATGACGTCTTTACAATAAATCCATTGGATGTTGAATGTGTACTGATTGATATTTTAGTCTTAGATGCATGATTTTTTTTTATTAGTTAATTTGTTATTGGCTTTGAACTAGCTGTCAGTAACTGCGAATACTCTGAGATCTATACGTAGTGTCTTTTTGTTGTGGGGATGTATACGTCTCCCTCCACATCCAGTCTGTGTTTTTATACGACCGCAAAAAAATTTTTGCGTTCGTTTAATGCTATCATGTCGTCAGCGTCGTCGTCCGAAGACACATTTGGTTTCCGGACAATTACTATGGATCTCTATGAAATTTTACCAGAAGGTTCAATACCACAAAAGGAAGGTTGGGATTGATTTTTGGGGTTAGGGTACCAACAGTTAAGAATTAGAGGCCAAAAAAGAGGCCAAAAAACAAGCATTTTTGTTTCCAGACAATAACTTGTGTGCAAGATGGATCTCTCTGAAATTGTATCACAAGGTTCCGTATCACAAAGGGAAGGCTGGGATTGAGTTTGGGGGTAATTGCCCTAAACGTTCAGAAATTAGGGGCAAAAAAGGGGCCAAAAACAAGCATTTTTCTAGTTTCCAGACAATAACTTGTGTTTAATTTTTTTTTTCCAATTTTTTTGGGGGTTTATATTTTTTTCTTCAAAAATTTTGAAATTTCATTTTTTTTTTAAAAGCTTCAAGAAGAAATCTTCAATTGCACAGTATTGCGAAATAGCAAGAAATCTTCAATTGCACAGTATTGCGCAATAGCAAGAAATCTTCAATAGCACAGTATTGCGCAATAGCAAGAAATCTTCAACTGCACAGTATAGCACAATATTGCGCAATAGCACAGTATTGCACAATAGCACAGTATTGCGCTGTAATATTGCGCAATAGCAAGAAATCTTCAATTGCACTGTATTGCGCAATAACAAGAAATCTTCAATTGAAAATAAATACAAATCTTTTAACCAATTTCAATGGGATTAAGTTAAAGTCTTTAATTTTTGGGGGTTCTAACCTTGTATTACTATTTTGGATATTGTGCCCCATTTTTAAATTGGTCTACATTGAGGTCAAAAGGGTCCAAAATTAAACTTTGTTTGATTTCATCAAAACTGAATTATTGCGGCTCTATGATATGCTGAATCCTATTGTATATTTAGATTTTTTATTTTGATCCCTGTTTTCAAATAAGTTCATATTAAGGTTTGAAGGGTCCAAAATTAAACTTTGTTTGATTTCAACTTAAATTAAATGTTTGGTGTTTATTTATATGCTGAATCTAATCATGTTGTTAGATTTTGGATATCAGACCTTTCTATGTAAATTAAATGTCCCATTTCAAATTTTTAAGATCTTTGACCACATTTATTTTGTGTCAGAAACCTATACTATGACAACAATTTGATCACAATCCAAATTCAGACAGTATCAAGCTTGAATATTGTGTCCAAACTTGCTCCAACTGTTCAGGGTTCGACCTCTGCGGTCGTATCAGGCTGCGCTCGGCGAAGCATTTTATTGTTGGATGTATTTCTATTTGTATCCGTCTGATTAGTTAAGCCTTTTTCAACTGATTTTTATTGTTTGTTCTTATGTTGTACTGTTACACCACTGTCCCAGGTTAGGGGGGGTAGGGGTGGGGGGGGGGGGGGGGGAGCCCTAACATGTTTAACCCCGCCACATTCTTTATGTGCCTATCCCAAGTCAGGAGCCTGTAATTCAGTGGTTGTCATTTGTTTCTGTGTATCATATTTTTTTCGTTCATTATTTTGTACATTAATTAGACTGTTAGTTTTCTTGTTTGAATTGTTTTACATTTTAATTTTTGTGTCATTTGGTCTCTTTTGAAGAGTTGTCTCATTGGCAATCCTACCACATCTTCTTATTTTTATATTTGCACTTACTCGTTAATATTTTGTGCTGAAAAGAGAAGCAGAAAATACCAATCTTATTTTGTCTTGACTTAGAACCAGTCATATCCCACCCTATTTGAATCACAACGTCCAGACTCTAAATTCCATTAGTAAGATTTCAGTGTTATATAAACAATCTGATCATTTGGTCATATTAAACAATCTGTTTGTAAAAGAATACAATTGATAAGCATGAAAATAATTACTTTTCTACTTTCTTTCTTAATTTTTAATAAAGTGAAATTTCTATCTATGACAAAACCTGTAGTCAGGTTGTGTTTACATTATTTGGAGTCATATTACACCATCTTGTACATAGTTTAACTTTTTACAGATAAAAATTGAAACAATAATATATCTAATTGAAAGTGACAAGTATTTAGATAATACTAGCTTATCTGACATTTAATACCAGAAGAAAGAGCGCTCTACAATAGCGAAAAATAGAGGGCTGTGTGGTGGACTGAAAACAGAAATAATGATTTTTTTTTCAAATAGTGACGAACCAGATCTAAAATGCAGCTGAAAGGATAAAGACATTCCTGCTACAAAATGCCAGTGGAATAGTCGTATAGACAGTTTGATTACCATTGTAACAAAACATTTAGATGTACTGAGAAAACTCAAGTACCGATTTTGTAGGAAAACTTTAGAAAAACTCTATTTAGTAATGATAGCAGAAAGCAGAAGACACAATTTCAGTAGACTCACCTAGTTGCGCTATTTTTTAAGTTCTTGCGATTCAGTCAGTTTTTGTTTGTTTCGTTAATGTTCCTCTTCTGTTACAATTTTTTGGAGTTTCGGAATTTTTGTGTATACTCTTTAACTTCGTTATATATTTGTTCTGTTTTGATTTAAGTCTACTTAGAGTTTACTTTGAAATCTTTGCCCTTAATTTTGAAAACAAAAATACGAATTGAAATAATGTTTATGTCATGACTATACCCTGGTCATTTTGTTATTTAGATTATTCCGTCATATATGGTATATTTGACATCTTCAAATCAAAACATCAAACTTTTCTTAAATTTTGATAATTGTTATTGAGAAAGTAAGTAATCTATTATTAGTTGTACGAATAATAAAACACTTCATCCGGGACTTCTGCAGTTGATGGATTACTTATAATTGAAGAGATATATTTAAAAAAAACTACGATTACAGCACAACAAAACATAAACAAAATATATCAACTGATAATCTCAAATATCAATGAGATCAGGTTTAATATTTATATTTGATAATATCAATAATATTATATTGAATAATGTCTTACATATTTTCCGTGGGACGTCAAACCGTTTACCTTTCCCGTTAAAGTGCATAACGAGAACTTGATAACCTCCTGTTTGCACCTAGATACGTTAATGCAGCTTTACTTTTATATTTGTTCATCATTATGTGCATAGAATAAACGTTGGAATTAAAGCTGTTGATCAAATATTACTAACAAAAGATAACACTTGTTTTCGGTGCACTGAAAAAACCTTCAGGGACATATTTCTGTGTAATATCTATATAATGTTGAACAAACATGTATTAAATCATAAGATAACAATTTATTTGAATTTATGTAGTGCATGTAATTATTTCAAAAAAAAATGCTAGAGTAAAAATAATTCATCATTACATTTAACATAAAGCTTAAAAGGTCAAAATATATTCTACATTCTGTTATACAGGATTCATGATAAGTTTTGTACATACCTTGCACTGAGGACACACGCACTAGTTTGAATAAAAGGTAGTTATAACAGCGTGCGCAGAAATGCAAACATATAATATTATCTAATTTGTAATGAAATGTCGAAAATTTTATCAATTTCCTATCTTTTGTAAATCTATAGTACTGCTCATCTTTTTTTTTACATAACTGTTATATATTTTTTCTTAAATCTTCAAAGACCCCATGATTCTAATTTAATACGCTAGAAGACAAAAAACTGTATCAGTAGCGCTTAATTCATACATGTAATAGTTGGAAACGAGAAAACCAAATAATCGGAAAAGATTGTAGAAAAATGACATAACCAGCATGTTTCTATTTTCATTTTCTAATGAAAATTTAGGACCATGATTGCAATGAGATCTAACTAGTTTAAAACATTAAGACATTAGGCCAGCCTTTTAAAATAATTGCAGAAACAAACAGGTTCACAATTATTAGCCAAAAAAACAAGGTACACTAGTCTAGTTCTGTGTGTATGTGAGACATTTATAAATGGTCCTTAGTAACGGTTTATATCAGTCATGCAAGTTAATTTCTAGCAGCAAAATGAAAACTTGTTAACTTGATTAAAACAAAATAATTTACCAACAGACAAACAAAAATACAAACACAACCAAATTTATTAAACCAAAAAAAAAAAACACAAAACAAAATCAACATACAAAATCCAACCAAAGAAATAAAGTCAAACATAAAAAAAACTATACTATTGCTTCATTGAGAATACAGTACATGCAAGGTTTTCAGTAAACGTTAATACGATTGCACACCGCCTTTACTATAGGAATGACTGTTGCCTACTTAGTTTAAATTTACTGAAGTAAAGAGAAATGATACGATTATAATATTTGGAAAGAAATTATTGCAGTAGATTAGGTTCTTGATAATGCCGTTTTTAACACCATATAAAAATTCTCAAAGTTGGGTAAGGGTTGGAATTGTGTTCTTTCTGTTCAAATCACGCAGTGAACAAATCGAGAAAGGCATTCAATTATATATAGAAAAGATAGAAACATTGCTTATGAGATATAAAAAAATATGTATTACTAAATAAAACTAAGGCGCACATGACATTAAAAATAACAAAAAAAGGTTGTTAGCAGAAGATGCTCTTAATTTATCAAATTGATTTAATGCTTAATGATTTAATCTTACTAAAGACTGAATATGGGAAGCTGATGTATACCAATTTCATTACTGATGTACCATGCTTTATATTAACTTATGCCGTGTATATTTGACTAGTTTGTAACTGGTTAGTAAAATTGAGAATGGAAATGGGGAATGTGTCAAAGAGACAACAACCCAACCAAAGAGCAGAAATTGTTTGCCTAATATACATTGGTAAAAATTTCATAGAGTGACTTTCTGAAAACAAGCCGAAACTTTCCAATATCAAATCAAGGCATATTTACCTAATAATAAACATGTATTTATTCTTGTCTTGGACTACCAGACCAATTGGTATCATCAGCTCAGCATGATTTATAACAAACCTTTCTTAAAATGTCCATTTATAAAAAGATAAATTATTCAGAAAAGAAGCTTTCAATTATACCAGGAAAGTTGACCTAAATTCATACGCGCACTGTAAATAAAGGCATCATTAGTATACCGCTGTTCAATAGTCATAATTCGATAAAGCAAAAACAAATTCGGGTAACAAACTCAAACCGAGGAAAACACATCATCTATAAGATGAAAACAACGGAACAACAGAAACACTGAACTACAACAAAAGCAAACCGCAACATACATAGAAACGGACTGTCTGATAACAACTTCCATATTCCTGACTTGATACAGGACATGTTAAGAAAAGAATGGTGTGTTGAATCTGGTTTTATGGCTAGCCATACCTCTCGCTTATATGGCAATGTTTAAAATACCGCTAAAATGACAACACTACGTGCCAGGAATACAGTACAAACAAACACAAGAACACTCAGCACAGATAAATACATAAATAAATATTATAATAGTATATTACGACATGTAAACTGCAGAATAACAACGGACACTTTCCATGAATTTACGACCGAACACCAGTACACCACAAACAAAATATAAACTGCGCGTCACACGAATGGATCAACGTCACAAAAAGTGATTTATATTTATATTATCACAGGCAAATTTCAAAAAATAAAATAGATTTGTTTTATCTACAAACACGCACAAGAATATTACATTGGGATTGAGTTTGTAATGGTGTTATTTTATGTATTTTCTAACCATGACAAGAATATTACGATGAAATTATGTTTGTTATGGTGTTATTATTTGTTTTTTCTAACCATGTCGGTTTTTCTTCTAAATCTAGATTCAAAAATATGAAACAAATCGTACGTGTTTGTTTACATTGCATTTTATTTTACACGGGAAGGTTTGTGGAAATGTGTTTGTTGTCAGCTCTTCAATGTCTTATCTGATTTCAAAATATTTAGGCATCATACATCACTGAAGAGACCGTAGTTGTCAAGATGCACATCGGGTACTGTAAAATTGGTACCGTTTACGTTTCTTGGACTTATTTTTTTTTTACTTTTATGTATTATTTTAGGGTTTTATTTCACATTACCCAATATATTCATCTAATTATTGAAACAAGTTTCACGATATCGTGAACAAATAAGCAGAATTGAATACATCGTAGTATTACAGATTAAGCATCTGAAAAGAAATGGGAAGATGCTTATTTGCAGAATAAACATTTGTCAATGATGCATCCTGGTCAAACGGTTTGAAAAATCTGAAATCCAAAACTAAAGTTGAAGCAAATATAACCAATAACTTCCAAAGAATAGAAAATCCGGACAAGTACTAAAAACTTTGCAAGAAGGAGATACATTCCTTCATTTACAATGATTTTTTAAATTCAATGACAGCAAATTTGTGCAGGAAAAAAATCCAATATCTGTATTTTTACAGGACAAAGTAGTTAGCATGACTTACAAAAACAAAATTTAAATCGCATAATGCCATAGTAACGTATTTCTTTGTTCAACGAAATAATGAGATCAAGAATAGAAATTTTTTTTCAAAATTGTTTAATTTTTGTTTATTATTTTGGATATGCACAATACTTGTTTCGGTAACATGCATGTATGTATTAAGCCAACTCGTACTCAGGCAACTCGTACCCGATTTTTAAGAATCTAAGTGTTTCCCTTAAACTTGTTTATCTTATGACTAAAAAAAAATCATGGCAAAATATGGATTTGTCCTCTTCCACTTGTAAAACATGCCTAATATTATCTTCAGAAAATGGTAGACGAGACAGTAGTCCCTGTTGAATACATTAATTTATAAAAATAAGAAGATGTGGTATAACTGCAAATAAGACAACTATCCGCCAGAGATAAAATGACAGAGAAGTTAACAACTTTAGGTCAAAGTACGGCCTTCAACAACGAGCAAACCATTTACCACATTGTCTGCTATAAACGACCCATAAATTACAAATGTAAAACAATTGAAACAAGAAAATTATTTATGTAAAAAAAAACAATGAACGAAATACAAATGTGATATAAAGCAACAAACGACAACCACTGAAATACAGGCTCCTAACTCGGTAAAGGTACATACAAAATGTGGTGGGTTAAACATGTTAGCGGGCTCCTAACCTGGGACAGTGGTGTAACAGTAAAACATATGAACAAACAATACAAATCAGTCGAAAAGGGCTTAACTCATCAGATAAATACAAAGAGAAAGATTGTATTCAGACAGTCGGTTTTATTGAAGTATGTCATGTCACAATCAATTAATTGATTACAATGGAACATTAGACTCATCACAGACCTTCACGAATCAAATAAAAATTTATATATTAGTAGAAGGTTTAATTCTTGCCGGCGATTAATTTTGATCTTTCGGCTGGATTTTGTTTTTTTAATTTTCATTTAAAGACCACATGGTTTTTGTAAAACTAATTATGTATAAAGCTTCACACACACAAACACGGATGTAGGAATGTCAGTCTAAATGAAATTAACAAAATAATATATCATTTTCTAAACTTTAATGGAAATTATTCCGTCTGATTGATCAATGAACGTTTCCTTTTGCATTATCATTTAAAATACTTTCAGACTAATTTGTATAATCAATTAAATATAGCAGTGTTTGAAGATAAAACCAGACATCTAGATACGGTAAAAGGTCGGTGATATTGAATGAAACTTTAAATAATTTTTTAAACTGTGAAGGACAATATTTTGTCTTACGCTTCAATAAATAGTATTATCTCAAATATTTGATCACAATATAATTGACTTGAATATCATTTTGAGTGAATATTACACGAGCACAGACATTTAAGGGCTTCTTAAGATTTCACAAAAGACTGTTATTGGCTTATTTGGAAATTATGTAGCCAGAAGGTTCAATAATATGTAAAATGAATTTATGAAAATTTAAACTCGATTATAAACGTGTTTCTAAATAGAATTAGTTAGAAAATGCCACATTTAAACAAAATATCCACTAATGTAAATTGGTCACAACTGAAAAATTCAGACTAAAACGCTACATGTAACAATATGTTTATATTAGCCACTATCTATATGTACGTGTCCCAATTCAGGAATTTGTAATTAAGTGAGTATCGTTAGTTGCCATATTTGTTTTTGTATTTTTTTGGGTTTTTTTTTTACGTTTTAGTCTATGTCAGGGCGCTGGTTGTTAACCTAAACTTTTTATGATTAGAGGTAAATGATGAAGATAAATTTAGAAATATGTGTTGTGTGAACCGCATTAATCTGAGCATGTGTATATCATGTATATTGCTGCATGGTTCTTTGATATCACAATGCACTATTGAATAAAAAAACGATCACCTAATCTATGAAATTGTTTCAATCATCTTTAATAATATAGTTGTATTACAACATTTGGTTCTACAGTGAATCATGTAACTTCTCTTATATACTAATATTAAATATTTACATTTTGTAATGCAGATGACCGTTTATAATTTACTACACGGTATGGGTTTTGTTCTATATTAAGTGTCATACGGGGCCTATGTAAAGTTTTACATCCTGAATCTTTGGTTTCTTGTGAATAGATCTCTCATTGGAAACCCTACCACAAATATATTCTTGTTGTTATATTGAATCGTATTAAATGACTTACATCATACATATTTTAAAAATTGTACGATCTTTGTTTGTATTAATCATATGTGACCTCCCTACAAATGGCTTCAATGTTTAATATTTTTCCTACTTATCTTTAATAATGCAAAATTAGAAATTTGGAAATTGTAAATAAGTACATATAGACACAGTAAAATTATTGGATGATTTCAGATGTATAGACCTCATGAATTTGACACGGAGATTTTAATTAATTACTATTGCTTCCTAAATATGGAAAAGAGATGTGGTATAAACGTTATTGAAATATCATCAAAATATAATCAATTTAACAAAAAACTAAATTGAATATCCTTATTTGTTCATTGTTTATAATAGCCATTCGAAAGACAGATTTCTATTCGATATCATATACCAACTATCTGAGCGACTTGTTGCAAACACAATATTATCGAATGGTGGGGGATTGAAAAAGAAATAATCTCAACAAAAATTAACCGATGATTTTATGGATAGGTGGTTAAATCTTATAACCTTAGGAGGGGACCAACACGTAGCCTCTGGCTGTTGGCAATCCTCTTTGAATAGATAAAGAATTAAATTAAAACTTTATAATGGGATGACTGTTAAAAAATCATATGATTTTTTTTTTTAAATAGATACAGTTGGCTCATTTCAGAGCTTTTTAAAATTCTATTTTGATGGAAATGATAACTTTTGATTGACAGTTTTCTTCTTAACTGTACATATAGTTATATTTTATCAGTGTATAAATAGTTTATATCGACAAAGCATGTATACAAATCTTTCACAGACAAATCAATAAATATCATTGGCAAATGATGAAACAAGACAGGAAAATGCATGTTTTAAAGACAAATGTAAATATCACATTTCTATGAATAACCAGTTTTGTACAGCAATAGTTAAGATTCAAATGATTCGATAGCTATTAAAGTATAATATTTACTGCACCAGACGTGCATTTCGACAATCAACCTATTTTCATTGATTCAATAAGATTGATCAACTTCAGGCACAACATGGAGTAGTGGAATAATTCGTTGGTGAAACCAATATTTATAAGTCAAATATATCTTTGGGTCCTCCATCCTCTTAGCATATTTCATTTGGCATTTTAAACATTTTTGTAATTACAACGTCACCAAAACATGTATGAAAATTAACCTATGCATTGGATTTTTTGTTTTTTTTAAAGGATCTCGGGGACCCTTCATTCGCTGATTCAGAGATACCTTATACACCATTCTTAAGTTTACATATAGCCAATATGTGCCACAATGCCGATTAGAGGGGTTACGGGGGACCTAAATGCCAAAATACGCGTGAAAATTAAGAAAAAGTCTATTTTTAATAATGGAATGGACTGCTATATATATTGGTATATTTAATGAGTGTATTTGCTGAAAGAAAAATCAAAGCATACTTGCATGCACTAGGAAATAATACGCAAACAATAGTTAACAGATTTAAAATTCATTAAGATTTAACCACACAAGAAAGAGAACTCGTTTATTCTGTAATAACTATTAATAAATTGAATTATACATGAATACTGCATAATAAACTGACATTATAAAACAAATCCTTTTTTTTCCATATTTTGATGTGATTCAAATAATAATCAAAAGTAAAAATATTTTGTGTTTCCTAATATGGACAGACAGAGTATACTACGTCATTAAAACATAGAATTATGGACATGGAATACATGTGATTTAAGTTTTTATTTTCATACACCGAAATAGATATCTACATGTTAGAATGACAAACAGTTACTTGAATAATTCCATATCTGTCAATTTTGCCATCAATTTATGTAATCTTAACAGGAATATAATAAGCTGTGGGTTTATATCAGAGAAAGTGCAACCAAACCCAAAGATATAGATAACTAAAGCAGTTTTGATTTCAATATACCGTCTTAGGTGTTTATATATCTCAATTCGCTCGTGTATGTAACAAAGTATTTCATTTTAACGAAAGAAAACTCTGTATTACTGAAAAGTTATTACACCAGGGTTTTCGATATCACAAACTAGTCAAAACATTTACTAAATTTTATCATCGGTACAAGGACATCATTCGTAAATATAAATCAACATGCAGACATATTATACGTTCAGGTATTTCACGTCCAATCTTTTATGGTAATATTCTATACAAAGCACAAAAATGTCGTCATTCACCTCAAACGCTAACTAAACCTTCAAACAGACTTATTCAGAAGCGACATAGTTACGATACTGTTGTCAGGTCATCAAAGATGGCATATATTGGAACTAATATTGATTCACTGATAGAGTCTTTGCATCGGATTATAACACATTTATTCTAAAACCAGTTGTTGGCATGACACGGGTTATGTTCTTCTCATATATTTTATGATGGTATAATACTAAACCCCTATTTTATGCTTGATTTGCATGTGATACAGACATAATCTTTCACTCAGTTTAATTGAGGTATGGAGCCGGCATGTCAGTAACTGCTAGTATATCTTTGTTAATTTATGTACCATTGTATCATTGTCATTTTGCTTAGTTTCCTCTGTTACCTATTCTGACATCGGACTCTGACTTCTTTTAAACTGAGTTTTACTGTGCGTAATTGCTGTGTTTTTGTTTATTCTACATTGGTTAGTGATATAGGGGGAGGGTTTAGATTTCACCAAACATGTTTAACCCCGCCACATTTTTGCGCCTTCCCCAAGTCAGGAGCCTCTGGCCTTTGTTAGTCTTGTAAGTTTGTTTTTTTTTTTTTTATTTTAGTTCATTTATATGTTTTGGAGTTTTTTTGGTCATTTTTGTTTAGGGGCCAGCTGAAGCCCGCCTCCGGGTGCGGAATTTTCCCGCTGTGTTGAAGACCCATTGGTGGCGTTGGGCCGTTTTCTGCTCTTTGGTCGGATTATTGTTTCTTTGACACATTCCCTATTTCCATTCCCAATGTTAGGTAATACACAAAAGGCTATATGTCAATAAATGCTGAATTATATAAATAACAAAAAGATTAAGATATAACATAATGCACTAACGAAGTTCCTCGTTTGACACAGACTCTTTTTTTATATTTCGATTCTCTCCTTCTTTCAATTCGTGGACTATTGGAAAGTGCCAAAAGAACATAAATGAATATCAGTATAGAAAAGTACTTATTCTGCAAAATGGTATTATGGATTGAAAATCAACATTGGTCCAAAACAAACAAAAGTTACAAAACTGTCTCTAGGAATGCTCGCAGTTACAGAAAAAAAGATAAAAGAAATTAACAAGTTGATATCCAATCAGGTCATCACACACTTTAATGGATGACACGTACTTTGCTCAGAATAATTATCCCACATAAAACGTATATGATATAGTCATTCATTGCATATAGTGTATGAAATTGATTTTTTCGCCGATTTCAATAAATAAAATTAATTGCATTTGGCAAACCTTGCAGAATTATGGGTCCTCCATGCTCTTCAACTTCGTACTTTATTTGTTTTTTTTTAACTTTTTTTAATTCAACGTCATTGATAAGGATTTTTTTGTTTATCTTTCGCCCTTTTGTAGCACTAATATCATTATAATGTCCGCGCAAGATTCATGTTTCATACATTGTGTGAATCTTTAAAATTAATCTTATTTGTCACATCTTATATCATTTGCAATGTTATAGAATAAATAGTATTGTCTACACGTACAAACTAACAATGCTAACACACCCTTTGAACGCAACTGTGATGATTTTTATGTTTTTAACAATTCTATCGGACCATTTAATATCATGTTCACACTCTATTTTCCTTTGTAAAAACATGTTGTTTCATACTGATACATGATACGCAGAAAATCTAAATTCAATTATGATAAAATGGTTCTTCATTAAACATAATCCTCAACAAGTAATTAAGTAAATTATATAACAGTAAATTTACAAACTGCAGGATTATTCTGGATTTATTTTCATCACAAAACGCCCAAACCTCAAAATTTGAACGCCATGTTTGAAAAGTATACATACTTAGAAATCTTACTCGTTATGTTGTACATGACTAAAAGGGTCATATTCATAACAACCAAATTCAACTTTGCTTAAGGAAGCTGGGGCCTTGATTTCTCAATAATTTGATAAATACATGTATTAATATAGAATGTTCGAAATGTATGTCTCGTTGTTTGGTGATTGTCGTTTGTTGATGTGGTTTATACGTGTTTCTCTTTTCTTGTTTTTTATATAGATTAGACCGTTGGTTTTCCTGTTTGAATTGTTTTATGCTAGTCTTTTTATGGCCCTTTATACCTTGCTGTTCGGTCTGAGCCAAGGTTCCGTGTTGAAGGCCGTACTTTGACTTATAATTGTTTACTTTTTTTTACATTGGGACTTGGATGGATAGTTGTCTCATTGGCACACATACCTAATCTTCTTATTTCTATAAAGTTTATGTCAGCGCCACCACTCTGATATATGAGTTGATGACACCCTCATTGACTAACAGTCAAGTGTCAAAATTTGAATTTCTAGATGATTAATAAATCTCAGAACCAAAATTTCTTTTTCTATTAAAACAACCGCATGCTTTTATAAAATCACTGATAATACAATACTGCGAACACAAATATGTTGGGAATGAAAATTAAAAAAAAAAACAATAATGTTCGCAGTAATAGCGTACAGATTTTTCTATTAAAAATCATTGATATAAATAAGAAGAAGATAATTAAAGAATTTGTTTCAACAAAAACTTGTTTGCATATTATATGAATAACGCATATTAAAGTCATATTAAACGAATTTCTTGTAATTATAATGTTTTCGAAATTATTAAACCAATGCATGCAAAATGCGAAATTATTAAACCAATGCATACATTCCTGTTTGAATTGTTTTACACTAGTCATGTTGGGACCCTTTATAGCTTGATGTTTGGTGTGAGCCAAGGCTACGTGTTAAAGGCCGTACTTTGACCTATAATTGTTTAAGTTTTACACATTGTGACTTGGATGGAGAGTTGTCTCATGGGCACTCATACTACATCTTATCTATATATTACTATAGCATATTATAATGAATTATCGAAAAATAATATTGTATTCAGTGATTGATGATCGAAAACTAAATAACTTTCGAGGTTGTTGCCGAAATTTACCGGATCGTGTCATTGATTAACAATAAACACAAAGCACGTAGAGCACGTGAAAAAATAAGTGATAGAGACATAATGATTTTTTTTATATTTTCTATGTCTTCTAATTTGTTCATTAAAATGTTCCTTCACAGTTATTTAATGGCTTTGTGTATTTATTTGTTTTTTTTTTAAAAACAGTTATTACTATTTACCGTCCTGTGCACGTTTTGTTTCGGAATAAATTACCTTAGCTGCAATTGGCAAAACTTTTAGGAGTTTTTGGTCCTCAATGCTCTTTAAATTCGTACTTTATTTGGCCTTTTTAACTTTATTTTGATTCGAGCGTCACTGATGAGTCCTTTGTAGACGAAACGCGCGTCTGGCACAAATACAAAATTTCAATCTTGGTATCTATCATGAGTTTATTTACATTCTTTCATCCCGATTCCCTCCTCGTACTTGCTTTGTGCGTTGGCCGAAGTTCTAAGGAGAAGTATCGCAATTCAGGTCACTGCCTACGAGAAAATACTGGCGAATTAGAGTACGGGTGGACAATAATTCAATAGCAGTACATTTATGATGATTATCATAGTATCGAGGATTTTCTTTTACAAGAAAGTTCACGTACATTTGTTATAGAGCAAAACAAAACCGTTCAGGAATATAAAGCATATTCAATTTTTTTAAATTTCAAGTCCCATATGACTTTCGAAACTAACCTTATCAAACAAATCAATGTCATTTTTCTTAATTTATTGTGATACTTAGAATAACAAATGCCACAAGATTGTATACAAACTACAGGTGTGGGCCATATATTATGTTTTATTTCCTCAATTTCAATCATGACTTTTTTTTATTATATTGAGATATATGAGTGAAATACTATACCACGAACACACGTATTCAGTAGAGGATATACGTTATGCAATTTATTTTGTAACAAAAACTAAACATGCAAAATTGTATAAAAGCGATTTAAACTAATCCATATCTGTCAATTTGACATGCATTTTTTAAATGCAAACATGAATTTTATACGCTGTGATAAGTGATATAATTGTCAACGAGTGAACAATTACATCTAACTAAAATATCAGCGAAAGACTTCTTAGGCCAAGATACAGTTTTCAGAAATAAGAAAGTGTGTAAACAATATCTCAATAAACACTTAATACTAGAAATAACAAAATGATTTCAATGTTAAAAAAGGCACTTATGTACCTTACTTGGTATATGCACATATTAAATAAGTATTTTAAGCATAGAAAGTATTCTAAGTGTACTATTATTCTTTGTATAAAGTCTCGTTGTTAAAATGTTTTCTTCTTCTGTTATAATTTGACATTTTGTATTTCTGTGCAATATCTCAACTGTCTATGTTTTTAAAAATGAAATAAAAGAAGTACAAGTACAACATACATTACATTCTAAATACTTTGATAAAATCAACATTTGTTCAAAACAAGTGTTAAATTAATGTAAATAACTGTGCTTCGCCTTTGATATTGAAGGAGGGTAAATATTTTGATTACTATTTTTTTCTTTATATCAAATGGTCCATTCGCCGCAGTTATTAATCTCGCACATCATTTGATTAGAATTTCAATTTTTCTGACAGTGTCCTCATAGATACAGTAAATACTGATACTGTATCAAAACAGCATGTGCTTAAAAAAAGAGAAATTTACAATTGTTAAACAATGTTCAAATATCGCAAATCCGTTTTTATGATACACATCAAGTGAAGGAATCACATCCACACGAAGATAGCCCAGGTGGGCTAAGTTAGAGCATTTCATTAGATTTAACATAAATATATTAAGATGAATCTTTTAATAATGTATGTTCTATTTTTCATTGCTATAACCCATGCAACCAAAAAAAAAAGTAAGAAATTTAAGTTTATTTCAAATCATCCAATATTTGGGCATTATCGTTCATAAACAACGGGTCTGGATGTGTTTCATGAATGTAGTAGCCAGTCAATTATAAAAAAAGGCTAAATTAGACTAAGTTGCATGTACTATCTCGATTCTGTATTTCGCTTTATCGTGTAATTGGAAAACTAAACATGATTGTTTAACATTTTTCTGTGTACGGTATAGGCAAATTGTACAACATGAAAGGAAAACTAAATATGTATTCCGATGACAACTGTGAACATAGAATAGTTGAATCTTTATAGATATCAAATGATTTGCAATGCAAAGGTCAATATTAAAGAGTTTAAATGATGACTTTTTTTGTATACACCAAAGCCACTACAATTTTCAAACTGTAGTTTTCCTTTTACAGTCGTTTTGTCTGAGGTTTTATCAATCATGTTATGCATATGTATTGTTGTCTTCACAATGATTAATTCAAATAAAACTAAAACTAACTACATTATAAAATAAATTTATTTGATACACATAATAATAGAATTCCAAAAGATTTTTATTATGCTGCATGGGTGGGCCATACATTATGTTTATTTTCCTGAATTAAAAATCTTTAAATATTGATGTATTTAAATTGTACATTTTATGCAAATTATTATCTGTTTAATAACATGGAAAAAGACATGTAAGAATATCGAAAATTGAATTATAACATGTCTGTCAATTTACGTTACTTATGTTTAAAAAATGTAATAAAGTCAAGTACATAGAATTTTATCAAAACCAAAAAGATAAATATATAACATAAAACAATCACTTGAATTTTGACTCTTTCATCTCAAAGCATGTTACACATTGAAATGTTTAGATATTTAATATTCATAGTTGTCTTTGAAATGATTAGGGCACATTAAACATAATACAAAACAAATTATCTGGGTGATATACTGATTTATGTGATACAACGAATAAATAAATGCAGACAGATTGTATATATACTTCAAATGTGGGCCACACGTAATATTTTATGTCCTTGATATACGTGTTTAAATATGTAATAGACGATATATATTTTCATGCAAAACATTTTTTTTCATACGATCAAAAAAGACATTTTAGAATGTTGATGAATGATTGTTTGATAACATTTAGGGCAATTCGATATTTATGCATTAAATATTAACAGGAATAACATAACCTACGACGTATTTCTTAATTTGGGAGCAATGAAACCGTCCAATAAAAAAGACAAAAATCATTAAAAGACAATCTTTAGTAATAAATATGTTGGGTTTTTTTAAATTTTTATTTCCCATTTATGACTGCTGCTTCCACCACAATTTCTGTCGATGTTTCTAGTCCCCTTATTGCAAGGTCAGGATCTGCCACTATTCTTTTATATGATTCCTGAGTATAACTTAGTTTTGATTATGTACTACTGTGCTGGTTATTTCTCATTTCAAATATTCGTGTTACATTCCATAAGTCGTCTATAACTCACTTACGTATTTTAACTATAACAACATTCTATGTTATTTATCGTAGTGTTTAAATGTTCAGATGCAAATTTTTCACGAAAACAACTCTGGAAATTGACATTTTTCAGTGTAATTGTTGGAATTAAAAAAGATACGAATGGTTATATTTATTTATTTATTTTGCACACTAAAGTACAGTTATGACATTTACTTCTGATCGTTGATAAGTTTGTGTGTTTGTTCCTTAGTTTATCGCTATAAATATATCTAAACAAATTATCAACAGCCAACTCCTTGTTTGTTAATATGAATAATACAATATTGTAAAATGATATGAAATGTACTTAAACAGCGACCAAAAGATATAAAAAAGAACTAATGATTGCTTTGAGGATATCTACAATGTGCTAATTTGCATTACTCAACTAGAATGCACTAGCCACGTGTGAACCAGTAAAAAATTGCAGACCTATATGAACTGTACACTTGTCTTAAACGGACATTTGCTTCGGTTTGAGGTGTTAGGTTTAAAAAGGTATCGCTGTATCTGTATTAATTGTGGACAAATGTATATACATTCAAATGTTCATATCTCAATGAGAATAAGAGTATCTATTATAATTTCCTGCCTCCTCCTTCCTTTTTAAACGAAATACACACACACACACACATTATTCGGTAAATCATTAAAGGCATAGAAACTAATTGTACGTCATAGGTGTTACTTTATTCAATTCAATAAGTTTTGTTAATATAACCTCTACGTATATTGTCATTTTTGTATATTCTGGGGCTGGGATGAAAAATGTTGTTTTGCTTTTTATTTTGTTGTAATCTCTGTCTATAGGAAAAAAGTATTTTAAATGATGTCAGATGAATCGACCCCATGCATTTGCCTATTTGACACGGGCACAGGAATTAATTTCAATTTCAAATTGAATATAGAAGAAAGGTGTGATAAAAACGTAATTGAAACATCAACCCGGTTGCACATATAACCAAGATATTTTAAACCGGAAAACCCTAAATTGTTCAGTTTAATATGACAAATCGAAAGCGCAATATATATTCAATATAATATACCAACTATTTGAGCGACTTGTTACACTTAGAATACTGCCTCACAACATCGAATGGTCGGAAAAGAAGAAAGGAATAATCTAGACAAAATAAAGCGATGATAATATGGATAGGTTGAAAGACCTTATATTGGCATGACTGTTAAAAATATCATATAATTATTTAAAAAAAAAAACAGTTTGATATTTTAAAAGCGTTTTCGAATGATTTGGTATAATAATATCTTTCGTATGGAAGTTTTGTTCGTACTTGTATAAGCAGTAATACTTTGTCACTCATAAATAACTTAAGTGACAGATCAATGTATAAATGCATGTTACTTTAACAGACAAACTAATATATCAATAGCTTTTACAGACAAATCAATGTATAAATGACTATTACAGACAGATCAACGTATGACTAGCTATTACAGACAACTCAATGTATCACCAGCTATTACAGATTCATCAATGTATAAATAGAAATTACAGACAACTCAATATATGAATAGCTATTACAGACACTTCAATGTATAAATAGCTGTTGCAGACAAATCAATGTATATCTAGCTATTACAAACACATCACTTTATAAATAGCTATTACAGACAAACATCAGACAAAACGATGATAAAAAAACATTGATAAGTCCATTAGTTCCAGAATAAAAAAAAAGAAGCATACAATAAACTGGCGACTCATAGGACGACTGCTATTTTTTTCTTGTCGTAACCGCAATCCCTTCCTTTTCCTCAATTGCAACTTACCGAATTAGAGTTATCATCGAATGTGTACTTAAAAAGAGGGATGAAATATGTGGGGTGCTACATACGGAACATAATCTTTTTACACTTCTAGAGAACTTAAAATCAACCCCTGCTTTGATGGGGTTCGTGTTGCTCAGTTTGAATTTTTCTATGTTGTGTTTTGTAAAATGTTGTTTGTCTTTTTGTCGTTTTTCGCTTTTACCATGGTATTATCAGTTTGTTTTCGACTTGAAAGTTTGAATATGCATTGGTATCTTTCATCTCTCTTTTCCCAATAAACAGATTTTTTTCTCATAAACACTAATTAACATTAACCTAAAGTTATTCATCAAATCTGTTAGAACGAAAACTGCTTTGAAATATACATGCATAATGTATATTTAACTGACATTATAAAACAGATCAACCGAGTTTTTTATGATTTGATGTGATTTAAAGAATAATAAAATGTCAAAAGATTGTTTATGTAATAAATGGGTGGGCCAGACATAGTTCTATTTCTTCAACTAAAAACTGTAAGTTTTCTTTATAATGCAAGGATGACAGAGTATACCTACGTCCCATTAAAACATCTAATTATGACATACATGTAATGCAATATTTTGTATTACATGGAAAAGGACATATAGAATGACAAACAGCTACTTAAATTATTCCATATCTCTCGATTTGACATCAATTTACAAAATCTTAATATGGATAAAATGAGGCGTTGGTTTTTATTAAAGAGAGAGTAACCACACAACGACATAAATAACAAAAGGAGCTATGAGGTGAATATACAATACAAACACACAAATGTTTATACTTCAATATATACTGAATTCTATGAATAACAAAAAGATAAATATACATAACATAAAGTTATGATGAGGTTCTACACTTGAACCGAAAACCATGTTTTTCTTAAATTTCGAATATCCCCTTTTAATTGTAATTAGTTTACTTTACAAAAAAGTGAAATGAAATAAACAATAAAGTACAGGAAAAGTACATATTCTGCAAAAACGTTATTATGCATAAAAAGTCCAAACAAACAAAAGTTAAACAAAACTGTCTCTTAAAATGTTAGCCGTTTCTAAAACGAGATAAAAGAACTTAATATGATGATATCAATTCATACCGTCACATACTTTATAACTGAACGTACTTTCATCTGCCTTAGTACATGTATTTCACATACAACAGTATAAAATGATGGTATGATATACATTTCAGTATTTTTGGGTGACTCTTTAGAACTGAAATTGCAAAATATTTTGTCTTTTTTTTTTAATTTGTTCACACATATAACATCGAACTTTGATTATATACAATCACAAGGAATCTTCTCACATCATTCAAACATTCAGCCAATGATTCCCATTTTCTGAGTGGATATAACGGAATTAGTGTTGCTAAGTCTACAGTTAAAATCTGTATTACGTTTTGTGCTTTCTTAAAGTTTTCGCTGTCTTTAATTATTTGACTATTATCATGCTGCCTATGAATGTTTAAAATAAATCTTAATATTAGCCACATCTTATATCATGACTTATAGAATAGATAATATTGTCAATACGTACATTTGCATGAAGATAGCACCCCTTTGAAAACAACTGTAAGAATTTAGTTGTTTTTAACATTTCTATTGGGTCATTTACTATTTTGACAATCGTACTTTCCTTTGAAAATTTTTTTACTTTTCGTTGTTTCTTACTGTGACTTTAAACAGGATATGCAGTAAATTTAAATTCAATCATAATAAAATTGGTTCTTCATTATCATTAATCGTCGACTAGTAATTAAATACATTACGTCACAGTAAATTTACAAATTTTAAAATTATTCTAGATTAATCTTCATCAGAAACGCCCAAACCTTAACATTTGAAAAAAGTAAAAAACAAAACTACCGACCTCCAAAGAAAATTCAAAAAGGAAAGTCTTTTATGAAAGCTGTCTCATTGACAATTATACCACTCTTCTTGTTTTAATATGCAATAAACATGTTCAAATTGAAAATATGTGTGTGTGTGACGTCGTTTAGGAGGGTTGTGATTTTTTTTTCCATAACTTGCAAGAATGTTCAAAACCTTAAAAAAATGCATAATGTTGTGTTTTGTTAAAAATTTAAATAACAAAATAACCGAACTCCAATGAAAATTTAAAACAGAAAGTCCCTTATCAAATGGCAAAATCAAAAGTTAAAACACATCAAACGAATGGAAAACAACTGTCATATTCCTGACATGGTACATGCATTTCCTTATGTAGAAATGGTGGATTAAACCTGATTTTATAGCTAGCGAAACCTCTCAATTGTATGACAGTCGCATATACTTCCATTATGTCGACAACAATGTGTGAGCTAAACCAACAGACGTGATAGGTTAAAATGTAAACAATTGGGGTTCAGCAGTCGACATTGTAATATAATCTTCAATACAAAAAATAAAAATGGCAAGAATGCAAAATTGACCATAGCACAATAACACAAAATTGACCATAACACAATAACACAGTGGCGGGATATATAAGTACCTAGCCACGCCTAAAGTATATTACCAACAAATGGACTTAACAGTTAAGGTAAAAAATGCACAAGGACAAATAAAAAAACACTATAACACGTAATTTAGATGATAAACAAAGTCAGTACCTAGAATCTATAAATCAAGACCATCATGTATTATTTGTGAAGTTGATACGGAACATTTATCAACAAGATCTTGGTATCTTCCAATGAACTTTTTTAGAAAGATGACGCGACGTTCTTTAACATTACCTTGGCTCATTAACTTTCTGCTCAGACATTGTTGACGTTTTGTAAAGTCTGCGTAGCAGCTGCAAGCTCTTTAATACCTAATGAGTTGGAAAATATATATCCCATATGCAGGTGAAGTTGGTATATTGTTGCTAAGGTGTGGAAATTTATAATTTCAAATATGAAAACGTCTCGTTTGTCACAGATTCCGGTACTGAGATAACCGCTTATGTCAAATTCGAGGTAGAAATCTCAAAATGAGGCAGAGGAAGCCCTGCCTGTCCTATCTTTAATTTCTAGTTCTGGAGAATATATTAATTGAATCCAATCAGAAAAGTTTGGATTTTTAATGGAAAGAACATCATCAATATATCGTAATGTGAAATTAAATGATCTGATTCTTTGATCCTCTTGTTTTTGAAAAGTTTCTGAAGGAACTCCGACTCAAATGAAAATAAGAAGAGGTCGTCTAGGAGAGTTGAACAGTTCGTTTCCATCGGAATGCCGACAACATTTTTGAAAATGTCTACCTCTAAATTCAACAAATATGTTGTCAATAAGAAACTCCAGCATATTAATCAATTGTTCCACTGTGTAGCATGTTTTACGTTTTTTGTTCACTATTAACAAAATATGCCGTATGGTATCCCAAAGCAATAAACTTATAGCGCATGCTACCATTTTTATATTGAAAAGCATTGTAGATTTTTTCTTTTAGACGATTTTTCAGTTTCACATGGTGAATGGTGGTATACAGGGTTAAAAAATTAAAAGTTTTGATAGAAATAATTTAAGAGAAAGATCGAGATTTTATTATATTAAGAAGCTCTTTAGCCTTTTTTAAAATCCACATATGGTTAATACCACTACGCGAGTAAACAGTTTCACAGTACGTCTGAAGACCCTCTTTCATAGCGGACAACATTTTTGTCAGTCTTATAGACCATTTCTTTGTAGAACATGCAGATGAGGCGGCAATGTACCTTTGTTTGTACGGAATTTTGTTAAGCTTAGATATCCAAGACAAACAAGGTAAGTCCTCAGATTTGCTGTACAATGTAATGTTCATTGAAACCATGAAGGACTTATGATTCGCCAAAATCTCATCCTTGCCAAATGATATGTTTTCTTTAGTGGGATTGCCTGTGTGCTCATTTATTTCTATTTTTTACACGACACTCGTAGTAGTACGATTTACATACAAAGACAACGTTATTTGAAGCTTTGTCCGAAGAAACAACAACACATTTATCGTGAAGAGATGATAGACATTTCTCAGATACTTTGTCTCTGATAACGGACTTTGGTCAACCATTCACACAGTTTGTAAACTTATGAAGTCGACGTTTTATCAGAGACCTGATTGCTTTGACCCATTCATTCAAAGTGCCCAGTTAAACTTCTCGTTTAGCCCATGCATTGGCGTAGTCCTCAATTGAATCAATAATTATTTGGAATGTATGGTTCCAATTGATGTGCTGATATTGTCTGAACTTAGGCCCATGAGATATCATCTTTCGAAGATGTTTATAATAAATTATGTTTAGATCCCCAGTAATAACATGGCAAGAGGGCCTGTTAATATAAGGCGATAGGAAACAGTCACATGCCAGAGGTTTTTTTTTAAGGTATTCTGCTGAATCAAGGTCCTACAATGCTTGCTAATAGTTAAATACTTCAGGTGTTATAGTTTTGGTGTAACTGTATGATACAATAGGAACAGACTGATTTTGAAAATAAAGTGTAATTTTAGATTTTATATCTTTGTGATGAAGAACGTTGCTGATGCTGAAAGCCAGGTAAAGATAGTATACATTTATAAAAACTCTCTATTGTGTATTTTTTAATGTGATATTCAGAATACCCATATCAAACTTTGTCCGAGGGAGATGGAATCTTAGTTTCGCAATAATCTCATAATTTATTAACGGAGAATTATCGAGTGTATATGAATAACACACATTAAAAACCATTACAATTATAAAACAAATCAAATTATGTTTTCTTGATTTAATTTTAACCTTAGAATTACAAATGCCAGATGACTGTATACAAACTACATGTGTGGGCCATGTATTGTGTTTCTTTTCCTCAATTATATTCTTGATGTTTTTATCTTTTTTATTATATTGAGATAACTTAGTATACCACTGTCCCACTAACACATTTATTCATTAAGGAGATATGTTCTGCAAGTCATTTGTATATCACAAAAAATAAGATATGCAAAAATGTAAAACAGCGATCTAATCTATACCATATCTGTCAATTCGACATCTATATTTTAAATATTATGATATATAAAATAAGCTGTGGTATGTGGGATTTATGTCAAAGAGTGAAATATATAATATAGTTATACACATAATCAAAAAACATCGGAGCCCAACAGCAAATTTCAGCAATAACTGAGTGTCTAAACAGTACAGATGGGTGTAGTCTTAACCAGTACAGCAAATTACCTTGCTAACCAGTTAACCTCTGACAGGATTTAGGACTGCTCTGACCAGTCCTAGGACCATAATCAAGTTAACTTGAAAAGCAGACTTAGTCATAGGACTGTTTTTTATGACTGCCGAAAAAGTTAACTTAGATACAGGTCCGTTACTATTATAAGTTAACTTCGAAACCAGTCTTGCCATAAGTTAATTTTGATTTTAACACCTCCGATCGAACCAGACCTGATCTCAAGTTAACTTTTGGCTGGTCTGCTCAACACTAAATTAACTTGTAACCAGGACCGCTCTACATCGATCTTTTTTAAATATTTTGAAATGTCTTTGTTTCTTGGTAGAAACATGGACGAAAAAGTCAATATAATATTTCCATGATATAAACAATACAGATTAAATACATGTATTTGTAAATAAAGTACACATAAAACTTTGCTTGTTATACAAATTTCTCCGTGATCTGCCTTTTTATAAATTAATAACGATATTGGTTACAATGCTTACGGGTATTGAATATATATTCCAATCAATATCAAATTCTTTAAGTCGTATATACATGTACATGTATTCTACATAAAATGTTTTAAGTTCTGATCGGTTTTAAAATACAAATTTGGTTATCAAAAAAAATCGGTAAACAAAGCAATAACGAATAGTACTTAGATCGTATAAAATAGTCATGATAATTGAAAGCAATATTAGTGTACAGTTACTGATGTTTATCATGTTTATGGTCAGTAGTAATATTTCTTTTTCTGCACCAATCAACAGTGCAAACATTTTTTCCTTTTTATGTTCAAATATTTTAATCATCATCAAAAATCAGCAGTTTTCCTATCTCAGACTGGCTCAAATATAACAAAATTATTTGACTGCATCAACCAAAATTGACTATATTTGCACTTTATTATGTAAATCTACATAGGTGCATGATAAATCAGTAATATTTGTATGTCATGACGGATTGTAAAATACAAATTACAGTAATATTGGAACACAATAACTACAAAATTTTGTCAACAATAATTGAGAGTGCCAGCATGTCCTCTTTTTATATGATATATTGATACGTAACAAAATTTCAGTGGTTTTGATACCTCAGGCTAACTCGTACAACAAAATTATATGACCGCATCAACCAAAACTGACCATGTTTGCCTTTTATTATGTAAATTCATATAGCTGCATGATACATCAGTAATATTTTCATGCCATGACGGAATGTATAATACAAATGACAGTACTATTGGAACACAATGATTTCAAAATTTTGTCCACATTAATTTAGACTGCCAGCATGTCCTCTTTTTATTTAGAATATTGATACGTAACAAAATTTCATTAGTTTTGATACCTCAGGCTGACTCGTATAACAAAATTATTTGACCGCATCAAACAAAACTGAACATATTTACACTTAATTATGTGAGTCTATATAGCAACATAATAAATCAGTAATATGTTTTGTCAGGATGGATTGTATTATACAAATGAGAGCAATATTAGAACACAATGACTACAAAGTGTTTTCCGCATCAATTAAGAGTGTAGGGGCCTCTTTGGCCGAGTGGTCTAAGTAGTCGAACTACTGTATCACTAACCAGTCAACACTGAGGTTGTGAGTTCGAAGCCGCACTAGACAGGTGCACTCGACTCCAATCTTAATTGACTAGGATTTTCAGTTTTCCTACCTTAGGTCGGTGGTTCTCTCCGGGCACTCCGGCTCCCTCTACCAATAACAACTGACCGCCACGAAATAGCACAATAGTGTTGAAAGTGGCGTTAAACACCAATCAATCAATTTAGAGTGCCAGCATGTCTCCTTTAAATTCAAAATATTGACTCGTGCCATAAAATTTCAGTAGTTTTGATCAATGAGGCTGGCTCGTATAACAAAACTATTCGACCGCATCAACCAAAACTGGCCATATTTGTACTTTATTATGTTAATGTGTATAGCCGCATAAAATAATAAAGAAATATTTTTATGTCAGGATAGATTGTATAATACAAATGACAGCAATATTGGAACACAATGACTACAAAATGTTTTTGCATCAATTTAGAGTGCCAGCATGTCCTCTTTGTACTCTAAATATTGACTCACAAGATAATTTCAGTAGTTTCGATACCTAAGGCTGGCTCGTATAACAAAATTATTTGATCGTATCAACCAAAACTGACCATATTTGCACTTTACTGTGTTAATTATTATTGCCGCATAAATATTTAGAAATATTGTTATGTCAGGATAGACTATAATACAAATGACAGCAATAATGGAACACAATGACTACAAAATGTTTTCCGCATCAATTTAAAGTGCCAGCATGTCCTATTTTTAATTCAAAATATTGACTCACAACAAAATTTCAGTAATTTTTCTACCTTAGGCTGACTCCTATAACAAAATTATTTGACTGCATCAACCAAAACCGACCATTTTTCCACTTTATTATGTAAAGCTATATAGCAACATAATAAATCAGTAATATTTTTATGTCAAGATGGATTGTATAGTTCAAATGACAGAAATATTGGAACACAATGACTACACAATTTTGTCCGCATCAATTTAAAGTGCCAGCATGTCTTCTTTTTCTTTAATATATTGATACGTAACACAATTTCAGTAGTTTGATACCTCAGACTGACTTGTATAACAAAATTATTTGATTGCATCAACCAGAACTGACCATATTTGCACTTCATTATGTTAGTTTATATAGCCGTATAAAAAATTCAAAATTATTTTTATGTCAGGATAGATTGTATAATAAAAATGACAGCAATATTTGAACACAATGACTACAAAATTTTATCTGCATCATTTTAGAGTGTCATCATGTTCTCGTTTCATTCAAAGTATTGACTCTGACAAAATTTTTAGTAACTTTGATACCTCAGGCTGGCTCGTATAACAAAATAATTTGACCGCATCAACCAAAGCTGACCATATTTGCACTTAATTATGGAAATCTATATCGCCGCATAATAAATCAGAATTGTTTTTTTTTTTATGTCAGGATGGATTGTATAAAACAAATGAAAGCAATATTGGAACACAATGACTGCAAAATCTTGTCCGCATCAATTTAGAGTGCCAGCATTTCATCTCCGTATTCATAATATTAAACCGTCACTAAATTCAGTAGTCATGGTAGTTCAGGATGGTTTGTATAACAAAACTTTTTGACCGCATCATCCAACATTATGACATGACTGATTTCATTTGTACTTTATAATGAAAAGTATGAGAAGTTCTCTTCTGGGAATAGTATACTGATAGTATATTATGTAGCCTGATTGATTTTGTTGGTAGCTAAACGTCAAGTGGCAAATATTTCATTCATGTTCACAACGAGTATATTTTTTTTCGGACGTCCCAGATATTATTTATAAAACTGTTGAAATTTATGAGATAGTTCATAATTACACAACACCTTATAAAGCCAGACACTGTACATTTTCGTTTGAACATTTTGTCGGAAACAGAATCGTAAATCCAAGGCAAACAAGGTGAATTACGATGAAACATCCATGTAATGCATACTTAGGAAAAGACTGTAAAAAATGGGGAACGAAGCAACATATACAAGGATGTTTATATCCCATTATATAAAAATATTTTTCCGATGTGTTGGGATAACCTTTCTATCCGCCTTCTAATTAAAAAAAACTTTCCTTTCTTTTATGATAGCTGCATGTGATCACAAGTGTGTAACTTTATAGCCATTATTGAATGTGTATAAGAATATGAAATGAAAAATGAAAAAAGAATTGTTAAAATGTGTATAATATCTATACAGAGTCCGAGTATAGTAAACCTATACTGGGAAAAAAGAACAATGCGATTATTGTTTACATAATAAAAGCTCAGGTCTAATATGAAAAGTCTTAAACACGGTATTCTGTAATAAGCAGACCTGTCCTCAGGTCTGGTCGGAAGCAAACCTGTCAACAGGTCTGGTCTGGGCAGAACTATCCTCAGGTCTGGTCTTGGGCAGACCTGTCCTCAGGACTGGTCCATAGCAGACTTGTCCACAGGTCTGGTCTAGAAAAAGTAAAATCACAAAAAATACTGAACTCAGAGGAAAATTCAAAAAAGAAAGTCCCTAATCAAATGGCAAAATCAAAAGCTCAAACACATCAAACGAATGCATAACAACTGTCATATTCCTGACTTGGTATAGGCATTTTCTTATGTAGAAAATGGTGGATCAAACCTGGTTTTATACCTAGCTAAACCTCTCACTGGATCAGACTTGTCAATAGGTCTGCAGCAGTCCTAAAAAGCAGACCTAGGTCTGGTCTACCTACGACGAAGTTGACTTGCTTGTCTGCTTAAAATTTCTCGAGTTAACTTTGAAAGCAGTCAAAAAGTCTGCTCCAAGTTAACTTGTGTACAGGTAAGGACTGCACCCATCTGTATGTCAATCTACAATAAGTCTCTAGATAACAAAACACAATATTACATATAGGCATATTTGTATCTTACTTTGTATATCGCATTTCAATTAGTGAATAATGTCTAATATTAATCTCATAGTGAGATCCTATTTGTTGAAGTTTTTCTGTGTCTGTTTATATATAATGATCGACAATAATCTTGCCTGTAAAATATTTCAGCTGAATATTTAATTATGAAATATAGAATGAATAACAATAATTCAATAATTTCTGTGTTTTTAAGACTTAAGTTTCAGTGTCCATTTCTCTCTTTTTGTTCCTGTTTATTTTCCTTTTCTTTGGATAACAATTCTTTTGTCAGGTTATAGATATATCTAACCGCATCCTTTCAAGAAAAGGATACACATAATTTTCAATGCTAGGGTCAATTTTGAAGATTCTACATGTGTTCTAGATGACTTATAAATCACAGACACTACGATTTTCAAATGAACTTTTCCTCCTGTACATGTTGTGTCTGGGGTTCATCATTCTTCTGGAATCTTGAACTTTTACTCTGATCTTAAAGCATATTATTCTTATAAAATTTAGATATTTTATAGTCACAGTTGTCTTTGAAATGATAAATTAAAATTAAACTAGGAAGGACACATAATAAAACAAATCATAGTTTATTTTCAAAAAATTTCATTTGATACTAACATAGAATAATCAAATGCCAAAAGATAATATAAATACTGCATGGGTGGGCCACACAATATGTTTTATTTCCTGATGATATCAGAAAATATGCATGTATTTAAATAGAACATTATAGTTTATGCAAAATATTATATGAGCTGCGTCGGATAGAAATCGACCTTATGCAAGTGGCGATAGTTACATATACATGCATTACATTATGATCGATTGGGAAATACAATTCTGACAATTCATGTAACTTGTTGGTCTGAATTTAAAAATCCTTTCAGAATATCAAAATTTAGAAACGGTTCAAGCATCTGCATGCACATTTCTCCATCAAATATAGCGCACTCTATGTACTTGTACTTATTTGCATAAGGTCGATTTATATTCGACGTGGATAAGAAAACTTTTGATATGGCAATCATTTCTACTTCCACTCCTCTTTACCCATGTTACACATCAAAATGTTTAAATATTGTATTTCATAGTTACTGTTGAAAAGTTCAAGGCATATTAAACTAACATTATAAAACAAGTCAACGTTTTTTTGTTAGTGATTTATTGTGATACATAGATCAATGAAATACCGAAATATTGCATATACACTGCATTGGTGAGCCACACATTATGTTTAAATTCCTAAATATACATTTTTTATAAAACGTGATATATCATATGAAAAATGTTTTCAAGAACAAGAAAAGGGCATGTGAAAATGCAGCAAAGTAATCTAAGTATAACATGTAAGTAGAATTCGATATTTATGTATAAGATATGAATATAAATAAAATAAGCTACGAAGTATTTGTAAATTGGAAAGCAATCCATTCTAACGCAAAAACTAACCAAAAAGACAAATCAGGGCAACATGCAGTCTACCTTAAATTATCTAACTAACAAAAATAGTAAGATATAACACAAGGCACTGTGAATTTCCTCACTCCGGTCAGGACACTAAATGTGGCCACATTTGTTTTTTATATTGCAATCAAAATATTGAATGCAAACTTTGACGAGAGTATTGACCAATATATAAGATATATAACGCACTAAACTGCTTAAAGTGTAGCTAAAACCTTTGATTCTTGCCCTTGTAAGTACTGATGGCAAAATATTATGTTTCGATGTTTCGCATTTAACTTCACAAATAGCCTCAAAATACAGAATGTTCACAAAAACTGTCTAATATCATCTTAACTATTTACATCTCATTTGATGGGATGGGTATACAATTTCGTGAGTTTGAGTGTGAGATATTTGTCAATAACAATATTCCATCTTGCTCTATTCCACATGCCCATTAACCTTACGGGATAGTTCAGTGTCCAGTCGATTCGCAATCTTTTTATATACTATGTACTTAATCTACCACTTGTCCGTATTAAAGAAAAGACGACCATGGTTTGGCACAAACAAAACTAAACGTAATAGCCGACAATTTGTACCATGACGATATGGTATATTTATTTATTTCTATAGCACAATAAAATAATACCATTTAATTCCGATGAATTGATATGTATCTATCTTTGTTGTTTGGTTTCTCTTTATAGAGAAATTATAAAATTGTTTATAGTTAACCAAGTGTCTCACTACAGTGCAGATGTTAAGAGAACTTCTAAATCAAATAAACAGCAACAAACACAACAAACCACATATTTTATATATTCTTTGGTTTGAAATATTAGATTAAGATAGGTATCGCTGTATCTGTATTAATGTGTTCTAATGCACAAACATTCAAATGTTCATATCTCAATGTGAATAAGGGTATCAATTATAACTTTTGCATCGATAACTGTTTATTTCTGCTTAAAATTAAACACACACACATAGTATTCGAGTATTCTTGATAGTTTTAAAGCAGTGCACTCGCCTGGAGTATATTCTATCGTTGGTTTTATTATCAGTCATGTCAAACAAAAACTTTAAAACTGGAATTGGCTACTTCTACGCAAAATATGCGTCATTTGTTGCTTTTAGACTGTACTTTTTTCGTTTGTTGCCATGGCGTTGCCAGTTTTTTTTCGACTTATGAGATCGACTATCCCTTTAGGTATCCTCGACCTCAATTTGCAGAGTCGATAAAGGACTGATAACCTGTGGGTTCAAATAATATATCCGATTAGGGTGAAAGACTTAACTTCTAAAATGAGAATAAAAATCCGCCCTTGGATGTCGGTCTAGTACAATTAACATTATTAAGGCGACAATAGGTATTCAATAACTAAATCTCGTAAATCAATTTGGAAGAGACAAATAAATGTAAAATTTAAGCAAAACTGGGGAATCGCATGACCACTAAAAGTCGCGAGACCGTTATTGTCGACAGGGTATAAACATCTTCTGCTTTGCAAAAAAAAGGTTTTATATTCATCCTGGTATACATGTTATCTTATGATGAAATATCATGCAGGTCAGTTGTTTTTGTCATATATAGAAGATAGTGATACTACTTCCAATGAAGACACATTAATATTTTTGTTATATGTGTAAATCAGATACTAGAACTAGTACTAAAGACTAGTTCAATAAGGCTTGTTTTATATCCATAATTGAAGTTTTACTATTCTTGGTCCATTTCACAAAACCTTTTCATAATGCATCACAGCTCGTAATTTGAGCCTTAAGCTTTATTACCGCTTTAATTCGTCAACTATTTGCTCAAGCTGCAGATAATTATTAAAATCATTTTTGTATCACATAACATCGAATCGTAATCGAACAAATCAAACCGTTATGTTTTTTTTTTTTTTTTTTTTTTCTTTTTATAATGATATTTGTTTGGTTTTTTTTTTATTTCTAACAATAATCATCCGTACAGTTGAAAATAAAAGGGATTGTCAAAAATAACTATGAATTTCATGATTACAGAATTACGTCACGACGAAAAAGTTATTCGGTCTTATGTATTCTTGCGACAATTAATAAATCTGCAACAAAAACAACAAACCACATATTTTATATATTCTTTGGTTTGAAATGTTAGATTAAGATAGGTATCGCTGTATCTGTATTAATGTGTTCTAATGCACAAACATTCAAATGTTCATATCTCAATGTGAATAAGGGTATCAATTATAACATTTGCATCGATAACTGTTTATTTCTGCTAAAAATTAAACACACACACATAGTATTCGAGTAACGCCTTTTCTTGATAGTTTTAAAGCAGTGCACTCGCCTGGAGTATATTCTATCTTTGGTTTAATTATCGGTCATGTCAAACGAAAACTTTAAAACTGGAATTGGCTACTTCTACGCAAAGTATGCGTCATTTGTTGCTTTTAGACTGTACGTTTTTCGTTTGTTGCCATGGCGTTGCCAGTTTTTTTTTCGACTTATGAGATCGACTATCCCTTTAGGTATCCTCGACCTCAATTTGCAGAGTCGATAAAGGACTGATAACCTGTGGGTTCAAATAATATATCCGATTAGGGTGAAAGACTTAACTTCTAAAATGAGAATAAAAATCCGCCCTTGGATCTCGGTCTAGTACAATTAACATTATTAAGGCGACAATAGGTATTCAATATTTAAATCTCGGAAATCAATTTGGAAGAGACGAATAAATGTAAAATTTAAGCAAAAACTGGGGAATCGCATGACCACTAAAAGCCGCGAGACTGTTATTGTCGTCAGGGTATAAACATCTTCTGCTTAGCAAAAAACAGGTTTTATATTCATCCTGGTATACATGTTATCCTATGATGAAATATCATACAGGTCAGTTGTTTTTGTCATATATAGAAGATAGTGATACTACTTCCAATGAAGACACATTAATATTTTTGTTATATGTGTAAATCAGATACTAGAGCTAGTACTAAAGACTAGTTCAATAAGGCTTATTTTATATCCATAATTGAAGTGTTACTATTTTTGGTCCATTTCACAAAACCTTTTCATAATGCATCACAGCTCGTTATTTGAGCCTTTAGCTTTATTACCGCTTTAATTCGTCACCTATTTGCTCAAGCTGAAGATAATTATTAAAATCATTTTTGTATCACACAACATCGAATCGCAATCGAACAAATCAAACCGTTATGTTTTTTTTTTTTTTTTTTTTTTTTTTTTTTTTTTTTTTTTATAATGATATTTGTTTCTTGTTTTTTTTTTTTTATTTCTAACAATTATCATCCGTACAGTTGAAAAATAAAAGGGATTGTCAAAAATAACTATTAATTTCATGATAACAGAATTACGTCACGACGAAAAAGATATTTGGTCATCTGATTGTTTATCAAACAAGTTGATTAAAAATCTATAATTGGTTAGCCAAAAGACATGTTTAGAATATACAAAAAAGAAGGTTATTTGAATAACAATCGGTTTTGCCAATACGGAAAAAAAACAAACAAAATGATTAAACTTAATGACCGTAAAGATATTATAAATACTTTAGTTGTGTACATCGCAGTATGTATGTTTTAGATTAAGATTATAACATAAGTTTAACTGTCGTTCACAAATTTTTGACATTTTTAACTATTATGTCTGATTTTTTGTTTTTTTTTTCTTACAAATGGCTGTCAATATAATGAAATTCTATGCGAATGTCATAGAAGTGAAAGGTTTAGCTAGCTATACAACCACTTTTAATCCATCACTTTCTAAATAAGGAAATGTCTGTACCAAGTCAGGAATATGACAGTTGTTTTCCATTCATTTAATGCGTTTGAGCTTTTGAATCTGCCATTTTCAATTTTCCTTGGAGTTCAGTATTTTTTTTTTTTTTTTTTTTTTTCTTAAACGATTTGAATGCTTATTCCTGTTTAAACATTACTTAAGTTTATGGACCTTGTAATTTAATAAACTGATACAAGTTAAGCTATATTATACTTTCCGTCCTCATTTGCTGTTTAAATATGTCTTTCATTTTTTGCAAGTCATAAACAACGAACTTTCTGTAACTTAACATCTTTATTTATTTAGCATTACTTACTAACAGGCAATTTTCAATTATTATACTACATTCATCCAATAATTCTTTCTTATCATATGGTTTCATCCTTAACGAAGGCCGTTTATTCAACTGTCATATAAATGATGATTTTTACTCCGTAGTCCTTTCAAGAGCTTAATGACTACTTCCTGCACCTAACAATAATATCATTTACACATAACACATTCATACATCGATTTCTAACGTCAAGGCAAGAGGTACAGTGTTTTTCAACTAGCAATTTAAACAATCACATACATGTACAATCAAACGTACAATCTCCTATCAAATAATCGAATAAAGCTCACACGCTTATTTTTAGAATATTATATATGGCATTGTACTTGGAATATTTATTTTTTAAGGTGAATTTCAGATACAACTTCTTGAGTACCATCCATAAAAACAGACTAAGACAAAGAAAAGGGCCTCAGCTTGTCTTATATTTTACATTCATAATTCTTGAAGTTATCTGACAGGTGATTGCCGCATAAGACATGTCAATCATCAATTGATCGTAGTGTCGTCAGATGAGATGGAGAGTGTTTGTTGTACAATAGTTTATTTCATGTTCAACTCTATTATGTCTTCCGAGTACCCACATGTTATAAAAACTTTAGAGAAAATAAGACAAATATACACTATGTTGCCTCTTTCATTACCATTGCTTCATCGAGTAACTTAATCACCCTTTGTTATCTTTCAGCTCTTCTTATAAGCATGACCAATCTAACTAATATTTTTTAAAGGAATTTATCACATTCCGAAACAATGGTATGCACAAACAGTATAGACTCGGGAAGTGGAAATCATTGTACAAACACAGCCGGAGAAAATAAATTTTATGGGTCACAAAACTGACGTTTTAATACTTTTCTTATTTAGAAATAAAAGTTGGTGTTTTAAATCAGATTAGAGTGGATTACGACGTTTGGTACACATACAAATGCAAAAAGCTTTATTTAAAGTCCGACATGATTATAACATAGACAACACAAGCTTTACTGGTCTTTTAAACTGACATTGACAAACATAAAATATACGATAAAGACATAGCTGACACATTAATTATAACTTATCCGTTCCCAATTGTCGTCACAAGACGTTTTGCGACGAGTGATATTTAAGTTTCTTCAGCGGATTTTTGTCGACTCTGAATTGTTTAGTACATTCTTTTTAATTCGGACTCTTCCTGTTTATCTGAAGCGGTATAATTTTAACTGAAAATACAAAAAAAAAACTGGAAATTGTGAAAAAAATGAATCATTGCTAATCGGTATGTTTGTAATTGCTTTCAATCAAAAATCGCCGATAATATCAATCCATCGGCGTGTGCGTTTATTTGTATGCATGTGATTGTCACATAAATTAAGGCGGCAGTAGTCTACCGATGTTCAAGTCTGGTGAAAAGTTAAATCACAAAAACACTGAACTCCGAGGAAAATTCAAAACGGAAAGTTACCAATCAAACGGCAAAATCAAAAGCACAAACACACCAAACGAATGGATAACAACTGCCATATTCCTGACTTGCTACAGGCATTTTCTTATGTAGAATCGATTTATTTTGACAAATCAAGTTATCAAAAACTGAAAGAATCTGATGTATTCCGAACGGAGCGAGACCGGGTGCGTCGACATGGTAGGTATCTCGTGCTATGCATGCGACGCCCTCAATACGAATCAACACTTAAACGGGATATGCTGTTGTACTGAAAATGTATACAAACTTACATCTTGTTTTTATCCGTTTACAATCCTTATGCTCATTTAGGATTGATTTTTGTATATATTGATGTTCTTATCCTTCAAAGGTTTGATGATAGAAGATCTGTTCTAAACAATTTTTTCAATAACTTGTTTCGATTTGTGACGAATTTAAGCCTGAAATGTATAAAGACGATTGTCTATATTTGAAGACTGTTTGTTTATCTCCTGTTTATCTCCTGGTGTCATGCTTGGTTTGATGATATTTGTTTATGACTGTTTTGTAGACATATCCGAAAATGCATGCTTATTATTTCTTTTGTTTCTCTAGGTCTCACAATGTCAAACGTTTTGATTCAAATGTTTGACTCTGTATTAGGAATTTTGAGAATAAAAGCGATTCGTGTATTCTATTAATATGTATGTTCATATAATATATCAACTGCTGTCAAACTATACTGCAATTTCTTTGTTAAACAACTATCCTGCAATAGAAATTTTACAAACAATTGCCTGATAACCTGAAACTAGTGATACATTATATCTTGCTTTAAAATTGATGTTTCAGATATAGTAATCTTAGAACAACCAGGGAAGTCAATTAACAATTTTATGATAATAGTGCAGTGTATTGAACACAGCCATGCTATTCTTTTATTTATCACATTTTTAGTGAATATTTAACATAGTTGCTGCATCAATTTCGATCATATTCTGAATTTTGAAAGCTATTTGCATGCAAGTTTGTCACAATGATTGAGTTGAGAACAAGATATTTGATTGAATTTGATAACATTAAGGATACATTAATCTGTCTATTGTTTCAGCATGGTGTTAGTGTCCGCTGAGACTGTTGATGAGATTTAAAACTTTTTTATTTTCCTCTATTCACGTTATGTAGAAAAGTTCATAATTCGAATTTCATCAGACTCGATCTTAACTTCAAACCGAGTCAAATTTAAACTGTTGATTGTTTTGCTCTTTATTCGATCATTTTGTCGTGGTGTTGTCGGTGGTATATCGTCCACCTTTTTCCTAAAGCTACCACCGTAGATTTACTGTCATGTTTGAATTTATTGCGGAGGTTTACTCCCTGTAAAATTATTTGAATTATATTTTATTTTAATGAATCAAAACATTTTGTCGTTTCAACAAATTTAAACGTGTCATACAACTCGAATAGCTGTTTATAAATATTTAACTCTGCATTGATAGAAACTATCACTTCATCACGTAGAATAATAAGAAATGAAATAAAAAAACAGTCTATCCAGAACTTCATAAAGGACTATCGAAATAATTAGAGAATTATTCTCTTTGATATTATTTCTATATTTGAATTTAAACATGTCTAAGAACATGTTATTTTATACCTTTTTGTAGAGAAAACTATGCAGAATATCTTGATTTTTAAAATATTGTACCGAACAATTGTCAAGTAGAACATGTAGAAGAGGCAACACATTTCTTTTCTTTTAACATAATACCTTATCTGACATTTATTTTGACATTTGAAGACAATAGAAGTTGCATTTAATATTTCACAGACATGAAATCATTCCATTACTTTTTTGTTTTCGTAAAAGGTGAATCAAAAATTACTACCTGAACAGATATTGAAATGTCAAAAAGCATCCGAATTATGTAACTGCAAGAATACACATCAATCAGCTCTCAAACTCGATTCGCCAATTCGCAACAGACGAAGGACGCTATTGTTTAATTTTGTTGAAATATGAAACTTCCGTCAGTTTAGATTGAAGGAAGTCATTTCTTTTTACAGGTAGTTAAATATTCACGCACGCAGGAGTTTGTCTAATTCTGAAGTGAGATATGTGCAGCAATTTATGAACGTTTCATTTTTACCCACGGTCTGATACAGCAGATTTGCAAAAGTAACACGGAATTAATTATGTGCATTGCATTCATCAGGTACTCTTAGTACTTTGCTAAATTCTGTTTTGAGTTTACACTAACGTTCATGGATTGCTTGACAGAGAAGCAAATAAAGTAACTGGTTAAGTAATATGAATACCTTATTTACAAAAAAAGTAAAATTACAAAAATACCGAACTCCGAGGAAAATTCTAAACGGAAAGTCCCTAAGTAAATGGCAAATTCAAAAGCTCAAACACATCAATCGAATGGATAACAACTGTCATATTCCTGACTTGGTACATGCATTTTCTTAAGTAGAAAATGGTGGATTAAACCTGGTTTTATAGCTAACTAAACATCTCAGTTGTATGACAGTCGCATAAAATTCCATTATATTGACAACGATGTGTGTACAAATCAAACCGACATAATAGGTATGTCTATGAATACAAAAGTATGTTTATGAATTCATGGACAATAAAAAATATAAGACGGACAAGGCAATGTTAAAAAAATGAAACGAAGATAAGCAACATTTTTCAAATCACTTCAAAGTAAAATTCAGATCAGATAACACACCTCACCAAAAGTGGTGTTGAAATCAAGTGTATTTCCATGTTATACCCGTCGCATTACACCTGTTAAATTATGTTGATGTCATGTACAATGCATACATATGCATCATATAACAGATGGGTAAAACTCATTTATATAACTCATCCCTCTGTGCATACGCCTGTCCTGTAAATGTTACAAATATGCCGTACATTTATTTTCTCGTCTACCTCTTCATGATGTCAGTTGCAGAGATTGAAATAAAATTGTTGTTTTTAACAAAGTAATAGTTGTTTTGTATGTTTTGCTATGTAATATATAGACCGCACTGTAGTATCGAATTCGTATACCGTATCATTAACAACTTTGATACTATCACATATATCAGTCAAATAACTTGGTGAAATATACCAAATAATAATAACAAAATGGCGTTACGCAACAGTTTAATGAACATATGTCAATCTGGATTGCAAAAAAATGTAAATTAGATCTCTACGTTAAAAAAATGATTTTTATAATAGTTTCCGTCTGGTGTATTAAATGTCGTTGTTTTTTTCAGGTGATATCTGAAAAAAACATGTCTCGAGTTTGATTAAATATTAGCGACATAATGTTACAGCAAAAACCGCGAAGGTATTCAAATGACATTACATATTAGTTGTTTTGTGACCCGATCTGATTTTAACCTAGTTCGGCACTCAAGAGCTTGCAGCTACTACTCATATTTTATAAAACGTCACAAGTGTCTGAACAGAAAGTTGATGAACCAGGGTTATGTTAAAGAACGTCTCGTCCTTTTTTCGAAAAAAAAATCATCTAAAGATAACAAGAACTTGTTGATAAATATTTCATATCAACTTCACAAAACATATATGATAGTCTGGGAGTATAGATTCTAGGAACTGACGTTTGTCATCTTAATTACGTGTTGTAGTGTTCCTTCTATTTGTCTTCGTATATCTTTAGCCGTTATTTTTTAGTCCATTTTTTTAAAAATACTTATGGCGTGGCTCGGTATTTATACATCTAGCCATTGTGTTATTGTGCTGTGGTCATTTTTGTATTCGTGTCGTTCATTTTGCTAAATATGTACTTTGTCTATGAAGTGTCTATATGCCATTTTGTTTTTCTTTGCTGAAATAGTTATTTGTTTTTATAGTGATTAAAATTATAACACAATGTTGACTGCTGTACCAAAATTTTTGATATTTTGTTTCCCTGGAGTTCGGTATTTTTTTATTTTACTTTTTTGAAAATCGTAGTATGTATTTGACTGTGTGAAAACTTATTTTTGTGGAACTGAAACAGGTTTACCTATATTATACTTCCCGTCATTATTTGCAGTTTAAACTGTAAATTTAAAGTTGCAATTGTATCTTTCATTTGTTGCAATTCTTTTAACAACTAACTCTTTGTAAATAGAGATCTTTATTTATTCATCATAATTTACCAACAAAAAATTGCCTAATATTAGACTACAATACGGCAGTTCCGTGATACGGTTTTTAGTTGAATCTGTCATGTGACTTCCATCACCAAGTGACAAAAATGTATGCATCGTCACTTCTAACACATGTCGAGCGAACGGATGAAAAAGTTTAATTTTATACTGCACAAAATATTTGGGAAATTAAAATCTAATAAGATGGTCACCCTCCCTAAATCGTACGGGAATCAAGATTACGTACTTAAGGAACATAAATTATTTCTATACTAACCTACAGAATGACGATTCTGAAGGTGCTGGAAACTTTTAATTGAGCAGGGATACAGGCGCGCCTTCTATCTGGTAAATGACGTCATAAAGGCGTGCGAAATTGACGATCGTTTTCGGTGAAAGACATGATTCCAGACATGACGTATTGTCCAACAATTCTATTCAATTTTGTTGAATCGTTAACGAAAGCCGTATTTTCAACTGTCATATAAATAATGATTTTTCTTATACATTTAACAATGCAAGTCATCACATACATGTTCAAACAACCTGTACAATCTCTTAACAAATAATCGAATAAAGCCCATAAACTTATTTTAACAATATTATATTTGACATTGTACTTTAAATATTCAGTTTAGAAGATGAATTTCAGATACAATTTCTAAAGTACCTTCTGAAACAACAAACTAGGACAAATTATAAGGCATTAGCTTGTCTAATAATTTTCAATCATCAAGTTTTTTAAGTTATCTGATATGTGATTGTACCTAAGAATATGTCAATTTGTCGTAGTATCAAGAGTTGAGCTGGATTCATCAGCTTAGACGCTTAGGATATCAGAGTGTTTGTTGCATAATAGTTTAATAATGTTCTATTTAAATACGTCTTACGAGTGAGTATCTAAACGTTATAAAGATTAGAGTGAAAATGAAACAACATACAAAAGTTTTGTCTTGCATATCTTGTAATGATTATTTTATATGTGGTATTTCACTATTGTCCAGACTAGGGTTGGCGATTTATTTTTGGAATACTTACTCAAGTTATCGGTTCAAATAGTTTCAAGTGCTATAATTATCTGAAACTAACGGTTAGTATTCGTTCGTATGTTGACTCTTTTACAACCATTACATCATCCAAAAACTTAATCAACCCTTGGCATTTTCCACTTTTTTTTAAGCATGACCAATACAATTAAGATTTTATCATGCAATTCATAACATCCCGAAATGACGGTATTTTCAAAAGATATAGACTCGCGCAATAAAATAATTATATAAGCATAGTCGGAGTCTAACAAATTATATGATACTCATTACAGTCGTTTTAATTTTGTTTTTATTCACAAAGATTCTTTGGTCTTTTAAATCAGACTCGATTACGATGTTTGATACACATAAAAATGCCAAAAAAGCTTCATTTAAAGTCCGACACGATTATAACATAGACAAAAATGCATTAGTGATTTGAGTTTTTTAAACTGACATTGACAAATATAAAACAAAAGATAAAGCTAAGACCTGTTATAACTTATCCAGTAGATGAGGAACTCATCTCTGAAGGAAAGTATGTTGCTTTTTCTTCACAAGACGTTTTGCGATTAGTGATAGATTTTATTTCTAAAACCCATAATCACTAGATGGGATTTTTGTCAAAATTTCAATTGCCTAGTACCTACTTTTTAATTCTAATCGTTCTACATATCTGTTTCTTTTGAAAATACACAAGGAAGGAAGTTAGTAAAGAATGTTTACTGTTGGTTATGGCATGGTATTGGTTGCAAAAATTTGATATTTTTCATTTAAATGCAATATTTCTTATTTTATTGGTATAATTCTTCATTTAATGCAATATTGTTCATTCAAATGGTATAATTTTTAATTCAAATGGTATAATTTTTCATTCAAATGGTATAATTGTTCATTCAAATGGTATAATTTTCATTCAAATGCAATAGTTTTTATTCAATTGGTATAAAATGTCATTTGAATGCAATATTTTTTATTCAAATGGTATAATTTTTAATTCAAATGGTATAATTTTTCATTCAAATGGTATAATTTTCATTCAAATGCAATAGTTTTTATTCAATTGGTATACAATGTCATTTGAATGCAATATTTTTTTATTCAATGGGTATAGTAGTTTTTTATTTATATGCAATAATTGCATTATGGGAAATTCTTTGACGTCATAAGGTCAAATTTCCAACAACGTTTGTGATTGGTCGGAAATTGTTTGGATTTCTCCCCTTTCTTTCTAAACATGGGTGACTAAGAATTTAAAAAACGCGTCAGAATATCGCCCCTCTAACTAAATCTAATGTTCGTGCGAGTCCTGCACTGGCTGTTAAAATCTTGTGGTCATAACTAGTATTTCTATTGCGAAATTTCGATGGTCAAAACGTTCGGTCCACTTTTCAAAAACCGTTTCATTGTATATGGATTTATATGCAAGTATATCGGTTTTTTTAAATAGATTAGACACCGTTGGTTTTCCCGTTTGAATGGTTTTTACACTACTAATTTTTTGGGGGGCCTTTATAGCTTGCTGTTCGGTTTGGGCCATCTTCTTATATCTATATACAACGTAAACCAGACGTTTCTCAGTTTTCTTTTTTTAATAAATCCTTTGCCGCGCGTTGTGTACTGATTGATAACTCAGTCTTGGAGAATAAGATTTATTTCAGTACAAGTTGTAATTAGGTTTGAGCAAACTTCCAGTAATTGCAAATACTCTTATGTCGGTGCTTTGTGTCTATTGTCTTAATGTTAGTTTTTTTGTGTGTCTCGAACCGATATTTGAGTTATTTTACTGATTTGTTGATTTGTGCAGGTTGTTATTTTTTTGTACTGTTACACCACTGTCCTAGCTTAGGGATGGGTTTCTCACAAACATGTTGTTGTACTGTTACACTGCTGTCCCAGATTAGGGGGAGGATTGGGATCCCGCTAACATGTTTAACCCCGCCACATTCTGTATGTATGTAATTGTCCCAAGTCAGGAGCCTGTAATTTAGTGGTTGCTGTTTGTTGCTTTTCTTATACATATTGTGTGTTTCGTTCATTTTTTTTTTGTACATTAATTCGGCCGTTAGTTTTCTCGATTGGCGGTGTAGGCTTAGCTTATTGTCGAAGGCCGTACGGTGACTTATAGCTGTTGATTTCTGTGTCATTTGATCTCTTGTGGAGAGTTGTCTCATTTGCAATCATACCACATCTTCATTTTTATATCCACCCTGCCATATTCTTTATTTGCCTGTCCCACGGATGGAGCCTGTAGTTTAGTGGTTGTCGTTGGTTCCTGTCTCGACTCATATTTGATATTTTGTAAATTGTTTTGTTATGCATAATTAGACTGTTAGTTTTTTCGTTTGAATTGTTCACACTTTTCATGTCGGGCCTTTTATAGACGACTTTACAGTATCAGGTTTTTGTCATTGTTGAAGGCCTTACGATTGTCTACAAAAAGCATTTGTCTACATGACGGCAAAAAGCTCTACAGAGCTTATGTTTGTAGTATTTCATGTAACCCGACTTAAAATAAATTTTTCTTATCTTATCTTATCTTATCTATAATTGCTTTCATCCACTTCATATTTGAACTCCGGTGGATAGTTGCCTTATTAGCAATCATATTCCATCTCTTCATTTTTATATTATATACGTGACTTCTAAACTCGTGTTTTCCTGAACAAGCATGAAATAATTTTCACTGGGCGTTAACATTATAGCAACAAACAATTAATCAATTTAAATTTGTGTTAAATAAGAGGAAAACCATTTGATATTTATTTACCTGTTGGGGTGGGGGACAGAAGGATTTCATATATGAATATGGTTGCCTGGTAAGAGCTGAAAAATAGGCATGATTAGCGACAGATTGAAATGAATAATAATGCCCTCTCTTCCCTTCCCCATCCTTCATCTATAAATTTAAACTGACCACCACGGAATAGCCCAATAGTGTTGAAAGTAGCGTTAAACACCAATCAATCAAAATCCCTTTCCTAGAATATCAAATAATCGTCCCTATTGTCCGTGTATTTCTTATATTTATCCAGCTTATCGTCCTACAGGGATATCCTACTAAGGCTGTCATACCATCAAAACGTTTATAAAACAGCTCACATTCTAATATATCTGCATTCATAATTTTATTTATTTCATTTAGACTAAACGACGCCATGTTTGTTATGTGCCTCTGCGGTCAACCTATCAAAAAAAGAAGAGGTAGGAGAGAGTCATGCAGAAGACTTTCCAATGCAAAAAAAAAAACAGAAATGGAGTTCTTCTGGCTCACTTCCGAAGAACAAAAAAAAAAACCCGCGCCCCTGATATGTTTTAAAAACGCCTTGCCCCTACCCTTTTTTTCAAAAAAATGGCATTATTAAATATATAAACATATATATAATCATCAAAATTAAAATGCTATTGTATTGTTATAAGACCTACTTTATTACATGGCCTGGGACTAATGACATCTATCTATAAGTCCTAGCATACATTAATTATTATGATATGAATATGTTTCTTGTTTTAATAACCACATATGATGCTATGCATGAGTCACCATTTATCAGGACATGAATTGACTTACATAGAGAGGATAAGGGACGACATCAGAAAATCAATGAAGGATAAAAAAACTTAATTCAAATAGTTTTTTTTTTGGGGGGGGGGGAGGGGGGGGGGGTAAAAATTGCTGCAAGTTTTGTTTAAATAACATCGATTTTATATATATCTTTATTGGTCAAACAATTTTTCCCAAAAACATATAGTAATTATTGAACTACTGTGGGGCTTGAAAAAAAATCTGTTTAAGGAATTCGGAGACGAGAACAGTAAAAAAAAGCTCAGCAACGAATCCTAAATGTAAAATGATTTGCAGCATAAGACATGAGAGCACATATTATAGATAGTGTTAAATATGAAGTTCATGCCTCATATAGTGAAGTCCTATGTCATAGGACTAGTGTTGTAACATGGGTTAATAACTGGTTCCAATTTATCTTTAATAAAGTCAAGTGAAAATTTTGGGACAAATGTCAAATTAAGGGGACAGTAGTTACAAATATTCAAATCCTGTAAATTGATAAAAAAAATTAGATAAATCAAGGTAACAAACAGAACCTCAGGTAATCGCACGGACGCCAAAACAGATTAAGACCGGGGACTTTGGACTGGGTAATCGTCTCTTGCTATTCATACATTACCCGCAATGAGAATTCATATTCAGTAAAATGTCAGAATTGGGAATATGACATAATCGGTAAAATTACATAGCAGACGGCTTTACTGGCATTCAAAGACATAAAACTGCAAAAACATGTCACTAATGAGTTAAGACACTTAAATATTTTTTGAAGAATACAAGAATGAAATTTACACTCAAGTACTTCTAGCCATCTATAATTCAGACATATTGTTTGCAATCAATCAATTATTGATCAGTCTTTTTTATAATGATTCAGGGTTTTACTGAATCATCGTAAGATAATGCAGGTACGTAGATAGGGTAAGCGTCTCTTGCTATGCATGCGTCTCCCTCAATACGAATCCACACTTAAACGGAACAGGCTGTTGTACTGAACATGTATACAAACTTACATTGTGTTTGTGCTTCCGTCCACAATCTTGATGCTCATTTACAGTGAACTTTTTAAAATCATAATGACCATATCCGTTTAACAATTAGATGATGGTCGATCTTTTATAGTCCCAGTCTAGATTTGTGACGAATGCAAGCTTGGTATATGTATAGACAATTTTCAATACCTGAACAATGTATGTTAACCTCTGGATGTGTATAGACAATTGTAAATAATTGGACATTGTATGTTAACCTGTGGATGTGTACAGACAATTATCAATAATTGAACACTGTATGTTAACCTCTTGATGTGTATAGACAATTGTCAATCATTAAACACTGTATGTTAACCTCTGGATTTGTAAAGACAATTGTCAATCATTGAACACTGCATGTTAACCTCTGGATGTGTATAGACAATTGTCAATCATGAAATACTGTATGTTAATCCTCTTGATGTGTATAGACTATTGTCAATCACTGAACAATGTATGTTAACCTCTGGGTGTGTATAGAAAATTGTCAATCATTGAACACTGTATGTTAACCTCTAGGTGTGTATAGACTATTGTCAATCATTGAACAATGTATGTTAACCTCTGGATGTGTATAGACAATTGTAAATCAGTAAACAATGTATGTTAACCTCTGGATCTGTATAGACAATTGTCATCCATTGAACACTGTATGTTAACCTCTGGATGTGTATAGACAATTATCAATAATAAAACACTGTATGTTAACCTCTGGATGTGTATAGACAATTGTTAATAATTGAACACTGTATGTTAACCCCTGGGTGTGTATAGACAATTGTCAAAAATTAAACACTGTATGTTAACCTCTAGATGTGTATAGACAATTGTCAATCATTGAACACTGTATGTTAACCTCTGGATGTGTATACACAATGATCAATAATTGAAAACTGTATGTTAAACCTCTGGATGTGTATAGACTATTGTCAATCATTAAACACTGTATGTTAACCTCTGGATGTGTATAGACAATTATCAATAATGGAACACTGTATGTTAACCTCTGGGTGTGTATAGACAATTTTCAAAAATTGAACACTGTATGTTAACCTCTAGATGTGTATAGACAATTGTCAATCATTGTACACTGTATGTTAACCTCTGGATGTGTATACACAATGATCAATAATTAAAAACTATATGTTAAACCTCTGGATGTGTATAGACTATTGTCAATCATTAAACACTGTATGTTAACCTCTGGATGTGTATAGACAATTGTCAATCATTGAACACTGCTTGTTAACCTTTGGATGTGTATAGACAATTGTCAATAATTGAACACTGTATGTTATCATCTGTATGTGTATAGACAATTATCAATAATTGAAACTTGTATGTTAACCTCTGGGTGTGTATAGACAATTGTCAATAATTGAACACTGTATGTTAACCTCTGGGTGTGTATCGAAAATTGTCACTGCATGCTACTTAGCCTCTAGATGTGTATAGACAATTGTCAATAATTAAACATCGTATGTTAAGTTCTGGATGTGTATAGACAATGATGAATAATTGAACACTGTATGTTAACCTCTGGATGTGTATAGACAATTGTCCGTAATTGAACACTGTATGTTAACCTCTGGATGTGTATAGGAAATTATCAACAATGGAACACTGTATGTTAATCTCTAGATGTGTATAGACTATTGTCAATAGTTGAACGATGTATATTATCCTCTTTATGTGTATAGACAATGATCAATAATTGAACACTGTATATTATCCTCTGTATCTGTATAGACAATTGTCAATAATTGAACACTGTATGTTAACCTCTGGGTGTGTTTTGACAATTGTCAATAATTGAACACTGTATGTTATCATCTGTATGTGTATAGACAATTATCAATAATTGAAAACTGTATGTTAACCTCTGGGTGTGTATAGACAATTGTCAATAATTGAACACTGTATGTTAACCTCTGGGTGTGTATCAAAAATTGTCACTGCATGTTACTTAGCCTCTAGATGTGTATAGACAATTGTCAATAATTAAACATCGTATGTTAAGTTCTGGATGTGTATAGACAAATTCCAATCATTGAACACTGCATGTTAACCTCTGGATGTGTATAGACAATTGTCAATAATTGAACACTGTATGTTATCATCTGTATGTGTATAGACAATTATCAATAATTGAAAACTGTGTGTTAACCTCTGGGTGTGTATAGACAATTGTCAATAATTGAACACTGTATGTTAACCTCTGGGTGTGTATCAAAAATTGTCACTGCATGTTACTAAGCCTCTAGATGTGTATAGACAATTGTCAATAATTAAACATCGTATGTTAAGTTCTGGATGTGTATAGACAATGATGAATAATTGAACACTGTATGTTAACCTCTGGATGTGTATAGACAATTGTCCGTTATTGAACACTGTATGTTAACATCTGGATGTGTATAGACGATTATCAATAATGGAACACTGTATGTTAATCTCTGGATGTGTATAGGCTATTGTCAATAGTTGAACGCTGTATATTATCCTCTTTATGTGTATAGACAATGATCAATAATTGAACACTGTATATTATCCTCTGTATCTGTATAGACAATTGTCAATAATTGAACACTGTATGTTAACCTCTGGGTGTGTATTGACAATTGTCAATAATTGAACACTGTATGTTAGCATCTGGATGTGTATAGACAATTAGTAATAATGGAACACTGCATGTTAACCTCTGGATGTTTATAGACAATGATCAATAATTGAACACTGTATGTCAACCTTTGGATGTGTATAGACAATGATTATTAATTGAAGACTGTATGTTAACCTCTGCATGTGTATATACAATTGTCAATAATTGAACACTGTATGTTGACCTCTGGGTCCGTATAGACAATTGTCAAAAATTGAACACTGTATGTTAACCTCTAGATGTGTATAGACAATTGTCAATCATTGAACACTGTTTGTTAACCTTTGAATGTGTATACACAATGATCAATAATTGAATACTGTAATTTAAACCTCTGGATGTGTATAGACTAGTGTCAATCATTAAACACTGTATGTTAACCTCTGGATGTGTATAGACAATTGTCAATAATTAAACAGTTTATGTTAATCTCTGGAATTGTATAGACAAATGCCAATCATTGAAAACTGTATGTTAACCTCTGGATGTGTATAGACAATTGTCAATCATTAAATACTGTATATTAAACCTCTTGATGTGTATAGACTATTGTCAATCACTGAACAATGTATGTTAACGTCTGGATGTGTATAGACAATTTTCAATCAGTGAACAATGTATGTTAACCTCTGGATCTGTATAGACAATTGTCATCCATTGAACATTGTATGTTAACCTCTGGATGTGTATAGACAATTATCAATAATACAACACTGTATGTTAACCTCTGGATGTGTATACACAATGATCAATAATTGAAAACTGTATGTTAAACCTCTGGATGTGTATAGACTATTGTCAATCATTAAACACTGTATGTTAACCTCTAGATGTGTATAGACAATTGTCAATCATTGTACACTGTATGTTAACCTCTGGATGTGTATACACAATGATCAATAATTGAAAACTGTATGTTAAACCTCTGGATGTGTATAGACTATTGTCAATCATTAAACACTGTATGTTAACCTCTGGATGTGTATAGACAATTGTCAATCATTGAACACTGCTTGTTAACCTCTAAATGTGTATAGACAATTGTCAATAATTGAACACTGTATGTTATCATCTGTATGTGTATAGACAATTATCAATAATTGAAACTTGTATGTTAACCTCTGGGTGTGTATAGACAATTGTCAATAATTGAACACTGTATGTTAACCTCTGGGTGTGTATCGAAAATTGTCACTGCATGTTACTTAGCCTCTAGATGTGTATAGACAATTGTCAATAATTAAACATCGTATGTTAAGTTCTGGATGTGTATAGACAATGATGAATAATTGAACACTGTATGCTAACCTCTGGATGTGTATTTACAATTGTCCGTAATTGAACACTGTATGTTAACCTCTGGATGTGTATAGGAAATTATCAACAATGGAACACTGTATGTTAATCTCTAGATGTGTATAGACTATTGTCAATAGTTGAACGATGTATATTATCCTCTTTATGTGTATAGACAATGATCAATAATTGAACACTGTATATTATCCTCTGTATCTGTATAGACAATTGTCAATAATTGAACACTGTATGTTAACCTCTGGGTGTGTTTTGACAATTGTCAATAATTGAACACTGTATGTTATCATCTGTATGTGTATAGACAATTATCAATAATTGAAAACTGTATGTTAACCTCTGGGTGTGTATAGACAATTGTCAATAATTGAACACTGTATGTTAACCTCTGGGTGTGTATCAAAAATTGTCACTGCATGTTACTTAGCCTCTAGATGTGTATAGACAATTGTCAATAATTAAACATCGTATGTTAAGTTCTGGATGTGTATAGACAAATTCCAATCATTGAACACTGCATGTTAACCTCTGGATGTGTATAGACAATTGTCAATAATTGAACACTGTATGTTATCATCTGTATGTGTATAGACAATTATCAATAATTGAAAACTGTGTGTTAACCTCTGGGTGTGTATAGACAATTGTCAATAATTGAACACTGTATGTTAACCTCTGGGTGTGTATCAAAAATTGTCACTGCATGTTACTTAGCCTCTAGATGTGTATAGACAATTGTCAATAATTAAACATCGTATGTTAAGTTCTAGATGTGTATAGACAAATTCCAATCATTGAAAACTGTATGTTAACCTCTGGATGTGTATAGACAATTGTAAATCAATGAACACTGCATGTTAACCTCTGGATGTGTATAGACAATTGTCAATAATTGAACACTGTATGTTATCATCTGTATGTGTATAGACAATTATCAATAATTGAAAACTGTGTGTTAACCTCTGGGTGTGTATAGACAATTGTCAATAATTGAACACTGTATGTTAACCTCTGGGTGTGTATCAAAAATTGTCACTGCATGTTACTAAGCCTCTAGATGTGTATAGACAATTGTCAATAATTAAACATCGTATGTTAAGTTCTGGATGTGTATAGACAAATTCCAATCATTGAACACTGCATGTTAACCTCTGGATGTGTATAGACAATTGTCAATAATTGAACACTGTATGTTATCATCTGTATGTGTATAGACAATTATCAATAATTGAAAACTGTGTGTTAACCTCTGGGTGTGTATAGACAATTGTCAATAATTGAACACTGTATGTTAACCTCTGGGTGTGTATCAAAAATTGTCACTGCATGTTACTAAGCCTCTAGATGTGTATAGACAATTGTCAATAATTAAACATCGTATGTTAAGTTCTGGATGTGTATAGACAATGATGAATAATTGAACACTGTATGTTAACCTCTGGATGTGTATAGACAATTGTCCGTTATTGAACACTGTATGTTAACATCTGGATGTGTATAGACGATTATCAATAATGGAACACTGTATGTTAATCTCTGGATGTGTATAGGCTATTGTCAATAGTTGAACGCTGTATATTATCCTCTTTATGTGTATAGACAATGATCAATAATTGAACACTGTATATTATCCTCTGTATCTGTATAGACAATTGTCAATAATTGAACACTGTATGTTAACCTCTGGGTGTGTATTGACAATTGTCAATAATTGAACACTGTATGTTAGCATCTGGATGTGTATAGACAATTAGTAATAATGGAACACTGCATGTTAACCTCTGGATGTTTATAGACAATGATCAATAATTGAACACTGTATGTCAACCTTTGGATGTGTATAGACAATGATTATTAATTGAAGACTGTATGTTAACCTCTGCATGTGTATATACAATTGTCAATAATTGAACACTGTATGTTGACCTCTGGGTCCGTATAGACAATTGTCAAAAATTGAACACTGTATGTTAACCTCTAGATGTGTATAGACAATTGTCAATCATTGAACACTGTTTGTTAACCTTTGAATGTATATACACAATGATCAATAATTGAATACTGTAATTTAAACCTCTGGATGTGTATAGACTAGTGTCAATCATTAAACACTGTATGTTAACCTCTGGATGTGTATAGACAATTGTCAATAATTAAACAGTTTATGTTAATCTCTGGAATTGTATAGACAAATGCCAATCATTGAAAACTGTATGTTAACCTCTGGATGTGTATAGACAATTGTCAATCATTAAATACTGTATATTAAACCTCTTGATGTGTATAGACTATTGTCAATCACTGAACAATGTATGTTAACGTCTGGATGTGTATAGACAATTTTCAATCAGTGAACAATGTATGTTAACCTCTGGATCTGTATAGACAATTGTCATCCATTGAACATTGTATGTTAACCTCTGGATGTGTATAGACAATTATCAATAATACAACACTGTATGTTAACCTCTGGATGTGTATACACAATGATCAATAATTGAAAACTGTATGTTAAACCTCTGGATGTGTATAGACTATTGTCAATCATTAAACACTGTATGTTAACCTCTAGATGTGTATAGACAATTGTCAATCATTGTACACTGTATGTTAACCTCTGGATGTGTATACACAATGATCAATAATTGAAAACTGTATGTTAAACCTCTGGATGTGTATAGACTATTGTCAATCATTAAACACTGTATGTTAACCTCTGGATGTGTATAGACAATTGTCAATCATTGAACACTGCTTGTTAACCTCTAAATGTGTATAGACAATTGTCAATAATTGAACACTGTATGTTATCATCTGTATGTGTATAGACAATTATCAATAATTGAAACTTGTATGTTAACCTCTGGGTGTGTATAGACAATTGTCAATAATTGAACACTGTATGTTAACCTCTGGGTGTGTATCGAAAATTGTCACTGCATGTTACTTAGCCTCTAGATGTGTATAGACAATTGTCAATAATTAAACATCGTATGTTAAGTTCTGGATGTGTATAGACAATGATGAATAATTGAACACTGTATGCTAACCTCTGGATGTGTATTTACAATTGTCCGTAATTGAACACTGTATGTTAACCTCTGGATGTGTATAGGAAATTATCAACAATGGAACACTGTATGTTAATCTCTGGATGTGTATAGACTATTGTCAATAGTTGAACGATGTATATTATCCTCTTTATGTGTATAGACAATGATCAATAATTGAACACTGTATATTATCCTCTGTATCTGTATAGACAATTGTCAATAATTGAACACTGTATGTTAACCTCTGGGTGTGTTTTGACAATTGTCAATAATTGAACACTGTATGTTATCATCTGTATGTGTATAGACAATTATCAATAATTGAAAACTGTATGTTAACCTCTGGGTGTGTATAGACAATTGTCAATAATTGAACACTGTATGTTAACCTCTGGGTGTGTATCAAAAATTGTCACTGCATGTTACTTAGCCTCTAGATGTGTATAGACAATTGTCAATAATTAAACATCGTATGTTAAGTTCTGGATGTGTATAGACAAATTCCAATCATTGAAAACTGTATGTTAACCTCTGGATGTGTATAGACAATTGTAAATCAATGAACACTGCATGTTAACCTCTGGATGTGTATAGACAATTGTCAATAATTGAACACTGTATGTTATCATCTGTATGTGTATAGACAATTATCAATAATTGAAAACTGTGTGTTAACCTCTGGGTGTGTATAGACAATTGTCAATAATTGAACACTGTATGTTAACCTCTGGGTGTGTATCAAAAATTGTCACTGCATGTTACTAAGCCTCTAAATGTGTATAGACAATTGTCAATAATTAAACATCGTATGTTAAGTTCTGGATGTGTATAGACAATGATGAATAATTGAACACTGTATGTTAACCTCTGGATGTGTATAGACAATTGTCCGTTATTGAACACTGTATGTTAACATCTGGATGTGTATAGACGATTATCAATAATGGAACACTGTATGTTAATCTCTGGATGTGTATAGGCTATTGTCAATAGTTGAACGCTGTATATTATCCTCTTTATGTGTATAGACAATGATCAATAATTGAACACTGTATATTATCCTCTGTATCTGTATAGACAATTGTCAATAATTGAACACTGTATGTTAACCTCTGGGTGTGTATTGACAATTGTCAATAATTGAACACTGTATGTTAGCATCTGGATGTGTATAGACAATTAGTAATAATGGAACACTGCATGTTAACCTCTGGATGTTTATAGACAATGATCAATAATTGAACACTGTATGTCAACCTTTGGATGTGTATAGACAATGACTATTAATTGAAGACTGTATGTTAACCTCTGCATGTGTATATACAATTGTCAATAATTGAACACTGTATGTTGACCTCTGGGTCCGTATAGACAATTGTCAAAAATTGAACACTGTATGTTAACCTCTAGATGTGTATAGACAATTGTCAATCATTGAACACTGTTTGTTAACCTTTGAATGTGTATACACAATGATCAATAATTGAATACTGTAATTTAAACCTCTGGATGTGTATAGACTATTGTCAATCATTAAACACTGTATGTTAACCTCTGGATGTGTATAGACAATTGTCAATAATTAAACAGTTTATGTTAATCTCTGGAATTGTATAGACAAATGCCAATCATTGAAAACTGTATGTTAACCTCTGGATGTGTATAGACAATTGTCAATCATTAAATACTGTATATTAAACCTCTTGATGTGTATAGACTATTGTCAATCACTGAACAATGTATGTTAACGTCTGGATGTGTATAGACAATTTTCAATCAGTGAACAATGTATGTTAACCTCTGGATCTGTATAGACAATTGTCATCCATTGAACATTGTATGTTAACCTCTGGATGTGTATAGACAATTATCAATAATACAACACTGTATGTTAACCTCTGGATGTGTATAGACAATTGTCAAAAATTTAACACTGTATGTTAACCTCTAGATGTGTATAGACAATTGTCAATAATTGAACACTGTATGGTAACCTCTGGATGTGTATACACAATGACCAATAATTGAATACTGTATGTTAAACCTCTGGATGTGTATAGACTATTGTCAATCATTGAACACTGTATGTTAACCTCTAGGTGTGTATAGACTATTGTCAATCATTGAACGATGTGTGTTAACCTCCTGATGTGTATAGACAATTTTCAATCAGTGAACAATGTATGTTAACCTCTGGATCTGTATAGACAATTGTCATCCATTGAACATTGTATGTTAACCTCTGGATGTGTATAGACAATTATCAATAATACAACACTGTATGTTAACCTCTGGATGTGTATAGACAATTGTTAATAATTGGACACTGTATGTTAACCTCTGGGTGTGTATAGACAATTGTCAAAAATTTAACACTGTATGTTAACCTCTAGATGTGTATAGACAATTGTCAATAATTGAACACTGTATGGTAACCTCTGGATGTGTATACACAATGACCAATAATTGAATACTGTATGTTAAACCTCTGGATGTGTATAGACTATTGTCAATCATTGAACACTGTATGTTAACCTCTGGATGTGTATAGACAATTATCAATAATTGAAAATTGTATGTTTACCTCTAGGTGTGTATAGACAATTGTCAATAATTGAACACTGTATGTTATCCTCTGTATGTTTATAGACAATTATCAATAATTGAAAATTGTATGTTAACCTCTAGGTGTGTATAGACAATTGTCAATAATTGAACACTGTATTTTAACCTCTGGGTGTGTATCAAAAATTGTCACTGCATGTAACTTAACCTCTAGATGTGTATAGACAATTGTCAAAAATTGAACACTGTATGTTAACCTCTGGATGTGTATAGACAATTGCCCGTAATTGAACACTGTATGTTAACCTCTGGATGTGTATAGACAATTGTCAATTATTGAACACTGTATGTTAACCTCTGGATTTGTATAGACAGTTGTCAATAATTGAACACTGTGTGTTAACCTCTGGATGTGTATAGTCAATTGTCAATAATTGAACACTGTATGTTAACCTCTGGATGTGTATAGACAATGATCAATAATTGAACACTGTATATCAACCTTTGGATGTGTATAGACAATGATAAATAATTGAAAACTGTATGTTAACTTCTGGATGTGTATAGACAGTTGTCAATAATTGAACACTGTATGTTAACCTCTGGATGTGTATAGACAATGATCAATAATTGAACACTGTATGTCAACCTCTGAATGTGTATAGACAATGATCAATAATTGACCACTGTGTGTCAACATGTGGATGTGTATAAACAATGATCAATAATTTAACACTGTATGTCAACCTTTGGATGTGTATATACAATTGTCCAATTGTCAATAATTTAACACTGTATGTTAACCTCTGTATGCCATGCTTGGTTTGATGATTATTCATAACGACTTTTTTGTAGACATATACGTACATGATTGCGTAGTTTTTCTTTTTGTCTATCTAGGTCTCAAATTGTAATGGGTTTTGATTCAAATCTTTGACTCTTTATCAGGGGTTTTGAGAACAAAGGTGACTCGTGTATTCTATTTCATATTTCTGTTAATATGTATGTTCATATAATATATTAAATGTTTTTAAGCTATCCTGCAATTTTCCTTGTAAAACAACAATCCTGCAATAGGAATTTTACTAACAATTGCATGATAACCTGACACTAGTGATACATTATATTTCTTTAAAAATTGATGTTCCGCGTATGGTAATCTGAGAACAAATAGGAAAGTCAAATAACAATGTTGATGATAATAAAACAATGTATTCAACACAGTCATACTATTCTTTTATTTATAACATTCTTTTAGTGAATATTTAAAAGAGTTGCTACATCAATTGCAATCATATTCTGATTTTAAATGTTATTTGCATGCAAGTTTGTCATAATGATTGAATTAAGAACAATATCTTTGATTGCATTTGATTACATTGACGATACATTAATCTTCTCATGGTCTAAGCATGGTGCTTTTTTCTCTTGAGACTGTTGAAGAGATTTCAACTTCTTTTTTTCCATTCATTCACGCTATCCAGATAAGCTAATAATTGCCTTCGAGTTTCATTAGATTCAATCTTAACTTGAAACCGAGACAAATTTAGACTGTTGCTTGTTTTGCTTTATATTCGTTCATTTGTTCATAGTGTTGTCGGTGGTTAACCGTCCGCCTATTTCCTAAAACTACCATCGTAGATTTACTGTCATGTTTGAATTGATTACTCCGCGTGAATGATTTAGATAATATTTGATTTTAATGAAACAAATAATTTTGACTTTAAACAAAATTTAAACGTGTCTTGCACCTCGAATGTTTGATTGAAATGATTGACTGGTTATAAATATTTAAATCAAGTTTTTTCGTTAAATCTGCATTGATAGACTCTATCATTTGTACACGTGATAAATTAATAAATGAAAGAAAAAAGAGTCTATCCAGAATATCAGAAAGGACTATAGAAATATCAATAGATTTGTCTTCTTTGATATTTTTTCCATTTTTGAATTCTGGGAACATGTTATTCTATTCCTTTAAGTGAGAGGAAACTATGCAGAATATATTGATTTTCACAATATTAAACCGAACAATTGTCAATTAAGGTTGCTATATGTTTCTTTTCTTATAACATGAATATGCTTTTAATGTTGTACCGACATGCAATCCATTATCGTTGTTTTGATAAGAAGTTAATCATAAACTGAATCTGAAAAGAGATTATACTGTAAAAAGGCATCCGAATGATGTAACTGCATGTAATGAATTCATACCAATTAGCTATCAAACTCGATGGTCTGCCATTTTGAAACAGACAAAGCAACCCATTGTCTAATTTTTGTCGTTATGTGTAACTTTCGTCAGATTAGATTGAAGTACGCACTTCATTTTCATGGAAATTGAAATGCAAACCATTCAGGAAGTTGTCTAATTCTTAAGTGAGTTCCGTATAGAACCGTTTCATTGTGTCCATTTGCTGATACAACAGATTTTCATGAGTAAACCTAATTCCTTATTATGTAAATTGCATGCATAAGATACTTAATATGATTTGTTCTATATATTTTTTTTATTTTGCACGAAAATTTATGGATTCAATGACAAACCAATTAAGTAACACGTATAGTACTTCATTTTTTAAAAACACAATTTTTGAACTTGTAAATAAATATGTAGTACATTAATTTACTTGTATGGAGCATAATCTATATAAATGTTATGCATATTTCAGAGATACGTGTTGTACGCATTGCATTGTTGCTTTTTTATCATATATATATATCTTTTACTACCGATTGTAATTCGTTTTAACCTTAGCAGGGGGTTTTCAGTAACCGATAATATCAGTAGTCCATACACATAATTTGAACTGTTTGTGAGTAATTTCCAAATTATAAAATAATGTTAACGTACTTCAGATAAGGTTTCACTGTTAAGGCAAAGTTAACTTCAGACAGTCTTGGCTGATTTTTCTAAGTCGTTTTGATTTTGGAAAGTTCTAAGGTGTTGTTCGTTTGGTTTTCAAAACCTATTGCGCTAAATTTATGAATGTTGTTCTAGATACATATTTTGTACGCACGGTAAGACTATCGTTCTTTTAAACAAATGAATGAAAAGATGTTAACACGGTTCTGACATTTCAGTTTCTTCTTTCTGAAATATTAACTTTCTATCGTTAAATAACACATAATTGACATCATAAACATGTGACCAATGCCATTGCATTGAGAAGATGGACACTTATGCAACAACATAGTCTACTTAATAGTTATGTCAACTATTAAAAAGAGGAAAAAGATAACAAGCGAAAAATGAAAATCAATAAGACGAAGCACAATAGATAAAGAAAGGCAACAGTAGTATACTGCTGTTCGAAATTCATAAATCGATTGAGAAAAAAACAAATCCGGGCTACAAACTAAAACTGAGGGAAACACATCAAATACAAGAGGAGAACCACGACACAACAGAAACACAACATTGAAATGGAACACACACAGAAACGAACTATAATATAACAATGGCCAATAGACAACGCAATGGTAAAAAAGACAAACGAAGATAAGATTACAACCTTTAATACACTTTACAGTAAAATACAGATCGGGAACACAAACTCCAACAAGTCGAGTTGAAATCAAGTGTATTTCCTTGATAAAGTCAGTTTCAGATACAAAATGTTATATGTTTTTATCAAAGTATTGGTTGTTCCAGCATAAAACATGATATATTTGTGTTTACCTTGAGCATGACCTTATATAAAATAAAGTTAGACTTTGTTTTTAATCTCTCTTTAAATTTAGAATGTAATATATTTAATGCAAAGGGCAAAAACGTTAATTATTTAATACTCATGCGCACACAAATCATTTGAAAATAAATGCTTATTTACACAATAAACAATATATCAGACATTTTGAAAAATATGAATAATAAACAATATCTGGTATTTACAATGAAAATAAAGTATGAATAACAGTTAATCAATCAATGTATATTCAAAAGTCAACATTAAACCTGTGTTCTACTGATTGTAGATAATACAGGGCTTGTTTATATGTTTTGCTATGTAAAACAAGATTCTAGACAGCTTGCATGAATCTGCATTGTAAATAATGCAAATTAGATCGATGAGTGGAAATTGATTTACATAATAATTTTCGTCTTGTGTTTCAAATTTTGTTTTGTTTTCATAGGATATTTAAAGAGCATGTCTGGAGATTAATTAGAAATCAGCAACATACTGTATCGGAAAAAAAACCAATGGTAATTAAGTGCCATTACATAGTAGTTGTGTAAACGACCTTTTGGAATATTGAATTACCTTATATCAGTCAAACTTTAAACGTTGTAAACATTGCGATGACTATCTTATCATTGTTTTTGGACAAAATGAAAATATAGAAAAAAATTCTTTTACAAGAAAGTACACGAAAGAATAAAAAGCTATGTAAGAATTATCCAGTTGGTAATAATATGTTATCTCACGTTAATGTAATTTGTACCAAGGCTTACAGATAGGTAAATAAATGCGAAAAAAATGAAATTAGGATCCGTTTACTCTACATATAGCTTCCATGAGGTACGCTCGAGAGGTATTGAAAGCGGAAGATTCGAAATGTATAGAGATCATTATATTGATGAAAATATACTTAAATGATAAAATTACTTATCTAATTTTTTTCTTGATTTTTCAACTATGTGCATTTACAATCAAACATCTTTAAAACGCATTTTAACGTTAAACTTTGCATAGCATTTACATTTTTCATGAGTAAAGCGACCGGTGTGATAAGTACAATTTACTGTTTGTTTTTATACGTGTAAATCGGATTTGATGACTTTAAAGATATTTTTAATACTTTGATTTTCCACATTGTAGCATATATTTGACTGTTTGAATGCTTGTTTCTGTTTACACATTTCTTAAGTTTCTGAAACCTCTTCCGTAATGGACAGATACAATTGTAACTTTATTCAATTTTCCGTTTTTCTTTGTAGTTGAAATTGTGTCTTTTATTGTTATAATTCTTCAAACAACAAACTTTTTGTAAATGAACATCTTTATTGGTTTACCGTTGATTACCAATAGGCAATTGACCATTATTAGAGGACAATCGTCTAACACTTATTTTTTTTAATCTGTTTTATATTGAATCATTAATAAAAACCGTTTTTTCAACTGTCATAAAAAACACTGTTTTTTCTCTTCAAACCTCTTAAGAGCTGAATGTCTACCACTTACACCTAACAATGCTATTACCTACCCTAATACATCAGTTTACGTCAAGGCAAGTGGTTTAACTTTGTCAAATAATAATGTAAATAGGGGTTGAGAACCTTTTTGTTTAGCACTTAAAATGAATTTTAAAATTTGAATTACAGAAACTAACAGAAGGTAATGCAATGCAGTACTGTTTATAAACGAAGAGCATAAACCCAGACAAAGTGTACCGATATCAATGAAATGTCTTTATTAATTGATTGAAGACAATAGGCTTATGATTTGGTAGGCTAGACACACATTTCGTCTACACGAGGTGTATCAGTGGCGGTAATAATAAAACAGTTGAAAGACAGTTGAAAGAATAAATTTTTGTACAAAGTTGGAAAGCATTAAAAAAGATAATACCGAACAAGTCTGCCAAATACGGCCAAGACAACATGTTCTTAGTTTTTCGACTAATCAACCTTTGATCACCAGTTTATTTAGAAATGAATACATCAATAATATATCATGTCAGTATGATTGTTTTAAAACGTATTAAATTATATAATACGTATCGATTTATGAGTTTCGAACAGCGGTATACTACTGTTGCCTTTATTTAAGCCTGATTCAGTAGTTTAGAAAATTAGTGTGTCCATGTGTTTTTGTATCTAAAAAAACTGGTATATTTCAGTTTCACCAAATCACATTCTTGTGAAAATTCTCCTGTAAATGTTAGAAAAAAACAAACATTTAGTCTGGTTAGAAATATGAGTTATTTTTAGGTATATTTTGTAGTACTTCAGTAGTGGGCTGACTAGGAATGGCAATTTTGTTGAATATATACTCGATTTCTTAGTTCATTTATAAAGAAAAAATCGTATTCCCGGATGATATCGAAATACATGTTTTATATTTTTATAGCCGATCATGCGCTATGGGTTTTTTTCATAGTCTTACATCCACTTCATTTGAAATTTGGTGAATAGTTGTCTCATTGGCAATCATACCACATCTCCATATTTTTTATATTTAGATGTATAATTTTCTTGTTATTGTGAGTTACTTTCATAAGCTTCAGATATCGAATTACTTAGGAATCCACTTGATATCTTTCGGCTCTTTTTCAATCATGAGCAAGATACATAAGATGTTGATGAAGCAATTTAATATATTCATAATCAACGTTGTTTCCGAAAGTAATAATCTGCGAATAACCAATCATAGTATAAACAATGCATTTAATAATCAGTTGTATGAAGCTTATCATAGGGGGTTTAATACTATTCCTATTTGGAAATATAATTTAGTCTAGTAATTCAAATTCGAAAGCTTTATTTAAATTCGTAGATGGTAAACGTTATTACATAGATAATACAAGATCTACTGATTGTTGAAAGATATCTACATAAATTAGACATGTGTGTGATGAGAAAATCACATCAGAAAGAACGAATGTCGCATATACTGCTAACGTACGTCTTGTTTTAATACTATCAGTAAAATAGTTTTGTTGCTTTATTCCACTACCAATGAATAGTAATCTGAGTTGCCTATTTCATAATTGTTTCAATCCCAACTCGTCCTACATATCAGTTTTGTTTGGAGATAAACAAAGGAAGATTTAAAAAAATGAATTTTTAATGTATTTTTTAGATGTATGATTGAAAGATTATTTTTTTCCTTTATGGTATGATAAACACTGATAAAGGAATAACGTATAGGTGGAAATATTTAAAGAAAACAATTTTTCCCGATTTCCAAGTTTTAAATTTGATGACTCGTTACAATCTGTACTTCAACGATTTTTTTTTGCAAGCCATCAATTTTTTTTATAAAGATTTAGGGTTTTACTCTAAAGTGCAATGCATAAATGTGTTATTTTTAATGCGAATCCACACTAAAGCGGGACATGCTGCTGTACTAAAATGTATATAATCTTACATCTTCTTTAAACACTATGGTGATGATAGTCCCAGACAAATTTGTTAATATTTTTTCTAGTTTTGTAACGAAATTAAGTCAATAGTTGAACACTATATGTTAATTTCTAATTGCTTTATGATGGCTGTTCTGCTAACGTATACGTATGCTTAGTATTTCTTTGTGTCTATCTATGTCTCAATCTGATATGTGATGGTCACTGTTTTTACAAAAATGTTGACTTTGATTCAAGGTGATTGAGAATAAAGGCCACAGACTCTTGTATTGCTTTCATATTTCTATTACTATTATATGATTCATCAGCTATTGTCAATCTATCCTGCATATCTTTAGTGAAAAAAATATCCTCAATTCGTCATCCTTCTATTGCGTTCGAAAAATGTTTTAACAATTGCTTTTTAGCTTGACACCAGTGATACATTATAGCTTCTTTCATAGTGTATGTTCCAGGTATGTCAATCTTAGAGCAACCACAGAGGTCAATTTAACATTTTGATGACAATAGCGCAATTCATTCAAGATAATCATGCTATTCTGTTATTTGTTACATTCAATTGCGATCATATTTTGATTATTTAATGCTATTGCATGCAAGTTTGTCACAATAATTGAGTTAAGAACAAGATATTTGATTGAATTTGGATATATTTAACGACACATTATTCGTTCTACGGTTTAAGAATTGAGTTAGAAACCGTTCAGACTGTTGATGGGATTAAAAATTTTCATATATGTCCTTTATTCTCGTTATCTAGAAAAGCTAATAATTCTTATGTTTCCTCCCACACTATTTGAACTTGAATGCGAGACAAACTTATACTAATTTCCTCAGGCATACTTCACTAAAGAAGGCAATATTGGCTTCTGAAATTAAGATCAACGTTGTCAAAAGAAGAGAAATATTAGACTTTTGATATAATAGAAAATCTCGAATAACAAAAACAATTTATATAACTAGCCTTTAAAGTGTACATATATAACTGCGTATGCCGGATTCGATTCGCAAATGCTAGAATGCCTGTGAACAGATTGAACTTACACACGCTACAATTAAGTATGTATATTTCGTCAGTTATTAATGTCAGTAAAAAAAAAACAAAAAAACCGAACGATTGGAAATTTATTTTTGCATCAAAATAACTGTGGCACCTGTGCATGAACTGTTTCCTGCACTATTAAATAAAGCTGTCGTTAGTCGATTAATGATTTGGTAAGTTTAAATTCTACAAAGTTGAAAGACAGATCATGATTTCAAGCGGCATACAGACAAAAAACATACCACAAGTTTACATCTATATCTGTGTGTATACACGAACACGTATTATATGTATACGTAACTTGCATTTTCTGTAAAAATTTCTTCGATAAAGGAGTGCAGCTTACAAATAAGCTATTGAGCCATTGATTCCGTACGTTGGAATCATCACTTTGACAATTTTACTGAAACCATCGTAAATTGGTCGTCTGTATAACAGATGAACACAAATATGTCAAACAATGCCGTCACCGATTCCACGATTGTGACATTACCAAAAGTGTTATATTACCGGGTAAGTGTCACTGAACATGCACAACCAGACGGGTGTTAGACTGTACAATGTGCATGTGGTATATAATGGGCTTGCTAGGTTTCGGAGCATCTACAATCACGATTTTTTTGTTAATGGGGTCCGTGTTTTAGGTCTTTTGTTTTCTATCAAGTGTTTTGTTGACTGTTATTTGTCTGTGCTGTTTATTTTTGTTTATTTTGTCTTGGTGTAGTCGGTTTTATACGGAATACTAAAATTCAGTTGTCCGTGTCCTATCGTATCTTACTGCCTAGTTAAAATGTATTGCTGATGCTTATTCCCGATTTATGTTCATGTTTTAGATTATGTTTGTGCTATTACAAGAAATCATTTTGACTTTTAACAAAATGTAAACGTGTCAAACACCTCAAGTTTAATATGGCCACGACGCAATTCGCATTTAGATTATAAACATTATAATCTAGTTTTCTCCTTTACTCTGCACTGCGAGAAACTACATTTAATCACCTGAAATAAAAAAGAGGGAAAAATAGTCAATCCTGAATTCAGGAAAAGATTGAATCGAAATAATTATAAATTTAATTTCTATAAGTTTTGTTTTCTTACATTTCTTTATCATTGTTTATCTATTGTAGATAAAATTACAATAGTAATGTTGATTGTGATAATTTTTTATATGCCACAAATTGGTCCACTCAAATCACATAGGCTAATTACCATCCTATTTAGCCCAGCCGTGTTTGAGATAAATGTTTACAGTTTTTTTAACACTTTCTATTACATCTATCACATACGTCGCTATCATGTTTAAGTTAAGTTTCCTTTGGTTCGTCATGTGTTGAATCAAGAAGGAACAGATTATCCGGAATACACGCGGTAAAAAAAATCGATAGCTATTACACTGGTGGCAATCAGAGAAATCCTGTAATTTTGATTTTCTGGCGTCATAAAACAATAGATGGTGGTGTCAAGACATAAAACAAGGAAAGCGTGTCGAAAAAGATAATGTGTCATTTTCTGCTTTATATATATGAAATGTCAATGTTATAAAATTATAACTAATCCAAGAATTAAATTGCAAATATCGAAAAATAACTCGCGACCAAAACACAGTCTTTAGTCACGCATGCACTGCAAGCGCATTCGACAATCAATGTGTTGTTTTGTCATTCACTGCACATTTTTCGATATTTGAACTCTAAACACAGTTTATTCTATAACTTTTTTGAGAGGAAAATGTGCAAAACATATTGATTTAGAAATTATTATACCAAACAGTTGTCAAGTAGAAGTTTCAAAACATTTCTTTTCTTACAACATAGATAACTAAACACACATTTATTTTGAAAATTTGATGACAATAGAAGATGCTTTTGATGTTTTACCGACATGCAATCATTCCATTATCTTTTTGGTTTCGTAAAAAGTTAATCATAAATTGCTAAATGAACAGAGATTGTGTGTCAAGAAGCATCTGAATTATGTAACTGGATGTAATGAATTCACATCAATCAGCTCTCAAACTCGATTCTCTGCCAATTTGGAACAGGCAAAAGACGCCATAGTTTATTTTTTTGGCGTAATAAGAAATTTTCGTAAGTTTAGATTGAAGTATGTAATTTCCTTTTAGTTGAAAATTAACGTACGCAGGAGTTTGTCTAATTCTTATGTGAGATCCGTAATAAAAAGTTCCATAATTACCCATTTGCTGATTTAACAGATTCTCATAATTGCATGCATCAGATACTCTTAAAATTTTGTTTCATTCTGTTTTTATTTTACAAAAACATATATGGATTTCTTAACGAACGAATATAATAACGAGAAAAATAATACATGTAATATGAACATTTCATATTTAAATAACAGGGTTTCATACACTTTACACTTTTATAGTTCAGTAATTTATCTTTGTGAAGCATAATCTATTTTCAATATCCGCTTCATATTAGTGCCAATTATGAAAAAGAGGGAGCAAATAACACGGATGAAATAAAAATAATATGTGGAAGCAAAACTCAATGGTCAAAAAGAGAAACGACGATAAGACAAAACAGTCCTAACCCACTTCATAGAAAATACAGATTGAACAATACGAACCTCATCGAAAGAGGGATTTAAATCATATGCTATTCCTCCAATTGTTACACCTGGCATGCTACTCCCGTTGAAATACAATGATGAGTCATGTGCAGTGATTATACGTAATAAAGTTGTCTTCAATATAACTCTTAAACATGCTCTGTCTGTGTATACACGCGTTCTACAAGCGTAACAATTATGCTATGAATTGAAAACGTATACCGACTTGATGATGTCAGTTTCAGAAAACTTATTTGATTCAACAAGGATTGTTTATAACAAAGTTTAAGTTGTCTGTCCGTAGGAGAAGACTTTTGTATTTGCCTTCATCATGCATTTTCATGAAACAAAGTTTGACCTATTCTTAGGATCTGTCGTTTTATGAAACAAAGTGTGTCTTATTCTTTTAATCTGTATTAAACTTTAGAATGAATTATACTAGTGCAAAAGGTAGAAAGTGAAAGAGTTACATAATCACACAAAAACAATGCATGAGATTGTATTTACTCTAAAAAAACATTGGAAATTGAAAATAGTCTCATCTAGTTCACACTATAGCTTGACTCGCGTAAGTAACCAAGTCTAAAGAACTGTATTGTCGTTTTGAATATATCCGACTTTTTTGTATTAGACATGTTCTTACCTCCTTTACATTTTAGGAATATCATTGTTTAAAGGCGTGGAGACCGTGTATATTTCATATAGGGTTATGGGGGCGGGGCTCATTCTAATACACGGTTAGTAGTGGTGTTACATCCCTTTATAAAAACAACAAGGCCATGAGGAAAAATCTGAAACAAAACGTTTCAACAAACAACGAAATTGTTGATGAACGATTGAAATAAATGTATAAAACACACTAAAAAAGCTAACAAGTTGTTATTGTTGGCATTTGTGTTTGTATAGACCAATGGAAGTAAGTCTTTTTTTATATTGAGGACTTGATCACTTTGATATGACACGAGTCTAAAAGCCAAGTGTTAAGATGGTCGGTAAAATAAATTCCTTACACAGTGTGCAAGTGACTTAATAATGTCAATCAAACAAATTGGTAAAATATAACAAAAAGTGACAAAATTTCGTTGCACAACATTTTAACGACAATACGATAATCCGGAGTGTTTGTAATATTCAATAAATCAAAAAGAAAAATTCGATTTGCATAACAGTTTCCGTCCTGTATAAAAAATACAAAATGATATAATGAGATCGTTCTGAGATTAATTAGACGTCAATGACATATTGATTGTAACAGCAAAAAGCACAAAGATAATTACAATTCTTTTAATGTCTATATAACATTGCATAGTAATTGAGTAACACGATCTGTTCGAATCTTAGATGCATTCATAACTGCTATATGGTTGTAGACCTTACGATGACCAATATTATCATCGCATTGACAATGCAACAGCAACCTATAAAGTATCTTAATTTAAAAAATAAACATATAGAAACATTTTAGAACTGCTTTACAAGAAGTATGAAAAAAGATGCTAGCATCATTCTGTTAGTATTACTATGTGTTTCCATTTTAAAAGGCATTTGTAACCAATGTCGTTTATACAAAAACCGTATGTATTATATACTTCACTGTTGATTAGACTTCAGACAGATGTTGCAATTAATCAGATAAGAAAATGCATAGCGAAAAATATAAAGCTGGAATCGGTACATACTACACATTATTCTGGACAAACTCCATCAAGTACGCTCGAAAGCTAATTATTTGAAATGCATAGAGATCATTAAAACGAAAAAGGTATATTTATAACATATAAAACTACAACCTGGTGTTAATCTAGCTTACATGTGTAATTACCTACTTTCTGAACAAGAAACTAAATATTGCATTGGAAAGGTATAAAATATCATCAAAGATACAAGGAATAATTCGGTACGTCGTCATCAATCGTATGTACTCGTGCATATGATTGCTTACATAGTTCTATCTCTAAAGATAGTCGTACTGTTGTCCATGACACTTGTCATTAATGACAACTCTCTTAATTTTTCTTATCAAATTGAATTCTTGATTTAACAACTCTGTGTATATACAATCAACTATCAAAAAGTTCATTTAAGGTGGTACCAAACAGCTTGACTAAAATTAATTTGAAGCGTTTAATTTTCATACAATTTTGACAAAATATTTTCTTTGACCCTTTGACAAAAACATAAAAATTTCAAAAACTTGAACCACACACTTTATCGGAAAAATTTCATTGGATATATAGCCGTTTGAAAAACACTAATTTTGATCATTGAGATGCTTGAAATTTCATTAACAATAGAACGTAACTAAAACGTTCAGCTAATTTTTACAAGATTTATCTCCTTCTTTTGTTATATACCACCTTAAACTGTTTAGACTGAATTACATTTTTAACTCGTCATGAATAAAACGATGGGTGTGAAAAGTACAACAGAAATGTCTAGTCTAGTACTTATCCATTAGGTACATAAAGAGTTTATAAGTTTAGTTGTTATTGCTGTGGTTCCAGTTCGCAAATGTTTGTATTACAATGTATGAAGTGTTTTGTGAACTGTTGTCTTGTATTGCTTTCGTCATTTTTAGATACCAAGGACGCTAATTTCGTATGCTAAAATATGTATATTGTAATTTTAATTTATTACGTATAATGTGATTTATCAGTTGACCACTCATTGCATTACTTATTATTTTTCTTCCTTATGCAAAGTAGACAAAGTATACTATAGAAAAGTGTAGCTTCCATTCACGTCATCATTTACTGGTAATACCTAAATATAGATATGATAGATATAAAATTTGGCGGAATTCGTTTTGATCAGTCTTTAGTTTTAGGTGTTCTTTTTTTTTACTGTTGATGTTTTGGTCTTTTTTTTTTTTGGTATTTTGTCATGTCGTTGTCAGTTTGTTATTGTCTTAAGAAGCTGGATAATCCTTTACTTTTTCTATTTAGCAAATGAACAAGAGCAAAACATGATTGTGCTTGTTTTACAATTATCTTTAATGGTTTGAATTATTGAGCATTTGTATGTATACGCGACAATAAAAGACATATGGATCACTGAAGATAATACATAATTAGCAACAATCACAAAAGGAGTTTATGTTTGACAGAAATGATCCAGGTTTTAAGTGTAAATGACAAGTTAGAAAATGTATGTTTAAGATTGAGAATGGAAATGGGGAATGTGTCAAAGAGACAACAACCCGACCATAGAGCAGACAACAGCCGAAGGCCACCAATGGGTCTTCAATGCAGCGAGAAACTCCCGAGCCCGGAGGCGTCCTTCAGCTGGCCCCTAAACAAATATGTATACTGGTTCAGTGATAATGGACGTCATACTAAACTCCAAATTATACACAGGAAACTAAAATTAAAAATGATACAAGACTAACAAAGGCCAGAGGCTCCTGACTTGGGACAGCCGCAAAAATGCGGCGGGGTTAAACATATTCCTTTGTATGAGATCAATTTCCATGCAATCAACATGTTTTGGAAATAATTTGCAAATTTACTAAAAAATAAAGAAAGAACGTTTTATATATTAAAGTTTCATTGAATGGTTGTTTGAACCTTCATATCGAAACGTCGACAAGGCAAATTATACAGTATGATGATTAGTTGATTAATTGATTGATATTTATCTCCACTTTCAGCACTATTTGGCTATTTTGTAGCGGTCAGTTTTTATCGGTGTAGGAAGCCTGAGTGCCCGGAGAGAACCACCGACCTTCGATATGTTAACTGACAATCCTAGTCAAATAAGATTGGAGTCGAAAACACCTGCCACATTCGGGATTTGAACTTACAATGTCAGTGTTAACAGGTAAATGATCCAGTAATTGGACTACTTTGACCTCTGTTATAGGCGAAATATATGATATAGAGAAAAGAACAACGCACAGTAGTCTACTTTGAATAGTCAAACAGAACTTCATCATTAATTTTATTGGAAGCACATCACATTGCTCAAAAGAAGGTGTAAGTGTGAGTAATTTAAAATGTTACTAAATCTAATATTCCTGGACTGATAAATCTTGATACTTACTTGATTTCTATGTAAAAAGTTGACAAGAAATTTAAGGTTTCTTAACTTAAAAGACTTTCCTGGATTCACAAGTGAATAAAACATGTAAAAAGGATAATAAAAGTACTCTGGACATATTTAAATGCTTCAGAAATGGACTTAACACGAAGATATACAGCGATTGCTAATAGGATTTAAAATCAGGGGAACAAATAAGAACATTCTTGAATTGTTAATTTCTATGCAAGCATTACACTTATAAAGACAGATAATTAATGTATTTGAATAAAACAAATACCCATATTTTTTTAAACGATTGGATGACTAAATGTATAGGACGTCCCTGTATCACTGCGCACTGACATAATACTAAAATAAAATAAATGCTTCTTGACATTATCGGCAATTTACAACTGCCGCCTTTCCATATAAACAACAATGAACAACTAGGTCTTAATCTTCACGAATCACACGTTATATAATTTCATTCATTAATCATACGTTATATAATTTCATTCATGAATCACACGTTACATAATTTCATCGTCAAAAAGTAATTAGACCAATTTTGTAAATTGTTGTCTATTTCAGTTGCGCAAGGGATTACAAATGGATACGAAATTACAAACACACATTCTATTGGTTGAAAAGATATACCGCGATATAAAAATCAGGTTTTAATTAAGTCGTGACTCAACATTTCTATAAGAGATTTTGTCAAAATGTCCCTAACAAAGCTGCATCCAAATTAAATGAGAAGGAATTGAAAAACATATACTTCCTGACAATTTCTTCTTTGTTTACATTTGATATCTATCTAGTAAAATACTTGTTAATGTTAGTCTTGAAATATCGAACAATCGTAACTGAAGATCACTAAAAATTCACTCATACGTCATGGTCTTGCATTACAAAATATACATGCAATACATATGCAAAAAAATAAATAAAACAACAAACACTAATACAACAGTGAACCCATAACTTAATTTTACCAATACAAGGTGGTTCATGATTCTTTTAAAATCAATTTATCAAGCTGAAACTGTTTTTTATACCACTTCTAATCATAACCATGGTTCAGATTATCATAAAATAAAACCATTCCTTACTTGCAGTTAACTTATCTTTAAAATCAAATTGTTCGTCATGACCTGCAAACAAATGAAGAGCATTTTCCTAAATCAATCAATATATAACACTGTCTAGACTATTCAAACTCCTTAAAAATAACTGGCTTATAATTGAATTCGCCATAGATGCTTTTCCTTTACATCGAAGATATATTTGATTCCCCAATTGAATCAATCACGCATTTAAAGAGCATTGGAAATCTCTTAGTGCTTCAAATAACAGTAACTTTTTTTTAATTTACAAATGCACATTAAATGATCACATCAAGATATTTCGTGCCGGGACGGACGCACTGAACATTTAGTTGGTGATTTCTATTGGACGATACACCGAGAAGAAGTGGCAGCAAAAAACAAAAACAAAAATACGGAACTTCAAGGAAAATTCAGAAACGGAAAGTCTCTTTTCCAATTGTAAAATCAAAAGCTCAAACACGTCAATGAAAAGCAACTGTTATATTCCTGACTTGGTACAAGCATTTTTTTATGTAGAAAATGGTGGTTTAAACCTTATTTTATAGCTAGCTTAATCTCTCACTCGTATAACAGTCGCATAAAATATCATGATGTTGACAACAATGTGTGAACAAAACAAACAGACATAATAGGTAAAAATGTCAAAAATTGGGATACAGCAGTCAACATTGTGTTATAATCTTATTCACTTTAAAAGCAAATAACTATATCAACAACGAAAACAAAATTGCATTTAGACGCCTTATAGACAAAGCTCTTAGGCAAAAATGAAAGACAAGAAAACAAAAAATGACCATACCACAAAGCACAACATAGCAAGCGTCATTAATGATTCTTTGGTAGACGAAACGCGAGTCTGTGTGCAGGATTTTATTCATGGTATCTATGATAACGTCGTTATTATCGACCAAGCGGTTGTTAAAACCAATCAAAGAAACCAAACTTATAACTAAGGACGCCAGACAAGCGTTTGTCGACATCGTCCACCTTATATATAACATTCAATAATGTTACACAATTAATGTTATTAAACCCCTACATATTCTATGGAATTAAATAGAAAATAAAACCAGAGTTAACTTTTATGACAATATAAAAAGCAAAAATAGAAGACTAATTAGACAGTTGTTTACGTCTTACGGGAGTAGTTCTGGGCTATAATTATAATATTACAGACAATGTAATCAAATTTCAAACAAATAGAAACCTGTATATTATCCGCTAAAGGATGCATCTTTTCCGACGTTGTTGTGTAAAGCTTCATTCATTGACACAAGCGAACATTGAAATAACCCATATAAAACCTATTCATCAGAATAATTGTACAGTTGTTTATTTTAAGCAAACTTTATATTAACTCCTGTCAGGGTAAATCGAGTAAAGATAAACATGTCATGGGAAAACAATCATTAAACATCAATCAATAGTATTTCCAATATGCCTTTCACCTTTATTCAGCACTGTGTATGGTTTGTTATTTGAGTAACCGCTCAGCCTGTTATTCTTATATGTGCAATTAACGATGTCTCTTTTGACTCCTAAAAGAATTAACAAAACACACTGCATCCAAAGGTTTTATTTTCTATTGTAGCTAACATTTGTGTAGCCTCTAAATCTATAAACGTTACCAAACATTTGTATAGCTGATTTCAAATAACTCCCCAAACACTATGAAAATAGACAACTTTCGAATTCGTGCACTTTCTCGTAAGTTTCCTATGTCACATTGCTTATGATAATACTTCATAGTAACAACCGGTTGTTCAATAACGAAGTTTACACGTATTGACCTCTGGTCAAACGGTCTAACTCATTCATAAAACCAACTCGAGATTGGTGTATACGTTTACATTTTTCCTTGTTGCAATTAGTTCGTAGTTATCTACAAGAGCTTACTAAAAGGTACCACAAACTCGGAACTGCTTATCGGATGGCGTAGACCCAATTTATGACTATTGCTTTTGCATTATTAGGTAAACTGCACATGAAAAAAAGATTGATCATAATCGACCATACCAAACAACAGATAACAAGGCTATTTTTGACAAGTACAATGCATAGCATTCATACGCATTCCATTAACGATAAACAATGCAAATCTCAACTAACAATCGTTTGAATAGCTACATTGTATCTAATAATCTGTAGCAAGCAATGTTTTATAATCCCTTCAATGAGTTCGCATGAGTTGGCCTGTTTCGAGGATATAAACACCCACACTTGTCAAATGAATGACCTTTGAACTGGTTTAGTCCTGGTCATAGCTTTCCAGCTAAGTGGTCATCATTTTAGAATTAAAGCAAAGCTGATCGATAAAGCATAATAATGTTTTATGGGTTGTGATGCATGCATGTTTTTGTAGATTAATACTTTGTGAGCAAGTTGATAATTTTGTGAATTCAATAACTTCTTTAATAGGCTATGACACAAAGCAAGATTAATTGTATATGTAATCTCACATTCTCGTGTTTTGTTTTAGTTAACGTCAAACCAGTGGTTCGTCAATTCTTTAAAATAATCTAAAAGGAATGATAAAGGAATTGTCTTACGTAATTCATTTTGTTATTGCAGTGTTTATCTATACCGATAAAGATGTTCGAAAAGTACATGGTTACAAAATAAAGATGTTTAACCCTACGCATGCTTGCGCTTGTCCCAAGTCAGGAACCTCTGGCCTTTGTTAGTGTTGTGTGTTTTATAATTTGGTTCATTTATATGTTTCCGGGTTAAGTTTGGCGTCTTTTTCGCTGAACAAGTATAAATTATTGTTTAGGAGCCAGCTGAAGTCCGCTTCCTGGTGCGGAATTTTCTCGCTGTGTTGAAGATCCATTGGGGGCTTTGGGCTGTTTTTTACTCTTTGGTCGGGTTGTTATCTCCTTGACACTTTCCCTGTTTCCATTCTCAATTCTATATTTATTATTTGTAGTTATGACCCATTTTGAATAATTGTTTAAAATGGTCATCGTAAAACTTCTATATTATTGCGCTGATCTAAAATCAATCGGTAGTAAATTTCCTTTTAAAAGTGTTGCACTTCGGTCTGTTGTTTTTGTCACTACGTTAGAGCCAAGTACATTTGCTTTCAATTTTAGGATTTACATTTGTTTTGAAGATGACTGCATATGTGTACTTATTGACTGAAACTGATTTATTTTCATATAAATATTTAAGTAATGCTAACCGTTCAATCTTCTGAGCTTTATATACAATACTAACCATTTGTTCATAGTTTACAAAGAGATAATATACTCACTGTAAAACAACATCCATATGAAACGTGTCTGTTGGACTGAATATCATGTTCAAGGACCTTTTAAACGTGCTTGAAAATATATGTCAAGTGTTATTTAAACAATATTAGCTAGCTTTGTGTACTTAATAGAGATTTTTGTTGCACAAAAGGATAATAATACAAAAACAACAAATGGAATGACGTAAAATCAACAAATAGATTAAGTTGTATTGTGTTGATATAAATCGACAAATAGGGACTCGATATTAAACAATATTCATATACGTTAAAGTTAATATATGATCATAGTAAAGGATATGCAATTATTTAAAAATATTTTGATGATTGTTAGTTGGTACATGTAGTAACATGAAAAAAATTTGAAAATAGGTAGCTTAAACCGCCATGTGAAAACTGTATTTGCTCACAAGAAGTGTTTTACTTGCCTTTGCAGATCATTTGAAAGCAAGGATAAATTTTGTCTTCATATTGTCTGAAATCATAAGAGGAACTGATTCTACCACCATTTGAAATTTAACTGTCTTGGGTGGAAAAATATCGTGTCAAACTTGATGCGGTGGTAGAACCTATATTAAATTCCGACTAATATGACAGAGACCATCAGTGCGGCTTATTTTCTCTTTTTTTTTTTTTTTTTTTTTTTTTACTTTTATGACACATTTAGCATGTTTAGGTGGTTTCAAGTAATATAGTACGATGACAAGTCAGGTAAACTTAAAAATTTAATGGACCGAAATACCTCACGGCTAATTTTAGTCTTATTTTCAAGATAAATATACTGTCTTTTGATTAAGAACTGTCGTAGAGTGCCAAAGTGGTGCAGTATTTTTAAAACTGTGGTCAAAGGTCAGAAGGGGTAATCCCTCATGATAACTTAGAAAAAATTCTATAGAATCATTCTCTAGAAATGTTGCATAAATTCAGCTTGTAATATTTATGCCAGAGATTTGTTAAGTATACCGCCGCTTCCAACATGTAAAAAAATTAAAAATTTATCTTTATCTACGGAAATTATCGACAAAAAAATATTTGTATTTTGTATTTAGCTATAAACATATAAGGACATTTTTGGGAAAGTTTTGTTAACATGCAATAAACAACATAGGAGAATTAAATACAGTTAAGTTAACAACCGGTCCATGATTCAATGAAAAAAAGATGAAATGCACTATTGGTTATTTAAACCCAACGAATGTTGAATCTATAAAAACTATTCTTGGTGCATACATCTCAGCGTGAACACGATAGTATATGAAGGTTTTTTTTATGTAAATAAGTCAATCAGCACAAGAGTAATAGCATATTGAAAACTTGTGTCCCCCTTTATGACGCTTTCTAGGTATGTATTACACTAGACATTATTATGCACGTACATTTGAAAAGCTAACGAAATACTACGAAAAATATGTCGATGTTATGGTATGTAATACTTCCGAAATATTTGATACAAAAATATTCCCAGTTGGCTTATACGCGCACCAATTGCGCCATAATTGGAGAAACCATGGGCAGGTTTAATTGTTTGTTTGATTTCTTTTTGTGTTTCGTCTTATAAAGGAGAGATAGAGAGCGAGAGAGAGAGAGACAGAAAGAGAGAGAGAGTCGGTGGCCAATACCAATAAAAAAAGCATGAAATATTGGGCATTGAGAATGTGTTGTCTGTATGATGCCTCTGAAGGAGGTTGTCTCACTTAGAAAGCACCCTTAGATAGCACCAACTTCACTCTTGCGTGTATTGAGATCACCATGTACTGATTGAGCATTGTCATATATATCAACGATGAATTGACTTTCCACTGCAACAGATGTGTCAATATTATAACCAGCCAGATTGACAAACTTTGATTCAATGCATGGGTTCTATTTTGACGCCTATGTAACTGTCAATTCCGAAAAAAGAAGACCTGTCGCATCCTTTAAGAGTGTGAGCAGCTGGGAGTGTTCCAGACATCACCGGTCCAATAACTTTGCATATGTCATGAACATGTCTTCCGTCTTTGGTTAAAGAAACGCATTCAGTCTGAAACGATAAAAAAAATTATCATGTTTGACATCTGTGGAAAATATGTTATACAAAGAAGTAATTCATTACAATGCGACCCCTGTGATTACTTTTTAATCATCTGTTCATTAGCAAACATAGACGGCAGATTGATTCTTGTATCTGCCTTTTCCTGTGTATACTGAACAACTGATTACAGTCACTTACAGTTCCGGCACAAAATTTTCCCAAAGTCTCTCAATTTTTTAAAATATCCCGCTAGGAGTATTTCGGCAAAAATATTTATTAGAGAGGTAGTAATAATTTTTAAAGCTGTAGGAAACTTCTGTCAGAGGTGGATAGTAATCATTTAAAATTTCAAACGGTCTTAAATTGCTTTTCAGAAGTTTTTCAGCATCATGAAGGGTATGATTTTTAGAGTTCTTGGGGGTATGGAATCATTTTCAAAACTTGTTTCTATCTCTGAAAATTTTAATTCCGCTTTTAAGCAATTTGCAGCGCGATTAGCCTTTAAAACACAAACTAAGCTACTGAAAATCGTACTTGATCTGCCCTGTCCTCTTTGAGTCTAAACAACAATGTTACTCCCGCAGTGATTTTCTACTTTTTGCTATAGCTTAGCAGTTGTATACTTACTACATATTTCTTCTGGAAGAAAGGAACAATATGTATCTAGCAAATTATATTTTTTCCACAAATGGATCATCATGTAGACTTTCTGTAAGTTTCTGGAAAGCTCTATCATGCTACGACTTATTTGAAGCATCAGAAACAATTTCAATATTTCATTTCAGCAAGTAGTTAGCAATGCACCTGAATGATTTAACGCCTTGTCCTTGAAGAACTCTATAGAGAGTAAGCATACCATTGGATAGTCGGACTTGTGCTTCGTGGCATTTAAAATATAATCGGCACGCTCAATCAACACGACATGTCTTAATTGCTTATCTCATTTTTATGAATTTTGTCTGTATAATAAACATTTGGACCAGTCTTATGGTAATGCCATGGAACGTGTTTTAACGCAAGTTGATTCAACCGCGGAACGTTTTGCACACGCTGTTGAGCGTTGGTTTTCTCTCAATTCAAATGTATATAATAAAATCTACTTGTTCATGCATATGCTTTTTAACACGACCTATGATACTTTATTTGTTTTAATAGAATCAGGACTGCCCAACATTCCGCATTAATTTAGATCTGTTCCAATGTGGTTTAAAATTAGTCTATTCGAAAAAAAATGATAAGAATAAAAACACATCAAAAGATACTTAACCTTAAAACTGTACAACGTCAAACATCTAGCTAGACATAAACATTGAAACGAATCTATATTCTTATTTACAAAATTTAAGAAAAGCACATATTAATTCAATTGAAAAACACAGTAAATCATAAGTCATAGGAAAATAGGAAAGGGAAGCGCAACCTGACTTAATGAGGTGAAAATTGAATAGTAAAGCGGCTTTATGATGAGTATTATAAAATAGCTTGTAACAGTTGATTCGTATGTTCTGTCAAATTTTGATATATTAAAACTTCTTAAGTATTGGTTGTTCCACTATCTTTTGTCAAAAACGACTACGGGTAATTTTTCTAATAAATTTGAAATTCTTTGACAGACTGTAAGATTGAAAAAAATGTCAAATATATTGAAATTCTCCCAATTCACTCAAAACGTATTCTCATATGGTATTCAAGTTTGATATTAAATGAAAGCTGATACATTACTCTTTCATTTCATAGCAAATATTTGCTGATATCTTTATTGGGGAAATAGTTATAAGTGTTTCCGTGTTATATGATGAAAAAGAAAAGAAAAAAGAGGAAAGTCATGCTTAATATCGTTTTTACAAAAAATTGTCCTCTGTGAAAACTCAACGACAGGGCTAAAATGCTAGCATAATGTTTACTCTATCATCATGTGGATTTTCAGAGGGGAGGTATGTCGGTCCATGAAACTCTTAAATTGAACGACTTTTTCTTGATTTGTCACTCAACTAATGACATTTAATGACAACTTCTATGTAGCAACATTCCAGCAGCACCTGCATACGGAGTAAATATCTCCCTATTGAAACGATACTCCACATCTTGTATCTACTATCATGATTTCCTTGCTGGAGGGTTGCTGCTCACAAGGAAACTATTAAACCAAGAGTTCCAAGTGGTGAAGTTGCAATCATCCCTTTGTATATTGTACGGACGCAATCACTAATTGATTGACCGTTATGGAGTATCTGTTTCACAGATGTCGACGGATATGTGTCTATCGTCGTAACTAAAATCCCTTCCCTTTTCTACGAATGTGACCTACCGAATTAGACTTATCACCGGGTTAGTACTTACATGAGCAACACGACGGGTGCCACATGTGAAGCAAGATCTGCTTACCCTTCCGTAGTATTTGAGATCACCCCCAGGAATATTATAGGGTTCGTGTTGCTCAGTCTGCAGTTTTCTTTGTTTTTATGTAGTGTTGTTTGTCTCTTTGTCTTTTCTTTTTAGCAATTACGTGGTCGGTTTGTCTTCGACCTATGATTTGGAATGTCCTTTTAGTATCTTTCACCCCTCTATTGTTGAAAATAAACGATACCGTTTTTACGACGATCAGAGTACACTCATGAACATTTATCGAAGAGGTATAGCATATTAGCAAACATTTAAATACCACTAACAATAACGTGTATCTCATTATCTTATGTAAGTGATTACATTCATAAAGGTAAGAATTTGGAATGTTTTTCTAAATGTAAAATGAAAAATGATATTTCATTGTTTAAATTGTTTAAAATATCATTCTATCTAACAATCAAATCAAAGTTTTACTATGAAAATAAGAATATTGATATATTTTTTTGGGATATAAAAATGAAAAAGATATATTAATTCTATATTGAAAAAAACTGTTATCAGGCTGACGGTTCTATTGTTGCATTATGTGTGTTATTATAATTGAATTGTAAATTATTATATGTCAATGGATGAATTTCATTCTTGACACATGCATTGTTGTATGTTAATAGAAATCAGAAATGTTTGGATAATCTTTGCCACTTTTAAGAATTATCGTCAATTTATTTCTTCAATAAATGTTGTTTTTTGTTTATCAGCTTTCTCATTTAAATAATTACAATGACGGGTGATCACTCACAGCGTAACTTTAACCGTTAATGCCTAGCATGCATTGCAGTAATTGATCATTTCTTTTATTGACTTATGTACCTGCATCTCTGAGATAAGAGAACGTATTTGGACATAATAAATCTGCTGATCACTCAAAGTATCAATAAAAAATATAAGACATTGATCTTTTTTATTTCACCTTGAATAGGCAATAGGAGGTACAGAATGGGGGCCTAATTAACAGATTATAATCTATATTATGTAGAATTTATTATAATTAAAAATATGAACTTCAATTTAAAGTTTTTTTTACATTTACACAACATTGCAAATGCAAGGGTATCAAGTATAAAGGTCTAAATAAAACATTTTTTTATCATCTGACTTAGATACCAAAAGCAACAACAAGACGCAAAATAATTCCCAAAAACGTGATGCTTTTTATGGTGTGTACTCAGGGCAAAACCATTTGGAGCATATGCTGTAAGTTAGTTAACAGAACATTTTCCTTTAAAATATCAAAATGTTCAACTTTCTTACTAAACACGAATTTTGTCTCCATTCTGACTTAAAGCATATTTCTGTCTCTCATTGCATGTTATGTTATATACGAATGGTAAACGCAGACAACAGTTCCATGGCAACAGTAGTAAACTGATGTTTAAAACTGGTTGACCCATTTCAATACACAAAACAAGATAAGATAACTAAGGGAATCGCATTAACGCCGAACGTACAAGACTGGTTGCATATAAAAGGAAAAGTATCCACTGGTCTACCTGCATTATCTGTCAAGCGCGTCCAATCTCGGTCAAAGTGTTGCGATAGGGAATCGGACACTTTTGGTTAAATAACATATCAAATTGTTCTCGTATTCCAAGATCTTTGATAACATAAATAAAGGCAATAGTAGTATACCGCTGTTCAACAGTCATAAATCGATTTAACTGGAAAAAATCCGGCTCACAAACCAAACCGAAGGAAACACGTCAACTATAAGAGGAAAACAACGGAACAACAAAAACGCTTAACTGCTACAAAAACAAACGCAAACATACATAGAAACGGTATATTTGATAACAATTTCCATATTCCTGTCTTGATACAGTACATTTTAAGAAATAATGGTGGGTTGATCTTGGTTTTATGGCTAGCCGAACCTCCCGCTTATATGGCAATGTGTAAAATACCGCTAAAATGACAACATTACTTGACATGAATACAGTACAAATAACCGCAAGAACACTGAGGACAGAGAAATACATAAATACATAATATAATTGTACATTACAACACGTAAACCACAGAATAACAAAAAAACACCTCAAATTAATTTACGACAGCACAATAGAATTATGAACTGTGAGTCACACGAATGTATCAACGCCACAAAAAGTGACAGTCACAGGTAAATTTCTAAAAATAGATTATGAAATAAGGATTAAGTATGTAATAGTGGTTTTTTTTTGTGTATTTTCAAACCATTACAAGAATATTAATATACAATTGTGTTTGTAATGGTGTAATCATTTGTATTTTCTAATCATGTCGGTTTTTCTTCTAAATCAAACTGAGTAAAAACAAATAAATCCTGTGCATATAGTTGCTTTAACTAAAAAATCATATAAATGAACTAGCTGATTAATTATCTTTACTTTTACATACATAGAGAAAATAAAAATAGAAATCAAACCACAAACGATAAGACATAACACAATATCCGACAAGAATTACAAACGAAACATCATAATTAAATACATATATGTTGGATGTATAAATACCGGGACACGTCTAATATCAATGCGAACTCACACTCGGCAAAACAGTCATATTCGGGAATAGGTCACATTCGGTACTTAGCAGACCAGACGACGTAGATGGTACACCACAATCTAAGACGTGGTAAAAATGTCGTTAGTTAGTTTAGAGACAGACACATCGTATAACACTCCTGTATATGAAGTCCGTATAGCATGAACATACAGGAGCATAACGTATCAACTGAGATATGTAAACACCATACGATTGGGCAGAGGGCAAGTTACTGCTGAGAAATGCAAAATTGATAATTGGGAAGTTGAAATCGTCCCGTTTGTCATAGATTTTAGTGTGAAGTCGTGCATCTGTGGCAATATTGAAGAAAAGGTCAAGGTATAAAGCAGTCCTTCTAGTATCAGTAGTATCCTTAATTTCAAGTTCACTGGGATATATGAGATGTAAGTATTGACTGGAATATGGGTTATTCAGTTATAGGACATCATCAATATATCTGAAAGTAAAATTAAAGAATTTCGCAAAGTGCTTTTTCTTTTTGTCTTTAAGATGGTTCCGAATGAATTCTGCTTCATACGAGTACAAATCGGCCAGTAGGGTGCACAATTAGTACCCAGCGGAATACCGACTGTCTGTTGAAATATCAATCCTCCAAACTCAACAAATATATTGCCGATCAAAAAGTCCAGCAATTTGATAATATCATCTTCAGTATATTTTCTGATAAAATAGTGTGGTTCTTCACAAAATAAGAATTGTCATAACCAAAGACAAAAAAATTTATATCTACGATTCCTATTTTTTTTAGAAAAAGCTCTGTTTAATGAGATGGTGAAGTCGATCTTTCAATTGAGCATAGAGATTAATAGCGTAAAGCGTAGAAAAATCAAAAGTTTTAATGTTGCTGCAAAATTGCAGAGATTGTGATCTAAGATTTAGCAGTAGATCTTTAAAATTTTAAAGAATCCACATCTGATTGGCACCACTGGTGAAATATATCTTATCACAATATTTTGAAGATCCGGCTTTGTATCGTTCTTTATAAGGAGTTTTGTGAAGTTTTGGTATCCAGTATAGTGACGGTAGATTTTCTACATTTTCTTTGATGTTAATACCAAAAGAAAGAAGGACAGATTTGTGATTTGTAAAATTTCATCCTTTAAAATGATGTTAAAGAATAAGTAGGATTACCAGTTTTGCTGTTTATTCCAAGCTCTTTTTTTAAGACATTCCTAGCAATGGTTTTTACATACGAAGACACTATTATTGGCAGCTTTATCTGCTGGAACAACAACATATTTGTCATGCAAAGAGGATAATTCATTCACAACCTACGGGTTTTTGAATGGGTTAGAAACCCTTGGGCTCATAGTACACCGTAGTTTCTGAATGCTTTTCTGAATGCATGATCGAAAAGCAATGATCCATTCAGACAAAGTGTCAAGTTCTGGTTCATCTGGCTCGCGCTTTACCCATCAGTCTCATCGCGTACTTAGAGTTATAAACCTGATGTTTTTATAATTTTTTAAAGCAATTTGTGACATTAACCTAAATCTTTTTGAGTGTCAATTTCGGTCGTTCTTACAGCTGAAACTGCTAGGAAAGTCTAGGTATGATGACCACATGCCTGTTAATGAAGTCCACATTATGTAAACATTCATGCACGTGTCAAGGTATACAACACCATTTTTTTTGGTTGTTCTTATAAATAGTTTATGTTACGAGCAAGAAATGTGAGACAATTTAAAAACAAATCTGATCATACATTTACAATTCCACATTATCAAGATTCTTTGTCAAAATAGTTAGTGCTGATTTCACTTATATACAAAATACACTTGAATAAAGAAAGATAGGAGATATCGATGTTTTAGTACTATTTTCTGTTCACATATGTCATAATCACCAAACCCTTTCCGGCTTATGTTGAGATGATGTTGCTTAGACTGATAATTACAATGTATATCTTTTTTCAGATTTTTTTCAACAATTTCTTGTATTTTATCATTATCATGTATGAGCACTTTTCTAGTTGCTTTATGTATATCATCAAGCTTATCATACTGTAGTCTTATTTACTATAATATTACTCACTCAACACTGAATATACGTATTCCTCCTAAAGTTATTGTCGATGTTCTTAGCTTATGTCCTGTTCACAACCCTAAATACCTAGTAAATAATTTTGACAAATTTAGTAGATAATTAACTTATAAAAAACTGAATTCTTTATATTATTACAATTATCAATTAGATGTGCCATGATGATAAGGAACAGAGCAGTTACTGTTAAATATAGATATATACGATGAACGTGACATTACACATGCTTGAATTAGAGACAAGTTTTGTATTTCATACTCAACTTTTAACAAGTTTATTTGAAATATGTATTCCTTCCAAAATTCGACATTCTGCTATCGACAGCGGCACATCAAATTTTAGAACAGTGCTACAATAAATGACCTTGTGTCTAGCGTACAGTAAAGAAGTTTAAAACATACCCTATGTGTTTGAACTAATTTTAATTTGAATTTGACATAATGAAGTGTAAGAAGGTCATTCGAAACAAACTTTTATCTGCTGCTCAATATAACATACTCAGTGTGTGGCGTCCATTTCATTGAACGGTATACATTATTATTTGGGACTAGCTTAAGCCCGCCTTCGTGTCCGTGTCCGGGATTTCTATTATCTGTTCTTTTAGAAAAACAAAATAATCTCAATATCCAAGGCAGGAATGAAATGTCCGAACAGAGCTGTATGAAAGCTGTGTTCTATACACGAGAAAGCTAGATATAGGAGAGCGGTATTATATACCCTAAAATTCAAATTCACCTAAATAAATATCATGCAGTAAACAGCAGTTACAATTGTTAAAATTAATGACAATACAATGTACTTCACGTGTTACTGATTTTCATTTAGGTCTACACAAAGGACGGTGCATTCCTTCATAAGCCTTTTAACAACACACGTATGAGAATAGTCTTACATTGTTTAAGACATGTATACTAATAATTGGTTAAAACTGACCATGAAATATCTAAAAAAAAAAATGACTGAATACTACGGATTACTTATTACGATCAAACATATTTTTATTTCGTTTTTTTTTCTGTTATTAACTGATTAATTTGTGTTTGCTTCTGAATAAAAAAAGAGGAGAAAGTAACCAAAGCGATTTTCAAACTCATAATCGAAAACAAATTGACAATGCCATAGAAAAACCTCACGATAAGACAATCAACAGCACACAAAACACAAAATAGAAAACAGGAGGGTATGTAGGTATCATCAGATCAATTGAGCATGACTATTACGCATTAAGAACAAACTGCATAAAGAATTCAAACGGCAAATAAAACGTGTTAGGTTTCGCTAATAACTTACGTTACACTATATCATAAATTGATTATTCCATTGGTTATTGTAATTAAATAGTCTTAGCTTAATTTTTTTTTTTTAGGTTTTCTCCTGTTATGATAAAGAAATAAAATGTTGATAAAATATCGTTCTGGTTTTGTTTTCTCTTTTATAATCTTTATTTGGTTTGTGTTATTTTCCAACAGTCTTCTATCAATTACTAAACGTTCTGTGTTATTTATATCATTTATAACGACTATTTAAATCTTACAGGAAATCAACTCTGCAATTAGACTCGTCGGATTTCCTTGTTATTGTCTTTGTAAGAAAACAATTAAATTAGACACATTTCTTACTTGTTATAGATCATTTACAATGACGTCTTTGCCATTTACTTCCAATTATATATATATTTATTTTTGTTTGTTTTGAAGTTGTTGTTCTGTTGTTTTTTCTGGAGACATCATAAACAAATTATCGTGAACCAAGTATCTTGTTAAAATATAAATTAGACGAGATGTGTTAAGATATTCCAAAAAATGAAACTCAAAATTGATGTTAGGCACTATGCATATCGTAACTTAAATTTGCTCAATATGTATAAGACCTCAGAAAACTAACTAATCGTTACGTAAAAAGAAAATCAGAAAATAGTTTCAATAAATATAGTGTCGTTTCAACAAAAATGATAACTTCCGGTAGACATATATAGAACTGATAAAGTACGATAAATTCGTAATGAATCCTCCTGCTCTATATTGTACTGTGGAAAAACAAATTGAAATCAAAATCTGCAATGAAGATCAAAGCAGAAAACGGACCTTGAATTGATGTGTATATGCAAAGTTATTCTACATAGTTCTGTTAGTTCGAACCCCGGCCGGGTCAAACTAAAAACTGAAGAATAAGTGTTTGCTGCTTCCCCTCTAAGCATGCGTTATTCACTGGTTGGGTCGGAGCAAGTTAAATTTGCCAAGATAGGATGACATGTCTTCCAGCGGTGGAGCAGGATCTGCTTACCCTTCCGCAGCACATGCTATCACCCCGGTTTCGGGTGGATTTCGTGTTGCTCGGTCTTTTGTTTTTTATGTTACGTTGTGTAAAATTTTGTATGTCTTTTTTTGTGTTTTGGTGTTGTCAGTTTATTTTCAAATTATGAGCTTGGATGTCCCTTTGTCTTGTTTAATTGATTAACACAAGCTCTGTCACAAAAATTATGAAAACTATTGCGCTCCTGAAGGGTCGACAGTTTTTTTGTGTCTTATGTGACACCCTTAAACAACTCAAAATTCATACATTTTTAGATCAGGCAAATAATTGTATACTAAAACTTGAACAAATGCTAATGTTTGCAACGAAAACATTTTTTTTAGGTAAAAAGTATTTACCAAGAATAGGCAATATTATAATAATTTGCCAACGATCACATCTTGAAAATCTATTTTAAATAGGCAAAGCAAGATAAGCATTACTAGGAGAATCACATGAACTCCTCACAGATCAGGGAGCAGCGATAGGGAAAATATCGCCTGAAATGCATGCATCATCCGCCAGGTAATGCATGCCAAGCAAACATTTATTTATCTCGAGCGTACCTGGAATAGTTTGTTCCAGAAACACGTGTTGAGTACACTATATTCAGTTACAGTATATATCTTGCCTAATTTTTTTTCATCACTATGTTTACCTTGAAGATATATGTGTCACTTTAAATATCATGTATTTGTTCTATAATTACGTTTGTGTATGTATCTAAATTATTAGATTTGTGTACCCAGTACTTAAAATTAAGAGCCTGGTATTTTAATGAATTATTAAACTAATTCGTGATATTGACCGTACTATTTTAGTGATAATTTCTCTTGTTCTTCCACTTTAAGTTAGAAAATGTTTGGCATGAGGTGCACATGCCTGTTAATGAAGTCATTATAATGTAAACATGTGCGCATATGATGTATCAAGGTGTAAAATGCTTTTTTTTCCTAACTCTTATGACCAGTTTGTGTCACGAGTAAGAAGAATGAAAGAATTGTGCCCAAATGGTTTCTGTCAATTTAATAACCACGTGCACACTGATTATTCAACTACAATGCGACATTATCAAGATATTTCCGCATTATATTGATACATGTAAGATCCTTGTGAGAAAATTCTTTACTGATTTCACTTATATCTATTACATACAATCATTTATTGAAAAGTTATTCACTCAAATAATAGTTTAAAAAGAGAAACAGGAAGGCAACGAGTGCTTTAGGATTATTTTCTATTCACATATATATGTCGGAATCACCAAACCCATTCCGTCTGATGTAGAAGTGATGAGGTGTAGTCTGATACTAGTAGTTTATATCTTTGTCTGATTTTTTGCATCAATTTCTTTTATTTGTCCATTATCATGTCTGAATACTATCCCTGTTTCTATTACATATTATCAAACTAATCATACTCTAGTCTGCCTTTCTACAATATTACTCATATCACATTGAACATACTGATACCAACAGTTGTGTGTACAATAGGAATTAAGAAGTCACTGCCAATTCTATGGCATCTTTTAAGAATTGAACTGTTACAACAGTGTATCAAACTATTGACGAGATTCTCAGCTTCTGCCATGTTCAAACCCCACAATAACTAGAGATATTTCACAAATTTAAATGGTAACAGGCTTATAAAGAACATAATTCAGCGGCGATTGTGTAATGCCTAAAGTAAATTGGTGAAGAATTTTAAGGTAAACCCTATGCACTATTGAAAGGGACTTAATGCATTGTATATTTATCGTTTATTACTCTTACACTAAAACACACAATCTGTGTAAAGATAGCAACATTACACAAGAAAATAACAAATTGACTAGACAATAAGAGAAAAATAGAATCCAGCCCTCTATCACTACAGATGAAACAAGAGGTTTTAAAGCATTTATAAAATAGCTTCCAGATAGACATGATAGAACTGGAGTAGAATTAAATTTTCCAAGATGTCTTATGTACTTAGCATTTAAAGTTAACTAAATCTGAGTGGATATCATGCAGTAAATATTTCAATGATTTAAATCAAAGTATGTATGTCAAATTGCAGATAAAATATATAAAAAAATAATCGAAAATACAATTTACATTACGTGTTACAAATTAGTTTTTTTATGTCTACATAGAGGACGCTTGACTCCTTCAAGAGCTATGCAACAGCAAACGAAATAGTAATATTCCATGAAATTGTAAGAATTACGGCACAAATTCAAACCAAATATAAAATTTGAAAGTTGACGCCCGGTTTTGATGGACGACATATATGCGATGTAGTTGTTATAACTAACCATAAGATATATAAGTCCTTAGTTGAATACTTATTAGAAATAGTTATACAATTTGGTTCCGACGTTTGCCGATAATTATCAAACATCCTGGTATCTTCTTTTCTCTTTTTTTTATGTTGATAACGGTTCGCGTTATGGTCCGAAAGTCTTCTATCAATTAAATTTACGTTTTATGTTATTTATATCAGTATTAAATTCTATTTAAATCTTCAAATTAACAGTTTCACGAAAACAACTCTTGAATAAGACTTGTCAGATTTCCTTGTTAATGTCTGTATAACAAAAAAAATATACCCTTTTCTTACTCTTTATAGCACAATTACTATGAAGTTATAGATATTCACTTCCGACTGTGTTTAATTTATTTCTGTCTCAAACTGATGTTCTGTGGACTTCGTAAACAAATCATCGTCAACTTAACATCTTGTAAACAAAACATTTCAATTAGACGAGATGTGGTTAGATTTTCAATGAAACAGCAACTCAATATAGACGTCAGGCACTATGCATACCGTAACTGAAAGCCACCTTTTATTTATGACTAGTTATAAATATGCCTTAGTCTATACGTTAACACAAAATAAGTGAATAATTGCAAAAAATATAGCGTCAATATCGACACAAACCTAATCTCGGTAGACATAAGTAGATGTGATAAAGTACATTTTTGTTGCCATGATATTTGATAGATATTTGCGTTATTAACCGTCCTTTTCTATCTTTTACATGTCACCTTAAGTGTTATTATGTGTTTTTGATTTTAGCCTTCTGTAAATTCTTATCATAAAACTCATATCTTTAAATATTTCAGAGAAATACACAGTAACATGATGGACTTTCGTTTGAGAAAAGAAGGTTTTGTTTTGTTTTCGAAACGGTTCTTATACCTAACAGATAAATATAAGTACAGGTGTAAGCTTAAAGTACGACCCCCGGGACAAAACATTATCTCTCTGTGAAGCATAAATCAAATAATTAAGTATTACTAAGTGTTCCATAAAGAGCATACGATTTGTGAATTTAGCACATTCAATATACCAAGAAAGTAAAAGTATATGACATAAATATGCAAGGTGGTTAATTAATTTCATCTTTTAAGATTTGAAGGTGACATACTCAAATCCAGCTAAGGTAAGGACAAAATTGTGCTTCCGCAAATTTTCGGATCTAGCCTTTTTAGGCATATCTTCCGTCTGTGAATATAAAAAATGTGATATTTACTCTACAAAAAAATGCATTCAGACATATTTACTAGTAATTGACATATCAAGGGAAGGACTTATATGCAATACACTCTCTTTTGAACGTTTATGCAATGTCTGGTTTTATAACAAGTTGTGTTTAACACTAGGCCAGTAAACGCCACTTTTACTTTTAGAATATTGGTTAAATGCGGTAATTGATATATTTTTTATTAACAGGGTGTTTTTCTCAGACGTTTCAGTTGGAAAAGAGATACACAAACATATGTAAATATGAAGTTCTTTTCTTAATGCGCAAGTGATATGTTGCTAGATTTTTTTGCGATTTTGTAGACAGTGAAACACTTCATGGCCAGATCATTAAAGCTTTCTGATAACAGATGAAAGATGGTTGCGTAACTCCTGTTTTCCTCTTTCAAACAGTAATATTTGTTTACATTGAAACACCAGACAAGTAATATATTCGACGTGATGTCTTTGTTTTAGATCTGTTTTTACTGTACATAATAAAAACATAATAGTGCATATTAAACCTTGAAGTAAATTAGATCCTTAAAGAATATTCAGCAGATTTATGATTACTTATACGTATGCGTACAGTTCAAAATATAAACAAATACTTGTAAGAGTGCTTAACATCAGACAATACAGGTTTATTGTTTTTGTTCTGTGAATATCTAATGTGCGTAACCAGGATTTCTTCATATGTGATCTTTAATTTCTTTTTATTGTTTGAATCACTCTAAAATCTTTATCTAAATGATATACTATTATATGATGATAACAGGATTACGTAAAATAACAAGAAGGGTACTGCTAAACCCCTGGTCTTAAAATTAAACATCAGAGAAGAAATTACATTGGTTTTGTAAAACTAAAATAAGACTCCTATACGTGCGATCTTTTATATTTTTGGTTCTTTTATATATTTTATAATCTTCTTATTATTTCTCTTCGTCAAAGCTGCATAAAGTTATCATATTATATCCTGATTACATAACCAACACAAGAAACACTCTTTGAACGTTAGTACTCACAGTACAACTAAAGGATTATGGTATTTACTCAATGTATCATTTACAAACAATGTTTGGTTAACCAAAAGACATATCAGAATAAAAGTCACTTTAAGTATCATAAAACATCATTGTTCTGAAATTATGTAGTAACACGTATATCAGTTCAATTTATATATATGCTTCGAAACGCAAAGAAGATTAATCAGTATTGAGCGCACCTGCCACGTGCGAGATTCGGACTCATAACCTCAGTATTGACAGGCTTGTGATACAGCAGTTGGACTACTAAGACCACCCGGCCACCGCTATACCCTTTCATAACAAAATATACAATATAACACTATACATGCAACGTTAGTCTGATTCCATCTTCTTTTTCTTTTGTGGTCATGTGACTTTCCTTGTCTGGATCTTCGTGAACAGCAGTCTTCATTTTTCTATAAAAAAATCAAAACAACAGTATATAGTGCATGCGTTCGAATCACTTTTCTAGATTTATCCTCATCAGGAACGTTCAAAGCTAATATTTGAAGGCCAATGATGTCAAAGAACCAAAACAATTGAAGATATATAAGACAAAAAAGGTCCCACAATAATAGCCAAATCAATTTAAGGTCAAGTATGCCGAAATGAGCCAAAATATTAGTTTCTTAATAATCTATAAATTTACAAAAGTACAGTTTAAGAACAGTTGGTTGTAAATCATGTCAGTACCGAACCACTGTCTACAGAGCTGATGATACCCTCTGGATTAAAAGTCTACTAGCAGCGTTACCAACTCAATGCTACAAAAAAACAGAATATTAAACTAACTATGACACCTTTTAATTCTCTCCCCTAAGTATATTCACTGATATTGGATTTTTATCAGACATTCATTATTGTTTTGGTTTTATCCATCTGGTACCATTTAAACATTTTTCCCGCTGACCCCTACTTTTTCTTTTCATAATTCTATTGAGTATATTTTAAAAGGCCATTTTTGAAAATCTGATTAAATCCTTGTTATTCCAACTTTTTTGATAGAAAAATAGTATCAATGTATGAAAATATATATAGAGAATCATTCCCGCAAAATTTCAATGGCTTATATCTCATAAACAAGGACAAAGATCTTTCCTTTTTTCTGCTTTTTTAGTTTGTTATATATATTCTATTAATTTATTAGTGATTTTTAAATGGCTTATTATTGTAAAACAGAGTAGCAAACATCCTTAATGATATGCACAAGTTATATAAGCAGAATGAAGATAAGTATATGAAATATAGTTGAAAGAGTTTTTAACATCAGACAAGAACAAATATATTGTTTTTGTAACACAATAAATAATACATAATGATCGTTCCCAAGATTCCTTCAGATTTAAGCCTAAATTTCTTTCCATTGTTTTTATTCTCACTACTTAGTTTTCTTTTTCCCAAAGGTTTATCTAACGTCAGGAACAAAATAGTGTTCGGATGTAAGTGTTCTCTGTACAAAAGAATCAATCGAATTATTTAATAAAGGCAAATTATACTGAAATGTTAGAGTTTTATATTACTTTATTGCACTTTTGCACACGGAGGTCTTATGATCAAACATCAGAGAATAAATGTCATTAATGTTTGTAGAACTTAAATAACATTCAAGTGACCAAGATTCTTTTATATGTAATATTTAATTTTTCGTCTTGCTTTTATTTATTTATAATCTTCTTATTATTGCTTTTCATCGAAGTTATATATAAGTATTCATATTATATCTTCGTTACATAACTATCAAAGGGAATATTGTTTGAATTTAAGTGCTCACAGTACTACTATAGGATTGCGATATTTACTCAATGTATCATTTACAAACAATGATTGGTTAACCAAAAGACAAAATATACTGAAAGGACAATACGAAAAAAACAGACAATACAATGGCCAACAAAATGACGTAGGCAAATAGCAGTCTACAAAACACTTAAAATAAACAACAGACTAAGTAACACAACCCCATTAAAAGAAACCGGAATGACATCTGGTGTTTTGGACAGTTTATCCTCCTCCACTGATTGCAACCAATTGGTTCTTCGATCAAGGTTTGTACAATTTAATTCTACCAGAGAGCAGCAAACAAAATATGCAAAATGCTGAGGCAAAATGCAAACTAGCAAAAACCTGGAAATGTTGCACTAGATTTTAATGATGAGAAATCAACAAACAAAATGTAGACGTATATAAGTAAAAATTGCTTTGTTTAAAATTCCTTGTCAATATATTGGAATTGTATGCGACTGTCATACAAGTGAGAGGTTTATCTAGCTATAAAACCAGGTTTAATTCACCATTTTTCATATACAGAAATGTCTGTACCAAGTCAGGAATATGACAGTTGTTTTCCATTCGTTTAATGTGTTTGAACTTTTGATTTTGCAATTTGATAAGGGACTTTCCATTTTGAATATTCCTTGGAGTTCGGTATTTTTGTTATTTTACTTCCTTTACAACACTTTGAAAATAGGATCGTCAATCATGATCATTCAAAATATTATTGTATTCTTCTTTAAACAATTCCATCAATTAACAGTAACATACGAACAGATCCCGTCATGCCCTATACTTATCAAAATATCTAAAACCACACTATACATCAAACGTTAGTCTTATTCCATCTCCTCTTTCTTTTGTAATCATCTGCCTCTCCTTATTTGGATCTTAACTGCCATCGTTGTTTATATCTAAGTTTACAGAATGCAGAATTGATAAGATTCGGATTATTTACAGGTTTATTTACACTTACTTATGAAAGACTATGTGTTGACTTCTAGGTGGCTTCCATGGTTTTATAACTGTTAAAATTCGACGCATGCCCATACAAATCAGTAGATGCTTTCTAATTGATTACACTATATTTCAGTTGTTTTGAATTTGTCTTGCATTGTTGACGCATGCCCACACATATCAGTAGTTGTTTTATAATTTATTACAATAGATCCAAGTCGTATTGAAGTTGTTATGGCCACAGTTTTGAATTCAATATTTGACTTAGTTCCATAACTTGTGAAAAGAGGGATTCCACAGAATACTATTCTACAGTCCATACTGTGTTTGGGTTGATGTTTTTTTTTTTTTTTTTTTTATCGTTTGATACAAAAATGATAATCTGGTCGTCTCAGTCCGAGCATATATTTAGAGAGAAAAATGAAGGCATTAAAATAGATTCATTTCAATCAATATACTCATGTTATCCTTTTTACTCATCGCGTTCTTTTAGTAAATATTTCAAATAATTGCTGCGTCAAAGGATATTCTATTGCATGACTTTGTTTTATTTTCTATATGCTATCGTGTCACATTAATGCCTAAAACAAGATATTTGTAAACATTATAGACAGATTTATCGAGCTGTTGCTGAAGCAAAGAACTTGTTTCCCTTAAGACTGTTGATGATATGAACAGTTTGTATAATACCCTTTATGCACGTAATGCATTATTCCAGGTCTTAAGTGTTTCGTTGTCCAACGTCATCAGACACCATCCATCTCAAAGAAAGTAATCATCTAATAGCAATTGTCCAGACGCTAAAAGGTTGCAGCAGCTTTAGTAACAAAATAATCATTGTATAACAAAAGAACTATAAGACTGTACGGTTGCCTATAATTGCTTACATTCACTTTACTTGAACTTCGGTGGATAGTTGTCTTATTGGCAATCATACCTCATCTCCTTATTTTTATATAAGATCGTTAATTGGAAAAATAATAATTTACCTAATACGTGTACTCAGCTATTTAAGTGTGTATATAGATGAGTACGAATGTTCCAATTATTCAAATACTACGACGACAAGAAAACATTTTCTAAAGTTTGCCCATAGAAAAATATAGATTGTACATCTTTTCTAACAGAGTACTACTGATAAGGTCGAAGTCGATTATTGTCCTAGCATATCCCCAAGTTATGACTATTTGTTGTGTGTTCTAAACTGATCAACGATAATAAGTTAATAATTCAACACTTTAGACCCTCGTTTCGTTTACATAACATTTGCAGTATTGCTTGTTGTATTTCTACATTTTAGAATACCAGCATGTAATAACTACCCTGACATGATAATAAATAATATTAATTCAGGATTCATGATCTGACAAATAGACAAGAACTATTACATATATATTACTGTCATTTTTGTCTTTTTATCTTGTTTGTTTATTTTTCATTTTTAATAGCGCAAATTTCAAACTATTTTCTGATCTTTCTTCACATTATTCTTGTGCAATGTGTGAAACAAATGTTTATAAAGTTCATAGCTTTGATAGATAAAAAGCAACAGCAACATATATATCTAAAGCTTTTGATCCATATTGAACATATTGAATATAAAAACAATTAGAAAAAAGCTTGAAAATTGCAACTACAAATCGAGCTTGACAGTGGCAAGATAATTGTCTCCTGCTTTGCATGTCTTACTAACTTCAAACTATAGACTCAATAAAAAATGACAAATAAGGGAATACCATATTAAACACCAATCATAGAAAATTGATATGATTGTAATGTTATATTTTATTTCCTACAACAAAAACAGATGTGGAATCTTTATTTGAAAAAAAACCAATGCGAAGCACTTATCTTTCAAAACACGAACAACACAATTTAAGTATAGCATTTATGCAACTATGAATTTATACAATGTGATATTAAATAGTGCAGCTATTTACATACCGGATGAAGTAAAACATGTCTTTTTTTTCATTTGATATCATATTAAAACTGTGATTCAGTTTGGCATTTGGGTAACAATAAAAGATGACGTTAATGCTCTACCGACATATTATCTTTACATTTATCATGTTGTTTTCGTTAATAATAATTATAAATTGCTGCCTTAATAGAAATTGTATTGTGGAAAAGTAAATGAATTTGATAACTGCATGAATTTTATCCACACGAAATCAGCTTTCAACCTAGAAAACTTTATAATGATATGAGGTAGGTGTTACCTTTGAAAGAAGGTGCAGTCCGTTAAAATATTTATTTTAATACTGAATGTTTCTGTGAATGTTGAATGAATCTGAACTATATTTAGACGATTGTCTTTGTGTAAGAGATCGTAGTCCTTGATCCCCAACCAGGTTTAATAAAAGACTTGAATTCTGCTAATTCTTGCTTCTCCACTAAGCGAGTACCATTTGTTAATAAGAAAATGTAAGAAGTCGGCTTTAAGTCAGAATAATGTGTCCGGCTTGGCTGACATGTCTTCCTGCGGACTGTTGTTTTGTGAACTAGAGAGTAAAAATCCAGTTCAGTGTGTCGGTCTAGTACACAGCAGGGTTTATATTTATATTCATTCTTCATTAACTTGTATTTTCTAGATATGCATGTAATATTGACCTACATGTTAGCCAGAAATACAAATCCATACATCAATTTAGTTCATCTGACGCAATTATCAACATCATTGGTCATATTGATCGTTTGTTTCAATGGTTGAAATGACTAGTAACTATCTTACGAATTATCAATGCTGACTTTTTATTATTTATTTTGAAATTTATTATAACTCGATATAGTCTACAGTACAACAATAAGGAGAAGTGGTATTATCACGAGACAGCTGTCAATAAAGACTCAAGGACATGGATGTGAACAATTTCACCTCACCTCATATGACCTTCAACTATTCAGAAACCCCAAACCGTAGAGTCAGCTGTAAAATTCCTGATTTATACTACAACAGTACACGTTAAACAAATATGGCAGCAGGCAACTAACGACTACCAGTGTATTGTTGGTTTCTGGACAAAAACATGCAGATCTAGCATTGTTAAGTGTGTTATACGCATGGTGCTTAAATGTCAATTTCAACTATTATAACACTGGTTTAATTCGGTCTCTTATACTTCTTTTTTTAACATGACGTTATATTCAAATATTCCAGTTGTAAAAAAGATACATACAATGGTGTGAATATGAATTTCATTCTCAAATGAGCAAGTGAAATTTTATGTGATTTCGTAAACAGTAAAACACTACATAGCCAAATATTCAAAGCTGTTTTCATGCTCCTTGTTTGACTCTTTCAAAAAGTGATGATTCTTATTTTTACATTTAAACCAGACAAATTCTAAATTTGATTTGATGCCTTTGTTTAAAGTCTATTTTTACTCTATCATACATAATAAACACGAGACCGAACATATTAAACTTTCAAGCGAATTAAGTTCTTAAATGATACTTGCCAGTTCTATGATCACTTATACCCATGAGTAGAGTTTAGAATATATAAGATAGTCGGTAGAGTTATTGACATCAGACAAGCCAGGTATATTGTTTTTGTTTAATGAATATCTAACTATGTAACCACGATTCCTCCAGATGTAACCTGTAACTTCTTTTATTGTTTTAATCACTCTAAAATCTTTAAATGATGATCTAAATGATTGTATATTATATCATGATAACAGGACTACGTCAAGAATTTGTGTTAGGATTTAAGTGTTTTCTATTCAATCACACGGTAATCAATGGATTATTTAAAAAAAAAACGTAGAATTGTTAAACAAAGGCATATTAGAATAAAAGTTCGGGTACTACTAAACCCCGGGTCTTAAAATTAAACATAAGAGACGAAATTTCATTGATTTTGTAAAACTTAATTTCTAATCATATTATGAACTGGCTACATAACTAACAAAGGGAATATTCTTTGAATTTAAATGCTATTTGTACAAATAAATGATTAAGGCATTTACTCAGTGTATCATTTACAAACAATGATTGGTTAACCAAATAACTTCTAAGAATAACAGTTATTTTAAGTACTTTATAACACCGGTGTCTTGAAATTATTTAATAATACGTCTAACAGTTTTATTTACATATGCCTCGAAACGCAAAGATTTAAAGAAGTTTTATCAGTTTCGAGCACACCTGCCACATGAGGGATTAGAATTCACAACCTTAATGTAGACAGGCTAGTGATGCAGTAGTTGGACTTCTTAGACCACCCGGCCACCGCTTTGCCCTATCATAACAAAATATTTAAAAAATTGAAAACAACACGTTTAATAATTTCATGCGTCCGAAGCGCTTTTCTGGATTTCTTTAAATATGACAATATACATGAAACGCTAGTCCGGTTACATCTTCTCTCCCTTTCGTGATCACGTGCCTTTTCTTGTCTGGAACTTCGTCAATAGCAGTCTCTGGATAGATATAAGAAGATGTGGTATAAGTGCCAATGAGACAACTCTCCATCCAAGTCACAATTTGTAAAAGTAAACCATTATAGGCCAAAGTACGGCCTTCAACACGGAGCCTTGGCTCCCACCGAACAGTAGGCTATAAAGGGCCCCAAAAATGACTAGTGTAAAACCATTCAAACAGGAAAATGTTTATTTATTGGATTTTCCAGTTAGTTTGAATAGAAACATTAACCTATTAGAACACCTTTAAATACGGAAACTAATGCGCAATACTAGCACAAAGTTATATCATACCCTGAAATTTTAGTTGTAAAAAGATACAAAAGGTGTGTAAATATGATTTTTTCTCCTGCTCCAAAAGCAATATTTAACTGGATTTCTAGTAATGTTAACATTCATGGTCATATGTTCAAAGCTATTTGATTATATCTGAAAGTTGTTTGCGTGAATTTTGTTTGATTCTTCCTAACAGCTACTATTCTTTTTATTCTCTTAAGGTATTGAAGCCAGGTAAATAATAAATAATATTAGATGCTCTTGTTCTGTATAAATCTATCTTAATTGTATCATACATAATACAAATGTGATCGTGTATAGTAATCTTTTCTAGTTAATTCTGTTCCTTACGGCTGCTCACTAATATTTACTTTTTGTAAGATATTCAGAATCTTCTGGTTTATGCATCTGGTTCCATTAAAACATGTAACCCACCAACCCCTACTTTTCTTTTCATAATTTTATTGTATATAGTTTAAAAAGCCATTTTTTATTAAATCTCATAAAATCCTTGTTTTTTTCTTAGTTTTTGAAAAAAAAATAGTATCAATGTTAAATGGATGAAAAATATAGAAAGAATAATTTCCCGCAATCTTTCAATGGCTTATATCTCAAAAACAAGGACATAGGCCTTACATTTTTGCTGCTTTTTTTAGTTCCGTTATACATATATTCCGCCAATTAATTTTTGAAACAGAGTAGCAAACATCCTTAATAATAAACATCTGTTCTATAACCATAAATAAAGATAAGAATATAACATATGGTCGCAAGAGTTTTTAACATCAGACAAGAACAAATATATTGTTTTTGTAACACAATATTTTTTTTATTCACTCTATTTGGTTTTCTTGAAATTATGCAAATGTACGTGTTAATATTCAATTTATACATTATTCGTAAAGCAAATAGTTTAGAAAGTGTAGTCAGTGTCTTTAGATACAGGCAAAATATACTGAACCGACAATAACAAAAACCATAAGTCGACGATAAACAGACATTACCATGACAAAAAGACAGACACAAACAACAGTCTTCAAAACACTATACATAAACCAAGGGCTGGACAACACGAACCCATTAAAACAGGAATGACATCCGGTGTTCTTGACAGCTAAGCAGATCCTCCTCCACTGGTACCCGATTGGTTCCTAAATCAAGGTTTGATAAATTGATTTTGCCGGTGGGAAACTGAGAAAACTTGAAAAAACCTTAAAATGTAACATTAGATTTCAAAGATGAAAAATAAGCCAACAATTCTTCTTACAATTCCATCACCTATCAGTTACAGTAACAGTACCATACAAACAGATCCCTACATACCATAAACATATCAAATTATTTAATATGAAACTATACATCAAACGTTAGTCTGATTCCATCTTCTTCAATGTGATATTGGAAGGTACAGACATTTACATAACGGATGAAGTAAAACTTTTTTTCCAGTTAATATTATAATAAAACTGACGAACAGTCATTATGATAACAATAGCAGATGACGTTAGTGTCTTTACATTTATATTTTGTTGTCGTTAGTATTAAAAACAAATTATTACCTCATTAGAAAATTTATCGTTAAAACGCATCTGAAATATATAACTGCGTGCATCATATTCTTATCAGTCAGCTCTCAACCGCTTTACATGAACAGTTTCAAAAATGTTTCGATGCCATATTAGTTTTGCCCGTTGAATCTGATGTTAGCAATGTCCTTTGAGAGTTTGAATAAAAAGGAGCCGGAAGATACCAAAGGAAAATTCAAACTCATAAGTCGAAAACGAACAGATAATGTCAAGGCAAAACAAGAACAAAGATGATCAAAGGACAAAAAACAGTCTACTTTCTCTGTGTTATCCCTCCATCAAACGTTAGACTGATTCCATCTCCTCTTCTTTTCGTATTCATATGTCTCTTCTTGTCTGGATCTTGGTTAACAGTCATCTCTCTTTATATCTGAGTTTAGTTTGTAGAATTTTATGTTTCGGAGGTTTACATATGTATATTTACCTATTAATTGATAAAATTATGTGTTAACCTCTGGTTGTTTCCATGGTTTTGATATTGTTAAAAGTCGATGATTTGTTAACGCATTCCCATACATACCAGTAGTTCTTCCTTATGTATTAAACTATATCTAAGTCGTTTTGAATTTATTATTTGTTGATGCATGCCCGCATACATCAGTAGTTGCTCTCTAATTTATTACACTAGATCCCAGTCGTTTTGAAGTTGTTGAGTCCACTGTTTTGACTTTAACATTTATCTTATTTCTGTGGTTTGTGAAAAGAGAGATGCCACTAGAATACTATTCTACAGTCCATACTGTGTTTTGGTTGATGTGTTATTATTAGATAAAAACAAATAAAGATCTGGTCCTCCAGGCATATAAATCAGATATAAGGAAAGGAGGCATTAAAAATAGATTCCTTACAAGCAATATACTCATTTTATCTATTTATCGTGTTCTTTTAGTAAACATTTCAAATGATTGCTGCTTCAAGGGAGATCATATTGCATGACTTTCTTTTATGTTCCTTATATGGTATCGTGTCACATTAATACCTAAAGCAAGATATTTTACAAACTAAGTAAACAGTATAGCAAATTCATCAAGCTGTTGCTGAAGCAAAGAACGTGTTTCCCTTGAGACAGTTGATGATATGAACAGTATGTATAATACCCGTAATGCACGTAATGCGTTGTTCAATATAGCTCGTAAGTGTTTCATTGTCCAGTGTCATCAGAAAACATCCTTCTCAAAGAAAGGAATCATCTAATAACAATCGTCCAGATACTTCTTTCGTTTAAAAGGCAGCAGCAGTTTTAGTAACAGATAAAAAGCTGCATCAGTTTTAGTAACAAATAATCATTGTATGGCAAAAAGAAAAGTAGGATCTTTATTTGAAAAAGAATAAATTACTTAATACTTATACTCACCTATGTATGTGTATATATAGATGATTACGAATGCCAGCATGTTCGAACTACCCTGACATGATAGTAATTCATATTGTTTGATTGATTGATTGTTGATTGCTTAACGTCCAGTGGCAAATATTTCATGCATGTTCAGGACGAGAACAAATTAACAATAAATACAATAAATGCAATGGGTAGGTCCGGTCAACTGGGTTGAAGGTCGGGAAAATTTGGACTGCCACGGAAAAATGAGGGTATATTGGATAGGGACAGAAATTTAGTCTTGCAACAGGCCACATACGGACCCCTCAAACAGTTGTTGCAAGGGTTCTTAACGTGCAGAGAGCGTAGCACTCTCTCTACACGAGGCATCGGATTTAACGTTCCCATTCTGACCGCACGTGGCTGCATACTTGATACATCCCGCACAGCCAAACGGACGCCCCACTTTGGTAAGGGTTTTACTGCCGGTCGGAAGTAAACATGTAGTGACCATATTTCTATTCCCCTGTCACCCTTGGGGAAGTAGTAATTGATATGAAAAGGGATTGATACAGGATGCGTGATATGGTAATCAGATAAGAACTATTACATAGAATATCACTGTCCTTGTTATATTATATCATTAATTTTTTTTTTTCATTTTAAAACCGCAAATGTCAGACTATTTTCTTATCTTCACTTTATTCTTGACAATGTGTGAAACATGTATGTTTATAAAATTCGTAAATGTAATAGATAACAAGCAACATAAGCAAACCGTTATTCAAAACACACGATAAATATTGAATATAAAAACCAAGAAAAATAAACTCGGGAATCCCAACTACTAATGGATCTAGGTAGTGACAAAGTAATTGTTTCCAGCTATGCGTGCATTACAACCTTTAATCTCTAGACTCAGTCAATACCGTCATGTAAGGGAATACTTCATTTCACATCGTAGAAGTTGATGTGACTCTTATATTATATTTTATTTCCTTAAAACATTGCAGCCATTTACATAACGGATGCTGTAAAACTTTTTTTTCACTTAATGTCATAATAAAACTGACACTCAACAATAGAAGATAACGTCAACGCTCTACCGACATGCTATCTTATATCTATCATATTGTTATTGTTAATATTAAACATAAATTGCTACCTAAATAGAAATATTTTTGTGAAAACGTATCTGAAATTTATAAATGCGAGCATCGTATTCCCATCGGTCGGCCCACAAACTGGAAAACTGAACAGTTTAAAACAAAAATAAAACCAAAACAGAAGAAGGTCTCGGTAGTCCTAATTTCGACGCCACTTGATTTTCCCCCCAAATTAGAATGATGTTTGTTATGTCCTTTGTTCATGATATTCAATAAAAGAGAGGCGGAAGATTCCAAAGGAATATTCAAACTCAAAAGGCGAAAACGAACAGACAATGTCATGGCAAACAAAAAACACACCAAAAATTATCAAAAACAGTCCATAATTCATAACATAAAAAAATACTGAACCCCACCCCCCACCCCCCAAAAAAAACGGGGATGTCAGGGGCTGGCATTGATATAATTTTCTGTGTACTACCTCCAGGACTATTAGTTATGAATTTTTCATGTGCTTAGTTTATATCTGATACCTTGAATGTCCCATGTCATACCGCTTTTATGTCAAACCCAAACGTGAATTTGTTTACAAAGAAATCAAGGAACAAGTCAAAATAAATGTTTATTTGATTTGAAGAAAACAACAAGGTGTTCACAATTAAACAATATGTATGCAGTACTTCATCTGTTTAATGCAGATATTTTTAGATGATGAAAAAAAGTTTAAACAATAAAATGGAAAGATGTTACCGCTTTTCTTTAATTCTACTGTCAGCAATACTAAAGATGTAATTCCGTTTACCAATGTTGCCTTTGGAATTTTTTTGGTCTCTTAACTATTCTGACAGGTCGTAAATGAGAAACAGTAATGAAACCACAGAGATTTCTTAGTAACTTGACTGACAATATATACCATATATCCCTTTGAACATAAAGATGAATATTTAAGATTCAAAACGGTAAACACCACAGCAAAAAGAAAATCAAGTAATGCAGATACATTAAAACAATAGCCTGCTTCATTTGAATTCTGACATAATAATATAAATCATATCAAAACAATAAATGATTGTACAAGTAGCAGGATCAATGTTGTTGGAGGTTAGATAAAGCTGACAACATCTTAAAACAGTGTATTCTTGACAGCAAAATGATACATGTGTTATTCACCTGAATAATTTACCTCAAATTTAAAGTAGACATATTACTATTTATAATATGTATTGCCATAAAACGGTTTTTAAAGTATTCAATTCCAGGATTTGTGTGAGGCAGATGCACTATATTTACTCTCACAGTAGATCGCTTCATCAAACAAAGTAACTTAATATGTAACTTAATAATATTTATAAAATTTGAAAGGTTTCTCATATTGGTATATAATAATTTTAAACGTTTCAAAACAAATAAATAAAATTATAGATAAACGTAAATGTCTTTAATAAACCAATTAAATACTAAGATCTATTAAATTCATAAATTTTTAATGATTTAAAAATAAATCAAATAACTATACGTAAAGATGAAATTAGGAACATGTTCAAGGAAGACAATAAAAGCATTGATCCGGTAGACTTTTTGAAATTATAACATAAAACAAAGGGATGTCACTCTTGCATACCAATAACACATCAAACGAATTAATTAACACAACATTCGTGCTCCAGCTTCAATGAAGACTCTAAATAATCATAATAACCAACAGTTGTTAATCTATAGGATAGTGACTGATAACGAATGGTAACTCACAGTAAAGTATGTTTGTTTGAAATTGTGTTAAACCTACTCGGAAAAATTCATGAACTACTTGACTTTCATAGCTCAGAATTAAAGTGTTTACACATGAATATAAAATGGTCGTTAAATATTATTTGCCTTTAGCAGTATAAGACACAATACAGATAGTATGCTTGAATCAAATTACCCAAATAAAGATTTAGTGTATGCCTGAACAGTTTGTCATTGTTTATTTTTTTTTATCCGTGTCGGTTTTTTAATATCATCACAACTTCCTGTTGAGATTTGACTAAATACCCATATCCGATACAGGTAAATACGCTACATAAAACTGTAGATTCAACAATACATAAACCATCAAAATCCGGAAGTGAACTCAGGTTTATAGAATTCACAGTTGCTATAGATAAACACAGTAGGATATCGATATTAAAAACTCTATTCATATTGAAAATTCAAACCGAGAGAGAGAGAGAGAGAGAGAGGGAGGACGTACCGACAACAAAAGTACGTATGTACTGCATTGACAACTAATGATTCAACAATACGAACCACTAAAACCCGTTACGCATTGTATTTAAAGTAAAATACGTCAATTCAATTGATCTTTTTGTCATGTAAATATTCATCAACATTTCTATTTCCGCCCAAGTTTTGATTAAAAAAAATTATCCCGTCTATTTTAAAACAATTCTTGATATTTCAGGATGATTTATGAAGAGAATATTTATCATGTTTATAGTTTGATTAGATATTAATGAAAAAAATGTCATTAAAACCATGAAGTTGATTATTCAGTGTCTGTTAAAAAATTTCTTTGTAAATTAAATTAGACAACAAATGATAATATGTGACCAATACGTATATCAATAGAATACCTCATAGCACTTAATCAGACGTATAAATTCGTTGCAATCTATGTTTGTGTCTTATTAAGATTACAAGGACATGCAAAATATTACATAAAATTCGGTTTTGACTGAACTTTCAAAATCTTTTTTTTAAAAAGAATCTTTATTTGTGAATCAGTAAGTGCAAACTGCGGTAAACGACATTGGCAAAAAAACTAAAATATGTACCTCAATGATATGATTTAAAGAATTGACTTATCTCAATAATCCGAATGTCGCAAACTATTTTACGAGTGACCGTAGCGCGTGTAGAATCATATTTTTTGTCTGATTACCATTTGAGTATTTGCCGATGTCAGAAAGCTTTGATTTTGTATTCTTTTAATTGACTTGACTTATAATATAGAAAATGCAAGGAATCATATTTTATGCTTTCATTTGCCGTTTTTATGTAAATACTTCGACAAATACTTGACAACGAAAGATGCATGACGTCAGAAGAGTGAAAAACAGGACTTTTCACATGAAAAATATCGGCTTCTAAAGACGATAGAAAAGTATGCATGTATTATAGACAAATGGTGAACACTGAATATTGACCTTAAGATGTGGTTTGTCACGTTTGGTTGCTGTCTCACTTGAGTATACTCCACATATACTTTTGTTCATTTGTATTTGACTGGGAATTCACGGTTATAATTGCATCCAATGCACAATCGAAATGTATTCCGTTGTGAAATTAATGTTCAACCGTTATTCGTGTATTATAAAAGCGACACGAAAGATACGAAAAGAGATATTGAAACTCAAACATCGAAAACAAACTGACAATGCCATGGGAAAAAACGAAAAATGACGGAAAAATAAAATACAAAATAGAAAACTAAAGACTGAGCAACACGAAACCTACCAAAAACGGGTGTTAAAAATTATACTAAAATTATTCTACACAATATATCTTGTACCATGACACAAATTTTTCAGTAGTATTCGCTAGTACAAAAAGTGAACAAAACATAATGTGACCTTTTTTGTGAAGTTATTAAATCGAAACATCTTTCATAAATAGCATTTTATTTAAAGGGAAAACAATCTTTTCTTATATGAAGTCTAATAATCTATAACCAATGTTACAGAATAACATAACAGTTATTATTTCATTGAAAAAAAAGATTTAATAGGAAATGAAAGACAAATGAGAAAAAAATCCTCGATTAAATATATGTCACTAAAAAGAATTAATTGGAAAGTATTTTCTCATTATTTATGTTATTCATATAGTATTACAGAAAACGTTATATACTAACTTTAAAACAAGAATGAATTATTCAAGTTTAGATTATACCGCAACGTTGATTTTTTTCTGTTATGCGTTGTACAATGACACAAGCGACATTGATCAAATTGGAGTGAAATAAAAGTTAGCATTATAAATCATGCAAATGGCTTGATAATAGAGATGTATTTTATTGTACATTTTCTGTTCTCCTTTTTCTATTTTGAAATAAATCATTATTTTCATGTACTCGGTAAAGGTTGATAAGCTGAGAACATTTCATACTTAATCTTAATTCGTATAACAATTTTCGTCAACATCGCCAGTAAACGAAACAATAAAACATCAGAAAAAACTGACTTAAAAACTCTTAATCCCTGTAAACAAAGCAAATGTTCACCACTTTCGTGATAAGAAAATAAAACGAAGATATAAATAGTCGCGAAACCATAAAAGAAGGTTAAAAAAATGTAAATCGCCTCTAAGTTTTATAGAAATTGATAAATGAACCCCATAAAGTATCCTCGAAATAAGTTGTTTTACAGTATTTAAGGTGAAAGGATTAAGAACAGAAAAACTTCTACGGATGCCGCTTACACCAAAAGGAAATATATTGATTAACCTTTAACTTATTACAGACAAGTTAATTATGTTTGGAACAAATAGATACCGTAAAAGTTTAAAATAATCTGTATTTCATGACTTCCATCTCTTCTTAATATGTTATGTTCCGTTTATTGACACAAAAATGAAATCAACTCATCGTTACAATTCGATTTACAGTTTGTTCTAACGATTTTATATGAAAAATCGGTATTAAAGCACTATTATATACTATAGTCGCTTCTAATAATGCCTGTATGTTTTTCAATTGTATTGCCTTATGATAATCCTTTTCTCTGATCTCATTGGTCGTCGTTATTTTGTGATTATCGATCGCAATAATTTGAAATATTGCTAATAACATTATTTTCAAGCATGAAAACATGGCATGTACTCTAACTGATCTTTGGATTGTGTACAATCTCAATCCTATTCACATAAACCTCAAATACGAAGGGTTACAGTGAAGCCCAGTTGTGATAGGTGATCCAATAGATTTCCATAACTTTGTGAAGCATAAAAAAAGACCAAACAATATAATTTTGTTTGTAACGACAATTATAATGTTATTTTGGTGTCCTGTAACATGTGTAATGTTAACATATACAGACCTGTGGTTATTCAGCGTATCCTCTTTTGAAAAAAAGTTGTGAAAATGAACGACGAAACGTATTAATGGAGACATATTTACGATGAAGCAGAGGTTATGCTACTGCTGAGAAATGGGAAGTTAACAATTGGAAAGTTTAAATCATCTCGTTTGCCATATTTTCTAATTATGAAGTTGTATGACGGTTGTTTTTTCAAAGAGTACTTTCAAAGATTATCATAACTTCAAAAAATCTTCTATAAGATGTGTATTTTTGATTTTCATTCTATTTTAACATGTTTAAGTTAATAAATCATGTTTGTGTTATTGAGTTAATTAAACATGATATACTTCATTTTAGTTTTTGCCCTCTCGTATTCTCTGTTTCTGAAAGATTCGGTAGCAGCGTTAAGTTGTTTATCTTGTCATTTGTATAATCGTGTTAGTGGTATCAAGTATAGTTATAAATAATTCTATGATTTATGATTGATTTAAATTATATTCAAAGCAATTTGTAGACAGATAGATATATATCTGTTCATAATATGAGTCATTTTTAGTATACTTAATCATGCTAAAATGGAAGGTTGTATGTAATATTTGTTTTTCGTACATAAATCAGGACGTTAGTTTTCTCGTTTGAATTGTATTACATTTGTTATTTCGGGGCCTTTTATAGCTGACTATGCGGTATAGTTTTGCTCATTGATGAAGGTCGTACGGTGACCTATAGTTGTTAATTTCTGTGCCATGTGGTGTATTGTGGAGAGTTGTCTCATTTGCAATCATACCACATTTTCTGATTTTTTTTTATATAGAATGGATATTGTCTGATTTGATGTATACAATGCTGATTCCTTGTCTGGATTTGGATATACTTTATGTCCTTTTGGATTTGATAAGTTTTTCAAAGTTTTGAATTTCAAAACTTTTGGTCTCCAGCATCATTGAAGAACCATAAACTACCAAAACGCGCATCTTGTGCAGATACTGGAACGGATAATGTTATTAGATAAAGCTCAACAAGTCAAGAATCTGTTATATTATAAATGTCGACATATGTTTTATTGAATACGTTTAATATCTGGATGCAAGACATTTTCCACTTTATTTTTATGTCACGTGACATTTTGCATTTATAAGTGTAAGTCGTCAGAAAGGATTGAGATGCCTTACTATTTATACATAATGCATCGCCAACGATTTTGTCGAAATAAGTATAATCTGAACCAAGTCGCATGTTTTTTTCTTTTTTTTTTTTCTTTCTATTTTAGCCATGGCGTTGTCGGTTTATTTTCGACTTATGAGTTTAAATGTCCCTTTGGTATCTTTCGCCTCTCTTTCACGTTAAATTCTTATTAAAATGTTTCCATTCCTACGATACCATCCATCTTTTATGTTGAAGTGGGGTATTTTTCCCTTTAAAAAGAAAAATTATTTGAGAAATAAGTATTATACAGGATAGTCTTAAAACCATATCATGTACATGTTTCAACCCAATTGTATTTTTCATAAAATAGCCGCAAGGTCGGTTAAATAACTGGAATATCGTATGTAATTTTGCGACAAAAATTTCAAGGGTAATAATTAATAAGGATGGTTTCAATGGGAAATATGCTTTCAGAAAATATTTTGAATGCTCAAATGTTTATAAAGTCTTGATCAAAGAAAAGCAACTGCAATTCACTTTATGTCATCTGTAGAGTTGTGTGTTTTATATATAGTTTGTCTTTACTGACTTTCAAACGCACACATTAATTGTCAATTTGTATCATATTTCAAATGGTTTTAATAACGGTAATCATCATGATCATCCGAGGCAGTCTAAATTTACACATCAGATACACATATTTTTACACAAACGCAACTTCAATGATCGGAAAAAGTTTTTTCTTCTCTAAACCTTCTTTAATTTTTGCCTAAAACAAAAAAAAAAACCAGGTAAACAAAAATGACATATCGGGGCTATCACTCTTTTAAAGAGTCTACTAACGATTTCAGCAAAATTTGACTTCTTCGTTGATCTTGTCTTGCTGATCATATTTTGCTCAAAAGAAAAACTTAATTTGTATAATTCTGTATTTAATTAAGGAACAATAAAAAATTATCTGATAATAAAAGTTGAAAATTGTATGATTGTTTAATATTTGTAGGCACAATTAGATTTCATATATATTCACGGAATGGTTATGCCAGTGACTTCGACTGAAAACAGACATTAAATTAATCATTTAACATAAAACTATGCTGTCTCTTCTTCTGTTGCAGATAGTATATATATACTGTGATATAAACTGTACATCTACTCAGATTGACGGCACTGCACGACACTGTTACTCGTCTATTTTACGTAGGCTTACGCTGAAGAAAGTCCCGCGCTAAAGTTTTAAGTTTTTTGCTAATTTACTTCCCTATAATGCCGTCAGTTATAATCAAAACTGCACCTCTTGCACGTGAAAAGTTGTATATATTTAAACTGACAAACTAATAAAGTAAAAACAGCGAATTTCATGCCGTTTCAATTGTGTGTTGTTGGTTTGCTGTTTTATTGATGTGTACCTTGCATCTTCGTTTTTTCATATTTTATGATTTATGTGGTGACAAAAAGTTGTTGCCTGTTTACTACACATTGAAAATATTTTTTTCTCAATTTATAGCTGATGTTTATCATTAAGAAAAATCGATTTCACAGCACCCCCCTTTTCTAAAAGAAAAATCAAAACACAAAACAATGCAAAAGGTTTTCCATACATAATACGAAACAAAACAAGCTATTTCTTTCAGAGGTTAGCATTCGATGTAAAGGGTTTGAAACCCTTATATAGTACACAATTTGCAAACAATTTGCAAAATTTCCTCAGAGAAGGTATTGGCAAAAATCTGGAACGTTTATAAACGTATTCTAAAACGTGTCCCACGTCAGTCGAAACGTTGTCGTTATTGGTCGTATGTCATATCATCATGACCCCCCCCCCCCCCCCCCCCCCCCCACCTTATTTTATTCTGATAACTGAGTGTTAATAGCATATCTTTACTGTTTCTGTTGAATTTATATATATATATATCTGTCATGGAATCGAGACAATTAAGAGCGAGACATATTTGTGTGGTCACCTATCTATTTGTCGAAGACTGTATGTATGCATCTTGTTGGTTTTTTGGATTTATTTCTGTCGTCGGGCTGCTGTTCCATTGACGTATAAATCCCATCTGATTCTTCTTCTATTTCACACTTAATTTTCCTTGTACACTGATGGCTGAAAAAATATATCAGTTATTTCTGTAGTTGGGTTACTGTCTCATTCACGTTCATCTCAACTCTATTTTATTCGTACATCAATTAATTTTCCGTGTACACAGATGGCTGAAAAATATATATTATCATATAAATCTGATAGCACTGCCAGTTTTGCTTTGTATCAAATATAGCGGATTGATTTGAATGTTTTCTTCTTAAAGTCCAGTAGCAAATATTTCATGCATATTAATGCAATAATGTCAGAAAATCAAATCGTAAAGCTAATGCACATGTGTCTAGTCTACTAAAACACTTGCTTGTTTTGGTATTTTCTGAGCGAAGAAAGAAAGAATGCTCCTGAACCGCACATGCATACTTGCTTCAAGTATGTTTTCTTGGATAAATCCGCTAATTCATAGCCCCTTTGTTTTCTATGTTAATTTATGCATTTTAAAGCCTTGATAGCTATTCTATCTTAAGTTCAAATAAAGTGGCAATCACGTTATCCTGACTTGTGCATATCCTAATTTGCATATTAGAGCGTATTGGTTCCCGGTAGTTGGGTAATATAAAAACAGGTACTTCTGATCTGAGAAACAGGGCAAATATGCCCTCTATCATAATTTCGTATATGTGTTTCATTATTAATGAGAAACAATCATCAATTTGAAGGTTCTATAGTAATCCCAAGACCTAGAGCTTTCATTTGATAAAAAACTACCCATTGTTTTGTACTTTTTGACAAAGTTACAGCAGTTATGCGTAGGAACTATTTTGTTTTACATATGTACTACTTTCTTGTATGTTCTTTGTGACCGGGACCGAATTAGTGGTTCTATACCTTCTGGTAGTCAAGTCAAATGCAAAATAAAAGAATTTACACACAAACCATTTTTGTGAAATCATCACAGACGTCCTTGTACGCTTTTTGTAAGTCTTACTAATTTTCTGGAGACAAATTCAAATAAGCAAAAATTAAATGAAGAGGAAAATGTAAAAAATATCTTCTTTGGTGATTACATGTTTTTATATCAACAATAGTCATACTCTTTTTGAAATAATTGTGTGACTCTTTAAAGAGCCGTTTTCGATATGCAATTGTCTTTGTTCTGTAATATTCTGTCTTGTTTTAATCACTTTAACTGCTTCTTCTGCAGTGTTAACTTTTGATTCTTCCTCTTACACTGCAGTGTAGACAGATTTTTCAGATCCTCTCCCTGTGTTTCCATTAGACGATCGATTAAATTGACTTCCTTTCTGCATGGCCAACTTAGTGGATGTTTCTCTACAGTTTTGTTACATCTGGTACCATAGTGACTTCGTCAACTTCGGCGTACGAATGTTTTTCTCCCTCACGGAATGGTTATGCCAGTGACTTCGACTGAAAACAGACGTTAGCAGTTTTAATCGTTTAATATGAAACTATGCTGTTTCTTCTACTGTTGCAGATAGTATATATATACTGTGATATAAAATGTACATCTACTCAGATTGACGGCACTGCACGACACTGTTACTCGTCTATTTTACGTAGGCTTACGCTGAAGAAAGTCCCGCGCTAAAGTTTTTGCTGATTTACTTCCCTATAATGCCGTTATAATCAAAACTGCACCTTTTGCACGTGAAAAGTGGTATATAAAAAAGTTGTTGCCTGTTTACTACACATTGAAAATATATTTTTCTCAATTTATAGCTGATGTTCATCAATAAGAAAAATCGATTTCACAGCACCCCCCCCCCCCCCCCCCCCCCCCTTTCTAAAAGAAAAATCAAAACACAAAACAATGCAAAAAAGCAAAAGTAATACAAAAACACCAAAAAAAATGTTTTCCATACATAATACGAAACAAAACAAGCTATTTCTTTCAGATGTTAGCATACGATGTAAAGGGTTTGAAACCCTTATAAAGTACACAATTTGCAAAATTTCATCAGAGAAGGTATTGGCAAAAATCTGGATCGTTTATATACGTATCATATACGTTTGTAGCTTTTTTTTTGGCATTTTTCGTATTTTTTAATGTTGTGATTCTGCTCAGATTAAAATTGAATTGTGCCAAAAAAATTTAAACAACGACTCAAACATAAAATGAGTCTTTATCATGCTTTTTTCCTGATAACAAATACAAATTTTGCAAAACTTTGAAATATTTCCGTATTATTATACCTTTTTCATGAATCAATTTTTACATATAAGTTTGCCTTACACAATTTTTAATCTTACCGCAGTTTAGTAATTACAGTCTATTCTGTTGGGAACTTAGCCCTCGTTGGGACTGAGTGAAACACGTACGTACAATGAGGCGACGGGATTAAATCTTAGATGATACTCTTCCCTTTTCTCTCCTAGTAATGATGTAATATTTAAGGGGGGTGGTTGAGATTTAAAAATCAAACTAGAGTTTAACCCCATTACATTTCGTTTTCTTAATTGTGTCTGTGTCCCACGTCAGTCGAAACGTTGTCGTTATTGGTCGTATGTCATATCGTCATGACCCCCCCCCCCCCCCCCCCCCTTTTTTTATTCTGATAACTGAGTGTTAATAGTAGATCTTTACTGTTTCTGTTGAATTTATATGCATATATATCTGTCATGGAATCGAGACAATTAAGAGCGAGACATATTTGTGTGGTCAACTATCTATTTGTCGAAGACTGTATACATGCATCTTGTTGGGTGTTTTTTTTTTTTTTTTTGGTTTTTTTAATTTATTTCTGTCGTCGGGCTGCTGTTCCAATGACGTATAAATCCCATCTGATTCTCCTTCTATTTCACGCTTAATTTTCCGTGTACACTGCTAGCTGAAAAAATATATCGGTTATTTCTGTAATTGGGTTACTGTCTCATTGACGTTCATCTCACATCTCTTTTTATTCGTGCATCACTTAATTTTCCGTTTGCACAGATGGCTGAAAAATATATATTATCATATAAATCTGATAGCACTGCCAGTTTTGCTTTGTATCAAATATAGCGGATTGATTTGAATGTTTTCTTCTTAAAGTCCAGTAGCAAATATTTCATGCATATTAATGCCATTATGTCAGAAAATCAAATCGTAAAGCTAATGCACATGTGTCTAGTCTATTTAAACACTTGCTTGTTTTGGTATTTTCTGAGCGAAGAAAGAAAGAATGCTCCTGAAACGCACATGCATACTTGCTTCAAATATGTTTTCAGGAATAAATCCGCTAATTCATATCCCCATTGTTTTCTATGTTAATTTATGCACTTTAAAGCCTTTATAGCTAGTATTCTATCTTAAGTTCAAATAAAGAGGCAATCACGTTATTCTGACTTGTGCATATCTTTATTTGCATATTAGAGCATACTGGTTCCCGGAAGTTGGGTAATATAAAAACAGGTACTTCTGATTTGAGTAACAGGGCAAATATGCCTTCTATCATAATTTCGTATATGTATTTCATTATTAATGAGAAACAATCATAAAAGTTCTACAGTAATCCCAAGACCTAGAGCTTTAATTTGATACCAAAATTACCCATTGCTTTGTACTTTTTGACAAAGTTACAGCAGTTATGCGTAGGAACTATTTTGTTTTACATATGTACTACTTTCTTGTATGTTCTTTGTGACCGGGACCGAATTAGTGGTTCTATACCTTCTGGTAGTCAAGTCAAATGCAAAATAAAAGAATTTACACACAAACCATTTTTGTGAAATCATCACAGACGTCCTTGTACGCTTTTTGTAAGTCTTACTAATTTTCTGGAGACAAATTCAAATAAGCAAAAATTAAATGAAGAGGAAAATGTAAAAAATATCTTCTTTGGTGATTACATGTTTTTATATCAACAATAGTCATACTCTTTTTGAAATAATTGTGTGACTCTTAAAAGAGCCGTTTTCGATATGCAATTGTCTTTGTTCTGTAATATTCTGTCTTGTTTTAATCACTTTAACTGCTTCTTCTGCAGTGTTAACTTTTGATTCTTCCTCTTACACTGCAGTGTAGACAGATTTTTCAGATCCTCTCCCTGTGTTTCCATTAGACGATCGATTAAATTGACTTCCTTTCTGCATGGCCAACTTAGTGGATGTTTCTCTACAGTTTTGTTACATCTGGTACCATAGTGACTTCGTCAACTTCGGCGTACGAATGTTTTTCTCCATCACGGAATGGTTATGCCAGTGACTTCGACTGAAAACAGACGTTAGCAGTTTTAATCGTTTAATATGAAACTATGCTGTTTCTTCTTCTGTTGCAGATAGTATATATACTGTGATATAAAATGTACATCTACTCAGATTGACGGCACTGCACGACACTGTTACTCGTCTTTTTTACGTAGGCTTACGCTGAAGAAAGTCCCGCGCTAAAGTTTTAAGTTTTTGCTGATTTACTTCCCTATAATGCCGTTATAATCAAAACTGCACCTTTTGCACATGAAAAGTGGTATATAAAAAAAGTTTTTGCCTGTTTACTACACATTGAAAATATTTTTTTCTCAATTTATAGCTGATGTTTACCATTAAGAAAAATCGATTTCACAGCACCCCCTTTTCTAAAAGAAAAATCAAAACACAAAACAATACAAAAAAGCAAAAGTAATACAAAAACACCAAAAAAAATGTTTTCCATACATAATACGAAACAAAACAAGCTATTTCTTTCATATGTTAGCATACGATATAAAGGGTTTGAAACCCTTATAAAGTACACATTTTGCAAAATTTCATCAGAGAAGGTATTGGCAAAAATCTGGATCGTTTATATACGTATCATATACGTTTGTAGCTTTTTTTTTGGCATTTTTCGTATTTTTTAATGTTGTGATCTGCTCAGATTAAAATTGAATTGTGCCAAAAAAAATTTAAACAACGACTCAAACATAAAATGAGTCTTTATCATGCTTTTTTCCTGATAACAAATACAAATTTTGCAAAACTTTGAAATATTTCCGTATTATTATACCCTTTTTTATGAATCAATTTTTACATATAAGTTTGCCTTACACAATTTTTAATCTTACCGCAGTTTAGTAATTACAGTCTATTCAGTTGGGAATTTAGCCCTCGTTGGGACTGAGTGAAACCCGTACGTACAATGAGGCGACGGGATTAAATCTTAGATGATACTCTTCCCTTTTCTCTCCTAGTAATGATGTAATATTTAAGGGGGGTGGTTGAGATTTAAAAATCAAACTAGAGTTTAACCCCATTACATTTCGTTTTCTTAATCGTGTCTGTGTCCCACGTCAGTCGAAACATTGTCGTTATTGGTCGCATGTCATATCGTCATGACCCCCCTCCCTTTTTTTATTCTGATAACTGAGTGTTAATAGTAGATCTTTACTGTTTCTGTTGAATTTATATATATATATATCTGTCATGGAATCGAGACAATTAAGAGCGAGACATATTTGTGTGGTCACCTATCTATTTGTCGAAGACTATACATGCATCTGGTTGTTTTTTTTTTGTTTTTTGTTGTTGGTTTTTTTAATTTATTTCTGTCGTCGGGCTGCTGTTCCAATGACGTATAAATCCCATCTGATTCTCCTTCTATTTCACGCTTAATTTTCCGTGTACACTGCTAGCTGAAAAATATATCGGTTATTTCTGTAATTGGGTTACTGTCTCATTGACGTTCATCTCACATCTCTTTTTATTCGTGCATCACTTAATTTTCCGTTTGCACAGATGGCTGAAAAATATATATTATCATATAAATCTGATAGCACTGCCAGTTTTGCTTTGTATCAAATATAGCGGATTGATTTGAATGTTTTCTTCTTAAAGTCCAGTAGCAAATATTTCATGCATATTAATGCCATTATGTCAGAAAATCAAATCGTAAAGCTAATGCACATGTGTCTAGTCTATTTAAACACTTGCTTGTTTTGGTATTTTCTGAGCGAAGAAAGAAAGAATGCTCCTGAAACGCACATGCATACTTGCTTCAAATATGTTTTCAGGAATAAATCCGCTAATTCATATCCCCATTGTTTTCTATGTTAATTTATGCACTTTAAAGCCTTTATAGCTAGTATTCTATCTTAAGTTCAAATAAAGAGGCAATCACGTTATTCTGACTTGTGCATATCTTTATTTGCATATTAGAGCATACTGGTTCCCGGAAGTTGGGTAATATAAAAACAGGTACTTCTGATTTGAGTAACAGGGCAAATATGCCTTCTATCATAATTTCGTATATGTATTTCATTATTAATGAGAAACAATCATAAAAGTTCTACAGTAATCCCAAGACCTAGAGCTTTAATTTGATACCAAAATTACCCATTGCTTTGTACTTTTTGACAAAGTTACAGCAGTTATGCGTAGGAACTATTTTGTTTTACATATGTACTACTTTCTTGTATGTTCTTTGTGACCGGGACCGAATTAGTGGTTCTATACCTTCTGGTAGTCAAGTCAAATGCAAAATAAAAGAATTTACACACAAACCATTTTTTTGAAATCATCACAGACGTCCTTGTACGCTTTTTGTAAGTCTTACTAATTTTCTGGAGACAAATTCAAATAAGCAAAAATTAAATGAAGAGGAAAATGTAAAAAATATCTTCTTTGGTGATTACATGTTTTTATATCAACAATAGTCATACTCTTTTTGAAATAATTGTGTGACTCTTAAAAGAGCCGTTTTCGATATGCAATTGTCTTTGTTCTGTAATATTCTGTCTTGTTTTAATCACTTTAACTGCTTCTTCTGCAGTGTTAACTTTTGATTCTTCCTCTTACACTGCAGTGTAGACAGATTTTTCAGATCCTCTCCCTGTGTTTCCATTAGACGATCGATTAAATTGACTTCCTTTCTGCATGGCCAACTTAGTGGATGTTTCTCTACAGTTTTGTTACATCTGGTACCATAGTGACTTCGTCAACTTCGGCGTACGAATGTTTTTCTCCATCACGGAATGGTTATGCCAGTGACTTCGACTGAAAACAGACGTTAGCAGTTTTAATCGTTTAATATGAAACTATGCTGTTTCTTCTTCTGTTGCAGATAGTATATATACTGTGATATAAAATGTACATCTACTCAGATTGACGGCACTGCACGACACTGTTACTCGTCTTTTTTACGTAGGCTTACGCTGAAGAAAGTCCCGCGCTAAAGTTTTAAGTTTTTGCTGATTTACTTCCCTATAATGCCGTTATAATCAAAACTGCACCTTTTGCACATGAAAAGTGGTATATAAAAAAAGTTTTTGCCTGTTTACTACACATTGAAAATATTTTTTTCTCAATTTATAGCTGATGTTTACCATTAAGAAAAATCGATTTCACAGCACCCCCTTTTCTAAAAGAAAAATCAAAACACAAAACAATACAAAAAAGCAAAAGTAATACAAAAACACCAAAAAAAATGTTTTCCATACATAATACGAAACAAAACAAGCTATTTCTTTCATATGTTAGCATACGATATAAAGGGTTTGAAACCCTTATAAAGTACACATTTTGCAAAATTTCATCAGAGAAGGTATTGGCAAAAATCTGGATCGTTTATATACGTATCATATACGTTTGTAGCTTTTTTTTTGGCATTTTTCGTATTTTTTAATGTTGTGATCTGCTCAGATTAAAATTGAATTGTGCCAAAAAAAATTTAAACAACGACTCAAACATAAAATGAGTCTTTATCATGCTTTTTTCCTGATAACAAATACAAATTTTGCAAAACTTTGAAATATTTCCGTATTATTATACCCTTTTTTATGAATCAATTTTTACATATAAGTTTGCCTTACACAATTTTTAATCTTACCGCAGTTTAGTAATTACAGTCTATTCAGTTGGGAATTTAGCCCTCGTTGGGACTGAGTGAAACCCGTACGTACAATGAGGCGACGGGATTAAATCTTAGATGATACTCTTCCCTTTTCTCTCCTAGTAATGATGTAATTTTTAAGGGGGGTGGTTGAGATTTAAAAATCAAACTAGAGTTTAACCCCATTACATTTCGTTTTCTTAATCGTGTCTGTGTCCCACGTCAGTCGAAACATTGTCGTTATTGGTCGCATGTCATATCGTCATGACCCCCCTCCCTTTTTTTATTCTGATAACTGAGTGTTAATAGTAGATCTTTACTGTTTCTGTTGAATTTATATATATATATATCTGTCATGGAATCGAGACAATTAAGAGCGAGACATATTTGTGTGGTCACCTATCTATTTGTCGAAGACTATACATGCATCTGGTTGTTTTTTTTTTGTTTTTTGTTGTTGGTTTTTTTAATTTATTTCTGTCGTCGGGCTGCTGTTCCAATGACGTATAAATCCCATCTGATTCTCCTTCTATTTCACGCTTAATTTTCCGTGTACACTGCTAGCTGAAAAATATATCGGTTATTTCTGTAATTGGGTTACTGTCTCATTGACGTTCATCTCACATCTCTTTTTATTCGTGCATCACTTAATTTTCCGTTTGCACAGATGGCTGAAAAATATATATTATCATATAAATCTGATAGCACTGCCAGTTTTGCTTTGTATCAAATATAGCGGATTGATTTGAATGTTTTCTTCTTAAAGTCCAGTAGCAAATATTTCATGCATATTAATGCCATTATGTCAGAAAATCAAATCGTAAAGCTAATGCACATGTGTCTAGTCTATTTAAACACTTGCTTGTTTTGGTATTTTCTGAGCGAAGAAAGAAAGAATGCTCCTGAAACGCACATGCATACTTGCTTCAAATATGTTTTCAGGAATAAATCCGCTAATTCATATCCCCATTGTTTTCTATGTTAATTTATGCACTTTAAAGCCTTTATAGCTAGTATTCTATCTTAAGTTCAAATAAAGAGGCAATCACGTTATTCTGACTTGTGCATATCTTTATTTGCATATTAGAGCATACTGGTTCCCGGAAGTTGGGTAATATAAAAACAGGTACTTCTGATTTGAGTAACAGGGCAAATATGCCTTCTATCATAATTTCGTATATGTATTTCATTATTAATGAGAAACAATCATAAAAGTTCTACAGTAATCCCAAGACCTAGAGCTTTAATTTGATACCAAAATTACCCATTGCTTTGTACTTTTTGACAAAGTTACAGCAGTTATGCGTAGGAACTATTTTGTTTTACATATGTACTACTTTCTTGTATGTTCTTTGTGACCGGGACCGAATTAGTGGTTCTATACCTTCTGGTAGTCAAGTCAAATGCAAAATAAAAGAATTTACACACAAACCATTTTTTTGAAATCATCACAGACGTCCTTGTACGCTTTTTGTAAGTCTTACTAATTTTCTGGAGACAAATTCAAATAAGCAAAAATTAAATGAAGAGGAAAATGTAAAAAATATCTTCTTTGGTGATTACATGTTTTTATATCAACAATAGTCATACTCTTTTTGAAATAATTGTGTGACTCTTAAAAGAGCCGTTTTCGATATGCAATTGTCTTTGTTCTGTAATATTCTGTCTTGTTTTAATCACTTTAACTGCTTCTTCTGCAGTGTTAACTTTTGATTCTTCCTCTTACACTGCAGTGTAGACAGATTTTTCAGATCCTCTCCCTGTGTTTCCATTAGACGATCGATTAAATTGACTTCCTTTCTGCATGGCCAACTTAGTGGATGTTTCTCTACAGTTTTGTTACATCTGGTACCATAGTGACTTCGTCAACTTCGGCGTACGAATGTTTTTCTCCATCACGGAATGGTTATGCCAGTGACTTCGACTGAAAACAGACGTTAGCAGTTTTAATCGTTTAATATGAAACTATGCTGTTTCTTCTTCTGTTGCAGATAGTATATATACTGTGATATAAAATGTACATCTACTCAGATTGACGGCACTGCACGACACTGTTACTCGTCTTTTTTACGTAGGCTTACGCTGAAGAAAGTCCCGCGCTAAAGTTTTAAGTTTTTGCTGATTTACTTCCCTATAATGCCGTTATAATCAAAACTGCACCTTTTGCACATGAAAAGTGGTATATAAAAAAAGTTTTTGCCTGTTTACTACACATTGAAAATATTTTTTTCTCAATTTATAGCTGATGTTTACCATTAAGAAAAATCGATTTCACAGCACCCCCTTTTCTAAAAGAAAAATCAAAACACAAAACAATACAAAAAAGCAAAAGTAATACAAAAACACCAAAAAAAATGTTTTCCATACATAATACGAAACAAAACAAGCTATTTCTTTCATATGTTAGCATACGATATAAAGGGTTTGAAACCCTTATAAAGTACACATTTTGCAAAATTTCATCAGAGAAGGTATTGGCAAAAATCTGGATCGTTTATATACGTATCATATACGTTTGTAGCTTTTTTTTTGGCATTTTTCGTATTTTTTAATGTTGTGATCTGCTCAGATTAAAATTGAATTGTGCCAAAAAAAATTTAAACAACGACTCAAACATAAAATGAGTCTTTATCATGCTTTTTTCCTGATAACAAATACAAATTTTGCAAAACTTTGAAATATTTCCGTATTATTATACCCTTTTTTATGAATCAATTTTTACATATAAGTTTGCCTTACACAATTTTTAATCTTACCGCAGTTTAGTAATTACAGTCTATTCAGTTGGGAATTTAGCCCTCGTTGGGACTGAGTGAAACCCGTACGTACAATGAGGCGACGGGATTAAATCTTAGATGATACTCTTCCCTTTTCTCTCCTAGTAATGATGTAATATTTAAGGGGGGTGGTTGAGATTTAAAAATCAAACTAGAGTTTAACCCCATTACATTTCGTTTTCTTAATCGTGTCTGTGTCCCACGTCAGTCGAAACATTGTCGTTATTGGTCGCATGTCATATCGTCATGACCCCCCTCCCTTTTTTTATTCTGATAACTGAGTGTTAATAGTAGATCTTTACTGTTTCTGTTGAATTTATATATATATATATCTGTCATGGAATCGAGACAATTAAGAGCGAGACATATTTGTGTGGTCACCTATCTATTTGTCGAAGACTATACATGCATCTGGTTGTTTTTTTTTTGTTTTTTGTTGTTGGTTTTTTTAATTTATTTCTGTCGTCGGGCTGCTGTTCCAATGACGTATAAATCCCATCTGATTCTCCTTCTATTTCACGCTTAATTTTCCGTGTACACTGCTAGCTGAAAAATATATCGGTTATTTCTGTAATTGGGTTACTGTCTCATTGACGTTCATCTCACATCTCTTTTTATTCGTGCATCACTTAATTTTCCGTTTGCACAGATGGCTGAAAAATATATATTATCATGTAAATCTGATAGCACTGCCAGTTTTGCTTTGTATCAAATATAGCGGATTGATTTGAATGTTTTCTACTTAAAGTCCAGTAGCAAATATTTCATGCATATTAATGCCATTATGTCAGAAAATCAAATCGTAAAGCTAATGCACATGTGTCTAGTCTATTTAAACACTTGTTTGTTTTGGTATTTTCTGAGCGAAGAAAGAAAGAATGCTCCTGAAACGCACATGCATACTTGCTTCAAATATGTTTTCTGGAATAAATCCGCTAATTCATATTCCCATTGTTTTCTATGTTAATTTATGCACTTTAAAGCCTTTATAGCTAGTATTCTATCTTAAGTTCAAATAAAGAGGCAATCACGTTATTCTGCCTTGTGCATATCTTTATTTGCATATTAGAGCATACTGGTTCCCAGAAGTTGGGTAATATAAAAACAGGTACTTCTGATTTGAGTAACAGGGCAAATATGCCCTCTATCATAATTTCGTATATGTATTTCATTATTAATGAGAAACAATCATAAAGGTTCTACAGTAATCCCAAGACCTAGAGCTTTAATTTGATACCAAAATTATCCATTGTTTTGTACTTTTTTCTAGCTCCAATGACAAGTAATACACAGTAAAGCGAATATTTTACAAATTGCCGCCAATTTGATTTTTTTCCGCGAAATTAACGCAACTTTAGAATAGCGGGCTTTACTATCAGTCCCATTGTTTTCCGACTGTCTAGGCGAACGACAAGGTAGGGAGGCAGACTTGTATATTCTGTGCTATTTTGCTAGCCCTTACTATGCAAAAAGCCGATATATCGGCTTTCAGAGTTTCCTTCGTCTGTGCCGAGAGCCGATTTATCGGCTTTGTTATTTTCTCTTCTGTCGTTAATGGCATCACAAAGGCGATGACGTCACAATGCTCTGACGGCGAATTCATGGTGGCCGGCCACGCTCCATTAATCCGCGTTTTCATCACAGAACCAGAGCACAATAAGACTTAAAGAGCAACAACAATATGAAAACGATGATGTTCAAGAAGTGAACAATATCTCAAAAAGAAATAAAATATCTATTTATTACTGTTATCTATTATATTCAAAGCAAATTTTCTTAGAATTATAGAGACAAACCGGTAATTTGCTACAGTTATTACTACTGGTTTTTTTAAGTTTCTTTGCAGAGTTTTCGTATTTCTTCACTAGCATGACAAACCTTCTTGTTTAATTAATTGAATAAATTAATTTGGTATATAATATTATGTTCAAGATGTCCGTCCTATATAGACACCGCGTTATTTGTGGTGTTCGACTGAAGGGCTAAAGTGTCCATACAGTGAAAGCAGCAACAAAATATAAACACATTTTGTGATTAATTAAGCAAAGTTGCGATAGTATCTGGGACGATTTTAGATATCTGATGGTAGTTTTTGGAAATTAGAACTTTACAAGGAACTTGTATGCTCCAATGAAGGTTCAAGGAGTGTGCAAAGTAAAATGTGTACGACTTAATGGCGAGTTCCACTAGATATCATAAATGTCCGGAACTTTTACAAACTATTATTACAAATATAGATTTATTATGGAAGTATTTTTCCTACTGCAAAAATTTAAAAAAGCACATTTACAAGTACGATGCATCACACTTAATTGATGGACAAAGTAGTAAATCTTATCATTAAAAAGGAGAAACTATCTGGAATGAACTATTGATTTCAAAATTCTAAAAAGTTAAACAAGCACTTGCAATCCAAGCACCTGTGCTATTATAAAATGCGTGTTACGCTCGATCACGACTTGTGTATTCTTTTGAATTTAATAAGTAGTTACATTGAAGTGATATACTTCATCAAATTTTGACGAGGTGTTGTTTTAGTTTTTATTTTTTTTCATGTAAGTTTATATACATAAATGAGAACGCAAGGTATTAAAATAATTTTTTGGAGGTTTCCCGGCTAACGCTAGGAAAATTGCGTCTTGTGTTCGACCAGCTTGAACTATCAAAACTGGTTGCATTAAGTATCAATTAGAATTAGTGAAATAGATAGAAGTTTAAATCATTTATGTGGAATGCACGTAAATAACGACATAAAAGTATTTGTTTTCATTTTTAGAATTGCTAAATTCTGTCGTAATAATCTTGTCTAAAACTACATATATCTGTTATGGACAGTTCTGTTTTAATGATATAAAACACATTGTGATTTGAATGGGTATAATATGTAGAATGTCAATTCCACATGCTTTTTTCAGTAATAGGAATAATAGGGTCGGTTGTCTTGTTTTGCGATATAAATTCTTCATGGCACTGATTACCGAAAACAATAAAGCGGGGAAAAAACATCAGACAACATAATGGCAAAAACAAACAAGAATATTTTTTTTCTTTAAGATATAACTATAATACTTGTCATAATAGATTCTATTCTCAAGATATTTTCCCGGTTATTATAACATCATCGTACGAAATTTATGGACTGTTTAATTGACTTACACATGTTATGACTGATACATTTCGATATTTATATACAAATTCAGTTTAAATGGTAGTTATATATCATGTATATAGTTGCTCACTTTCGGTTCGTCGTCTGTCTGTCATCTGTCCGTGTGTTTAAGTGATTGATTAATTGTTGGTTGCTTAACGTCCAGTGGAAGATATTTCATGCATGTTCAGGACGAATATTCAAACCGGACTGACACCCAGTTGATTGTTTTACGTCAAAATTATTGACAATTGAACGTCGGTTATGGCAGACCTCGCATCGAAAACATCGATCAATATGTATTTTACGAAGTGAGTGATTCTTTATAGAGTCAGCTGATAACACACAGGGAAACCACCCGCACTCAAAACATAGATCAATTTTGTTGTTATTACATTCAAACGATCGCTTTTCTTTGATGTTTTCAAGGTGGTGCTTTGGACTGGAAAAGGCTTCATATTAGTTGATACATGACCCTACTTGACCGACAATTAGATAGTAACATTCGATTTGTCAATTAAAACATAGATATACAATTGGCTGTTCTATTTCTTTATTGATCAAAGATACGTTTCTTGAAACTAACGATGCATTTTCCTTTGTTTTTCAGTGCTTTAATAAATAAGTGATGACACGAAAAAAAAAATACAAGAAAACATTGAAATAATACATGTTTTAAATCTAAAAATATTCGAACGGACTATGACAGAGATACTCTGACACCATTAATGATCATAAATATTCGACGTTACACATTGGCATGCACTGCACATCAAGCTCCTTGCAACATTGTTACGTCAAACAATGGTTGTTACGTACGACGTCACTATATCACTCTGATAAACAAATCTTCAAAAAATCCTCCGGCACAACAAGCTTGGCACTCAAAGGGCTAGATAAATGGAATGGAAATGATAAATATCTGTCAGAAACTGTAAGTACTCTCAGATATGTACTTAGTGTATTTTTTGTTGTTGGGGATGAGGGATGGATAAATACCCTGACACGTCCGGTCTGCGATTTTGTTTGGTGTGTTTATGCTATGTATCGGTCAAATGAGTTAAGCCTTTTTCAACTGATTTTACACCACTGTCCCAGGTTATGGGGAGGGTTGAGCGCTCACAAACATGTTTAACCCCGCCACATTCTTTATGTGCCTGTAATAACAAGTCAGGAGCCTGTTGTTCAGTGGTTGTCGTTATATGGCATGTCTGGCAGATTTGTTTTTCGAAATTGTTTTGTTATGAATTGTACCGTTAGTTTTCTCAATTGAATTGTTTCATATTTTTCATGTCGGGACCTTTTATAGCCAACTATACGGTATGAGTTTTTCTCATTGTTGAAGGCCGTACGGTTGCCTATAATTGCTTACACTTCATTTGAACTTGGTGGATAGTTGTCTCATTGTCAATCATACCACATCTCCTTATTTTTATGCATGTATGGTTGTCGTCTCGCTTTGAATTATCAATAACAGAAATTGAAGTAAAGGCTTTATGTATATACTTATATATAATTAGGATCGTTCGAATCAGTTGCGTAATACATAATTCTTTATTGTCATATAAGTACAACATTATACTTTTGACAAATACAAATAATAACAACAACAAAATATATTTGAAGGATTTAGCAGGACTACTAGTTTTTCAGTTTCAGAAAGATTTGAGAATATGAGGATTATCTAATGCGATGCCATTAAAAAGTTTAATACGTAATATTTTATTATTTTGACAGTAGAGGAGAAAGTGGTTTTCATCTTCTATTGTTTTACAAGTTAGACATGTTCTTTGGTTTCGAGGTATAAGTATCTGCCCTTTTCTATAAGTAAATTATGGTCACTTATTCTATTTTTGTAAATAAACGTCAAGTTTCAGAATTTGGATATATAAGATAAAATTCTTGGTCTTGTTTGACTTTAATGCTTTTATAAAGAAAAAAGTTTGTTATTTTTGTTTAAACTATTTATTTTATTTTCAAGTAATTCTGAGTACAAGCTGCTTGAAATGTTTTTAATCCAAGTCTTTAGTTTTTCTTTACACATTTCATATTTTGACATGAAACTATTTTTTGTATATCAATATTCATTTCTTGTGTAGAATCTTTGATGAAAGTGGGGCATGTGTATAAACTCCTTGTGAGTCAATTATTTACTTAATGTATAACTTTCTTTTAGAAATAGGTTTATATTTTCAGTATTTAATCTAGCCAAATAACGGATTGCTTGCGTTTTTATATATTTTTCTATTGGCTGTCTACTAAGTTCAGCTTTAACCCTTAAATTAGAAGAGGTCTTTATGGTACCTAGAATGTTTTTACAGAAATTAACATGAACCTTTTCAAATATTGGAAAATATAATTAGTTAATATTTGTTTCCATAGTTTAATCATTCTTTGATTTAAGATACTGCTAAATAGTTGGGATATACAATTAATTAAAGAAATTCCTCTGTAATTGCTTGGATTGCATTTGTCACCTGACTTATGTACTAAAGTTATGTATGCAGAATTCCATGAAGTTGGATAGTATCCCGTTTTGTTTTTTAAAATAAGTTTAAATAATTTAACATATGCTTTGGTAGTTACTGGACTACAAAATTTAATTACCTCATTAAAGACCCGTCCGCTTGCTTTTCTATTTTTTAAGATTTTTATTACACCTTTAATTTCAGAACAAGTAATAGGGCTGTTAGTGTCCGGGTTAAAAGAAATAGTATCTTCAATATTTTTTTGATTTTATTCAATTTTAATTTGGAAGTCATTATTTATTTTTGGAAATTTTCCTTCATTTTGGAAATGTTTTATTGCGCTTTCACTGTCCTTTAGCATTACTTTTAAATCTTCATCTCCATCTATATTTTTGTTTTCTAGTGATTTTAGTATTTTTCCAATATTCTTGTGGAATTTTATTCATTGAATCTGAAAGTTTGTCAAAGATTTTCTTTTTATATTATATTTTTTTTTTGTTTGGTTAACTTTCTAAAAGATTTGAGTAAACACAAATATTTATGATTCAGTAAACAGTTAAAAGGATTTTGTCTTAATTCTTTACCAACTGCATTTATTGACTTTTTATATTCATACTAGAACACACCAGCGGGTCAATGACTGAATTAAAGTAAATATGCCTTATTTCTAGCATCGATTTTTAATATTCGTATTGTCATCTGATAAAGTAATGCAGATTGGAAGATGTACAGTTTTCTCTGCTTTTAATATCTTTCTATTTGAACACGTCCCCCGGCTTCTTTTCTTACCACAATAAACTTACAATAAACAAAATTTAACTTTTTTTTAACTATATATATATATAATTAATCAAATTTATAGGGTATTGAAGTGGAAAAAAACAGAGGCGCGACATATTTTAGTTGCCTGTACGTCTTAAAATTTTCACCAAAATAAATAAAGTGCATAATTTCTTATTTTTTTTCACACAAGTACAGCTATACTAGTTTTCTTCAGGTTTAATTTGTAGTTCTGTAGTAACATGACACCAGTATGAGCTTTTTTTGGAACCAGTAAGTGGTAAGGGGTCCCTACTTATTCAATTAACTCATATAAAGCTGAAATAGAGATAACATTAGGGGTTCCTTTACATTGATATTTTTTTTGGTAAGAAATAAGTGAAGACTAGTATTCTTTATTTAAGGAATGACTGTAATATTTTTTCTGTCTATGAAGAAATAACATCAAAAATGTGGTGCACACTGAATAACCCGCGTACACTAGTAATTTTTTTTGAGGCCCTTTATAGCTTGCTGTTCGGTGTGAGCCAATGCCCCGTGTTGAAGGCCGTACCTTGACCTATAATGGTTTACTTTTATAAATTGTAACTTGGATGGAGAGTTGTCTCATTGGCACTCATACCACATCTTCCTATATCTATCATTATCCCTATGGGCCAGGAAATACTACCGTGCCACCTACAGAAGGTAACAGGAAACTTCATGTGACATAATATACTATTGGTATCGGTATCGTATTGTTGATTATTGGGATTATATAGTATGTGGAAAATCGTCGTTTTTACGTCATGCCGGCTATAACAAATTGGACCTCGTTATTTTAGTAGTATAGATACTTAAATATCTGACCATTTTTACTTCTTTTTTATATTTCTTTTGAATTTTGATTTACCTCTAACATGTCTAAGTGTACAAGATTTTTCTGTTAAGTTGTATAAAATTAAATCGAGCTCACTAGTCGCCTGATCTATCCCATTTTGACTTTCCGAGGCTGCATATTTCTTTGTTTCAAAGTTTATAATTTCCTAAAATATAAAAGTTTCAGATGAGAGATTTTGGATTAATACATGTAGTTTTTTGGAGTTTCAATTTGTGCATGATCTGAAAGGTATTTGATTCCATTAGTTTTAAAGTATATTACTGAGGTCAGGAGACTCTTACTTACAATAGCATAATAGACTGTACTCATACCATTGGGCGTAAAACATGTAAAATATCCCAAGGAATCACCAATGTATCTGCCGTTAAGTATACGTAGTATTGATGACAGGCATAATTCTAAAAGATTGTTACCTTGTGCATTTAGTACTTTATCTTCAACGACTTGGTTATTGATCCACATTATAATTTTGTGGTAAAATATTTTGACAATGTATATTAAATAAATCTTGCGTCAGCAGGAGTGGATTCAGGCGGGGGCGTGGCGGGCGTGTGCCTCTCCTAAAATTTGCAAAGCATGGATTGTGCTCAACTTAATAAAGAATATTTCGATAATTTTACCCCAAAAAAATTTTCGCCTCGCTCATCATTTTCTATAAAATCTGGATGACTGCTAGTGCGGGATAAACAAACCGCTTGTTAATTGATATTTTGCGTGATATTATCTTATCCCGTGTTTCTTTTTTACAGCACAAATGGTTACTGTTGGCTGTTTACATGATGAAATTTGATAAAATTTTATATTGTACTACAGTTTTGATATTCGGATGTACTATGTTGTCGTCTGCTTGCAAAGTTTCCTTTGCGAGTGATAAAGTGAAACTGGCCAGAAACGAAAGACTAGAAAAGACAATTCTGCAAACCGGGAACACGCTGGAAACAATACTTAAAAGGACTGATAAGATGCTCAGACAAAGTTTGAAAAACGTTTGTGAAGGTATGATAGACATACGAAACGGAATATGAATTGCATGCCATTTTTATTCAGTTTCAGAAATTGACTGAGAATTTACATCTGTGAGACTTTCGTACATGATCATTGTCGAAAGCTTCGTTCGTGTACTCAATATTTTTTTTATTGGGATAATGTTTTATTGACTCCAAATTTAATATTTTTATTGCAGATAGGAAACTGGTTTTAAGAAATTAACCAAAGTCTAAAAATATCATTTCGCCATACCAAGAAAAAAGTTGTTGTTTCACGGTGGCAGATTTTTTGGTGGTTATATTGGTTAACTTATTCACAATCTGTTTATACTATTTGGTAGAGACCCGGTGTTTATTATTTGTATTTTATTATACAGTTATGGCCAGTAGAAAAGGTGAATATTCAAAATTGTTAACACACAAAGGTTATTTCACTGAGGGTGCTGGGTTGTAAAAATGTAGGGTTATTCATCCTTCCTTGCATTTGAATGAAAATTAACTGATTTATTCCATGTCACGTGATGAGTGTTAACCAATATAATTGTTTATAATATATATGTAAAGTATAATAAAGACATTTGTCTAATTTTGAAGTTTGTGCGTTGTCGTCTACTCTATATTTTTTTTCATTTGATTAATTGTAATATCGTGTTGCTTCCGTATTGGCGTATATCCTGGTTCTCCAAATACAGATAATGTTTAGTCGATTAAAGTTTGATTTTGATTAAGCCTTACAACATTCGCTTTTCAAAACGTACAACTTTGCACACGAACTTTTCTTTTCTGAACAATTGAGTCACGACGAATTGTATATTTATAAATATTGCGGGGAAGTTCAACGACTTTTTTTTTCTTAAATCCGCTTCCAGGTGATATGCGATTGGAAGATGTGTCTTACAAGAAAATGACAGGTCAAAGTTCAAAGATAGTTAGTCGTTACCCTTCACGCAATGCTGTTGACGGCGATCTATCTACAATGTTTATCACGAAATTTGACAAGAAGCCATATTGGTGGGTAGACCTCGGATCTTCCTTCTCAGTTCATCATGTTGAAATTTGGAACAGATCAAATGGCGCCGGTAAGTAGATGAATCCCTGATGTTGACAAAAATGTACAAAATCGGGAATAAAAATACTGGAAATCAAGGTACCGGTATCTATTAGAATAATATTCAATGGTCATGTTTTCTGAATATTTATCTGATTAAAATTCAGATCTATCGTAACTCGCTTACGAGCATAAAGAAATCAGAGATATTTTAAATATCGAATTGATGACTGCTGATTTGTTACATGCACTTTGCAAATGATAGCGGACTGTTGAACAGAATGGAGCCCTGAACTTTCATTTATGAAAAAAAAATGTTCGGAATTATTTACAGACATTTTTGGGGCAATGGGGTTAGATGAACTATTTCAACAATCGAGGATGGCAAATCGTCTGAACGTATGTATATACATGATATAAAAAAGGTATTTTTTTACTAAAATGAGAAACGAAATCGAAACGAAACAAAACATATGAAGTTTGATAAATTCATTTAAAAAAAAAGGTTTAAAACGTAAATGGATGGGTAATGACTCGCAGGCAAACTGTATAGGTCACTTGTGCACTTATCAATTCAGTCTTAACTTAAAAACAAACTAAGATTATAAAAAATTCCAGTACATACACACTAAAGTACAAACCATCTATATATTCTTTATAACTACACCTTTTCTTTCTCCTGCATTAAAAAGCACAACCGAAAGAATAATTCTCAGATATTTAGTGAAATTATAAAATTTCTGGAATGAAAGAATAATACAATTGTCTGTAATACGGATTGCATTAAGCAGGAACTTCTTACTCTTCCGAAGGCACAGGAGTCGGTTTCACAAAAAAAACTTACGACTAAGATTGATCGTAAGTATACTGAATTGTTCATGACTTACGATCAAACTTAGTCGTAAGTTTTTTTGTGAAACCTACTCCTGGAGTTTATCCCTGTATTTTTTGTGAAGGGGTTCAAGGGTGCTATTGTTTTTGGTCTATTTTTTGTGTGCCAAATTTCATCAAATTATATTTGTTCCATATCAAAGTAGTTGTGCGACCTTGTCTAGAATGTACTTGTACTAAACAATATCGATAATTTCGTGATAAGGAACTGCTGATCCCTAAGTAACATATTTAACACGACGGGTGCCACATGTGGAGCAGGATCTGCTTACCCTTCCAGAGCACCTGAGATCACCCCAAGTTTTGGTAGGGTTCGTGTTGCTCAGTCTTTAGTTTTCTATGTTGTGTTTTGTGTACTGTAGTTTGTCTGTTGGTCTTTTTCATTTTTAGCCATGACGTTGTCAGTTTATTTTTGAATTACGAGTTTGAATGTCCCTTTGGTATCTTTCGCCTCTCTTTAACATATATTCCGTCTCTGGTTTTTGTGGGGTTCAGGTTGCTCAATCCTTATTTTTCTGATTGTTGTATATTTATTTTTATTATTCCCCAGCTTTTACCTCAAGGTTATTGTTTTCATGTTTATACTCTTTTGCAACTTTCAGTTATTTTAACGCAAAATTACCCGTCCTCACCAACCAACATGCTTTTCCCATAACAACTGAAATGATCTCATTTTTCGGACCATTGGGGTATCGGACTATCTTTTCGTTTAATAAGTTTTTTGGTATAAAATCTTGTAATAAGCTTAAGTTATTAATCCGAAATCCTTGAAAAGCGATGCCGCGGTGATCACCGCGCATTTTACATTACACAAGCAAAGTAGCCTACAGTTTTGATCCCACGGTGAATTTTTGACGAAAGTTTGCATACAAGCTTTTTTTCACCTAGTCAATTCAGATATGGTATATAAAAAATATACCTTCATGTTCTACTTTTATAGATAAATGGGGTCGAAATTTTAGACATTTACTGAAAATTTCGTTTTTTTTTTACATTTCTATCCTTTGAATAGACATGATACCTAACCTTTTTGTTTCAAAAGATAAACAAAAGCGGATTTTTGATAAAGCATCTGGAATATCTTCTCTATATGAGTGTGGTCTAAATTTGTATAACAATTCTTTAGAAATAATTAATTTTTATCATAGTTTTATGATTTTAGAAAAAAACGGCATTTTTTTGCTGTATATTTATCTAATTTAAAAAAATTTCATCGGTGACTTTTTCACAAAATTTGGTACAAATAATCTTCATACGTAATCAAAGCTAATGTCATTTTAAAAAAGTAGGGGTCCATGAACTCGTTTTCAACTTAAATCAGTCTGAATGATAAAAATCTGTCGAAAAACTATCTTTTCCTGATATGTCACAGTTTGACGTCGCGAAAATAACATTTTACGTTCGCAACGTCATTACCTCCCCTGTAACTGTATCGTATGTCCTTAAATTAACAAACGTAGATGAATTTTGGGTGTTTCGTCTTAAGTTTCTGGCAAGAACAAATTGCTACTTTATTCCGCATAAAATTGAAAGATGGCGATACATGTCAACATGTTGTATTGAAAAATCTGTTTTGCATATATTGTTGGAATGCCAGGCATATATAGTGATATTTTGAACGTTTCTTTTCTGATATTCACGAATTCCTTCTCAGTGCAGGAACTGGTATATTTGATCAGAGTTGCCTCATGATTATGTATTTATACTGCCTGCACAGTGTTAAACGTTTTCGTTTTCATTCTAGGTACTAGACTCCGTAAATTGGATATTATGGTTGGTCCAACTTTAAGTAAAATGAAGCTATGCACTCATTACAAAGGCCCGGCAAAAGATGGGGAGCACCTTGTTCTGAAGTGCAGTAAACCTACAAATGGACGGTATGTCAAGCTTGCCATGGGAGTCCAAGAATGGTTCCACCTTATGGAAGTTAAAGTGTTTGCGTATTCCAAGACTTGTTGAATTAACTTCTTAAATATGAAATCTGCTTTTTTTTGTTTGTTTGTTGTTTTTGTTTTATAAGAGAATGCATATATCATTAGACAATATGCATTTTAATGCCTTGTGCACTCTTGCATGCATAAAATATGGCGTGATGTATGAGTACATTATTTTAATATGTTTTGAGGCTCTCATGGCTCAAAGCATGTGCTCCTTCTTGGGAGTTCCCATTTGGCTTCGCGGTATGTCTATATTTAATGAATTAAAAAAGAAATTAGCAGTATCCTGTATGAGTGCCAATGAGACAACTCTCCATCCAAGTAACAATTTATAAAAGTAAACCATTGAAGGTCAAAGTACGGTCTTCAACACGGAGCCTTGGTTCACACCGAACAGCAAGCTATAAAGGGTCCCAAAAATAGTCTGCTTCATATCTTGATTTACATCTAGAAATTGACAATGAGGACCCGTTGAAAAAACTTTACGACAAAAGGGATGATTTAAGCTTCCCAATTGTGAACTTTTCATTTCTATGTAGCAACATTCCAACAGCGCCTGCATACGGAGTATATATCTCCTAGTTGGTTGATCTTTATGTAATATCCGTTTCACAGATGATTAAGAAATAATTCATGGGGGCTTGAATATATCGTGATTTTACCACGGGTTGGCCCTTTATGACAAATATTTTACCCTGAGCGATAGCGAGGGGTAAAATATCGGCATAAAGAGACAACCCGTGGTAAAATCACGATATATTCAAGCCCCATGAATTATTTCGATTCTAATAGGACAAATACGGCCATTCTTTTGGATCGAAGCGCTCTAGGTGAAGGCATTATTTGCCGTTCCCATAAATAAACGCACTAAAATTGACGTAAAAGAAAGGAACAAACTGATTAAATGGCATGCTTAAACTATTTACAATGACATATTTAGATAGGTTTGGATGAATCTAAATGATAATTGTATTCATATGTCTTATATGTAAACAAAAAATGGCTTATATAACACATTTAAGCATCGTTTCACTTTGTTTACGTTTCCTTGTTGTGATGATTTTCGGTTTTAAAAGCGTGTATTTTCCCGTAAAATGCTTATATTCTTACGTCACGTTCTATGACGTCGGGTAGCTCATTCATAAAAAAGCATATGACGCGGGAGTACGATCGGAACAGCCCAAACAATATATACATAGCTTACCACTGGTGTGTACTCAAAGCGTTTGAAGAACGTCATGTTAGAATAGCGGATATAGTCCAATTGTCGTAATCCGTCTAAAAAAACTATATGTTGTTGGTATATGAATTTCTGTTTTAATGATGTAAAATAATCATGGGGTCACCGACTTCGTTTTTACGGTGTACATCATTCAAAGAAGTATTCTAGGTGAAAAAAATACCACAAAACGTCAAAATAAGCGTTATATAGGCCGTAAAACGTCGATTTTTGACGTTTTTTTACTACCAACTAGACAACGAATTGGCAAATACCATAAAAACGAAGTCGGTGACCCCATGATTATTTGCATCATTAAAACGGAAATTCATGTACCAACAACATATAGTTTTTTAAGAAAAATCTATGTAATAGAAATTTGAGATTTTATGATTTTAAGACAAATTTAAGAATGTTTTTCGCTTATTTTATGTGCTTTCTAAAACAATATTCACCTATTTTAAAAGAATACAATCAATAATATTTCAGACAAAAAAAGAGATAAATGCATTATTTTTTCGATTTTCAGTTATATTTCAACGAGCCAAAGTTGTATCCAAAATTATACCAAAATTTGAGACATAGCCCATTTACTGTTGCTTGACCTTAAACTAGCCAGTGTATATATATATATATATGTTTCCAAATACCGTTTTGATCCCTAACATCACTGAAGAGACATTAATTGTCGAAATCCGGATATGGTGTATAAATTTTTTGCACCTCATGTTTGCGATTTACCATCTTTTCGCAAGTTTATTGTTTTCTGTTTGGTATTAAAATTATTAATTAAGATCCATGTAACATCTGGTGATCAATTCATTTGGCAATCGCCAATGGCAGTCAGCAGGGTTTAAGAACATCAGTTGTTCGACCTGCTAGTCAAATGCGTTTTGTTAAAATATACTTTTCACTTTTTGGTCTTTTGGAAAATGTTGTTTGTGCTGTATTTAGACCCCTCTACCAAGAAATTTGTTTTACATGCACACGTATAAAAATTGCGGTTTTTATCCAACGCAATCATAGGTTTGAACGTTGTTTTCAATTTAGACTTGTATATATATATATATATATATATATATATGCATGGACATATCTTGAAGTCTAGTGCATTTGTTATTCGCTGTTTTTTCCAGTTTCTCAATTTTGGTTTAAGCATCACTGCCGATATGGTCAGTGTAAGCTTTTAGAAAAAAAAAGTTGGACATGGTTCAAAAGGCAACATCCACATACAAAAATATCCAACTTTTAGTCTACCAATAGCTGCATGCTGTGATGTTATCTGTCGCAAGAGAGAGGAATGGGAGAGACAGAAATGATTTCTTTAACAAGAAAAAATTATTCCAAACATTGAACAGCTGCTGTTTCATTAAGAATCCAAGTCAGTTTTTCTACATCTTATATGAAAAAAAATTAGGTAAAATCATGCCTCTTTATATATAACAATTTAATTTCTGATCTTAAATACCAAACAGACATTTAGGTTCACGATTGCATTTCTTTTTTCAAAGAAAGCAACTTGTCGTGTTCATTAACCGGACCATACGCGTATGGTCCTCGAGGTATGGTCATATGCCTATGGTCCAAATACTCATATTATCTGGAACATACATATACAAATAGTTAATACTATATATATGTGTGTATATATGCATGCTCGGAAACGGGCCCTTTAGTTGGATTTACAGTAAAGTATCCGTATTCGTATATGTATATGTTGTGTACAAGTTATCATTTTGTACAAATAATTTGTATTTTGACTTTTTATAAATTGTAATTTGTACAAAAAGTGCTTGTACAAATTACAATTTGTACAAAATTTGACTAAACTTCACTTATAACTTGTACAATATTTTATAGTATGGATTTTGTTATAAACAAGCATATAATTTGTACAAAATGATAACTTGTATACAACATATACAACTCTACCACTGGTACCTAGTAGAACAAAGACGTGCAGAAGAAATATTTACTATACTACTGTTGATGAATTGTTGTTTTCTTGACTTCTGGAATAGTATTTTCCTGCAAATAATTGTATTTTGTATAAATTTTATGTATATAGAAGATCGTCTATGGCGCGGGAATATAGTGGCATAAATAATAATACAATTCCATAATTATTTAGCCATCGCATATATAACTCTTTTTAGAGGGGTTTCTCTTTGTTTTATATGTGAAGTTGTAATAATGTGTAAATGTTTTGTAAGAGGTGAGACTTAAATAAAATATTGTTTTGTCTTGTCTTGTCTTAGATATAAGAAGATGTGGTATGAGTGCCAATGAGACAACTCTCCATCCAAGTCACAATTTGTAAACGTAAACAATTATAAGTCAAAGTTATGGCCTTCAACACGTAGCCTTGGCTCACACGGAACAGCAAGTTATTGTCTACGTACAATTATGCCATCGCATAAATTAATTATGCGATGGCATTAAAGTTACAACATGCTAAATAGGAGGCAACTACTGTATGTTCCATTCTGATGTGCTGTTTTGATAATTAGAGGTAGCTTCATGGCTAAAGTCGACATATAAATATGAGATCGGTCTTTGTTTTGAAGAATTTTAATGAAATGAATCATGATTATTTCTTTTTGTAGCCAGTTTGAAAATAGTTCAAAACCTTAAGCTATATTATTATTTGTTAATCCCGAACTAAAACTATTTTTGAAAATCAATTACACTAGTTTATATGGTTTGGTCATTAGTTTGTTAAAACAAATATCACTTTTTCATTTCATAACTTATGCTTTTGTAAATTATGAAATAATGAAGTTAATAATTTGATGTTATATACGATTGTGCGAAAGACAAGACAAGACAAGACACGACAATGTTATTCTTTAAAACCACTGTATACTTATTGGTTAAAAGAATGAAATAATAAAACATACTAGTAGTATACAAAATAAATTGTGCACATGACAAGATAAGTATGTTACAATTACTATATACAAGATCATTCAGTTATTATGATTAAAAAACAGATAGACAAAGTTAAGGCTAACCAGGAAGACCTGCTAGCGAATTTATAACCTTTATAAATTTGCATATATATTTTTTTAACTTATTTCTATGTGTTGTTTATAATAATTTACAAAATTTGATTATATTTACTCTGTTACAATAACATTTATCTAAAAACAGTTTTCTTGAGTCGTCTAGAGATCTACAATTCAAAATAAAGTGAAATTCGTCACCTAATTCTTGACATTTTGACATAACTTACAATATCTTTTTTGTCTATCTAAACCTACCCATTTATCAGTTTTAATTGGTAATCTATGATTACCAGTTCTAAATCTACAAAATATAACCTATCTCTATCTGGTAATATATCTAATTATTATACCTCAGATATCATTTTCTAAATAAAATTAATAAGTACACAAAATTTTCACTATTTTTCAAATTGCAAGCGTTGAACTATTTGACCGGTCAATAGTTTCCAACTATTTGCCCTCGATGAAACTATTTGACCGCAAGCGTCATTATATTTTGCGGAATTTCAACTGCAGCTACGGGATTGGAGAATGTTGAGAATACCGCGGGAGTTACGATAAGCCTTTTGACGAATTACATACATCTGAACGCCAGTTTTGTTGAAATTGGTCAAATAACTTTTGTTTTAAACCATCATTTAGCCATTTTGTACTGAAGTCAGTTTGTACTAACCAGATATTACTATAACCACAAGTATCAGGAATATTTTTTATGAAAATAACCCATTCAGACGTACAATTATTCTGTGAATATTTTAAAAACATAAACATGATAAAGTTATACAAAATGTGTGACAACTTATTTTCTTTACCGTAAACAATTCTAGACCAAAAATTTACCATACACAGTTTAATGTAGACTGTCATGGGCTACACACCAAGTTCGCCGTATACCATAAAGTTTTGAGTCGACTTCTTCAAGTTCAGTAGAAGCTTGCAAAACTTCAAGTGTACTCTCTCTATAATATCTGTATAACTGAACCCCCAAATTTCACACCCATAAAGAAAAATAGGCTTCACTATCTTATCGAACAAATCATACTGACATCTCACAGAAAGGTTTTGAACTCCCTTTTTAAGTACATCATACAGTTGACAACGACTACGACAGGTAAGATGTAAGTGGTCGTCTCAAAAGTTGTAAAGATAGTCTTAAATGGTTACCAGTAAATGAATTGAAAGGAAAACATGTTTGTGAATAAGTGTTTACCACAACGATTATTTTTCTTGTTTTGATTGTAAGGGAGCTACCATTTGATTTTTATGGGGGGGAGGGGGGGGGGGGGGGGGGGGGGGGGGGAGATTAGTTGTAATCTCTTTCCTGCCTTTTAATTTTTCACTCTTTTCGGTCCTGCCTTTTTTTTATTAGTTTATGTTGACTTTTTTTTACATAAGTTGTCATCCTGCCCTTTTTTTTTGCCAAGTTGTTCATCCTGCCTTTTTTTCACTCAAAACTCCTGTCCTGCCTTTTTTCAAATTTCATCCTAGCCCCCCTCCCCTAAAAATTAAATGGTAGCTCCCTAATTCATTTACTGATTTTAATTCTTTAATCTTAATTTATAAATTGAGTATCAAATGAAGGGTCTGGGTGGGGTTTGCAGAATAGACATAAATGAACGAATACGGCAGAATCATGGGCCAAAAAAAAAAGAATATATAGAGAAAAATAGGCAAAAAAATAAAGAAAAGAGAATAATGGTGTGCTAAATTATAAAGAATAGAGAAAAATGGCTTAAAAATAAGTGAATACAGAAGTGAAAAACCCCCATCCAGACTCTCATAAATAAATAAAAGGGAGATTTTTAATATTCTATTCAATGTTTTTAGAAGATGAGATCCAAGCTATTTTAAGGATGTAGTTCGGTTAGGTTTAGGAATTTTTGTCAAATGTTCGGACCCCTTATTTTTTTTCCTACGATACAGGGTAATATATTTTGCCCCATAACACCCATTTTTCCTTTCATATTAAACTTCAATAGCTCATAAAAGGTCATTTTTCTAAATTTAAGCAGATTCTAGATTTCTTTTCTCTTGATTTGAGACCCAAATAATACCAATGCAAATATAAGGTAAAAGTCCGAGTCAGCCTTTTTCCGCCATTTAAAAAAAAATTAAATATCTCGAAAAGGAGCTCCATAACCTATCAATATTTTTAGCTTATTTTGTTCCTTATACTTTTTGAACTAATGCTCTTCTGACTTATAGTATCAATTTTTTTTTAATTTAACCTAAGTACATCCTTAAACTAGCAAAATAAAAAAAATAAATAAAATAAGTGGTAAATATTTAAACAGACAATTGTTTTTTTGTCTATTGACAAGGGCGCCACATTTCTTTACAAAGTCCGTTATTTTTGGCCTCGGAAGCCTTCAGAATGTACTTTATACTTAGTAGGTTTTTTTTTAATTCACTCATGCTATGTTCAATTTAAATCTGAATTCAGTGACAATTTGTACATAACATTTAGATAAAGCGAATGTCTTATTCATATTTTGGTTATATCTTGTTTTAAAATCCAATAGCTCAAAACAGACTTTGACAATAATGAGTAAAAGGCAGGCAAGGACAATGGACACGTCACGAATAAAGCATAAAATCACACAATGCAACATATAAAACAGACATTCACAGTTACCGTGTGATCTTCAATCCAAAAATGCTAAAGACTTCTGTCAACTAGACCCCTTAAATTCGCTTATGAATACAGATTGCCTCAACTCCTTAAAACAAATTAATGGAATATCCAGAAACTTGCACCGAATCTTCATTAAGTGGGACATGAAGTTAATTTTGTGCACCTGCTACTTCAACCTTAGTCTGTTGTGTGTGTGTGTGGAAAAGGGTGGGGGGGGGGGGGGGGGGGGGGGGTCACATACCACAAAGAATATCACTCAATGGGTCTGGAAATCGTTTCTTATCTATAGTATTATTCTAAGGGCTCAAACGCATATTCATTTATGAACTGTTTCGATAAGACATATCATTTCTGCATGTAACACACCTTAAAGGTGCCTTTAAATTTCGTCGTAATTTTCGGGTTAACTTGCATTTTTAAATAAGATTAATAGATATAAGAATGGTTTCTTTATATAACTAGAGGCTCTCAAGAGCCTGTGTCGCTCACCTGTATTTACTGATGCTTTGGAAATCATGTAAAATAAGGTTAAAATCATAATTAATAGTATTAGATATTAGATATTATAATGATATCTAAGATAATAACAAAAAACTGCAAAATTTTTGTAAAATTACTAACTCAGGGGCAGTAACCCAACAACGGGTTGTCGGATTCGTCTGAAAATTTCAGGGCAGATAAATCTAAATCTGATGAACATTTTTGCCACCTGTCAGATTTGCTCTAAATGCTTTAGTTTCAGAGATATAAACCAAAAACTGCATTTTACCCCTATGTTCTATTTTTAACCAAGTCGGCCATGATGTTTGGAAGGTGGGGTCATCGGATAAATTTTTTAAACTAGATACCCTAATAATGATTATGGCCAAGTATGGTTAAATTTGTCTCAGTAGTTTCAGAGAAGAAGATTTTTGTAAAAGATTACAAAAATTTACGAAAAATTGTTAAAAATTGACTATTAAGGGCAATAACTCCTACAGGGATCGACTGACAATTTTGGTCATAACAACTTGTTTGTAGATCTTACTTTTCTGAACATTATTGCTGTCTATCTATAATAATATTCAAGATAATAACCAAAAACTGAAAAATTTCCTTAAAATTACCAATTCAGGGGCAGCAACCCAACAACAGGTTGTCAGATTTGTCTGAAAATTTCAGGGCAGATAGATCTTGACCTGATAATCAGTTTTAACCTTGTCAGATTTACTCTGAATGCTTTGGTTTCAGAGATATAAGCCAAAATCTACATTTTACCCCTATGTTCTATTTTTAGCCATGGTGGCCATCTCGGTTGGTTGGCGGGGTCATCGGACACATTTTTTTAACTAGATACCCTAATGATGACTGTGGCCAAGTTTGGTTAAATTTGGCCCAGTGGTTTCAGAGGAGAAGATTTTTGTAAAAAGCTAACGACGACGGACGACGACAACGCCGACGACGGACGCCAAGTGATGAGAAAAGCTCACTTGGCCCTTCAGGCCAGGTGAGCTAAAAATAAGGAAGATGTGGTATGATTGCCAATGCGACAACTCTCCAACAGAGACCTAATGACGTAGAAGTTAACTATATGTCACCGTACAGCCTTCAAAAATGAGCAAAACCCATACCGCATGGTAAGCTATAATAAAAGGCCCGAAATGACAAATGCTATACAATACATACGAGAAAACTAACTGTCAGGATTCCATCGAGTTGTCTTTTATTATTGCTTTTGTTTCCTTATTCATATTTTTATAAAAACATATGTAGAGCCTCAATTACATTGTACTATGAATAGAAATTCATTGTTTTATCTCTGACTGTATCTATCATCACTCAGTCTTTATATAGACATTCGTTATTTCATTTCTAATCTTGTATTAGTATTGCTATTGCATATATAGAATAACCATACATTGTTTCGAAATATATATTTTATTTGTACAAGGCTTAGAAATAGGTAGAAAGCGAGGCTGCAACTCCTACAACTGTTCTAGATGAAATATTTAGGGTAAAAATATGTATAATATCCGGCATCACAGATATCACGCTCAAACATTTAACTAACTTTCAGAATCGTCATCATAATGCAAAAAATATTTTTATAACTTACAAAATAAAATGTTTCGTGGTAGCATCTTAATATCTGCATTTTACACATCTCAACGATTCTAATATCAAATAAATTGCTTCGCCAAGCGCAGCTGGATACAACCACAGAGGTCCAACTCTGAACAGTTGGGGCAAAAATGGACACAATACTCGTGCTTGAAACAGGTCTGAATTTGGATTGTAATTCAATATTTGACACATAATAGGTTTCTGATACAGAATAACTGTAGTCAAAGAGCTTAGAATTGGTTATATGATTTGAATTTATATTCATTTTTTTGTTTTTGTGCAATACACTATGTGCTGTTTCGAAATGACCCCCCTTTATTCAAAAAAAAAATTTGAAGGATTTTCTTTTTGATTTCTGAAATCTTGAGGAGAAAATGTTGTGCCCCCCCCCCCCCCCCCCCCCCTAATTTTTTTAACCTCCCCCCCCCCTCTTTTTCCCCCAAAAAAAATCTTTCCCTCAGTCATGGTCATAATTTCAATTCAAATTTCCAATGGAGTTTGCAACCATAATAACATAATAACCCATTTAAATACATCATAAAAGTCTTTAAATAGAAAATGACATACATAATCATAGCTAAAATTAATTTACCTTAATCAGCATTTTTAAAATTATTAAAATAGTAACTTCTAAAAATGAATTGACAGCTAATCACCTCAAGACAATACAAAAATTCTTTAAACATAATTTAAAAGCAGTGTAAGGGAGGTAATTCAAAGTAGTTTTTGAATTACCTCCCTTACACTGTAATTTGTACTTAAGTTATTGTCCATTAACCAGGACACCATTGTTTTTTCTCACTTTTTTGCCCCCAATTCCTAAACGGTTTGAGCCATAACCCCCCAGAGCCAATCCTAACAATCCCTTTGTGGTATGGAAACTTGTGGTATAATTTCAGAAAGATCCATGCACTGTTCCACAAGTTATTGTCATGAAACTAGAAAAATGCTTATTTGGGACCCTTTTTGGCCCCTAAATCCTAAACTGTTGGCACCATAACCCCCAAAATCAATCCCAACCTTCCTTTTGTGGTTATAAAACTTATGTTTAAATTTCATAGAGATCCATTCACTTAAACTAAAGTTATTGTGCGAAAACCAATGTGTCTTTGGATGACGACGATGATGACGACGCCGCCAACGTCATACCAATATACGACCGCAAAACTTTTTTGCGGTCGTATAAAAAGGAGATGGGATATGATTGCTAAAGAGACAATTAGTCCACCATAGTTCAAATTAAGTGGATGTAAGCAATCATAGGCAACTGTACAGCATTCAACAGTGAGAAAAACCCATACAGTATAGGCTAATGTTCAATTTGTTTTTCTTTAATCTATTTTATATGTATTTTAATTTGTATTTTGATAACGATAAAGGATATTGTGTTTCAATATTTTACCAATTAAAGTAATGAACTTCTAATAATAATTCCATTCTTGCTATTCTACTTAAACTAGGAATAATTTTAAGAACTCCTTGTTTGGTCGCATCTTTCATGGGCAAAGAATTTTAATTGCTGCTTAAACGGACTTTGCTCTTTTTTATAACGCTAAGATGGCTCAGTTTAAACATTGTTAAAAATCCACTGACGGTCACTTAATCTCCAACGTGAACACAGCTTGTATTTCAGAAAATCTTAAAGGGGCATTAGCTACAAGATATAGAAATAAAATATGATTTTTTGTTTGTTTAATCATTAATGAAAATGAAATAGTGATATAATAATGAGGTCATGGTCAGATGAACCAGGCCAGACAGACATGTACACCTTACAATCATTTCATACACTAAATATAGTTGACTTGTTGCTTATAGTATCTGATAAACTGACAAAATTACGAAAACTTATCATTGACCAATGAACCATGAAAATGAGGTCAAGGTCAGATAATACCTGTTAGACAGACATGTACACCTTATAGTTGTCCCATACACCAAACATAGCTGACCTATTGTTATTAGTATTTGGAAAACCAACCAAAACACCTTGACCTATGAACCATGAAAATGAGGTCATGGTTAGATGATACCAGCTAAACTGACATGTACACCTTACATTCATTTCATGCACCAAATATAGTTGACCTATTGCTTATAGTACTTGAAAAACAGACAAAAACACAAAAACTTATCATTGACCAATGAACCATGAAATTGAAGTCAAGGTCAGATGAAACCTGCCAGACTGACTTGTACCCTTTACACTCATTCCATACACCACATATTGTTGACCTACTGCTTATAATATCTGAGAAATAGACCTAATCATGTTACTTTAACCTTGATCACTGGTCCATGAAATGAGGTCAAGATCAGGTGAACCCTGTTGCAAGGAACCCATTTACCAAATATAGTTATCCTAATACTCATAATAAGTGAGAATTTCACATGACAAAAAATCTGTAATTTTTTTCCAAGCAGTCACTGGACCATGAAAATGAGGTCAAGGACAATGGACATATTGCAGACGTAAACTTCGTAACATAAGGTATCTGCATACAAGGTCTGAAGCATCCAGGTCTTCTACCTTCTGAAATATAAAGCTTTACACAAATAGTTTATGCTGTCACCGCCGCCAGATGAAACCCTGAAGTCAAAACTATTTTTTTCTACTTTCTGATTGCTGTTTTTACTAGGTGGCACCACTTCCAGTAAACAATGAAATCCTTTCACTTTCCAGGTTTCAACTGTGATACCCCCAGAAGAGATGCAATATTTTTTAAATCTTAATATATTTTTCAATTCAGCATAAACTTTTAATCAATCAGAATAAAGGACTATTTTATTTTACTCCATGTTTTAAATTGACCTGGTACCTATATTATGAAAAGGTGTCCCATAGATTAAGAGTTTCTATTTTTTTTCTACTATTCAATCATTGTTACATGATTAATGAAATAATGTGAAGTACAAGTAAGAATTATAGTAAAATCATGTTTACATGGTTATCATTGATTTGTCCTTAAATTTGTACGAAACGCAATAAGTCGACTTATGAAAATAACTTCAAGAAATATCTAAATGAACTGTTAAAAAAACTCACAGAAACTTTGGTCATCGAAAACTGCTTTCTTTTTTTTTTTAATTTACTTTTGGTGTTTTTTTTAATCAAAATTTCTTAAATATATATGATTTTATTAATTTAATGTGTTTTAAATTTGCTCCTATTTATACGATCTTACAATAACAGAAAATCTTATGGATATGAGAAAGAACACAACAATTGAAGAACATAACTTGAGATTAGAAGACATTTTGCTTTCTGAAATAATAACTTTAACAGATGTACTGACAATATTTTTAAGAGTTATTGCTAGAATTTACTTTTAGCATGTTTAGATGAATAAAAGGGAGTAAATGTATGTTTTCTGTAATATATTAGTTTAAGTGAAATTAATATTTTTGAACCCACATTAGGCTATAAATATTTGATCTTATGCCGAAAATACAATGTACATGTATATAATTATTCGGCGCATGTTTGTGATAGGTTCAAGTTCAAATTCAATAAAAACCTATTCACCATAAGAAAAAATAGCTCACACTCAATTCAGAATACAATTTTGACAGCTGAGCTAAATAAAATCTGTGGTATTAATTTTCTTCTGGGTTTAGAACAATTCTTTTTTTTAGATATTAACATGGCCGTGTAAGAGAGCACCATTTTTCTTTGAGTTATGTTTACAGTTGCCAACACCATCACAGGTCGGATGGGAAATATTCTAGATATGCCCAAATTAATATTTAATTTAGGATGAGTTGCGAAGGCAGTTTTCATTGGCTGCTAAATGATGCATGGTGCTTCCAAACTCCCACAATCCAATGCTGCATCCTACAGTGTCCATCTGCTACATTTCTTACAACTGCGATAACAAACATGTGTTTTGTGTTTTGTTTGCATTTATGATGATGATGATGATGATGATGATGATGATGATGGATGATGATGATGATGGATGATGATGATGGATGATGATGATGATGATGATGATGATGATGATGATGATGATGATGATGATGATGATGATGATGATGATGATGATGATGATGATGATGATGATGATGATGATGATGATTGATGATGATGATGATGATGATGATGATGATGATGATGGCTGCTTCACGTCCTGCGGCAAATTAATATGCATATTCAGGATGAGAACATGTTAATGTTATATGAAATTTAGGCCTGCTTTGTACTAGAACGACACGCTGAGTTTGACTTGTAACATGCTAGTTCACAAGGTAACAGTTCGCAGGAAGACATGTCACCTTACCCGGACATATTATTCTGACTCCGCGTTAACCAGTCTTTACATTTACTCCTTAATGCCACGTGCTTAGCAGAGAAGTAGCAAATACCAATGTTAAAGTCTTTGGTTTGACCCGGCCGGGGTTTAACCCAGGACTTCCAGCAATCAAGGCAAACACTCTGCCACCGAGGCGGTGTTAGTATTTGTGATGAACAGAATTCATAATGCTTATTCTGATATAAATATGAAAGTGCTGACATTTCGGATTACAATAAGCATAGCTAGTTTGTGAGAAAAACAAAAAAAAAGACTGCTAACTAAACAAAAATTCATTCTATTGAGTATTGGTTTAAAAAAATATGCTGAAATATTCAATCTGTCGAGTGGCAAAACAGGAAGTTCATTTTTGAAAGACATAAAAAGCCCTTATATTAGCATTATATGTTTTGAAGGTGCTGACATAATACTAAATCATTCTGTTATGTAGTTTATACTAAAACAGTGGACAGATGACTGGAAGGATGGAGGGACGTTTGGATGAAGTGAGGAATGGGCAAGGGGATTGTATTACAGCCCCTACATCTAGTGAGAAGAGTTCGTAAGGTCAATAAATGTGACATTGGATTCTATAATAAAGAGCTGCATGATACAACCGTCGCTTTTTCAACGAATCAAGTTCCATAATTCCTCAATGTCATATCAGAAATTTATAAAAAAAAAACTAGAGGGAAATATTTTAATAGATAGAAACCAGTCACCAAAATTTCATGAAAACTGCTCAAAGCATTTTTGTGCTTAGCAGAGAAGTAGCAAATACCAATGTTAAAGTCTTTGGTTTGACCCGGCCGGGGTTTGAACCCAGGACTTCCAGCAATCAAGGCAAACACTCTGCCACCGAGGCGGTGTTAGTATTTGTGATGAACAGAATTCATAATGCTTATTCTGATATAAATATGAAAGTGCTGACATTTCGGATTACAATAAGCATAGCTAGTTTGTGAGAAAAACAAAAAAAAAAGACTGCTAACTAAACAAAAATTCATTCTATTGAGTATTGGTTTAAAAAAATATGCTGAAATATTCAATCTGTCGAGTGGCAAAACAGGAAGTTCATTTTTGAAAGACATAAAAAGCCCTTATATTAGCATTATATGTTTTGAAGGTGCTGACCAAATACTAAATCATTCTGTTATGTAGTTTATACTAAAACAGTGGACAGATGACTGGAAGGATGGAGGGACGTTTGGATGAAGTGAGGAATAGGCAAGGGGATTGCATTACAGCCCCTACTTCTAGTGAGAAGAGTTCGTAAGGTCAATAAATGTGACATTGGATTCTATAATAAAGAGCTGCATGATACAACCGTCGCTTTTTCAACGAATCAAGTTCCATAATTCCTCAATGTCATATCAGAAATTTATAAAAAAAAACTAGAGGGAGATATTTTAATAGATAGAAACCAGTCACCAAAATTTCATGAAAACTGCTCAAAGCATTTTTGTGCTTAGCAGAGAAGTAGCAAATACCAATGTTAAAGTCTTTGGTTTGACCCGGCCGGGGTTTGAACCCAGGACTTCCAGCAATCAAGGCAAACACTCTGCCACCGAGGCAGTGTTAGTATTTGTGATGAACAGAATTCATAATGCTTATTCTGATATAAATATGAAAGTGCTGACATTTCGGATTACAATAAGCATAGCTAGTTTGTGAGAAAAACAAAAAAAAAGACTGCTAACTAAACAAAAATTCATTCTATTGAGTATTGGTTTAAAAAAATATGCTGAAATATTCAATCTGTCGAGTGGCAAAACAGGAAGTTCATTTTTGAAAGACATAAAAAGCCCTTATATTAGCATTATATGTTTTGAAGGTGCTGACATAATACTAAATCATTCTGTTATGTAGTTTATACTAAAACAGTGGACAGATGACTGGAAGGATGGAGGGACGTTTGGATGAAGTGAGGAATGGGCAAGGGGATTGTATTACAGCCCCTACATCTAGTGAGAAGAGTTCGTAAGGTCAATAAATGTGACATTGGATTCTATAATAAAGAGCTGCATGATACAACCGTCGCTTTTTCAACGAATCAAGTTCCATAATTCCTCAATGTCATATCAGAAATTTATAAAAAAAAAACTAGAGGGAAATATTTTAATAGATAGAAACCAGTCACCAAAATTTCATGAAAACTGCTCAAAGCATTTTTGTGCTTAGCAGAGAAGTAGCAAATACCAATGTTAAAGTCTTTGGTTTGACCCGGCCGGGGTTTGAACCCAGGACTTCCAGCAATCAAGGCAAACACTCTGCCACCGAGGCGGTGTTAGTATTTGTGATGAACAGAATTCATAATGCTTATTCTGATATAAATATGAAAGTGCTGACATTTCGGATTACAATAAGCATAGCTAGTTTGTGAGAAAAACAAAAAAAAAAGACTGCTAACTAAACAAAAATTCATTCTATTGAGTATTGGTTTAAAAAAATATGCTGAAATATTCAATCTGTCGAGTGGCAAAACAGGAAGTTCATTTTTGAAAGACATAAAAAGCCCTTATATTAGCATTATATGTTTTGAAGGTGCTGACCAAATACTAAATCATTCTGTTATGTAGTTTATACTAAAACAGTGGACAGATGACTGGAAGGATGGAGGGACGTTTGGATGAAGTGAGGAATAGGCAAGGGGATTGCATTACAGCCCCTACTTCTAGTGAGAAGAGTTCGTAAGGTCAATAAATGTGACATTGGATTCTATAATAAAGAGCTGCATGATACAACCGTCGCTTTTTCAACGAATCAAGTTCCATAATTCCTCAATGTCATATCAGAAATTTATAAAAAAAAACTAGAGGGAGATATTTTAATAGATAGAAACCAGTCACCAAAATTTCATGAAAACTGCTCAAAGCATTTTTGTGCTTAGCAGAGAAGTAGCAAATACCAATGTTAAAGTCTTTGGTTTGACCCGGCCGGGGTTTGAACCCAGGACTTCCAGCAATCAAGGCAAACACTCTGCCACCGAGGCAGTGTTAGTATTTGTGATGAACAGAATTCATAATGCTTATTCTGATATAAATATGAAAGTGCTGACATTTCGGATTACAATAAGCATAGCTAGTTTGTGAGAAAAACAAAAAAAAAAGACTGCTAACTAAACAAAAATTCATTCTATTGAGTATTGGTTTAAAAAAATATGCTGAAATATTCAATCTGTCGAGTGGCAAAACAGGAAGTTCATTTTTGAAAGACATAAAAAGCCCTTATATTAGCATTATATGTTTTGAAGGTGCTGACATAATACTAAATCATTCTGTTATGTAGTTTATACTAAAACAGTGGACAGATGACTGGAAGGATGGAGGGACGTTTGGATGAAGTGAGGAATGGGCAAGGGGATTGTATTACAGCCCCTACATCTAGTGAGAAGAGTTCGTAAGGTCAATAAATGTGACATTGGATTCTATAATAAAGAGCTGCATGATACAACCGTCGCTTTTTCAACGAATCAAGTTCCATAATTCCTCAATGTCATATCAGAAATTTATAAAAAAAAAACTAGAGGGAAATATTTTAATAGATAGAAACCAGTCACCAAAATTTCATGAAAACTGCTCAAAGCATTTTTGTGCTTAGCAGAGAAGTAGCAAATACCAATGTTAAAGTCTTTGGTTTGACCCGGCCGGGGTTTGAACCCAGGACTTCCAGCAATCAAGGCAAACACTCTGCCACCGAGGCGGTGTTAGTATTTGTGATGAACAGAATTCATAATGCTTATTCTGATATAAATATGAAAGTGCTGACATTTCGGATTACAATAAGCATAGCTAGTTTGTGAGAAAAACAAAAAAAAAAGACTGCTAACTAAACAAAAATTCATTCTATTGAGTATTGGTTTAAAAAAATATGCTGAAATATTCAATCTGTCGAGTGGCAAAACAGGAAGTTCATTTTTGAAAGACATAAAAAGCCCTTATATTAGCATCATATGTTTTGAAGGTGCTGACCAAATACTAAATCATTCTGTTATGTAGTTTATACTAAAACAGTGGACAGATGACAGGAAGGATGGAGGGACGTTTGGATGAAGTGAGGAATAGGCAAGGGGATTGCATTACAGCCCCTACTTCTAGTGAGAAGAGTTCGTAAGGTCAATAAATGTGACATTGGATTCTATAATAAAGAGCTGCATGATACAACCGTCGCTTTTTCAACGAATCAAGTTCCATAATTCCTCAATGTCATATCAGAAATTTATAAAAAAAAAACTAGAGGGAGATATTTTAATAGATAGAAACCAGTCACCAAAATTTCATGAAAACTGCTCAAAGCATTTTTGTGCTTAGCAGAGAAGTAGCAAATACCAATGTTAAAGTCTTTGGTTTGACCCGGCCGGGGTTTGAACCCAGGACTTCCAGCAATCAAGGCAAACACTCTGCCACCGAGGCAGTGTTAGTATTTGTGATGAACAGAATTCATAATGCTTATTCTGATATAAATATGAAAGTGCTGACATTTCGGATTACAATAAGCATAGCTAGTTTGTGAGAAAAACAAAAAAAAAGACTGCTAACTAAACAAAAATTCATTCTATTGAGTATTGGTTTAAAAAAATATGCTGAAATATTCAATCTGTCGAGTGGCAAAACAGGAAATTCATTTTTGAAAGACATAAAAAGCCCTTATATTAGCATTATATGTTTTGAAGGTGCTGACTAAATACTAAATCATTCTGTTATGTAGTTTATACTAAAACAGTGGACAGATGACTGGAAGGATGGAGGGACGTTTGGATGAAGTGAGGAATGGGCAAGGGGATTGCATTACAGCCCCTACTTCTAGTGAGAAGAGTTCGTAAGGTCAATAAATGTGACATTGGATTCTATAATAAAGAGCTGCATGATACAACCGTCGCTTTTTCAACGAATCAAGTTCCATAATTCCTCAATGTCATATCAGAAATTTATAAAAAAATAAAATGCTCCGCAAGGCGCAGCTTGATACGACCGCAGAGGTCGAACCCTGAACAGTTGGGGCAAGTATGGACACAACATTCAAGCTTGATACAGCTTTGCATTTGGATTGTGATTAAATATTTGACACAGCATAGGTTTCTGACACAGAATGAATGTGGTCTAAGAACTTAAAAATTTTAAATTGGACATTCACCTATTATGGTCCAATATCCAAAAATCTAAGTACATGGTTAGATTCAGCATATCAAAGAACCCATATATTCAATTATTGTTGAAATCAAACAAAGTTTAATTTTGGACCTCGATTTGGACCAACTTGAAAACTGGGCCCATAATCAAAAATCTAAATACATGTTTAGATTCAGCATATCAAAGAACCCTAAGAATTCAATTTTTGTTAAAATCAAACTAAGTTTAATTTTGGACCCTTTGGACCTTAATGTAGACCAATTTGAAAATGGAACCAAAAATTAAGAATCTAAATTCACGGTTAGATTCGGCATATCAAAGAACCCCAATAATTCAATTTTTGATGAAATCAAACAAAGTTTAATTTTGGACCCTTTTGACCCCAATGTGGACCAATTTAAAAACGGGGCCCAAAATCCAAAAACTAAATACACGGTTAGATTCAGCATATTAAAGAACCCCAAGAATTCAAGAATAAAACCCCATTGAAATTGGTCAAGAAATAAGCAATTTATACGAAGTATCTTCTTTTGCACAATACTGTGCAATTAAATATTTCTTGCTATTGCGCAATACTGTACAATTGACAATTTCTTGCTATTGCGCAATATTGTGCTATTGGATATTTCTTGCTATTGCGCAATACTGTGCAATTGAAGATTTCTTGCTATTGCACAATACTGTGCAATTGAAGATTTCTTGCTATTGTGCAATACTGTGCAATTGAAAATTTCTTGCTATTGCACAATACTTATATAATAATTTACACATCCTGTTTGGTGTGTATCTCCTACCATATCATTATTATTTGCTTTTAAATATAAATCAGAAATAACCAACTTAAAATGGAAAATTTTAAAAGAAAAAAAAAAAGGAAAAAAAGAAAAAAAAAGGAAAAAAAGAAAAAAAAAAAATCCCCCCCCAAATTTTTTGAACCCCCTTATGATTCATCACCCCCAAACTCAATCCCAGCCTTCCCTTTGTGGTATGGTACCTTGCAGTACAATTTCAGAGAGATCCATAAACTTGAACACAAGTTATTGTCTGGAAACTAGAAAAATGTGTTTTTTGGCCACTTTTTGGCCCCAAATTCCTAAACGTTTAGGACAATTACCCCCAAACTAAAACCCAGCTTTCCCTTTGTGATATGGAACCTTGTAGTACAATTTCAGAAAGATCCATACACTTACACACAAGTTATTGTCCTGAAACTAGAAAAATGCTTGTTTTTTGCCCCTTTCTGGCCCCTAATTCCTAAAATATTGAGGCAATTACCCCCATCATCAATCCCAGCCTTCCCTTTGTGGTATGGTACCTTGCAGTACAATTTCAGAGAGATCCATACACTTGAACACAAGTTATTGTCTGGAAACTAGAAAAATGCTTATTTTTAGCCCCTTTTTGGCCCCCAATTCCTAAACGTTTCGGCAATTACCCCCAAACTCAATTCCAGCTTTCCCTTTGTGATATGGAACCTTGTAGTACAATTTGAGAAAGATCCATACACTTACACACAAGTTATTGTCATGAAACTAGAAAAATGCTTGTTTTTTGCCCCTTTTTTTGCCCCTAATTCCTAAAATTTTGAGGCAATTACCCCCAAAATCAATCCCAGCATTCCTTTTGTGATATGGAACCTTGTGGTACAATGTCAGAGAGATCCATACACTAACACACAAGTTATGTCTGGAAGTTACAAAAATTCGTAAGGGTTCCGCGGAACCCAGTGTCTCGCCTACTTTTACTGTTAATCGCAGGCTCAACAAAAATGAGGAAATAAATCAATAAAAATATTCCTCTTGATACTATCTTTTGATTGTAAGAAGCTTTTGTCCAAGTTTGGTAAAAATCCAGGATAGTTTATGAATCTAATAAATGTTTAAAAACTTTAACTGCAGACTGAATGTAATGTTAACTGGAAGAAAACAAAATTTCCTTCTAGATACTAGCATTTGATCATAAACAAGCTTCTGTCCAAGTTTGGTACAAATCCAAAATAGTATAAGAAAGTTATTAAAATTTTAAAAACTTTAACCACAGAGTGAATGTGTTGTTTCCTGGCAGAAAATCTAAGTCCATTTAAAAGTAAAAAATGGAAAAAATGGATTTATTTTTTTTACAAAATTTCCTTCTAGATACTAGCTTTTGATCATAAACAAGCTTCTGTCCAAGTTTGGTACAAATCCAAAATAGTATAAGAAAGTTATTAAAATTTTAAAAACTTTAACCACAGAGTGAATGTGTTGTTTCCTGGCAGAAAATCTTAGTCCATTTAAAAGTAAAATAAGGAAAAAATGGATTTATTTTTTTACAAAATTTACTTCTGGATACTATCTTATGATCATAAACAAGCTTCTGTCCAAGTTTGGTACAAACCCAGGATAGTTTAAGAAAGTTATTAAAATTTTAAAAACTTTAACCACAGAGTGAATGTAATATTTCCCGGCAGAAAAACTAAGTCCATTTATAAGTAAAATACGGAAAAAATGGAATTTTATTTTTACAAAATTTACTTCTGGATACTATCTTATGATCATAAACAAGCTTCTGTCCAAGTTTGGTAGAAATCAAGGATAGTTTAAGAAAGTTATTAAAATTTCAAAAACTTTAACCACAGAGTGAATATTTGTGGACGCCGCCGACGACGACGACGACGCCGACGGAATGTAGGATCGCTATGTCTCGCTTTTTCGACTAAAGTCGAAGGCTCGACAAAAATGCTTATTTTTGGCCCCTTTTTGGCCCTTAACTGTTGGTACCATAACCCCCAAAATCAATCCCAACCTTTCTTTTATGGTATTGAACCTTGTGGTAAAATTTCATAGAGATCCATTCACTTAAACTAAAGTTAGAGTGCGAAAACCAATGTGTCTTCGGACGAAGCCAGACGACGACGACGATGACGCCAACGTCATACCAATATACGACCACAAAATTTTTTTTGCGGTCGTATAAAAACTAGAGGGAGATATTTTAATAGATAGAAACCAGTCACCAAAATTTCATGAAAACTGCTCAAAGCATTTTTGAGCTATCATCCGAAAACTGGAAAATCACCCATTTTTTATGAATAGAATCCCATAACCATGATAACTCAGAAACGTAAAATCTAAAATTTATAAAAATTAAATGGAGCTACCGTCATTAGATATAAACAATTCACCAAAGTTTCATGCAAATTGGTTAAAACGTTTTTGAGTTATTGTGTCCAACGGACAACTGTATACCATAATATATCTTGTAAACGAGTGTATAAAAATGAGACTAAGCCAGAGAGTACTTATATTTAATACAGCTATATAATGATGCTGATTAATACCTTAATTCATTATACACACAGTGGGTATATTTGTTCTTACATTTTCATGTGAAATGATAATTTGGTTTTGTTCTAACAGTAGAAAAATATGTCTTCTTTTTCAAATCAAAATCAAAAATAAATAAATAAATGTTTTACCCAAGAATAAAAACTATTCACATCATTCCCATCTCCTGACAATGATAGCCATTCAATCACAGCACTCCCATCTCCTGACAATGATAGCCATTCAATCACAGCATTTTTGAACATAATCAGATATTCTGATATGAAATCAAACACATTGAGACTTCAACTCTTTCATTAAAAAATGATCATTATTTTGCATAAAATCACAATTTTGGTCTTTTTCATCTGGTTTGCAATAAAGTAAAAATACCATTTCTTAAATTCAACTGAATTTGAAACAAAGATGATTGCTTGTATTGTGCTCAGCTTTGGGCGTAAACCATAGTTCTTCTCCAACAATTAAGAAGAAATGCATAGTCAGCAAAACAGTCAACTTGGCATTAGGTAATTTGTGTACAAAAACCTTAAATGCTTTTGTTCTCAATGGTAGAAGAATCTCAACTATCTACAGTATTTCTCATTCTAACTAATGCCTCAAGCAATAAATCCCGCTCTTCTTTCTTTAAAATATCCATTGGTTCTGAGTAGTATATATAACTTCTTTCCCTTTCAACACCTCCAGATTTTAATTCTCTGTGATGATCAAAACTGTAGTCCAAAAGAGTGAATGTAACCTACAAATAAATGACATACAGTAAATATGAACATTGTGTCTGCTGTTTTTTTGCTAGTCATTTTTGTGCTTTTTTTTGATCTGGTGAGTAAAGCCCTTTTTAACTGATTTTTATATTTTTTTGTTATGTTGGGCTGTAACACCACTGTTCTAGGTAAGGGGAAGGGTTGGAAAGTCCCCAAACATGTTTAATCCCACCACATTCTGTATGTGCCTGTCCCAAGTCTGGAGCCTGTAATTCAGTGGTTTGTCTTTTGTTGCTGTTTTCCATATTTGTTTTTAATTTTTTTACTGTTTTATACAAAAACCAGGCAATAAGTGTTCTCTTTTGGAATGTTTTACATTTGTCATTTTGGGGCCTTTTATAGCTTGCTACGTGGTATGGATTTTTCTCAGTGTAAAAGGCTGTATGGTGACCTCTAGTTGTAAACCTTCCATGTCATTTGGTCTTTGGTGGAGAGTCATCTCATTGGCAATCAAACCACATCTTCTTATCTTAATTTTATCATGATTAATGTGTTTGACCATGTTTTTCTTAATGACAAATAGTCAAAAAATGCAAAAGGGAAGGTTTTCATGTATGTAAAACTGGTTTAACCAAACCACAATGTGTACCTATACCGAAATAATGGAATAAGGATCACATGTGTTGATTGTCCCTGTTTGTCTTTCCTTGATAAACAATTTTCAAAGGAGTTTGGTGAAGGTGGTTATTATGGTTTGTTGTACTGTCCAATATTTTGGGAAATTCCTTTTTTGATTTTTATGGGGGGCAGGATGAAAAACTTGGCCTGCATTTTTTTAGTTGTTATCTCTGTCCTGCCTTTTTATTTTTCACTCTATTCGGTCCTGTCTTTTATTTTTATTAGTTTATCCTGACTTTTTTTACATAAATTGTCATCCTGCTTTTTTTTTGCCAAGTTGCTTATCCTGCCTTTTTTTTTTTACTCAAAACTCCTGTCTTGCCCTTTTTTTCAAATTTCATCCTAGCCCCCCCCCTAAAAATCAAATGGTAGCTCCCTTATGTAAATTATATATAAGATTTACGATTTACTGTTTGTGTAAAATATATACTGTATCAGCATGATTTAGATCTAAACATAGGTTGGCCTTTTTAAAGATTGCATAAAAAAAGAGAAATCAACATGCAATGTCTTTTATTTTTCAATTAGTGATTATCTTTATTATACTAGCTGGACTGTGCTGGTTTTTATTGTGTCTTTTACTCACACAACATATGTTTTTTTTTACATTGTTGTATATTTATTTTAGTTTTCAAGATACAAGGCAAGCCACAAATATTGGTAAAATAAGGAGTGTCTGATAATTTCAACATCTTGGATAAAATATTCTTGGCTTAAGTGGAACAGGTAATAAGATTGGCTTCTTAGGCAACTACTCCCAAAACTTGTGAACAATTGCAAACATGAGCATGAGTAATAGTACAATATAAAAAGATTTTCTATTTTTTGACACTTAAAATTTAGAAGTAAACAATAGACACATTAAAGGAGAAACTCATTTCTCTATATCAAACATTATCATGAAAAATTAGGAAAATCCTTAACTTCAGTTTTTCAAAACACAGATGAATTTTCTGTTTTTTTCGTAATTATTAGCCTCATAGCTCTAGAACAAAAAATCTGATAAAAGAACAGAGTTCCAATGTCCCCGGAATTGGACATTTTTTATCTATCCACATGATCCATGCTATCCAAGAACAATAACTAAAAAAAACTTTTTTTTTTGGTTCTTTAAAACTTTTTACATATATCTTAGAGAAATAAAGGCTTGAGAGCAAATTCAACACAATTTCCCATATAAAAGATATAATTAATATTTCCATGAGGCATAACTCTTTTAAAAATATTTGATCGGCACTGATTTTTCAAACTTGTCCAAGACAATGCTGATATAAAAATCTGGCAAGAATTGTACACGCGAGAGCGCTAACAAGACTGGACAGAAGGACGGACGAACAGATGCCCAGTATTTCTTATCTTCTCTAGCAATGTGTCGCACAGGGGCTTAAATAAAAGAGAGCTACAATTCTGCAAACAAAACAAGGAATAAGAACTTTTAAAAATTTGGAAAAGGAAACTTGAATATTTCGTTTTACAAAGACTGCTGACTGTCAGGCAGCTAAAGTAAGTACTATTTGACATGCATAAATATTCAGGAGTTTATACCTGTGTTCCTACAACAATAATTCCAGGTCGGTACTTTGACTTTTTTGTTTTACAGTCAAATTTATTTCTCCATTTGTTATGTTCAAGTGTATGCATCAGTAGATCCCCAGCATGCTGACAGAGTACTTTCTCTCTTATTCTTCCGTATATAACAGGTTCCTCGTCAGATTCGTCACTTGACATAGAGCATGAAGATATACTTCTTCTCGTTCTTGTTCTCTCTGGGTATTCAAATTTCACATCATGACCATTCAATTGTGCAGACATGTTTTCATCCTGAAAAAAAAAAATCTATCAAGTTCCACTAATCACTTCGACTCATCCAAGTTTTTGACACAACGGAGTTCTACACAACCACTTTCGATTGTATGTCATTTGTACTTTGAAGGATACTTGTCTCATTATAAATCATACCACATCTCTTTTTTCATAAAAAAAAAATCAGACTATAATCATTACATTTGTAGTACAAAATGTACATGAGCTTCTGGATGCAGGATTCTCTATTCTTTATCATGTTTATATTTTAATACCCCATCATTATTCTTTATTTTCTTTGGGTCTATTTTTCTATATTCCTTACTTATTTTGCACTTTACTCTACACCTTTTGTCTATATATTATTCTTTATTCTGTAAATCCCATCCAGACCCTCAAGTATTGCCTTGGGGATAATAATTGTATATAAACATGATACAGAGATGCTTTCCTTTTTCATATATAAGTCATTTTACTAGAAGGCACTGTATGTTTGAAACACATGTATGACTTTTCCATGGTGAGTAAATCTTCATATATATCATATCTCCCATTAATATTATAATAGGGAAATGAATGCTGCATTCCACTACTTTCTTTAGACTAATAGAAAAATCCTTTTTCAGATGCTTATATGCATTTTTCAGGGCCTAATCTAGGATTTTGAAGAGGGAGAAGTGACTTCTCCTTCCAAGAGAGAGAAGGGAGAAGTGGTCAATTTCTTGGAGAAGTGAGATTCCATTACCGTTTCGGTTGCATCGTGTTTTCGTGCTTATCACTAAGGAAATTGTTTTATATTCAATAAAAGATATACTTGCAGTTTTTTCATATGTTATTGTACACAATGTATATATAGAAAGTTCTTAATAAAAAGGTTTAGACAATATATAGTTGTTATTTATTTATTTATTGATACCATTGTGTTCTATAAAATAAAATTTGTTGATTGGGACATGAGGGAGTAGCCTAGTAATATTATCATGATTATGATGCATTAAATTCATGTGCATCTGCCTCAATTTATTTTTAAAATTCCAGAAAAAATATAACTCCCAGTTTTCCTGTTGAATTGCACATGACTGGGAATTTAATTAATATCACCACTTGTCATTATTTTGTAAAACATTATTGAATGTCCAGGACATTATGTTAGTTGTAAATTGAGATTATCGTTAAAGATTGTAAGTCTATAAATGAAAATATTTTTCAATCGCATATTAATTATCCGACAAAGAGCTAATTACTATCATTTTTTAAAAATATCATCCATATCAACGAAATGGTCGTGAGAAACAATCCACTGCTGATCATAACCTGGTCGAGTGTCGTACGTTTGCCATCACATTATCCATCAGCAGTCTTTCTACCTTTTATATTTCAATTTTTATTCAATCAATATAATAAATCTACCGTTAATTCCAACCTTTTACCTACCGAATAGTAAAATTGATCGATTCGTGTAAGTTGTAAAAATAAAACAAATCAGCTGAGTGATTACGCAACATCCTCAGATGAAAATTATCGTAATATGATAACTTAAACAGACGGTCAGTTTTCCGTTTGAACAGTTTTGAAAGTTATATCCGAGGATGTTCAAAGTCGCCGTTGTATTTATTTAATTTGATCGTTGACAGTATTAGTCCTGGGTCGTTTCGAAAATCTCGAGTTTCCTTGTCAGCCGCCATTTTTTTTACCTGTGAGACTTGTCAATCACAAGTTGTCTCCCTTTTACCGATTTTGATAGCGATTTGTCTTCGCTATGAAGTCAGTCGGCCGGCGAGATTTAGCGATTTTCAAAATTCTTTGGCGACTTAAATCGTCATTTCGCCGGCAAGATTATGGCCTGTTTTTTTATCAAATCACCTTGATTTCACATTTCCATGGCATAAATATTATATCAGGAATTATTTTTAGGTTTGGTCTTTCAATTTTGATTACCATGATTACATACCTGAAATAGGCTTGTGACTTTGAGATGAAGAACAGCAATAAAAGCACTGTTCTTTTGCTTTTTGTGTGTTTATTTGCTGTGCAGGTACTGACTTTGTGTCATGGATGGATATCCCTTATCAATTGACTTTCTATTAATCTAATGAGTCAAGCCATCTACAAATGATTTTTACTATTTGTTCTCATGTGGTCCTGCTAAATAGGTATTTTTAATCCTGCCACATTCTTTATTCGCCTGTCCAAAGTCAGGACTACGACTCGGGCGCCTGTAATTCAGTGATTGTCATTGGTTACTTCTCCTCTATTTGTTTTTCATTTCTGTTTTGGTTTTTTTTTTTTTAATTGTTTCACATTTTTTTCACGTCTTGGCCTTTTGTAGCTGACTATATATATGGTTACGTTTTTTTCCTACTTTTTAAAGGCCATATAGTGACCTAAAATTGCTTACATTCACATCACTTTATCTCTGTTGTATAGTTGCCTCATTGGCAATCATACCATATCTCCTTATTCTATATTGAATCTTCTACATTTTTATTGTTTCCTGCTATTTTTAACGTATACCAGTACCTCCACATCTCGTTTTATTAAGAGGTTCAAGCATGTTGAAATTCTATTTGAGGTTCTTTAGATTCATTCTTATTCGTTGGATACCAATTCACGTTGATTTCTTGATTAAAGGTGAACCACTAATTAAAATGTGCAATGAAGTACAAATTTTTTATTAACTTGTATTCAGACTAATTTAAAACCCAGATATCAAATAGCCACGAAAATACAATGTTCTTTGAGGGGCGTTAAGGGGGGTATCTGCACGGAAGAACGCAAAATAGAATTGTCATTTCACAATGAATGAACAATTAAAAATTTCTTGCACGTTGATCTTTTTACCGATTTCACGAAACACGGTGAATAACGAACCTTTTTCACGGCTGCACATGAAATAAAAATGGCAAAACACGTTGCACGAAAATAACCCTTTACCACCCTCTTCTTTGAATCCATGAAAATAAATGAATCCACAGTAGTAATTTTTTTTCAATATAATATAACTCTCTATCTGTAGGGCAAAAACTGTGCATGGATACATTCATACAGTTTAAGTCAAAATCCTGCCCTTCACTCTTAATTCATGACTTGTCATAGAAAGCAACTTATAACATGACTTTCATTGGTTGATTGTTTGATTGATAGGTGTTTAATGCCACTTTTAACATTATTGGCTATTTCGTGGCAGTCAGTTTTTATTGGTGGAGAAAGCTAGAGTGCCCAGTAGGAAAACTAACAATCACATGACTTTCGTCTGTCATAATCAACACAACAAATTACACTTGCAGAGAAAGAACTGCCCCAGGCTAGTAAAATTTTATTCAGAGTAGCAAATTTTTGCAAAACTTTCAGTCTTCACACTGAACCACAGGCCCAGCAGCCCAGGCTTGTAAAATTGCTCTAGGGCCTGTAAAAATCATGTCTACAGGCCAACAGAATCTAACTAAATTTTTCCAAAAATTTACTTCCGGGCCTGTAGATCTAAAAGTTTATCGTGAAGACTGAACTTTAATTAGACACATATTAAGGATGTATTCTTCTGACGTTTTTGTCTCGTTGAAATCTCATTCTGGAATTATTTCCAAAATATATGATACAAGTGGAAAATATGAATGAATTTAAAAAATGTTATAATCAAACTTAACTCTGTGAAAAAATTGTATATTTACAATAAGTAGTTTTTGAGAAATCAATTTTTCAAAGTTTATTACCAATCAAGTCAGTCTTTTTAGCCAAAATTTTGAGAAAATGGGTGAGGGGTACAAGAAATGATTTTACCAGAAACATGTACATCCCATATCACTTTTTTCTTTTCAAATTTCTTAGATATGTATTTTTTCAATCATTTATAACAAAGAAGTTGAAATAATATGCATTTTGTTCTTAAAACAGAGAAAAATCACAAATTTACAAAATTGACAGCATGGTAAATTTGACACAAAAAAGCATCGAAATATGATAAAACTTTCTTATTTTTACACCTACCTATAGTTTTTTTAGGTTAAATTTATTCAAATTGGTTCACTTCATCTTTATTGAAAGTATGAAAAAAAGTTTAATTGTGAAACTATTTCACGATAATAGCCCAAAAATAAGTAAGAATTGATGAAAAATGGGAAAATCATCAAAATTGGGTACTTTCAAAGGACCGTAGCAAAAAAAGAAGTGCACCACCATATGATTTTTTCTTCACCAATTATTTTTTTAGAGTCATATTAACCCAAAAATCAGGTTAAGAAAAAAAGTTTAATTCTAGAAATTTTTGGCTCCTCAGAGGTGTACATCCTTAAGGAAAATGTCTGAATTTTTGTCTTCGGACTAGAACTTGGAAATTTTTTTGGTGCAGACTGTCAATTTTTAACGGCTTTATCTTTTCATATAAAAACAAGATGATGTGGTATGATTGCCAATAAGACAACTATCCACCAGAGTCCAAATGACATGAGTGTTAGCAACTACAGGTCACCATTCAGCCTCCAACAATGAGCCAAATCCTAACTGCGTAGTCAGCTATAATAGGCCATGAAGTGACAAAATGTAAATTTTTGAAAGCCTTGCACAATTACTTCAGATCTTTGCACAATTAGTTTCTTTGTTGAATTAATAAGATGAAACATTGAACTATAATAAAAAATTATGACCTAACCAGAGAAAAATTGTTTAAGGCATGTTTTTACAATCCCAAAACATGAGAATTTTAGGGATTGTAAAAAAAATATTACTGATACAAGTAATAAGTATATTCTTATTTACTATATAAAAATAACTTGTACAAGTAGTACCCCTGACTGCTTGTATGTTTTTTATATGGAATTATAACAATGTTTACCTCTAAAATGTCCACAATAGATACTACAGATACTGCACTTAATGGAAAGACGATCGATTCCAATGAGTCTGCAGTAGTAAGTATAACATCTGGTTCTGACAATACTTCACTCTGGAGAATGTTTTGTTTTGACCTCCACTCGGTACCACTTCTGCAAATAACAAACAATAATGTTTTGACACAGCAATTTACTTTGGAATAGAATTGTATACCTATATTTATCCTGCAATCAACCTTTCTACTATACAAATACAGGTGTAAAGATAATACGAAGCTGTATGTGTATGCATGCATTGTTTAAGTATATGTATATAGACTTTTGGTATCAACCTCCAGTTGAGAGCAAAAGGTTTTAATCAAATTAGTGTTTACTTCACAGTTCAATTTGCGATCCTCAAAATGGTCTGCGTAAAAGTCAAGCTAATTTCATTTTTTTAAATGCAATGGTTGGGAAGTAAAAAAACTAATGTTTAAGGTCAAAATGGGCTATGTCACAGATTTAGTCAAAATTTTACTTTTTAAAATATTACTAAATGAGATCCTTGAAAGTTAGTGTAAAAAGCACATAGAATCAGCAAAAAAGGTTCTTTAATTTGTCTTAAAATCATCAAATCTCCAACTCTAAATCCATAGATTTTTCTTAAAATTGTTCTTGAAACTATCAACCAGAGACCTTTAGGGCGAGCATGACAAGGAAGTAAACCACTAGAGGGCGCTGTAAAAGCTTCAACAATGAGCAAAACATGTTGAAAGCATACAGTGACCTATAGTTACTTATAGCATTTACATCATTTGGTCTCTAATGGATATAATTGTCTCATTAGCAATCATGCTACACCTTCAATCATGACTTCTTATTTTTATGTGCATAGTCGGCTATAAAAAGGACACAACATGAGTATGATTATACTGTTAATAAACTTACACAGGAATTAAGCCACACATCTTTACAAAAGAGTTGAACAAATCTATAAACACTCCTTTTGATACTTTGTCTGGTTGAGATCGTAGCATCCCTGAATGTACCATCAGAACTGTATTTCTTAGAAAGTCTTCTGCAAGCCTGAAATTTTAAAACGTAAAATAACAATAAAACCAAACTCCAAGGAAAATTCAAAACGGAAAGTCTCTTATCAAATGGTAAAATCAAAAGCTCAAACATACATTTGTCAAACATATGGAAAACACCTGTCATATTCCTGACTTGGTAAGAGCATTTCATTATGTAGGAAATGGTGGATTGAAACCTGGTTTTATGGCTAGCTAAACCTCTCACTTGTATGACAGTTGCATACAAATCCAATATATTGACAACATTATTAATAGATCAAATATTACATAAACAAGTGTCAGATATGTAATTTGACAACGGCAATACTGATCTCCCTGATATAATATATGTTTAACCCTTTTCTGAGCTGCTGGTTCATCATTTCAATATTGTGTCTTGTATGGAAGTTCCATGTGTACAGTTATCTACCTTTGGCATAATTAAGTCATCTATATTGCTATACAAGGAACTTCCATACAAGTCACAAAAATCATATTTCTGAAGTTGATATACCCCTATATATCATGTATATATAATTTATTTCAGTAAATGTGATATATTTCTCAAAATTGATAATTATAGTATTCATTAATATTGCAGTACTATAAGACCATATCAACATGATCAAATAGTACTTTCAGGAAATATCAAGCTGCTTTCATTTTTTATTGAGTTTTCAGATGTTTTCTGGTATGAATGGTACTGGTGTGTGTGTACTGTGTATACATGTATGTAAGTTTCAAATTGAGTTTGAGTTATTTCCCTTGGCCACCATTTTGGAGAATAAATTTTCTTATTTGACTTACCAACTTGAAATATTTTATACACACAAGATTCCAATTTTGCTTTTATGAACATGATGAATGAAGTTCCCAATAATTTATTAAAAAATTCAATACTGTGATAGAACTTTTATTCGTGGGTATCAATTTTCGTGAATTGAACAAAAGTTACATGTTCGTGGGTTCTTAAATTCGTGGATTTTAGTTTTCTGAAAACAAATTCAGGTGAAGAATTTGAACCCATCAGAAACAAAGATTCTCGAAAATAATTTTATGTTGTTCATTTTCTCTTACATATTCATTTTTCATTTCTGACAACATTCATCAAATTTTAATAAAATAATTGCTTTCAGCATGTTCAGAAATAAGCTGATTCATCTCTGAATACAAATTGTCTCGATTGAAAGAAATTGCAAAGTTAATATTTTAACTGGTCCCCCAGTGTAATCAGAAGTGGTTACACTAATTAACCCGAGATCTAATGATCAACAGATTACCCATCATCAAAGGTGTTAATTGGACCATAAACATGTCATTTAAAGAACAGGGTTGCATAAAAAATTTGTAAGGGTTCCATGGAACCCAGTGTCTCGCCTATTTTTGCTTTTAATCGCAGGCTCAACAAAAATGAGGAAGAAAAAAATTAAAATATTCCTCTCGATACTACATGTATATTTTGATTGTAAGAAGCTTCTGTCCAAGTTTAGTAAAAATCCAGGATAGTTTATGAATCTAATAAATGTTTTAAAAACTTTAACTGCAGACTGTATGTAATGTTAACTGGAAGAAAAACTAAGTCCATTTATAAGTAAAATATGGAAAAACAGGAACAAAATTTACTTCTAGATATTAGCTTTTGATCATAAACAAGCTTCTGTACAAGTTTGGTGCAAATCCAGGATAGTTTAAGAAAGTTATTAAAATTTTTAAAACTTTAACCACAGAGTGAATGGAATGTTTCCTGGCAGAAAAACTAAGTCCATTTATAAGTAAAATACGGAAAAAATGGATTTTTTTTTTTACAAAATTTACTTCTGGATACTATCTTATGATCATAAACAAGCTTCTGTCCTAGTTTGGTAGAAATCCAGGATAGTTTAAGAAAGTTATTAAAATTCTAAAAACTTTAACCACAGAGTGAATGTAATGTTTCCTGGCAGAAAAACTAAGTCCATTTAGAGGTAAATTACGGAAAAAATGGATTTTTTTTTTTAAATTTACTTCTGGATACTATCTTATGATCATAAACAAGCTTCTGTCCTAGTTTGGTAGAAATCCAGGATAGTTTAAGAAAGTTATTAAAATTTCAAAAACTTTATCCACAGAGTGAATATTTGTGGACGCCAACGACGACGACGGAATGTAGGATCGCTATGTCTCACTTTTTCAACAAAAGTTGAAGGCTCAACAAAAATGCAACAAATGTACTTTGAACTAATACCTATGAAAACAAGAGTGCACACGCTGAAATGTCTCGCCTTCTTTACTAACCATTGATATTATGATGATAGTCCTAAATGAAAGCTTTACTACAACTGTTACATAAACTTAACATCATCCAAGAAAATGAAGTCAAGGTCATATAAACCAAACGAGAAATACATGTACACCTTACAATCATTTAATACACTAAATATAGTTGACCTATTGCTTATAGTTTCTAAGAAACAGACTTAACCAAGAAAACTAAACATTGACCAATGAATCATGAAAATGAAGTCAAGGTCAGATGAACCATGACAAGCAGACATGAACAGCTTACAATCCTTCCATACAACAAATATAGTAGACCTATTCCTTATAGTTTAAGAAAAACAGACCGAAACACATAAACTTAACACTGAGCAATGAACAGTGAAAATGAGGTCAAGGTCAAATAAAACCTGCGAGACTGACATGTACATCATAAAATATTTCCATACACAAAATACAGTTGACTTATTGCATATAGTATTAGAAAAAAAGACCAAAACTAAAAACTTAACTTTTACCACTGAACCATGAAAATGAGGTCAAAGTCAGATGACACCTGCCAGTTGGACATGTACACCTTACAATCATTCCATACACCAAATATAGTAGACCTATTGCATAAAGTATAAGAAAAACAGACCAAAACACAAAAACTTAACTATAACCACTGAACCCTCAGTCAGGAGTACTACTTGTACAAGTAATCTTTATTTACTTGAAGAAGTAAATAAAATATACTTATACAAGTTAATTAAAATGTTTGAATAATCTCCCCTTAATTTTCTAAAAAATTTACTTGTATATAAGTAAATTTTTTACAGTCCAACAAAAATTCTCAAGTTTTGAGATGTAAAATCATGCCTTTAACAATTTTTCTCAGGTTAGCTCATAATTTTTTATAAGAGTTCAATGTTTCATCTCATTAATTCAACAAAGAAACTGATTGAGCAAAGATCTTAAGTATTTGTGCAAGGCCTTCAAAAATTGCTCCTTGGGGGCTTGTTAATGAGCAGTGTTCATGGTGTTCTAAAGATAACAGACAAATGAGATTTTCATTGTGCATGAAATTACACTTAAATGAATAGTAAAGACATCTGCAAAGAACAAACAATTCAAAATTCTGTTAGAGCAAAGAAGTTCTAAGATTCAAGAAAAGAAGATATGATGACTTTTTTACTTGTATAAGTAAAAAAATCTGAATGTCTAAGGGACATAACTAGGCCAAAAAATAATTTACTTATACAAGTAAATAAAATACACTTGTATAAGTATCCTACAAATTTACTTATATAAGTATATTATAATTACTTCTTCAAGTAAATAAAAATTACTTGTACAAGTAGTACCCCTGACTGACCATGAAAATGAGGTCAAGGTCAGATGACACCTGCCAGTTGGACATGTACACCTTACAATCCTTCTATACACCAAATATACTGACCTATTGCTTATAGTATCTGCATGAGATATGGACTTGACCACCAAAACTTAACCTTGTTCACTGATCCATGAAATGAGGTCGAGGTCAAGTGAAAACTGTCTGACGGGCATGAAGACCTTGCAAGGTACGCACATACCAAATATAGGTATCCTCTTACTCATAATAAGAGAGAAATTAACATTACAAAAAATCTCAACTTTTTTTTCAAGTAGTCACTGAACCATGAAAATGAGGTCAAGGACAATGGACATATGACAGACGGAAACTTCGTAACATAAGGCATCTATATACAAAGTATGAAGCATCCAGGTCTTCCACCTTCTAATATATAAAGCTTTTAAGAAGTTACCTAACGTCGCCGCCGCCAGATCACTATCCCTATGTCGAGCTTTCTGCAACAAAAGTCGCAGGCTCGACAAAAAAGCAAGTCCAATATAAAATCTTTTTTTTTTCATGAGAGAACTATGTGGAGATAAAATAAACACTTCATCATTCTATATCATCAACGGAAGTCTGACTTTCATCTTTCAAAATTAATTTTTCATGATAATTGAAAAGTTAAATGCCATAGGACTTTTTTTGAAAGATTAAAATACTGTCTGAAGTTGTACATGCTACACTGGTGCTAAGCCACTGCATATAGTTCATAGTGTGATTGCTGATATTCAATGTTTTGTCTAGATTATAATTATATGCCCGTATTTTTTTTTTTTAATATCTTAGGACAGTCAAGGGTCTAACATTAATAAGTTATTAGAGAAAAATAACATACATTTGTTATTGAGGGCTAAAAAATCAAAAATCTGTGATAACATATGTATGTTACATGTTTCAAAGGGCATTATACATCCTTTATTTTGTTAAATTGTGTACTAGTTCTATTGATATTATAATTGTCTTTATGTTTATTAAACTTTAGAAAGATATAACCATGATAACAGCCCGTAGTTTGCCAATCATGCATAACACACCCATGTTATTACAGAAAAAATATGCCTGTAATAACTAAAGGGTGTTATTACAGCTTCTCTACATCTCTTTAAAGCCTTTTCTCCTACATATATCACAATGTATTTTAATTTATAGTAATAAATAATGATAAGAGCATGTAATGAGGTTCTGTGCAAGATTCCTAGTCATTCCCAAGTGTCTCATGTAATAAGTTAAACGCCTGTAATAACTAAGCCTTGTTATTAAAGCTAAGTTATCACTTAAAAGCCTTGTCTCATTGATTTACCATGGTTGATCAAAAATGTATTAATTGAATTGGAAAATTAGTTTTCAAGGTTATGTATTAAGTTACTGGGCAAGTTTCAAGAACTCCCAAGTGCCCACTGAAAATAATTTTTTTTATGGTACATTTAACTGATAACAAACATATGTTACTACAGATTAAGAGAAAGTATCCGTAATAACACATGTATGTTATTTTTCCCTAATAACTTATTCAAGTTACACCCTTGACTGTAGGATGACCCACAAAAGTTATTAAAACTTATTTCCAGTGGGGTCCTTTTATAACGAGACTTCCAGTTTACACCAAGGGTTGACACACAGAAAATACAAGCACAAATCATTTAGAATTTATCACAGATATATGGTCAAAGCCCCAGTATAATTAATAAAACTTAAATTCACTATTAAAGATGGATCTAAATTTATCCATCAAAAACTTTTTCACTTGTACTTTAAAATTATATTTTTTAGGGCAACTTTTAATCATGTCTGGTAACGAATTCCAGTCTTTTATTCCATTATAAAAGAAAGTAGTGGATTCACACCCTTTAATTCCTGGTATATAAAAGTTTTTACTACTAGCATGACTAGATCTTGTATTGAAAGATGTTTCATTTTTAACAAAATTAGTATGTAAATAATTTGGGCATATATGGTTAAAAATGTTGAAAACATGATTGAGTCTTAGTTGTTTGACTCTATTACCAATATCTAAAAAGCCCAATTTCTTAAATTCAATATATGTCACACTCTTTCTGGGATGTAATTGCAGAATAAATCTCACAATCTTATTTTGTGCCACTTGAAGTTTATTCTTCATTTGTTTTGATATACCTTCATACCAGCATGCACATGCATAGTCAAAATGACATTGAATCAGTGATGAAGAGCACAATTTTTCCTAGATTGAAAATTTAGACACTCTTTGTTTCTATATAGAAATTTAAGCCTTTGATTGACTTTTTTCACTATAGAGTTGACAATAAAATCACCAGTTAAAAACTGATCAATTATTATTCCCAAATATTTTACAAAAGTTTTGGATTCAATATTAATACCATTACAGGAGATAGCAAAATCACCCGGTATTAAAGACCAAAGTTTTTGACCAGGACCAAAAATTATTCTCTCCGTCTTTCCCAAATGTAGGGACAATTTATTGTCAGTTAACCAATCATGGCATGATTCCAGCATTCTGGATAATTTATGCGAGATGACCCCAGGGTCCATATGGGAAAATAAAATTGCAGTATCATCTGCATATATCAAAACTTTACAGTCTGAGTCGATGCTACATGTAGCAGTGTTCCAGCTAGGATTTCAAAAGCCTTGAAAAGGGCAGGGTCCCAATCCTGAAAAAGGGCATTTAACGCGTGATATGATACCGGTAATATGAAAAGGGCATGTTTTAATAAAGATTATAATCAAACATTGTTTGTTCATTGAATCACTGGTTATAAATATACAAGAACAACATCATTAGCCCAGAGAAAAACTATCTTTCTACTTTTTATCTGAAAACTTATCAAGCAGCTTGTGACACAAGTTTTAAATCATTGCTTGGCACAGTTTAGCTTTATATGCAGTATTTTTTGAAAAATGTCCTGCTTCATTCTGTTTCTATGGTCTGACACACTTTACAAGTTTCACCTTTCTACCTTTTCTGTGCTTAATGGCAATTAAATAAACAGCACAAAACAGCTGTAAATGCACAATGTTAGGATATAGTGAACAGTGAAAATTTGGATTGAAAATAAAAAGTACAGAAAAAGATGACAAAGGCACCCTACCAACCCTGTTACTAAGACCCTCTTTAACTTTTCCCATAACTCAAAACACCTAAACATATAAATTCTAAAGCCAGAAGTATGAAGACATATTTTATACTATCTTAGTAGGTTACTCAATGCTAGGAAAAAATAAGATTGAGTTATCTTTCTTCATTTCTTCAAGTTCAAAGACAAATGCAGACTGACCGATTCTATTTGAATGAATTAATGTTGATGATCATTAAATGACCCATCCGATAAACGGATAACCTACAACAACAGATTATGACACCTGTTGTAACCATTGATTAGCTTGGGGTCGTAAACAAAGTCATATACTTGTCGCCAGGTAAATTTTCGTAATTGGCTGATCATATCAATACGAACAAAATAATATACATGATATACCAATCGATCTTCAAAAAAGGCAGGGCGCCCTGCTCACTCTAAAAAGGGCACAGGGCGGCACTCGGGAAAGGGCGGGCGGACCGCCCTGTGAAAACGACCTAGCTGGAACACTGTGTAGTTTGAAGATCATTGACATATATCAAAAACAAAAGTGGACCCAGTAAGCTACATGTGCCTTGAGGGACACCACATGTAATATTACACACTTCTGAAATCACCCCATTTACACTTACAACCTGCTTTCTGTTTGTCAAATATGACTCAAACCAAGGTATAGATCTAACCCCAATTACTTCTAATTTGTCACATAATATCTTGTGATCTACTGTGTCAAATGCCTTCTGTAGGTCTAATAGGACCATGCCTGTAAAAAGACCTTTGGCTGTTTGAGCTTTAATGTGATCTATCAAGTGAATGAGACAAGAATCAGTTGAATATGAACTTCTAAATCCTTACTGAAACTCAAATGATAAATTATTTGAAATCAAAAATTTTTCAAGTTGCTTATAGGCAGCTTTTTCTAGAATTTTAGAAACAATACTTAAAATGCTAACAGGCCTGTAATTTTCAGGCTTACATGTATGTCTATCATTTTTCTTAAGTAGGGGCTTGACCTTTACCATTTTCAGATCGTCAGGTACCGTACCTTCAGAGAAAGAAAGTAATGGGTATTTTCAGAATTGGGGCTGTATCCTTAAGAAACCTTGCTGGAATACCATCTAGGCCCATGCTCTTACTTATATTTAAACTGCATAGTTCTTTGTACACAAATTCCTCTGTTACATGCTTTAGGTTAAAAAAATATCTGATTTCCTTCTCTGAACATAAAAGGATCGAAAAATATTTGTAGTGGCACTATGTATGTAGTCAAACCTACAGGGGGTCTTTTCATGTCTTGATTTGGACAACAGTTGTTATATTTCGATGGACACTTAAATTCGTGGATAAAACCACGAAAATTGGTACCACACGAATAAAAGTACTTTCACAGTAACATGTCATGCATGATGTATGTCAACTCACTTGAAAGACATGACTGTAATAGTGTGTTCTGGTTTGGCATTAATGTAATTTGTGTAAAGATGAAGAAAAATTGTTGAAAGTAATCACTGTTCGTGATATATTTTCTTTATGCTTTCAGTACTTAATATAGCTAAGCACATCAGGCTTGATCAAAGCATGACCATTCAATTTTCAGGAACAATCTTAAACTGTACAAGAATTTGTCAATGTTTGTCTGGTTTATGATCGAATGGACATTTAACATGTTTAAAAATAAGCAACCTGCAATAATTCTTGCTCAAATTGTGTAAATCTATACCTATCTATAGGTTTGATTATACTCTGGCCAGATGCCGGAGATTGCCAGATGCGAGATCGTGGACTGAACTGTCGTGTCTGAATTTGGCAGAAAAGGATAAAGCCCAAATTTAGCTTATGTCCTTTGATACCAGCAAGTAAGGAGACGTACAAAAGAACAGCAGATGTAATTGGAGAATATGTAAAAATTTCAGGGTGATTTAAAGATTCATTTATCCCTGAAAACCCCTGATCCTGCACCTAACAAATTAACCAATAAGTACCGTGTGAAAATACTAACGGAGAAATTAAGTACCAGGATGAAAAAATCCAGTACAAAGAGAACAGTTGTGTCATAATATTGACCTTAGGATCAGGATCAGGATACTTATGACTTTGAAAGGCCGTTTTGATAGATTTGACTTACACAACATCCTCCTGTTTGATTATGTTCAAATTTTCTTGGGTTTCACTCAAACAGTCATCACCAAAAGTTATGTCATCCATAGAGTAATTAAAAGTTATATTTCTCTGAAGACTTTGGACGACTTGCTTTTGTTCAAAAGATAACTGTTCAAACATCCCTGTTTGACTGGTAATCATGTCTAGTAGGGTTATGACAGGTGTAGATTCATTGTAGTAGAAAAGACCAACTGTTCGTAGGTCCAAAATGGTCCATTTGCACGTTCTGTTTTGTGGCAGCCCAGACTGAAACTGCCCATTATCACTCGAGTTACTATCACAATAACATTGATTCAAGTTCTCTTGATCACTCTCTTCTGTCATGTCTGCTAATAATTTACTGCACCTAGTTGTAATAAGTTGAACAATCTTCAACTAACAACTTACATATATTTGTTGTCATTTTCTGTCCAAATCGAAAATACGGCGCGTTTTGAAGGGGAGATAATCAGTTAAGGTTTCACTAATGCTTGGATTTGGTTCTGGAAGGACCTTGACAAAAAAAAATGTTTAAACGGGATTTTTTTTTAATTCAATTAATTCAAAAAGGCAGTGTCTGCGCGACTCCGCATGCGGTTTTATTATTAAATATCATCGGATCGGGATAAACGTTATATAAAAGCGGAAATCATTGCAATTAGTGAATAAATTGATTACTCACAGAGTTAAGAAACGTCCCTTGTTAGTTTTGAAATATTTTTCCTTTAAATAAGTATTAACTATAATTATATTTAATGGAATCTATGATAGAAAAAAATAAATGATAATCAAATTAACAATGATTAAAAAGCATTACAAACAAGTGAAAAAACAAAACAAAATAAAAATAGTTTTTAAAAGTTCTTAAAATAAATATATAAATAAAATAAATAAATTAGCCATACATATATATAACCAGACTCTGATATAACACATAACTAATTCAAATTAATTTATTCATCATACATAACATTGTTCATTTTAACCTATTACATATTTATTATATTTCAGGTGCAACAGTAGGTGTAGTAAAGGATGAATCCGGAGTTCTGAATGGATGTATAATTATCAAATGCATCTATTTTTATACATTTGGAATTTGATCTTATTACTTGCTTCTTTAATTTATGTATACATTCAAGGTTTAAGCTTTATTTTTAGTCGTTTTAGATGTCTTAAAATTTTAGTTTCTGTTATTTCTGTTTTGCATTTTATTAGAAAAAAAATTTCACACTCTAGTTTTTACAACTTGAAGCTTTTTTCAGTAAAATTTTATTCTTTTAAAATGTGCATTGGCATTTTAAATTCTAATTTCATCATGTTTTACAAGGACTGTTTAGTTTTATTCCTTTAGTATGCATCTAATTTGAAATGTTTATTATGTATTTTTAACTAATTAATACAAATTAAAAAGTCTGTTTGCCATAGATTTCAATGAACTCACAAAATCCGCAAACTACCGATTTTATGGGCAAATACTACAGAAAATTTGGCATAAAAAATAAAAAAGAGTAGAAAAAATAAGACAAAAAGTTAAGAAGAGCGAATAACGGGGTTGCAAAAATATAAAGAATAGAGAGAAATGGACAAAAACTATAAAGAATAAAGAAAAATTACCATAAAAAACAAAGAATACAGAAATGGAGGACCCATATCCACACGTCACGGAGGACCCCTATCCACACGTCAGTCTTGTCTCAGGTTGATTTTTTTGCATCATGAGTCGTGTAAATTAAAACTGACAAGATTTTCAGCACAAAATATCATTGCATGATTTATAATTAAAGTATTTTCCATTTGTTCATGTCGTTATGTGGAAACAATTACATTATCAACCCCGAGTTATAACATTCATAACAAAATCTCATGGCTGAAACAAAGTATGGCCGAAGTGGTACATGTAGTCTGTCCGAAACGTCTTACTCAATTGTAAGCTCCAACGCGTGTCTCATATTTCTGATATTACGTACTACTACGGACTGGGTCTATGTTTGTTCTTATAAACTTATAAATTGCAAATATCCAAAATTTATTTATTTGTGAACTTGACCATCTGTCAAGTATTTGAGACACAATTTTTTAGCCGCATTTGTATGTTTTTTATGATGAAATCAACATATAATTAGTATCTTTTAAGCTTACAACGCTACAATTTCATAATACGAATGGTGATATTTTGTTTAAATCTTCTTTCAACTATGTCTATTGAGAAACATGCAGGTAAATGTGGTCTTGCCAACTTTCTTTGTAATGCTCCGTGGCTACATATATCTTACTTTTAATATGGTACATCGGTTGTCTTTTAAAAAAAATTTTATTCTAAGATTGATTGTTGATTTAGTTTACACTGAAAACCTTAACACGATAGAAAGCAGAAGTTGGTTAAATGATACGTGCAAGCTTGGGATAGCCTCTTATTTAGACCAGTTTCATTGACTAATAATAAACCCAAGACGATTTCAGAAACAATATTCTTCTTTCCAATCCATTAGGGACCACGCAATATATATCAGGGATGTGGGACCGGTGCAAATTCTTGTTCTGACAAAAAAAAGTGAATGTCCTATACTGATTTGGGATGTAAAAACTCAATGTCCTATGACTTCCATGCAGAAAAAAAGTATTTGTCTTATAAACTTTATCTGAATTAATCTGGCACTAAGTGATAATGATAGGATGCCCTTAGTGATGCAATAATAAATGAAAACTGATTTTGACATGATATTGTTGTTTTAAGTATGTACGTGATTAATAATACAATATTAAAGACTTTTAAGATTGTACTTAAGTAAAATTTTAAAAAAGTCTGGAATTTAAAATGGATATTATAAATCAGAACAGCATAAGTTTATAAGGAACAAATAAGCTAAAAATATTGATAGGATATGGAACTCCTTTTCGAGATATTTGATGTTTAAAAAATAGGGAGAGAAGCTTTCTTGAACGTTTACTTTATATTTACCATTGGCATTATTTGGTCTTCAAATCGTAAGAAAGGAAATCTAGAATCTGCTTTAATTTTGTCAAATGACTTTTATGACTTATTGAAGTCTTCTATGAACAGAAAAGTTGCAAATACAAATTTTGATCTTAATACATTTATTTTAATGTAAACCTTCAAAAAAATAAAAGTATTTCTATTGTAGATGTGATGTTAAGGTTCATGTGGACCCTTTGGCTAAAATGGCTGCATTTTCATCTCGTAATTTACTCTGAGTACAGACAAACCTGTGTATCTGGAAAATTTTTAAGACATAGCATGCCCTAGATAAATAAAATTCAAATATATTTTATGTTTTAGAAAATTAAAAACTAAACAGGATTTTGCAGTGCACTTTTTTTCATTCCTCCAGACGGTGCCAAAATAAACTAAGTTGTGAAAGAGGTTTGAGAACTTCCCCAAAGGTAATAATTGAAGTGAACTGTATTGATTGACATGGACAATAAATGGACAATAGATACCTGACAATCATTGGTGATTTAAACTGTGTACCTGAGTGGACCATATCAAGTGAAACTCAACTGTTTGTTAATTTTATCATCTTCTGCTGGGACGAAAAAAAGTGCACCGCAAAATCCAGTTAAGTTTTTAATTTTCTAAAACATACAATGTATTTGAATTTTATTTATCTAGGGCATGCTATGCCTTAAAACTTTTCCAGATGCACAGGTTTGTCTGTCCTCAGAGTAAATTTTGAGGAGAAAACGCAGCCATTTTAGCCAAAAGGTCCACATGAACCTAAACTTGCAAAAATAAAAATTGAAGAAAACATGTATTAGCTCCCTTTAAAGAAATATACTCTTATACACATGCTAAATTTGAAGAATAGAAGAGTTTGAATTTTGTATGTACTCCAATTATATTTGCCTCTTTTTGTTGAATTTATGTCATGGATATTTGATTTCATTTGTTAATGAAGATATATACATGTAAAAACATGCAAGAACGGTTCTTACATTTATGAAATATTAAAGTGCATGCATAGGGTATGCAATTACATCTGATAAAATATATGTATGTGTTGTTCAACTATGCCTATTTACATTGAAAGAGTTTTCTTCATTTGACTTGTTTATTTGATAATTAATACTTGTTATTTAATGTTCATGTTTATTTTGTCTGCAAATTGTTAAACATGAGATAATTCATATCATGTATTTCCATGATAAAATATTAGAGATGATGATTTAAGCCAAAACCATAAAGAGCCGATATGTCATACTTGAACATTTATAAAATTTGCCAATCAAACAATTATTATAGTAAATATCATTTAAGTGCGTTTCCTATTATGAAGCACATGTATACTGAGAAAAAAGTTTAGCAACATATATTTTTAATCTAATATATTTTAACAAACAAACTATACTTTTAAATATAACAAATTAATAAAAGTTTACATTGTTTTTTTTTTTGTTATAATATAAACTATTTTAATGATTGTACAAATATTTCTTGTTTGGATATTTAGTTAATATTTTGTTTGTTTGTTTGATAGCAATAGTTTGAATAAATCTTCATGTCCTATGGTCACCAAAGGTGAAAAAAAGTGGAGACCCTATGCCTGAGGTGGATGAAAAATGTGTTTATCCAACAGTGGTTTGCACCGGTCCCACTGCCTGATAAATATTGCACGGTCCCTTGGTAAAATACAATCCTCAGAATCGTACCATGAATCACAAACTTCCGTTTTCCTTACTAAACTGTTACAGTTTATATATTTCATTATTTAAAAAAAAAACCACTCATTTATGGACTTTAATTTGCCTACTTAACTCAGGTCTGTGATATTTTCTGTTTCGCAGGGACATTAAAAAGTTGTATTATGAAAATTCCGTTTTAACATATAGGCCAAAGGTAAAACATGAACATTCCGTCATTTTGCAAGAATTATGGAAAGTGACCTTTTCTGACTCTTGTATTATTAAAATGAAAATAACACTCAATTATTTTTATACGTCCGACGCGCTTTTCTTGATTTACCTTCACCAAGAGCGCTCAATCAATACCAAAACTGTGAAATTCGGATGGATATTTTTCGATCCACGCTAATGATGAGCTATATTATATTAAAGGATGCAAAATTGAAAAAAATCGTTTGACCTTTAAACAACAATTATTTCTATTCAACGTACCAAGAGGTCTATTAATGTTATGTTTATATAAACAAAATCTAATCTACACAAAATACTCCTAAAAAGATGGCATTACTATAAAAACGTAATATTTCCTCTGAATTTCTATGTATTTTCCCTCGATAAAGAAAAATCTATTAATTAACAGCCGGTTGAGTTTTGTCATTTTCAAATGGACTACCTGTAAAAATGAGAATGGAAACGGGGAATGCATCAAAGAGACAACAACATGACCAAAGAAAAGAAAACAGCCACCAATGGGTCTTCAACACAGCGAGAAAATCCCGCACCCGGAGTCGGGTTCAGCTGACCCCTAAACAATAATGTATACTAGTTCAGCGAAAACAATGGACCTAAAACTAAACTCCGAAACATATAAATGATACATGTACATGTCATGAACACACTCATCTTTTCGAGCTTGTTAATTAATTTGCATTTGTCAAAAATACCGCCATCATCACAGTAATCTAGGGATCAATTTGCTTTTTCTGTGTTTCCCGTACAAAATAAGTAGTAGGATTCCACCTAGACGCTAGTAGGAATGTAGTAGGAATCCACCTAGAATCTAAGATTCTATATAGAAAGTAGGTGGACATGAAAAATGAACAAAATTCTGACTGGATTTTTTATTTTCTCCACTTGCAAAATCCTACCATCTAGCTGGAATTTTTAAAGTCTGTATGGATTTTTTTCTGTTTTGAAAATCTTAAGTGGGAATTTGGACAGAAAATATGATAAGATTATTCATTTTCCTACTACATGTACAAGATTCCTACCAGAATTAATTTATTCCTACTAGAATATCTTTCTACATGGAATCTTTTTAATTATCTTAAACTGGATTCCTGTTTGCTAATGACAAAATTTTGCTGTGTTAAATGCAAACAAGTTCCAGTTCACAAATTCAAAAGTTGGAGGGTAGAAGAATGAAAAGTTGTGTTGGAATACAATGACGGCGTGCACAAAGTTGACGGCAACTGTAAATGCGCTTTTAAAAGTAGTTTTATACAACCGTGTTTAAAATATCTTTTGAATAGGAAGTTTTTTTATGATAAAATATTGAATGCTAGCCATTAAAATCCACATTACTAGTAAGGTTATCAAAATTAAATCTATAAAGTATGAAACGACCATAGAGAAAACGGCAAAAATAGGTGAAACTTGTAACATTGAATAAGCATAAAATAGAGTTTTTGACCTAAAATTTATACAAATTCAACATATTTTCCCGCATTTTCTTATAATAGAATTTTTCGGATTCGGACTATAACGTCAGACGAAATTCAATGCAACAAAATTCAAAAACGGCCATGGAAGATGAGTTTTGAATGTAGTTCGTTATGTGTAAGAAGTAGTTATTTGGAAGGATTAATATTCGAAAATGTAAGAATCGGTAAGAAAAATATGTAATTGCTATTTTTTAATTTCGAAATAACTTGATATCCCATATGTACATAACAAGAGGTTTAAAAAAATCTGAAAAATATGAATGATTCGATAGTCCAGGCTGAACACCTGAAAATTTTAAATGTCCAGCTATTATGTTACGATTTAAAGAAATGACGTTTTAACGCAATTTTCTGAATAGGGTCCACGACGTAGTCGCTTATTATTTCCGTTAGACTGCTCTTAGCATATATCTATTTATATTTCCGGAATGTGTATTTGCTGCACTTTGTTGTTCGAAAAAAAAAGAAATATGTTTAACGTTTATGTTTAAAGTTATGTGATAAACTAAGTGTCCAGTGTTTTTGTTACGCGTTTGTTTTCTGAGGAAAAAATGTCGACGTCGTAAATGATTTAAGTATTTTGAAGACGTTACGTTTGTAGACTCAGCTATATGCACACCGTCAATATGCTGCAAGGGTTAAACAACTACAATATTGAAATATGAGAAAATATGGCTCCTGTAGATTGAAGGTAAAATTTATACTTTTAAGATGAAATTTTTGATCTGTTTGCCAATATATTTAGTCATTAGTATATTCAACAATAGTGCATAATTTTACTTATTAATTTTTCATAACTCTTGAATTTCATCTTAGAATCAACATTTTTGCCCGTTTACATATATGTTTGGATATATCACAGCTTCCTCATACATTTCAAAAGTCAACTTTTTTAAATGAATATATTCCATGCATTTCCTTTGTTTTTTGTTGTTGAGATTCAAACTTAAATGATTGACCCAGTTGTGTATTTGTGAATATACACTTACATTTTGTATATTTTTAGATTCTGTTTTGAAAAATTCCTGCCAGATTTTCTAGTAGGAATTTTATTTTCCCGCCAAATTATTCCTGCTAATTTAAATATTCCTGGTAGGAATATACAATATTCGTACTAAAAAATTCCTGCTAATTTAAATATTTCGGCTATTTTCCGTGTGGATTCCTACTACTGTCTGACTAGAATACCACTCTTTTCTGGTAGGAATTCAATGCAATATTCCTACTATATTCCGTGTACATTCTGTGTGGAATATTTCATACAGGTTATATTAGATACATGTAATACAACTATTGTTATCAATATCAGGTACATATTAATTACAGATATTTGTCCAATGACTAATAAGTACAATAAGATTGCCAAATTCTCCCCCGTGCTGTATAAACGAGGAATTATATATATAAATTGTGCGTATTAGTGTGTTATCGTGGTACGATTGTCAAAATGTGGTAACGGTCCCTTAACTCCATTAAAAATGTCGAAATCAAAATGACGGTATAATCTATTCAGCTATATATGATAGCGAAGACTCCTACACAGTATGAGAAATTTCTGTCAAATGATTTCATGTTAGTTGCATTCACATAGTAAAACAAGTACTCCTAAAAAAGTCCCATAACTCCCGTAAAAATGGTCAAAGCAAAATGATGGTATACTATGGTGAAGTAGGAGGAGTTGCTTTCAAAAAGTGTTGTTGTAACAATACTCCTGGACCCAAAAATGGTCAAAGTCCAATAACTCCCGTAACAATGGTCAAATCAAAATGTCGACACGGGGTGGCAAACAATAGTACCAAGTGTAAGAGCTTTCTGACAAATAATCTCAGAGGAGTTGCATTTACAAGGTGTAATTCTCAAAATACGGACTCAAAAGAGTTTTCAACCAATAACAAAGAGAAATAATCAAATCATTAAAAATACGAATAATCTCGATCCCATGGACACCTCAGACCACAGCAAGACAGAATGCACCACTCGAAATCATGTCGCATAAAATAAAATGGAAATACTGACCTAGCTGGCCTATTTTTTTTAATGATGTAACCTTAAACAGACATTTTTTTTTTGGCCTTAGAATGTCTATAAATATATAATCTTAAGTGAACTTTGTAAGTACCGGGAAAAAAACGTCCTGTTAAAAGGAAGTTTAAAACTTTACTTAAATGATCTTTTTGTTCAACTGAAATGAAGAGTTGGAAAGTTACGGAGATAAAGTGCAAAACAATTGCTTACAGTGTACGAAAGAAAACAAAACTCCGCAAACTTCACTTTAATAGCCAGATCTACCTTTTATTTATTTTGAACATATGCAATATCTCATTGTCTTTTATAATTGTTACACTCATAAATAATAGTTATAAAACAAACGAACTTAAATGTAAAGCATTTTTAGTTAGAAAATAATTTCAGCTTCCCAATTGTGAACTTTCAATTGCTATGTAGCAACATACATCAGCATCAGTTGATACGATACCCCAGAGCTTGCGTTTCCTATCACAATTTCCTTGATGGAGGGTACTGCTTACAAGGAAGCGATTGAAGCAAGGGTTCAAGTCATCCCTTTGAAAATTTCACGGGCGTCATCAAGAGCTGGTTGACAGTTATGGAATATCTGTTTCACAGATGACGACGGATATGATCCAATTATCGTAAACACAACACCTTCATTTTCCCTCGAATATGACATTACCGAATTAGACTTCTCACCGAATGTGAACTTACATAAGCAACACGACAATTGCCACAGGTGGAACAGGATCTGCTACCTTACCGCGGAGCACATGAGATCACATCCGGTTTTGGTGGGGTTCTTTAATTCTTATTCTTAAGTTGTCTACGTTGTATTTTTTTTTTGTAGAATGTTGTTTGTTTTATGGTCATTATTTATTTATTATTACCATGGTGTTGTCAGTTTGTCTTCGACTTATTAATTTCGAAATTATCCGTTTCGTATTTTCTGCCACATTAAAAAAAAAAAACAAAAAAACACGCCAATACCGCATCACTGACTACTGAGCTGATGATATCCTTGGATACAAGCAGTCCACCAACAGCGTTATCGACGCAGTGATAGAATGTTTTAGTGCAACAATGAAGATGTACGTGAATGATTTATTAGTATTTTAAACTGACAAAATAGTGAGTCATTCAATAACTGTGAGATACATGTACTGAGTACATGGCACATGACTTATGTTTCTTTATCACATGATATTAACATCTTAATCATTATACTGTGTCATGTTAAATGAACAGTCGGGAATTTTACTTTTGTCAGTGAAATAATACTGCAAAGAAATATGCTTTGTTTTTTTCTTTTTTATCTGGGATTGCTAGCAGTAAGAGCATTATAAGTATAATTTAGAATTATGAAAGAAACGCCCTGTAAAAAGGAAGTTAAAAAAGCTCTTATCAAAATGAATATTTCCATCTAATTGTTTATATAAAAACAAGGAAATGAAAGATTACTGATAAAAGTGCAAACCACTTATTTCCATTAAACGAAACAAAATATTTATTAACAGGAACACTTAAACTTTACGGAGAAATAATTACATTACATTTATGTTTCATTATAATACGTTATTTTGATTGGCTAACAGCATCTCGCGTCGTTCTGAAATTAACCTTCATTTCAAAATGAAATGTCACATTCATAATGACACGAGCTTCCCCAATAAAGTGCACATGTAAATAAAAGAAAAACTTTATAGAAATCGTGTTTTCATGATCCTAGCAATAAAATGTAATTATAAGTATTAAATGTTTCTTTTGGCAATTTTAAAGACTTCCAGGAACCAAATACCGGTTTACAAATATTCCCGCTTACGCAGGTCTTCAACAGGAAGTGGCTTCATATTAGACAAGATGCGGAACCAGTTCAATATTTACAAATTCCAATAGTAGTTTTTGGCAAATTGTAACAATTATTAAAGATGTATAGATACGATATCCCACCACGTTGACAACTTTCTATAATTCCGTAATTTAATGAAATAAGTATATTTCATTTTCTCATTATTGAACTAGTATGATTGATAGGATAAAGTCTTGCAGATATATATATATATATATATATATATATATATATATTAAGTTATATTTGGGGTTCGGAAGGCCAGCATCTTACTATTCTAATTTATACTAACTATGTTATTGCTGTTATATGACTGAGTTATTTATTGAGATAAATACATACTGGACAAGAATAAAAGTCATTCTTTTACGCTGGATTGATTTATATAAGATCATGCTGGAGTCAACCAACTACACTTAAAACAAGACTATCTAGAGGAACACTATCGATAATCTATACTGAATTAAAAGTACACACGACCTCTACTCGCTCGCCTGTAACAATATATTTAATGTGGTCATTAGAATTTTTCACTCCTTAAGTAAATCCAACAAACATTATTTCCAGCACGTAAAGCGTTACAAAGAAAAAAAAATTTGGAGATCAGTTTAATTGAATGTTTGAAAAGATAAAAATTGTGTTGTTGAAACAACCATGAAAAACAGAAAAAAAACGTCAAAATGATTTTATAATCTAAACTTTTTTTTCAGTTATCGATTATTTTATTTGTCATGTATTTATACACTGTACAGTGAATGGACAGTAAAAATTTACAATTAAGACTCGACTTAGAATTCGAGCTTTGCATGAGGGGAGTTATCTTACATTGTAACTGCAAATGTTCTGTCAACAATCTCCGTATTTTTATATCATCACAAATTATTCAGTTGAGCCACTAAGATGAGGACAACACTTCAGTATCGTAGTAAACAAGCAGTGTTAATAATACCAATATTGACACAAAGTTCTATGCTGTAATAACTATGAAACACTTCGAAAAACGTCGTCTTTTCAGGGATGCTCGAAGCAAAAATATATCTGAAAAGTGATTTTAAAAAATGCATTTTGAACATTTATAATCGAGATACATGTAAGCATACTTGTGTTAAATATATTGCAAATTTCAAACACAATTAAAACATCGTATTTTACGTTAAGGATAAGACTGCACACAGACAGACAAAGATCTATTTTCAACTGCAGAACCGAAATTTAACAGTCCATTTTCAAATGAAAACGTATTATCACATAACGGATGTATTTACTCTATATTTGCATAATAATTCTTCCGTATAGTATTCAGTGCATACACATTTGTAGTTTTGTTGCTTTAGTATGGACATATATGAAAGTTGAGGGTAAGCAATTTATTTATTTATCCATAGTAAACTTGGCTTGACTTGAAATAGTATGAGTTTTTGTGTGTGATAATTTTTATGCTTCTTTTTAATGATTCAGTCGAAATAGAAATGAAAATGTGTACAGGAGATGTAAGCAATACCATTTGATAAGAGTATATAAGAAAATCAACTAAACTTCTTTTCATATCTAACGGATCAATGTTTCATACAAAATAGACAGAATACCATATTATTTAAGGTACACTATTCAATTTTACCTGATCTCACTAGTTTTTATATATAGAGGACTGCAGACACATACCTTCTCCATCCATCTTCCACACACACAATCTCAATAAGCATCCACTTATGTGTGTGCATGTGCAACTCGACACATTTTAAGAACTACAGCAGCATTCCCCATATTTCAACATATCAATCGTTGTTTGGTGTATGTACATGGACTCACAGTAAGTTTTTCAATTTTTTGTCAGTTTTAACGGACTTCTCCCTTATTGAACTTCCCTTGGAGTTCGGTGTTTTTGTTATACCTTTTCACAACAGAGAGTCCCAGTGAATATAAATTGTTTAACACATTTTTCCCAAAGATTACGTTGTTATAAGAACAAAGTAAAACACAATATGTTATGTCATAGTTTCATTTTCTACTAAAAAAAATAGCTAACATATAGAACAGAGGTTTAAATACTAAATGTTAGATCTCTAAATGATGTTTGTTTGGTAGTTGATGCAGGATTGCATGAAAGGCAAGAATTTAAAAACATGCAAAGTCCTTCATGTATACAGTTTTGTGTGTTTGTGTATATGAGTGTGTGATTGATTTCACACGTATCGTTACAAATTCAACATAAGTATGCCCTTTCCGTCAAATATCATCTATATTATGTTTTGAAGAGGCTTTATGATTGGGTTGATATACTGGTTGTGCTTAGAGAAAATATGCTTCTTTCCTTTTATCAAATAAAGGTTGATAAAATGCTTTGTTCCGTATACAGTAAAAAAAATATCTCGCAATGACCAGATAAGCAACGAATAATGGCATGAATTAAAAGATGGAAAGAAGATAAAAGTTAACTTTATAATGGAAGCCACGACCCATTTAGTAAGAAGGAGTTAAAGTGTAAACATGATCTTAGATAACACACAAAGACAAGTCACGTGAGGAAAACTTGAAAAAAAAACGGTTTTGGGATCGTGCTGCTCAGTCAGTGTTCTATATTGTGTTTTGTATACTGTTGTTTGTCTTACGTCTTTTGTCGTTTATGACATGGCATTTTCGACTTATGTGATTGAATGTCCTCTTGGTATATTTCACCTCTCTTTGACATACTGTGCTTGTAGAGGCTGGTCAGTCAAACACAGGAAGAGTGACACAACAGGCAGAGGATATTTAAGTTAAGCGGGAACCGTGATATAAGATTATGTGGTGGTGTCCTGTGCGAAAAAATCGTCGTTTTGGTTTCTATGACCTTGATATATGTAAGACAGCCATAATGACGTTATAATAAAAGACTTGTCTCTACCTAACGATACATTATATATACTGTATAGCTTCATTTATGCAAGAAAATGTGAGTTTTTATAACCAATCAAGCATATACCTAATCCGTCCGTTCTATTACAGGTATTTTATTATGAATTCAAATATTGGAAGAACAAGCAATCAAGGTGTAGAAGAAGATGTAAATATGCATGGAATGAGAAAAATAACGTATTGGGAAAAATATGGAGTTAAACGTTTTCGTTACCGTGGAAGACGACGGTTCACTCCAATTCTCCATCAACATTTTGACGGTCAAATTAGTATCACAAACGATGTATTTGGCCTAACAATTAAGCAATTTGAAGAGACATTTAGAGCCTGTTTGGAAAGAAGAAAACAAAATTCTCAATGGATACTTAATTTAAGATACCCTGTTAAATCTTCCAACGAATACCTTGAATATTTAGAAAATTGTACAGGTCATATTGAAGGTAAGTTGATATAATTTATTGGAAAGTAAACTATGCTACAAATTTAAACAGTAACGTATATGAATGATATATATTTTTTAACAAAAGCAAACTAACAAAGTCATTGAATATGCATGCACTGCTTTAACACCAATTGCAGCATTCGGTATCGACCAAATAATATTAAGATAAACACGGATTCGTATTTAGATATATGCTAAAGAACCTGATTTCAGACCCATTTGTGTTTTTTGTTTTTAATTTTTAAATATTTCTTTCTAAATCTTCTGTCAATCCTTTATCTACCTGCTTATCGGTATAATATCTTTATATTTGATAACACTAGATGTGGATATGGTACAGTATAAAATGGAACTATGTATCATCCAGAATCCACCTAGTAGAAATTAGAATTCTGATGTATACTTATCAAAATTCAAAACAAATCACAATTCCAAAATCTACTCGTAGATATTGGGATATCCAGATTTGTACGAGGATGATCCTGGATGGTACTATATGATTATATTATACAGATGATAACAATATGTTTATTTGATTCATAATGAAATAATGAAATAATGAGGATTCTGGATCCTACTGAATTCAAATTTATAATGTGACGACAAAGATTTTCTTAAACAATTATCACAGATACCAGACTTATAACTTGGTACGCCAGACGCGTGTTTCTGATACATAAAAATCACAAGTGACTCTTGAATCAAAACAGTTGGATGTACAAGTAAGATACGAATTTGAAGAGCATTAACACCAATTATTAAAGAAAGATGTGCCAAATATGGATGAGGTAGTATTTGCCTTGGAGTATAAAACATTAGATTTTTTAATAATTCATCACTTTATTAACAATACCTTTGCAGAGAATGAATAGATAAGTTAAAAAAAAAGCCTTTCATGCGTCAGGTAAATTATTCCAATCTTTATAAGTTACTGGGGAAAACGATAATTGGGACATAGTTATTTCTGATAGAGGAGATACATAGTCCTATCATATAAGAATTCGTAGGTCCATATCGTTTACTTTTTTTACTATCAATGCTGAATCACGAAGTCTTATCGGAAGTCGCTATTTTTTGTAGCAAGTTCCGAATGAATTTTTGTGGAAAATTTGAGTTGTCCTTTGACACTGTTTTCAACAATCTTAAGTTAACTTCTGTTATTATAATTATTAAAGACAAACTTCTTAAATATTAAAAAAAAGGTGTTACCTTATCAGAGTGTCGACGTATATCCTATTTTAAAACATTTTTTAAAAATTATAAAGAAATATTTGATGATTGACTCAGTCGCTCACTGATTCGTGAAGTATTCAAAAGTTTATCCTTTCACCAGTTGCTAGCATACAAAACACAAAAATAAACATTCGTTTTCCTAGGAGTATTCTAAAATATATGCAACTGATTATTTATTCGGAAACACTGCGGAACTTTTCGTACGTGATTCGCTTGACAATTTAAAAGGAAAATAGTGCGCTATTTTCTAGACGTGCCATAAAACTGATATGCTATTGGTGAACGATGTTATAATAAATCTTACAAATAGATATAAGAAGATGTGGTATGAGTGCCAATGAGACAACTCTCCATCCAAGTCAAAATTTATAAAAGTAAACCATTATAGGTCAAAGTACGATCTTCAACACGGAGCCTTGGCTCACACCGAACAGCAAGCTATAAAGGGCCCCAAAAATTACTAGTGTAAAACCATTCAAACGGGAAAACCAACGGTCTAATCTATATAAAAAACGAGAAACGAGAAACACTTATGAACCACATCAACAAATGACAACTACTGAAAAAAAGCATCTATAAGCACCAGGATCCTATACATTTTGAATTTCACTCGATATCAGAGATACAGATACTTCTCTAAAAATACATCAATTTAAAGGAAAAGAAAAACAACAACGACGATGAAAACGACAAGCTTCCTCGTTAGCTGCAATATACCAACTTCACCTGCAAATGGGATATACATTTCCCAACGTATTCGGTACTCAAGAGCTTGCAGCCGCTATTCAGACTTTATAAAACGTTACCAGTTTGTGAGCAGAAAGTTAATGATGAGGATTATGTCAAAGAACATATCGTCCTTTTTCTAAAAAAAATCATCGAGAGATATCAAGACCTTGTTGATAAATATTTCGTATCAACTTCACAAATAATACATGATGGTCTTGAAGTATAGATTCTAGGTACTGACGCTGTTTATCATTTTAATTACGTGTTAAAGCTTATTTTTATTTGTCTTTGCATATCTTTATCTTTTACTGTTTAATCAATTTTTGGTATATACTTTTGGCGTGGCTAGGCAATTTTACATCCTGCTGTGTTATTGTGGTATGGTCATTTTTGTATTCTTCTCTTTCATTTTTGCTTATGTACTTTGTTATAAACTTTTTATAAGCCGGTTTGTCTTTAAGCCATTTTGTTTTTCTATGTTGAAATAGTAACTTGTTTTTATAGTGATTAGGATTATAACACGGTGTTGACTACAGTATCCACATTTTTACCTACTATGTCTGTTTGTTTTGATAACTTATTGTTGTCAATATAATGGAATTCCATAACTGTCATACAAGTCAGAGGTTAAGCTAGCTATAACACCATGTTTCATCCTCTATTTTCTACATAATAAAATGCCTATACGAAGTCAGGAATATGACAGTTTTTTTCTATTCTTTTGAAGTGTTTGAGCTTTTGATTTTGCCATTTAATAAGGAACTTTCCGTTTTGAATTTTCCTTGGAGTTTGATATTTTTGTTATTTTTCTTTTTTCGTTAAACTTTTAAAGAAATTACATTTTTCACATTGTATTTGATTTCCGATTGCAATACTTTTTGGAATGAAATCCTTTAAAAGATGAACTTCAGTATACCTTGTGTTTGATAAAAGTAGGCATCTCCCGTTCGCAACTCCTATCAAACCACCGAAGGGAATGTACTTTCAAGTGTTTACATTTACAGACTTTAAATTATGCACTTCCTATTTATGTTTTTGTAGTTGTTTCTTAACGTATTACAAAATGGAGTAATATATCTGTTTGATACAATTTGTTTGAAAGAGGGTATAAATCACCCAACCGCAACTCTTGTCAAACAAGATAATGAACTTCAATTAAAAATTCAGGGATTCTTCAATAACTTCTCGCCTTATGCTTTTTGATCCGAAAGGTTGTATGAATTTCTAAATATTTATATATGATTGAATTAAAATTTACTCATACTTTTTCCGAAAATAGTAAATGGAATTCATATTTTGTTTAGCGTCAAAAGTATATTGTGTAAATAATGTTGGCGGAAGTAGGGTTTTTTCCTCATGAGATGTCAAAGTACCTTTATTTGTTAAAATGAAGTTGTTGTAAAAAATCCCTTTCAGAAATCTAATCGTTATCTATAAACTTTATTTATATAAAATGGACCTAATGAGAGAATTTCAAATTTAAACTTTTTTAAGCCGGTTTGCACTAAGTATACAAATGATTTGTCAATTCTTTTTATGGCTAGATATTACATTGGTTGATTAAAATCACATAATTGTATTCCCAAAATCTGACAATTCAACACTACCTGATATGTTTGTTCCAGTCTTTCGTGTAAATTTGTCATTATTTGATGTGGTAATCATATATTTGATGAGGTAAAACCACGTGACCTTTTTGGAAAAAAATAATTCCTATTTCTAAACTAATTTCCATGTCGCTTTATGTGCCTCGGGTTAGTGTGGCTATCCATTGAGTTAGTGTTCTAGTTACAGTTCGAGTAACTGTTCAAGTTTATTTCGAGTTATGCTTCGAGTTCGAGTTTGAGTTCAAACCACAACTAGAGTTCAATTTCGGGAAAGAAATGAGTTTCGAGTTCGACTTCAAATTTGATTCATATTTAGAGGTAGAGTCGCAGTTACAATTCGCGTTAAACTTTGAATTTGAGTCACATTTAAAGGTAGAGTTCGAGTTAGAATTTGAGTTAAACTTTCATTAGAATTTGAGTCACATTTAGATAACGAGTTTGAGTTGAAAGAGTTAGAATTCGAATTACCTTATTTGAGTTCCTATTTAATTGTTCTATCCCGAATTCAGGATTTTCACTCGGGCGTTCGAAAAGGGGGCTGATAGGCATGCGTACAATATGAGGGACCGGCAGTCATAAATGAGAAAAAAGTTCAATAAACATTAATATTTCGGACATAAAAGGTATATGATTATCCACTACCTCTTGATCCGCCCGCGATTTTGTTTAATATCTCTCAAAAAGAGCAGTATAAAAGAAGGAAAAATCAAATGACTTGTACTTAATTTCAAAAAATGAGATGCTTTAAATCAAATCACTTAACAGTTAGAAGGAAACGGGAGACTAAGGGACAAAGCAACACTTCTATAAAATAAAAATGCTCAAATTTTCTTAGCATTATGATCATATGAATATCATTCTTTTTTTTTGTTGATAAATTGCAGTCCCTGATATACCCCTATAGCAAGCCGTTTTTATATTTATTCAATTTCAAGATATCTTATAAAGTATATTGATATCTTGTATTTTTATGAGATATCTTAGTTAATTTGAGGTTATTAAGAGCAATGATTAACTTTATAAGATATCGTATTACCTTTTTCCAGATATCTTTTAAACTTAATGTCTTTTATCTTTTTAAGATATCTTTAAATCAAAGATTCGAATACATATCAAAACGGATTGCCATATACCTCGCACTACCTTGAAAAAGCAACTATTTTGATACTTGTACAACTGGAAGGCTATGCAGCGATCGACGTATAATTGCTAACATCTACGTCATTTGGTCTCCGGTGTATTGTTGTCTCAATGGCGATTATACCACATGTCCTTATTTTATTTAGTTTAAAAGGTAACAGTACACATGACATATCATCCTTCTTGGATTCATTATTCTTACTCTAAAACATCCATTTTTTGCTCTTATTTCTTAACATGTTTTGCTTTGAGGAACAGCAGCGAATTTAAATTTCAAATCTTTCTTTTTTTTACCAAGCTGGTGATCGAACTCGAAGCCAGAAAGTTCACTACCATGAAACCATTGTTTCTTTAAATTGTATAAAGAAATAGCACTGTTCCCTGTTGTTTCCGCCTCTATCAATTCCACTGTTTCTTGAATTTTGTATAATCATGCCATGACTTGGTTGATCGTTATGGAATGTCCGTTTCATAGATGATGGCAGATATGTTCTAAATGTCGTTAATACAATCCCGTCTCTTTTTCCCCGAATGTAATCTACCGAATTAGACTTATTACCGGGTTTGTACTAACATGAGCAACACGATGTGGAGCAGGATCTGCCTACCCTTCCGGAGCACTTGAGATCACTCCCAGTTTTTGGTTGGGTTCGTGTTGCTCATTCTTTAGTTTTTTATGTGTGTTTTGTGTGCTATTGTTTGTCTGTTTGTTTGTTGGTCTTTTTCTTTTTTAGCCATGGCGTTGTCGGTTTGTTTTCGACTTGTGAGTTTGAATGTCCTTTGGTATCTTTTGCCTATTTTTTATAATCCTACTTTGTAAAGAATCACTCTGATTCAAACAAAAAATTCTCTGAAACTGACATTATCAAGATGCTTGATTTCTTGATTGACCACATATTTGTTACGTTTAGAGAACGCGTTTTTCAACAGACTGTAGGAATTCCAATGGGAACCAATTGTGCCCTTCTTCTTGCCGACTTATTTCTTTAGTATTATGAGGCTGACTTCATACAGGAACTGAACTTCTTAGGAAGAAATATAAGAAGTTAGCAATATCCTTTAACTCTACGTTCCGCTATATAGATGATGTTCTCTCACTAAATAATACAAAATGTGTGACTATGTTGAACGAATCTATCCCATCGAACTAGAGATAAAGGATACTACAGACCCAGTTAAGTCTGCCTCATATTTTGACTTACATCTAGAAATTGACAATGAAGGTCGGCTGAAAACAACACTTTACGACAAAAGAGATGATTTCAGCTTCCCAATTGTGAACTTTCCATTTCTATGTAGCAACATTCCAGCAGCGCCTGCATACGGAGCATAGATCTCCAAATTGATACGATATTCCCGGGCTTGTGTTTCCTATCATGATTTCCTTGATAGAGGATTACTGCTCACAAGGAAGCTATTAAACTAAGAGTTCCAAATGGTGAAGTTGAAATCATCCCTTCGTAAATTTTACGGACGCCGTCAGGAGCTGGTTGACCGTTATGGAATAACCGTTTCGCAGATGATATCGGATATGTTCCTTATGTCGTAACTACAATCACGAATGTGACTTACCAAATTTGGCTATTTACCGTATTTATTATAACATAAGCAACACGACGGGTGCCACATGTGGAGCAGGATCTGCTTACCCTTCAGGAGCACCTGAGATCACCCTCAGTTTTTGGTGGGGTTCGTGTTGCTTAGTCTTTGGTTTTCTATGTTGTGTCATCTGTACTATTATTTGTCTGTTTGTCTTTTTATTTTTGGCCATGGCATTGTCAGTTTGTTTTCGATCTATGAGTTTGACTGTACCTTTGGTATCTTTTGTCCCTCTTTTATAACCACTGGGTCGATGTCTCTGCTGGTGGACATTTTGTCCCCGAGGACACCATCCGCCCAGTAGCAAAATTGCATGAATTTACAAAGATCTTACAGAATACTGGCTCAGACGTCGCCCAGTATAAAAAGGTCCGAAACAGACGTCACCATGGACACGGTGTCGTCTGATAAGGCAGGTGTCCCCTCATTACCAAACATGACAAATATCCCTAACATGACTCATTCAGATCATCATACTAGTGACAATAGCAATAGTACACATACACAGCCATGTTCAGTTCTCCATAAAGACATTTTGGATTTTGATGACTCTGAACAACACTGTCTCATTTCGAAATGTGGAACTAATGGTTGCAAAACTTGTGAAATTTTAATAACAGAAGCTCAATTCATAGCAATTTAACTAAAAAGTCTTACTTTACTAGAAGTTACGATGATCAGAATTGTAAATCTATAAATGTCGTCTACGGATTAGAGTGTAACCTTTGTGGATTGGTTTACGTCGGTGAAACGAAAGGAAGGCTTAACAAACGTATGTGCGGCCATAGATCAGATATCAACCTCAATGCAAACGACATTCTGTACCAGAATTTTAATCAGCCTGATCATTCCATCGTTTCTATGACAGTTCGTATAATCGAAAAAATATACCACAAGACTAACAATCCTCAATTTGCAACGCCTCTCTGTAGACAAAAAGAGGCCTACTGGATTCGACAATTGGGAACTGCGACACCACATGGTTGCAATGACAAAATTGATGGTATTGGTATTCTATCTAGTCCTTCCTGTAGCTCGGTGAATTTAATGAATATTTTCAACTCTACTCCTCGACGTAGACACAGTCATGGTCATCGTCATTATACATCACCTACTTTGCATGATATCTCTATTAATGACTTGCTGCCATTTATACAAAAGCCGTTAGGCATTCATCACATTTGCACAAAACTGTATTCATTACCCCTTTCAAAACTTCATTCTCTGTTAAAATATATATTTGGAAACCACTGTTACAAACCCTCATTCATACCAATACAAACTTACAGCTATCATTTCGGATATTGCAAGTCACAGACTTTTCAAACCAGTTCGCATTGGAAAAGACGAAACTTTCCTTTGCCAACAAAGGTTGATGGCGTCAACTTAGGCAATATCCTTCATCATAAATTAGTTCAGTCGAAAATACCTCCTTATTTTAAAGATCAGTCTGTACCAATAATTTCTTATACCTATACCAAACCAATTGCAACTAAAATTTTCAACTACAAACACGTTTTGCAGGATCTCAACATTGACGACCTCAAGGCTAAACCTCCTGATTGCACCTGTGCTAGTTCCCAATTCACATATAATCCAGCTGGCCACGTTATTACCGGAGACCTCAACATTGTCAATAACACTTCTCTGCGAAATTTATTATCCAAAGGTTCGAAATATCGTGAGCCTAAATCATCAATTGGAAATACAACTTCAAAATACTGATGGATTTAGTCGAGAATTATGCCAGGCAATGGGCTAAACGCGAGAAAGAAGATGTAGATACTCTTTCCGAATGGATTAAGGCTGTGAGGTCGTTGATACAAATCCGAATTAAGAAACTAAATGGGCATATCAATACCCACGCTACGTCAATTTTTAAAGACCAAAATGTTGCAGAACACTTGTCCTACCTCCATGACAAACATGTTGTTGTCCCCGCAGATAAAGCCCCAAACAACATAATTTTTGTGTGTAAATATCATTACATAAACTGCTTGATAAATGAATTGGGTATTGACAATTCACTTGGGAAATCAACATATACACTCACGACAATTACCAAAGAGGAAATCCTGGATAATCATAGGTCTGTTCTATGTTCCTTTGGAATTTCAACCAAAGATGAAGAACTGGATCTTCCATCACTGTATTGGATACCTAAACTACATAACTGTCCTTACAAACAACTGTATATTGCTAGGTCTTCCAAGTGCTCCACGAAACCTCTTTCTAAATTATTAACATCTATTTTATCAGCAATCAAAGCCGGGCTCCAAAGTTATTGTGTAACTGCCTATTCTAGAGGTGGCGTGAATCAGATGTGGATACAAAAAAATCCAAAGATCTTTTAGAGTACATACAATCTAAGACTCTCTCATCTTGCAATAGTATTAAAACATTTGACGTTTCTACACTTTACACATGTATTCCCCATTCCAAAGTAAAAGACAAATTGAAAGAGTTGGTATTACTATGTTTCATTAAAAAGAATGGCGAACGTAGATACAAGTATCTTGTATTGGGGAGGAATAAATCCTTCTTTGTAAAGAATCACTCTGATTCAAACAAAAAACTCTCTGAAACTTACATTATCAAGATGCTTGATTTCTTGATTGACAACATATTTGTTACGTTTGGAGGACGCGTTTTTCAACAGACTGTAGGAATTCCAATGGGAACCAATTGTGCCCCTCTTCTTGCCGACTTGTTTCTTTATTTTTATGAGGCTGACTTCATACAGGAACTTCTTAGGAAGAAAGATAAGAAGTTAGCAATATCCTTTAACTCTACGTTCCGCTATATAGATGATGTTCTCTCACTAAATAATACAAAATTTGGTGACTATGTTGAACTAATCTATCCCATGGAACTAGAGATGAAGGATACTACAGATACAATTAAGTCTGCCTCATATTTTGACTTACATCTAGAAATTGACAACGAGGGTCGGTTGAAAACAAAACTTTACGACAAAAGAGATGATATCAGCTTCCCAATTGTGAACTTTCCATTTCTATGTAGCAACTTTCCAGCAGCGACTGCATACGGAGTATATATATCCCAATTGATACGATATTCCCGGGCTTGTGTTTCCTATCATGATTTCCTTGATAGAGGATTGCTGCTCACAAGGAAGCTATTAAACCAAGAGTTCCAAATGGTGAAGTTGAAATCATCCCTTCGTAAATTTTACGGACGCCATCACGAGTTGATTGACCGTTATGGAATAACCGTTTCACAGATGATATCGGATATGTTCATTATGCCGTAACTACAATACCCTCCCTTTTCACGAATGTGACTTACCAAATTAGACTATTTACCGTATTTGTTATAACATAAGCAACACGACGGGTGCCACATGTGGAGCAGGATCTGCTTACCCTTCCGGAGCACCTGAGATCACCCCAAGTTTTTGGTGGGGTTCGTGTTGCTCAGTCTTTGGTTTTCTATGTTGTGTCATCTGTACTATTATTTGTCTGTTTGTCTTTTTAATTTTGGCCATGGCGTTGTCAGTTTGTTTTCGATCTATGAGTTTGACTGTCCCTCTGGTATCTTTCGTCCCTCCTTTTTACATAACATATAAGTTCCAAACAAATCCCAAGTGCTTTTAAGGATCTATGCTTTAATTTCCAAAAAAGGTGGTTGCGTATTTAATTTTGTATGCATTTAAGTGAATATGATTTATTGAGTTTTGTATGCATTATTTTAACACGTCGTTGTTTAAAAAGTAAAATCACAAAAATACTGAACTCCGAGGAAAATTCAATCGGAAAGTCCCTAATCACATGGCAAAATCAAATGACAAAACACATCAAACGAATGGACAACAACTGTCATATTCCTGACTTGGTACAGGCATTTTCAAAAGTAAAAAATGGTGGATTGAACCTGGTTTTATAGCGCTAAACCTCTCACTTGTACGAGCTCTTGAATGTTTCAAAATCATTATTAAAATGTATATGTCTTGAGAATTAATTAGCGATCTAAGCAAATTAAAGTTGTATAATTGCGAACAACTTAACCTAACTGTCAATTACTTCATTTATATAATTTAAAGACTAATATGTCAGAAATAGTGGAGGACCTAAAATGGTCACTTGTGGTACTCCATCTGAAATGAATGAGTTTTGATGAATTGAAAGTGCTATATATTATCAAAACATAATTCCCTCGCATATCAAGGTGTTATTTCGGGAATAAAATTATTTAAGGGAACATACTATTTGTTAAAATAAAACAAATGGTCCAGGTTTCCTTCAGGTATCCCCCAAACGATATGTATAAGGCTTAAGGTAGTAAAACAAAATCAAATTTTAACCAAAATTTTGAATAAAAATTATTCATCAGTCTACATTCAAAAGTTTGTAACAATAATTTTCATTGGACGTTGAAAAATCTTTTCAAGGGTTAGATTCCACGTTCTACCAGTCTGTAACTAAGATAAGTTACCATTTTGAATTCCGATTTATTCATTTTTTTAATATGTAATTTCTGAAAATTAAACAAAATGTAACATTTTGTGCCTAAAAATCTTCTTTTTGTCAATATTTAAACCATTCAGAAGCGTACAAAAAGTATAAAAACGTCGGGACATCGGGAGTATACATATGACGTCATATTGTTTAGATGCCAAAGACGATGTAACAGTTACACGGACTTTTCCACTCATGGCATTTTTAAGCCAAAATATTTACTAAAATGGAATTTATCTTAACTTAAACACGTGGCATTAGAATGAAGATTTTACGAAGGCCAAGCTTAAAATACAATACAGTTAGCAAAAAAAAAAACCCAAAAGAAACACAGCATGTGAAAAAACATATTTTACCTCAAGTTACCAACATAAGAAATAAGCATCACATTACACTGAAATTAGGCTCACTGGTTGTGCAGACTTAAAAGTGCATTAAAATGTCATAAAGTATCACATTTAAGTCCATAGCGTTCAGATGACGTCACTTCAAAGAGAATATCGACTTCGCACGCGTGTAACCAAATCATTCCATTAATGTCAACTTAGGTTCAAATCCAGTGATTTGAACGAGCAGTGGAGCACTGTTACGTTCTGGTTGGCTAGAAAGTTAATAATAGCACGAGATGTGTGCATCATCCTGAAAAAGTTCCTTACCTAAGTTCATGACGGGCAGCATGTGTGGTGTCAAAACCTTATGTCTGTATCAAGCGGCGTTAAGGTTGCCACCATGTGGCAAGGGATGTGCACCAGTTGAGTTTGTCAGGCGTAAGGGATGGCACCCAACATCATCACGTTTCCTCCACCAAAATTGTAGATCTCAATGACTCAGTTCCTTTTGCGAATCTCTCATTCTGGCGATTGTATCGAGTTATTGGGTCATCTCTTCTCTTCAGCATGAGTCTTGATTTATCGCTGAACCTGACCTGAGTTTTGCAGGTCCCAGACCCTTATTATTTTGCACGACCATACACTTGTAAGTCGATGCCGTCTTCTCAATACTGCGTCAAAGTAAGGACATCTTTCGAGTTAGAAAATTTCACAGTGATGGTTTCTAACTATCTGCAAATTTTCGTCGTAAACCTAGAAATTTGATGCAGTTTTACTGCTGTCGCGGTCCGGTTTTTCATATGAAGTACTTGGATGTAGCGATCTTGGGCTACTGATGTGATCCTAGGTCGGCCAGAACGTTGACGGTCACCTGTTGAACCAGATTGCTGGTACCGTTGAAAGAGTCTGGAAATCATCCTCCGTTGAACAATATAAAGTCTAGAGACTTCATTATGTAATTCAAAGGGTAGCTGTTACTAGTCTTGGCATATTGCAGCTGGTTCAAGTAACAGTTTAATGACTGATACAGTAAGCTGTCTTTTATGCCCATTATAGATAAGGCACGATTAGCATGTGCAACTGCCCTAATTATTCCCGTATGCGTTTCTCTTGCAGCGTTACAAATGCTGACAAGACAAGGTCACATGTGATCAACAGCCACTCCCAGTAGTTAAAATTCAATTGTTTCATAATAACAATTCACATTGAACATCTCCGAAAGGTGATATCTCATGGTCCTAAGTTGAGAGAACACATGAACTGGAACCATAACTTAAAAATAAGTATGGATTCCATTGAGGACTACGCCAGAACATGGTCTAAACGAGAAGAAGTTGAACTTGGCACTTTTTCATAATGGGTTAAATCAATCAGGTCTCTGATAAAACGTCGAATCAAAAGTTAAGAATAGATAAGCACTCAGGTAATCCCACATACAAAAACAATTATTGATAAGGATAAGATTTTGGCGAATCATAAGTCCTTCATGGGTTCAATACACAGTACATTGAACAGCAAATCTGAGGACCTACCTTGTATATATAAGATACCTAAGATTAAGACAATTCTGTAAAACCAATATAAAATGCCGGCTCATCTGCATGTTTTACAAAGGAATTGTCCATTAGATTGGCAAAAAATCTATCCACAGTGAAAGAAGGTCTTCAGAAATACTGTGAAACTGTTTATTCGCGTAGTGATATTAACCATATGTGGATTCTAAAAGACTCTAGAGAACTTCTGTATAGCTGTCCATCTCTTTGTTTAAGATTAATTCTATCAAAATGTTTGACTTTTCAACCCTTTATACCACCATTCCCCATGTGATATTGAAAAATCGTCTCAAAGAAATAAACTTCAATATAACAAGGGTTGCTTACACTATAAATTTATTGCTTTCCGATAACATACAGCATATTTTGTTAAAGTGAACAGAGAGTTAAAAAATTAAAACATGCTACAAGTGCTACATATGTGGATCACTTAGTCCTGCATTAACAAAACACTATATAGAATAAACCTGTAATTGGAGGAAAATATAAATATGCGTATAATTAATACATAGCAAGACTTTGAAAGTCGTAATAAAAATTTTATAAATAATAAGGCTTATAGGCATGGATACCAAAGATACAGTTATGTCTGTTTCATATCTTGACTTACATCTACAAATAGACAATGAGGGTCGTTTGAAAATAGAAATTATGACAAAAGGCATGATTTCAGCTTTCCAACTGTGAACTTTTCATTTCTATGTAGCAGCATCCCAACAACGGCTACAAATGGAGTATATATATTCCAGTTTATACGATATTTCAGAGCCTGTATTTCCTATCATGATTACCTTGTTAGTGGGTTGTTGCGTACAAGTATGCTCTTATCCCCAGGGTTCCAAGTGGTAATTTTGAAGGCATCACTTCGAACATTTTACGGACGCCATTAGGAGTTGAATAACCGTGACGGAATATCTGTTTCACAGATGACGATTTATCGTTCCCACAATCCCGTGCTTGTTTCCTCGAATCGAATGTCGCATCACCTTAATGAGACTGATAACTTAATTTGTACTTACATAAGCAACACGACGGGCGCCATATGTTGAATCTGCTCACACTTCAGAAGTACCTGAGATCATCCTGGTTTTTTAATTAGGGTTTGTGTTACTCAGTCTTATTTCTAATGTTGTATTTTGTAGACTATTGTTTCGTTTTTATCCATGGCGTGTTAAGTTTACCTTCGATAGTTAAGATATCCATTTGGTATTTTTTCTCTCTTTTTTAAATTGTTTCCGGCAGTAAAACCCTTGGGAAATTGAATGTACATGTCCGTTTGGTTGTGCGAGATGTTTTCGAAGCCACGTCCGGTTAGAATGGGGACGTTACATCCGATGCCCCCTGTTGGGAGAGTGCCAAGCTCTCTGCACGTTTAAGATCCCTTGAATCATCTCTTCGAGGGGTCTTTAAGGGGCATGTTGCAAGGGGAAATTTCTGCCTCTATCAAACAAATCATTGTTTTACAGTGGCAGTCTAAAATCTCCGCCCTTCATCACGGTCGACCCATATTACAGGACCTACCTGTTGTATTTATTGTGAATTGTTCTCGTTCCGAGCATGAATGCAATATTTGCCACTGGACGTTAAGAAAACAACAATCAATCAATCATTTAAAGAAAAGCAAGGAGTGGTTCTACACTGTCCACAAATAAATATAACCACTTTTTTTAAACATAGCAGTTTACCATCTGATTTTTAAATTCATTAAATATTATGTACATGTATTAAATGTTTATCTTTCAGGTAACGTGCTCTGGTCAGGAACGTATGTTCATAATGAATACCTATATGAACAGCTTGTTCACATAGTCGGAATAGAAAGAGACATACGTCATAGACAACGGTTATTTCTGATTCATGATATAACAGCAAATATAATTGGTCGTCCTGATTTACAACTGATATCAAGTGGAAGTATATCTGAAGGACTTGATTTACCCGGCAGTGACCTTGATATGATGTTGGTTGTTAGTAAGGTGGAAGTGGTTAATACGACAGAGAATATGAAATATTCACAGAAATATACAACTCTGATGATGGAAACAGACCCCTTGTATCCAGGGTTTACAAGACTGAAGTTAGTTGCTGAAGACTATAATTCTTCACATCGTTTAATCAAAGATTCTCTAATACAAACCAACAAAAAAGATTTTTATGTAGCACCCTTTAAATTTCTTCGAAAAATTAAACAGATAACTTCATCAGTTAAAACGTCCTTACATGGTCCCTGTTTATCGGATATAGATGAATATATGGATGTTGCATATTGTCTCCGTTGTAAATCATTCCCATACAATGCAAGCAATTGGGTTAATCGTCATAGGAAACATTGGCCACCTAATAAAGTAATTGGTACCATTGTGAAGAACGGATGTTTGTTGGTATCTATTGGACCTAAATCAATGACAAACAATAATTTGTTGTGGAGGCTATCCTTTTCTGTGGCAGAAAAACAACTGGTTCATTCGTTCAACTATACGCAATTATTATGTTACGGCCTTCTTAAATTAACATTGAAACACATCATAAACGAAAAACATGATGTAAAGGATTTGTTATGTTCTTACTTCCTTAAAACAACGCTATTCTGGTTATCAGAGAAAGTATCTATCGAGACATTTCAGTTAGGTAACCTATTTTACTGTTTTTTCTTGTGTTTAGATCAATTAAGATCGTTTATTAGCAATTGCTATTGTCCTAATTACTTTATACCTGAACAAAATATGTTTCAAGGAAAGGTCAATAAGAGAAATAATAAGAGATTGCTATGTGCCCTTGACAGTATTGAATGTGGCGGAACAGCCGGACTGATATCTTATTTATTTTCCGAAGGTGCTAGTTTAAAATGCCTAGCATCAACTATTAAATGCAAATCCTACATTCAGTTAGACATTTTGTTTTATAGACATATTTCCGAAATTTCACCTGAATCGAATATAGATAACTATTACAGAGGAATTATTATTGCTAAATCTTTCCTTCGGAATGAATCGTCGATCTTTGTACGGGATGTATGTAAATGTTGGATTGCCAGACTCAATCAGTATTTGGTGCAACTACTTCCGCGTCCATTTTCAGTACAGAATGTCAAAAATAAACAAAATCGTTATCATAAACATTTACAAAAAGGTTTACAAGCAGATGCTGTGACTGGTTGGCTGTTGTACGCGTCGTTTTATTACGTAATTGGACAGTACAAAGTTACACTCCTAATAACAGACTATTTTTTATCAAAGTGTACACAAGATAAGATATATTTAGGCTGTTTTAATTTTCTTCAAGAAATAATAGATAACTATGCTAAGAATATCTGTACAAAAAACATAACACTTAACGAAAAGACGAAATTAGCGACCATAACTAGTGTTGTATACTTGAGACGTTCTTCTTTAATACCTGAGGAGCTAAGATTGGAGGTGGAAAATGATCATTTTTCTATACCTCCTGTTGTTTTATCTCATTGTCTTAGATTTCTGTGTAACCATCATCTCGGAGAAACCTTTAAAACAATACAAGCATTGCGGGATTTGACTTTTACTATTAGAGAAAGCAATTTTGTTTCTATCAGCCTAATATCTGAATCATTCACAATTCTCGGTGTGTGCTGTGAGTTATCTGGTGATATAGATTCAGCTTGTGTGTGCTACGATACAGTTTTACACATTCATGTAGGGACTAATTGTACAGCAGAAATTAGGAAAAAAGAACTCCTGAAAAGACGAAATGTTAGACTCTTAAAATAGTCGTTCTGGTAACGGATGATTTCTTTTCTGCACATCTAAAATGTATTTTATTTTCTGCACTTCTAAAACAATTTTATATATTGTTTATTTTTCAACCTGTATTTGATAAGGCACTACTAAATTGTAACATATGTATACTTTCCTGATCGTTTTGACTAGAAGTGTAGTGTACTAAAGTAATTTTTATCTTATCCCACCATTTACGGTAGACAAATATGAGGAAAAACTATACAGTGCAAACTGGAACATCGAAGTTTAGATATGATCCGTATTTTGATGTTATTACAAAGGACCTCAACATCGTTCATGACCGAGAAGCTAAATCTTTCCCAAGAAAAAGCAAAACAAAAAAAATCCTCCTCCATCGAAAACAAATTGCCAAAATTGTCGTCAGGTCATTACAGATACTCTCACTCTATTGTTAACATTGGTGTAGAAAGGAAAATCAAATACAAAAATCACTTGATTCTTTTTTGTTTAAATGCATAGTTAATGTTGATATATGCATATTAGATTTTGAAAGTAATTTAGAAATTAGTAAGGGGATGAATAAGGTTCAACAGAAGAAATTGACAAATATGGCCGTGTTTACACCATAAATATAACTATCAGTGAACAACGGGGAAACGTCTTAATGCATGGGGGAAACTTGATAATTAAATTTTAAATGTATGTTATGTTGCAGAAAGTTAAAACTTTCCTGGATTTTAGATTCCTTTTTTTGTTCCCACATAAGATGCCAAAATACACTCAATTAGAAAAATGTTTGAGATGTTCCCCTCTTGTGAAGTGAACTGTATTGATTGGCATGGGCAATAGAGAAACAATAGATATTTGAACATGGTAGGTGATTTAAACTGTGCAAATGAGTGGACCGTATCAAATGCAAATCAAGTGATTATTTATTTTGACAGCTGACGTGTATGTAAACAAATGAAGGTTACGTACGACCATCAGCAATAAGCAAAGCCCATCTTATGTTGTAAGCTCTTAATGGCCATAGCATGACAAAATATATAACAATATAAAAGAGAAAATCAACGATCTGATATATGATAAAATAATGAATATACAAATAGGACAGAAATCAACTAGCGAAAACCACTGAAACGCAGGATCCTGACTTGGAACAGGCAATACAATTGCAAATTTTGGAAGGGGGTTAAACATATTTGCGAGCGCTTAGCCCTCCTCTTAACACAAAACAGTGGTGTAAAAGCACAACATAAGAACAATCTGCAAAAATCAGTGGTAAAGGGCTTGACTCATTACATCTGACACGAAACACAATACTAATAAAAAAGACAAAAAAAAACCAAAAAAAACAACACAACAAAATGAGTATTCCGAGTCACTGAAAGCTATTTCAAAGTCAATTACAACTAATGAATAAATCATGTTTTCCCACACTAAAATGGCAACCAATACAAATTCAACGTATTAAGTGTAAAGATATTATCAACAGTCTGAGGAAAGCATTAGTCTGCTCATTGTTAAAGAATAAGTATCGACAGGATGTAAGATCATAACTGTACATATCTTTAAAGTAATACATATTTGGTAATGTTCAAATTTAGTTATAAAACAGTCAATGCTGGTACCAATGAACACAATATTGTGTTTAACTGATAACCTTAAAGAATAAGGTTATACAAAGGCTTGAACAGATTTTGTGGATCGTGTCTACAGTTACCGGCTTTATTAAAAACATCGTTGTAAAAGAGGGACGAAAGATACCAAAGGGACATTTGGATTGAAAAATAAGGATGTGATTACCCGCTTGTAATAAAAATTAAGCCAAGCTTCCAAACCAAATATTTGTATTTATGAAAGAAGTAGGTAACGGTTTTCAGAATTTCGTGGTAAAGAAATCCCTGGCCAAATACCAGTAATACATAGACTACGTTCATTGAAATCTAAAAGTTCTTTAGCGAGTTGGGAAATATACACACCGTAAGAAGGAGTCAAAGGAACATCACCGTCCAAAAAAGGAAAATTAACAATAGGGAACCAAAAATTGTCTTTTTTGTCGTAAATTTATTTTAACAGTTTCCCGTTGGACACAGAAAGTCCAATTGGGTAAATTTCCTTTATACAATAATATAATTTGTGAATATTTAAAGCTTAAGTATCATCAAGTGCACGGTAAATGTTGTTACATTTATCAATTAAATAGAATTTGGCTATAACCTGTGTTTCATAACAACTCTGTAACATGTCTTCTCTTAAAGTAGGGGCTCGGAAGGATGTTTGACAAAATTGCAGTATACTTAAACTATACATTATTTAAGAAAATTAATTTAAGCGAAACTGAAAAAAAAAGAATTCTGGCGAGGAAAAATATGTTTGGGTGGTTAAGGATGAGTTATTGATCTGTTGAAATAAAATGTTTAATTGCCACTTTTAGCATGACTAAATTGCAGCATTATCATACATACATCAGATTTTACATGGCAAATATCCTTTGAACATTAATTTTAAGTCATATCAGTCTTAAACAACATATATTTCCCGTGCCTAAGGCAGATATGAAGATTTGTTCACCCATGAAAATTCATATTTCACTAGGGCTTTACAAATCTTCATATTTCCCAAGGCCTAGGGAAATGAATGTTCTATTCCACTGCCTATACTTTGTTTACTACCTGAACATAAAATATTCATTTACATACATTTTTTTTTCTTATCCTCGTGTTTTTATATCTAAACACTGAAAAAACATTGATAACCAATACCGATCAAAAGTTAATTATTAGTCTTTGTGTTTCAATGTCTGAAATAATTTTGAACACAATAATGACTTTACTATCGCTATTTTAAAGAAACGTTCAAAACGTTATGTACATTAACCGCGCGTATCGTACGCGGAAGCCCTTCAGGGGGAGTATGGTGCTCAGATGGGAATTTGAAGTTTTTTCAATGTCACGTGGTATTGTCTCAACCAATCAAATATTGATAAAGCAATATGTACATTGTTTCAAGAAGGATTAAGGTTAGCGCCTATAAAAACTTTTAAACCCGCTGCATTTGTTTGCACCTGTCCTAAGTCAGGAATCTGATGTTCAGTGGTTGTCGTTTGTTGATGTGGTTCATAAGTGTTTCTCGTTTCTTTATATAGATTAGACCGTTGGCTTCCCTGTTTGAATGGTTTAACACTAGTCATTTTTGGGGCCCTTTATAGCTTGCTGTTCGGTGTGAGCAAAGGCTCCGTGTTGAAGGCCGTACTTTGACCTATAATGGTTTACTTTTGCAAATTGTGACTTTGATGGAGAGTTGTCTCATTGGCACTCATACCACATCTTCTTATATCTATTCAGTGGAATAATATACTACATCATTAGTGAAAAGTGAAAAATCATGGCCTCTGATGATGACTGACAGCTTTATTTTCATGGAAGTTATTTGGCTAACCATTGCTTATTTCGACTTGCCTGTTTAAAAGCATAAAACGAATCTATAAGTGGAATTTTTACTTATATCGTTTTAACTTTTCAATATAAAAATACTTTATTTCAATGTTACGTGTAATTTTTCATATCTAAACTATAAATGATCACACCCATTTGCAAGATAACCCTTTTATGCTGACATTTAAAAATACCTATTCAATCACTCATTTATCCTTTTTATCACTGATCTCTAGTTTCCACTTAACACAAAACAACTGTATTCTGTTTTTCTTCATTACACGTTTCACAGCGCTAGAAACTTTGCTACATGGAACTAATGCAGAGAAGATAGCAGACATTTTATAACACGTGGTAATTTCATATCACCTTTTCGTGTCCAATTTGTTTTACATTGAACAAGCTGTTGTTGAACAATGTCAGTCAAAATATTCTATATTTCAAGATTGCTTTAACAATGTTTAACTTGTTTTAGGTCCAGAATTACATTTTATCACTTGCATCTGGCCATTTTTCAACTTATTAAAGAAAAATAATCAATTATGTAGTAATAATATATACAGCCTGAAATTCAGGTATACCGAGGAAATTTTTTAACTTTTCATGCTATTGTAAAGGAAATAATTAACGATATTATAATACAACTGTGAGGTCCAAGACATCTCTATATTAGGCGAAAATATACATGAATGTTACATGTTAACAATAGTTAGCTCTTCATTATTTCAGATAGCAAATACATGCTTTGGTTTTTGCTTTCAAATTGTTAAAAGCTTAATTAATACATCTGTACTCAATACCTGATTTTTATGTTTCATTATTGAATTCTATTTTTGTCATTGTTGTCTATAGGTACTAGCTCGTTATTTCGATTGTTTGTCTGGCATGTGGTTTTCTTTGTTTCAATCAAACAAATGTCAAAATTTAAGTATTTCCTACAATTTATCTGAAATTGTGAAAGTATATTTTATGAAGAAAATATTTTAACAATTATTTCCGCACCAGTTGAAATTTTCTGTTATCAATTTCATATTGTTTGACTCAGTGCGATGTAGAGCTTAACATATTGTATAGACACCTGGCTATTGTCGAAGACTATTTGTTGCACTCCATGTGTCGATTGGTTGCCGTCTCGTTGGTATATATATACCCAACATATTTTAAATGTAATCATTTGTTAGTTAATCATTCAAATAATCAGTCTCATACTAACAAGCTTAAAGTCTGTCATATTATTTATAGTTACTTTGTGAATATTGGTGGTTGCTAAGTTCATTTAGGTCATTTTAAGATTGATGACCAAGTCGAAAAATCAAATTCCATTATAGAGATATATTTTTCAAATTTCTGCAAGATTTTGCTCCACATCAAACAGCAGTTACATTAAGAATCAACGCACGATTTCTTCATCTTATCTGCAAAAAATTAAGTTAAGTTATGCATCTTTAAATATTAATTCTATAATCTTTTAAGCCGAACTGTTTTTGTTATCGCTTTTATTCTGATAACCCGTCATAAAGTGTTTTATTATACCGAAAAATAGAATTTGAAAAAAATTCCAAATACCCCATTTGGCTTCAAGCAATAGGTCATATTTCAGGAACAACAACCTTGATATTGCCCTCATAACCAGTCAATAAGTGTATAATATTTCACTGTTTAATTTGTCTTATACTTTTTAAAGTTTCTTGCTTTTAAAAGAAAGTTGAGGAATGGTAAAACAAATACTAGTAGCGTACCACATAGACGTATTCACTTTGTTGTTCATATAAAACAGTAACAATGCCTATATTATTACTTCTCAAGCAGTTTTTCTTCACTGCAAAGTGGCGTGATCACAAACGTATGTATGTGCGTAACAGTTTTTGCTAACACAAAACTAAAAATAAATGCATTCAAAGCATGTTATATTAAGCCAAGGCTGGTCATTTCACATGAAACAATACCATGTAAGCATCTTGCTTTCCAAAAATGCTCAAAATTGGCATGATCAATACTAGTTTCTTTTTGTTTTTTTGTTTGTTTTTTTTTCAGATAAAAATAGACGAGGTAATACTACTTTTTCAGTACTAATTCGCTGTTCAATAATCATAATTCGATTAAGCAAAAAGCAAATCCAGACAACAAATTAAAACTGAGGGAAACACATCAACTATAAGAGTAAAACAACAGAACAATAGAAACACTGAACTGCAACAAAAGCAAACGGCAGCATACATATAAACGGACTGTATGATAACAACTGCAATATTCCTGATTTGGTACAAGACATTTTAATAACAAATCGTGGGTTGAACCTGGTTTTAGTGATAGACCAATCTTAAATGGGAAGCGCTTTTTACAATCTCTGTAAACCATGTAAACGACAGTCCTAACTTAAATTATTTTATCTGTAGAATTGAATGGGACTGGTATAAACTGCGAAATTTTCAAAAAAAGCCTAGATTGTTCAATAAATCTGAAATGAATGCACTTGTTTACTGCTCAACACCATTACTTTGATTTTATACCTATCTTAAACGAATAAGGGTATATAATGCTTTATATCTTATGTTTCCTCATATTTAAAATTTTGCATAGAAAATAGCGAAATGGTCCTAAGTGCGATGTGTTTGTTCAACTACGACCGCAAATACAGAACGTTAACAATACAAACGTTACAATGGATCATCAAAATCGGACTTCGTGTGCTTTTTTGTCGTAAAAAAAAAGTCGACGATTTCTCTGTAGAATATCGGTTTTCGCTATATATAATATCTAATTGGTTTAGAGGAAAAGCTATGTGTTTTTAGTATCAAGAAGAAAGGGTTTGTCTTAATTGCACTGTGCCAGATACAACTGCGGTGACGTCAGAATCCCATAGAGTCTCTACATAAAGGGACACAATTGGTGCCTTGAGTATAACTGAGTGTATTACTAGATCGGTACTTTAAATTTGTGTTTTATATATTTTTATTTTTTTTTTCGTTTCGATCTAACGACTCAATCCAATTCTTACTGATTCTTACAAGTTGTTTTTATGTTGGACGGTTTAATTACTATCTCAGCTTAGGAAAGGTTTGAGCTCTGGCAAATGTATTTAACTCCTTCACATTCTTGATATTCCTGTTCCAAGTAAGTAGTTTCTATTTCAGTGGTTGTCGTTAGTTGTTGTCTGTCATATTTTTCATATGGTTTTCATTTATTGTTTTGAACATAATTCAGGCCATTGGGTTTCTCTTTTGAATTATTTCATATTTTATCATGCTGATGCCTTTTATAGCTATCTCTACGGTTTTGATGTTGCGTACTGTTGAAGTTTTTATTTTCATATTAAATATCCAAATATATATCTGCTGAAAAGTATTGTCTTGTTAACACTGGGAATAAGGTTGCTGTTATGTGTAGTAATTTTTATAAGACATACTTATCAGCACTACTTTTTACAAACATCTTTGAAATATTCATCAAGCATACCTAAATTTTTGAGAAATATTCAATTACATCATTTTACTAGTTCGGTTTTCTTATACATGTTATAATAACAATAGTATTATATTTTATCTTAAGGATATAAAACGGGAAATTGAAAACTATTATGCCTCTTTTCGATGGAGATAAGTTGTAACATGTACATAAGTGTTGTTTTCTAATAAATACGGACAAAATCAAAGCTTTCATAATAGAGATAAAAGAGAGGCGAAGGATGCCAAAGAGATGTTCAAACTCATAAGTCGAAAATAAACGGACAACGCCATTGCTAAAAAAGACAAACAAACCAACAACAGTACACAAAAAATAACATAAAAAACCAAAAACTGAGCAACAAGACCCCACCTAAACAGGGGTTGATCTCAGGTGCTCCATAAAGGGTAAGGCAGATTGTTTGAATCAGAGTGATTTTTTACAAAGTACCATGTATCCCTCCCTAAGACAAGAAACTTGTATCTACGTAGGCCATTCTTTTTTTTTGAAACAAAGCAGGACTAACTCTTTCAATTTGTCTTTTAGTTCGGAATGGGGAATACTTAAGTAAAGTGTAGAAAAGTCAAATGTTCTAATACTGTTGTAAAATGAAAGAGTCTTAGATTGTATGTACTCTAAAAGATCTTTGGAATTTTTTAGTATCCACATCTGATTCACGCCACCTCTAAAATAGGTAGTTTCATAATAACTTTGAAGCCCGGCTTTGATTGCTGATAACATTGATGTTAATAATTTAGAAAGAGGTTTAGTGGAGCACTTTGAAAACCAAGCAATATAACGTTGTGTGTACAGACACTTATGTAGATTAGATATCCAATACAGTGAAGGAAGATCCAGTTCTTCATCTTTGGTTAAAATTTCAAAGGAACATAGAACCGACCTATGATTATCAAGGATTTCCTCCTTGGTAAGTGTCGATAATAACAAATATCAAGAACGCATCATTGTGTTTCATTGTATACCAGCATAAAATGATACGCTATTTTTTTTTTTAGTTTTCATGCAATACGACGGGTGCTACATGTGGAGCTCTATCTGCTTATCTTCCCAGATCACACGAGATCACCCCTGATTTTGTCGGCAAGCGTGTTGTTCAGTCTGCATTTTCTATGTTGTGTTTTGTAGACTGTTGTTTGTCTTTTAATTGTTTTCTGTACCTTGTAATTTTGGGTTTGTTTTTCTCGAAAAGATACCATAATTCGGTTGCCCTATTTTGCAATGTGATATAAAACTGTGACATATCCAATGCTATTTGACGGACTTCTTTTTCTCTGTTGCAACGGTGTTTTTACTTCAGTTTGTCGCAATGTTGTCATCATTGCCATTTACTTCATTGATCCTGAATGTTTTATTCTGTCTTTAAATCTTTATATTTGTCTATAAAATGCATAATTTTCAACAGTAATGTATATGCAAATACATACAGTCTGCATACATAAGACACTTTAATCTGTACAAATGGACAACATTATCATGTCTAAAGACCTAAGGCCGTAATGAGTGCACAGGTTAAGATGGATACTGTTTACTATCTATCTCCGGGTCTTTTCTGTAAGATAAAACCATCGTCTTTGTGTCCACGATATTTGAATATGTATTAGAATAGTTTGACTAACTGATAAAGCACGTAATTTAGGCGCATATTACAAAAATGTATTACATCATGCACATGCATAATCAAGATTATTTCCTGTGAAAAATTTAAAGCCAAAGTTTTCTACTATAGACCTAGGCAACAGAACTAGAATCTTAATTCAACCATGAAAGTCTATCTTTTCGTCAATCATATAACATGTCTGTGATAATGAATACACATACCAATAACATGAATAAATCAAGTACTCAAAGTGAAGATGACAATGAACATGTGTTTGGAAGTAGAAAAGTAACGTCTTGGGAAAAATACGTCGTTAAACGCTTTCCGTACCGCGGACAACGATAACACACCCTCTTTTTTTCCAACAACATGGTGATGGTCAAATAGGTATCTCAAACGACGTGTATGGTCTCACTATTCATCAGTTTGAAAAGGATTTTAAAGCTTGTTTGGAGAGAAGGAAACAAAATTACCAGTGGATCCTGAATTTAAGATCTCCTGTTAAATCTTCGAATAAATATCTGGAGTATTTAGAAAATTGTAAAGGCCAAAATAAAGGTAATCATACAATATTATACTACACGTATAAATCGAGCTTATAATTCAGTACGCCAATAGCATTTGTTGTCTACATAAGACTTATCAGTAGCACCTGAATAAAAATCAGTTGGAAAGCCTATTTGAATGCGTCGACGAAAAAAGATAATCAATAACTAGAAAAATGAAAATCACAAGTTCCTCACAACAATTTTGACCTTTGATCAAATTTTTAGCAAGAACAATAATTTCTACATTCAGAACATTTAGAATATATATATTATTCTCTTACAATTTGGGACAACTTTATAAGGGATCGGGGGTTCCCATCATGTGATAAATGTTCAAAGACACCACACAACACTGATTGTATGCCCGCAAAAAGAACAGTAACACTCATTGTCCTGACTGTCTACGCCCATATGCATTATTCAAACATTATTAGGGGCGAACACGGCCGTAAAAATTAACAGAGGCGTTCAAATCCTACATACGTATCTGACACTTGACTAACAATGCGAGGAATTAACGATTTTGAAATGAATGCAAATTAGACTTTATTAATATCAATCGTTCGAGGCACTTTCCTAGCTTAAACGTCATCGTCAACTCAAAAGTGTAAAGGCCAATGATGCATTACTATCAGAACACGTGACAAGTTATATGATCAAAAGCCACCGAAAATAATCAAAAACATATAAGGTCAACATTGCACGCGAGATTTGAAACCTTAATTTATCTACGAACAATTTAAGAAGAAAAATTTAATATAAATCTGATCCGGGCCTATGCATTGACATCTTTGCGTACAATATCAACAGGTATCACTAGTCAAGTAGTCAGCTCATTAAGGTTGAAATAAAATATCATTGATACATCTATTTTCTGTAAATTTACTGTTAATATAATGTTGAATTAATCAAAACAATAAAAAAAAAAATCTGGCATTACATCGGACGTTTTGGTTTTCGATGCTCTTCAACTTCATATTCTAATATGACGTCTTTATAACGCTTTGTAAACAAAGTCGTGTTCTAATTAGCACAAATTATGTTTGACACATGTGCACACATTTTTTATTTATATTCTCGTTATTTTCATTGTTATTCTAATAAAATATATACATTTTAGCAGCTAACATAAACCTTTAAAATATATTGTTTATCAAACAACATATATATACCCTGCTTATAGTTTTTAAACTTATTGAATATGAAAATGTAATGTACAGACTCCACGGGGAGGTAACGAGAACAGCCAAACATTTTAAGGTATTTTCGTACGCTTCGACCTATAAAAATACTGTATTTGTCCTATTAAAATCGAAATAATTCCTTCATGTCATGATCTATGCTCATTTTAACATGGGTAGGCATTATATTTGACCATATTTTACACCTCGCTAACGCTCAGTGTAAAATATCAACAAATATGATGCCTACCCATGTTAAAATGAGCATAAAACATGACATGAAGGAATTATTTCTTAAATTGATTAGGTATTCCAACTGTTTTGATTCGAGCGCCTCTAATTTTCTTTGTTCATTGTTATGAATGCAATGACAATATATACATGCTTATTAAAACTTGATAAGCGACTTTATGTCATAAATGTGTCAATTGACTGTAATAATTGATTACAAATTAAAGATTAGCCTCAACGCAACGGGTGAAAATATATAAACAAACTTCTTTTAAAGCTTTTAAATATCATCTTCGTACAGGCTAACTTTTAATTATATAATTTAAAGAAAGACAAATAATGCATTTTACAATACCATATGACTTATAATCCAAAAATTTATCCTTATAACATATTTTGATACCGTTATACGCTGAGCCTATCTATCGCGTCAACTAGTTTATGTACTAGTATATAAACTTATTATACCCGGATTTAAATTGTGTACGCCAGACGCGCGTTTCTTCTTCAAAAGACTCATCAGAAACGCTCAAATCAAAACAACTCAAAGACAATACTAGGTACAAGGTTGACGAGCATTGAGGTCCCAAAATTCAAAACAAAGTTTTCATAAATACAGCTAAGGTAATCTGTTTCTGGTGTATAAAATTCATAATATATATATTTATCATTCAGGTTATAAATTTTGGTCTGAAGATGAGTCTTACGAGAAATATGTATATGAACAACTTGTAAATATAGTCGGAAGGGAAACAGAGACACGTCTTAGACAGCGTTTTTTTTGTGTACAAGATGTAATTACAAATAGCATGCATCCTGGAACAGGATTTACATACATATCAAGTGGAAGTTTAGCTGAAGGTATGAGTTTACCTGGCAGTGATCTTGATATAATGTACGTTTTACATGGTATTTAAGCCGTTAAAAGAGAACAGGATATAACAATCCCAAATGAATATGCAACACTGGTGATGGAGATAGACCCTATTCATCCAGGATTTAGAGGACTTAAATTGGCTGGCGGTTTCGAGACGTCTATATAAAAAAGAAGATGTGGTATGATTGCCAATGAGACAACTCTCCACAATAGACCAAATGACACAGAAATTAACAATTAAAGGTCACCGTACGGCCTTCAACAATGAGCAAAGCCCATACCGCATAGTCAGCTTTAACAGGCCCCGAAATGACAAATGTAAAACAATTCAAACGAGAAAACTAACGGCCTAATTTATGTACAAAAAATGAACGAAAAACAAATGTGTTACACATCAACAAACGACAACCACTGCATTACAGTCTATTCCACTTCTTAAAGAAATGGTTACAGAAACCGGCGAAAGTTTATACTTAGCACCCAATGAATTCTTTTCAATTTTTTAACAACAACATACAATACCTTTGTCTTTACATGGTCCATGTGTTTCAGATAAATGTTTTGCTTTGGATATAGCAATTTGTTTCCGTAATAAATCACTTCAATACAATGCAAAACAATGGATTTATCGACAAAGAAAACAATGGCCGCCGAATGCAGTTATTGGTACCATAATGAGATTTGGATGTTTGTTGGTACCAATCGGACCTAAATCAATGACAAATAATCGGTTCCTATGGAGATTTATCATTTTCAGTTGCAGAAAAACAACTTTTACACTCATTTAACTATTCCCAATTATTATGCTACGGTCTACTTAAATTAACATTGAAACACATCATAAACAACAAGCCAGGTGTAGAGGATTTGTTATCTTCCTATTTTCTAAAAACAACGTTATTTTGGTTGTCAGAAAAAGTGTCAATCGAGACATTTCGATTAGAAAACCTATTTCATTGTTTTATATTGTGTGTATGTAAGATAAGGTCGTGGATAGAAAACGGCTACTGTTCTAATTACTTTATACCTGAACTAAATATGTTTCAAGGAAAAATAAATACGAGCAATAATCAAATATTGCTCATTGTTCTCGATAGCATTTTCTGTGATGGAACTGTAGGACTGGCATCAAATGTATTTTCTAAAGTTTTAGCATCTATTTTGAAAAGTAACTTCTTAATTCAGTTAGACATTTTGTTTTATAAGATTTTCGCCCAGTTTGGAAATCCCAAGAATCTTGATTACTGTTTCCGTGGATTAATCGCCGTTCAATATTTGCTTCAAACAGAATCGTCTGTATATATACGTGATGTTTGCAGAAGATGGATATCAAATATCAATTAGCATATACCACAACAACTTCCTTCTCCGGTCATAAGAAAGAATATTGAAAATATACAAAGCCTCTAACATAAACATTTACAAGATGCCCTAAAGCAAGATGCCGTAACTAGGTGGCTACTGCACGCATCGTTTTACTATGTTATCGGACAGTACAATGTTACACTCCGTATAGTAGATTATGTTCTATCAAAGTGTAGACCTGATAAGATATATCAAGGCTTGGTATTCTATCTTCAAAGACAGATCAATTACTATGCTAAACATATAAATCCTTAACATTAAATGAAAAGGTAAGATTAGCGACTATATCTCCTGTTAGATACTTACAACGCTCTTCGTTAATACCCAATGAGCTAAAACTTGAGATCCAAAAAGGCTACATCACCATACTTCCTGTTGTTTTGTCTCATTTTCTGAAATTTTTATGCTTTTATCATCTCGGTGATTTGTTTAACAGACAACAGGTGTTGAGAGATTTGTGTTTGACTGTGGAGGAAAAGTTCTTTATTTCACTAGAACAACTATCATTGTCTTTAACGATTCGTGGTATGTGCTCAGAATTATCTGGTGATATAGAAACTGCTTGTCAGTGCTACGACAAAGCTTTACTGTGCGATAATAATATTTGTATAACAGCAAAAATCAGGAAAACAAGGCTCTTACTTAGACAGGAAGTGGAATTTTCTTAATAATCGAGAGGAATATATAAGAAGATTATTAATATTAAACAAACGTTATCAGATTTGTTTCCTTTGAAAAATTGGTTATTTCAACCGTAACTGTTTTCAAATAATCCGTTGAATAATTCACAATGATTCAGTAATATTATTATATAGTTAGACGACATCATACTGTTACAGCGATTTGAGTAGCACATTCAAATCAAGCAGCATCATTATAGAACATAGTGTGGACCAATGAATGATGAAATATTTACTGCATCTGCATGAAAACAGTTGAATATGGTACGAAAGATAACTCTCAGATGATAAAAATGTTAGTGATTCTGCTGTGTTCTTTATAATGTGCTTTTGATCCATGTTAACCTCTTCTTCCCTAAAAATTAAAACTTAACTCAAAGTTAACGCCGCGTTCCAGAGAGATACATATAATAGGTTCCCTTTTAGTTTATAATCTGATGCAAGTGCTTTACAAATCATTTCATTTACTTATTTATAAATGTATATTTTGTAAGGTTTCGTTATAGCACAACAAATAAACAATAGGAAGGAAGAGTAAGGAAACTCCCCAGAAACTGAATATGCTTAGCTATGCAAACTTATGTGACGGATTTGTCATGATAAGGCATCTCTTAAATGTGATTTTGAGAATCAATCTACTAAAAAAATGCCAGCTCTTTCAAGGTCAAATGTACACATGCACATTCCCTATTAATAACATCATTGTTTTCCCCTATTAGTCCTTGTTCTATTGACATTTTTCAAAACAATTGAAGCATTTTGAATAAAATACTTTTCATAGATACAGTTTAATCCTGTGGAGTACTAGGTCCGAGGACACAGTTATCGTCCTGTGATTTTCGTTGTTTACACATATAGTTAATAGTGTGGTAAGTTTATAACTTTAAAATGTTTTTTCATACACTTTCCTAATGTATTTCTTTATATTTTATGCATGAAATATTAAGATGGAGGATGAAATTGCATGTTAATTTTTTTTTATGTAAAGTAGTGATTTGGTCTAGTTAAAAAAGATAAAACTAGTATGTCTGGAGCTGTCAAACTGATTTATAGACCCCCTAACATATACTTTGAAATACGACATTGTACAACTCTATTCATTTATTTTATTGTTTTATAAATCCTTCCATGTTGAAAAACTCTCGTCAATACATTTCTGTTGACGTAGTTATTGTTAACATCTGAGTCAATCAAAATAGTCTATGTCAACTTTAAGATGGTATGTCTATGAACCCAATCAGTTACTAACTCCTCAAAACACATTACAGGTTTGCTATACTATACGAATAGTATATCATGAACATTTATATGTTTTAGAATATTGTGAATGGTTGATCCTTTTATGCATTTTAGTATCTTGCAGTCTTACAATCTTCATGTATTTTAAATTTGAACATTTTCGCTTGCAACAATATTTTTATATTTCCTCTAATACCGGTGTATAAAACTGGGTACTTTATGATATAATTACCATTCCCTGTAAATTCAAAAGAAGAACCACTCCTCTCCCGCCCCTGAATGAGTTTGATATGATTTCGATAATGTCAACTATTTATCATTATTTGGTAACACACAAACTGAGACAGTATGTTGATTAAATTTCCTTATAGCATACAGGTTTTGATAAAAAAAAAAAAAAACGTCAATACGAGCGACAAAAACATTATAAAAAAAAAAGGTACGAGACAAGGCTTAAATATCGAGTTTCTGCCTGGCGATTTATTTCTTTATCTTTAGGATTACATCAATTGAGGAAATTGTTCCTTAAAGGAATAAGGCAGCGTAAAAAAAATGTGTTTTGCGAAGAAAGTGTAGCTTAATGGACAATAACTCCAACCATAGGACTTGTATTCTTATTATCGTGAGAATATAACATCTCATTTTACAATATAAAAAACACGTTATCTCCCTTTTGCCAAAAAAACGTTAAACTTATCAATTTATTTTAACATTATCATAAGTTTTCCAGTAGTTTCGAATCGCAAAACTTATTCTCATTATATCGTATTTGTTTTTTCTTTTCTTTTTTCTTTAGGGGGGTGCAGGGGGATCTAATAACAATACCAATACGAACAGAGTTCGTGATTCCCAAGCTATTAGTTCTCTTTAATGTTGACTATATTTTGGTCTATTCAGTTTCTGTATACGTTAACTTTTATGTTACTAGTCTGTATTTTTACTTTTAGTGATTCAATTTCTGGGATTTTTGATAGAGAGGGGGGGAATACATATTAATCAATTAAGAGTACTGTAAATTCTGAAATTATTGCGATGTTTTTATTATTGCGAAAAATGCGACAGGGTTATAATCGCAATAATTTAAACTCGCATTTTGAAATTTTTTATATGAATTAAACAGGATTTTTCTCAATATCGCAAAAATTTAAATCGCATTTTAGTCTAAAATGACAAAATCGCAATAATAAATGCACGCAATAATTTCTGAATTTACAGTAGTATTTTTTCTTTCTGTTACATATTCACTATCTCTGAAAACAACATTAGCAAAGTAAATATAGACTTCTGAAGAGGAGTGGCATCAAGAGGCACAACACATTATTCCATGAATCAAAAAAGAAATAATTGAAAAAAGAAGAGGTTTATTGTATCCTACATTATCGTATGAGGTACATACAACAATTGAGAGACGAACAAAAAATAGGTATGTTTAGTGGTTTGTTGATGTGGTTCATAAGTATTTCTAGTTTCTGGTTTTTTTATATAGATTAGATCGTTGGCTTTCCTGTTTGGATTGTTTTACACTAGTCATTTTGTTGGGCCCTTTATAGCTTGCTGTTCGGTGTGAGCCAAGTCTCCGTGTTGAATACCGTACTTTGACCTATGATGGTTTACTTTTACAAATTGTGACTTGGATGGAGAGACGTCTCATTGGCACTCATACCACATCTTCGTATATCTATATGTGGTATTTGGAAAAAAAACATTGCTATACATTCAACGTTAATTGATCAATTTGTCTTATAATTAGATATTTGTATATTTATTGTTTTTTCATAATTATATCGGGTTGTTGATTTTTTTTTTAAACTGTTACATATTTTTTTAATGTTTTGGCCATTCACAGCTCACAACACACAATGGCTCATTGTTGATGGTCGTACTGTAACCTTCATTTGTTTACATACATACGTCAGTTGAATCTGCTGTCAAAATACATAATCACTTGAATTTCATTTAATACGGTCCACTCATTTACAGTTAAAACCACATACCATATGCAGATATCTATTGTCCCATGTCAATCAATACAGTTCGCTATAATTGTTATAGAGGGAAACATCACAAACATTTTCCTTACTTTGTTAATTATGGTACCTTCTGCGGGAACGAAAAAAAAAAAAGGAATCTCAAAATCCGGAAAAGTTTTATTTTTTTTCTGAGAAATAAAATGCATTAAAGTTTATTAATCTAGTTCCTCCCATGCCTTTAAACTTTCTAGATTAACTCATAGTTAATTCAATGGTGTAAACACGGCCATATTTGTCAATTTCTTCTGGTGAACCTTAATTGTCCTCTTACTAATTTCTAAATTATTTTCAAAATCTGATATGCACATATCCACAATAACTATGCATTTAAACAAAAAGAATCAAATGATTTTTGTATTTGATTTCTCCTTTCTAAACAAATATTTACAATAAAATGAGAGCATCTGTAATGACCTGACGACAATGTTGGCAATTTTATTTTGATGGAGGAGGATTTTTTGTTCTTTCTTTGGAAAGTTTTTAATTCTCAGTCATGAACGATATTGAGGTCCTTAGTGATAACATGTAAATAAGGATCATGTCTAAACTTCGATGTGTCACTTTCATACTGAAGGTAGAATTTTCTTCTATTTCAATGTTTTATGTAAAAACAGACAGAAGATGTAACTGACGTGTTATTACTAATTAAACTTCTTCTGTTTTATACATATACGAAAAATAGATGAATGTTTGTTATCAAAACAGTGTGGGGTACATCTTTGAACCATAAAGTCATTTAGATTATATGTTTATAATATCAATAACCCTGTTATTCTAGTTTAATTTAAGTAAATGTCTTTTTTGATCTTCAGGTTTATCATAACGAAACAGTGGTCTATGGTGACAAAGCATGCTGTAATGATGACGCGTTCACTAATAGCGTGAACTGAAAAACGATAGTGCATCACACTCATTAAAAATATTTTGTAATATACTTATTGGTATTTCACCCGGTTTCCATATTAATGATGTCTAACATTGTTCCTTAATATAAGGAAGGGATCATCAAGTGTAAAATTAGTTCGATGTTGAATTCGTTTATTGCGATTGATATGTTTAGCAGTACACCTAAACATATGTTGTCTTTTATTTACAGTTTTCTTGAATTGAAAAGACAATTTCAGGTAGTTTCCCCTGACCTATGCTATTGTCATATAGACCAATGAGATATTCTGTTGGCAATTTTATTTTGATGGAGGAGGATTTTTTGTTCTTTCTTTGGACAGTTTTTAATTCTCAGTCATGAACGATATTGAGGTCCTTAGTGATAACATGTAAATAAGGATCATGTCTAAACTTCGATGTTTCACTTTCATACTGAAGGTAGAATTTTCTTCTATTTCAATGTTTTATGTAAAAACAGACAGAAGATGTAACTGACGTGTTATTACTAATTTAACTTCTTCTGTTTTATACATATACGAAAAATAGATGAATGTTTGTTATCAAAACAGTGTGGGGTACATCTTTGAACCATAAAGTCATTTAGATTATATGTTTATAATATCAATAACCCTGTTATTCTAGTTTAATTTAAGTAAATGTCTTTTTTGATCTTCAGGTTTATCATAACGAAACAGTGGTCTATGGTGACAAAGCATGCTGTAATGATGACGCGTTCACTAATAGCGTGAACTGAAAAACGATAGTGCATCACACTCATTAAAAATATTTTGTAATATACTTATTGGTATTTCACCCGGTTTCCATATTAATGATGTCTAACATTGTTCCTTAATATAAGGAAGGGATCATCAAGTGTAAAATTAGTTCGATGTTGAATTCGTTTATTGCGATTGATATGTTTAGCAGTACACCTAAACATATGTTGTCTTTTATTTACAGTTTTCTTGAATTGAAAAGACAATTTCAGGTAGTTTCCCCTGACCTATGCTATTGTCATATAGACCAATGAGATATTCTGTTGGCAATTTTATTTTGATGGAGGAGGATTTTTTGTTCTTTCTTTGGAAAGTTTTTAATTCTCAGTCATGAACGATATTGAGGTCCTTAGTGATAACATGTAAATAAGGATCATGTCTAAACTTCGATGTTTCACTTTCATACTGAAGGTAGAATTTTCTTCTATTTCAATGTTTTATGTAAAAACAGACAGAAGATGTAACTGACGTGTTATTACTAATTTAACTTCTTCTGTTTTATACATATACGAAAAATAGATGAATGTTTGTTATCAAAACAGTGTGGGGTACATCTTTGAACCATAAAGTCATTTAGATTATATGTTTATAATATCAATAACCCTGTTATTCTAGTTTAATTTAAGTAAATGTCTTTTTTGATCTTCAGGTTTATCATAACGAAACAGTGGTCTATGGTGACAAAGCATGCTGTAATGATGACGCGTTCACTAATAGCGTGAACTGAAAAACGATAGTGCATCACACTCATTAAAAATATTTTGTAATATACTTATTGGTATTTCACCCGGTTTCCATATTAATGATGTCTAACATTGTTCCTTAATATAAGGAAGGGATCATCAAGTGTAAAATTAGTTCGATGTTGAATTCGTTTATTGCGATTGATATGTTTAGCAGTACACCTAAACATATGTTGTCTTTTATTTACAGTTTTCTTGAATTGAAAAGACAATTTCAGGTAGTTTCCCCTGACCTATGCTATTGTCATATAGACCAATGAGATATTCTGTCCGTAGTCATTTATCCAAATGAATTCTTTAAATTATTCAATATGTGATTGTTCTAGTTGATACGGGTTGTATCGCGCGGCTGGAATTTTATCAAATTAATTTTGCGTTTACATTTTACTGGATGTTGGTAAATCAAACTGTATGCTATATAAGGTCTGGGTAAGCGGTAAAGATACTCTTGTGTTTGTATGAAAAAAAAAATCACCGTCTGTTTGTCCTACATATAGAATACAACTTTAAAGCTTAGCTCATGTTAAAAGATATATTAGAGGCTTTGAGTTTGCCAAGTAATGTCATAGGAATAAGAGGGCCAACAAGGTTTCATGTTCACTGATGACAGTTTATAAAACTGGAGAGTATTAAAGGCCGAAAGCCATGAAATTAAATTAGGATCACTAATACGAAATGAAAAGGTAGTGCAGGCTAAGAACATGGAGAACTCTAATAAAACTGTAATAAACTGCCGGACGTTAACGCTCGAGTAAAACATTATAACGGACACAGAGCAAATACAGAAAATATCAGAAATTGTTGTTCGAAAAATCACAGTAGGTGCCAAACATAATACACTGAAATAAACATAAAGAAACAAGAAACTTAACGGGTGACAGCACTCTCACAAGTAATAAACAAAAAGTGTGAAATATAAAAGACATGCACAACAAGCCCTGAGACACATTAAGTTATATTAATAGCGCAGACGCAACAAACTATGCAATCAATATAAAAAAGAGATGCGATATGATTGCCAATGAAACAATTTTTCCCCAAACACAAAGCGACGAGGATGTATTTATAAATATAAACCACTTTACGGCCTCCAATAATAGCAAAACCATTATAATAAATTTGTTTCATGCTTGTTTGATGGAAGACTTTGACTTTTAGAAATAATTTTGATAATATAATGTTTTGAAATGCAATAATGATTACAAAAATTTAGTCAAATCCTACACGTCTTACTTCTTACGTTCGGATATTAAAGTTACGGTAATATTTTGATGTGAAGATGAAGAAAAGTTGCTAACAAAGGAAAAGGTGGTACACAGGTATGTTTAATTGCGCCTGATTATATTGGGTTAAAAGATAAATATTGCACTGTATATTACATCCGCTTATTTGTCTACCGTAAATAATGAGATGAGAATGAAAATTACTTTATTAAACTACACTACATAGCACTACACTACAAGTCAGAACGTTCAGTTAAGTAGGAAAATATGTTACAATTTGATGGTGATTTGACGGACATAGATTAAAAAAAATTATTCCTTGTTTGGTTGTTCATCAGAATACATTTTAAAAGTGCAGAAAATATCATCCATTACCAGAACGACTATTTTAAGAATCTAACATTTCGTCTTTTTAGGAGTTTTTTTTTTTTCCTAATGTCTGCTGTACAATTATTCCCTGCATGAATTTGTAAAACTTTGTCGTAGCACTTACAAGCTGCATCTATCTCATCAGATAACTCCCAGCACACACCGAGAATTGTCAATGATTCAGATAGCAGGCTGTAAACGAAATAGCTTTCTTCAATAGTTGAAATCAAATACTGCAATGCTTTTAATGAATTAAAAATTTCCCCGAGATGATGGAAACACAGAAATCTAAGACAATGAGATAAAACAACAGGAGGTACAGAAAAATCATTATTTTCCACTTCCAGTCTTAGCTCCGCAGGTATTAAAGAAGAACGTCTCAAGTATACAACACTAGTTATGGTCGCTAATTTCGCTTTTTCATTAAGTGTTACGTTTTTTGTACAGATATTTTTCACATAGTTATTTATCATATCTTGGTGAAAAATAAAAGAACCTATGTATAACTTATCATGTGTACACTTTGATAAAACATAATCTGTTATTCGGAGTGTAACTTTGTACTGTCCAAGTTCGTAATATAACGAAGCTAACAACAGCCAACCATTCACAGCATCTGTTTGTAAACTTTGTAGTAAATGTTTATGATAACGATTTTGTTTATTTTTGACATTCTGTCCCGAAAATGGACGAGGAAGTAGTTGCACCACAAACTGATTGAGACTGTGGATCCACCATTTACATACATCCCGTATAAAGCAAGACGATTCACTCTGAAGGAAAGATTTAGCAATAATTATTCCTCGGTAACATTTATTTATATTAGTTTGAGGCCCAACTAAGGACATATATTTATAAAAGAAAAAATGTAACTGCGTGAAAGATTTACATTTGATAATTGGTGCTAGGCAATCTAAACTAGCACCTTTGGAAAATAAATTAGATAGCAGTCCAGCTGTTCCGCCACGTTCAATACTGTGAAGGACACTTAGCAATCTCTTATTATTTCTTCTATTGACCTTTCCTTGAAACATATTTTGTTCAGGGATAAAGTAATTAGGACAAAAGCAATTATTAATAAACGATCTTAGTGTATCTAAACACAAGAAAAAGCAGTTAAATAGGTTAGCTAACTGAAATGTGTCGATAGACACTTTCTCTGATAACCAGAATAGCGCTGTTTTAAGAAAGTAAGAACATAGTAAATCCTTTACATAAGGTTTTTTGTTAATGATGTGTTTCAATGTTAATTTGAGAAGGGCGTAACATAATAATTGCGTATAATTAAACGAATGAACCAGTTGTTTTTCTGCCACAGAAAAAGATAACCTCCACAACAATTGATCTTTTGTGATTGTTCTAGGTCCAATAGGTACCAACAAACAGCCGTTCTTCACAATGGTGTCAATTACTTCATTAGGTGGCCAATTTTTCCTATGACGATTAACCCAATGGCTTGCATTGTATGGGAATGATTTACAACGGAGACAATATGCAACGTCTAGGCTCTCATTTCTATTAGATAAACATGGACCATGTAAGAACGTTTCAACTGACGAACTTATTTTTTGAATATTTTGAACGAATTTATAGGTTGCTACGTAAAAACCTTTATTGTTGGTATGTACAAGTGAATCTTTGATCAAACGATAAGAAGAATGATAGTCGTCGGCAGCTTACCTAAGTCTTGTGAACCCTGGATACAAGGGATCAATTTCCATCATCAGCGTTGTATATTTCCGTGAATATCTTATATTCTCTGCCATATTTACCACTTCTACCTCACTAATAACCAACATTATATCAAGGTCACTGCCGGGTAAATCAAGTCCTTCAGATATACTTTCACTTGCAATATGCTGTAACTTAGTAATGGCAATAATATCTTCTATTAGATTTTTAATCAGAAATAACCGTTGTCTTTGTCGTATGTCTTTTTCTATTCCGACTATTTGAACAAGCTGTTCATATAGGTATTCATTATGCACATATGTTCCTGGCCAGAGCACGTTACCTGAAAGATAAATACGAACACATGCATATTATGTAATGAATTTTGAAATAAGATAGTTAACTGTTATGTTTCAAAAAAAAAAATGTTACATTCATTTTTGGGACACTGTAGAACCACTCCTTGCTTTTCTAAAATGATTGATTAATTGTTGTTTTCTTAACGTACAGTGTCAATTATGGCATTCATGATCGGGACGAGAACAATTCACACTGAATACAACAAGTAGGTCTTGTAATAGGGGCCGACCGTGTTGAAGTGCGGAAATTTCATACTGCCACTGTACAACAATGGTTTTCTTGAAACAGGCAGACATTTTGCTTTGCTACAGACTCCCCATGGTCCCCCTGAAGTGTTGTTTTAGAGTGTTTTTAATGTGCAAAGAGCGTGGCACTCTCAGGAGACAACGGATGTGACATTCACAATCTGACCGAATGTTGCTGTGAAAACATCCCGCATAGTCAAACGGACATGCACATCCACTTTGCTAAGGGTTTTACTGCCGATCGGAAAACGACCAACAGTGACCATATTTCTGTATCCCAGATATCCTTAGTGTATAGCTCCTTAGGGTATAGCTTTTCTATAAAGTAAATAAAAAAAGAGAGAAGATACCAAAGGGATATCCAAACTACCGAAGGTAAACTGACCACGCCATGGCTTAGAACGAAACTCGACAAAAAGACAATCACTAGTCTACAAATTACAACATCAAAACTAAGACCGAGTAACACCAACCCCAATTAAAAACTGGGGTAATCCAAGGTATTCCTGAAGTGTAAGCAGATCCTGCTCATTATATAGCACCTATCGTGAGTTGCTTATGTCCGTACACATTAAGTTATCAGTCTCATTTGGTGATGTGATTTTTGAGGAAACAAGGACGGGATTGTGGGTACGACATTTGGAAATGTTCCAACCTTATCTGTGAAATAGATATTTCATAACGGTCAATCAACTCATGCTGGTCTCCGTAAAATTTCGAAGTCATGCCTTGAAATTGACTACTTGGGACCCTTAGGATACCAGCATACTTGTAAGCAGCAACCCTCTATCAAAAAGATCAGGATAGAAAACACAAGTTCTGAAATATCGTATCAACTGGAAGATAAATACTCCACTTGCAGGCGCTGCTGGGATGCTGCTTCATCGAAATAGAAAGTTCACAGTTGGGAGACCAAAATCATCCCTTTTGTTGTATTTTTTTTTCTTAACCGACCTTTATGCTCAATTTGTAGATGTAGGTCAGGGTATGAAATATAGATTCCATCACTGCAACAAGGGTGTTACGATATTTCTCCTCTCGAGACAGTTAAATTTTAATGTTTAAAGCGCGAGTCTTGCCTAGCTTTTAAATAATTAAAATTTAACTGTTGAGGGTGAAGAAATATCGTAATACACGAGTTATAGCGGTGGAATCTGTTTCTCTAATCATTTTTTTCCTTCCATTTTAAAGATTTGCAGAAAGTTGTGTTCTTTATATGTGACAGTCAAGGTCGCCTTTTTTCAAGACGTCACAATAGGAAATTTAAAAGTAATCAAGAAAATTTGACGCCATAGTTTAATTTTGACCAATCATTTGCCGAGAACAGATATTTCACTTCTCACACCGCTCAAGCATTGTGAAAATAGCACACAAAAAAAGAGAAGCAGGCTTAACTGTATTTTTGGTATCCTTTATTGCAAGTTCGACATAGTATGCAAACTTTGAAATATTAAGTGAGAGGACATCATTTATATAGCGATATATGAAGTTAAAGGATAATGCCAATATTCCCCTTGTATGAAGTCTGCTCATATGAATGAAGGAAGAAATCGGCAAGAAGAGGAGCACGATTGGTTCCCACAGGAAGACTAACTGTATATTTAAAAACACCTCATCCAAACGTGCTTAATATGTTATCAATCAAGAATTCAAGCATCTTTTGAACAGCAATGTCCATAAACAAATTCTTGTAAAATTTATTAATACCCTTGCCTGATTTCTTGTCCGTATATAACTTTAATAAGACTTTCAAGTATTCGCTGTGAATAAGTTATAGCATATTTATTTTTTCCTCCAATTACATGTGTATTCTATATAATGTTTTGCTAATGCACGGCTAAGTGGTCCACAATTATAAATTCACTTTACTTTCTTCATTCGACGTACAGTAATTTCTGAATGTGAAATTGAATGATTTGGCTTGTTTGATCTTATTGTTTTTTGACAAGTGTCTGAAGGAACTCCGATTCAGAGGTCAACAAGAAGACGCGAACTACTCGTTCCCATAGAAATGCCGACAATTTGTTGAAAAAATCTTCCTCGAAATTCAACATTTTTGTTATCAATAAGAAATACTGAACACTTATTATATATTCCATAGTGTATTAACTATTAACAAAATATACCGTATGGTATTCCAAAGCAATACATTTATAGCGTATGCTACCCTTTTTATATTGAAAAGCATTGTGGATAATTTCTCTTAACAATTTTTCAATATCACATAGGGAATGGAGATATAAAGGGTTGAAAAACCAAAGATCTTGATAGAATTAATTAAAAGAAAAAGACCGAGATTTACAATTTTCCAGAAGTTTTTTAAAGTCTTTTAGAATCCACATATAATGAGTATCACTAAGCGAATTAACAGTTTCACTGTACTTCTGAAGACCCTTTTTCACTGCGGAAAGAATGTTTGTCAATCTAATGGACAATTCCTTTGTATAGCAATGTACCGTTGTTTGTACGGTTTTGTTTCTAAATAGAATCTATAATTATTCTGGTTCCAGTTCATGTGATGGGTTCTCTGAACTTAGGACGTGATATATCAACTTTCGGAGATGTTGAAGTTAAATTATGTTATTATAGAATAATTGAATTTTAACTACTTATAGTAGCTGTTGATCACACATGAGCTTTTCTTGTCAGCATGTGTAACGCTGCAAGAGAAAGGCGTACGGGAATAATTAGAGTAATACTTGCACATGCGAATCATGTCTTATCTGTAATGGGTATGAAAGACACCTAACCGTTTAAATGTATTCAGTCGTTAAATTGTTACCCGTACCTGCTACAATATGCCAAGACTAGTCACAGCTACCGAAAAATAGTCATTGGTCGTCGCCAATTACATAATGCAGTCTCTAGGTAAGAAGAGGGTTTGGCGCCATCTAACTAGTTTAACCCCACCACATTTTATATGTGCCTGTCCCAAGTCTGGAGCCTGTAATTTAGTGGTTGTCGTTTGTTGCTCAATATCATATTTGTTGTTCGTTCTTTATTTTGTACATGAGTGAGGCCGTCAGTTTTCTTGTTTGAATTGTTTTACATTTGTCATTTCGGGGCCGTTTATAGCTGACTATGTGGAATGGGTTTTACTCATTGTTGCAGGCTGTACGGTGACCTATAGTGGTTAATTTCTGAGTCATTTGGTCTCTTGTGGAGAGTTGTCTTATTGGTAATCATACCAAATCTTCTTATTTTAATATCTAGACTTTATATCGTTCAACAGAGAATGTCCAGACTCTTGCAACGGTACCAGCAATCTGGTTCAACAGCTGACCGTCAACGTTTTGGCCGACTAATGATCACATCAGTAGCCCAAGATCGCTACATCCAAGATTTTTATATGAGTAACCGGACCGCGACAGCAACATACATTGCATCAAATTTCTAGATTTCCGACGAAAATTTGCACAATAGTCAGAAACCATCACAATGAAAACTTCTAACGCGCCAGATGTCCTTACTTTAGCGCAGTACTGAGACGCCGGCATCGACTTACAAGGGTACGGTAATGCAACATAATAAGGGTTTGGGACCTGCAAAACTGAAGTCAAGTCTAGTTTGGCGAAATGCTGCAGAGAAGAGATGACCGTACAATTCTATACAGATGCCAGAATGAAAGGTTCGCAAAAGGAACTGCGTCCGTGAGATCTACAATTTTGGCGGATGAGGTTTTGACAGCACAAATGCTGCCCGTCATGAACTTCGGTTATCAAATTTTTATTACGATAACACTCGGCTTCACACAGCCCATGCTACTTTTAACTCTCCAGCGAATCAAAAAGTAACAGTGCTCCTTTGCTCGTCCTAATCACCGAACTTGAACCTAATATAACATTTGCGGGATGATTTGCGTCACCCAGCGCTGCAAACTCTACAAAAAACAGGAGGCTCGAGAGGAAAAATGGGGAGAATTCCGAAACTAGAGGCTCTGAAGAGCCAATGTCGTTCACCTGTATCTACTGTGGTTTTTGAAATCATGCAAAATAAGGTTAAAATCATAATAAATAGTATGAGATACCCGCAATAAGGATTGAGACCCTTGATCAGTTAAGTTAAATAAGCCAAAGTAGTTAAATTAAAAGCAGGTCATCCCATTTTTACTGAAGACTCCTTATCATTAATTTAATTAGTTTTTAAGTTGTGACCATTTGAAATTGTTTTTTTGTTTACAGTTTTCCCATAGACTTTTTTAGTAAACCCCTTTGTTCTATTTCTAGCCATGGCGGCCATCCTGGTTGATGAGCGAAATCATTGGACACATTTTTAAAACAAAGATACCCTAAAGATGATTTAGGACAAGTTTGATTAAATTTAGCCCAGTATTAGATAACAAAAATTTACGAAAAATTGAGAAAAAAATTGATTTTTAAAGGGCAATAACTCCTTATGGAGTCAATTGACAATTTTGGTCATGTCGACTTATTTGTAGATCTTACATTGCAGAACATTATTGTTGTTTACATTTTAGCTGTATATTTCTGTAATATTGAAGATAATGACCAAAAACTGCAAATTTTCTTAAAATTACCAATTCAGGGACAGCAAACCAACAACGGGTTGTCTGTTTTGTCTGAAAATCTCAGGGCAGATAGATCTTGACCTGATTAGCCAGATTTGTTCTGCATGGTTGTTTCAGAGATATAAGCCAAAATCTACATTTAACCCCTATGTTCTTTTTTAGCCATGGCGGCCATGTTGGTTGGCGGGCGAGGTCTAGAGACCCCAATAATGATTGTGGCTAAGTTTGTATAAATTTGACCTAGTAGTTTCAGAAGAGAAGATTTTTGTAAAAGTTAACGGACGACGACGGACGCCGAGTGATGAGAAAAGCTCACTTGGCCCATTTGTGTCAGGTGAGCTAAAAAGTATCTTTGTCGATTCATCGAGTCTATCCCCAGACGGGTCCGTACTGTATTACATGTCCGTGTTTATCATACTATTCTTTGGTTGATGATGTACATGCTGAATGTTACAATTGGTGTGAAAGCAGTACAAGCATATTCAATGACTGTGTAAGTTTGTTTTTGTTGAAAAATATATATCATTCCACTACGTTACTGTTTGTATTTGTAGTATTGCTTACTGTCCAATAAATTATATCAATTTACCTTCAATATGATCTGTACAATTTTCTAAATATTCAAGGTATTCGTTTGAAGATTTCACAGGATATCTTAAATTAAGTATCCATTGAGAATTTTGTTTTCTTCTTTCCAAACAGGCTCTAAATGTCTGTTCAAATTGCTTAATAGTGAGGCCAAATACATCGTTTGTGATACTAATTTGACCGTCAAAATGTTGATGGAGAATTGGAGTGAACCGTCGTCTCCCACGGTAAGGAAAACGTTTAACTCCATATTTTTCCCAATACGTAACTTTTCTCATTCCATGAATATTTCCATTTTCTGCTACACTTTGATTGCTTGTTCTCCCAATATTTGTATCCATAATAAAATACCTTTAATAGAACGGAGGATGAGGTAAATGTATGATTGGTTATAAAAATTCACATTTTCTTGCACAAATGAAGCAATACAGTATATATAATATATCTTTAAGAAGAGACAAGTCTTTTATTGTAACATCATTATCATGGCAGTCTTTTCTGTCAAAAAGTATGAAAAAATAACAAGGATTTGATAAGATTTTCAAAGATGACATTTTAAACTATATATAACAAATTATGAAAAGAAAAGAAGCTGTTAGTGGGCAACATTTTGTAATGGCACTACTTGGATAAAACCAGAGGATTCCGAATATCTGGAAATAATTCAAAAACAATAAGAACGAACATCCTAGAAGTAAGACCATCTACTGTAGCCATATATAAAGGCCATAGAAACTAAAACGACGATTTTTTTTTTCGCACAGGAAATCCCCACATAATCTTATAACGGTTTCCATCTTAACTTATAAATCCTTTGCCTTGTGTGTGCATCTTCCTGTGTTTTGACTGACCAGCCTTTACAATTACAGTAAGAATGTCAAATTAAAGAGAAGCAAAAGATACCAAGGGGACATTCCATCACATAAGTCGAAATTGAACTGACAACGCCATGTCATTAACGAAAAAGACCAAAAACACAAACAACAGTATACAAAACACAACATAGAACGCTAACTGAGTCTTATCCCCGCCTAGAACCAGGTTTTTCAAGTTTTCATTACGTGGCTTGTCTTCGTCTGTTATTTGGAGATCATGTTTACACTTTAAGGGGGTAGACCTTGGTTCCGGGAGATAACTCTTTAAATCAGTTATGCGTTTGTAAAAGTCAAGTTTCATCAATGTATTTTAAGCATTTACCTGCAACAGATTAGAAATAATCTATGTATCCTAGAAGCTAAGAATATGTTTATGAAAATGGCTGACACAAACGTACTGATGATTTTTTAGAGTTATTTCCCTTAACCTAGCTCCACCTCCTTAAATCCCTATTACTAAATGGGTCGTGGCTTCCATTATCAAGTTAACTTCTATCTTTTATTCCATACCATTTATCGTTGATTACTATTACCTGGTAATTGCGATATAACTTATTTTATCTGTATACGGAACAAGGCATGTAATCAACTTTTATTTAATAAAAGGAAAGAAGCACATTTTCTCTAGGCACAACCAGTTATTATTCCAATCATAAAGCCTCTTCAAATTTAATATAGATGACATTTGACTGAAAGAGCATACGTATGTTGAATTGGTAACGATACGTGCGAAATCATTCACACATACACATATATACAAACACACAAACATACTGTAAATGGAGCACATCGCATATTTTAAAATACTTGCCTGTAATGCAATCCTGCATCAACTAACGAGCAAATTTTATTTAGAGACTAAACTATTAGTATTAAAACCTTTCCAATTTGTTTAGAAGAAAGTGATACTATGACATGACATATTATGTTTTACTTTGTTCTTAAAACAACGTAATCTTTCTGAAAAATGTGTTAGACAACTTATATTCACTGAGATTTTCCGTTGTGAAAAAGTATAATAAGAAATACCAAACTCCAAGACAAGTTCAAAAAGAGGGGAAAACCGTTTGGACTGACAAATAGTTGAAAATCTTACTGTGAGCTCATGTAAAAACAGGAAAGAACGATTGGCATGATGAAATGTGGGGAATGATACTGTACTTTTTAAAAAGTGTAGAGTTAAAGGCTGCAAATACACACACATACATGGGTGCCTATTAGGTTTGGATATTTGGTAAGTGGATATGGGTAGGGATATGCGCCTGCAGTCCTCCCTATAAGCAAACTAGAAATTAAATATTCTTTCCAAAATAATTTGATCCTATTATGCGTGAAACATTTTTCCGTTATATATTATAAGAAGTTAAGTTGGTTTTTCTAATATATACACTTATCAAATGTTATAACTTACTTCTGCTGTACACATTTTCATTTCAATTTCGAATGAATTATTGAAAAGAAGCATAAAAAATCAGCAAACAAAAAACACATACTATTTCAAGTCTGTTTTATCACCCAAATTTACAATGGATAAATATATTAATAAATGCTTACCCCTCAACTTTGATATATGTCCATACTGAAGCAACACACCTACAAATGTGGATGCACTGAATACTTTACGGAAGAATTATTATGCAAATATAGTGTATATAATTCCCTTACGTAATAATAAATTTTCATTTGATAAATTTGAAAATGGATTGTTAAGTTTCGGTTATGCAATTGAAACAGCTCTTTGTCTGTATGGGTGCAGTCGTATCCTCAACGAAAAAACGATGTGTTAATTGTGTTTGAAATTTGTAACAATTTAACATGATTATGCGTACATGTATCTCCATTATAAATGTATACAAATATTTTTTGAAAATCATTTTTCAAATATATGTTTGCTTCGAGCATCCCTGAAAAAAACCACATTTTTCGATGTGCTTCATCCTTATTACTGCATGGCATTTTGTCAATATTGGTATTGCTTCCAATGCTTGTTTACTGGAATACTTAAATGTTGTCCTTGTTTTAGTGGGTCCACTGAATAAGTTGTGTTTCCATAAGAATAGGGGAATTGTTAACAAAAAATTTACAGTTCTAATGTAAGGTAACTTCCATCATGCAAAGCTCGAATCCTTAGTCGAGTCTTAACTGTAGATGTTAACTGTCCATTGACTGTACAGTGTATAAATACATGACATTTGACATTATCGACGCCTGAAGAAAAGTTTGAATTTTAAAAACATTTTGACGGCTTTTTTTCTGTTTTGTATGGTTGTTTAAAGAACACAATTTTTATCTTTTCCAACATTCAATTAAACTGATCCCCAATTTTGTTTTCTTTGAAATGCTTACGAAATTATGTTTGTTTGATTTACTTATGGAGTGGGAAATTCTAACGACCACATTAAATATCTGCTATGAATTGATAAAAAGAGTAACACGTTTGTTAGGTATAAATATAAAGACAAATCATTATGAAAATGTTTTCACACGTTCTACAAGTGTTAAAATGAACTTGACTTCAGAGTAAAGTTTAAGTGTTCCTGTTATTGAATATTTTGTTTCGTTTAATGGAAACAAGTGGTTTGCACTTTTATCAGTAATCTGTCACTTTTTTGTTTTTATATAAACAAATAGATGGATATATCATTCTAATAAGAGCTTTTGTTAACTTCCTATTTACAGGGCGTTTTTTTTTCATAATTCTAAATTATACTTATAATGCTCTTACTGCTAGCAATCCCAGATGAAAAAGAAAAGCCAACGCATATTTCACTGACAAAAGCCAAATTGCCGGCTGTTAATTTATATGATACAGTATAATGATTAAGATGTGATAAAGAAACATAAGTCATGTGCCCTGTACTCAGTATCTCATAGTTATTGAATGATTCCCTATTTTGTCAGTTTAACATACTATTAATATATCATTCATGTACATCTTCATTGCTGCACTAAAATTGTCTAGCGCTGTGTCGATACCACTACTGGTGGACTGCTTGTAACCATGGATATCATCAGCTCAGCAGTCAGTGATGCGGTACTGGCGTGTGTTGTTTTTTTTTTTTGAAGTGGTGGCAAATACCAAAGAGACATTTCAATCTCATAAGTCGAATACATACTGACAACGCCATGGCAGAATAAATGGATAACGACAATAAAACAAACATTCTACAAAAAACAAAACAGACAACGTTACGGTAGACAACTTAAGAACGAGAAACAAGAACCCCACCGAAAACCGGATGTGATCTCGTGTGTTCTGGACAGGTAGCAGATCCTGCTCCACCTGTGGCCCCTGTCGTGTTGCTCATGTAAGTTCAAATTCGATAAGAAGTCTAATTCGGTAATGTCATATTCGAGGAAAAAAGGAGGTGTTGTGTTTAAGATTATGTTAGGAAACGCAAGCTTTTGGGTATATTATCAACTAGCGCTGATGTATGTTGCTACAAATGCACATAGAAATTGAAAGTTCACAATTAGGAAGCTGGAATGACCTTTTTTGTCTTCAAGTTTGATTCTCATCGTATCCCCCATGTCAATTTCTACAAGTTATTCAAGATACGGTTTTAAATTTTCCTGTTGTACCCTTAATTTCCAGTTCAAGGTGATAGATGCATTTAACATAGTCATCAAACTTTGAAATATGTAAGATGACAGTATCTGTATAGCGGAATGTGAAATAACATTATTATGCTATCTTTTTTAAAATTCTTTATGAGAAGCTCCTGTATAAAATCTGATTCATATGAATACAGAAAAAGGTCGACAAAAAGAGGCACACAGTTTGGTTCCATGGGAATGTCGATTGTTTGTTGAACATGTTAAAATAGATTTCCTGCAAACGTAACGCATATGATGTTCGTGTTGCTCAGTCTTTAGTGTTCTATGTTTTGTTTTGTGTACTGTTGTTTGTCTGTTTGTCTTTTTCTTTTTTGGATATGGCATTGTCATTTTATTTTCGGCTTATAGGTTTGAATGTCCCTTTGATATCTTTCACCTCTCTTCTCTATGAAAAAAGCAAGCACATTAATAATGTCTGTTTCAAACACTTTTTTCAGAGTGTGCTTTTTTATACAAAATATGATCTATCTCTTCCTTAAGCAAGATATTTTTATCTTAGCAGACTATTCTTTTTTTTAAAGAAAATAATCATAGAACAAATACGTGCAATCTATCTTTACGTAAGTAATGGGGAATGCTTGTGTAAAGGGCAGAAAAGTCCAATGTTTAATATTTTTGCAAAAGATTAGAGGGTTATAGTATATGGTATCTAACAGCTCTTGTTTAGAATCAACATCTGATTCACTACGCCCTAGAGTAGTTGTGTCACTTTAACTCTGAACAATGCTGAAATCCGGCCTTCATTGCTCATAAAATTGCATAATGATAATAGTTCAGAAAGGGAGACCCAGCATATAATGTTGATTGTAATGACACTGGTTTAATTTAGGTATCCACTACAGTGAAGAAAGATCTGGTTCTTCAACTTTGGCTGAAAGTTCAAAGGAACATATAGAACAGACAAATGATTATTCAGGATTTCCATTTTGGTAAGTGTCCGGGTATATGTTGAGTTTTCTACATAAGAAAATGCCTGTACCAAGTCAGGAATATGACAGTTGTTATCCATTCGTTTGATGTGTTTGACCTTTTAATTTTGACATTTGATTACGGACTTTTCGTTTTGAATTTTCCTCGGAGAGCGGTATTTTTGTTATTTTACTTTTTGCAAGTGAACAGGCTTAAATTTGTCTTATTCCTTTATCAAATAGTTTCTGTAATGTGATTTACACAAAACAACGATGTGAATATAAAAAAAGAAAATGTGGTATGATTTCCAATGAGACCACTCTCCACAAGAGACAAAATGACACAGAAATTAACAACTATAGGTCACCAGACGGCCTTCAACAATGAGCAAAGCCCATACCGCATAGTCAGCTATAAAAGGCCCCGAAATGACAAATGTAATACAATTCAAACGAGAAAACTAAGGAAACTAATTTATGTACAAAAAAATGATCGAAAAACAAACATGTAACACAACAACAAACGACAACCACTGAATTACAGACTCCTGACTTGATACAGGCACATACATACAGAATGTGGCGGGGTTAAACATGTTTTGGTCTTTCTTACATACCTATCTTAAAGTGTCCGGCTATAAAATTAGAAACATTGTTCTTTTCTGTAATTAGTATATTTTTACCTAATTCTTTAATTTTTACAGTTGTATCATTGGCACTCATACCACATCTTCTTATATCTATTTACATTTAATTTCATTTGTTTTATAACTTTTATTTATGAGTGTATTAATTATAAAAGACTATGAGATATTGCATATGTTCAAAATGAATAAATGGTAGATCTGGCGTCAGAGTGAAGTTTGAAGGGTGTTGTTTACTTTCGTACACTGTAATCAGGTGGCTTGCACTTTATATAAGAAACTTTCCAACTCTTCGTTTCATTTTAAACAAAAAGATCATTTAAGTAAAGTTTTAAACTTCCTTTTAACAGGACGTTTTTTCCCCATTACTTACAAAGCTCACTCAAGATTATATATTTATAGACATTCTAATATAAATTGAAGTAAAGCATATTTATTTGTAGTAATATGTATCCTGGTATCTATGATGAGTTTATTTACAGGATAAACAATACATTCTCGTTCATGTACAATTTCAAAAGCAATTTTTGTGCAACTCTTTTGAATCCGTTTTACAAAAACCTCTCATATCTAGGAGGATTGGTTGCCATCATGTGTAGTTTGCCAATTTATATTGTCATTTTGATTTGACCATTCTTGATAGGAGTTGTGATACTTTTACTATTTTGGGGAATATATTTTGACAATTACACCTTGTTAATGCAACTCTTCTGATATTATTTGTCAGAAAGCTCTTGCCACGACTTATCGCCATTTTGATTTGACTATTGTTAGAGAAGTTATTGGACTTTGACCATTTGTTGGTGCAGGAGTATTGTTACTACTGTTACAACACTTTTTGAAAGCAACTCCTCTTAGACCGTTTTACATAAAGCTCTCATATTTGTATTATTGTTAGTCATTATGTGTACTTCAACATATTATACCATCATTTTGCTTTGAGCATTTTTACGGGAGTTATGTTACTTTTCTTATTTTATGAGTACTGGTTTTATCTTGTGAACGCAACTAACATGAGATCATTTGACAGAAATAACTTATAATGTGTGGGAGTGTTTGCTATCATGTTTAGCCGAACAGATTATACCGCCATCAAGTTTGGTCTCGTCATTTTAAATGGAGTTAAGGGACCTTAACCAAATTTTGATAATATAGTACCACGATAACACACTAAGACGAACAATTTAATTCCTCGTTTATACCATGTTTATGCTGTGTACAAATTGTAATGTTGTACAATTTAGAATTTGTACAGAATTTTTGTACAATTCAAGTTATCAGTGTTTTAAGAGTTGCTTAACACAAATGGATGATACAAGCACACAGTCTTTTGTTTCACAAATTTCTGTCATATTTCCACGACTACACGATACAGTCTTATACTAATCATTGACACAAACCACTTTTTACGAAAATAAAAAGACTTTTGTGTACAAATTGTAATGTTGTACAATATGCATCGAGGGGAAGATTTGGAGATGATGTACTTGTTGGCCATTGGACAAATATCTGAAATTAATATTTACTAGAACCTGATATTCACAGGCACTTGTCCCTGAAAAAAAATTAAGTGCATGTGCATGTGATAGATTTATCACAAGTTTTTAATATGAAATCAAATTTGAAAAGATTTATTTTGAACAGACTAAAATCTAAGTATAATCAGTTGCGGTATGACAAACACTATTTTTTATCATTGTGAAGCTTAATATTTCCTTAACAATAGAATGTGATTAAAACATTCAGCTGATTTTTACAGAGTTATCTCCCTGTAGTGTTATGTACCACCTAAAAGGACATTTCACAAATATACTCCCGGACACTGTTTAATGTGTGTTTCTTTCTTCGTTCAACAACAAGTGTTTATGTTTGATGAACTGCACAATGTAGATATATCTACAATCATTTAAACAACATTATGCTAGCATGGTTTTATTGTTATTTTGTAGCCTGTCAACTCCAATCTATTAGACTAGGATTACCAGTCTTACTGTGCGTTTTAAAGCCGATCTTCGGTGGTTTTCTCCGGGCACTCAGGCTTCCACGACCAATAGAAACTGGCTGCAACGATTCAAGAGGGTCTGGATGGGGGTCCTTTAATTTTGCGCATTCTTTAATTGTTTTCGCCATTTTGTCTGTATTCTTTGTATTTTTGCCCATTATTCCCTATTCTTTATATTTGACACCCTATTATTCTCTATTCTATACATTTGAGCACCCCATTATTCTCTATTCTTTGGGTTTTTGTCCTATGCGTCCCCTATTTTTAATTGATTAGCCGCTGATTCTGCACATTTTGTTCATTATTATCTATTCTGTAATCCAAATCCTGATCCTTATATATAGCCAAAAGTGTTAGAAGTGGCATTAACTACCAACAATCAATTTATCATGTTTTAAAATTAGTAATTTGGATTATACTTTTTATGTTTTAAATTATATCTGTTATAAAGATATCGATGGTAAATATATTCAGAGAACATTTTTCACGATTTCAATTCATGATAAATATTTTAGAAATATCTTTATATATTCGTATATTTTTATATTGGTTTACGAATAACATTTAGAATTTCATTTGTTTTCATAATTTCATATTACCTAAAGGGTGGCTTGGATGTAGAAATATGGTCTTATCTTGTCGGATTTTTTTTTCAGAAAGACAGTAAAACCCATAATGGAGACGATTAAACCGATGCATCTTGTAGACAGATCTAGAGTACCACGATCTCTTTACGTTCAAGTCATATGAAACTAGTTTTCTTGTAATTATTATGTTATGGAAATTCTTGAACTAATGCATGCATCTATACTTCTAAAGGAAGAGATCGTTTTCATTGAGCCGCAACTCCTCTGAAACCATACAAAGTCGGAAATATTTGTGATATGATGTATAAATGTAGTGTTTTTTACTTCCTAAATTTGTCTTTGAAACAATCTTTTTCCACAGAAAACTTCGATTTTTGAAAAAAAATTCAAAATTCGGAGACCATTATCGATCCGTGTCTTATACGCTTTCGCGCATGCTCAGTCGACGTGCTGCCCGCGAAATCCAAGTGAAAGTAGGAAGAATATCTTATATAGGACAATGGTGTTGATTAAAAATTACACCATTCCAGACCCTTTTGTTTTCCAAATAACTAATATTACTAATTATTAATAAATTCCAGGTCAAAGGGTTCAAACAGGGAGATTTTGAAAGAAGAAAAAACTGTGCCTCTAATAATCAGCATGACTTTATCAGATGACAATACCAATAATAAGATTCCAGGCATGCACTAAGGCTTTTTACACAATTATATAATGCTAATATATTCAGTCACGGACTCGCGATATCGCGGGTGTGTTCTAGTATATACTAAACTAAGACATCTATACACGGTTTTTTTTCTTCATTTGATTACGAATCTGCGACGTAGTATCGACAAATAATAGTTCAGTCAGTCATTCTTGATCGCAAGTTAAATTAACTGTTGAATTTGGTGTCGAAGTTTTCCGGATCGTGACATAAAAAACAATGAAAACAGAATCTTTGAGCATGTGAAAAATAATAGACCATTCTCAAATTACCGACTTTTGACTCCGGGTTCTACAATTATTCGACATGTTACCTACTCTGTGGTGGGACATCCTGGTACTCGGTCAATTACGAGCAACCAAAAACAGTAAAATCATATATATAAACGGTGCAATTTGGGGGGAAATTTACTATTTTCCGATGATTTAGTCATGTATGGAAAGCATTTAAACAGTTCACTTTCCCTCAAAATTGTACCGATTAAAATCTTGAATTTACTTATTTACGTTGCTCTTCTTGACCGAGTACCAGGATGTCCTACCACAGAGCAGGTAACCTGTCGAATAGATATTAATTCCGGAGTCAAAAGTCGGTAATATGAAAATAGACTATTGAATAGATAGTGCAATGTTATAATTTTTCCCTCATGCGTTCCTATTTGTTAATTAAACTATTACGGATGATCGCTACTCTGTTTAAAAATAACAAGCTTTTTGAAAGACTATTATAGATTGATGATAAATAAAAAAAAGGAACTGAGAAAGCATAAAAAAATGAAAGGTCAGAGTGCTTGTTTCCAAAATATAAGACATTGAAAATTAAGCGGGAAATGATTCTCGCAGGAATGTTCATACATGTACCATTGGCACTTTTTTTCTATGAAAAAATAACAATGATTTTATAAGATTTTCAAAAATGGCTCATTAAACTATATGTTATAAAATTATGAAAAGAAAAGAAGGGGTTAGCGGGCAAAAGTTTGAAAGGCACTATACATGGATAAAACCAGAGGATTGCTATTATCTGGCAAACATTATAAATCAAAAGGAGCGAACATCCTTAATTTGTTTTCATTGAAAACTTCTTTTTCACTGTGTTTCCATCGCTCTTGCACTGTGCAGTGGTCGAAGTTCTATCGAGAAGTCTGATGATTAGAGTCACTGGATACGGGAAAATATCGGCGAGTTAGAGTACTTGACTTAACAATAATACATTCCTCAGATTTTAAGAATATTAAAGATTTTCTTTTACACGAAAAACCACGTTTACTTCTTTTATATTAAAAAATTAGCCATTCAAGTATATAACACATATTCATCTTTTTCTGTGTGTGGCCTTCTAAAGATTTCATTTCTTACCCTTATTGTCCATGCAGTGGCACTACTAATTTACCGTCAATCATTATGCGCTCGACCCCTTCGTTTTATTCATTTTTTTATTTGTTTTTCGTATATAATATATTATTCAAAATTTGTATCACATTTTTCGGACTCAATGAAATACAAAGATGCTTTTGATCATCTTTCGATCTTAGACGGATGGCACCCTCAGGCGACACTAAACATAAACATGAAACTAAAAAATGGAAACGCGGAAAAAGAATACGGGTCATTTTATTTACTAGTGATCTGTACATCTTGAAATCATCCCTTAAGAACACATGATATTAAAGGTATTTCATATCTGAATATCAAAATTAATGTTTACATTGATGTTTTACAGGAATATTCAATAAGTCAAGTCTCATTTTAATGTTTATTTTATTAAACGTTAAGTGGAAGTGTCAAAAACTTTAACAGATTACCGTGTGCGGTAGCACATCTTCAGACAAAAATTCCTTTTACGTAGATCTATTTTCAATTAGGATAAAATGGGGGGATAAAGAATTGAAAAACGATATAAAAAGTAAATGAATACAGGATTTATTGATTTATTTTTGTTTGCTAACTGTTCAGTTGCAACTATTTCATGCATATTCAGAACGACCCATGACAAATGCAGGATACATAATGCGTATGTCTGATGACCGATTATTATGTAGGGAAGAACTACTAACCCTGCTGGAGCACCTTAATTCACCCTGGTTTGTTTCTCCTGGGGTTCATGTTACTCGGTCTTCAATTTTCTATATATTGTTTTGTGGGCTAGTTCGTCTTTTCGTCTGTTTTCAATTTCGCTATGGCTTTGTCACAATCAACAAGTTCACCATTATATTGATCAAATGAATTAACTAGATACATGTTTAACCTCAAAGTGTTGCAATTTAAAATAATTCAGTCTTGAACACATAAAAATACTATTAGTATGCATACTAGAATTGATTTTTTTCCATTCAAATCAGACATTTTAGATATAAATAAAAACGAAATATCCAACAAAAGTCAGAGTTGATAGTAAAGAAACAAAATTTTGAGCTTGAAAGGGTCGAGATGGAAGTTGTTTCAGTCTTTAAAATTAAGAGGTTGAACAGGAAGAAAAAAATATTGCTACAATGACTTTTTTGTCCCATATAAAGATTTAAGTATATTTATCTAACAAATCATGATCAGAGACACATAGCACCCTTTGGCGACACTAAAACTGATACATCAAACTAAAAATGGAAACGCGGGAAAAAAATACGGGTCTATTGTTACTAGTGACCTGTCCATCTAGAAACCATCCATTAAGGACACTCAATATTAAAGATATTTCATATATGAATATTAAAATTAATGTATACATTGATGTTTAACACCAAAATTCACTAAGACAAGTCTCCTTTTAATGTTTATTTTATCAAAAGTTAAGTAGAAGTGTCAAAAACTTTAACAGATTACAGTTTGCGGTAGCACATTTTCAGATAAAATTTAGAGATGAACATATTTAAAAATAGGTACAACATTTGAGAAACAATTGCTATATTCATAAAACAGTCGTACATTTTCTATATATATTGTATGTTCATATATTTTTGCGGCGATAAAAGCATATTTTTGGGGCATTTATAGACCAGATGTAATTTGCGATGCGACATGTTCAAATTTGATTATCTACCCTTGATCAGTAAAACATGTAAAAAAAAACATAACCAACAAATAACCGTTATAAATCAAGGAAGTATAGGTATGATAATTTTGATTTTTTAAGATAGATATAGGTAAAAATATATACAAATAAAAACGAGAAAATTTAATTAACATTAATTTTGATAGTTAGTTGGCACACAATAAATTCCTGTTCCTAAAATCACTGTATAAGGTACTATGTCCGTAACGCTTGGGAACATCACGCCGAACTGTGAAAAGTTCTTCTTTTGCTGAAAGTGACAGATATTCTAGAATATGATGTGATATTTTCCTCTCTAACAATATTTTGAAAACTCACTAAATACGGATTAAGCATGACACTCTTGTAATCCTTACACATTTCTCTTGCTTTGCTTTCACGTATTAACCTTTGCATATTTCTGTATCTATACTAGTCAACAAAAGAAATGATACAAGGAAATATAATTTCCATATATATAATGAAATTGGACAATAATTGCTCACTTGATGTAATATTTACAAAGGCTATTTTCTTATCATAACTATTAATTTAAGGCAAGTACGCGAAATTTTTGTTTTGCAATTTTTGTTATTTTATAAATCGTATTTTCACCCAGAAGTTCAAAAACGATATTATAACTTAAAACTTTAAACCTTAACATGGTCTGCTTTAAATTTTGAAAGCCTTTGCAGATATTTGATTACTCAATTCTCAACTTCGAAATTAAGTGCCGACTCTTGACATCATTTGTCTACAAAATGTATAATTTCAACCAGTAGTGTATATGCAAATACACACAGTCTGCATACACAAGACACTTTGAAATGTAACAATGGACAACATAATCATCTCTTAAGACCTAACGCCGTAATGAGTGCACGAGTTAAGATGGATACTGTTTACTATCTCCGAATCTTTTCTGTCAGATAAAACCATCGTCTTTGTGTCCACGACATTTGAATATGTATTACAATAGTTTGACTAACTGGTAATTAAGGCGCATATTATATCATGCGCATGCATAATCAAGATTATTTCCTGTGAAAGATTTTAAGCCAAAGTATCTATTGTAGACCTAGGAAACAGAATGAGAATCTTACCTCGACCATGCAAGTCTATCTTTTCGTCAATCATATAACAGATCTGTGATAATGAATACACATTAGCATGACTAAATCAAGTAATCAAAGTGAAGATGACAATGAACATGGGTATGGAATTAGAAAAGTAACGTAGTGGGAAAAATACGTCGTTAAACGCTTTCCGTACCGCGGACAACGACAACACACTCCTATTTTCCAACAACATGGTGATCGTCAAATAAGTATCTCAAACGACGTATATGGTCTCACTATTCATCAGTTTGAAAAGGATTTTAAAGCTTGTTTGGATAGAAGGAAACAAAATTACCAGTGGATCCTGAATTTAAGATCTCCTGTTAAATCTTCGAATAAATATCTGGAGTATTTAGAAAATTGTAAAGGCCATAATGAAGGTAATCATACAATATTATACTACACATATAAATCGAGCTTTTTAATTCAGTACGCCAATAGCATGTGTTGTCTACATAAGACTTATCAGTAGCACCTGAATAAAAATCAGTTGGAAAGCCAATTTGATCGCGTCGACAAAAAAAGATAATCAATAACACTAGAAAAAAAAATCACAAGTTCCTCACAACAATTTTGACCTTTGATCGAATTTTTAGCAAGAACAATAATTTCTACATTGAAACATTTAGAATATATATATATATATATTATTCTGTTATAATTTGAGACAACTTTACAAGGAATCGGGGGTTTCCATCATGTGTTAAATGACACCACACAACACTGATTTTATGCCCGCAAAAAGAACAGTAACACTCATTGTGCTGACTGTTTATGCATTATTCAAAAATTATTAGGGGCGGACACGACCGTAAACGTTGACAGAGGTGTTCAAATCATACAAATGTATCTGACACTTGACTAACAATGCGACAAATGAATGCAAATTACACTTTATGAATTTCAATAGTCCGAAGCACTTTTCTAGCTTAAATGTCACCGACAGCTGAAAAGCATATAAGCCAATGATGCATTAATATCAGAACACGTGACGAGCTATATGATCAAAAGCCACCGAAAATAATCAAATAATTATAAGGTCAACATAGTTTCTAAATAATTTCTTAGTTTATCAACTGACAATTTAAGAAGAAAAATTTGTTATAAATCTTATCCGTACCTACACACTGACAACTTAGCATATACTATCCTTAGGTATCACCAGCCAAGTAGTCAGCACAAGTAAAGTTGAAATAACATATCATTGATACATTCATTTTCTGTAAATGTACTGTTCATAGAATTTTGAATTAACCAAAACAATATTTTTTTTTTGTGTCGTCTAGCATAAATTCGGACTTTTTGGTTTTAGATTTATTTTCTGTCGCCTGGCATAACTTCGGACTTTTTGGTTTTTGATGCTCTTTAACTTCATAATTTATTATGTCTTTCAACTGTTTTGATTCGAGCGCCACTAATTTTCTTGGTTCATTTTTATAAATGCAATGACCATACATACATGTTTTTTACAAATCTGAAAACTCGACTTTATATCATAAATTTGTCGATTGACTGTAATAATTATACTCGTGTATAAGCTTTTTTCAAATAAATTGATGACAAATTAAAGATGAGTCTCAGCCCTTCGGGAGAAAATATATTAATATACTTCTTTTACAGCTTTTAACCATCATCTTCTTACATGCTAACTTTGAATTGTGTAATTTTAAGAAAGACAAGTGATGCATTTTACAATACCATATGACACATAATCCAAGTATTTATCCTCAGAGCATATTTTGATACCGCCGTGGTCTGTGCCTATCTAACGCGTCAATTAGTTTATGTACTAGTACATAAACTTAAAGATACCAGGATTAAAATTGTGTACGCCAGACGCGCGTTTCGTCTACAAAAGACTCATCAGTGATGCTCGAATCAAAACTTCTCAAAGGACAAATGAAGAACAAGGCTGAAAAACATTGAGGACCCAAAATTCAAAAAAGGTTTTGCCAAATACAGATAGGGTTATCTATTCCTAGGGTAGAAAATCCTTAAATAAATATTTATCTTTCAGGTTATATAGTTTGGTCTGAAGATGATATTCACGAGAAAAATTTATATGAACAACTTGTAAATATAGTCGGAAGGGAAACAGACATAAAGTCTTAGACAGTGTTTATTTTTGGTGCAAGATGTAATTACTAATAGTATACATCCCGGAACCAGATTTACATACCTATCAATGATATAATGAACGTTTTACATGGTATTAAAGTCGTCAATAGTGAACAGGATATAACAATCCCAAATGAATATGCAACACTGGTGATGGAGATAGACCCTACTCATCCAGGATTCAGTAGACTTAAATTGGCTGGCGGTTTCGAGACATCTAGTCCACTTTTTAACAAAATGGTCACAGAAACCGACGAAGGTTTATACTTAGCACCCTATGAATTCATTTCAATTTTCCAACAACAACATTCAATACCTTATCTTTACATGGTCCATGTATATCAGATAAATGTTTGGCTTAAGATATAGCAGTTTGTTTCTGTAGTAAATCACTCCCATACAATGCAAGAAAATAGGTTTATCGACAAAGAAAACAATGACCGCCGAATGCAGTCATTGATACCATAATGAGATTTGGATGTTTGTTGGTACCAATCGGACCTAAAACAATGACAAATACTCAGTTCATATGGAGATTATCATTTTCAGTTGCAGAAAAACAACTTTTACACTCATTTAACTATACCCAACTATTATGCTACGGTCTTCTTAAATTAACATTGAAACACATCACAAACGAAAAGCCAGGTGAAGAGGATTTGTTATGTTTATATTTTCTAAAAACAACGTTATTTTGATTATCAGAAGAGGTGTCCATCGAGACATTTCAATTAGAAAACATATTTCACTGTTTTATATTGTCTTTAGGTAAATTAGTGTCGTAGATAGAAAACTGCTACTGTCCTAACTACTTTATACCTTAACAAAATATGTTTCAAGGACAAGTAAATACGAGCAATAATCAGATATTGCTTAATTAGTGTTTTCGGTAGAATTATTTGTGATGGAACTATAGGACTGACATCTAATGTATTTTCTAAAATCTTAACTTCTTCTATGAAAAGCAACCCCTCCATTCAGCTAGACTTTTTGTTTTATAAGATTTTCGCACAGTTTGGAAATCCCAAGAATCTTGATCACTGTTTCCGAGGATTATTCGCCGTTAAATATCTGCTTCAATCAGAATCGTCTGTTTATATACGTGATGTTTGCAGACGGTGGATATCAAATATCAACCAGCATATACCACAACAACTTCCTTCCTCGGTCATAAGACAGAATATCGAAAATATACGAAGACGCTATCATAAACATTTACAAAAATGCCCTAAAACAAGATGCTGTGACTGGTTGGCTGCTGTACGGATCGTTTTACTATGTTATCGGACAGTACGATATTACACTCCGAATAGTAGATAATGTTCTATCAAAGTGTACACCTAATAAGATGTATCAATGCTTGGTATTCTATCTTCAAAGGCAGATCAATTACTTTTCTAAGCATTTCTATACAAAATCCATAAATGCAAAGTTAAGATTAGCGACAATATCTCCTGCTAGATACTTACAAGAGAGACGAAAGGTACCAGAGGGACATTCAAACTTATAAGTCGAAAATAAACTGACAACGCCATGGCCAAAAAAGAAAAAGACCAACAGACAAACAATAGTACACAAAACACAGCATAAAAAACTAAAGACTGAGCAACACGAACCCCACCAAAAACTGGGGGTGATCTCATTCTTCCTTAATAGCCAATAAGCTACAACTTGAGATTCAAAAAGGCTACATCACCATACCTCGTGTTGTTTTGTCTCATTGTCTGAGATTTTTATGCTATTATCATCTTCGTGATGTGTACAACAGACAACAGACATTGATTGATTTGCATTTGACTGTGGAGGAAAAGTTCTTTATTTCCCCAAAACAACTATCGTCGTCATTAACAATTCGCGGTTTATCCAAGTTTTTCAAAATCAGTACAATAATTTTACAGAAAACTAGTATAACGTAAGACGACATCATACAACAATTTGAGTAGAATTTGTTCTAGACATTCAAATCAAGCCGCATTATAATATAACCTAGTGTGGACCAATTAATGATCAAATATTTACCTCATCTGCATAAAAACAGTTGAATGTGATACAACAGATTGACTCTAAGTTAATTAAAAGCTCTAAGGCACCACGCTGCTTCATTATAATGTGCCTTTTGAATCATGTTTACCCCTTCTTCCCTCAAAAATAAAACTGTTCAGGCTAATAAATCAAAATGGTGAGTAATAAATAAGTTATAAACATTTTGATGCTGAATGAAATAATAAAGGTTTACTGACTCCATGGATTTTTCGATATGTCCTTAATAAAAACTTGTGATAACGTCGCGTTCCAGAGAGGGACACATAATCAGTTCCCTATTAGTTTATAAGTTGTTGTTAGTGCTTTAAACATAAATTCAGTATACTTTGTAAAGGTTTACTAAGGCAAAAGTCTTCTTTTATAACCCAATATAGCAATAGGGAGAAAGAGTAAATAAACTATCCAAACACACTGAATATGGCTAGCTATGCTTAATAATGTATTCATGATAAAACCCTAACACAAGGCAATTTTCTCTCAAATTTGTACGCTTGTAAAACGGTATCACGACCATAGATCAATTTTATCGATATATTTTTTTTTTTGTGCAAAGATTTAAAGAACTTTACCCGTGTTAACTCAGATAATTAAAAAGAACCCTGAACGTATTATGACAATAAAACTATTATTATTTTTTTTCAAACTCGCTGTTTTAATTAAAAATGATATTCGTTCCAAGTAAAGGTCAATAGGAATGATAATAAGAGGCTGTCTAGTTTATATTCGACAATTATATATGTGGTAGAAATGGTAGAAATATATCTAATTTTCCCGATTCTAAAAGTTTTCATTGTGCCATGTACTATGAAATACTATTCCATTCAGTTTTATTTTTGTTGTATGAAGATCTTTCTTCCCAAGTTGAAAAATTTCTCGTCAATACGTCACTGTTTTCGAAATGTATCTTTACGCTTGTGTCAATTCATTTTACAATTTAACACAACGTTGTATCCCTTTTGCCATAAATCTCCCAGTTGACCATGTTGACACATGTTTTCAACTCAAACCTGACCTTGCGCATCTATAGAGATATTAAATTATCGAACAGCGTGTATTATGTGTATAATAGATGCATGAAAAATCTCATTGCAAATGTATTTGCTGTAACTCGTTTAAAGCCTTTTTCTGTAACAAAAAAAAGAAAGTATGCTAGATACACTTACTGGAAATGTGAAGATATGATTGAAGCTTTAAATTTTTTCCTGGACAACATATATGTACGTTTCGGCGATAAAGTGTATCGACAGGTAGTTTGTATTCCTATGGGCACTAATTGCGCCCCTTTAATAGCAGATTTATTCCTGTATTGCTATGAATCACAGTTTATGGCCAAAATCAGTAAAGACGCGTCATTGTTACATTTGGTTGACACGTTCAACAATACCTACCGTTATCTTGATGATATTTTTTCGTTAAATAATCCAGAGTTCTCTAAATATACTACCGAAGTTTACCCTAAGGAACCTACTTTGAATTAATCTAACATAAACAGCAGAAGTTGTCCTTTTCTAGATTTTGAAATTTCAATTTCTAAAGGCAAACTCCATACTAAAATTTACGACAAAAGAGACGATTTTTTATTCCCTATTATTTATTTTTCTTTTTTAGGCGGCGATGTTCCTTTGGCTCCATCATACGGTGTTAATATATCCCAACTCGTTCGTAATGTCCGTGTGTGTAGTGATGTCATAGACGTTAACGAATGTAATCAATGCATCACTGGTAAATTATTAAGTCAGGGATTTCGTTACCATAAATTACTTAAAACATTTACTAAATTCTTTCATAGATACAAAGATTTGATTAGTAAATCTGGCTGTACCTTTAAAAAAATTATTAAAAACGGTATTTCACATCCTAAATTTTACGGTAATATTGTAATAAAAGCGCGGAAATCACTATGTGATCCGTGTAAACTCATCGAACCTTTAAACTCATCGAACCTTTAAACAAACTTATTAGTGAAGGTTATCTTATTAATGTTGTAATAAGATCTTTGAATATTGTTTACATTGGCACTAACATCGATTTTGTCGTCAACAAATTAAAACATAACTAAATTTGTATTCTTTTCGAATGTTTTTTTTTTTAGATGTATAAAAACTCATCCACGTTAATTTTTCTATTTAGAGATTGCTTTATCTAATTATAACATGAAAATATTTATTATAAGGTTAAATCCTAACTATCCTACTGCCTGTCGATACTTGTATTTTGCATTGCACAAGTCATGTCTTCTTTTACTACCCATGACGTTAAAACACTTAATCCCTGGGATGTGTTTTAATTGATTTTAGTCTCTGATGCATGATGTTTTATTGTTAACTGTTTTTAGCTTTTATCTAGCTTTCAGTAACTGTGAGTACTCTCAAATCGTACTTTCGTGTTAATTTGACCTGTTGACACAATTTGTAATGCATTTCTGTAATTCAATGTTTACTTATTTTGTGTTATATCTCGTCTCACTATTTTTAATATGTAAAAGAATTTAGTATGACGATAAATTTTCACTTCTGTACTCGTACTCTGAACAACAAATTTATTAATTTTGTAAAAAAATGTTTACTTCCGTACTCCTAAAGACAAAACTAATATATTTAAATTAACCTAGTACGTTGTTTTATTAAACGCCATTTTGTTCCTACATCTTTTTTATTACTACCTGTAACGTCTATGTTAAAAAGGCACCTACGTTTTAATATTGTATTTATATTGTGTCATAGATCAGACTTTGATTGAGAGTTGTCTCATTGGCACTCATACCACATCTTCTTATTTATAATGATTAAAGTTTTCAGCTCGTGAAGATTATTTCGCCATCAATATGATACAACTACGAGACTCAATAGTTTTACATCCCCAGAATATCATATATATATATATATATATATATATATACGTGTAAATACACTGTATGCGTTTAAAAGCACCATTGTCATTTTAACATTATCATAAGTTTTCCAGTGTTTCGAATCGTATATCGTATTGCCATTATATCGTATTTGGTTTTTTTTTTTTTTTTTGGAGGGGGGTGGGGGGGGGGGGGGGTGGGGGATGGGAGGGTGGACTGACAACAACTTCAATATAGACATAGTTCGTGATGCCCACGCTTGTATTTCTCTTTCTGGTATCAGGGGGTAAAGACGAGAGAAGTAGATTTTTGCTAGTTTTTTTTCGATTTTTTTTGGCATAATTCATGAATCAATTTTTACATATAAGTTTGCATTGCAAAATTTCTAATCTAACCATAGTCTAGTAATAACAGTCTATTCTGTTGGGAACGTAGCCCTCGTTGGGCCTGAGTGAAATCCGTACGTACATTGAGGCGACGGGATTAAATCTTAGATGTAACTATTCCCTATTCTCTCCTAGTAATGTTGTAAGATATACGGGAGATGGTTGAAATTTAAAAAAAACAAACTTTAGTTTAACCCCATTACATTTCATTTTCTTAAACGTGTCTGTGTCCCACGTCAGTGAGGAACGTTGTCGTTATTGGTCGTATGTTATATCGCCATGCCTCCCCCGCTTATTTAGAGAATTGAGTGTTAATAGCAGATCTTTAGTTGTTTCTGTTGAATTTAATTATATCTGTCATGGAATCGAGACATATTGTGTATGTGTAGTCACCTATCTATTTGTCGAAGATTGTATGTATGTATCAAGATTTTTTTTTTATTTATTTCTGTCGTCGGGCTGCTGTTCCATTGACGTATAATTACCATCTGATTCTACTTCTATTTCACCAAGTGTAAATGCAACAACATAAATATTCATTGAAAGAAGGGGGAAATGTAGAAAAAAAATATTATTTTGTTGTCGAAATGTACACCTGCTTTGTCCACTCATTTACATCGCTCCCCCAATCAAATATACAGAGGAAGATCTTTTAAGGAAACATTGCAAAAATGTTTTCTCTAAGAATTGAAGGAATATGTTTAGTGGATGTAATATCTTATACACTATACTCTTATATAGTGAATTGAATAATTGTACACAGCAAACTGAAACAGAAGAAAATTTAACTTAACATTTAAAATGTTTATTTTATTTAATCTGCAAATATGAACACAATATTAAGAACACCACAAATGGTATGATATCCAAATCGGTTGGTTATTAATGTATTGCAATGAAACAATTACAAAGAAAAGCAAAAAAAGTTTGCTACAAAAAATATTTTATGAATCAAAATTAAAATTCATATAAGGTCTGTACAATACCTAGACCTAACAGTCAGGCTATTAATCTTTTATATAAATATATACACTTATAGGGAAACTTCGCAAAAAAAATTAAAAAATAATATTATGCTTATTCGTAAAAAAAAAATGCACACAATCATTAATATTAACGTTTTATTCTCCTGGATAAGTGATCAAAATAGATTTTTAAATCCGACTATTAATGTTCTACATGACGCCATCTTGACAGCATATCGATACAAATTACCACGTGATATCTTAATACTACAAAGTCCAAAAAAAGCATTACAAACCAAAGTTTCATTCAGTGTCAAAATGATGTGTATAGGTTATAGTAAAACTTCTTTTATTCATTCTGGGTTCATCCCTTCTTTGATAAATCGGCATGGCTTAATGAATTATTGTAATAGCTATAAAAAGTATTTATAATTTATTCTATTATTGAGATAAACATCGGCATTTTGTTAAAACAAATCTTTTGGTGACTTATAAAAGACGGACGCGTTACAAGTTCAATACACAAAGATTCGAAATAATATTTAATTTTATTTTGTCTTTTGTTTTCGGTTTCTTTCGATTAGGCAAATTTGACCTCAGATAGTTTCTCAATTTATTTACGTCCGTAGGTTATATAAATCAAGATTTTAGATATACAAGGCTTCTGATGAAGTAAGTGAAAAGCGCTTCGGATGCTCCAAATTATAAAAGTGATTTTTTTTAAACTTTTCTAAACACTTTAAATTGTTAATTTCTTAGTTCGTATACGTTATTTTTTCATTTTATTTTTAAATCAATAAATTATTTCAAATCAACCTTTTCTTATCATTATTATAATAACACTTTATTCATCGTTCAGGTATGTGAAAAACATGTTTAATGTCTTATTTATTTGCAATGGAGCGTACTGAAATGATAATGAAATATCCCCCGGTGATCTATACCACCTCCCCCCTTTCCCCCAAAAAATATATTAAAATATTTTTGTAATCTTTGTGTATTAAACTGGCACTTCTGTCTTATAATCCATCCGAGATGTTATTCACACCTGGTACGGCGGATTCTTAAGGCTAAAATGCACTCATTGATTACATGTAAATTTCAAACGAATAGATTTTTCAGACAGTCGATCTTTCTCGAGAGAATAATACACATATTTACACAATCCAAGAGAGGAAATGTCAGAAAGCGTACATATATTGTCACCGCAGTATCAGTTATATTTGCTTGTTTAACATATATAAATATAATCTTACTTTCCAAAAATATTCTATAATGGCAACACCATATCCTTAAGCATATACCTTTCTGTGTAGAATTGCTGTCAATGGAAAAGTATTTAAAATGTTACACTTGTTTTCAAATTTTGCATCGAAGTGCATCCATAGCTTATATGAATTAATTTGAATCCGATACATATTTTCGATCTATTTTTGGTTTTGGTGTTTTGGTTAAGAATGTCCTTCTCAATCATGTTTCATAAATACTAGAAATTAGCCAAACTTTCATAATGATTGCAGTTTTCAACAATTAATTTCTTAACATGACGACGAATTGGTATTAACTTTTCTTAACGTGATATGAATATTAAACAGTCTCCGGGACAAGTTTGCACTTCCGCTGAGTGCAAAAGTTGTCACCTTAATTTTTGGAGTTAAGTCAAAATGAAGTTGATAACTTGGTTGGTATTGGTTCCCTGATATTTGTCCTAAAAAATTTTGGCTCTAGCACCACTGTTGAAAAAGTTATGCCTCTTTTTTCAACAATTTCCTCAGAGGAAAAGTAGTTTTCCTCAAGGGAAATCAAATTTCCCTAAAGGAAAAATATTTTTCCTCAAGGGAAATTGTATTTTCCTCAAAGGAAAAAGATTTCCCTTAGGGAATTTGCTGCATTAATATTTCCTTTGAGGAAATTCTATTTCCTGTGAGGAAATTTGCGGCTTCAAATTTTCCTTTGAGGAAATTCTATTTCCTCCGAGGAAATTTGAGGCTTCAAATTTTCCTCTGAGGAAATACTTTTTCCTGTGAGGAAATTTGCGGCTTCAAATTTTCCTTTGAGGAAATACTTTTTCCTGTGAGGAAATTTTGTCAACAGCTATTTCCTGTGAGGAAATTTTTGACAGACACTTTTCCTTGAGGGAAAATTCAAGACCACAAATTTCCTCTAAGGAAAACATTGTTCTCCAAATTTCCTCTATGGAAATTTCTGTTATTCAATTTTCCTCTATGAAAATTTCAAAACAGTAAAAACAGTATGAATATAATTTTTCTGAGACTGAATAATTGATACAAAAGATAATTAAAACTTTAATAAAATGTTCACTGATGAGTAACATGACATACAAAAACAATAGGCTAGCTGTTTGAGACAATACAATAATAAGCAAAACGCTATGAATATCATACTATTTGTGATGTTATTAATATTGTGCTCATATTTGCAGATTAAATAAATAACCACTTTTCATGTTAATTTAACTTTTTCTTCTGTTTAGGCTGCTGCGTACAATTATTCAATCCCCTACATAACAGTTCAGTGAATAAATAATTACATCCACCAGACATCTTCCTTCAATTGGTAAAGAATACATTTTTGCAATTTGTTCTTCAAACGTCTTCCTCTGTATATTTGATATGACAGAGCTATGTACATGAATGGATAAAGCAGGTGTTTATTTCGACAACAAAATACTATTTTTTCTACATTTCTCCATAATCCTTCAGTGAATATGTAGGTTGTTGCAATTACACAATTGTGTTCTTGTGCATCTATGATTGTACTCCATTTTGTTTACAGCCATTTTGTAGAAATTTCCTATTTTCTTTTTCCAGGTAAGCACACATTTCATTTCACATTAATCCAATTAGCACACAATGTAGAAAACTATTAACCTTAAGTTTCCTCTTCTGTATTGACCTGTTGATGATCATGAAAACCAAGAAGTCTCACCTATAAATACACAAAAAAATAAATTGAGAAAAAAACAGCAATATGAAATAAGCTTATTTTATCATGTTTAATATGAACATTTTGAGAAACTTAAATTTGATATTCTTATTAATCATGATTATGAGTTCTGTTTTCAGTGCTTTGTGTCCACGACTTAATGCCTTGCAGTGATAATGAGTTGAGCCACTTGCAACAGTTTTTACAGTTTGTTCATATGATGTGCTATTTGAACCACTGTCCTAGATTATGGTTAGGTGGAGTGCTCACAGACATGATTTTTTTATTAATTGTTATTGGCTTTGAACTTATTTGGATTGTTTAAATCTTTTCAGTTATGGGTTTTCTCATTATCGAAGGCCGTCATTGGTTTTTAATTGCTTGCATCCACTTCTTTGAACTCTGGTGGATAGATAACTCACATACCACATCTTCTTATTTTTATAATAGTCATCATTCAAGGGCAATCACTTTTATTATATAGAAGTGGTCTTACCATTTAGGCCTTGTTGTCTTCTGTTTATGTTGTTTTGCCGATCATTTCTACTGTACAGTTGTCATGGTTGTAATTGTTTATATTTTTCTTTATCTTCTATATTTCTTGCCCTAAACTCAAAAAAGGTAAAAACTATAATTTAATGACTATAACTATTATTGTACATCAGTATGTGTTTTTCTATATACCATGATATATAAAAAAGGAATGAAATATTTGTGCTATTTCATTTCACAGACTATTTGCCAGTCAACAGTTTCAAAGACATAACCACGGTCAATAGTTTAACAAACAAACATTCCCGTACTTTTTCATCGTGTTCATACTAATTTTTCAATGGACAACAATGACGTGATTAACTATTCTTCTATGATGTGTGTGCTTGACAACATTAAACTCTGAAATATTGTTAACGGTATAATCTGTATGTGTCTGTCGTCAAAATTTCAAATTAATAAATTGTGTTGTAAAATGCTTGTAATTAATAAATTACTTACAGAAGCAATTAAAACAAGAGGCTCACAAAATGAATGGGATCTAAGAACTTAAAAATTTCTAATTTACCTATTCAAACCATATCATTATTATTTGCTTTTATATATAAATCATTCAGAAATAACTAAATTTTAAAGAAAACAAAAGGAAAAAAAGGAAAAAAAATCCCCCCCAAAATGTTTTGAACCCCCTTATGATTCATCACCCCCAAACTCAATCCCAGCCTTCCCTATGTGGTAAGGTACCTTGCTGTACAATTTTAGAGAGATCCATACACTTGAACACAAATTATTGTCTGGAAACTAGAAAAATGCTTGTTTTTTGGCCCCAAATTCCTTAACATTTAGGGCAATTACCCCCAAACTCAATCCCAGCTTTCCCTTTGTGATATGGAACCAAGTAGTACAATTTCATAAAGATCCATACACTTACACACAAATTATTGTCCTAAAACTAGAAAAATGCTTGTTTTTTGGCCCCAAATTCCTTAACATTTAGGGCAATTACCCCCAAACTCAATCCCAGCTTTCCCTTTGTGATATGGAACCAAGTAGTACAATTTCATAAAGATCCATACACTTACACACAAATTATTGTCCTAAAACTAGAAAAATGCTTGTTTTTGTCCCTTTTTGCCCATAATTCCTAAAATTTTGAGGCAATTATCCCCAAAATCAATCCCAGCCTTCCCTTTGTGGTATGGTACCTTGCAGTACAATTTCAGAGAGATCCATACACTTGAACACAAGTTATTGTCTGGAAACTAGAAAAATGCTTATTTTTGGCCCCTTATTCCTCAACATTGTGGGCAATTACCCCCAAAATCAATTCCAGCTTTCCCTTTGTGATATGGAACCTTGTAGTACAATTTCAGAAAGATCCATACACTTACACACAAGTTATTGTCATGAAACTAGAAAAATGCTTGTTTTTTGCCCCTTTTTTAGCCCCCAATTCCTAAAATTTTGAGGCAATTACCCCCAAAATCAATCCCAGCATTCCCTTTGTGATATGGAACCTTGTGGTACAGTGTCAGAGTGATCCATACACTAACACACAAGTTATGTCAGGAAGTTACAAAAATGCTTATTTTTGGCCCCTTATTCCTTAACGGTTGGTACCATAACTCCCAAAATCAATCCCAACCTTCCTTTTGTGATATTGAACCTTAAGGTAAAATTTCATAGAGATCCATTTACTTAAACTAAAGTTAGAGTGCGAAAACCAATGTGTCTTTGGACGACGACGCCAACGTCAAACCAATATTTTGACAGAAAAATTTTTTTGCGGTCCTATAACAAATGTATAAATACTGCAAAGTTTCCTTAAAATTACCAATCTAGTGGCAGCAACCCAACAATGGATTGTTAGATTCATCTGAAAATTTAATGACTGATAGAACTTGAAATAATGAACAATTTTACCTCACATAAGATTTGCTCTAAATGCTTTAGTGTTAGAGATATAAGCCAAAAACTGACAATTTTATGTTTAAAGGGTCTATAATTTAGATTGACAACTTCAGACATACTAATATTTGACCTTTTCAAACTATACATTACCAAATCACTACTTAAGGATGTTCGCTACTCTGTTTCAAAATAACAAGCTTTTTAAAAGACTGTTATAAATTGAAAGTATATGAATAAAGGAACTAAAAAAACAGAAAAATGAAGGGTCCGTGTGCTTGTTTTTAAGATATAAGCCATTAAAAATTTGGCGGGAGTGATTCTCTCCAGACTTTTCATACACTTAACACTGGCACCTTTTTCTTTCAAAAGCTATGGAAAAATAACAAGGATTTTATAAGATTTTCAAATATGGCTTTTTAAACTATATAATAAAAATATGAAGAGAAAAGTAGGGACAAAATTTTTTAATGGCACTGCATGGATAAAACCAGAGGATTCCGAATATCTGGTAAAAATTCAAAATCAAGAGGAGCGAACATCCTTAACCTAAAAAAAATGCCACATTTTTTCCAATGTAATTTTGAAGGAGTATGAAAATAATTTGCTATTTGCAAAACTTTACGACAAAAGAGATGATTTCAGCTTCCCAATTGTGAACTTTCCATTTCTATGTAGCAACATTCCAGCAGCGCCTGCATACGGAGTATATATCTCCCAATTGATACGATATTCCCGGGCTTGTGTTTCCTATCATGATTTCCTTGATAGAGGATTGCTGCTCACAAGGAAGCTATTAAACCAAGAGTTCCAAATGGTGAAGTTGAAGTCATCCCTTCGTAAATTTTACGGACGCCATCACGAGTTGGTTGACCGTTATGGAATAACCGTTTCACAGATGATATCGGATATGTTCCTTATGTCGTAACTACAATACCCTTCCCTTTTCACGAATGTGACTTACCGAATTAGACTATTTACCGGATTTGTAATAACATAAGCAACACGACGGGTGCCACATGTGGAGCAGGATCTGCTTACCCTTCCGGAGCACCTGAGATCACCCCCAGTTTTTGGTGGGGTTCGTGTTGCTTAGTCTTTAGTTTTCTATGTTGTGTCATCTGTACTATTATTTGTCTGTTTGTCTTTTTATTTAAGGCCATGACGTTGTCAGTTTGTTTTCGATCTATGAGTTTGACTATCCCTCTGGTATCTTTCGTCACCCTTTGCAAGTTATACACTATCCACACTATAGACCTAATAGAGCATGTAGTCAGAGTAGAAATACTAATTTTAATCAAACTTGGCATGAACTAAGATTAGGGAATTATAAGAGTTTACCTAGTTTCGTGGCAATAGCATATATACATTAAAGACTATAAGTTCATTCTTATATTTGAACTTTGGGTGTTAATTTTTTGCCGTTTAATGTTTAACATTTAACTATCAAGATTTGGGCCTACATAATTTAAATATTGCAAAAAACTGCTTTTAAAATGTCTTTAGAACTATTTATATATAATTGTGTATGTCACATGTATGTACATGATGTATTTTAATGTAAAGCAGCTGAATACTCATTTGCTGTCTCAGATTTATTTCAATTCTTCAAAAGTCGAATTTATATGAGCCTATGCCTGAAAAATAAAGATTTCAAATTAAGGGGGGGGGGGGGGGGGGGGAGGAGGCTAATATAAAAATTATTCATGTATACTTATAAAAATATTTGTATTTCAAAAGGAAAGAAAGTTACTTATCTGCTTATAGCATACCACATGAGTAGAACAAGGTCCCATATTAGGCCATGCAAGACTGAATAACATTTAAGGTCAATATAGGCAGTAACACATTTTTACATGTATATGAAAAGGCATACACATAACAATGCATAAGCTAGAGGAAATAAAAATGTGTTTCTTTTTGGTAATTTGTAGGCTAAGGTGACATCATACAAGAAGTATGAGTGATTCTCAAACTAAAATAAAATAATTTCATCCCCCTACTTCATTGTACAATTAGGTTTACTTTTTATGCATAAAAAATATGAATAAATAAATTTTGAAGTAATACATGGTCCACACTAAGGAATCTTTTTGTAAAAAATGAAAATCAATGGATGATAACTATGTACTTGGAATAACAGTTAAGATTTCACATGCTGAAATGTCTCGTCAGCCCAATCTCAGTCAGTGAAATAAATTATTGTTTGTTTTTTTTAAAGTGATATGGAAGTAGTCCAAATAATAATGACGCATTGCATGGCATTTTTTTTCTCTCTCTGACGCCGTAGGAAGTAGAAGTGAGTTGACATAACATGTATGTTATCATGCAAAATCAACAGTAATGAGTATACCTATGATTGTCATCGTCACTGCAAAAGGATCATTAATACCAGGGGGAAAGGAACCAATAAATTGATCGGATCCGATATGAAGTTCCCAGTAACGGAGAACCTCTAACCTGCTAACTTTGAGGTAATATTATTGAGTAGGTGGAAAGGGTATTGGGAGACAGGGAGAAAGGGGGCGGGAGAAAGGAGAGAGGGGGCGGGAGAAAGGAGACGAGGGACGGGAGAAAGGAGAAAGGTACCCCCCTTTCCATCCCCTCATTATTAGTGTCAACAGAGACATACAATACAATTGTATTATATGTCTCTGGTGTCGGTGGTCTCACAAATGAATCAGGGTGAATTGCAGGTTACATTAATTAGCAGAGAATCAACTTGTTATTCATTATCTCGCAGTTATTTACGGTTAATTAGCGGTATATATCCCAAAACAGGTGCTCGGAGCTAGTACTAGTCTATGACTAATAAGTAACAATTATATTTATATTCACAATCAGTGGCGGATCGAAGGAGGATGGGATCCGGGGGTTTGACTCCTCTTTTGGTGAACGATCAATGCATTTAATGGAGACATATATTTGGACCCCCTTTATCCTGGCTGGAATCGCCCCTGATATTACATGTAAATCAATTAAGTCCCGGGTTACTGTTAGCATTAATAGCATAACGGTAATCACAAAGAGTGTGGTAATTTTAAAAAGGACGAGGATTTATAAATATACAATTCTTGAAGGTAAACGGACAGAAAGTCACAGGACAAAAAGTCAGAGGACATAAAGTCACAAATTGGATAGGACAAAAAGTCACAGGACAAAAAGTCACAAATAATTTGTTGACAATTGTTTGAATATATAATAGAAAGATTTTCAAATAATTTCTTTTTTTTACATTTATTCATTTTTAAGTTTAGGAAATTGTTCATAAGCCTTGATAAATGAAAAATTATTAAATTTTAATCATGCAAATGATATATTTTTTGGAACCATGCAGCCATTTAAGTGCCAAACCACTTTGACATTTTGTTATCATAACAATTATTTGATCATCATTGATATTTATTGAATAAATTTTATTACAATGTTGCTTCATATATTATAGTTCAAGAAAAAATCAAAAATTTATTTTTAAAATCAGTGTTTTCTTGTTCAGAGAAAAATAATCTCAAAACTGAATTGTGACTTTTTGTCCTGTGACTTTTCGTCCGTGACTTTTTGTCCTGTGACTTTCTGTCCTGCATTCTTCTTGAAGAGGGGGGAGAGTGCACTTCACGATAATCGAAAAAAGTGCCTTGCACGTTATTTTCATCTTCTTGTCTGAAACAGTCTGAATAATGAGCTCCAAGGCGAAGCGTGAAAACAATAAGTCATGTGAAGTACTAATGACAAACACGTTGTACGGACAAACCCTTAAATCCCTCAATGTTATGTCAAATGAATTATAGCGAGGAAAGGTAAATTTAATCTAATATCAAAACTAAATATTTGTTATATTTCGCTCCTGATTTCTCAAGAAATCATAGAATCAATAAATGTATAAATTTTAATTATGCATGTCTGTGTGAGATCCATTTCATGAGACCAAGGATTTCTATAAAATCCTTGATGGGACCCTTTATATATACAGTTTTCTATTTTCTCCGGAAATTTTTTTTAAAAAATATAATCTTTTGGGAAATAATCCGATTTTGTTGAATTATTTCCCTTCATAATTACGATAAATCCTTTTAGTTCTTCAATTTTAAATTAAAATACATATTTCATTTTGATCTAACGACAAACTTTTTAAATTGTAGTGGCATGGTCAGTCAACTGATTAGTTGCATGGCTGATTACCAGTTTACGGGCGACCCAGTAATTTTCCATATAACAGTGGCCTGTACCCTTGGGGTGTGTATAACTTATTGTGAATACCTTAATTTTCTGAGGAACATCCTGTCCACGTGTAATACTTAGTATATATTGCAACAGATGACATTAAACAAATTTCTTTGTAGCATCGGTGTCCATTTCATGTTCAACCACTCGAAAATTTCACAAAAAAGATAATATAATAAAATCATTAAAAAAACACTAGCAAATAAACTTCGCAATGAGTAAACGGAGATTTGTGTTTTAAAGGGCTTATTTCCAGTGGATATATTTCATACTAGATAACTAGACCTGAGATAAACTTTTTTTTTGTAATATATATTTTATTATTTTCATATCATTCTCAAATCTCGATCATCTTAAATAAAGATGTACAAAAAATAATTTTGTTATAACTCATAAATATATGGTAAATCATAATTGTTACAAATTATAAAATGGTAAGTCAATGCCCGATGTGCCGCCGTCTGTTGCAAAACTACGATTTAATCTTTTAAATGAAAGACGTGCACTGCCTTCATCGGAACAGAGGAAAGTCCACCTAGTATCCGCTGAAAAAAAAGAGATCATCATAAACTTTTTAGCAGACCTTCTCGTGTAAAAAAAAACCAAACTTTTAACTGAATTAAACAAAAAATTATCAAACAAAACTCATTAGAACACTCATAGCAACATTTTGTTTAGACCTGAGATAACTTATAGTAAGATTATTTATATAGAACAATTAAAAAAAAATGTCCGATCTGATACACGTACCTATAATGTACAAAATTTTGTGAACAGCTTCAAATATATGGCCTTATCATTGGTAATATATCATATTTGTATCAGTTATTGCTGAACGTGTAAACAAATTAAAATGAAGAAATAGGCTCGAAACCGCATTTTTTAAAGATATTTTTTTCAATCCCCAAATATGTAATAGATATACAGATTAAAGTGCAGATGAGAAGATAAACTTTCTTTTCTACCGAAGTAAATATATTAACAAGGATTTAGGATATCAATAAATTATTAAATTCATCAATTTATTAAATTTAAACATGTGATCCAAAAATAAAAAAAATAACTGACGGGAAATTGGCTATACCTTTTTGGTATTAGCCATGAAGCTTCATGTATGTACCAGCCACTTTAACTTATTATTTTCTTAACCTTTAAACAATACATTTTAAAATGAACTACTTTATTTAAAGTAGTTCAAGAAAAATATATATATATATATATATATATTAGATAACTCTTTCCTTTATATTCAATGGAACAAGAAGCGAATTCGTTAGCGAACTAGAGTAACTATAGAAATAGCGTCGTTTCAGGTCTTCTTCTGACCGGCAATCATGTGAAAACCTTAGCAGTAATGAAAGTGGAACGTCCAGTGGGCTGTGCTCAGCCACGTCCGAATGGGGACGTTGAATTCTTGCAACAACTCTTCGAGTGGACTGTAAGTAGCCTGGTATTAGGCCAATTTTCTGTCCCTCCTTTTTCATAGGCAGTCGAAATTTTCCGACCGTATCACGGGCGGTCTCAATTACAAGACCTACATGTACCTATCATATATTATTCGGTACGTCAGACACACCCGACATTAATCAACCAAAAACTCAATATTTTACAGTAGGGAATGAATATCTCCCACGTTCTCTTGTCCCTTGAAGGATCAATATTGAATTTCTTCCAATCGCCCCCCCCCCCCCTTTTTTTATAAGATTACATTATGGCGTATGTTTTTTTTTTAATTTTACGAAAGACCAACAAATCGATTTTTATCACCAAATTTGTCTTTGCTGAGATTAACACTAAAAAAGTATAACAAAACGTAACGATTGAAAACTCACATGCAGTTCAGTTTTTAAGATATTTTTTTCTTTGGAAACTAACAGACTAATTTTCAAAAAGTTTTTTCTTTTTTCTTGAACCATTATTTATTAAAACGAATTTGTAGACAAAAGTTATTCTTAAATATTAATAATGATCAATGATTGTAAAGAAAAATCCATCATAGTAGTTTGTTAATTTACTGGATCCATGGTGTTAAACATGTCACCTTTCTTTTACAAATAACTGATTAAAAATATGAAGCCTTTACTGTAAAATAAATCATTCTAAAAAAATAAATTGATCCAGATTTTTCTCTCATAACCTTTAAACAGTTATTGTAAACTAATTTATTCGAACTATAATAGTCCTATGACTTGCTGTCCGTTTACCAATATTTATACTTTATTAAGTGTTTTCATATTCATTGATCATTAACTTCATGTTTTGCGAATATTTATAAGGGGGTAATTATTATAGCCAGTAATAGCTAACAATTTATCTAAAAAAAACGAGATGCTATATTCAAATTCTGAGATACGAATCTAGTTCTTTAAAAAAAAAAATTCTCAACAACAAAATTCTACACTTTCATCTATCTTGGTCTTTTTGTCTCCGCTTCGAAGCCGCCATCCCGTACCAAACATTTCTATTCGTTCGCCAATATACAATCATGTAAGTAATATACAACAGGCAGTAGATCTGGATTTGTAAATTGTTATTTTGGATTTTACCTGATTAGGACGTGTCTCGTTGAATTTTCTAATAAACTTACACACACATAATCTGACTTTAATCGTAATGTTATGAGATCTTATAAGAACATAGAGCTACTGTATATATAGGCCTAGTTGCATGCAAGTCTTTACAACTTATATATTTTGGTATGCTATAGTTTGTTTTTATAGACTATTTGTCATTTGGTCGGGGTTTTTTGTTGTTGTTGTTTTTAGTTTTTGACATGGCGTTGACTCGAGTTTGATATATTATGCATCTTTTGTGCTGTATTTTAACAATTATTTACAAGAATGCTGCATGTTTACACATTCATCACTATACCGCATCTAAATATAGCTTTATTGTAAAAAAAAAAATAAGGAGATGTAGTATGATTGGTGATGAGACAACTATCAACCAGAATTTAAAATACCTGATACAAGCAATTGTGACTTACTTTCTTTACTCAGAGTGATCGTGAATTAATCAGATAAGCTGGAGGAGGGTTTTTTTTTTTTTTTTGGGGGGGGGGGGGGCTTCATACTAAAAGAAACGAAATTAGCATTAGCTTTTTGTGATAAATATATAATAAACTCACAGTAACAGAAATAGCTCTTGAAAGTTCTCTCAGATCCCGGCATTTTTAACTGTTTTTGACGCGTGTTAAAAAAATCAGCACCTGGTTACAGGGGCTCATTTGACAAATTATCATCTTTCGTAATTTAAGTTATAAAATCTAAAATTAAAGTGATCTAAAATGTTCATGACTAACGAGTATTTTCACTTGTACGCTGTGAAATGAGTCTAAGAGTATATACATGTATATCGGGATACTGACTGCATAGTAAAATATTTATGTACCTATTAGTTGCGGCTCATTTTGGTCTTTTAAGTAAGTGTCCTTCCCCTGCATTACTTGATCGCTTTTGTAAAAAATAAACAGCACAACAACAGCACTCGACATCAGTATAATTTGTACCAAAAAATGAAGAAAATATTCAAAAAGAAGGCTCATAAAATTCAAATATTGGTAAGCACGCACACTAACTTGTCACTACGGACATGATCTTTTTGTTAATGCGCCAAACTCGTTTCTTCCACAGGACGATGTCGATGGTGTGGAAAATGACGTCTTGCAAGGCTATTTAGGCGTCCCAGAAAAAAAATTAAAATAGCCTTGCCAGACGTCATAATTATTTGGACTAGGGAAAACCCAACAAATCATTAGTTCCCCAAATGAGTATCCTAGTTGAAAGTTTTTTTTAATATGATATAGCTATTTCATATTGGAATGGCACATATTCATGAAAAATCAACAAATGATCCGAAAGTCGAAAAGATGAATATAGTCCTCTGACTTCACAAACTTGGAAACAGTTGTGATGTTGCTTCGCTGAGCTATAGATAACCGTACGACCATCAACAATGAGCAAAATTCACACCATATAGACATAGGTGCTTGAGGACAGGAGTCGAGATTCACATTGATAGTAAACATGCATATATTAAGAGTAAGAATATGGTATATTAGTATATATATGGTACAAATAAGTGATATATATTGAAAAATCTAAGATTTATGATAAGAAGGGGGAGGAACTATGGGGGGGGGGGGGGGGGGGCTCAAAACAGGATCCTGTCCTCAAGCACCTATGCATATAGAAAGCTGTAAATATAATAAAAGGCCTCGAAATGACAAATGTAAAACAAAAAAAACAAGAAGCCTAACATTTATAATAGAATTTAAAATAAAATTGAAAATAGAAATGGGGAATGTGTCAGAGAGACAACAACCCGCCCAAAGAGCAGATAACAGTCGAAGATCACCAATGTGACTTCAATGCAGCGAGAAAATCCCACAACCTGAGGCGTGCTTCAGCTGGCTCCTAAACAAAAATGTATACTAGTTCAGTGATAATGGACGTCATACTAAACTCCGAAATATATAAAAGAAACTAAAATTAAAAATCATACAAAACTGACAAATGCCACAGGCTCCTGACTTGGGACAGGTGCAAACATATGGTGGGGTGAAAAGCCTATATACTGTAAATTTCAGAAATTATTGCATGCATTTACTAATATTGCCAATTAACATATAATCAGTCAAGGATATAACTCTATAGCATGTATAGCATGTATAGGGTTATTACAGAAAAATAACATACATTTGTTATTGTGGACTAAAAAATCAAAGAACTGTGATAACATATGCATGTTACATGTTTCAAAGGGACAATATACATCATTAGTTTTCTTAAAATGTACACAGGTTCTATTGATATTACTATTGTCTTCATGTATACTTAACTATAGAAAGATATAACAGTTCATAGCTCGCCAATCATTCATAGTACACCTATGTTATTACTGAAAAAAATATGCCTATAATAACTAACGGGTGTTATTACAGCTCCTCTACATCATTCCTAAGCATTTGCTCAGACATTCATCATGCTTAATTACAATGTATTTTAATTTATTGTAAGAAATAATGATCAGAGCATGTAATGAGGTTCTGCGCAAGCTTCCCAGTAATTCCCAAGTGTCTTATATAACAAGTTAAATGCCTTTAATAACTAATATAAAAAAGAAGATGTGGTATGATTGCCAATGAGACAACTCCTCACAAGAGACCAAATGACACAGAAATTAACAACTATAGGTCACCCTACGGCCTTCAACAATGAGCAAAGCCCATACCGCACAGTCAGCTATAAAAGGCCTCGAAATGACAATGTAAAACCATTTAAACAAGAAAACTAACAGCCTAATTTATGTACGAAAAATGAACGAAAAACAAATATGTAATACATAAACAAGCCACAACCACTGAATTACAGGCTCCTGACTTGGGACAGACACATACATACAGAATGAGGCGGGGTTAAACATGTTAACAGGATCCCAACCCTCCCCCTAACCTGGGACATTGGTGTAACAGTACAACATAAGCCTTGTTATTACAGCTAAGTTGATCCCTTAAAAGCCTCGTTCATTGATTTGCCATGGTTAATGAAAAATGTATTAATTTAATTCAAAAATTAGTTATCAAGGCTATGCATTTAGTTTCTGCGCAAAGTTTCAAGAGTTCCCTAGAGCCTACCAAAAATCAAAATATTTATGATTTATTTTACAAATAACAAACATATGTTATAACAGATTTAGAAAATTTAAGGATTTAAGAGTAGACAACTCATGAAAGTATCTGTAATAACACATGCAAGTTTTTTTCTGTAATAACCCTATAGAGTTATATCCCTGACTGATAATCATGATAATTTCCCTTTCAATTTTTAAAAAATTCTGATTTAAGTTTTTGTTGTATATTGGGACTTTGGATAGTCTCAAGAATGCTTTCACCAATTGTTATGAAACTTTGGTGAATTGATTTTATATATTGACATAAACTCCCTTTTCATTTTTATGACCCATAGTGGGTCAACCCTTGACCGTCTAATTAAGTTTGCCTCAACCAAATGTTATAAAACTTTTACAAAAGCTTATTACCACAATACTCAGATCAAGTGTGGTGGTGTCAGTGTTACCGTTCTAGAGTTATGTCCCTTTACAAATGGAAAAATTGCTGAATTTTTGGTTTCCCGCTCTCTAACTTTAACTTTAGTTTGCCTCAACCAAATGTTATGAAATTTGCACACAATGCTTATTATCACAAAAAACAGTTTGAATTTTGGTGGTGTCACTTTTACTGTTCTAGAGTTATGTCCTTTACAAATGGAAAAAATGATGAATTTTTCGTTTCCGTCCTCTAAATTAAGTTTGCCTCAACCAAATTTTATTAAACTTTAACGCAATACTTTTTACCACAAAATCAGATCAAGTTCAAATTTAAGTAGAATAAATTTTACCGTTCTTAGTAATCTTCCTTTATAACTTTATATGATATGCAAGCCGGAGTATCATCCCCTATTTATTTTTATATAAGATGCAGAGTTATGGAATTTTAGTTGTTGGAAAATTGTTTTAAATTGTCCATTTTCACACTTTGGAAGGTTTTAGAATTGTATTTGTTCAAAAATCACGGCCTTAAACTTATATACACTTGCAATATCCCTAAATGGAGCCAAATTATTTTCATGTTTTGTTTCAATGTATACCACTGTGTGCATGTCCTTTTTTAGCTCACCTGGCTCGAAAGGCCAAGTGAGCTTTTCTCTTCACTTGTCATCTGTCGTCGTCCGTCGCCGTTGTTAACTTTTTACATTTTGAACTTCTTCTAGAGAACCACTGAATGGAATGGAATTAAACATGGCATGAATGTTCCTTATGAGGTGCTGACCAAGAGTTGTTACTTGATCCAAGATGGCCGGCAGCGGGGGACTTAGTTTAAGATAGGACCCTATAGGAAATACATACAAATGTCTTCTTTTAGAGAACCACTGAATGGAATGAAACCAAACATAGCATGAATGTTCCTTATAAGGTGTTGACCAAGTGTTGTTACTCTGTAGCCGATCCATCATCCAAGATGGCCGCCAGCGAAGAACGACAATATTAAACCAAATATGGCCTCAATCATTATTAAAGTATGTGTTATGATTTTTATCTTTTTTATATGATTTCAAAAACCCAAATAGAGTCAGGTGAGCGACACAGGCTCTTTAGAGCCTGTAGTTTTTTTTAGGGGGGGGGGGGGGGGGGGGGGGGGGGTCTTAGTTGCGCAGTGCTCACAGTTTTTCTATAATGATTAATGTAGTTGATCATTAAAATTCGTTTAAAGCATAAACCCAAGCTAAAAGGACAACAAGCTTATCAAGCACTCATGGTACAGCTTTTTATTAAACACGCATTGATATATACATTAAACAGCAAAATGATTATTGATGCAAGATGTCATTAAATAATAATTTTTACTCTTTTTATGTGTAGGACAAGAACTATAGAAGATACAGAGAAATTATAAACAGCAGAAATGATAGGCAATTTAAAATTTGCAGAAGTCAACAAATCCTAAATGGTAAGTAAACTCATCATAGATACCAGGATTAAATTTTGTATTTACGCCAGACGCACGTTTCGTCTACAAAACACTCATCAGTGATGCTCGATAAGACTCATAAGGCCACTTTTATAAAAATTATTGCCCTTGAAGAAAGATGATTATCATGATTATTATAAAAATAAAAAGATGTGGTATATTAAATATGAAAACTATTGATCATGGCTCTAAGAAAGCAATTATAGGCCAGAGACGGCCTTCAATAATGAGAAAATCCATGCCCTATTGTCAAAGTAGTCATAATAAAAGGCTCTCAGATGAAAAATTGAAATAATCCCAACTGTAGAACTAATTGCCTAGTTTATAACAAAACAAATTAAAAAAAATAAATATGACAGAAATGAAACAACAACAACCACTAAATTTTAGTGTCAGAATAAACTACAGGCTCCGAACTTGGGACAGGCACAATCAGAATATGGCAAGGTTATATAAAAATAAGAAGATGTGGCATGATTGTCAATAAGACAACTCTTCACCAGACAAGAAATGACATACGGGTAGATTTCCTGCAAAAAAATAAACAGTCCGGACTGAGCAGGAAATTTATACCTTTCCCTTAATCGAAAAGACACAAAGATCTGTTAGTACTCACAGTTACTGACAGCTAGTTAAAAATCAATAAAAACTAATACATGTAATAAAAAAATCAGGTTTGTGAGCACTCAACCCTACCTTAACTTTGGACAGTGGTTTAACAGCTCAACATATAAAGAACAAACTGTAAAATAACCGTTGCAATTGCCTCAACTCAAAAGATTGATGAAATGCACAAAATCAACAAATATAAAAACCCATAGACAAAAAGCACGGAATTGAGAGAACTCACAAGTAAGAGAGGAAATATTCTTAAAATGTTCATTAACAGGACAAAATAAGCTTTTTTATTGCTGTTTCTCTCTCCATTTATAACATTTAATTTGTTTATTTTGTGTATTTATAGGTGATCAGACATCTTGGTTTTCATGATCAATAGGTCAATACTGAAGAGGACACTGAAAGTTGATATCTATCTACATGGTGCGCTAATTGGATTAATGTGAAATGGAATGTGTGCTTGCCTGCAAAAAAGAAATAGGAAATTTCATCATAATCACATGATAATGGCTATAAACAAAATGGAGTTCTATCATAGATGCAGAAATTCACAATTGTATACATGTAAATGCAACAACATATTATATATATTTGTCGAAAGAAGGGAGAAATGAAGAGAAGATAGTATTTTGTTGTTGAAAGGAACACAAGCTTTATCCACTCATTACATCCTCTCCTCATATCAAATATACTGAAGAAGATCTTCGAAGAACAAATTGCAAAAATGTTTTCTCTAAGAATTGAAGGAAATTGTTTATCATGTTTATTGAATGGAATAATTTATGCATTGAACTTTTACGTAGTGGATTGAATAACTGTACACACATGACACAGCAGCTGAAACAGAGGAAAATTAAAATTTACAGGAAAAGTGTTTATTTTATTATTTAATTTGCAAATATGAACGCATTCTTAAGAACACCACAAATGGTATGACATTCAAATTGGTTGCTTATTAATGTATACAATTGAAACAATAACAAAGAAAACAGAATACTTTGCTACAAAAAATATTTTATAAATCAAAGTTAAAGTCATATAAAGTATGTACAATACCTTGACCTAAACAGTCAGACTCACTGTATTGTTTTTGTATGTCATGATAATTTTGAGGCAAAAATTTATTAAAGTTTTAAATATCATTTGTATCATTTATTAAGTCTTGTAAACATTATGTTCATACTGTTTGTATAGTGAAGAAATTTACAATGAGTAAAAATAGGGGAAACCATTTCCTACAGGGAAAGTTGATGTACAGAAATTTCCTTTGAGGAAATTTGGAGAATAATGTTTTCCTTAGAGGAAATTTGTGGTATTGAATTTTCCCTCAAGGAAAAGTGTTTGTTAAAAATTTCCTCAAAGGAAATTGCAGTTGACAAAATTTCCTCACAGGAAAAAGTATTTCCTCAAAGGAAAATTTGAAGCTGCAAATTTCCTCAGAGGAAAATTTGAAGCTGCAAATTTCCTCAGAGGAAATAGAATTTCCTCAAAGGAAAATTTGAAGCCGCAAATTTCCTCAGAGGAAATAGAATTTCCTCAGAGGAAATATTAATGCAGCAAATTCCCTAAGGGAAATCTTTTTCCCTTGAGGAAAATACAATTTCCCTTAAGGAAAAATCTTTTTCCTTTAGGGAAATTTGATTTCCCTTGAGGAAAACTACTTTTCCTCTGAGGAAATTGTTGAAAAAAGGGGCATAACTTTTTCAACAGTGGTGCTAGAGCCAGAAATTTTTAGGACAAATATCAGGGAACCAATACCAACCAAGTTATCAACTTCATTTTGACTTAACTCCAAAAATTAAGGTGACAACTTTTGCACTCAGCGGAAGTGCAAACTTGTCCCGGAGACTGTTATTAACCTGCTATATTTTCAAGAGGGCCGATCCAAATGCTGTGCCTGATCTTTAATTACACTTCCCAAGCTAAATGTTTGCATAACAGGAAGACTGCTTGTCATCCTAACCGGAATTATTTTCTAACTCCGAAACGTCCAGCACGCTACCACTAAATTGTCTACAGAGACGTACATACAGTTTGAGTCATTTGCGATTATGATTCAGATAAACGACATACAAATGTCAATAATGTTGTTTAATCCCGCCCAATACTATTCTGTGTCTGTTCCAAGTTAGAAGTCTGTAAATCAGTGGCAGTTGTTGCTTGCTATCTGTTACATTTGATTGTGTTTTGTTGTGTAAAAATAAATCTGGCCGTTGTTTTTTCCGTTTGAATTATTAGATCGGGCCAGTTATAGCTTACTTTACGGTATGGGTTTTGCTATTTGTTGAAGGCCATACGGCGACCTATTGTTTGTCACTTCAACTTCAGTTGGTCTCTGGCAGATATAGTTGTCTCATTGGCAATCATGATATACATATATATCTTGATATTTTTTTCATATTGTTGCAAACTAAAAGTACACATATGATTGAACATGTGATACCGCAAATTTTGATAAAGTTGGAAGGATATTTCGCAAATGCCCTTATGTAACGAAATTCACTGGAGATTGCATTTGAAATTCTATATCAAACGTTACCCGTGTTTTCATATCCGCACCATATTAGTTATAGATGGGGCTTATAAGTACACCAAATGAAGTCCGTGTAGTTTTACTATTGTACATCACTTATATAAATCTACCATTTTTGCACTTCGAAAAATATTCTAAAGCGATAATGGAGGCCAAAATATGAAGATAATAAATATTACACATTAACGTTAAATCAAATCATAACATATCATGATCAGATGATAAAAGATATTTTTATACTAATAACTAAAGCACTATACAAATCAGCATATAATGAAATGTTTATAAAAATGTACGGGACAATTACATTGTACACGGAAAATATAAAAAGAAATAAACACCAGCAACCCCTTTGGAAATTGAATTTATTTCAAAATTATAGTATATATCTATAAATATACAAATAGTGGTTGGTTTTACCTGAACAAAGAGGATACACATGTCCTTCAACTTTTAAAAACATTTTATTTAAACATTGTGGATGGTATTGAGAGATAAAAATAAAACAACAAGTTACTGTTTTAAACCAAGGATTAATTTTGTATAGTACTATACAAATCCTTGTTTTAACCAGGAAACACGAATTAAAAAGATGTTATTTTCATCAATTGGAAATTACTATGACGCAAATGAAATAATTCATTCCTAATTAACAAAAAGAACCTTTCCGTATTGTGAATCGACAAATGATATTTAATTGTATCAATATAAGCAGAGAAAGTATTTTTTTAATTTGAATTGAAGTCAGCATCTCTACTTAAAACGTTTGCTCTCTTTTATGTTGATATATGGCTGCTTTTGGACTATGAATATGGTCAAATTTTAACCTGCAGTCAAATATTACGCGTTATTAATTCGCCCAAGTTTAGATCATGGTTACTACTTTAGCTGCAATCACTATACACAATGAAAGGGTACATTTTAAGAAGTGTAGCAGTCACTCACATAATTGTAATCACTCGATATTTCTAGTATATTATACTAGAAATATTTATGCAAACGTTCGAGTTAAAATAGCAGATACTAAGAGGTTAAATAGAGACATCTCCGGGGATACGTATTTGGGAAAAAGGCGCTTTAGGATGTAAATTGAATGGGGAAAAAGAGCACTTAAGGGCTTAAACTAATAGAGAAAAGAGCACTTCAATATTAGGTTAGCATCATAATGTTAATTCTTCATATGTTTGATAAATGGGCATTCTCATATGGTTGTGGCCTGTTATCTATTTCTTGCACGAAGAGATATTTCTCGTATCACACTGCACGGAGTGTGATACGAAAAAGTGATACGAAAATATGCGTTAATTTGATTGGCTTATTCAGCATCATGAGACGATTTAACGACATTTCCATTGGCTGATCATTAGGTCAATGATAGGTTGGTTCCCTCCGTAAAATATTCAGTTTGCCTTCGGAATATACAAATATTAACGGTCGGTATGAGTTAATGATGACCTTGAACTTGAACGTTTCGGTTCCCGGTTTGTCGAACGTCGACATACGGTACCATTTGAAAATGGCGTTAAACGTCTGAAGTCGCATGTCGGTTCTTGATGGAAACATATACCAAACTCACTGACTCTTAATTTAATAACAGGGGGAAATATGCTATAAACACGAAGAAAAATAGATTGTCGACTGTTTTCGTCATTCCATAATGCATATCCATGAACCTGTTCCCATGAAATGTACAGGCTTAGGCACATGCACTTGTTTCTATCCATGGGAAGGTCGACTATCCATATGTAATATATATTAACTATTGGATAAATAGATGAACTATTGGACAATGAAAAGTTGCAAATAATTTTGGACATCACACCGGTAGCAACATCAAGGAAACTCTCTCCAGCCAATGTAGCAAAAGTAGAACGCCTAACTAGACGCTTGATATACCAGCTACATATAGCCCGTTACAAGATTGTATGCGGATGATAACCATGATAATGACTTTAAAAGGGAAAATGAATCACTTCCATAGAAGAAACAATATCTTTGCCGCAAAACTTTTTAATTCTCCTATACTAGTCAACTTATAGGGTGAAAATAAGTAACATATTTTACTCTGTACATGTACATACTAGTGGTGACATCTTATTAAAGTGTGCCAGCTTATCTCGTAAATATTTTAAAATATATATAACCAACAGTATTTTAAGCAAAATATGGATTATATCACAAAAGGACTTTTTAGAAGAACCAAATATGACTTTTAGAAATTACTTTAAAATATATCTTTTAAATCACGAGCAAAAGGCACTCGTTCTTTCATTACATTACTGTGATATGAAAACAAATGATCTTATGGAATAATGTTGTTGGTACTTTATAGAAATGCGTTATACTTTTTAAAATACACTTAGCCACCAAACGGCTAGAGAAACCGAAACCAAATGTGATAAATATAGATTATAACATATTTTTCATATCAGACCCTTTATCAGCCCGAGAGCCGAAAGGCTCGAGGGATGATTTTGACCATGGGCTGATAAGGGGTCTGATATGAAAAATGACATGTTATGTTCTTTTTATCATATACTTCAGCAGAAGACATACAACAAAAACTATTTCCTTTAATTTTTTAATAATATATTTTTCCTGATTCCTAATATTTTTTTATCCAACTTTGTTATGTTTTACACACACAAAAAAAACGTACCATTGAGGTGTATTTTCCGGATTTGCCGAATGACGTCGAAATGTCACGTTACAGAAAAGCATGCGATAATAACCGGAAGCAGTTGATATAAAACGGAAGAAGTCACACGGTTAAAGCAATTCTTCAAAAATAATGAATAAATATATGTACAAATTAGTTTTATCATGGGGTACAGTTATACCATTATTTTCTATAAGTATATGATAAATGTCTATATAACAAAAGAAAGGAATTTTATAGTGACTTGACTTTTAATTATCGCACGATAAGCACCGGAACTTTTTAATCGTAAAACAAAGGATTTTTAATGTAAGTGTGTGTGTGGGTAGGATTTCACTGTATATGGAGAGCACTAAAACATATTCATATCCGATGGAGGCTTCACTGTACATAGATAATGCAGATCACAAGTTCTACATAGAAATGTATGGTTCCTCCATAAAGGGGGTTAACGATACAGAGGTAAGGTAAGGTAAGGATAGTCAACCAACCCATGGATAGAAACAAGTGCCTGTGGTCTTAGGCCTATAGGGCGACGATATTTATAGGGCTTGAGGGTACAACGTTAGGCTGTTGTTTGATATAAATGAGCGGGTGTCTCGTTTCGTAAATCGCGGTTATTTTGAAACTCTCTCTTTTATTTCTTAGATGACACATTCCACGTTTTACCCTGTTTTTTAACATTTAAATTTGAACTTAGAATGCATTTGCTTGTCAAATATATGCTGATTTTCTCCCAGGACTCAAAGAAATAACTACACTTTGTCGATTCAAATTCTAGAAACAATTTGTTTTGTCATAATTATGCACTGGCCATCCTCTTTTGTGATTTAAATATCTAAATGGTGTTGTTTGTTTTTTTAGGGAGATTACACTTTTTGATTTATATTTTTACAGAAGGGGAGTGAGAGAATAGTCTGTTCCTAGTATTGAAATAAGTAAAAACTCTCTGCACCACTTTTAACTGGTGTATTGTCGGTTTCTTACTCCCAAAAATAATATAATTATGAAGCCTATTCTTGTTTTGAAGCATCCCACCTACACAATTATAAAGTACATGTAATTCTCTCAACTCCCAAACCTTATTACAGTGCATTTTTTTTTATTATTTGATTTTATGTATGCTCATCAAAAATGATCTTTATCCTTTTTTTTTTTCTTTCACCATCTTAAGTTGAAAAGATATTAAGGTGAAGCTAGATTATGATTTTCTTAATACAGTGTTATGTGTCACATACTGTTTCTAAAGTTTGCATCAATGGCCAAAATTATCAGAAAATAATCAATTTAGAGATTGTTATTTATTTTCTTCCCACTGTTAGGCTCACTATGACAAAATTGGGATGCCCCTACTCACCATGACCTACAATATTGAGTCCATTGATTTGCCTATAAAATTCTTAATGAGTACCAAGTGTTACATTCAATTTGTACTTTTACTGCACATTAACCAATATCAATTATTTAATATACATGATTGGGGACTGGGTATTAAGCTAACAGTTACCTTGGTAACTGTAACACTCAAATTTTATCCTGATACTCTTGGCATTAACAATAATTGTTATTGAAGTTATGTGCATTAAACCAGTGATGAATTTATGAATAAGAAATCAATTGCAACTACCGTAGTTATATAAGTTGAAAATGACTTGGGTCCAATGGTCCTTTCATCACGGGTGCAATATTATCTCATTGCCATAGATAAGCAAATAATGGCTGTTTTCACCTCATTCCTCTCTTAATCACCTTTCTAAAATATCATTAACAATTTCACCTTTAAATAAATCACAAAAAAGTTATATTGTTTTTCCTTGGTCAATTTAGTGGTCATCCCATTGGTAGCTGCACATGCACTGTGCATGTTTTTATTGTGTTTGTTTTAGTATTATGACATATGGTGTAGATCTGCAAAAGAGGAGGTGTGTATGCGAACATAAAACTGGTTAAACCCCACCTTAGTTTGTGTCTATACCAAGTCAAGCTTTCTGGACCATATGTTGTTTGTCATTGTTTGTACTGTATCATATGTTTTTTCTTAAGTCTGGTATACGTTGTTGAAATTAAAATCATTTCATAACAGGTGTCTCCCGAAATTTACCATTTTTTCACATAAAATAAGGTTGTTATCGCACTTTTGACCCCTGGGAGCAATTAAGGATGTCCTAAATACATTGTACCTATAAATCGGTTTTGTTAAATTCGAGCAAACTAAACATTTTACATAGATCTTGATTTTTATTATACTAATTGAAGCAAAAAGTTGTTTGTTCAAATCTGTAAATTTTTTAACAAAAATATATTTTTACTCCAATCTTTTCCCAATTTGTATAAGAATCAATCGAGAATGTGACACTTTTGGATAGCATAGTATACCTCTTTATATATTTTTGTTGAAAACTTAGCACAGAAAAGATGATTTTTAAAATTTCAGATTTTTTAATACAAGAGTGCAGACACTGAAATGTCTCGCCTGCTTTACTTAATATTGTGACTGAATTTATGTTGAAAATATAAAAATAAGAAGATGTGGTATGATTGCCAATGAAACAACTCCCCACAAGAGACCAAATGACTCAGAATTTAACAACTATAGGTCACTGTACGGTCTTCAACAATGAGCAAAACACTTACCGAATAGTCCGCTGTAAAAGGCCCCGAAATGATAAATGTAAAACAATTTAAATTAGAAAAACCACGGCCTGATTTATGTACAAAATAATGAACGAAAAACAAATAAGATATAAAGCAACAAACGACAAAAACTGAATTACAAGCTCCTGACTTGGGACAGGCAAAGTCTGTAATATGAAGGTTTTACTATAAGTATCACATACACTTAACATTATCAATCATCCATGAAAATGAGGTCATATGAACCATTCCAAACAGACACCTTATGTACAATCATTGCATATGTAGCAAATATTGTTTACATGTTGCTTATAGTATCTGATAAACTGATAAAACCATGAAAACTAAACATTGACCAATGAATAATGAACATGTGTTCAAGGTCATATGAAACCTGCCTGACATCCAAAAATGGTATAGCCAAATAGAAAATTCATCAAGAGGAAAATTCTATGGTCAATTTAAATAAGAATTTAATCTGGAAAACTACCTTCTAAAATTATTTCCAAGAGAACGACAATTATTAACAAAATTGAGGTGTTGTAATTTAAAAATACCCATAGAAACCGGGAGGCGGACAAACATTCCAAAAGAAGAAAGAATATGCCACTTATGTCATATAGGAATTGGCACTGAATTTCATTACCATTTTGAGTGTCAGTTTCCGACAGTCGTAAAAATACGAAACAAACATATTCCTATTTGCTTTACTAGATATCCATGTTATCAAAAAATGATAGGCTTGTTGTCACTAAGTAATGTAAAAGTGTTAAAAAAATCTAACACTTTTTATTAGTAAACTTAAGAACATTTTGTAAAATGATTGTTTAAAAATGTATTTTCTATGTTTTTTCCTTTGTTATACCCACCATTGTTTTGTATTGTTTGTATATTTGTAAATATTGTATTCCTCTTGTTACATGTATGTATTGTGTCTGAGTGATCAAATAAAAGATGTTCAAAAGTTGTTGACAAGCATGTACACCTAACAATCATTCAATAAACCAACTTTAATGGCTCTTTTTGCTTAAATTATCTGAAAAACAGACTTATAAACATTGTTCAATGAACCATGAAAAAAGGTCAACCTGCAAACCGCGGTCATATCCGCCTTACAATCATTCCATACACCAAATATAGTTGACCTATTGCTTACAAGTTATGGACTTGACCAAGAAAACTTAACCTTGATCATTGATCAATGAAATGAAGTTGAGGTCAGGTTAACCCTGTTTGGCGGACATGTAGACCTTGCAAGGAACCAATATACCAAATACAGTTATCCTATTACTCATAATAAGTGAGAAATTCACACAACAAAAAATAAAATGCTCCAGAGGGCGCAGCTTGATACGACCACAGATGTTGACCCTGATCAAGTATGGACACAACATTCAAGCTTGATACAGCTCTGAATTTGGATTGTGATTAAATCTTTGACACAGTATAGGTTTCTGATACAGAATGAATGTGGTCTATGAACTTAAAAAAAAATTGAAATTGGACATTTACCTGCATTTGTATTATGGTTCAATATCCAAAATCTAAATGTATGGTTAGATACAGCATATTAAAGAATCCATAGAATTCAATTTTGGTTAAAGTTTAAAACTCAAACTAAGTTTAATTTTGGACCCTTTGGACCTTAATATAGACCAATTTGAAAACCAGACCCAAAATCAATAATCTAAATACACAGTTAGATTCAGCATATCAAAGAAACCAAAGAATTCAATTTTTGTTGAAATCAAACAAAATCTATTTTGGACCTTAATGACCTTAACGAGGACCAATTCCAAAACGGGCCCAAAAATTAAAAATTACACGGTTAGATTTGGCATATCAAAGAAACTTAATAATTCAATTTTTGATGAAATCAAACAAAGTTTAATTTTGGACCCTTTGGACCTCAATGTGGACATGGTGGACCAATTTAAAAACGGGACCCAAAAAAACAAAATCAAAATATACAGTTTGATTCAGCATATTAAAGGACCCCACAAATTCAAGACTTTGAATTAAACCCCATTGAAATTGGTCAAGAAATAAGCAATTTATACAAAAAGTATTGGTTTTTTGCCCCTTTTTCCTTATTAACGGTTTGGGCCATAATCCCTAAAATCAATCCCAACCTTCTTTTTGAGGTATGGAACCTTGTGGTTCATTTCATAGAGATCCTCACACTTATACACAAGTTATTACCCTGAAACAAGAAAAATGCTTGGTTTTGGCCGACAAACAACGACAACAACATACTTTGCTGTCGTATAAAAACTAAAAAAATAAATTTCAAGCAGTCTCTGAACCATGAAAATGAGGTCAAGTACAATGAACATATGAAAGACAGAAACTTCATAACATAAAGTAGTTGTATACAAGGTATGACGCATCAAAGTCATCTACACACAGAAATATAAAGCTGAATGCAAATAGTTTAGGCAGTCACTGGATTGTAATCCCTTTGACTCACATTTGCAAAACTGTTTTCTTAAAATTAGTGATTTTTTTAACAAATACCAAGTTTTCTATCACATTTTCCCCAAATTTTACATAAAACACAAGGGACCTTCCTTTTATATTTATTTCCGCTCAGCACTTTTATTTCTTAAAACAGTTGAGGCAATCTTGACTTATCGTATGACATAGAAGTATTGACAGACAGACAAACAGAGAGACTACTGTATCGGGCACATGTCAACTACTGGGCCCCAATGAGCAACATTAACTGTCACAAAAAGATATACAATTTATGACAAAATATGTTGTGAAGTAGAGGCAATAACCTGTTTTTGGGCAGCAATAGACTCAGTAAATAGATATGAAAATTTAATTCTTAAATTCACCATTTTTGAGAAATAAATTAATGGAACACAACTGGATCTTTTCTACAAAAAAAAAATAACATATTTGATCCCTGTGTTACAGTTCACATTTTGACAAAATCCATCTATATATCTGCAAATAACAATTGCACAAATTCTGAAACCTCAAGTTGTATTGTCTAACTTCATGTTACTTCTTTTGTTCATTACTTGACATCTCTCATTGCATCTTGGTAGTTTTAAACATGTTCCTGAAAGAAAAAGCACATATATTATTGTATAAGTAAATGTTGCTGTATGTAAAAAAAAATAATGCATACATTCTAAGTACATTTGGCAGAGCTAAATGTAAAATATGAATCATGATAATTCAATATAAAACTTACAAACTTATATTAAAATTGAAGGTGCTTTTGAGGATCACACCATAGATATAATTAAGAAATAATTCATGGAAGCCATAGATTTGTGGGACATTTACACATGGCCTGGGCCGTGATATTCGAATTTTATCCTGAGCGTTAGCGAGGGATAAAATTAACGAATATCACGTCCCAGGCCATGTGTAAATGTCCCACAAATCTATGGCTTCCATGAATTATTTCGATTCTAATAGGACAAATGCAGTAATTTAAAACTGAAGCGAAGGTAAGATTGCCGTGGGTATGGCTGTTCTAATTTACCCCGGAAGGATAAAAGCTACAAATTTCAAATAAATCTAGGTCTTGCATGAATTATTTCTGAAATAACCACTAGAAAAATTGTGTTCAATCCTTATTAATCTTAACCCATTTTTTTTTTTTCGTTGGCTGCTATTTACTGTCACATCCACAGTTGACATATCGTAACTAAGGAGTGAGCCGCCATGTTGACTTGCTGAAATCCACAATTGTGCGAATAATGCAATAGAATAGAATATGAAACAACACCTAACTCAAAACTCCATTTTAATGCTATATTGTCAGAACGTAGGGCGTATTCTTAACGGAAAACCTTCAGCTTGAGAGTTTTCATTCGTATGACGTCATGTTATGACATAACGTTAATGCGCAAAGAGCATTCATGGTGTTTGCACATAGGTTACGATACATGTGGATTTACGTGGGAGGTAATTAGTAACAGCCATCAATATGTACATCTATGAGTCTGCGCTAAGTATAGAACAACAGCGTGATAAAATTCTTAATATTTTACAAAGCGAAAGAAGCACGTCATATTAGAATAGCCATTATATCTATATCACATTGACTATTTTATTTTATATAGCTTCGCATAATGTAAAAACACCTGTCCATATTTGAAGTGATGTGGATACTACACATGTATCTTACCCTCTGGATGTCTGGTGGAGATTTGTCATTGGGTTGCTGTCTCGTTGATGAATACCCACATCTGTTTTTATTCATACATATGAAAAATTTTATATTACATGTAGTAAGTGTAACTGAACCTCAAAATTTTCAAAACATGATTACATACATGTATTTCTGTTTATAAATATAATAAATCTATTATGAAACTTTTACTTTATATATAGTAATAATGTTGCAATTTTTAATGATTAAACTGATGATAATCATGTTAAGGAACCATTGGCTGTAGTCCAAATATAAAATTTAATAAAAAAAAAATTCCCATAACTAAGATACAAATATACATTCCTCGTGCTTGATATGCCAGTATGCTCTTCTGTATTTTTAAAGTTATGTTGTATTTACTCTGTGTTGAAGGCCTCACTGTGACTTTGAGATGAAGAACAGCAATAAAAGCGCTGTTCCTTTGCTTATTGTGTATTTTTTTTTTGCTGTGCATGTACTGATTTTGTGTCATGGATGGATACTCCACTACCTTAGCTTTTCCATTATGTACATAAATTTTGAAATTCTGTCAAAAGTGTAAACAAATATATATAATATCGCATTTGGTTTTATTTAAAATTACCTCAGGAAATTATAGTTTCTGATATTTTTTCTCATTATTAGGTATGGGTCTGTCTAGCTGGAATGTCAGACCTTTTTAATAGGGCAATCCCGCAGACTTTAGAGAACAAGTCCTAATGTTCTAGTGAGGAAGCTGGGCCCTGGCACTTCAAATACTGGTAGAGTTACTAGACCATCTCTGAAAGACAATTCAACAATAAACATTGATATCAAAAATTCAGATAAGACTAATTTAAACTAAAAGTGAGGTCACTAAAACTTAATCCAAACAAATTTAAGATCTTAGGAAGTTAAATACATGAAATATCAACAGTAACAATTTTGAGACCTGCCAACTTTCACGGTTCATGGGGGGATTCATGAGATGTGTTGACCTAAATTTTGAAAATCTTTATTATACACGTGGTCGTTATCTATTAAAAATCATTCATTATGACAAGTGCTGGATTCTTTGACCTAAAAAAAATGCCGATTGATCAGGTTTTGACCAGCAAAATTGTATAAAACATGTTTAAGACTAATATTTATTCATTTAAAAAAAAAAGATCGTGTCACGTCTAATTTAAGGCAATTTCGATTAGATTTGGTCAGGGGCAGATAACACCGCAAGTACCTCATTATGTATTCATATATTCATTAATGGCGGAGAGTCCGTAAGCTGCGTCTATCGATAAAACTGTATGAAATCAAATTACATACATGCCTTGTGGACCCCGCCAATGCGGATCGACCAATCAGTAGACAGTATATACAGTGCTGTTACTCCCTCCATCATTTGCACATCAGATATCGAATGATGGAGGGAGTAACAGCACTGTATATAGAGAGCACCCGAGCTGAGCAGGTAAATATGGTTAGATGCCCAATGGTGGAAGGAGAAGCAGTACTGTATATAAAGAGAGCACCTGTTCTACATATGAAACTATGGTTCCTCTACAAAGGGGATTTAAAGATAAGTTAGATTAGATAGATCGCCGTCGAACAGATGTTTGTGGTTTTGCAGAATGGAAAGCACCTTGCAGCGGAAATTATTTTCACTTCTACGTGAAAATCTAGCCAGAAAAGTAAGTGTATGCCACCAAATATGTAAAATTTATGAAACATACTTTGCTTTTTTTGTTAATCATTCGCTTCAGAAGGCGAAAAACGGCACAGTTATAGATAAAAACGAGTTCAGTGTTGGCAAGCAATGTATACTAGTGGTCAAAACGAATCTAGACTGCAAAAAATGTCTGAAATTTGAATAATTTATCGAGTCCCGTCAGTAAATGAACAGAGTATCAATGAAACAAGTTCCCTGCAAGGAGCCATGATCCCTACCTTCAAATCATGGAGCCCTTAATTTGAAGCTTAGGGCACAATAACTTGCTCAAAGAAACCCTGAACTCGTAATTTGGAGCTCGGTCACAGATGGTGCAATTGTAACCTCCCCAAACCACCACCACCACCACCAAACCAATTCCAGTGTGAAGTCCATATTATAATATTTTCTGCTGAGTGCTGACGGTATATTTCAACTTTGAATTTTATAGATCCCTACTTGAGGTTTACAGCGTTAACGCCACCCCCATTAACGCAAACATTAAAAACAGCCTATTATTTGGACTTATCGTGCACCATGCGTCTTTCTCTGGAAAATGCCTGCACCTTGAATAAATTATTTTGGAACCAGTATTTTTAAAATCCACACCAATATGGCCAATTGCAAGTTTATATACTTGTTAGTTAAATACATAGTAGAACAATTTTGAACACATAGTCCAAATAATATTATTTTTCTTGAAAGGCTTTGTTAATGATTTACTGTGACGCCTTACTATGACCGTCATTTTAAGGACGGAATCACAGCAAAAAATTCCTCTCATGACCCAATAATATTAGACTTATTAATATGTAGTTTGCTCATCATGACTGCCCACTTTGACATATTGTTTTTCGATATGGTTATCATCAGTATTTAAATTAAAAAGAACACTGCATGCATGCTGATTACGTCACAGTACCCAAATTGCACCTGGCACCTATTTAGCAAAAACAGCAGGGAAAATCTTACAAGTTTTCTAAGGCACTCAACAATTTGTATTTTTTTAATTTTTTGACATTATGCAGGTCTTTCTAATACATGTAGGTAAATATATTTAAATATTCACAAAACGTTTACAGTATATATCAACCGATGAAGTATATATCAACAGATGAAGTATTCACTGCAAAAAGTAAAATCTACAGAAACGTCAGCATGCGACGTCCACAAAAAGTCATCTTTTAAAAATGAGCAAATAGAATATGTTACGTCATAAGAGTATTAATTTCTTAAAAAATGAATAGTAAGCATGGACTAATGTCAAATTGTTCTAAAAAATTTATGAAATAAAACAAAACATCTGTTATTAGATTTTCAAGGATATGAATTAAAGCATGGATGCAATTTGGGTGCTCCTCATTACAGAATCATGGATCGTTTGGAGGTCGGTTTAAACGTATTTTTCTATGATTCAATATCGATTCAAAATTAAATTGGTGGAACTAAATAGTAAATAGGGATCAATCTACAAAATAAACATAGAATGGAAACTTTTGTCTGGATCTTAAATAAATGTTGGTGAAAAAACTGTCAAAATAGGTGCAATTTGGATACCCTCACGTTATCATGGTTATATACAGTTACATCAGACATTGACAAGGAAGTAAATTGTGAAGTACTGTAAATTAAGAATTGCGACTAATCGGATGAGTATCGCAATTATAATTAACCTCAAATTTTTGTCCCTCCTTTCAAAAATCACAATAATATTAAATGCACACAATAATTTAGAAATGTTCAAAACAAAGCCTACAGTCATTATACGCCTGCCTTTAAGGGGGCATTAGCTACGAGATATAAAAACAATTAAAATATGATTATTTGTTTTGTTCAATCATTATTAAAAGTGCAATAGTGAAATAATAATTCGCATTTAGCAGCCAGTTTGGTTCAATTTTGTCAAAATAAGCTAAGAAACATCGCTGGTTAATCATTCAGTTAATAACTCAAAAACGCTTTCACCAATTTTCATGAAACTTTGGTGAATAGTTTATATTTATTGACAAAAGTCTCCTTTCCAGTTTTTAGAAATTTTTGATTTCTTGTTTTTGAGTATTGGGACTTCATTCATAAAAAAGGTTTTTTATTCTTCAATTTTCGGACAATGACTCAAAAATGCTTTAACAAAGGAGTAAGGGCAATAAGGTCCTTATTTGGCCCAAATATTACTGCAAATCTAAAAGTTACCATACATATTCTTAAATGTGTCCAAATTAGACTAAGGTACAAGATATTCAGAAAATAAAAACAAATTTCACACTGAACGACTTACATGTACCATGGCAACAAACCATGACAAAATTTGCATATTTTTTAAAATTTCTTGATTTTCAATGTTTTTCATCAAATTTGAAGTATATTTTAGATTGGGAAAGTATGTGCGCACCCCAGAAACAACTTAATGCATTTCCAAACATTATGTGCCAATTTTAAATAGTTGTTAAACATTTTATTTTCTTGGGACAAAACCGGGCCTTAATGCCCCTAAACTTTGGTGAAATGTAACATAAGCTCCCTTACGATTTTTATAGATTTAAGATTTTACTTTTTCGAGTTATGCGATTTTATTCTTAAAAATTATTCATGATGTGTGCCACTGTGTGTGCATGTTTGTTTGTTTGTTTGTTGATTTTTTAATATTTTTTTTTGGGGGGGGGGGGGGGGGGAGGATATTTTGAGCAGTGTTCACAGTATTTCTAGTAAATCTTAAAAATTCATTTAAGGCATAAAGACGAGCTAAAAGGACAACAGGCGTATCATGCGCTCATGGCGCAGCTCTTTATTTTGAATATGATGAAGCAATTCTCATAGAAATCAAAGAAAAAATAGGCATGCTTTCTATGATGAACTATAAACTAATGGTTTGAATTTGGAAAGCTTTATTAATAGACAGGTAAACTGTTGTATTTTTTCTTTTTGCTCGCTATCAAAACTGGTTATCCCTTGATTCTGTATATCAAATCAATCTGCACCAAAATGTTTTCCTACTACCCCTGCGAAATGTTGATGAATTGTTCATGAATGCTCATGAATAATTCATGAATGATTCCTGAACACAATTCATGAATTGTTCATAAGATATTCATGAACAAGACAAGAATTACAAATAGACAAGATTGTTCATGAACCAGTGAATGATGAACTATTCATGAACAGAAAGTGTTCATGAACTCTTTGGTTTATAAAAAATCATGAACTATTCATGATTTCATAGTTCATGAACTTTTTTTATTCATGAATTATTCATTTTTTAACAGTTCATGAACATGCTTGTCTATTTGTAGTTCATGACTTGTTCATTTACAGTTCATGAATTTTTTATGAATATTTCATTAATTTCGTTCATGAACAACTCCAGTCCATGAATTATTCATGAAGACATGAATTACTGTGTTCATCAACTGTTCTTCAGTGATTTAGTTCATGAACATTGTTTGTGCACTGGGAGTTCATGAACTGTTCATTTAAAGTTCATGAACTTATTAAGAGTATTTCTTGAATTATTCACGAACCTATTCTATTCATGAATAATTCATAAGCAGATTAATTTCATGAATGTATTCAGTATTTTAAGACACAATAAAAATTTAATTAAGACAACTGTAAGTGTTTAACCCTGGTATATATGTATTAATTGATTTGTTATCAGATAAGTACATTAGAAATCAATTTGAAATTTTCTTTGAAAGATAATATTTTGTTGAAACGTTTAGAAATGGCTGTTCTGACTCGCTAACATACTGTTTACCACATTTACAATGTAGGAGATACACAACATTTGTAGTCTTGCAAAATATGGTGTATTCTGTACCAGGGGAGTGACTGTTAAAAGTAGCTCGGGAAAGATCTTGGATAGTTTAGGATGTTTTTCGATTTCTTTCCAATTTTCGCGGATTAGGTGAGAAATCGAAAAACATCTACCGTTGTCAAATTTGAAATATTTACAAATTTAGATCGTTCAGTGCTATTTATTTGGAATTCTTATTGACGCAATCGTTCTTGTAACATAATAACTGTCGTCACCGTTAAAGCTTTAGAATTGTGCTAGTTCATATCGCACATTATTATTTTTATTTAAAGCATATATTTGAACTCTCTGTTGTAATTGGTCATATAACCTATGTCGTGTTTAACACATATTTAGAATTGTGCAAGCGTCTTACCTAATGTTCGGTTTGACTTTTTTATTGTATAAATTTCAAGATTGTTATAGTTTAATCGAAATAGACTGATATATGATTCATTCAACATCACAATCATATTTACTGATGAAGGATATCTGTTATCCGAAATATTTATAAATAATTACATAAATAGTTCCTTTTTTTGTTATTGGTGTTGTTGTGTACACTTTTTAGGCGTTTATATAATTTATTTATTGTGTACATGTATCGTTACTCGTAACGATCCAGCGCCGTCGTGGGAAAAATCGTTGACTATTATTCAGACGTTTTATATATATTTTTATTCTTAGTCTGTATCGAGTGATTTATCACGCGATCCGATTTTTCTTACAGCCTTTCCACCAGGCAAACTATGTCTTTTTCTAAAAGGTTAGAGCTTTGAGTATTAAAATAGTTAAAACCGAACATCATGTATCAAATTTAAAAACTTATCCGTCTCAGGGTATTGTTCCGATGGGGCTTATTTTGAAAGCTTCACCCCTTACCACCGGTGAAAAATCTATCAGATTTATGGATAGATGGAATAATATTCTCCACAGAAGTTCCGTGGAATTGGTGGATCTATTACACGCTGAAGCGTCTCATAAACATTTAAATTTACATACTAGTTATAACCATCTTTACAACAAATCATGCCAAAAACTTTCCGGTCCTGAATTGCTCACCATCAACGAGCGCCTCCATGACATCTTGCGCATTGAATCCCGGAAATTACACAAAAAAACAAATTAATAAATTTAAACGAGACGGCGTACTTTTAGACACTGTTGTAAGAGAGCAGACCACCCTAACTCTCAATCGTACCATCATAACCGGAAAAAAATCCTGGAATCGCCGATTCAGGAGAAAAAAACAAAGATGCATGAACTCTACGAACACTGTAGTCAATTTGTCTTCAGTTGCTTTGTCGGAGACCGAGATTAAGGTACTGTCAAAAGGTCTTAATTTTTGTCCCACGCCGGGCAAAATAGATTCTATACTTTTGGAAGATGACCTAGACAAGTTAGCAAGATCCCTCAGAATCAAGGAATATTTTTCTAAGGACACCACAAAAAGTACCACTGATAGTGACACAAGTGATCTCGACTCAGATGACGACCAATAAGATGTCGATATTCCCAGATTCAGGAAAAAATTTCATGGATTCCTAAACCCAGTAAATGTGCTACTTTAGAACATATTATTGACAAAATTAAATCCGACGTAACACATCTGTCCACTGCCACTTCCCAAACATTCAACAATTCATCGTCTGAAGAAAATGAAGCTGTGCGGTTACTTAAAAACAGAAACGACATCATAATAAAACCAGCAGATAAAGGTAGCGCTGTTGTCGTCATGGACAAATGTGACTACATTCAAGAGACAGAACGTCAACTCTCTGATGAGAGATTTTACCCACCCCTCAATTCAACAAAGAGATCACCACAAACCTGAAAAACATGTGTGAACAGGGACATATTGATGAAAACTAGGGATGTCAACTCGATAAAGATTTACTAATCGAGTACTCGTTGGATTTACCGAGCGATACTCGAGTACTCGCTCGGAAAAACATCTACAAAATGGAAACACAAAATTATACGTATTTTGTGTATTGTATGTCGTTTTCTTATGAACGTAAAACCCTCAACATTATTACCTAGCACTAGATAATTGTTCCAGGAATTTTATACCATAATTAATAGCTCATTTACTACTTGTACCAATTAAGTAAATTGGCAATAATCTTATCAATTAATTAATCATGTTAATACACATCTTTAGAAAAATGATTACTCAAACAACAGTATTTGGGAATCGTAAAAAAACACATTTAATGGTCAGCAAAGGGGTAATGATTAGAACTTACTGATGCCGTTAATCATTTTCTGAGGGTCGACATAGGGTGCAACGAATTTTTTCTTATCTAGAAATATTATCTTGTCAGAATTTTCTGGGACGAGGCGATTTCTCAATTTTGTTACGTATTTAACATGATGAATATATTTGCTCTGACGGTACAAAGGTGGGGAATGACTATAAGATTAGCTAAAAGTGTAAGCCTTGGAAAGGTGCTCTTGTTCATAGCCTACCTCTGTTCGGAGAAATTTAAAATGACAATTAAACGCAAACATTTGAAACGTATTTTAACTTTGATTAATTTTGATTAATATTTAATTTCCCAGGAGGCGCTCTCAATAAAAATATTTATGGGTTAAGCTTAAGAAAGCAACAACATTCTAACAGGAAACCGATTAATCGAGTATCATTTTGGTATTCTATACTCGGTACTAACGAGCGATACTCGAGTACTCGAGTACTCGTTGACATCCCTAATGAAAACACATTTAAATATCTAAAACCTGAAAAATCAAAGCCGGGGCGTTTCTATCTTCTGCCCAAAATACATACAGTCAATAATCCAGGTAGACCAATTGTTTCCGCCAATGACCACCCTACAGAGAAAATATCAGAATTTATTGACTTTCATCTGAGACCACATGTGGAAAATTTACCATCCTATATACAAGACACAACACATTATTTTAAGAAAATGGAATCTTTGAACCCTCTCCCACCTGAAACGATCCTTGTCTCGCTTGATGTTACCTCCCTCTATACTAACACCCCCATGACGATGGTATTGAAGCCTGTAGGAAAGTCTGGAACTCTCGTAACACCTTACATCCACCGACTGAATGTCTCATCCAGCTTCTAACTTTGGTATTACAATGCAATAACTTCACATTCAATGGTGAACACTTTCTCCAAGTTAATGGAACAGCAATGGGAACAAAGATGGCCCCGTCTTATGCATATATTTTTATGGGGAAATTAGAACAGAGAATTCTCAATTCTTCTCTTTATCAACCCCCCTCTTGGTTCCGATTTATCGATGATATTGACATGAAGTGGGATAATACTGAACAAGAACTAAAATTGTTCATTCAACATGCCAACGATGCCCATCCCTCAATAAAATTCACATATGAAATCTCTGACTCTAAGATCATATTTCTTGACACTACAACGCAAGTGAGGAATGGAAACATATTTACAGATCTGTATTGCAAGCCCACAGACAAACATCAATATCTTTCTCCCTTGAGTTGTCACCCTAAACATTGCACCAAGAGCATTCCCTACAGCCAGGCCATACGAATAAAAAGGATTTGCTCCACCAACGATAGTGCAAAAAAACGACTACGAGAACTTCGCGGTCACCTAACACATCGGAGCTACAAAAAAAAAAGACATTGATAAAGGTTTTTCTCGTGCTAACAACATCAGCCGAGATGAACTTTTACAATATAAAGTCAAAAAAGTCAACAGGAGGGTGCCTTTTGTGTTGACTTACCATCCAAAATTTGACAACTTATCTCACCTCATCCGCGAAAATTGGAAAGAAATAAAAAAACATCCTAAACTATCCAAGATCTTTCCCGAGCTACCTGTACTGGCTTTCCGTAGGCCCAAAAGCCTTAAAGACTTGCTAGTGAGAGCTGATTTATCCTCTCAAGCAGGCTCTTCGTCTGTGGGCTCTTGCAAGGGTTGCGGAAACAAACGATGTCTGACTTGCAAACAAATACTGGTTACCCAGACTTTTAACAGTCACTCCACTGGTACAGAATACACCATATTTTGCAATGTTAATTGCAAGACTACAAATGTTGTGTATCTCCTACAGTGTAAATGTGGTAAACAGTATGTTGGCTAGTCAAAACAGCCGTTTCACAAACCATTGAACGGTCATCGTAGCGACTACCAATGCAAGCCAGACCTCCCTCTCAGTCGACATTTGAGATCCCTTGGCCACACTAAGGCAGATCTCAATTGACTGACCATTACAATCATTGACCACAACTCTGCTTGGTCTAGGGAGGATAGACTCACTCGGGAAAGATTTTGGATACGAAAATTAACAACTTTGGCACCAAATGGGATAAATGAAAAGATGTAGTTCCACTCCATGCAGTGCTTCACATTTGGGTTATATTACTTATTATTACAGTCTCTGTTTCTATTTCTTTACCTTACTCATCTCTAAAATAAATCTGTTGATAATACCAATTTAAATTGCTTAATTTTTTGAGGGATGTAAAAGTACCAAGCCACGTTCAACTAGTTAACCTTAGTCAAAATTTATTATTATATTTTAACGGCCGTTTGTTTGCGATGTTTAAATACGCAGACTCTGTTGTAACTACTCTACCGTTGTCAAATTTGAAATATTTACAAATTTAGATCGTTCAGTGCTGTTTATTTGGAATTCTTATTGACGCAATCGTTCTTGTAACATCATAACTGTCGTCACCGTTAAAGCTTTAGAATTGTGCTAGTTCATATCGCACAGTATTATTTTTATTTAAAGCATATATTTGAACTCTCTGTTGTAATTGGTCATATAACCTATGTCGTGTTTAACACATATTTAGAATTGTGCAAGCGTCTTACCTGATGTTCGGTTTGACTTTTTCATTGTATAAATTTCAAGATTGTTATAGTTTAATCTAAGTAGACTGATATATGATTCATTCAACATCACAATCATATTTACTGATGAAGGATATCTGTTATCCGAAATATTTATAAATAATTACATAAATAGTTCCTTTTTTTGTTATTGGTGTTGTTGTGTACACTTTTTAGGCGTTTATATAATTTATTTATTGTGTACATGTATCGTTACTCGTAACGATCCAGCGCCCTCTCGGGTAAAATCGTTGACTATTATTCAGACGTTTTATATATATATATATATATATAGATACAAGTCTAAATTGAAAACGACGTTGAAGACTATGATAGCGTTGGATAAAAATCGCAATTTTTATACGTGTGCATGCAAAACAATTTTCTTGGTAGAGGGGTCTAAATGCAACACAAACAACATTTTCCAAAAGACCAAAAAAGTGAAAAAGTATATTTTAACAAACATATTGTTAAAATTATTGACACTGACGAAGGCTATAAGATTGAAAACACAAAGTTTTAACCGATAATACAAAAATGTTTTATAAAATAGCTTCAATTCTTCAAACAGAGAATTAAGGTATTTTTATATATGTGATGATGCCCATCGCATCCGGCAATTCAGGTGTTCTAGTACTGATACTAGGCCAATACCGAAACCATTACGTGATAATTCTATGCTAAACAAAAAAGTTTGAAGCGGTTTCACACATAACAGTTTGACGTACATCCCTTTTACCTATCCACTTTTCACTAGAGAAAGGATATTTCAAGCAAAAGCTTGAATATATAACAATTATACCATTTTGTATAGTATCATCGTCATATTGATACATATTGGTCTATGTGCATATCGTTTGTTTTTGCATTTTGATAATACTTTTGCAGATTTCCGATAACACAAACTGAGAATACTAACCAAAGAATTGAGAGCCAGCAAGTTGTACTCTGCCTTGACAGTTACAGGGTAGATAGGTAGGACCAGTTTCTTGTAACCATCATCAGTCTGATAAAATAAGAACTTGTGAATTTTTTTGGCGTCGTTCACAGTGTAAGATGTCGAATGTTTCAATAAATCTTGACAAAAAAATTCATTATTCATTATTTTAAATTACTGACAGCTGCACTATGTATATACATGCATGAATACAACTGACTTGTTTTTTTTTTGTATATGATGCAATTATTCTGTATGTGAGTTGTGTACTTGTATATCTGTTGTGAAAAAAAATAGTTGTGTCAACGTTAATCAGCCATGTAACCAACTAATAAACATATATTTTATAATATGTCAAGCCCTAAATACACGCCAAAAATCAGTTCTGAATATATATTTAACATAATATCAAAGATCTACATGTAACACAAACACCAACTCTCAAAACAACAAAAACATAATGATATTTCATAGAATTACATCAAACGAGGCCCCCGACTTCAGACATGTACTTTGCGGCGGGATAAATCCAGTATTTTACAATATCTACCATCTTTCCTTGACAACAATAATAACAAAATGTACGTAAAAGAACATAAGATTGATTGGGTGTTGCTTGTTAAATCTATTGGCAATCGTCCAAAACACTACGGTTTTTCTACTACCATAGAAAGATTGCTTTAGCCCAATTTTTCTAAATTTTCGGTCTTCAATGCTTTTCGAATTTGATTTGGATTTTGCCTAACAACTTTTTTAATTTGAACACCACCGATTAGTCTTGTATATTGAAAAAAAACACTAGTAAACTATATAGTACTCATATGTTTTTTTTCCTGTCATAAGTTCTATGAGCATAACATAATGTTTAATACACGTTACTTGCTGCAAACATGTTTTAACACTTTTTTTTATATGTGGACGTTTTATTTTGTATAATTTACCAACGAAATCTATATCGCTAAATAGTGTTCCTATAAAATGAATTTCAAACTATACGATATATCTCATATAATGTCGACTAAATCTCGCGTTAGTATCGTTCTCCAAAAGTTTATGAACTTTGTGTTATTAATGTTTCCAAAATGAACTTCAACGTTTAGTCATTTTCATATATATAACGGTTCGCTCAAGACAGAGGACGGAAAGGATACAGTATTATTTAATTTGTATGTTATACAGACAAAGAAAAAAAATATATGGGTAAAGCCGGTGTTTTATCAGGGATGGGGTGATCACAATCTGTTATCGTAATCGATGGTTGTAATTTATTACATTCTTTCTAGGAATCGACAGTAATTTGTTATCGTAAGCATTTGCTATTACATGTCATTGTTATTCAATCGATTACATTAGATATGTCATTTATAATCAACTTCCTTTTTGTTTACCTTTTGATAAGTTATGTAAGGAAAGTTTGATGAAATAGAATCTATTCTATATGTTTTCTTCAGTTTTTGGTTCAGATAGAATAGAATGACTATATGAATATGGCTTGAGAGTAAAATGTGTTATTCAGACCAGTTGTTGTCTCAAAGATGCCTTAAGTTCAGCCAGATTTCCTTTAACATTTTACTTTATTGCATTTCAAGCTTTTGAAATAAAAGAGTTTAATTGCTCGACAAAAATTTAAGTTAAGTTCTGTACTTCAATGAAAGCTTTGTTTGACCATACTTTATTGTCCAGAAACTAAACAAACGGGTGAGACACAAGTTTTACAACTAAGTATTGTCTTCTCCAAAATAAAGCTTGATTGTATTAACATTCCTCAAAGTATACCTATCAATAAGATTTCAAACTTAGAAATAGATAAGTTTTTGATCATTATAATGTTATGATTTGAAAATTAAGAAAGGAAAATAATTCCTCTAGACGATGAACAAATGCATTGAAATTTTGGTTTAGCAATAAATACACGTATCCCATTTTGATACTTACTAAAATTAATGATTATACATTTAGAAAGAGAATAAAGAATTTATTATTTATGTACCTTTTACACGATTTACAGTTTTGTAACCACTAATAAAGAAGATTATCTAAACAATTTGATGAATTCATGAGTATAATTATGTAGTTGGAATTTCCATCTCTAAAATTATCCTATCATTTAACAGCATATTTGTGTTTAAATTTCTTCAGTTATCTTTCTTTACTATGTAGCATGTAATTGAAGGTAATAAAACATATTGTTATTACTTTTTTAAAGTATATAAACTCATTATACATACCAGGATTAAAATTGTGTACGGTAGACGCGCGTTTCGTCTACAATAGACCCATCGATGACGCTCGAATCAAAAACGTTTGTAATCGATGACATACAAAAAATCAGAATAATCGATAATTTTTCGATCATACAAAAATCCTTTTGTAATCGATCATCAATACGTTACAGGTGTTATACCACCAAATCATAGTACGTCACATCCGGTTGCATACGAAAAAGGGTCGAAAAAAAATATTCCCTTAAATTTGACAGTTGTAGGAAATTAATCCTACAATTCATTGCAGGAAAACATTTCTGAGTCATAAACATATATCTTGGGTGTTTCAAAGCACCATTATTTTTTATTTGGTGTTTCTTCATAATATTTTTAAAACTTGAGGTTACATGGTTACTAAAGCTTGTACACAGGGGAAAAAAAGGGGTGAAAATTTGATTGGTTAACTTCCAGTGATGGTTATTTTCTTATGTGCAATGAATTGTTATGTGAAAGTTTGTCTATAGTACTGGACAGGATAAAACTTTACTCATGCCAAGTATTTCTTTATTTGAAACAAAAATAAATTCTGCACAATTTTTTGAAAAGTGCAAATTTAACAAAGACTAATAGGGGAAAATCAATGGTGGTATTACACCTACATATGATAGTTATCGCGCCCATCCTTTTCAAAGAACGTAAAACATTTATTTGCAAACCTGTCATTTTTGTAATAGTTAGTTGATTTCATTATATAATTATATAAACCTGACATTTTAAGTACTTCCCTCCAACATACCTGTACAAAATAGTACAAATAAAATTCCTCTTCTTGTGCAGAATCCTCTAGCTATCATTTTCCCATTGTGATGTTAAGAAAGCAGCAAGTAAAATTGTTTGTTTCTCAATATATTTTATTTCTCGATTTAGTTTTTTAATAATTTATTTCATTGAAATCCACTGTAAATGAAAATGTCTCTGCCGGTGATCTCTGTCATCGACAACTTATCCGTCATTTTTTTTCTCAACAACGACAAATGTTTAAAAAAGTCAATTGATAATTCTTAAATCTTAAGTCGGGAATGCATGGCTTTTATATAGTTTGACGGTAATACCTCGTGGATTGAATCACAAAAAGCTGGAGCCAAAAAAAAAATACGTGCACGTAATAATGTAATCTATAAGTCAACATTTAATTTATCTTTATTGATAAAAATATACCCCCACACAGAAACATTAATAAATTTCTATATCCTGTTTAAAGCTGTTTTTAAAGCATGTAACCTTAATTCTTTAAATTTTGATCATAACATTTCTTTTTGAACAAGGAAGTGAAATGGATAAAACAAATGAAGTTAATATATTTCTCATTTCATTCCTTACAATCATTTCTATTTGCAACTATATGGCGTTATTTATTTAATCTGATTTGTCTTTATTTATGAACATTTGCCTCCACGGAGATATACAATTCAATGTCTATGTCCTGCTAGAAACTATATATTGAAAGCACTTAAGTATGCTTCTTTGTAATCGACCACAAAGACATTTTCGAATGTTAGATTTGTTTCCTGTTTCTTTCTTATTGATAACAAAGACATTTTTATAAATAAATTTGATCTGACACAAATATAGGTTTAAAAATTGTATTAAATGTCTTACAATTAATTCTTTTGAATATATATATAAGTAATCACTTGTCAACCAATTTTTCTACTCTCGTTAACAGTAATAAAGAACCAAAACAGAACAGTGATGTTTTCTAAAAACTTAAAAAGTATTAACCAGCTAATAATTCAATGCATTACTGTATGAGTTTTTTAATTTGCATAATCATGATAATATGAGATGTGACAGAAGTTGCCATTCATGAAAATAAATGACATAGAAGGACGCCGTAAAAATGATTTGAACTAAAGTTAAACTTTACAGTCGTTAAGGCAATTTATGGAAATATCGGTCGACAAACTTATTATTGTTCTTTATTAAAATGTAATCAATTATTAAAATATTATGCACAAATGTTCATTGTAGCGATTAGTAGAGTGTTTTTACAGCAGTTTTGATGACACAATGCATTTTGATTTACATGTTCCAAAAAAACTAAATGCCTTATCAAACACGTCGCTGTCTGGCTTTTTGGGGTTATCGTCTGTGGTTGTAGAATAGATCAGTATGTTGGTGGCCTCTTCTGAATCGTATTAAATTTGTCCTGTAATATAGGAATAAGGAGATGTGGTATGATTGCCAATGAGACAACTATCCACGAAAGTTCAAATGAAGTGGATTTAAGCAATTACAGGCATTTGTACGACCTTCAACATTGAGAAAAAAAAACTATATAGTCGGCTATAAGATGGCCTGACATGAAAAATATGAAACATTTTAGTTGAGGACACTAACTGCATAATTCATAACAAAACAATTTACGAAAAATAAATATGACAATCATTAACCAATGATGCACACTAATTAACTAAAGACTCTGACTTGGAACAAGCACATACAGAATGCGGCGGGGTTAGACATAGCTGAAGGCGACAACCCTCCCCGTAACTGCGACAGTGATATACCAGCACAACACAATAATAAACTCTGCAAAACATCAAATATAAGAAACAGCAAAAAACAACAATCACTATATTATAGGCTCCTGACTATGGACCGGCACATATTGAACGTGGCGGGGATGAATATGCATTTTATAGCTTACTTTAAGGTATGAATTTTGCTCATTACTGAAGGCCCTAGAGTTGTAACATCCTCTCATGGTATCTGCCAGATATCTGTATCATTGACAATTATACTACATGTATATCTACTAATTTTTATGTAAATCAAATTGTCATATCAATCCATCTGGAAGCTGCCAGTTTAAACCTCAAAACCGGATATTAAACCATTCGTGTTATTTTTAGGGTTTTTAAAATTTTGTTACCACAAACATTAATATTTGCTTTTATTGTGGGGCTTTTAATAGACTGTATAGTCGTTTTCATGGGACAGAAGCGAAAGATACCAAAGAGACCTTCAAACTCATAAGTGGAAAATAAACTTACAACGCAATGCCTAAAAAAGAAAAGGCAAACAGAAAACCAACAGTACACAAAACACAACATAGAAAACTAAAGACTAAACAACACGAACCCTAACACAAATAATGTTTGAAATTGTAAACGTCAACGCTGATCATTTGAAATGGCAAACGTTTACACTTATAAATTAGAAAGCAGCAAACCATAGCTGAGGAAGATAAACTTCAGCGCAAAATTGGAAATTAATACATTCATTTATTAATGTTAACCACTGTCAAAAGCAGAAAATAAAGATTATGAAAATAGAAAGCTAACAATTTCTTTTTTTTGAAAAATTATTAATGATCAGTGATTACTTTAAGTAACATTAGTAGAAACTGTGAATTTTTCCCGACTAACCAAAATCATTATTCATTGCAGCTACTCAAATATAAGTTTGAACGCTTAAAACTTTCCGTTTGGGCAACGTAAACATCCTCTGCTTTTAGGGAACGTCGGGTAACGCTACAGAGAAGCAGAAATGTGTTCAACGTCATAAATAACTGGTTTGATATCTCTGATTGTAGACATTTAGCCCCTGAGAGTGTCATCTGTCCAGCAGTTTTTCCTGATATTGTGTTAGTGAAATTTGCTGAAACCATTTTTTAGAAATTTGTTTGAATTAGGAAATATATATCTTCTTGTAAATCTCTGATTCCTTGCCTGGCTTTGTCTTAATCGTTTGTCCTTTTTGGGTTCAAAATCTGTTTTATTTTTGAATAAGCTTTGGATGTTCTAATATTTTTATCTTCTTTCTTTTATGAAAAGGCATATTTATTATCGTTATCTGGTGCAGTAAAATTGATATCGTTTATGTTATTTAGAAATTATTTTTTCATATCACGAATTCCTTAGAATGATGATTGCTGCTTACCTGAAAGCTATAATATTCAGGATTCCTCATGACAAACTTGGGATCGTACTTTCTACAGTTTTACGGATGCCATCACAATTTGGTCGTATTTTTCGCCTCTTTTTATGACATTTCCTAATCCGAAAGTCATCGAACTTTTTACTAGCCATAATGAAATCAACTGGTGGCATTAGAAGAGCAGGAAATGCTTGTCATTCCAGGCAACCGAATTAACGTTTTCCCCCTAATATGGTTTGTTAGGGGATAGCGTTGCTCAATCTTAAGTTTTGAGATATATAGTTTGTCCTTTTCAATTTCCAATGTATGTTTTCTTTCTACAGGTAACATACATGGCTAATCCAGCACGGCGGGTATTACTAGTCGAGTCAATAAGTCCGAAAATATAAAGTGATCCATAATTTGCACGACCTTGCAATCAACTCCTTGTTTACTATGTTAACTTTAAAACTGTGTTGTATAATTAAAAAAAAAATATATATGAAACAACTATTTGAAATGATGAATTTCAAAACATTGCATTTAGTTTATATCCAAAATAATACACTTTATATTTGTCACAATCACAATCCCGGCATCGTTTTCCCGATCGTGACATCACCGATTTCTGCATACCATAAACAACATGACTGGTAATTCTTCTAAAGCGGGATCTACTTACCCCCCTGGAACACATGAGATCACTTCGGTTTATGGTAAGTTTTGTGTTGCTCAGTTGTTTATGTATTGTTTTGTTGGTGAGTTTGTCTTTCCATCGTCTGGTAGTGTTTGCAATGGCGTTGTCAGTTTTTCGTCGAATTCATAGTTTTGAATGTCATCCTGGTATCTAGGTCCTTTTCTACGAGTAAAGGGTAAAACGTTTGTTAAATGCCCGTAATCTGGAGACGTATTATACTATACATTTAGATGTCCGTCTGTTTTACATCTTCTGGGAATCTTTGTAGTCAATTAAGGGAGATTTGCTGAAACTTATGTTTATACATAAAATAATGAAATTTCATAAACAGTCTTGCAACCAGTTATAACTACTTCCTTTTTATTTAAATCCTTTTGTGGTCTCGTCGTAGCTTGCTCGACACAAATACGGAAGGTCGTAGGTTCGATCGACGACTGACTTTAAAATTATTTATTGCAGTTTCTCTGCTACGCTCTGGGCATTTTGGAATAAGAACAAAGGCTAATTGGATCAGAGTCAAAATAATGTGTCCGGGTAGGGAAACATGTTATCCTACGGAGTGTTACCTCGTGACTTAGCACGTTAATTCGAGATCAGTGTGTTGGTTTGTTTACATACTGTAAATAATGTTTGCGAATTTCACTGGACCTTTTCTATATGTGTGTTTATGGTTCAATGACTTAAAAAGTGCAACAAATGTTTGCAAAGTCAATTGGGCTTTCGTGGATTTTGTCAGAACCTCACCTCTAAAAATGAAATCAGATGTTATAGGCCATAGTATACGAGCATGAGCGACCTCTTTCTAAGACCACGAGGAAGAATGATCAAACTTGAAAATATGGCATTAGTTTATGCGTTGTACCTAACATTTCACATATTTCCTTTGTATTTATCAGCATTTATATAATGTAAATCTGAAAATTTTAATGCATATTCATACACAGTTGCACATTGTTTTTCTTAAAATTTCCTTTTCAGAACGAATACCCACAGGAATTTTTAAAAGCTTTTAATCTGCATCATACGCTTTTAGTGGCGACCGAAGATGGTTCAGTAGCAGAAAGAAATCAAAAAGAAAAGTCGTGGCCAAAGCATTTTATTTTATCTAAAAAAATATATATGACAAGCAAAAAAAAAGTATATAATCTTTAGAATAGTTTATATAACAATAGGGAGACGTGGTATGATTGTTAATGAAACAACTATCCCCGACATGAAAAATATGAAACACTTAAACTGAAAAAACTTACTAAACAATTAGTTTTAAATTAAAATTCTTGTTGTGAATTGTATATAAAATAAAGTTATTTTTTATACAACTTGATTTAATATCATAGTTTGTAATAATGTATACCGAGTCTGCTGCAGTTGAACGCTTGGTCTTGACATGGTATCTTCATAGGCTATGATTTGTTGCTTTCTTTTTGATCAGTGTAAATAGTCAAAATCCCGGTAAAATATTAATTAAAAACGGAATGTTAACATATATAAAATATATAGCAACAATTGAAAAAATCTTAGAATTCGGTTTATAACGGGCTGCGAGTTTATAAATTGTACCAAGCAGTTAATCCCGATCAATTTGATTTGACTATTAAATTAACATAAACATAAGTAGTGGTGTGATTGTTTAAAGTTTAAAGGAGAATACAACTAATTTTAGGGCATGGTACGGCTTGCAACAATGAGCAAAGCCTTTAGCGTTTAGTAAGATAAAAAATGTCCAGCAAGGCCAATGACTAAAATGGTACAAATTTAAGTGTACCAGATACTCATTTCGGCAATGCCTCTTCATTGATGCTGCAGGCTAAAGCATTTGAAAGTCCAAAACCTAATACAAAAAATGAAGAGATAATACTTTATTATAAATATGTCGTTTACATAATTTTTATATAGCGGTGCATGTATTATTGACAGCTGAAATCGTTATGCTTGTAAAGAGATGAACATTTATTATATGGAAAACACCCAACAACCTACGTGTAGTATTTTGTTTTACTTAAATGATACAGTTAAAAATGTATGTATTGATAACATCATACAAATGTTTATTGTTGAATCACAATATACAATCTAATTCGTTAAATTGAATGTATGTATGATCGAAACAAAATTGCAACATGAATAACTATTAAAGTAATGATGACGAATTATAATGAAATGCGGTTCCTTCAACCAACATACGTAATAAATCTCAAGACTTTACACCGTTTTTTTAATTTCATTTATATGAAAGTTTGTTGCCTATAATTAATATAATAATTAACAGTGTTTCGGGATTTTTTGCTTATACTATTAAAGCATGGGTCCCTTTTCAAAAGTCTCCCAACTATTTCCTTGATGTAGCAAGGTATTCTTTGATATTTTTGTTACGTTTATACGCTATGATAGGCACCTGGGTGAAGATTTCACTACATTGTTTGTCTTTTTGCAGATTGCTCCAATGTTTTCTTATAACCTTACTAAGGTTTTTTACCATTGGATTATATTTAGTAATGAGAGTGAGTGGAACATTCTTTGTCCTGTCGGCCTTCAATAAAGTTGTTTTTCTGCTTGTGGTATTTTTAACGTTTCTAATAACATTCTCTGTTTTATTAATACAGTATCCTCTTTCAACTAACTTATCTTGTAAGTTAGTTAAATGTCTATCTAACTCATTGATGTCACTATTATTTCTAATATGACGTATAGATTCACACACTGTAATACTTGTGAATGTGTGTTTCGGATGTGCACTAGTGATTGGTAAATATTGATACGTTTCAGTTTTTTTAATGTGTGATTTAACATCAAGGATGTTATTATTATGGAATCTTTCACCTTTGTACACTTCGGTATCTAAATAGGTCATACTAGAACTAGACACCTCAAATGTGAATTTAAGTAGAGGGTCAATTTTGTTCGCTATGTTAAAGAAATCTTCAACCTGTTTTAATGTGCCTGTGAAGACCATAAACCCGTCATCTCTGTATTGACAGTGTAATTTGATGTTTTCTCTCCATTGGAACTTATCTAAAATATTTATTAATAGTACAGACAGATGTAAATCTGTGCATGTCGGAGAAAATATACCACCCATAGGCGCTCCTATAATTTGTTTGTATAATTGTCCATTGAATTCAAATTCATTGTTTCTTAGTATTAATTTAACAAATGCCGTTAAATCTTTTTTGTTGGGAATTTTTAAAGTATATTCTTGTGTGTCAATTGATTCTAATGCATTGATAACTGTTTCTTCTAAGTTATCAATGTTCATATTTGTGTACATTGACGTTACATCATAGGCAATAAGAATGCAATCTTTCTTGACCTCATGTGACTCTATTCTATTAATGAAGTCTTTTGTATCTTGAATGTAAAAGTTATGCCTCTTCAATAATGGTTTTAAAATTAGATCCAGTAATCTTTCAATGCCTCTCGTGGGAGAGTTACACTTATTGATGATTGGTCGGTAAGGAATGTTTATGTTCCCAACTATTTGACCATCTCGAAATGCCTCATTAATTATTTCTAGATTGATTTTATGTATTTTTGGAAGAAGGTACATGTGTCCATGTTTTGATTCGTTATTATTCTTCAAGAAATTATAAGTTTGTGAATCTATTTCTTTTTTCCTATATAGATTTTCAACAATATCTTTTATAAATTTGACAACAACGTTAGTAGTTGGTTCATTTATTTTCAAGTAATGATTACTGTTAAGGTGACTTGTTCCTGCTTTGATGTAATCGATCTTATTTACAATCACTGTTGTGTTATTTTTATCGGCTTTAGATATATAAATGCTATCATTATGTTTTAGTTCTATTAGAGCTTTGCGTTCTAATTTTGACAAATTGTCTCTAAACTGTTTAACCTCCAGTTTTGATATATCTAGTTTTGTGTCAATTAAGTAATTTTCTAGGGCAGCATTTCCCCTGGGTGGTATATGCCCCGATTGCAAATATAATGGATGAATATGTTTCTTGTTGTTTTTTCCTGAGTAATGGAATTTACATCTCATTTTTCTAGTTAACTCGTTAAAATCCATTAATATTTGTTTTCGTATATTACTACGTTTAGGATTAGGGATAAATTTCATTCCCTTTCCTAATAGGAGGATTTCATTATTCGTCAATAACTTTGTTGACAAGTTCAGAACGAATTTTCTACAAGACTCAGCTCGAGTCGCTTTTTTGTTTTTTATTCGGGATCTTAATTTGTCCCGTTTTCTGCATTTTTTCTTTTTATCAGATTTTTTAAACGATCTGTTCGCCATGTTCTCACAATGAAAAATCTATAAAAGTCTTGAGATTTATTACGTATGTTGGTTGAAGGAACCGCATTTCATTATAAAGTCTTGAGATTTATTACGTATGTTGGTTGAAGGAACCGCATTTCATTATAATAAGAAGTCTTGAGATTTATTACGTATGTTGGTTGAAGGAACCGCATTTCATTATAATTAGAACTCCTCCCTTATTCTTTCTGGCCGACATGTTCTCATTTTCATTGTGAGAACATGGCGAACAGATCGTTTAAAAAATCTGATAAAAAGAAAAAATGCAGAAAACGGGACAAATTAAGATCCCGAATAAAAAACAAAAAAGCGACTCGAGCTGAGTCTTGTAGAAAATTCGTTCTGAACTTGTCAACAAAGTTATTGACGAATAATGAAATCCTCCTATTAGGAAAGGGAATGAAATTTATCCCTAATCCTAAACGTAGTAATATACGAAAACAAATATTAATGGATTTTAACGAGTTAACTAGAAAAATGAGATGTAAATTCCATTACTCAGGAAAAAACAACAAGAAACATATTCATCCATTATATTTGCAATCGGGGCATATACCACCCAGGGGAAATGCTGCCCTAGAAAATTACTTAATTGACACAAAACTAGATATATCAAAACTGGAGGTTAAACAGTTTAGAGACAATTTGTCAAAATTAGAACGCAAAGCTCTAATAGAACTAAAACATAATGATAGCATTTATATATCTAAAGCCGATAAAAATAACACAACAGTGATTGTAAATAAGATCGATTACATCAAAGCAGGAACAAGTCACCTTAACAGTAATCATTACTTGAAAATAAATGAACCAACTACTAACGTTGTTGTCAAATTTATAAAAGATATTGTTGAAAATCTATATAGGAAAAAAGAAATAGATTCACAAACTTATAATTTCTTGAAGAATAATAACGAATCAAAACATGGACACATGTACCTTCTTCCAAAAATACATAAAATCAATCTAGAAATAATTAATGAGGCATTTCGAGATGGTCAAATAGTTGGGAACATAAACATTCCTTACCGACCAATCATCAATAAGTGTAACTCTCCCACGAGAGGCATTGAAAGATTACTGGATCTAATTTTAAAACCATTATTGAAGAGGCATAACTTTTACATTCAAGATACAAAAGACTTCATTAATAGAATAGAGTCACATGAGGTCAAGAAAGATTGCATTCTTATTGCCTATGATGTAACGTCAATGTACACAAATATGAACATTGATAACTTAGAAGAAACAGTTATCAATGCATTAGAATCAATTGACACACAAGAATATACTTTAAAAATTCCCAACAAAAAAGATTTAACGGCATTTGTTAAATTAATACTAAGAAACAATGAATTTGAATTCAATGGACAATTATACAAACAAATTATAGGAGCGCCTATGGGTGGTATATTTTCTCCGACATGCACAGATTTACATCTGTCTGTACTATTAATAAATATTTTAGATAAGTTCCAATGGAGAGAAAACATCAAATTACACTGTCAATACAGAGATGACGGGTTTATGGTCTTCACAGGCACATTAAAACAGGTTGAAGATTTCTTTAACATAGCGAACAAAATTGACCCTCTACTTAAATTCACATTTGAGGTGTCTAGTTCTAGTATGACCTATTTAGATACCGAAGTGTACAAAGGTGAAAGATTCCATAATAATAACATCCTTGATGTTAAATCACACATTAAAAAAACTGAAACGTATCAATATTTACCAATCACTAGTGCACATCCGAAACACACATTCACAAGTATTACAGTGTGTGAATCTATACGTCATATTAGAAATAATAGTGACATCAATGAGTTAGATAGACATTTAACTAACTTACAAGATAAGTTAGTTGAAAGAGGATACTGTATTAATAAAACAGAGAATGTTATTAGAAACGTTAAAAATACCACAAGCAGAAAAACAACTTTATTGAAGGCCGACAGGACAAAGAATGTTCCACTCACTCTCATTACTAAATATAATCCAATGGTAAAAAACCTTAGTAAGGTTATAAGAAAACATTGGAGCAATCTGCAAAAAGACAAACAATGTAGTGAAATCTTCACCCAGGTGCCTATCATAGCGTATAAACGTAACAAAAATATCAAAGAATACCTTGCTACATCAAGGAAATAGTTGGGAGACTTTTGAAAAGGGACCCATGCTTTAATAGTATAAGCAAAAAATCCCGAAACACTGTTAATTATTATATTAATTATAGGCAACAAACTTTCATATAAATGAAATTAAAAAAACGGTGTAAAGTCTTGAGATTTATTACGTATGTTGGTTGAAGGAACCGCATTTCATTATAACCTAAAGCCGATAAAAATAACACAACAGTGATTGTAAATAAGATCGATTACATCAAAGCAGGAACAAGTCACCTTAACAGTAATCATTACTTGAAAATAAATGAACCAACTACTAACGTTGTTGTCAAATTTATAAAAGATATTGTTGAAAATCTATATAGGAAAAAAGAAATAGATTCACAAACTTATAATTTCTTGAAGAATAATAACGAATCAAAACATGGACACATGTACCTTCTTCCAAAAATACATAAAATCAATCTAGAAATAATTAATGAGGCATTTCGAGATGGTCAAATAGTTGGGAACATAAACATTCCTTACCGACCAATCATCAATAAGTGTAACTCTCCCACGAGAGGCATTGAAAGATTACTGGATCTAATTTTAAAACCATTATTGAAGAGGCATAACTTTTACATTCAAGATACAAAAGACTTCATTAATAGAATAGAGTCACATGAGGTCAAGAAAGATTGCATTCTTATTGCCTATGATGTAACGTCAATGTACACAAATATGAACATTGATAACTTAGAAGAAACAGTTATCAATGCATTAGAATCAATTGACACACAAGAATATACTTTAAAAATTCCCAACAAAAAAGATTTAACGGCATTTGTTAAATTAATACTAAGAAACAATGAATTTGAATTCAATGGACAATTATACAAACAAATTATAGGAGCGCCTATGGGTGGTATATTTTCTCCGACATGCACAGATTTACATCTGTCTGTACTATTAATAAATATTTTAGATAAGTTCCAATGGAGAGAAAACATCAAATTACACTGTCAATACAGAGATGACGGGTTTATGGTCTTCACAGGCACATTAAAACAGGTTGAAGATTTCTTTAACATAGCGAACAAAATTGACCCTCTACTTAAATTCACATTTGAGGTGTCTAGTTCTAGTATGACCTATTTAGATACCGAAGTGTACAAAGGTGAAAGATTCCATAATAATAACATCCTTGATGTTAAATCACACATTAAAAAAACTGAAACGTATCAATATTTACCAATCACTAGTGCACATCCGAAACACACATTCACAAGTATTACAGTGTGTGAATCTATACGTCATATTAGAAATAATAGTGACATCAATGAGTTAGATAGACATTTAACTAACTTACAAGATAAGTTAGTTGAAAGAGGATACTGTATTAATAAAACAGAGAATGTTATTAGAAACGTTAAAAATACCACAAGCAGAAAAACAACTTTATTGAAGGCCGACAGGACAAAGAATGTTCCACTCACTCTCATTACTAAATATAATCCAATGGTAAAAAACCTTAGTAAGGTTATAAGAAAACATTGGAGCAATCTGCAAAAAGACAAACAATGTAGTGAAATCTTCACCCAGGTGCCTATCATAGCGTATAAACGTAACAAAAATATCAAAGAATACCTTGCTACATCAAGGAAATAGTTGGGAGACTTTTGAAAAGGGACCCATGCTTTAATAGTATAAGCAAAAAATCCCGAAACACTGTTAATTATTATATTAATTATAGGCAACAAACTTTCATATAAATGAAATTAAAAAAACGGTGTAAAGTCTTGAGATTTATTACGTATGTTGGTTGAAGGAACCGCATTTCATTATAATTAAGTCTTGAGATTTATTACGTATGTTGGTTGAAGGAACCGCATTTCATTATAAAGTCTTGAGATTTATTACGTATGTTGGTTGAAGGAACCGCATTTCATTATAATTAAGTCTTGAGATTTATTACGTATGTTGGTTGAAGGAACCGCATTTCATTATAATGAGTTTTAGTGAACCATCCAGTAGTGAAAGCAAATCGGTTGAGCCAAGTCCAACAATTGCTAAGACTGTAGAGGAGCTTAGACGACTCAGTAATGTAAAATATAACTTTAATACCATTCAGGAAGGATTAAGTTTGGCCAAAGGGGCCAGAGAACTACCTCCGTATATGAGGCTTGAATTATCATTCACACCTAGGATGCTGGAACATCCGAGCAAAGAAGCTGTAAAGGATGAAATACGTGTAATGAACACGGAATTACGCAAGATAACATTATGTAAACTCTCCGAGATGGTAGCTCACAATATTTTGGAAGTGTCCAAAGAACTGGACATGAAAATGCAGGAGTTGGACGAAGAGTTATTAAAGTCACAACGCTATTCAGAGCGCAGGGATTTTTTCAAAGTTGTCCAAGAGTTAATAGAGGAGTACAAAGAAAAACTTAGACGCTACAAGGAGACCATTGCAAGAAAGCCAACTCAGAGTGGGTTTAAACCCAAAGACAAGTTCAAGAGGAAATTTTAAAGCGAATTCCGAAAGTGTCGTTACTCTGCCATTTCTTAGTGTGAAGTGCTTACCCGCCTTTTAGTTTAACTTTTAGGATTAGTTTATATTTCTACGTTAGTGAAATACACACTATAGTATTTAGTTTTAGTCGACATTAAGTATCTAGCTCTACGTATATTCATCCCAGACTTGAATTCTTTGTGCTTATCACTTTATCGTTATGGGAAATTATTGTTACTATTTTGGATCTATTAAATCATTTAGCCGCCTCTTGTGCTCTTTTCTTTATTGGTAAGGTGTAATCTATTGTAATCTATTGCGCATGTCCAGTACAGGTAACTCCTCCCTTATTCTTTCTGGCCGACATGTTCTCATTTTCATTGTGAGAACATGGCGAACAGATCGTTTAAAAAATCTGATAAAAAGAAAAAATGCAGAAAACGGGACAAATTAAGATCCCGAATAAAAAACAAAAAAGCGACTCGAGCTGAGTCTTGTAGAAAATTCGTTCTGAACTTGTCAACAAAGTTATTGACGAATAATGAAATCCTCCTATTAGGAAAGGGAATGAAATTTATCCCTAATCCTAAACGTAGTAATATACGAAAACAAATATTAATGGATTTTAACGAGTTAACTAGAAAAATGAGATGTAAATTCCATTACTCAGGAAAAAACAACAAGAAACATATTCATCCATTATATTTGCAATCGGGGCATATACCACCCAGGGGAAATGCTGCCCTAGAAAATTACTTAATTGACACAAAACTAGATATATCAAAACTGGAGGTTAAACAGTTTAGAGACAATTTGTCAAAATTAGAACGCAAAGCTCTAATAGAACTAAAACATAATGATAGCATTTATATATCTAAAGCCGATAAAAATAACACAACAGTGATTGTAAATAAGATCGATTACATCAAAGCAGGAACAAGTCACCTTAACAGTAATCATTACTTGAAAATAAATGAACCAACTACTAACGTTGTTGTCAAATTTATAAAAGATATTGTTGAAAATCTATATAGGAAAAAAGAAATAGATTCACAAACTTATAATTTCTTGAAGAATAATAACGAATCAAAACATGGACACATGTACCTTCTTCCAAAAATACATAAAATCAATCTAGAAATAATTAATGAGGCATTTCGAGATGGTCAAATAGTTGGGAACATAAACATTCCTTACCGACCAATCATCAATAAGTGTAACTCTCCCACGAGAGGCATTGAAAGATTACTGGATCTAATTTTAAAACCATTATTGAAGAGGCATAACTTTTACATTCAAGATACAAAAGACTTCATTAATAGAATAGAGTCACATGAGGTCAAGAAAGATTGCATTCTTATTGCCTATGATGTAACGTCAATGTACACAAATATGAACATTGATAACTTAGAAGAAACAGTTATCAATGCATTAGAATCAATTGACACACAAGAATATACTTTAAAAATTCCCAACAAAAAAGATTTAACGGCATTTGTTAAATTAATACTAAGAAACAATGAATTTGAATTCAATGGACAATTATACAAACAAATTATAGGAGCGCCTATGGGTGGTATATTTTCTCCGACATGCACAGATTTACATCTGTCTGTACTATTAATAAATATTTTAGATAAGTTCCAATGGAGAGAAAACATCAAATTACACTGTCAATACAGAGATGACGGGTTTATGGTCTTCACAGGCACATTAAAACAGGTTGAAGATTTCTTTAACATAGCGAACAAAATTGACCCTCTACTTAAATTCACATTTGAGGTGTCTAGTTCTAGTATGACCTATTTAGATACCGAAGTGTACAAAGGTGAAAGATTCCATAATAATAACATCCTTGATGTTAAATCACACATTAAAAAAACTGAAACGTATCAATATTTACCAATCACTAGTGCACATCCGAAACACACATTCACAAGTATTACAGTGTGTGAATCTATACGTCATATTAGAAATAATAGTGACATCAATGAGTTAGATAGACATTTAACTAACTTACAAGATAAGTTAGTTGAAAGAGGATACTGTATTAATAAAACAGAGAATGTTATTAGAAACGTTAAAAATACCACAAGCAGAAAAACAACTTTATTGAAGGCCGACAGGACAAAGAATGTTCCACTCACTCTCATTACTAAATATAATCCAATGGTAAAAAACCTTAGTAAGGTTATAAGAAAACATTGGAGCAATCTGCAAAAAGACAAACAATGTAGTGAAATCTTCACCCAGGTGCCTATCATAGCGTATAAACGTAACAAAAATATCAAAGAATACCTTGCTACATCAAGGAAATAGTTGGGAGACTTTTGAAAAGGGACCCATGCTTTAATAGTATAAGCAAAAAATCCCGAAACACTGTTAATTATTATATTAATTATAGGCAACAAACTTTCATATAAATGAAATTAAAAAAACGGTGTAAAGTCTTGAGATTTATTACGTATGTTGGTTGAAGGAACCGCATTTCATTATAATTTGTAGTACGTGGCGAAGCCACACCGGAGTCCTTCCCGAGTGTATCAAAGTGATTTTCTCACAGAGATCCATACGTACCCAAGACTTATGCCACCGTTGACAGATTATCTCCTTCTCAGTGGTTGAAGAACATTAAAAGAGTTCAAAATTGGGTTACCAGACACAATAAATACTGTCCTTTGACAGTTTTAAGTAAAACAGACCACCACACACATATATTTATATGTGACTTGAGGTGAGAACAGTTCAAAACATCTCATGAATCCGAAGAGATCTATGCTAAAATTAAAACTCTCTAGCAAGTTAAATAATATGGATACAACAAATAAATCACCACTTAATAATGACGACATACAAAGTGCACAGGAAGAAATGATTAGACCGAGTTTTAGTGAACCATCCAGTAGTGAAAGCAAATCGGTTGAGCCAAGTCCAACAATTGCTAAGACTGTAGAGGAGCTTAGACGACTCAGTAATGTAAAATATAACTTTAATACCATTCAGGAAGGATTAAGTTTGGCCAAAGGGGCCAGAGAACTACCTCCGTATATGAGGCTTGAATTATCATTCACACCTAGGATGCTGGAACATCCGAGCAAAGAAGCTGTAAAGGATGAAATACGTGTAATGAACACGGAATTACGCAAGATAACATTATGTAAACTCTCCGAGATGGTAGCTCACAATATTTTGGAAGTGTCCAAAGAACTGGACATGAAAATGCAGGAGTTGGACGAAGAGTTATTAAAGTCACAACGCTATTCAGAGCGCAGGGATTTTTTCAAAGTTGTCCAAGAGTTAATAGAGGAGTACAAAGAAAAACTTAGACGCTACAAGGAGACCATTGCAAGAAAGCCAACTCAGAGTGGGTTTAAACCCAAAGACAAGTTCAAGAGGAAATTTTAAAGCGAATTCCGAAAGTGTCGTTACTCTGCCATTTCTTAGTGTGAAGTGCTTACCCGCCTTTTAGTTTAACTTTTAGGATTAGTTTATATTTCTACGTTAGTGAAATACACACTATAGTATTTAGTTTTAGTCGACATTAAGTATCTAGCTCTACGTATATTCATCCCAGACTTGAATTCTTTGTGCTTATCACTTTATCGTTATGGGAAATTATTGTTACTATTTTGGATCTATTAAATCATTTAGCCGCCTCTTGTGCTCTTTTCTTTATTGGTAAGGTGTAATCTATTGTAATCTATTGCGCATGTCCAGTACAGGTAACTCCTCCCTTATTCTTTCTGGCCGACATGTTCTCATTTTCATTGTGAGAACATGGCGAACAGATCGTTTAAAAAATCTGATAAAAAGAAAAAATGCAGAAAACGGGACAAATTAAGATCCCGAATAAAAAACAAAAAAGCGACTCGAGCTGAGTCTTGTAGAAAATTCGTTCTGAACTTGTCAACAAAGTTATTGACGAATAATGAAATCCTCCTATTAGGAAAGGGAATGAAATTTATCCCTAATCCTAAACGTAGTAATATACGAAAACAAATATTAATGGATTTTAACGAGTTAACTAGAAAAATGAGATGTAAATTCCATTACTCAGGAAAAAACAACAAGAAACATATTCATCCATTATATTTGCAATCGGGGCATATACCACCCAGGGGAAATGCTGCCCTAGAAAATTACTTAATTGACACAAAACTAGATATATCAAAACTGGAGGTTAAACAGTTTAGAGACAATTTGTCAAAATTAGAACGCAAAGCTCTAATAGAACTAAAACATAATGATAGCATTTATATATCTAAAGCCGATAAAAATAACACAACAGTGATTGTAAATAAGATCGATTACATCAAAGCAGGAACAAGTCACCTTAACAGTAATCATTACTTGAAAATAAATGAACCAACTACTAACGTTGTTGTCAAATTTATAAAAGATATTGTTGAAAATCTATATAGGAAAAAAGAAATAGATTCACAAACTTATAATTTCTTGAAGAATAATAACGAATCAAAACATGGACACATGTACCTTCTTCCAAAAATACATAAAATCAATCTAGAAATAATTAATGAGGCATTTCGAGATGGTCAAATAGTTGGGAACATAAACATTCCTTACCGACCAATCATCAATAAGTGTAACTCTCCCACGAGAGGCATTGAAAGATTACTGGATCTAATTTTAAAACCATTATTGAAGAGGCATAACTTTTACATTCAAGATACAAAAGACTTCATTAATAGAATAGAGTCACATGAGGTCAAGAAAGATTGCATTCTTATTGCCTATGATGTAACGTCAATGTACACAAATATGAACATTGATAACTTAGAAGAAACAGTTATCAATGCATTAGAATCAATTGACACACAAGAATATACTTTAAAAATTCCCAACAAAAAAGATTTAACGGCATTTGTTAAATTAATACTAAGAAACAATGAATTTGAATTCAATGGACAATTATACAAACAAATTATAGGAGCGCCTATGGGTGGTATATTTTCTCCGACATGCACAGATTTACATCTGTCTGTACTATTAATAAATATTTTAGATAAGTTCCAATGGAGAGAAAACATCAAATTACACTGTCAATACAGAGATGACGGGTTTATGGTCTTCACAGGCACATTAAAACAGGTTGAAGATTTCTTTAACATAGCGAACAAAATTGACCCTCTACTTAAATTCACATTTGAGGTGTCTAGTTCTAGTATGACCTATTTAGATACCGAAGTGTACAAAGGTGAAAGATTCCATAATAATAACATCCTTGATGTTAAATCACACATTAAAAAAACTGAAACGTATCAATATTTACCAATCACTAGTGCACATCCGAAACACACATTCACAAGTATTACAGTGTGTGAATCTATACGTCATATTAGAAATAATAGTGACATCAATGAGTTAGATAGACATTTAACTAACTTACAAGATAAGTTAGTTGAAAGAGGATACTGTATTAATAAAACAGAGAATGTTATTAGAAACGTTAAAAATACCACAAGCAGAAAAACAACTTTATTGAAGGCCGACAGGACAAAGAATGTTCCACTCACTCTCATTACTAAATATAATCCAATGGTAAAAAACCTTAGTAAGGTTATAAGAAAACATTGGAGCAATCTGCAAAAAGACAAACAATGTAGTGAAATCTTCACCCAGGTGCCTATCATAGCGTATAAACGTAACAAAAATATCAAAGAATACCTTGCTACATCAAGGAAATAGTTGGGAGACTTTTGAAAAGGGACCCATGCTTTAATAGTATAAGCAAAAAATCCCGAAACACTGTTAATTATTATATTAATTATAGGCAACAAACTTTCATATAAATGAAATTAAAAAAACGGTGTAAAGTCTTGAGATTTATTACGTATGTTGGTTGAAGGAACCGCATTTCATTATAATTAGGATTTTCATTGTGAGAACATGGCGAACAGATCGTTTAAAAAATCTGATAAAAAGAAAAAATGCAGAAAACGGGACAAATTAAGATCCCGAATAAAAAACAAAAAAGCGACTCGAGCTGAGTCTTGTAGAAAATTCGTTCTGAACTTGTCAACAAAGTTATTGACGAATAATGAAATCCTCCTATTAGGAAAGGGAATGAAATTTATCCCTAATCCTAAACGTAGTAATATACGAAAACAAATATTAATGGATTTTAACGAGTTAACTAGAAAAATGAGATGTAAATTCCATTACTCAGGAAAAAACAACAAGAAACATATTCATCCATTATATTTGCAATCGGGGCATATACCACCCAGGGGAAATGCTGCCCTAGAAAATTACTTAATTGACACAAAACTAGATATATCAAAACTGGAGGTTAAACAGTTTAGAGACAATTTGTCAAAATTAGAACGCAAAGCTCTAATAGAACTAAAACATAATGATAGCATTTATATATCTAAAGCCGATAAAAATAACACAACAGTGATTGTAAATAAGATCGATTACATCAAAGCAGGAACAAGTCACCTTAACAGTAATCATTACTTGAAAATAAATGAACCAACTACTAACGTTGTTGTCAAATTTATAAAAGATATTGTTGAAAATCTATATAGGAAAAAAGAAATAGATTCACAAACTTATAATTTCTTGAAGAATAATAACGAATCAAAACATGGACACATGTACCTTCTTCCAAAAATACATAAAATCAATCTAGAAATAATTAATGAGGCATTTCCAGATGGTCAAATAGTTGGGAACATAAACATTCCTTACCGACCAATCATCAATAAGTGTAACTCTCCCACGAGAGGCATTGAAAGATTACTGGATCTAATTTTAAAACCATTATTGAAGAGGCATAACTTTTACATTCAAGATACAAAAGACTTCATTAATAGAATAGAGTCACATGAGGTCAAGAAAGATTGCATTCTTATTGCCTATGATGTAACGTCAATGTACACAAATATGAACATTGATAACTTAGAAGAAACAGTTATCAATGCATTAGAATCAATTGACACACAAGAATATACTTTAAAAATTCCCAACAAAAAAGATTTAACGGCATTTGTTAAATTAATACTAAGAAACAATGAATTTGAATTCAATGGACAATTATACAAACAAATTATAGGAGCGCCTATGGGTGGTATATTTTCTCCGACATGCACAGATTTACATCTGTCTGTACTATTAATAAATATTTTAGATAAGTTCCAATGGAGAGAAAACATCAAATTACACTGTCAATACAGAGATGACGGGTTTATGGTCTTCACAGGCACATTAAAACAGGTTGAAGATTTCTTTAACATAGCGAACAAAATTGACCCTCTACTTAAATTCACATTTGAGGTGTCTAGTTCTAGTATGACCTATTTAGATACCGAAGTGTACAAAGGTGAAAGATTCCATAATAATAACATCCTTGATGTTAAATCACACATTAAAAAAACTGAAACGTATCAATATTTACCAATCACTAGTGCACATCCGAAACACACATTCACAAGTATTACAGTGTGTGAATCTATACGTCATATTAGAAATAATAGTGACATCAATGAGTTAGATAGACATTTAACTAACTTACAAGATAAGTTAGTTGAAAGAGGATACTGTATTAATAAAACAGAGAATGTTATTAGAAACGTTAAAAATACCACAAGCAGAAAAACAACTTTATTGAAGGCCGACAGGACAAAGAATGTTCCACTCACTCTCATTACTAAATATAATCCAATGGTAAAAAACCTTAGTAAGGTTATAAGAAAACATTGGAGCAATCTGCAAAAAGACAAACAATGTAGTGAAATCTTCACCCAGGTGCCTATCATAGCGTATAAACGTAACAAAAATATCAAAGAATACCTTGCTACATCAAGGAAATAGTTGGGAGACTTTTGAAAAGGGACCCATGCTTTAATAGTATAAGCAAAAAATCCCGAAACACTGTTAATTATTATATTAATTATAGGCAACAAACTTTCATATAAATGAAATTAAAAAAACGGTGTAAAGTCTTGAGATTTATTACGTATGTTGGTTGAAGGAACCGCATTTCATTATAATTTATAAAAGATATTGTTGAAAATCTATATAGGAAAAAAGAAATAGATTCACAAACTTATAATTTCTTGAAGAATAATAACGAATCAAAACATGGACACATGTACCTTCTTCCAAAAATACATAAAATCAATCTAGAAATAATTAATGAGGCATTTCGAGATGGTCAAATAGTTGGGAACATAAACATTCCTTACCGACCAATCATCAATAAGTGTAACTCTCCCACGAGAGGCATTGAAAGATTACTGGATCTAATTTTAAAACCATTATTGAAGAGGCATAACTTTTACATTCAAGATACAAAAGACTTCATTAATAGAATAGAGTCACATGAGGTCAAGAAAGATTGCATTCTTATTGCCTATGATGTAACGTCAATGTACACAAATATGAACATTGATAACTTAGAAGAAACAGTTATCAATGCATTAGAATCAATTGACACACAAGAATATACTTTAAAAATTCCCAACAAAAAAGATTTAACGGCATTTGTTAAATTAATACTAAGAAACAATGAATTTGAATTCAATGGACAATTATACAAACAAATTATAGGAGCGCCTATGGGTGGTATATTTTCTCCGACATGCACAGATTTACATCTGTCTGTACTATTAATAAATATTTTAGATAAGTTCCAATGGAGAGAAAACATCAAATTACACTGTCAATACAGAGATGACGGGTTTATGGTCTTCACAGGCACATTAAAACAGGTTGAAGATTTCTTTAACATAGCGAACAAAATTGACCCTCTACTTAAATTCACATTTGAGGTGTCTAGTTCTAGTATGACCTATTTAGATACCGAAGTGTACAAAGGTGAAAGATTCCATAATAATAACATCCTTGATGTTAAATCACACATTAAAAAAACTGAAACGTATCAATATTTACCAATCACTAGTGCACATCCGAAACACACATTCACAAGTATTACAGTGTGTGAATCTATACGTCATATTAGAAATAATAGTGACATCAATGAGTTAGATAGACATTTAACTAACTTACAAGATAAGTTAGTTGAAAGAGGATACTGTATTAATAAAACAGAGAATGTTATTAGAAACGTTAAAAATACCACAAGCAGAAAAACAACTTTATTGAAGGCCGACAGGACAAAGAATGTTCCACTCACTCTCATTACTAAATATAATCCAATGGTAAAAAACCTTAGTAAGGTTATAAGAAAACATTGGAGCAATCTGCAAAAAGACAAACAATGTAGTGAAATCTTCACCCAGGTGCCTATCATAGCGTATAAACGTAACAAAAATATCAAAGAATACCTTGCTACATCAAGGAAATAGTTGGGAGACTTTTGAAAAGGGACCCATGCTTTAATAGTATAAGCAAAAAATCCCGAAACACTGTTAATTATTATATTAATTATAGGCAACAAACTTTCATATAAATGAAATTAAAAAAACGGTGTAAAGTCTTGAGATTTATTACGTATGTTGGTTGAAGGAACCGCATTTCATTATAATAAGTCTTGAGATTTATTACGTATGTTGGTTGAAGGAACCGCATTTCATTATAATAATTAATGAGGCATTTCGAGATGGTCAAATAGTTGGGAACATAAACATTCCTTACCGACCAATCATCAATAAGTGTAACTCTCCCACGAGAGGCATTGAAAGATTACTGGATCTAATTTTAAAACCATTATTGAAGAGGCATAACTTTTACATTCAAGATACAAAAGACTTCATTAATAGAATAGAGTCACATGAGGTCAAGAAAGATTGCATTCTTATTGCCTATGATGTAACGTCAATGTACACAAATATGAACATTGATAACTTAGAAGAAACAGTTATCAATGCATTAGAATCAATTGACACACAAGAATATACTTTAAAAATTCCCAACAAAAAAGATTTAACGGCATTTGTTAAATTAATACTAAGAAACAATGAATTTGAATTCAATGGACAATTATACAAACAAATTATAGGAGCGCCTATGGGTGGTATATTTTCTCCGACATGCACAGATTTACATCTGTCTGTACTATTAATAAATATTTTAGATAAGTTCCAATGGAGAGAAAACATCAAATTACACTGTCAATACAGAGATGACGGGTTTATGGTCTTCACAGGCACATTAAAACAGGTTGAAGATTTCTTTAACATAGCGAACAAAATTGACCCTCTACTTAAATTCACATTTGAGGTGTCTAGTTCTAGTATGACCTATTTAGATACCGAAGTGTACAAAGGTGAAAGATTCCATAATAATAACATCCTTGATGTTAAATCACACATTAAAAAAACTGAAACGTATCAATATTTACCAATCACTAGTGCACATCCGAAACACACATTCACAAGTATTACAGTGTGTGAATCTATACGTCATATTAGAAATAATAGTGACATCAATGAGTTAGATAGACATTTAACTAACTTACAAGATAAGTTAGTTGAAAGAGGATACTGTATTAATAAAACAGAGAATGTTATTAGAAACGTTAAAAATACCACAAGCAGAAAAACAACTTTATTGAAGGCCGACAGGACAAAGAATGTTCCACTCACTCTCATTACTAAATATAATCCAATGGTAAAAAACCTTAGTAAGGTTATAAGAAAACATTGGAGCAATCTGCAAAAAGACAAACAATGTAGTGAAATCTTCACCCAGGTGCCTATCATAGCGTATAAACGTAACAAAAATATCAAAGAATACCTTGCTACATCAAGGAAATAGTTGGGAGACTTTTGAAAAGGGACCCATGCTTTAATAGTATAAGCAAAAAATCCCGAAACACTGTTAATTATTATATTAATTATAGGCAACAAACTTTCATATAAATGAAATTAAAAAAACGGTGTAAAGTCTTGAGATTTATTACGTATGTTGGTTGAAGGAACCGCATTTCATTATAATTACGATTTTATAACATCATATTTGTATATTACCATCTTATATTAGTACCGTTGTGCAAATCTTTAGACTTATATATTTTTTTCCTTATCTGCGCAGAATCGTCTATTCTAGACTTTTTTTGGCAAGTTGCTCATCCTGCCTTTTTTGCCTTTTTTCAAATTTCATCCTAGCCCCCCCCCCCCCCCCCCCCCCCCCCCCCCCCCCCCCCATAAAAATCAAATGGTAGCTCCCTAAGCCTCTATATTTTTCTATATCAAATGTAAAGAAGCCCTCTATTTAGTTTAATCTCAAAGATGAAAACTCATCCCCATTAATCGACATCTGTATCGAATGTAAGGAAAACCTCCATTTGGTTTATTTTCAAAGGTATAAAACGCATCTTTATTAATTGTCATACATATCAAATGTAAAAAAAACCAAAATAATCCCCCTTGTTAATCTTCTTGTATATCACATGTAAAAAAAATCAATAAGGTGTATGCTTAAATATGAAATACTCATCCTCGATAATATTTAATCTCCGGGAAACTAAATTTGAAAACAAGAAGTCAAATACTAGTAATAAGTCAGTATGAAACTGTAATTATTGTTTGTGCCTACTTTTAAAAGCATAAAGAGAATAACATTAAACAACGACTCCAGATTCTAATTGATGAAAAAGACGCAAATGATTGTACAAACAGGTCATTAGAAAAAAAAGGTAACTTTACCTAGAATTGAAGGGTATTCGGCAGCAGAAGGAATTGTGTCTGCAAATAATGTCAATAAAACCACTAAAGCAAGTACCACTGTAAGAATATATCCAATTCTGACTCCGGATTTAAGCGGTAGACAAAATGAAACAAATGTTAATACTGCAGTAAGAATGGTCGGTAGTATAACGATCAAAAGGTAATGATCAGGAAGCCTTTTGATCACCAATCCGAATTGTAGTCGCGAATAAGTCACGTCCACTTCGTCGTATGTTGGAGAGAAAGAACAGAAGGTATCTTCGAGTTTCCAATCCCCGTGTGTATCGTGTAATCCTAGATTTACTGGCCACCAGTATTCGGGTATTAATTCTACGGCGTCTTCAGGGTAATCAAAGCTTGCTAAATCTATGCTACAATATTGGGAGTCAAATGGGAAGAACGCAACAACCATGGCACATGACGTGGACAAGACTGCGATCGGTTCCCATCGTAATTCTCCGTTATTTGATATTCGGATTGTTCTTTCAGCACCAAATTTCTTCTCTAATTCAAGAACACTAAATTGAAATTATAAAGTTCTTAAGTAAGTAAAATTTTTATACAAGAAAATACGAGAAAAATATAACTTCAAAGTTTTATGTATGAATTGCAAGTGTATAAAAAAATATGCGGAAATTTAGAAACGATCCGGGTAACTTATCAATCCTTTAAATAAACTAATTCTAAAAGGTTACATATTCAACACTGTTATTATTTATAATAATTTATTGGTACAAATATTGATTTTCTTATCAGTAAGTTAAAACCATACTAAATATAACACATATTTACTTTCACGGTACTACAATCTGTCGATACCTATAGTTTGGAATTGCACAAGGTCATGTTTTTTCTCTGACTGTTAATGACGTCTTTACACTTAATCTATTGGATGTTGGATGTGTAATGATTGATATTTTAGTCTTAGATACATGATGTGTTTCATTAGTTGTTATTGGCTTTGAACTAGCTGTCAGTAACTGCGAGTACTCTCAGACCTGTACTAAGTGTCTTTTTTGGGGGGGATGTATAAGTACCCGTCCACGTCCACTCTGTGTTTTTGTAAGTTGTATTTCTATTTGAATCCATCTGATGAGTTAAGTCTTTTTCAACTGATTTTCATAGTTTGTTCTTATGTTGTACTGTTACACCACTGTCCCAGGTAAGGGGAGGGTTGAGCGCTCACAAACATGTTTAACCCCGCCACATTCTTTATGTGCCTGTCTCAAGTCAGGGCCTGTAGTTAAGTGGTTGTCGTTGGTTCATGTCTGTCATATTTGTTTTTCGTAAATTGTTTTATTATAAATTTGGCACTTAGTTTTCTCATTTGAATTGTTTTAAGTTTTCATGTGGGGCCTTTTATAGCCGATCATACGGTATGTGTTTTTCTCATTGTTGAAGGCCTATACTTGCTTACAAACAATTCATTTGGTCTTTGGTGGATAGTTGTCTCATTGGCAATCATACCACATATCCTTATTTTTATAAAGGTAAGCGTCATTTAGACCATATTCAGACGACAAAGACATTTAAAAAGATATTAGACCATACCCGCGACACGCGGGTCCATGACTGAATTAAAGAACCTATGCCTTATTTTTAGCCTGGATTTTTAGAATTCGTATTGTCATTTGGTAAAGTCACGCTGATTATAAGGTTCACAGTTATTCCCTGTATAATGACGAATTTCAGGTGTGATTATTACCCTGTTTATAGCAAATCCTGAATACACCGTTTGGTTGTGCGCCTGAAAGAGGCGGAACGTACAGATTAGGTTATAGGGATTAGATAATTTTGTGACATATACTATTGGATTCGACCCGGAACTTGTTAATTATTGGTAATATTGATTATGTGGAAAACAAAAGGGCCTATAATGGTATTATTCTTAATCTACACCATTGTCCTATATTATTTATATATAAAGTTAAATTCTGCGGGCTGTACGTCGACTGAGCATGCGCGAAAGCGTATAAGACACGGATCGATAACGGTCTACGAATTTGGATATTTATTCAAAAATTGGAGTTTTCTGTGGAAAGAAGATTGTTTCAAAGACAAATTTAGGAAGTACAAAACACGACATTTAAACATCATATCACAAATATTTCCGACTTTGTATGGTTTCAGAGGATTTGCGGCTAAATGAAATCGGTCTTTTCCTTAAGTAGTAGATTTAAAGGATAATTAAAATATATATATATATATATGTGTAACAACATTACATTTTTAGGCAATTTATAAATTAAATTTCATTTGTGTAATTGAATTTATCGTTGTACAGATTAATCCACACTCAAATAGATTTGTATGTTGTGTGTTGCTATTTAGTGGCACTTATATGTATATATATATATACATATATATACAAGTCTAAATTGAAAACAACGTTCAAACCTATGATTTATGGCATGGTGTTGGTTGCAAAAATTTGATATTTTTCATTTAAATGCAATATTTCTTATTTAATTAGTATATTTCTTCATTTAAATGCAATATTTTTTTTATTTGAATGGTATATTTTTTCATTTAAATGCAATATTTTTTTATTCAAATGGTATAATTTTTCATTCAAATGGTATAATTTTTCATTCGAATGGTATAATTTTCGTTCAAATGCAATAGTTTTAATTCAATTGGTATAAAATGTCATTTGAATGCAATACTTTTTATTCAATTGGTATAGTAGTTTTTTATTTATATGCAATAATTGCATGATGGGAAATTCTTTGACGTCATAAGGTCAAATTCGCAACAACGTTTGTGATTGGTCGGAAATTGTTTGGATTTCTCCCCTTTCTTTCTAAACATGGATGACCAAGAATTAAAAAACGCGTCAGAATATCGCCCCTCTAACTAAATCTAATGTTTGTGCGAGTCCTGCACTGGCTGTTAAAATCTTGTGGTCATAACTAGTATTTCTATTGCAAAATTTTGATGGTCAAAACGTTCGGTCAACTTTTCAAAAACCGTTTCATTGTATATGGATTTATATGCAAGTATATCGGTTTTTTTAAATAGATTAGACACCGTTGGTTTTCCCGTTTGAATGGTTTTACACTACTAATTTTTTGGGGGACCTTTAGAGCTTGCTGTTCGGTTTGAGCCAAGGCTCCGTGTTGAAGACCGTACGTTGACCTTTAATGGTTTACATTTACAAATTATGACTTGGATGGAGAGTTGTCTCATCGGCACTCATACCACATCTTCTTATATCTATATACAACGTAAAGCAGACGTTTCTCAGACTGTTTTCTTTTTTTATTAAATCCTTTGCCGCGCGTTGTGTACTGATTGATAACTCAGTCTGTGAGAACAAGATTTGTTTCAGTACCAGTTGTAATTAGGTTTGAGCAAACTTCCAGTAATTGCAAATACTCTTATGTCGGTGCTTATTGTCTTAATGTTAGTTTTTTGTGTGTCTCGTATCGATCTTTTGAGTTAATTTGCTGATTTGTGGAGGTTGTTATTTTATTGTACTGTTACACCACTGTCCCAGCTTCGGGATGGGTTGCTCACAAACATGTTGTTGTACTGTTACACCGCTGTACAGATTAGGGGGAGGATAGTGATCCCGCTAACATGTTAAACCCCGCCACATTCTGTATGTATGTGCTTGTCCCAAGTCAGGAGCCTGTAATTCTGTGGTTGCCGTTTGTTGCTTTGTTATACATATTTGTGTTTCGTTCTTTTTTTTGTACATTAATTCGGCCGTTAGTTTTCTCGATTGAATTGTTTTACATTTTTGATTTATGGGCCTTTTATAGCTGACTATGCGGTGTAGGCTTTGCTTATTGTCGAAGGCCGTACGGTGGCTTATAGCTGTTGATTTCTGTGTCATTTGATCTCTTGTGGAGAGTTGTTTCATTTGCAATCATACCACATCTTCGTTTTTATATCCACCCTGCCATGTTCTTTATTTTCCCAGGGATGAAGCTTGTAGTTTAGTGGTTGTCGTTGGTTCCTGTCTCGACTCATATTTGATATTTTGTAAATTGTTATGTTATGTATAATTAGGCTGTTGGGTTTTTTTTTTAATTGTTCACACTTTTCATGTCGTGCCTTTTATAGACGATTTTACAGTATCAGGTTTTTGTCATTGTTGAAGGCCTTACGATTGTCTACAAAAAGCATTTGTCTACATGACGGCAAAAAGCTCTACAGAGCTTATGTTTGTAGTATTTCATGTAACCCGACTTAAAATAATTTTTTCTTATCTTATCTTATCTTATCTATAATTGCTTACATCCACTTCATATTTGAACTCCGGTGGATAGTTGCCTTATTAGCAATCATATTCCATCTCTTCATTTATATACTATATACGTGACTTCTAAACTCGTGTTTTCCTGAACAAGCATGAAATAATTTTCACTGGGCGTTAAAATTAGCAACAAACAATCAATCAATTTAAACTTGTGTTAAATAAGAGGAAAACCATTTGATATTTATTTATTTGTTGGGGTGGGGGACAGAAGGATTTCATATATGAATATGGTTGCCTGGTAAGAGCTGAAAAATAGGCATGATTAGCGACAGATTGAAATGAATAGTAATGCCCTCTCTTCCCTTCCCCATCCTTCATCTATAAATTTAAACTGACCACCACGGAATAGCCCAATAGTGTTGAAAGTAGCGTTAAACACCAATCAATCAAAATCCCTTCCCTAGAATATCAAATAATCGTCCCTTAACTGTTATTGTCCGTGTAGTTCTTATATTTATCCAGCTTATCGTCCTACAGGGATGTCCTACTAAGGCTGTCATACCATAAAAACGTTTATAAAACAGCTCACATTATAAGTTATCTACGTTCATATCCGTAGATATGGATATTTTAACACCCTGAAGTATCCATGTACACCCTGAGGTGCAGCCGAAGGGTGTACAGGGTACTGAAGGGTGTTAAAATATCCATATCTACGGATATGAACGTAGATAACGAATTTATCCCCGGTCTTAGTCTAAATCTGGCGATTTTTAGAGAAATTCGACCACAAAGTTAAACGTGAAAGCAACGTTTTTTTCATTTTTTAAATATCTTTTATTGAAATTTGGGAATTTGACATATTTTTAACGGGGTGTAGGGTACTACCTTTGGTAGAACCCTATAGGTAGACAAATATAAGACGTTTTTAAACTAGAGAAAGAGAAACTGAAATGGGTCGAATTTGGCTCGCAATGTTGTGAGAGTTACATCATAAACGGTGTGACGTCAACGTGGGTCATTTGCATAGCTAGGTCAGTAGTACCATTCATTGACAATGTGGCTGCATAGTGATGCATTTACTAAAATGAGTGCAAATAATCGATATAATAAGATAAAATCGTTAGTGGATTAAATATTTAATTATACAGACATCATGGAAAATCTACATAATTCGATATTTCATAAGGAACAACCATGGAACTAAGGAAAACGCGCGAGAAATTCCCCGATGTAATGGGTAGCAACGTCCGTGGATATGGGTTAGCAACACCAAGGGGCTATGGGTTTTGTAACGACGTACGTTAACCAATCAGAATCCTAGAAATATACTAAGCCGGGGATAATCTAATATGTCTGCATTCACAAATTTATTAATTTCATTTAGACTAAACGACGCCATGTTTGTTATGTGCCTCTGCCGTCAATCTATCAAAAATGAAGAGGTGGAAGAGAGCCAGAAGATCTTCCCAATGCAAAAAAAAAAACCAGAAATGGACTTCTTCTGGCTCACTTCCGAAGAACAAAAAAAAAAAAAACGCGCCCCATTGATATGTTTTAAAAACGCCTTGCACCTACCCTTTTCTCCCAAAAAATGACATTATTAAATATATAAACATATATATAATCATCAAAATTAAAATGCTATTGTATTTTTATAAGACCTACTTTATTACATGACCTGGGACTAATGACATCTATCTATAAGTCCTAGCATACATTAATTATTATAATATGAATATGTTTCTTGTTTAAATAACCACATATGATGCTATGCATGAGTCACCATTTATCAGGACATGAATTGGGTTTACATAGAGAGGATAAGGGACGACATCAGAAAATCAATGAAGGATAAAAAACTTAATTCAAATTTTTTTTTTTGGGGGGGGGGGGGGATCAAAATTGATGCAAGTTTTGTTTAATTAACATCGATTTTATATATATCCTTATTGGTCAATCAATTTTTCCCAAATTAAGTTAAGAAAGGGGGGCGGGGGGGGGGGGGGGGGGGGGGGTAGGGGGTCAGTGAAAAAACTATATGAATTAAGTTTTTTTTTATCCTACATTGAACTTTTGATGTCGTCCCTAATGTGCAAAAAAATAGATAAGGGGCGGGACCAAACCTATAGATAACATAATAAAGAAATGATGAAATATACAGAATACGTTGATTGACTTTTGGTTGCCTTATGTCCAGTGGCAAATATGTCACGCATGTTTAGGACAAATATAATAGAGATCAAAGGATAGAGAATAGAGTGAAATGGTAAAAACTAAAAGATATACAATTATAGAAACGATCTTTGATCTGAAACCCCTACCCTCACACACACACACCATAACCATTACTGCCGATACTCGCATATATATACATCTCTATACAAATATCTAAATTTGAACCTACTCCCCCGCCCCCTTCTATACACCGAGGTTTTGGATCCGCCCCTGTTAAATGTGTCTAATTATATACATTTTGTACGGGTCTAGATAATAGCTAAACGTACAATCATATAATTTGTTGGATACCTAATTATATTATATAATGTGTCACAAAATAAACTTGTATACCCCCTTCCAAATGCAGTATTGAAAAGTAAATCATTTAAAAGTCCTGAAGATAAAATATTTTTTGAAATATGCCCTGCATATTTATTTATGCAAAGACATATAGTAATTATAGAACTACTGTGGAGCTTGAAAAAAAAATCTATTTAAGGGATTCGGAGACGAGAACAGTAAAAAAAAGCTCAGCAACGAATCCTAAATGTAAAATGATTTGCAGCATAAGACATGAGAGCACATATTATAGATAGTATTGAATATGAAGTTCACGCCTCATATAGTGAAGTCCTGTGTCATAGAACTATTGTTGTAACATGGTTTAGTAACTGGTTCCAATTTAAGTAGTGTCAATAGGCCGATTCTGCCGCACTTGCCATTTTTAAGCACAAATCCAGCATAGGACCCCCAACCCCAAACATAAAATGCAAACGCAATACGTTTCAATTAGTCTAAGGGTAAAAACAAGAATGTCTTTCAGTTTAGCACAAAACCCAAACACCTTAGAAGGATGTAATCCTAGGGTAGAAACAAAATATGGCTTTCGTACAAAAGATGGAGGAACTCAGAAGTCCAAAAATCATAGACAACGACTTTATCAACGATAATGTTTTTGAGGAAAAGGCAAAGGACCAGACCCAGGAAACCCTGAAATGGAAAGAACTCTCAACCGGTGTGATCTATAAAATCCTGGAAGTAGTGGAAGTAGATGGCAAGTTTGGAAAGAGTAAGATCCTCACCTTGAAAAACAGAGAAGGAGAAACGAATAGGGTGTGGGCCTGCAGTGGACTGAACAGAGAGACAGGACCCATGGTAGGAGCCTTCGTGAGAAGTACAGGCTTTAAAGTCAGCAAAAAGACCAAGCAGGAGTACTTCTCTTACGACCTTGTGAGAAATTAAGTCCAAAAAAAAAAAAAAAAAAAAGGGCCGGGTGGGGTACAAAAAATTTTTCCGATCCGACATTTCTGCCGGATTGGAAAAGTTTTTTTTTTTATGCTTGAAACGGAGCACATCATGAAGTGAAGCGGAATGGAGCACATCGTGAAACGATGTGTGGAGTGAAGTGTAACGGAATGATGTGTGACGTTTTTTTACGGCGCATGCGCATTAAGGTCCTCACTAAAAGTGGTGGAAGGTTGTCGGAGCTTATCTTTTTCATCGTAGTAGTTTTTGAGGCAGGTGGTGATTTTCCCAAACTCAGCATCATCAATTTGTTCATCATCAGCCAAAGCAGTACTAATACATTGTTCAACTAAAAATTTTGTGGACTGTGCCAATTGCAAGGTGTCGCGGTGTTTTTTCTTCTTTTTCATGATACGCCTTGAGATTAGTGTGAGTACCATCACGCCAGTGGCACTCAAGCACGCAAGGGATCCTAGGGGAAGGGAGGCTATAATACCTATACCGGTCAAAGCTGAACCCATGGTGCAGCTGGTTAACACCAAACTGCCCACAGAACAAACACCCAGTGCTACAGATACAACTTTGTCCAGACGTTTGTAGATCTTCAAGGTATGTTGATACTTATGTATATCCGCGTTGAGTTGATCTTCCATACATTCGACTCTGGTCTGTCGGTATCCAGAATCTAAATCATCCATTTATTTATAGGAGCATACCGAGGAGGGGAATATTTTTGAAGGGGCTGTTAGCACCTAAGATCAGACCAGCTCCGTCGTGGAATTGCTGACCACGCTTCAAGTAGAGTCCATTACCATAGGTGATCTGGGCGTTTGAAGGTTTGAGGTAGAGACCGTTGCCACTAGGTTTCACGGTGCAAACGCATCTACCACGTTTCAGGTACAATCCAGACCCTAAGGCCTTGTTGACGGCTACACCACCAAGACCACTCAAGGCTCCAACACCCAAGGCGGGTAGAATGGTTTTTGCTAACATGGGGAGTGCCCTCATTGCCAGCCCCGCCAACATGGGTAGGAAGCCACCCACCTTCTGCATGTTTTCCTTCAATTGGGTCGCACTCAACTCTAGGACCATAGCACCAGTACCCTTTTGTAGGAGCTTGGCGATCTTTTGAACCTGGCGGGTGGTGAGCAATATCTTGTGTTCACCTTGCAGGTTTGCGTGGGACAAACGAATGGAGACTGGACAACCTTTTTAGGCAGCCCGTTGTAGTTTATCAGCTTGAACTTTTGTCAAACTCAAACCATGTTCGTGATAAGTCATTTATTTATACCTCACGAAGATGAAAGCGGATGGTAAGATGTTCACCCCTGAAATCGATGGGCCTACCATCTTGATCGGTGAGATACGTTTGCATGCGATTGATGGTTCGCAAGGTCACCGGCAAGTATACTAGATTCTTTGGGGTTTGAGTGATCTTCATACCAGGACCGTCTGCGGGAAAAAAGCTGTAGATGGTAGACTGCTGTGTACCATTTACATAACTTCCATGGATGATATCACTATTCACCAGAATGCTGTTGATGCTGATGATATTTACAATGTGTTCCCCTTCCGTATAGCCGTTTGTGATCATATCGAACGTGTAAATCTGCTGCTCGAATCCCAAGACGGTGTTGATGCTATTGACAACGTTGAAGTCTACTTGATAGTGTCTGGCGAGGGTCAGCGTTGCTCTTAGGGTTGCCCGGTTGGCATCGATGATGATCTTCGTTTTGTGTTTGTTGAGCCGCAGCCGCCGCTGGATCTCATTGTTGATGTCTTCGATGTCATAGGAACCTGTGCTTAGTGCGATTGGAAACCAGTTGGCACCATCGTCGGGGGAGTAGCGGAAGGAATTGTTACCTGTATGAATGTTGGGGATGGAGTTATAGGTTTCCAGGTTTACTAATGCCATTTCGTAGGTCTTAGATTCCTTGAGTTGTAGTGGGGGGTTGAACCGGGTAAGGATTTGGTTATCGTTTCCAGAGACGATGAAGGAAAACCCATGCTTTGGGTCGGTGTTATTAGCAATTTGCTGCAACAATGTGTTATCCATTTATTTATGGTAGACCATTGTCACATATTTTTGCTTCCACTCTTCGATACCGTCATACTGCTCCTTTAGTTGTTTACTAGCCTTCACTACGATCGCATAGACTTCGGCGGGGTGACTGGCAAAGAGGAGTTGTAGGTGAATTTTATCCATTTACTTTTAGTACACAACGTTCATCTTTTGACCATCGGATTCAAACTGTAGGATTCTGTCGGAAATGACAAGTGCAAACGCGTCGGTGTTGGCTGGAACATTACGGGCGAATTCGGCTCTGATCTGAATATCCACCGTGCATTCTTTGAGACGCTCAGACTGATGACTCACATCAATCACAAACAAGGGGTACAAGTCGATGAAATCGGAGGGATTAATCCCACCATTACTGAGGAGACTGTCCATGTTATGGAATTTCTGTCTGAAGTCGGAGGCCTCTTTGAACACTCTGGCGATCCTATTTTCGTTGAAAGCTGCATTATAGTCGACTGCTGGATAACGTTCAGCGTTGAGGGTGACATGGATATTTCGCAATCGACAGTGATCGAACACGGCAGCATTATGGGTTTGGTCACCACTTTTGTTGGTTTGGAAGGCAACAATGATATATCTAGGCTTTTCGCGACCACTCTTGGCAGCTAGGCGCCAGTTAAACTGTGAGGCTTGGGGAACGGCTATGGAATCACACTGTCTCATGCGAAATCCACAGTGGATTTTGGATTTATTTTGGATGGTTTTGTACAGTTGCATCTTATTTTCGTCTGAGGGTGTGATGTGAGGGACGAACCACGATAGTTTACTCAGGACAATCTTTGCCGGATCGTTGACGGCAGCTGCTCTCAGAATGGCATTAGCATTTGAATCGCGAACGAGTGAGAGTTCGTGCCTGAACCCGTACACTATTTTGTTGTAATCATCTGCGAATCCAAAAATATGTTTTAGGGGGATGGCAAACGAAAACGATCCTTTGTTGGTGGGCTTGGTGATAATGTATCCATGGCGGGCTGCAAATCCAGTGTTCTCAGCCTCAGCATCGGTGGAAGAATCCTTATACCACAGTTGGTTGAGACCCTGCGATTTGGAGAAGTCGTCGGGGTAGGTTAACATTCCAAGCATAGTGGTGGCGATGCCGGGGTCGTTAATATGTTCGATCTGCTGACCGGAAAGCCTGTAACTGATGCTCTTGAAGAGATACATGATACCATTATGGGTGAGCGACACAAGATCGCCATCGGCATATGCTGTGTCATCATTCTTGATAAGTCGACCTTCCACCACGAGATAACTTTCGGCGGGGTGTAGGAACAAATCCTGGGTTTCGATGTTGATTCGGATTTCAGCACCGGGATTGTTCAGCTGGGCACCGGCTTGTGGTTCGTATTCTCGAACCTGATATTCCTGGAGACTTTCGTCGAAGGTCAACCCTTCGGTGATTGTAAGAATGTCAGACATGTATTTATTTATAGCGTTGGACGAAGTCGTGGATGGTTTTGATACCAGAGCCGGAGATTAGATTGTTTAACCGAACTTGCTCTGGCTTTTTGCGTTGAACACTAGGCTGTTGAGGGGTTTTAATACGTTTCCTGGGCCGGGTCACTTTATCAACCACATGGTCGACGGCTTTGGAAGCCCCTTTTTCAACACCTTTCAAGGCTGCATTGGTGGCAGCGTTCATGGCCTTACTTCCTAGGGTTTGGGCGGCAGAGGAAGTAAACATGCGTCCAGCTAAACTGGCGATTGTGTCAAACAGTCCTTTACCACCGTAGGCGTACTTTCGAGCGTAACCTTTCTTGATTTGCAACATTTATTTATAGGATGCTACGATGCAGTGCCTTATATTCCTCGATGCTGATATGTCTACCCCTTTTCATAGCATCGATAATCGACACAATTTCGTTGCGCACACCATTGTTTCCTGCTCGGTATGCTGCAGCACACAGTTCCAAGCGATCGAGAAGCTGCTTGAAGTTGGAAGGAAGAAACACGGTTTGCAGCCCACTGCCAAACTTATCCTTCTTGTAGATGTGGGATACGATTTCCTTCCACTTGTAACTCTTATTCGCCTTCGGGGTTCTCGAGAGGGTGGAATTGCCTTGATACATGGCACCGGAACTTTTCAGGATCTCTGCATAGTCGTAAAGGTCGTCGGGCTCAAACGATTCTGGTTTCTTATTCACCATGAGTTCCCAGAGGCCAAGGGTTCCTTTTTACCTCACACCATCCACGAAAATATCATCATCGTCAAAAGTAACTGGTGAGTTTCCGATGAAGATACCATCGTTTTCAGATCGCAATCCAAAGGTGTGGTCGGCGGAAGGAGTCATACTGAGTTGCAAATACTGCTGTGCTCGAGGTCCGAGGACGGTGTCTGTAGGTTGTGCGATGGGTAGTTGATCAGCAAACTCGGGATGTGGAGGAGGGAGGGCTGGCACTGCTGCAGGTAAATCTTCGATTGTTTTGGTGATTTTTGAAGCTGCTTCCCGCTGAGCCTCAACCACAGGCTTGAACACCCTGGAAAGGTCTCGGCTGAGTCCAATCTTGTCGAGACGATGTTGCATGTTGCTGGCTTGAATGCTCCGCTTAGTTTCATGCAACTCCTTTGCGAGCGCCTCACGCTGCTTAGGGTCGGTAATCTTGATAAACGTCATTTATTTATAGGATCGAACGCTGTTGAACGCCCCTAAGCGATGGGTTGAACGCCCCTAAGCGATGGTTTGAACGCCCTATAGCGATGGGTTGAACGCCCCTAAGCGATGGTTTGAACGCCCTATAGCGATGGTTCGAACGCCCTATAGCGATGGTTCGAACGCCCCAAAGCGATGGTTTGAACGTCCTATAGCGATGGTTTGAACGCCCTATAGCGTTGATGTGAACGCCCCATAGCGTTAAGTGAACGCCCCGAAGCGTTGGTTCGAACGTCCATACGCGATAAATTGCACATGAAGGTATTACACAGCTGATACGGATCCCTTTTCTTCGAAAGATTCAAGTGTCTTAGGCAAAGGTCTTTACGCGATAAATTGCACATGAAGGTATTACACAGCTGATACGGATCCCTTTTTATTCGGAAGATTCAAGTGTCTTAGGCAGAGGTCTTTACGCGGTTGGCATGGGTGTGTGCACTGGTGGCCTCGAATCGTCTTGGCAGGGCATTGGGGTTGTGGGGGACGCTGCACCTTACCATACAGACGGCCAGAGTTCCATGCGTCAAAATCACCTCTACTGCTATCGATCGGGCGGATGATCGTGCGACCGCATTTCCAACACATACTTGTCATATCGACCGAGTCCCACTCGTGCTTGCATTCAGGGGGTGGTCGTGAGGGCTTGGGAGCATTCTCAAACTCCCGATCCAAGTCCCGTTGATTCTCCAGGAAAAATTCCTGCAAGTGATTCATTTTTTTTTTAATTTTATACCTCATAAAACTCTTCTAATTTACATCGGTATTTCCCTGCTGACTTGGGGCTTGTGAGATCGATGGTTACAAATCCATAGGGTTGGGACCAGCAATGCTTACACAGAGCGTCGAACTGTTCCTTGGTGAGATCGTTGCAGTGATCGCGTTGGATGTGGTCGAGATTCTTTGCATCTTGCTGGAAGAGACAGATAAAGTTTGCATTTTCTCGGATCGTTTGTCGGGGTAGTTTGAAGTAGTTCTGACACAGGTAGAAACAATCGACGTTGTTGTGACGACCGCGCACGTAGTAGTCTTCACACGTGTTCTGTTTGCTCAGCATCAAGTCGTCGAACACCATGAGGTTTTTTCGGCTAGGATCAAGTTCCCGGGGGTCTGGTACATCGCTCCCTTGCTCGAAGAAAAAAAGTGTCGATACCACTCGGGTGTCGTGGTGGTGGTAAGGCGTCGACCACATCGATCATCGAGTAGGGTGAATTGCTCTTACACTGTAGGAGGTCTCGAATATCTTCCTTAGGGAAGCCTTTTCCCAGCGCTTGCTGCAACAGCTGGTAGATGGGCTGGTGAAGCGATTTTCCGAAGACGTACAATCGATCGTAGTCGAGCCATCCATCGCGCAGGAGTAGGTTGTTCAACAGCGTTGTTTTACCACAGTCCGACTTCCCAATGATCAACCCTCTGATCGACCGCTGCGGTAGGAGGTAGTGATTACTCCTCTTGGGGGCGTTGGCACTGTAGGAAATGTCTTCGACGTTCATTTATTTAAATAAAATAACGATGATCTTCTGCGTGAAATGTCGTAGGAAGACGGACACAGTTAACCCTGGCGAAACAATTACCAGCAACGGGCGACGGAGGAAGGTTGGCAACTGCAAGGTGTGCGGTGCCAAGAAGTCTCAGTTTGTTGCTACAACCGGTGCAGGGTTTATGAACAAACTAATCAACCGATTACCCATGGAAATGCATCTCCCCGGACACAACTTCACCGGGCCAGGGACTAAACTTAACAAGCGACTACTCCCCGATGGCACCCCAAAGGCTTGGTCAAAACCCATTAATCAAGTGGACCAGGCTGCATATCACCACGATCTTTGTTATGCCCAGCATAAGGATACCGCTTCACGCAACTCCATCTGTGACAAAGCTATGCTAGCCTCGCTTAACACCATTCCCAACCCTACCACACGCGAACGCATGGACCGCAGCATCGTCGGACCCATCATCAGTACCAAAGCTCGATTCGGTCTGGGTATTAAAAAAAAAAAAAGTTCGCTGGACCGATGATTTAGCTGAGGAGTTGCACAAACCAGTTCGACGTAAGTTTCAAAAACGCCGTGTGGTAGTGGGTGGTGTGGATGAGACCTGGGCGGCCGACCTTGTTGATATGAGTGCCTTTTCTAGGGACAACAAGGGAAATAAGTTCATCCTGAGCATCATCGATGTCTTCTCCAAATATGGCTGGTTGATACCACTCAAAAACAAGAAGGGGGTGACGGTGCGGGATGCCTTTCAAGCGGTGTTCAAGGAGCGTATGCCCAAGAAGCTTTGGACAGACAAAGGCACTGAGTTTTACAACAAGGATGTAAATCAGCTGCTTCAAAGGCATGATATTGAGCTCTACTCCACCGAAAATGAGGAGAAATCGAGTGTGGTTGAGCGCTGGAATCGCACCATGAAAGAAAAAATGTTCAAATATTTCTCGGCCAACTCTACACGCACCTACATCAATGTTTTGGATAATCTTGTTCGCCAGTACAATACCACCAAGCACCGATCCATCAAAATGACCCCTGTCGCCGCAAGTCATAAGGAGTATGAAAACAAGGTGTATTGGAACCTTTATGGCAGCATACCTCCCATGAAACCACCGCGATTTCATGCTGGCGACAAAGTCCGAATCACCAAGAAGAAAGGTACATTCGAGAAGGGATACACACCCCGCTGGACTGAGGAAGTATTCACCATTTCCCTAGTGTTGAACACTCAGCCGCCCACCTATCGCCTCAAGGATTTTAGTGGCGAGGAAATTCAGGGATCCTTCTATGAGCCCGAACTTCAAAAAACTGATCAAAACATCTACCGCATAGAGAAGATCCTCCGCAGGCGAACCAAGAACGGGATTAATGAGGTGTTTGTGAAGTGGAAGGGTTATCCTAAGAATTTTAACTCGTGGGTCCCACAATCAGATCTACAATAATCCTCAACAACCTTTCCGGTCTCAACCTTGAGACTGGAAAGATTTGGAAAAACTAAGCATGCTTCAATTCGACAAAAACCCTCAATGCATCCAAATCCGACTGTAGACGATCGTAAATGGCTTTGGTGATGGGTTCGTTGTCAGTTCGTGGGAGTGGGAGATTCAGCACATGAAACTTTTGCATGTCCAAGTCTGTTTTCATCTTACCACCGTTGGTTAAGGCACATTTTGACTTATCGACTTTACCATTTTCTACGGCCATCAGCTTTTTGGTGAGTTCTTTAATTGATGAGTCATACTCATTTTGCATTCGCGTGATGGTCCTCTGCATCTGTTTACACTCAGAATCTAATTTATCAATATCTTTCATACCATCTTTCAACTCTTGGGTTACCCACCGTTTTGTCACAGCATCCGAGCTGTCCTTAGGATGTCCTAGGCTAGTAATGCGATTGTCGTTCATATCCAAATCCTGCAGCATTCGCCAAAGGGATGCGCGCTTTCTTGCATGAGATCCAAACTTATCCATTTATTTATAGAGTGAGAAGACCGCGTCCTCTAGCGACTTCCCCGCCGACAGCATATTCAACACGTACAGACAAAAGTGACCACACACCACCGAGCCTCGCTGCTGTAATTCATCGGTGCTATATCGAATTTCAGGCTGTAAGTAGTTCACCATCTCGTCAGGCGGTGGCAATCCATAGGAGTCAAAGTAATACTTTACCGGCCCACGTTTATACCAGCAGGTCCAATGCGTTCCAGGACCTTCCCAGCTATCGTGATTCAAGATTCCACATTCGATGCGGCGCGGGCTGGGTGGTAGGGTATCTCGCATGAACACCCCTCTGAAACATGGGATTCTTAGGGCTGTGACGGCTCTCTCCAATTCCTTATTCGACAGGGGCTTGTGGGGAAGGATTAGTTTGTGCACCCGTATGCTGCTCATTTATTTAAGAACATTCTACGAGCGTGCGCCCCTACACTTTCCTGTGTTATACCTTGCTGAATCATTTCTCACATTTCCGTCTGACCAGTAGGCAAAGTGGCTAGGGTTATTTCAAGCATAGCCTTATTACGAGCATCGATACGTTCCATTTCAGATATCCATCTTCTCTTTTCTTCATCTGACCATTGTTGTCTCTGACGTACGAAAGCCTTTGCTTTTCTTTCGAGATATTTCATTCTTCTCTGCGTTTTTCCCATACTTTATTTATAGCAGGCGATGTTGCTCCTCGATTTTATAATGCCCGTGAGCAAGGGTGCTAATTCCGTCGGGGAGAATGTGTCGCTTGGTATCTTTGGCCGAGAGAGCGACTTTTTTAATTTCCTGGGTGTAGATCTGATGGCGGTAACTTCGGAAAATATTCATCGGCCGGTATATTTCCTGCTGGGTGTCAAGACATCTCTTATAGTTGTCAAAGGTAATATTTTGCTTGATGACAGCCTTTGTAACTCCCTTTGCTTTCTTGGTAGTGTCTCCATCATCCATTTTGTATGCATATAATTTTGGTCGGAGTCCCACAAAGCCAGTCATACTTTTTCCACTACTTTCGTCCTTGAACATTCCAATTATCTTCTTATTGACGCCAGATGGAATTCCGGAGGGGTGGTTGGCTGGATAGTTTGAGGTATCAAATTTTTCCTGGACGTGGGGGGTAATATCTTTGTAAAAATCCTCGGTCTGAATTTCATAGGCCAAGCTATCTGTATCGGTAAACAGCAGCCGGGCGTTATCACCGTACATCTCCTGTATGAAACCGTAATGGAATTTATACATCAGGAGCTTTGAGATGTCTAGGATACATGCTCCCAAGTAGACTGGCTTGTCGAATTTCAGCTTGGTTCTTTTCATGTGAACAGCTGCCAGATTTTCATTGAATACGACCCGGCGATCAAAATTGGGCTTGGACACCAGTTTTAGGGCTTGTTTTTCACTGTTCACCAGTCGAACATCGACCCTCTTTCGAATATTCTCCATCGTTTTTCCAAACACTGAGTTATTCATGAGTTTGTAGAAATCCTTCTCAGCATCGCTTGTAGCCAGAGCTCTGAGTTCGGTATTCAGATCGATATACGGTTTGAGCCAAGGGGATTGTTCAAATCTGATGATTCGATGAACCTTTTTCAAGATCATTCCCTGGGAAATATAGTATTGGAGGTTCTGAAGATGAAGGGTATATTTTTTACGTTCACCCAAATGAGGTACCAATTTACGAACTCCGTCGATTTCCATGGCTTCCGGCGCGAGAGGGTAGTCGTTATGGCTATCGTGAGGGCGTTGAGGATATTCCATATCACTTTCTACTATCGCCGAATATTTATGATCTGCTGGATATTCTAACATCTCGTCGATCTCTTCTGGATCTGCCCATTCAAACCCTCCTGTGGGAAGGGGTTGTGCCATAGCCCACCCATATAAATTGTTTGCATCTAGGTAGGTCATAAACTTGGTTGGATGCGATGGATCGTAATTGCTCATATATGGATTATTGGCCTTTCCGAGTCGGTGAGATATCATGGCCACACCTCCCCTAGTCGCATTTTCAAACATCAATAGCATATCCGGATCGGTCAGAAGTTCCAGTCGGATCCTGGTGAATTTTAGCATCGCTTCGTAAGATAACCCTGGGGATGTGAAATAGTGTGCGGGATCGAGCTTGTGAGTTTTCATACAGTTATCCCTGAAATTCTCGAAAATATCTTCAAGTAAGGCCACATCACTTTCCAAGTAAAGATTGTGATAATCTCGCATCGTCCGGCAACCGAATTCCTTGAACACCAGCTGGGCGTGGGCGTAATCTTCATTGGAAATATGTTCACCGCTGAGTTTGTTGAAAAACGCCTCCTTAGGTGGTAGCTGTGTTTCCTCAAGCTTGGTGGGGCTATCTACATAATCGTATGGATATACCCCCTTCCTAATCATCAGTTCGGTGTGATCACCAAAACACTTCTGCGTGGCCTTGAATTTATCCTTGGTCAGATTCTTTGCCAAGTTTTCAATGGAGGAAAGTAGGAATCGCATGGAGTCAATAAACCTCATCTCAATATCTCCAACCTTCTTGGAGAAGCTGATATATTTCTCATCGGTGTTGAGGATACAGTTAATCTTTCCTTCCCCAAATCCTAACTCTTTCACGAATAGATGGGCGTCGTATCCACTCAAGTTATGAAATACAACCGGAACGAATTTGGGGAGCTTGAACGCTAGATTACACTCATTGTGTGCAGCACCGCGATATTTCCCCGTCAGATGATTGTGATCCCGAACCTTATCCCCACCCAAAGTATTACCACAAATGTGACAGAGTGTGCTCGCCGCGAAATTCTCATTATCTTCATCCGTCATTACCAGCGCGATTTTGGTTTCATAGGTTTTGGCAATTTCTTCGATTTCCTTTTTCATACACTCCACACATTTCTTGGCTGCATCTTCTCCACAGTAAACGACTGAATCTTTGTAGTCACCGTGGACGTATTTTATGCGGTAGCAGAATCCAGATGGCTGGTGCAGCTGATATGCCTTGGTGTAGGCTCGTGATGGATCTGGTTGGCAGGTGTTCATCTTTTCCGTAAAGCATTCAAAATCTGCATAGATTATGAACGGCACCCCCATCTGGCGTTGGTGGTTTCGGAAGCTGATGAACGTTCCTTCTTCCGGCATTTCGATCCTGACCGCCTTTTTCTGACTACAATACTCCATGTGATTGTCCAGAATATCCTGTCTGGAAAAGTGGCATAGGCACCTACGGCAAAAGAAAAGCTCGTGACCGTGTTCCGAGATTTGTGAGCTCAGAAGGCGAGAAAGGCTTTTAATACAGCAGTAGTGCTGTTTGTCGGGACTGGTTAAGAAAAGAAGGTCTATGTTTTTCTCCCCGGTATTCTCAGATATTCTCAGGGGATATACTTGGAGATCCTCTTCCCCATCTTCACCTTTCTTCACACCATCGTAGCCAAAAACGTTGATGTTAAGATTTGTATTTTGCCTCTCAAATTTGTCTATGGCCTTAAGGGAAACCGGAAACTCGATCCCATCGAAATTTAGTTCACCTGCCCATGGTTTGTACTGAGTGACCCGATTTGCTGATTTCCGATCAACTTCCTCATTATGTAGGGCTGATAATACTGCCCACTGAAAGCATCGATCATCTTCATTTCTCACATTGATGATAGCTTTCTTTTGGCCGAGCTTCTGTGGGAGTGGAATGTAAGACTTCCCGGCGAGAGGTTTAAACTGGTTCAAGTGGATTTCTAGCTGATCGATCTTTCCAAATGTCCATCCACTACCATCGCGCATATACTTGGCCATATTTTCCTTAACCTTCTCTGCCACGAGGGAAATCTCGAAATCAAGGTCTGATGATTGGGTGATCGTGACCTGATATGATCTGAAGGTGGGATATAAGTAGATATTCTCTCCGGTTGCAGGGTTTGATTTCACTAACTCTACTGTTAATACTATCTGCACCTTCAATGCTTTCTTTTGAGCGAGGGTACTTTCGATTTCATTGGAAATGGTGCCTCGACTTATCTGAAAAAACGTTTCCAAATCATGCTGCTTGAGCGGTTTTATGACGACTGTGCCAAATACACCTTTCAATGCATCGCGCCTGTCAAAAATTTCTATTTCGTTTTCCACTGGAGCATTTTCGATATCCCGTTTCACCAGCTCAGTCAGAGCAGCTCTCGCTAGTCGGGAATAGTTGGTGATTCCCCGTCTTTTGGCAATGGTCCTCAGCTCCTTCTTGGTAAAGACCTTTTCGCGGGTAAATTTGTGGGCGGTTTTGGTCTCAATTAACTTAACCAATTCCCCCTTGGGTTTCCTACTGTATCCCTTAAGTCCCTCCTTCTTCGCGATTTCTCGGAGTTCTTTCATGGTGGTTTTCACCACAATATTCCCTACAACTGGGGTATCCTCCTGCTGGCGTGGTTCTTTACTGTGTCTCCAGCAAAGCCCATCTTTCCCTGGTTTACTCTTACAAAACTGCCCCTTCTTTCTTTTTAGTGGAGCACCACAAGTTTTGAGTTCTTCATTCTCTTTGAACTGATCCATATTCATATCAACACTATTGGATGCCATCCCTTCATGTATATCAATTTGGGGAATGCTTCCTTCTAAGGTATTTGGGGCTGGGGTATCTCTGACATTTTGTGTAAAAGACATATTTGTATTTACCCTAGGATTACATCCTTCTAAGGTGTTTGGGTTTTGTGTAAAAGACATTCTTGTTTTTACCCTTAGACTAATTGAAATGTATTGCGTTTGCATTTTATGTTTGGGGTTGGGGGTCCTATGCTGGATTTGTGCTTAAAAATGGCAAGTGCGGCAGAATCGGCTTATTGACACTACTAATTTATCCTGAATTGTCTTTATTAAAGAATTAGTTCCGGAGTATAACAGCTTATGTCTCTACTTGTGGGTTTCTGGTTCTGCTGTCGTAATTAAGTGATTTTTTTTCTTCATGTAGTAAAAAAGAGGGGGCATAGTCCAAATAATTGTAACGTCCTGGATGCTTTTTATTCTTTTTTCATGTGTGCCTTCCTGCAACGTCTCTTAGGATAAAAAAAAGTAAAAAATGATATAGCACTAAAGAACGTCATGATTACATGTATCTGGACTTAGAAGGGGGAGGGGGGCTAGCTATGTATTTTTTTTTTTATTTCAATGTGTAGACTGTAGGAGAGTTTCTTCAGAAAAGGTTTCCATTGGAGGTGTTTTTGCCATGCACGCAGGCATCTGTTTCTATCCATGAACAAGTTGTGTGTCAAATTAATTATTATTAGTGGTCACTCGCATTTTTTGCTCGTCCTGGCCATTATTGGCATTAACAGCTAGTGCACGAACTCGCACGAACGCCAAATTTAGTTAGAGGGGCGATATTCTGACGCGTTTTTTAATTCTTGGTCACTCAAGTTTAGAAAGAAAGGGGAGAAATCCAAATAATTACCGACCAATCACAAACGTTGTTGCAAATTTGACCTTATGACGTCAAAGAATTTCCCATAATGCAATTATTGCATATAAATAAAAAACTACTATACCAATTGAATAAAAAATATTGCATTCAAATGACATTTTATACCAATTGAATAAAAAATATTGCATTTGAACGAAAATATATACCATTTGAATGAAAAATTATACCATTTGAATGAAAAATTATACCATTTGAATAAAAAATTATACCATCTGAATAAAAAATATTGCATTTAAATGAAAAAATATACCATTCAAATAAAACAATATTGCATTTAAATGAAGAAATATACCAATTAAATAAGAAATATTGCATTTAAATGAAAAATATCAAATTTTTGCAACCAATACCATGCCATAATGATTGCGTTGGATAAAAACCGCAATTTTTATACCTCTGCATGCAAAACAAATTTCTTGTTAGAGGGGTCTAAATACAGTACAAACAACATTTTCCAAAAGACCAAAAAAAGTGAAAAAGTATATTTTATCAAAACGCATTTGACTAACAGGTCGAACAACAAATGTTCTTAAACCCTGCTGACTGCTATTGGCGATTGCCAAATAAACGGATCACCGATGTAATAAATGGATCTTAATTATAAATTTAATACTAAACAGAAAATATATAGATTCTACCACTGCATCAAGTGTGATACGATATTTATCCACTCTAAACAGTTAAATTTTTAAATCTAAAACGCGAGGCTTGCCGAGCGTTTTAAATATTCAAATTTAACTGTCAAGAGTGGATAAATGTCGTATTGCACGAGATTTGGTGGTAGAATCGGTTTCTTTAATGATTTTTAGACGATATGTAGACAAATTTAATCCTTCTTTTCGAATGATCTGCAAAAAAGATGTGTTCTTTCTATGTGACGTCATCAGGCATGGTCGCCTTTTTTCATGAGGTCACAATGGGAATTTCATAGGAAAGCTAGACAATTTGACGTGATAATCGAATTTTGACCAATGAACAACTGAGATCAAACGGACCTCACGTTGATTAAATAAAAATAATCAACAGGTCAGGAAAATGATAAAACGGGATATAAATATATATATGCTTTATTATTGTGAAGCCTAGGTGGTCGTGTGGTCTAGCGCGTCGAATACAGTGCAGGCGAATTGGTGTCACGATATCTCAGTAGCATGAGTTCGAATCCCGGCGAGGGAAGAACAAAACATTTGCGAAAGCAAATTTACAAATTTTAACATTGTTAGGCTGATGTTTAGACGAGTTGGATATACAGAATGTACACAGCCATGCATCACCATCACTAATGGTGATCCGATGGATAAATCTGTTGTAGAGTTTTCACTGGTTCAGACGTACTTATAAATATAATTATTTCTGTGACTGTATCTTGCATTAATTTGTAAGATCCTTTACAATAGATATTTCAGATGATCTGTAACAATTCCATCTTCATGCCTTATATATCATGTACTGTATAACGACGCTAGATTAAAACTGACGAGGAAAGGTAACACCCGGCAACCAAAAGCTTTATTATTTTGAAGCCTAGGTGGTCGTGTGGTCTAGCGCGTTGGATACAGTGCAGGCGATTTGGTGTCACGATATCTCAGTAGCATGAGTTTGAATCCCGGCGAGGGAAGAACAAAAAATTTGCGAAAGCAAATTTACAGATCTAACATTGTTGGGCTGATGTTTAGACGAGTTGTATATATATATATATGAACGTTGTTTTCAATTTAGACTTGTTTATATTTTATCGTTTGGGCTTGTATTATATTTGTCTTCGGGTTTATATGATCCGTTCATCCTATTTTGACTCCTCAAAATTCAAGAGTCTATCCTAAATTGAGGTAAATTATATGGCCTTCCAAATACCATTTCGATTCCTAACATCACTGAAGAGACATTAATTGTCGAAATCCGGATATGGTGTACAAATATCTTTGCACCTTTGTTTGCGGTATACCATCTTTGCCGCAAGTTTATTGTTTTCTGTTTGGTATTAAATTTATAATTACATGTAAGATCCATTTATTACACCTTGTGATCCGTTTATTCGGCAATTGCCAATGGCAGTCAGCAGGGTTTAAGAACATTTGTTGTTCGACCTGTTAGTCAAATGCGTTTTGTTAAAATATACTTTTTTACTTTTTTGGTCTTTTGGAAAATGTTGTTTGTGCTGTATTTAGACCCCTCTAACAAGAAATTTGTTTTGCATGCACACGTATAAAAATTGCGGTTTTTATCCAACGCAATCATAGGTTTGAACGTTGTTTTCATTTTAGACTTGTTTATATTTTTTCGTTTGGGCTTGTATTATATTTGCCTTCGGGTTTATATGATCCGTTCATCCTATTTTGACTCCTCAAAATTCAAGAGTCTATCCTAAATTGAGGTAAATTATATGGCCTTCCAAATACCGTTTCGATTCCTAACATCACTGAAGAGACATTAATTGTCGAAATCAGGATATGGTGTACAAAAATCTTTGCACCTTTGTTTGCGGTTAACCATCTTTGCCGCAAGTTTATTGTTTTCTGTTTGGTATTAAATTTATAATTACATGTAAGATCCATTTATTACACCGTGTGATCCGTTTATTTGGCAATCGCCAATGGCAGTCAGCAGGGTTTAAGAACATTTGTTGTTCGACCTGTTAGTCAAATGCGTTTTGTTAAAATATACTTTTTCACTTTTTTGGTCTTTTGGAAAATGTTGTTTGTGCTGTATTTAGACCCCTCTAACAAGAAATTTGTTTTGCATGCACACGTATAAAAAATGCGGTTTTTATCCAACGCAATCATAGGTTTGAACGTTGTTTTCAATTTAGACTTGTTTATATTTTTTCGTTTGGGCTTGTATTATATTTGCCTTCGGGTTTATATGATCCGTTCATCCTATTTTGACTCCTCAAAATTCAAGAGTCTATCCTAAATTGAGGTAAATTATATGGCCTTCCAAATACCGTTTCGATTCCTAACATCACTGAAGAGACATTAATTGTCGAAATCCGGATATGGTGTACAAAAATCTTTGCACCTTTGTTTGCGGTATACCATCTTTGCCGCAAGTTTATTGTTTTCTGTTTGGTATTAAATTTATAATTACATGTAAGATCCATTTATTACACCTTGTGATCCGTTTATTTGGCAATCGCCAATGGCATTCACCAGGGTTTAAGAACATTTGTTGTTCGACCTGTTAGTCAAATGCGTTTTGTTAAAATATACTTTTTCACTTTTTTGGTCTTTTGGAAAATGTTGTTTGTGCTGTATTTAGACCCCTCTAACAAGAAATTTGTTTTGCATGCACACGTATAAAAATTGCGGTTTTTATCCAACGCAATCATAGGTTTGAACGTTGTTTTTAATTTAGACTTGTTTATATTTTTTCGTTTGGGCTTGTATTATATTTGCCTTCGGGTTTATATGATCCGTTCATCCTATTTTGACTCCTCAAAATTCAAGAGTCTATCCTAAATTGAGGTAAATTATATGGCCTTCCAAATACCGTTTCGATTCCTAACATCACTGAAGAATCATTAATTGTCGAAATCCGGATATGGTGTACAAATATCTTTGCACCTTTGTTTGCGGTATACCATCTTTGCCGCAAGTTTATTGTTTTCTGTTTGGTATTAAATTTATAATTACATGTAAGATCCATTTATTACACCTTGTGATCCGTTTTTTTGGCAATCGCTAATGGCAGTCAGCAGGGTTTAAGAACATTTGTTGTTCGACCTGTTAGTCAAATGCGTTTTGTTAAAATATACTTTTTCACTTTTTTGGTCTTTTGGAAAATGTTGTTTGTGCTGTATTTAGACCCCTCTAACAAGAAATTTGTTTTGCATGCACACGTATAAAAATTGCGGTTTTTATCCAACGTAATCATAGGTTTGAACGTTGTTTTCAATTTAGACTTGTTTATATTTTTACGTTTGGGCTTGTATTATATTTGCCTTCGGGTTTATATGATCCGTTCATCCTATTTTGACTCCTCAAAATTCAAGAGTCTATCCTAAATTGAGGTAAATTATATGGCCTTCCAAATACCGTTTCGATTCCTAACATCACTGAAGAGACATTAATTGTCGAAATCCGGATATGGTGTACAAAAATCTTTGCACCTTTGTTTGCGGTATACCATCTTTGCCGCAAGTTTATTGTTTTCTGTTTGGTATTAAATTTATAATTACATGTAAGATCCATTTATTACACCTTGTGATCCGTTTATTTGGCAATCGACCAAATGGCAGTCAGCAGGGTTTAAGAACATTTGTTGTTCGACCTGTTAGTCAAATGCGTTTTGTTAAAATATACTTTTTCACTTTTTTGGTCTTTTGGAAAATGTTGTTTGTGCTGTATTTAGACCCCTCTAACAAGAAATTTGTTTTGCATGCACACGTATAAAAATTGCGGTTTTTATCCAACGCAATCATAGGTTTGAACGTTGTTTTCAATTTAGACTTGTTTATATATATATATATATATATATATATATATCAGTCAGGGGCGTTACTTAAACAAGTGATTTTTTTAGTTACTTATATAGGTAATTTATGTTTTTAAAAATTATAAAATTACTCAATAGAGTTATTTTAAATTTCAATAGAAGCATGGACTAAATGTAGTTTTCATGAATTTTTACATCATTTTATATCATAAAATTAAGAATTTATTAAATTTGAGAGGAGTATAGAGATAAAGGGTTACTTTAAAAATAATGACAAATATATTACTTGAATAAGTTATTTTATACATCTTTGAAAGAATTAGTAATAACACTTATTTAAGGAACACATGTAATTGTTTTGGGTTACAAATCACGAATAACTTCAAGTCTTAATTAAATCACAAGTTTCTATCTATTTATATCTGTCTACCTTCAAGATTTTCAAGGAAAATGATATTTTGATAGTCCCAAGAGACCAATTTTTGACCCAGAAGCTTCGATATGAAAGATAAGTGCGTCAGAAAGGCAATTAGTGTTTCAGAAGGATTAGATTTTATATTTCATTGGAAAAATAACCAAATGACTGTGAAAATTTGTTAAAGTTAATAAAATCTGTATAATTGGACACCTATAAAAATAATATTTAGAAAAGTTACTTATATAAGTAATATTTGAAATAGCCTCGTTTTCAACATTACTTGTATAGGTAATTTTAAAAGTAACTTGTTTAAGTAATGCCCCTGACTGTATATAGATTGCCTAACAATGTAATTTTAACACACTAGTTAGTATGTAAATATAAGAATGTTTACAATATTTACAAAATGATAAAAATAAACGCAATATTTCGCTAGACAAACTAGCTTTATCAAGCGTGCATCTATCCAGGTGAAATCGGATGTAGATGATAAGAAACTTTTGCAGCTCAATGTATATGTTGCACTTGAATTTAGCTGCCTTGAAAATAATACATAATATGGATGAAGTTCAAGATTTTTACAAAATTGGTAGTTGAAGTTAGCAATGTCCATTGGCCAATATTACAGGATAAAAAGGACGATGCTGTGTACTTAATTATTCTTTATCTTTCCTGTATCTTTTCTCATCTTTTTCGTTAAGACCATCAGGTTCTAAAGTGTGGAGTTGGTGGATCCAAAAATTTTCTCTTCTCCTTCTCGCCGTGGTGTCCCACTCAGTGTTGACTTCTATGATTTGGAAAGTAACATTATCAAAAGAATGTTTCGTTGAACGAAGATGTCTTGTGAGAGGACAGTTTTTGTTAGTTTTGTACCATGAACGATGGTTATTGAGCCGAATATTAAATTTGTCCATTGTTTCTCCCACATACTGAATGCCACAAGTGTCACATGTTAATATATAAATTGAGTTCTCCGTTTTACAGTTGGAATTTGAGTAGATGGTATAATTTTGTTTAGTAACGGAGCTGATGAAAGAACTGCTTGTATTGGCAGCTTTACAACACAAGCAGTTCCTTCGACCACATTGTTTGTAGCAACCGGGAGATGGAGTAGGCTGCTTTGCTAATACAGATGTCACTAATTTGTCACGGATGTTTTTAGGTCTTCTGAAGGCCATGACTGGTGGTGAGGAAAATACTTTTTTAAGATTTGAATCATTTTCTATAATTTTCCAGTGCTTCTGAACAATGGAAGACACATTTTTAAAATCAGGATGGTAAGTGAGTACAAGGGGTGTTCTGTTAGCTGCTTTATTCTTATCTTTGTACTCTAGAAGTTCTTGGCGACTAGTTTTGTTTGCTCTTTCGAAAGCGCTATCAATGATGTTGTTATTGTATCCTCGAACAACTAGATGTTTACGTATTTGTCCAAGTCTAGCATTTTGCGTATTTTCAGTAGAGCATATTCTCTTGATTCGCAATGCCTGGCTGAATGGGATGCCACGGGAGCAGTGTTTAGGATGGCAACTTTTAGGAGAAAGGAATTGATGTTTGTCCGTTTGTTTGATATGAAGGTCCGTTATAATGGTTCCGTTCTTGATGTAACTCGTAGTGTCGAGGAAGTTTATTTTCTCCATAGATGATTCATATGTAAATTTTATTGAATGGTGGAAAGAGTTACAGTGTCCTAGAAATTCATTAAGATGTTCTTGTGAATCTGTCCATTTGAAATCAATATCGTCAATGAATCGGAACCATGATAAGGGCTGGTATTGAGCACTAGCCAAGAGGCGTTTTTCAAGTTGGCCCATAAATATGTTGGCATATGACGGGGCCATTTTTGTGCCCATACTAGTACCGTCTATCTGGAGATAATGTTTTTCATTGAAAGAGAAGTTGTTGTTCTCTAGCACTAGTTTCAGAAGTGTAACAAGGCACTCAGTTGGAGGATTTTTTTCACTACGAGTGTTCCATACCTCTTCACACGCTGCTATTCCTTCGTCTTGTGGAATGTTGGTATATAAAGAAGACACGTCCATGGATGCAAGTATAGTATTGCTTGGTAGAGGATTGAGGCTTTCCATTTTCTTTAGATAATCAGTCGTATCTTGGATGTAAGAGGGTAGTTCTTCCACATGAGGTCTTAGATGATGGTCTACAAATTCTGATATCTTTTCAGTTGGATGACTATTTGCTGAAACAATTGGTCGACCTGGATTGCCCGTTTTATGTATTTTAGGCAACATATAGAATCTTCCGGCCTTTGCTTCGTTCTCAAGAGGTCGGAGATAATCAAAGGTGTCATTGTCTATATGCTTTTTGTCGAACATCTCTTGAAGGATGGTGTTGATCCTTCGAATAGTATTTAGTGTTGGATCTGTGGTTAATTGTTTATAAAAAATCGAGTTTGAAAGTTGGCGATTTCCCTCTGCTATGTAATCTGTTTTATTCATGACAACCACAGCGCCCCCTTTGTCGGCAGGTTTTATTACGATATCCTCTTGATCTTTTAACGCTTTCAAAGCAATGCTTTCTGACTTGGATAAATTATAATTTCTTGTATTTGTTATACAGGACTTTATATCAGACCTCACGTAGTTAATGAATGACTCCAAGTTATCATTTTACTCTTAGGTGGTTTCCATGAACTTTTTTTCTTAAATTTTGGGATGGGCGTGACTTCTTCATTGGTGTCAGTATCTGAATCTGTTAATCCAGCTTCTTCAAGGTTTTTCTTGCCCCTATTGTAGAAAAAATCTTTCAAGCGTAAACGTCTAACGAATTGGTCTAAGTCCTCGTCTAGCTGAAAGTTATTTACATTTGATGGGATAGGACAGAAGTTTAAACCTTTACTTAAAAGAGATTCTTCAGCACGTGTAAGTTCTTTAGATGACAAATTTACAACAATGCTTTCAGTTTTTTGTTTCCGTCTTTTGAATTTTCTTTTTCTAGGGACCTTATGGTTTGTTGTATTGATATCATTCATATCCTGATTTAAATAGACAGTGTGAATTTTATCTCTTTGAAATTTATTCCTTTGTTTTTCTTTATGTTTGGATAGTTCAATTTTTTCAATATCAAATGGACAGATTCACAAGAACATCTTAATGAATTTCTAGGACACTGTAACTCTTTCCACCATTCAATAAAATTTACATATGAATCATCTATGGAGAAAATAAACTTCCTCGACACTACGAGTTACATCAAGAACGGAACCATTATAACGGACCTTCATATCAAACAAACGGACAAACATCAATTCCTTTCTCCTAAAAGTTGCCATCCTAAACACTGCTCCCGTGGCATCCCATTCAGCCAGGCATTGCGAATCAAGAGAATATGCTCTACTGAAAATACGCAAAATGCTAGACTTGGACAAATACGTAAACATCTAGTTGTTCGAGGATACAATAACAACATCATTGATAGCGCTTTCGAAAGAGCAAACAAAACTAGTCGCCAAGAACTTCTAGAGTACAAAGATAAGAATAAAGCAGCTAACAGAACACCCCTTGTACTCACTTACCATCCTGATTTTAAAAATGTGTCTTCCATTGTTCAGAAGCACTGGAAAATTATAGGAAATGATTCACATCTTAAAAAAGTATTTTCCTCACCACCAGTCATGGCCTTCAGAAGACCTAAAAACATCCGTGACAAATTAGTGACATCTGTATTAGCAAAGCAGCCTACTCCATCTCCCGGTTGCTACAAACAATGTGGTCGAAGGAACTGCTTGTGTTGTAAAGCTGCCAATACAAGCAGTTCTTTCATCAGCTCCGTTACTAAACAAAATTATACCATCTACTCAAATTCCAACTGTAAAACGGAGAACTCAATTTATATATTAACATGTGACACTTGTGGCATTCAGTATGTGGGAGAAACAATGGACAAATTTAATATTCGGCTCAATAACCATCGTTCATGGTACAAAACTAACAAAAACTGTCCTCTCACAAGACATCTTCGTTCAACGAAACATTCTTTTGATAATGTTACTTTCCAAATCATAGAAGTCAACACTGAGTGGGACACCACGGCGAGAAGGAGAAGAGAAAATTTTTGGATCCACCAACTCCACACTTTAGAACCTGATGGTCTTAACGAAAAAGATGAGAAAAGATACAGGAAAGATAAAGAATAATTAAGTACACAGCATCGTCCTTTTTATCCTGTAATATTGGCCAATGGACGTTGCTAACTTCAACTACCAATTTTGTAAAAATCTTGAACTTCATCCATATTATGTATTATTTTCAAGGCAGCTAAATTCAAGTGCAACATATTCATTGAGCTGCAAAAGTTTCTTATCATCTACATCCGATTTCACCTGGATAGATGCACGCTTGATAAAGCTAGTTTGTCTAGTGAAATATTGCGTTTATTTTTATCATTTTGTAAATATTTTAAACATTCTTATATTTACATACTAACTAGTGTGTTAAAATTACATTGTTAGGCAATCTATAATTTTATTTGTGTAATTGAATTAATCTCTGTACTGATTAATCCACACTCCCATAGATTTGTATGTCATGTGCTGCTATTTATAGGCACTTATATATATATATATATATATATAAGTTACATTTCTATTTTATCCATAAAGATATATGCGCTTTTATATGAGAAATATTCTCTAAGGTTTTTTTAGCTTATTATTGCTTATGATAATAAAATCATTTTGTTAAAAATACGTACGAATTCAACACAATCAAATCGGGGTGCCAGTCTCAGTCTATGGGTACATATATATATTCAATATCTTCATAGAATGATGTTGTCCAGGCCAATCGGCTGTCATTCCAATACTGAAAAATGTATGCCACAATGAATTTCAAACTTCATGAAAAAAATCAGATCTGATTTAATATTATTGACATCTTCAATCCAAATTTATAATGAGATTTGATACAGGTCACATACCACATCTAAATTTTATTTCAACACTTAAAATCCAGAAAAACATGCTGAAAATCTGAAGCACGGAAATGACGATAAATTTAATAATATAATAATAAATGGATGTGGTTTGATTTTCAATAAAACAACTATGCACCAGAGTTAAAATGGCAAGCCTGGAAGCAACTAAAGACCAATACGCAACCTTCAAAACCCAAAATACATTCCGTATAGTAAACTCAATTCTTTAAAGCAGAGTCAACCAACAAAATTAGTTTAAGCTGTCTCCTGCTGAAATATATATATTGACCACAATTAAAAGATTTTTTTTTTACCATAACACCATTTATTTGGTCAGTCAATTAAAAGGTATAAGTACGTAAATAGATTTACTTACCAAGCTAAACCATCCTGTTGTCGACATTATCTGTGATTTTATATCCTTAAATAAATAAAATAAAAAAGGATCAACATATCTCTGAAATAAAACACGGAGAAAACGAATTAAAAACGTTACATGATTCTGGCACTTTATTATAAAAAAGAGGCGAAAGATACAAGAGGGACATTCATACTCATTGATCGAAAATAAACGGACAGCGCAATGGCTAAAAGAAAAAAGACCAGCAGACCAACAACAGAACACACAACACAACATAAAAAACTAAAAGACTAAGCAACACGAACCCCACCAAAAACTGGGGATGATTTCAGATGCTCAGGAAGGGTAAACAGATCTACATGTGGCACCTGTAGTGTTGCTCATGTTAGTACAAACCCGGTAATAAGTCTAAGTTGGTAGGTCACATGCGGGGAAAAGGGGACGGGATTGTCGTTACGACTTTAAATCATTTGCATAATTAAAAAAACGTGTTACAATGTACTCACTGAGTCATGTAATACAATTTTCCCCAGTAAGAAACTAACTAATATTTTAATATGAAATATGATACGTTGTAATAATAAAATTGTGAATGGAAATGGGGAATGTGTCAAAGAGACAATATACTGAGTTCCAGAGTTTAACTTCGAGTGAGAGCTTTTAAAAAATAACTTTTAACTTTGCATGATTACAAGTTATAATCGTAGTGAATATACAACATTGATATTAAAACTAGAGTTAGCTAAGGATTTGAAGTGGAAACTAGGTCAAAGAAGAAAAATAATGACCTGCTTTTCCTCAAAAGTATTATAAAATTAACATTTTGTAAATTTAGGTGTGTACAAACTTCTGAAGCATTACCATGATTACTATTTGGAATAAAATGAGATAAAAGAAACAAAATAAAACGAAACAATTTTATCACCAGCTAAGTAGCCGAAACTTCTGTACTGTCATGAAAACACGTATAATGTTAGAATTTGCTGTTAAAAATTTGAATAATTATTTTAAATTCAGGGATTATCGCCCTAATGCAAAGCTTTGATTCCTTGTTCAGATTTAACGTAAGAGCTATTCTCTGTAACCACCAACCAAGTTTTGACATTTGTTTCATTAAAATATAACACTGAATGCGTAAGATGAAAGATAAAAATTAATTCTTATAAAAAGAGGAGAAGGAGACAGCACTGACTGAAATAAGGGAGTTTTCATTGTATTCAAAAAGTCAAATTATAGGCATCAAACATAACAGTATTTCACACTTTTACATCCACACCGATTTATATAGAGGTTATTAGTGTAAACTTCACTGTTGCTTAGGAATAATTTATAACTCAATTATTGGGATTCAGGTTGCTAGGGTGGTTGCTATGGGAATCTAAAAGTGTCATTTTTATTTTTTGTAAAATAATTTTGACTTTATTATTGAATTAGCTCATATGACAGATAAAGGATGAACAATTAAAAATTATTTGACCTTAAGTTGGACCGAAAATCAAAGGTTATTGATGACCTTGACCTTTGACATTGAGTCTTTTTTCATTAACTTTTGTAAAAAATTGTAACAAATTGTCCCATAGAGAAATTAAAAAAGTGTTCAAAATGATTATAATGTCTATTTGGTAATAAAGCAAAATGTCAGAGGTCAAGGTCATGTCAATAGTTCTTAGCAACGACCCTTACTCGATATAAAAAACCTAGCAACCATACACATTTGGGTCCAGATTAATATGAATTATGATATAGATCCTAATTGAAAGATAAGGTTGTTTTATAAAAGAATTTTGACCTTGTTATTAAAATGGCTAAACAGTGACAGAAAAAGGATGAACATCGCTTGAAAAATGTTGCACGTTCAATGACCTTAAGGTTGACCCAAAGGTCAAAGGTTATTGATGACCATGACCTTTGACCTCGAATCATTTTGTTTAATTAATTTTTGATAAAAATAGATAGACCCATAAAGTAGATACGAAAAGTGTTCAGAAAAAAGTAAAATAAAAAATATACCGAACTCCGAGGAAAATTCAAAACGAAAAGTCCCTAATCAAATGGCAAAATCAAAAGCTCAAACACATCAAACGTAGGAATAACAACTGTCATATTCCTGACTTGCTACAGGCATTTTCTGATGTAGATGGTAGCGTAAATCTGGTTTTATAGCTAGCTAAACCTCTCAGAATGATTATTGCTTTCATTTAGTAATAAAGCAAAATGCCAGAGGTCAAGGTCATGTCAAAAATTCTAAGCAACGTGCCTGCCTTGATATAAAGTTCCTAGCAACCATACATTGTTGGGTTCAGATCAATATGAATAATGATATAGATCCTAATTGAAAGATAGGGGTCAATAGTGTCACCATAGACTTTAGCAGCCATTCTTGTATACTGTATATGTATTTTTTTTGCGATGTATTTATTTCAAGAACTTCGCAGTAGGGATATTTTCGCGAAAATAAATACATGCGAATACAAATGCAGCCTAAAATGATATACAAACTTTAAAATAGTTTTGTCAAGAATTTACAACTGTACATGTATGTTCACCTTGTTTCCCCTTTTCATAACCTAGTTTTTAATGTGAAACTGTTGAAACACAACACCAGTGATCCATACGGAAAATCAATTAAGAGAACAAAAGGTTACAAATAATGACCCGAGCCAAATCTGACTAATGTGTAACTAACATTTAATTCGAGAATATTCTCTTTCGAACGGACGACTGTTTTGTTGATTGCATAATCTTTGTCTACTTTGATAACAATATCACTGACCTGATATTTATTAGTTGATATTTTTATTTATCATACACTTATAGAAAATAATAGTATAATTGTACCCCATGATAAAACTAATTTGTACATATATTTATTCATTAAATTTGAAGAATTGCTTTAGCCGTGTGATATGACTTTTGTTATCAACTGCTTCAGGTTTATATCAACTGCTTCTGTTTTATATCAACTGCTTCCGGTTATTAGCGCATGCTTTTCTGTAACGTTATCGCATGACAATTCGACGTCATTCGGCAAATTCCGGAAAATACACCTCAATGGTACGTATTGTGTGTAAAACATAACAAAGTTTGACGAAAAAAATATTAGGAATCAAGAAAATATATTATTAAAAAATGCAAAACAAATATTACAACAAATGCATTTTTTCAAAGTTTTAAAAATAGTATTTGTCTGAATGTCTTCTGCTGAAGTATATGATAAAAAGAACATAACATGTCATTTTTCATATCAAACCCCTTATCAGCCCATGGTCAAAATCATCTCTCGAGGCTGTCGGCTCTCGGGCTGATATTATGACCTAGGGCTGATAAGGGGTCTGATATGAAAAATGCCATGTTATAATCTATATTTATCAAATGAAAAAATAATAAATGTAAATTTAATATTGTATGAACATATCTATAAATACAAAACACAAGTTTGTATATTCATAGTAAAAATTTCAAATGTCAAAGTTCCCTTTTCCACACTTACATATAAATGAAATTATACCGAATGAATAAACTAAATGTTACTCACTATTCGACGTTTTAGGAAAGTCAATACGATTTTGACGCTGATGTTAAATACCAATACCACTACAAGAAGTTGGGAAAATGAAAAAAAGACATACAACAAGATTTTGATCGTATTTATGATAAAATCGACAATGTACAGAAATCATACGACGATCTTGCTAAGAATAAAGACAATGGAACCATAAACTCTGCAAGAGCAGCAAATCTTGTGATTAAGAATTTAGAACATGATGCCCGCGAGAAAGATGACAATCAAATAACTGTACACAAAGTGCAAGCCCTATTTAGAGATGGTATGACAATTTCCGACGTTAAGATAAAGTCCGCCTCTAGAAAGCAGGGAAGAGAAAATCACAATGGCATAATCATTGTTGAATTAGATGATGCAGCTCAGAAGAAAACAATGTTTAGCCAGAAACGTAAACTAAAGAACAATGGCGCCTATAAGAAAGTTTATATTGACAATGACTTGCCTCTAGAAACAAGAATTGTCCAAAACAACATGAGAACAATCATCAAAGAAATGGGAAAGGAACAAGACATGGTATTTGTCGGTAACAGATTGGTACATAAACGTCACTAGGATAGATTGCGGTTAGGTGTGTGGAACTGTCGAGGATGGTCAACGCGCAGAAACGACAATTCGACGTTTAGAAAGTTAGTTCTCGAACACTCTAAATGTGATATTCTTGCGATTTGTGAATCGTTTCTACGAGTGGAAGAGGAACTTTGTGTCCCAGGATATAAATGGATAGGTCATAACCGTACGAATCTGCATAGAAACGCAGTACGAGGATCTGGTGGAGTGGGTGCTTTTATTCGTTCAGAGTTGTTTAACTCATTTGATATTGAAATAATAGATAAAAGTGTTGAAGGAATATTGTGGATATATTTTAATTGTAAATATAGTGATCTTATTTTTTCTCTTGGAATATGTTATTTGCCACCAAGTGTATCGACACGGCTGAATGATCAAGAAAAATTCTTTGAAAATCTCTTACACCAAGTAATCAATTGAAAGGAAATACGATTATTTGTGGTGATTTTAATGCTAGATGTGGCTTTAACACGGATTATATTGAAGGTATTGACGATGTTATACCTAGATCGGTTATTGATTCTATCGAAAACCATAACGGAGATCTATTTAGCGATTTTTTATCAGATGTCAATTTTGCTATGCTAAATGGTCGATTAGGCGTTAACGATTATACATATATATCACCAGCCGGAAGGTCTGTTGTGGATTATATTTGTGTGCCGTATGAGCAATTAAACCGTATTTTAGATTTTAAAGTATTACGAATGTCAGATGTAATTGATTCTGTGAATTATCACCCCGAAAGTATCCCAGATCATTCCATCCTATTATGTGATCTTAAATGTGTTATGAAACAAAATAGTGAAAATTACGATTGTAAAGTCAGTAAAAGGATCAAGCGCAATACCAAAAACGTTCCAAATGATTTTCTTACAGACGAAAGTGTGCAACAAATGGTTCGAGACACAATTACGAAAATAGAAAATTTTATTCACGTCGACCAGGATATTCAAAGTGCTTACAATGAATTTCAAGAGCTTGTCCAACGTGAAATGAGCAATAGATTACCAATGGTGAAACAAATACAAAGCAAAAGGTCGAAATCCTTTTATAAACCGTATTGGAACGAAACACTACAGAATCAGTGGAATATTGCTTGCAAATATGAAAAACAATGGCTGAAATTTCATGGATCTCCACAACGTAAAAAACTCATGAAAGATAGATATTGCAACGAAAGGAAAACTTTCGACAAACTTAACCGGAAATTTAAAAGAAAATTCAACATTCAGAAAGAAAGAGATTTACAAGAGCAGCTGAATTCGAATTGCAAGCGTGATTTCTGGAGAAGTATAGGAAAACTGGGTGTTGCAAACGAAAGAACGGAAAATATACCATGGGAAATCGTGAACCTGGATGGTACGGTAAATACAGACAGAGATGCAGTTCTCAATACATGGAAGTCCGATTTTGAAACATTGTACGCAAGAAATGATAACATTGACGATCTCGATAATTTAGTCAATGAGGAAAACATAACTGATTTACCTGATCTGAACAATAACATTACCCGTGATGAAATAGTCAAGGCCGTTGAACATACGAAATTACGCAAAGCAGCTGGATATGATGAAATTCCATCAGAGGTGCTAAAGAATGAAAGTGCGATCGACTTACTGCATGTTATATGCAACGGTTGTTTTGAACTGGGTAAAGTGCCTGAACAGTGGACATCTGGAGTTGTAAATCCCATATTAAAACCGGGAACAAACGATAAACGCCTCCCAACAAACTACAGGGGAATTACGATTACATCCGTACCAAGCAAAATCTACTGTAGTGTCTTGAATTCACGTTTATGTAAGCAGTTAGAGGACAACGATATTCTGTGTGAGGAACAAAATGGCTTTCGTTCGAAACGCAGTTGTGAAGAGCATATATATAGCCTTACTTCAGTTATATCAAACAGAAAAATATCAAAACAGTCTACATTCGTCAGTTTTATAGATATGAGGAAGGCGTTTGATTCAGTATCTAGAAGCCTATTGTGGTATAAACTCCGACGTGCAGGTATTCAAGGAAAATTCCTGTCCGCCATACAGTCACTTTACGAGAATGTCAAATGTACAGTCCGCGTGAATGATAGATACACTCCATGGTTTGATGTGGACTGTGGTGTGAAACAAGGGTGTTTGTTATCACCGGCAATGTTTGCGATCTATAGTAATGATTTGGCCGAACGCATTAACAATCTACAGTGCGGCATTCGAATAGGAGATGATCTTTTAAGTATCCTTCTTTACGCCGATGATATAGCGCTTATTGCACCCGATGAAGATAGTCTGCAAAAAATGTTGGATGTTGTCTCAGATTGGTGTATTCAGTGGAAGCTTGATGTTAATCCGTCCAAGAGTAACGTAGTGCATTTCCGAAATCCATCTATCGATCGTAGTAACTTTAACTTTACTTGTTCCAGACAAAACATTACCTATGCTACATCATATAAATATTTAGGCATGTGGTTAGATGAACATTTAACGTTCGACAAAGCCGTACGCGAACTATCAAAATCAGCGAGCAGAGCACTCGGTGCGTTGTATGGCAAATTTATAAGCGCAGGTGGAATGACACACTCCGTATACTCCAAGTTGTATTCTACTATGGTTGAACCAGTGTTATTTTATAGTTCGGGAATATGGGGCACAAAAGTGCATTCAGTAATAAACTCTATTCAGAACAAAGCAGCTAAATTTTTCATGTCTGTTGGAAGATACACTGCAAATACTGCGATTCGAGGAGATATGGGTTGGACCTCGTGTTTTACGAAACAAAGAACTGCATGTATACGATTATTAAGTCGCATTTTGCTATCTGATGATACGCGTTTAACTCGAAAGATTACCGAGTGGACTAAAAATCGACGTAAAGGATGGTACGTTAAAGTGAAAAGTTTTGCGGAAACCGTTGATGCCACTGCTATTCTTAATGATACATTAATTTCTACAAAAACTGTTATGCGAACAATAAAGGAACGCTTTGGTGTCGTTGATAACGATGAATTCAAACAAGAGTTGTTTGATGATTCGAACAATGTAAACGGAAATAAATTAAGGACATACCGTTTATACAAAACAAACGTTAATACTGAACAATACCTTAAGATACAACTCCCAAAAAATGTGCGTCGAACTGTTTCCCTGTTCCGTAGCGGGTCTCTGCCGCTGGCGATCGAGACAGGACGATATGCCCGACCGCGAACACCAGTAGATGAAAGACTATGCCGACTATGTAATAGGAACGATGTTGAAAGTGAAAAACATTTTTTGTTGTTTTGCCCATTATATGAAGATATTAGATTTGAATTGTTTGCTAAAGCTAGAACTTTTAAATTAATTGATGGTTTTAATACTCTTGATATGGACAGTAAATTTATCGAAATAATGTCTTGTGAAGATATACAAACTTCTTTGTCATATGCAATTTTTAAATCTTTTCAGAGACGAAAACTATTTAGCAAATGAGAATTTATCAAGCAATAATATTTAATGTTTTTTCTATTTATATTTATAAACAGTGATTTTAACTCAAATACTTTAGTCATTTTGGAAAACCTTTTACTTTTTTGTAAGTTTGACTGTGATAATTGATATTTCTATTTTTATTTCTTATTTTTAAAGCTCAGTGTGATGATAAGTAAATCTTTTTAAATCTTTTTTTAGATTTTTAGAATTTGAATTTTACATATATAGAGTAAATTGACTTGTTTAGTGGAGTCTTTTAACTTTTAGATTTTAGAAATGTTTGTACATAAGTGTCTCATAAGTCTACATAAGGCTGGATATTTGGTCATTTTATTTTGTGTTGTTTATGTAATTGTGTATATATATATATATGTCTGATCAAATATGTGACACTATAATAAAATAAATCATTATTCATTATTATTTACTACAGGCTATTGTGGGGACCATCTCAAAAAGCCCAGATAATCATTCATTGAAGTTACCTGTATGGGTTTGTTTGATAATCCTGAGATGAATTTTATATGATTAAATAATATCAATTTACACCAAGGAAGATCCAGCAAAACAACACGATCATTATTAATATTATCATGAAATTGCCTTGGTTCATAGTAGTGATCGAATAAGTTTAAGATCGTTGTTCCCCCATTTCTTACTATGTTGTTGAACGACTACAAGGAAAATCTGCAAAGCGATCAAATTAATGAATAAAAAAAAACACTGCAATCAAATCACATCCGAATCCGATGTTTTACTCTATGTCAATCTTTGTTCAAAATGTTCGTTTATTTGAAATTTATTTAAAATATACCTTTCATAGCATTTATACGGGAAGGGTTTTGCTCTCCTTTTTTGGGGGAAAAGGGGGGGGGATACGGTGACCTATAGTTGCAAACATTTGCGTCATTTGGTCTCTGGTAGATAGTTGTCTACTTTGGCAATCATAACACATCCCCTTAATTTATATAATTTTCTAGATTAGAGAAATGTGTAGCTTAAAATTCTGATAAAAAACCTAGAAATTTGTGTACTTGACAATGAAAGAAAATAAAAGAATGAAACAAAAGCAATTTCAATTTGATAATCTTTATCTTTTTATTTTATCTAGAAGGGTCACTCTGGCAATTAAATGTAATGCTGAAAAGGGACAATACCTAAAAAACAAAAACCGTTAAAATGTGTGAATTAATTATTCTTATTCACATTTTAACTGACATTTTCTTTCTTTCAACTTATGTCATTTAGTTTTTCGGACAGAAGAGGTTATCGAATTAAGTTTTAAAAGATTACCACATTTGGGCATTATTCAAGCATGTTAAATCTACGTTTCGGTGAAGGGTCGGAAGTTTTTTTTTTTCTTGGTATCACGGCTTCCTCCACCAACAAAATAGAACATCACTATTAAATTGAGATATTGTTGAAAGTGGCGTTAAACTTTCATATGGAGAAGTTAATTTTATTATCTTTGGGTCAGAAGGATATTTTGAAAATGAAATCTTCGTTTTCACCTCTTGCAAAGCCTGCTAAATTATATGTCGGGCAATTTTGTTTTCGATTTCCTTCATTTTGTTCTACCTAATATTCACTATACTCTCCGCTTTCTAAATTAAACGGTATATAGTGATGGTTGGATGGGTCCATCCGTCCGTTCTTTCTTCTTTCTTTCCATGCATTGCATTCATACCGAGATAGTAATAGACAATACGAATCACACACGGCTCGTGGAAAGTGGTTGTCTCGAACATTAAAACAATGCGCAGCAAGACAACCTTACATAGTATACTCATATTGTTTAATGTATATATTTGGACTTATGGTTGTAAAATCCGCCATTCCCATTCTTGACCCTTACATATATTTTTTTTAAGTTTTGTTTTGCACTCCCAAATCAAACAAATACGAATGAATGTATGAAGATCTACGTAAGGCCAATGCACGTCTTAAAAAATGTCGACGTTAACCGTTCGCTTCATATCAAACACACCACAAAGCTAAACTATACTACTCCAGGATTCTTTTCAAGGCAAAATTGTATTTTGAGAAAGTCCACACTTATATCTTGTATCGGTATTGGTATTTAGCATCAGCGCAGTATTTAAATCTATGGAACGCCACAGCTGCCTTATGATAACGATAATCATATCATTAAGGGTTGAGATATAACATGAAGCAAATTTTCTATACTATTTATAAGGTAGAAGGTATTTTCATATAATAAGGGGGAGGAATTTTTTTCACTTGCCATATTCACCTTAAATTCTTAGTAAACACAAAAAACGTACGCCTTTTTTATATTCCTTGGTCAGCATGACTGTTATAGCAATACGTCTTTATAGTATAAAGATGTATTCTTATGATATAGTAATCTGTCAGAATAGCATAGTGAGGTGATAAGATAGTATGAGAAGGTGGCTCCATATTATATCAAGATGTCTTTGTAGTATGCGACTTTATCGTCGTAAGATAGTTATTTGACAAAATAGTATGAAAACGTTGCTCCATGTTTTATCGAGATGATTGTATAGTATACAAATTTATCGTAACAAGATAGTAACATGACATAATATAATAGTGAGGTGACAAAATAGTATGAAAAAGTTGCTCAATGTTATATTAAGAAGTCTTTATAGTATAAAATGTATCTTTATGATATAGCAATATAACATAATAGTATAGTAAAATGACAAATCAGTATGAAAAGGTAGCAGTTTGAAATAATTGTCAGACCAGCGGCTCTTCGTGGTTTTTACGTTTAATAGATTATTTTCTTCTCAGTTTCCCCTAACTGACCATCTTAGCGCGTTCTGTGACAACTTATCAGTTTGATGCATTTCAATAAGTTCTGTTACTATAAATTGTTGATTGACGGCCTAACGAGATCAATAAGAAAAATAAAACGACAATTATCTTTCAATGCAAGAATATATAAAGCAGATATATATTCGTCTTTACATATACTGGCCCGTGTTGTTATAAATGATCCTAGAAATCTTTCAAAATGGTTGAAATGCCTTTTACCGTCAGGCACCGAATATTAATTTTCAACTATCATTAACGACAACTTGATTCAATTTATATTGTGGTTTGTCAAATTATCCTTATTTGTCAGAGGTCTCAATTATTAAAACTTTACCGTTTTAATTGGAAAACATATACCAATAATTTAACTTTGGATGTAACACGTCTTCTGATTGGCTGAAAGTGTTTTGTCTATCAGCTCATAGACATAATTTTGTCATGTGACCGCGACGTTTTCAACGTTTTTATCACGATTTACTCCTTTTTAGAATTAAATTATATGAAATATAGATTCTACCACTGCATCGAGTGTGATACGATATTTATCCACTCGAGACAGTTAAATTTTCAAATTTAAAACGCGAGGCTCGCCGAGCGTTTTAAATATTTAAAATTTAACTGTCGAGAGTGGATAAATATCGTATTACACGAGATTTGGTGGTGGAATCTGTTTCTCTAATGATTTTCAAACAATATGCAGGCAAACTTATTCCGTCTTTTCAAATGATCTGCAAAAAGATGTGTTCTTTCTATGTGACGTGATCAGGCGTGGTCGCCTTTTTTCATGTCGTCACAATAGGAAATTCAGAGGAAAGCAGGTAAATTCGACGTTATAATCGGATTTTAACCAATGAAGAACTGAGATCAAACGAACCACACGTTGATTAAATTTTTTTTTATACAATGGGTGCAGAAAAGGATAAATTGACCAAGAATTAGAGAAATGACTTTAATATTTTTTCTGTCTATTCGAAATAACATAAAAAATGTGGTGCACATTTTTAAATAACCCTCTACGCATAGACAGAAAAAATATTAGAGTCATTCCCTACTGATTCGTCAAAATCAGTTGATTCTTTTTTATCGTCATAATGAACTCTATGTTTCTTTGTGGAGTTTTTGTGGACTTTGTATTTTCGTCGTTTTTCTTTTGACCATGGTGGACTCTATTTTCTCCGACTTATGGGTTATAAATGCCCCTTTGCATCGTTTCCTTGTTTGAAATAAAATAAAATTAATTTAAGTTGCATTAAACATAATTTTTGTACATGCATTACATTTTACAATTAAATCAAGAATTTCCAAGCATAGACCCCCCAAGAACTTCGCTTCAATATTCTTAAAGCACTCAGGTTGTCTTTTAAAGTACACGGATGTCTGTTTACCAAATTTTAGTTTTAATGCAGGTCAAACAAGTTTTTTAAACGAAATTTATTTAGAAATAAAGTAGTTAATATATGTTATCAAATAAAACTACATTACATCATGTTTGACTTAAATGCTCTTTGCTTGTAAAGATATTTGAATGCACATGAATATTAAATGGATCCGATTCTTAATCAAACACATGACACATCATTTAAAACGAGATATTTTTATATTTCATTAAGAATAGATTGTAAGCTGATATTTTGAAAAAATCGCCACCGTGATATTTGATTACAACATGTATAATTAACGTCAATTCTAAACGTTATTGTTAAAAGAAATCACGCACTATTTAAGTCGGTTAGGGAGCATTTGCGGATACAAAAGTGTAATCGTAGAAAAGACGTACGACTCCTAATTACTATATACCGCCCGCTTTTGTAAAGCGAGTAGAACTATTAATACGGAAAAATAAATAAATTATAAGTCTATTTCGTGCATTTATCTTATTTTTCCTCGTTATGGATGAAGAACACAGGTTAACCATGTCAGCATTACCTGCCCTGATGCAGACTCCACTAGATGTATGGTACACATGTCATTCGTCATCTGATTATAACCCTGGTAGTCCTTGCTTGACCATCGACAAACCAATCTTTTACAATCAGGGAAATATTGTAGGCAATGGTGTATATTTTTGGAATGGGAGAAATGTGTTCACTTGTTTTGCAATCAAACGATATTCCTTTTACCGGTCAAACTCCTGAAACGTTACTTTAAATTGTAGCCGATGTTAATGGTCTCTTCCGACAGATAACCGGTCGGGATCATAAGCTTTCCCCGGGAAACACAAGTCTTCTTTTATGTTATGGTTACGATCGTACCTGTCTTTTCATATGATTTCTGAAATAGTTTGACGTTTTGACTACCAAAGATGAAACACATACATGTATACATATTTCAAGAAACATATAACCGTCTTATTTATCGGCCTTCTTTGGATGATTGGCAGAACTTACGAGGTGGGTGGCCAAAATTTCCGTTTGCAGTAGAGCTATAGACGGAAAGTTTGTGGCCGATAATGGAACCACAGGAGCAGTATTCCCCAGGACACAGACATTGTCACTGCATTCACACTCAAGTTGTTATATTGAACGAAGACAGGATATGTTATTTTGAGTGCGGATTTCTGTGGCATCAGCAATATATGTTGATCCGAAATATAGGACAAGAATTTCCTTTTCCGACTGAACTGTTTTTGCTAGGCGACAAAACATATCCGAATTGATATCCAGTATTGACACCTTACATAAGACAAACCCCAGAATATGCAAAGGAAGTGTAGAAAATTAAATAGACATAATACACACTAAAGAGTAGAGGTTGAACACGCCATCGGAGATCGAATTAAAAAAAAACACACAAAGTTATGGGGCCTTTGTGGCAATTCACATCTGTTGTGACCATAAGTTTCTGTATTTGTGTGTCGTCGAAAAGACTTATTTACATGAGAAAAAAATATCATTTCATTTGACTATGTATCTCAATTGGGTTTATTATTTTTATTTTGAGAGGACCCCTTGTTTTTCATCAACTGTAATCGTAAGTCTAAGTTTAATCCTAGGTATAGACCTTGTTTCCACAAATGTCTATTAACATTAGTGTCGCAAGTCTATTTATTTACCCTGTTAAGTTGAAACTCTTAATCATTTAATGCAAAAAAGTCTGTTATTAATATTGTGATATTTTCGTTAATACCGCAAAATCTAATACACGCGAATTCATCTGCAATACCGATTTCGCGAGATTAAGTACACGCGAAAGAAAGTACATATACAGTAATTAGAAAATGCATAGCAACCGTTCTTGTTTTGGTCCCTTGGGTCGAAATATTGAAATTTTGAAACTAACCTTGTAATGCCTTCTTCCAATTAGAATTTCGAATTCCTTTTAAGAACAGAAATTGGGTTTCTTGACGTAAATAATTCACTGGCATGATTTTACTCAGGTGAAGTTCTGTAAATCACCAGCCACTTTGTGTCCTGTTCTGACTAGAAATACAAATGCTGTTTTTCCAGGCATATATATAGTTTACAACAGTGTTCGTTATCGTTACAAAATTCTTTTGCAGCCATGCTCATATTTCGGAAAATGACTAACAACCATCAATTTTTGTGTCACCAAAGACAAAAGGTAAAAAAAATCTTTCTGATCATGATTCAAATATCTTTCCTCGTGTGGCCATTAAGAGCCTTTTGAGGTAATATACAACATGTACAAACACTGGGCGTTCGTCATTGTCATCATTTTGTACATTGTCCGTCTAAAATATTTCCCTTTGAAACTGCATAATCAAATGTTAGTGATAATGCATATCATATATTATGTAAATGCCCCTTATTCTGTTACTACCTGATAACAATAATGGATGGTACAAATAAAATAAAAAAATGAAATTCAATTAGGATTTTGCTTATTTCACAAAAACTAAAGCAGTTAGAGCAAGACAGGAATGTTATAGTCATTTGGTATTGATCTATCGTAAATTTTTCAGAACAACTGGGCAACATTAAATGTCACCTTTGAGCAAATTCGGTCAACTAGTTTCAGAGGAGAAGATTTGTTTAAAAGTTAACGACGACATATGCAATGTAGTGAGAAAATCTCACTTAGCCATGTGGGCTAAAAAAAGTAAATTCGCAGAACGCACAATTTTTTTCTTTTTTAAGAAATAGATTTGTTGTTATTGGAATTAACCACTATTAAAATACAAATATAGCAACTGAGCTGATTCAGGGTAGCTCTATTAGGTAGGGAGGACCATTTTATATTTTGTGATTGGGATAAGGGATGCTCAATGAAATGAATGTGATGGTGTCTAATAATGAAGATCAATAATATTGCCCAAGACATGCTGAAATAGGAATTTTCTGTACATTCAGATGCACATCAGCTACATACGATTTGAAATAGGAAATAGGTGTGTACACAATGACAAATATGTTTTTGACGAAAAAAAATGAAATAAGTGATCCACGAGTGAAATGGTTATTCTGTCTATGCAAAACCTCTTGCCGAAAAGCCCAACCACAACCAAAAAAATCAATTGGTCGTCCTCTTAGCAGTTATTTTCTTTTTATCTTGTTCCTTTAGATTCAAAGGACCTGTCTTAAAACTTACCTTTGGTTTCCTGTGGAGAGTTGTATCATTGGCAATGATACCATATCTTTTGATTTTTATATTTGTATTTTGTATTTGTAATCAATCCATTGAAATTAAATTTGCCATATATTTTACTATTCTGGATTATATATGTGTTTTGAAAGAAAACTGCATGTTTGTCCCAATGAAACCGAAGATATATTGTTGCTTGGATATTTTCTAATACTAATGAATGGTTGCTAAGCACTTTTCCACTATAAATGAATGATTGCTTAAAATTTATGTTATGGCATCCCCCTTGATCTTTTAGGTAATTTCTATGTAATAGTTTATATAGATATAGTCTTGAATTGAAACATGTATATCCACAGCTAAAAAATGTATATTTTGTTCATGCAAAATGTGTATAATTTGCCTCCAGAAATACAATGAAAAGTGACCTCTGCTCCTGCGGTTGTGACAATATTCAGCAAAAAAAAATCTTATATGACAATGCTGTTTTGTTTAAGTATCATGTTTGTGAAAAATATTAACACATTTCATTTAATAAAAGTGCACATTTTGTTTAGGGGCCAGCTGAAGCCCGCCTCCGGGTGCGGGATATTTTCGCTGTGTTGAAGACCCATTGGTGGCCGTCGGCTGTTTTCTGCTGTTTGATCGGGTTGTTGTCTCTGACACATTCCCTATTTCCATTCTCAATTTTATTTTGATTTCGAACATGCCGAATGACTGCAAAGTAGTTGTTTGTTCAATGCTAAATTCCCCAAAATGTACGAGAAAACTCATTGACTTGGTTGCTATGGCAACCGTGGCTTAGCAACATTTTGGTGCGCCTTTTGTTTACTGTTTTACCTGATTACATTTTAAGGCTAAGTTTCAGGAATAGAGAATTGCTCTTAACGTTTGGACCTTTTCGGTTTTATTAGCACTTCAACGTTTGTATAATGTTTTAGACTATCCTCAGGCATCATTGGGAATACATCAATTGTGTATGCTATTAACACCAATCTATTGATGGACTTTGAGTCCGCGAGGGTATAACTAGCCTAGTAGCTAATATTCAAGTAATGGCATGATATGGATATTGGTTTTTTTAATTCATTGTTGAAAATATCGACATCATTTCAAATAAAGAGATATAAGAAGATGTGGTATAAGTGCCAATGAGACAACTCTCCATCCAAGTCAAAATTTATAAAAGTAAACCATTATAGGTCACAGTACGGTCTTCAACACGGAGCCTTGGCTCACACCAAACAGTAAGCTATAAAGGGCCCCAACAAATTACTAGTGTAAAACCATTCAAACGGGAAAACCAACGGTCTAATCTATATAAAAAACGAGAAACGAGAAACACTAATGAACCACATCAACAAACGACAACTACTGAACATCAGATTCCAGACTTAGGACAGGTGCAAGAATGTATTTCCCTCATGCATAACTCTGATTCTTTGTCTAAATTTGGTTTTACGTTTGTTCCTGTTGGGCTTAATTAGCTCTTCAACGTTTGTTCCTGTTGGGCTTAATTAGCTCTTCAACGTTTGTTCCTGTTGGGCTTAATTAGCTCTTCAACGTTTCTAATGGGCTTTATCAGTTTTTCAACGTTTGTTTTAAATTTTGGATTTTCAAATAGTTCGGCTTCAACCATCACTGAAAACACATTAATTGTCGAACTTTGCATCTGGTGTTGTAACATTGTTATGATTAATGTTAACGTAATTACTATCACTTGGTCGATACCTCTGATTGAGAACTTTTGTGTCAGCAAGGGTATCATTAACCTAGTTGCTAGTACTGCAGTACTGACACAAAATACGGATATTGATATATTTGAATTTGCTGTTAAAAAATCAATCTAAATTAAGGAATGTGTCCCCCTCATGCATAGCTCTTATTCTTTGTCCGGATTTGGCTTTACATTTATTCCTGTTTGGCTTTTATTAGCTCTTCGATATTTCTATAAGGTTCTTTCTTCGCGTGGGCTTCAACTAGAACATAAGTTTGGTCATTCTGCCTTACGAACTTCTACAGAAAGTAACGTAACACATACCAAGGGTTCACGAAGAAGAATGAATGGAATCACCACATAAGATTATGCTCCATATATATATAATAACATTACCAGTGGCGGATCCAGAGAGAAGGGGGTGTTCCGGGGGTTGGACCCCCCTTTTTTTGGACGATCAATGCAATTGAATGGGGACATATAGTTGGAACCCCCCTTTATCCCGGGTTGGGAACCCCCCTTTAAAAAATGGCTGGATCCGCCCCTGATTATACATGTTACATGTATGTTAAATTAGAAACCGTAAATTTTAATGACTGACAACAATCGCCAGGCATTGGAATTCATATTTTATTCTCGTATGAAATACTACAGCTATGACTGTACGTGCCAACCGTGACATTGTTTAAAGGATATACAGAAAATCAAGAGAAAAGCTTGGTATAGCTTTTATAATTTATTTCATGGTTGTAGCATAAAAATAAAATTACGAGAATTGAACATAAAGCTTCTTTTCATAATTTTATAGGGTTGTTTTATAATTGTTTTCTGTTTGGTATTAAATTAATAATAAAGATCCATTTTGTTACATCTTGTGATCCGTTTATTTGGCAATCGGTAATGGCAGTCAGCAGGGTTTAAAAACATCCGTTGTTCGACCTGTTAGTCAAATGCATTTTGTTTAAATATACTTTTTCACTTTTTTGTTTTTTTTGGAAAATGTTGTTTGTGCTGTATTTAGACCCCTCTACCTAGACATTTGTTTTGCATGCACACGTATAAAAATTGCGGTTTTTATCCAACGCAATCACAGGTTTGAACGTTGTTTTCAATTAAGACTTATTTATATATATTTATATGTATATATAAATGAACGTCATAGTAGTAATTGTAACGTAATGTGTCAAAGCGATGTAACACAGTACATGATATATTAGGCATGAACAAATGAAAACTCTACGACGGATCCATCCATTGGATCAACAGTGAAGATGATACACGACTGCAAACACATATTATATTCATAATTACTCTAAATATCAGCACAACAATGTTAAATCTGCAAATTTGCGGAAGCAAATTTTTGTTCTTCCCTCGCCGGGATTCGAACTCATGCTATTGGGATATCGAGACAACACCGCCTGCACTGTATTCAGCGCTCTAGACCACTTAGCCACCTAGACTTAACTAAAAATTCAGCTTTCGGTGGCCTAGTGTTACCTTTCCTCGTCAGTAGAATCTAGAGTTGTAACACAGTACATGATATATTAGGTATGAACATGGAATTGATTGCAGATTAGCTAAATTATCTGTCGTAAAGGATCGTAAGATACAGTCACAGAAATAATTATTTGAAAATTACGTCTAAACAAGCGTGGTACTCTGGTATCGTGGTACTATGTGGTACTCTGGTTTTCTGAATACACACTGGTAAGGTTGGTTCATCTGGTAAGGTAATGACTCGGATATAAAAGGGTAGATTGGAGTATACTAGCTTTTTGAATGGTAACTCGATGTTTGTAAGAATAACAGACTCGTTAAATAAAAATCAACTTATACTAACTTTAAGATGCATTAAATATAAACAATACATATAAATATTAAATAACTTAACAATATTCTAGTCTAACAGATAAATATTTTATTAACCTTCTATCGTGAATTAAAGAAAATGGATAGCGGAAAAATATACCCAGAAAGTTTACTAATTGAAGTTTGGTAATCGGCAAATGGTAAATCAAATTCAATGCCAAAAGATAAAGTTTCTCTCGAGAAGTTATTCTCTAAATGCAACTTGGCAAGGAATTAACAAAACCACATTATACGGACGTCGTCTCCTCGGACATTGTAATAGTGTTGGCTGTCTGGTTAACTTCTTGGTCTGGTACATAGTATCTGTACGTATATCAAAATAGCTTGGAATTAACGTGTGTTACTTGCCCAGGGTAAAATCGTGCTAAAGACTTATCTGTATTCTCCGCCGTATTTATACTTAGGTAAACCAATTTACCGATTTGGTTTACCATTTACCATTTTGGTTTACCATTTACCATTTCGGAAAATACCTAAATTACCAAAACCGGAACTGGTGATTTCCAAAAATATGTTATGACGTCATTGTACGTCATTTTAAGTACACAATGCACAGGTGTTCCTATGTAAAAACATAGACAAGAATAATAAAAAGTTTTAGAGTTATCAATGTTTAAACATAGTTATACAAGAAATATATTATAAGAAAAGTCAATTATCGGTAAGATTTAAACAACGTCATCACACAATTTTAGGGGAAACAAGTTCCATTTCAGGGGACCCACATTTCGTTACAATATGACGCATAAATGTAGTGTTTTGTACTTCCTAAATTTGTCTTTGAAACAATCTTTTTTCAACAGAAAACGCATATTTTTAAGAAAATATCCTAATTCGAAGACCGTTATCGATCCGTGTCTTATACGCTTTCGCTCATGCTCAGTCGACGTACTGCACATGCTACACCTGTTACCTTATCTGTACATTCTACCTCTGTCAGGCACCACCAAACGGTGTATTTGGGATTAAAATTTTGCTATATACACAGGTGATAATTAATCCCGAACCTCGTCAATATACAGGGATTGACACTGCTAAATTCAATCATTGGCCAAACAAAATATATCTACAAGTAGTTTCTGGCTGAAGTAAGAAAACCAGGACGGGTTCAAACAGACAGATTTTGAAAGCAGAGAAAACTGTGTGCACCTCATAATTAGCATGTCTTTATCAAATGACAATACGAATACTAAAAATCTAGGTTAAAAATAAGGCGTAGGTACTTTAGTTCAGTCATGGACCCGCGATGTCTCGTGTGTTTTCTAGTTACTCTAAATATCAGCACAACAATGTTAAATCTGCAAAATTGCGGAAGCACAATTTTTTTCTTCGCTCAGCGGGATTCAAACTCTTGATTCTGTGACATCGTAGCAACACCGCCTGTGCCGTGTCAAGCGCCCTATACCACTATACCACCAAGAGTACATTAATATATAGCTTTTGGTAGTCGATGTAATGTCTTTTCTAGTCGGCTTTATCTAGGGTTGTACACAGTACATGGTGTATAGTGGCAAGCATATGGTGTACCTTTCAGATCGGCTACTTTGTCTGTCGTAAGGATGATAATGTCCATGCCGCCCCATCAAATTTTAATTTTATTATACACGTCTAAACATGTGACATCATTATGACAGACATTCTACATCGGATAACACGTGGTTATACAGTGCTAACATCATAATGTATATATATTGTTTTCAATTTAGACTTGTTTAAATATATATATATATATATATATATATATATATATATTTATACAATTTGTCTAAACAACAGCCCAACAATGTTGGATCTAATTTTGCGGAATCAAATTTTTTGTTCTTCCCTGGCTGGTTTTCGAATGCATATATATATATAATTATAAGTACGTCTGAACCTGTGACAACTCTACGACAGATTTTATTCATCGGATCACCAGTGATGGTGATACAAGGCTGAAAACACATTCTGTATATATGTATATATATAATTCGTCTAAATAACAGCCCAACAATGTTAGATCTGTAAATTTGCGGAAGAAAATTTTTTGTTCTTCCCTGGCCGGGATTCGAACTCATGCTACTGATATATCGTGGCACCAAACCGCCTTGCACTATACCCGGAGCGCTAGACTACTCGACCACCTAGGCTCGATTAAAATCAAGCTGGGTCTAAATTGAAAACAACGTTCAAACCTATGATTGCGTTGGATAAAATCCGCAATTTGTATACGTGTGCATGTAAAACAATTTTTTTAATAGAAGGGTCTAAATACAGCACAAACAACATTTTCCAACAGACCAAAAAGTGAAAAGTATATTTTAACAAAACGCATTTGACTAACAGGTCGAACAACTGATGTTCTTAAACCCTGCTGACTGCCATTGGCGATTGCCAAATAAATTGATCACCAGATGTGACATGGATCTTAATTATTACTTTTAATACCAAACAGAAAACAATAAACTTGCAAAAAGATGGTAAATCGCAGTCATGAGGTGCAAAAAATTTATACACCATATCCGGATTTCGACAATTAATGTCTCTTCAGTGATGTTAGGGATCGAAACGGTATTTGAAAAGCCATACAATTTATCTCAATTTAGGATTGAATCTTGAATTTTAAAGAGTCGAAAAAGGATGTACGGTTCATATAAACCCGAAGAAAAATATAATACAAGCCCAAACGAAAAAATATAAACAAGTCTATATTGAAAACAACGTTCAAACCTATGATTGCGATGGATAAAAACCGCTATTCGTATTCGTGTGCATGTAAACAAATTTCTTGGTAGAGGGGTCTAAATACAGCACAAACAACAGTTTCCAACAGACCAAAAAGTGAAAAGTATACTTTAACAAAACGCATTTGACTGATGTTCTTAAACCCTACTGACTGCCATTGGCGATTGCCAAATAAATTGATCACCAGATGTGACATGGATCTTAATTATTACTTTAAATACCAAACAGAAAACAATAAACTTGGGAAAAGATGGTAAATCGCAAACATGAGGTGCAAACAATTTAATACACCATATCCGGATTTCGACAGTTAATGTCTCTTCAGTGATGTTAGGGAACGAAACGGTATTTGGAAAGCCATACAATTTATCTTAATTTAAGATTGACTCTTGAATATTAAAGAGTCGAAATAGGATGAACGGATCATATAAACCCGAAAGAAAATATAATACAAGCCCAAACGAAAAAATATAAACAAGTCTAAATTGAAAACAACGTTCAAACCTATGATTGCGTTGGATAAAAACCGCAAATTTTATACGTGTGCATGTATTTTAACAAAACGCATTTGACTAACAGGTCGAACAACTGATGTTCTTAAACCCTGCTGACTCCCATTGGTGATTGCCAAATAAATTGATCACCAGATGTGACATGGATCTTAGTTATTACTTTTAATACCAAACAGAAAACAATAAACTTGCGAAAAGATGGTAAATTGCAAACATGAGGTGCAAAAAGTTTTATACACCATATCCGGATTTCGACAATTAATGACTCTTCAGTGATGTTAGGGATCGAAACGGTATTTGGAAAGCCATACAATTTACCTCAATTTAGGATTGACTCTTGAATTTTTTAAGAGCCGAAATAGGATGAACGGATCATATAAACCCGAAAGAAAATATAATACAAGCCCAAACGAAAAAATATAAACAAGTCTAAATTGAAAACAACGTTCAAACCTATGATTGCGTTGGATAAAAACCGCAATTTTTATACGTGTGCATATAAACATTTTTTTTGGTAGAGGGGTCTTAATACAGCACAAACAACATTTTCCAACAGACCAAAAAGTGAAAAGTATATTTTAACAAAACGCATTTGACTAACAGGTCGAACAACTGATGTTCTTAAACCCTGCTGACTGCCATTGGCGATTGCCAAATAAATTGATCACCAGATGTGACATGGATCTTAATTATTAATTTTAATACCAAACAGAAAACAATAAACTTGTGAAAAGATGTTAAATCGCAAACATGAGGTGCAAAAATTGTATACGCCATATCCGGATTTCAACAATTAATGTCTCTTCAGTGATGTTAGGGATCGAACCGGTATTTGGAAAGCCATACAATTTACCTCAATATATAATTCGTCTTACAAAATTAGGTCCAACAATGTAAGATGCCCATTCCACTCGGAAAAATTGGCATATTTCATAGATACAAAGATTTGATTAGTAAATTTGGCTGTACCTGTAGAAAAAATGGTATTTCACATCCTAAATTTTACGGTAATATTGTACTTAAAGCGCGGAAATCACTATGCGATCCGTGTAAACTCATCGAACCTTTAAACAAACTTATTAGTAAGGGTAATCGTACCAATGTTGTAATTAGATCTCTGAATATAGTTTACATTAGCACTAATGTCGATTTTGTCATTAGCAAATTAAAATATAACTAAATTTGTATTTTCTTTTTAAACGAGATGTATAGAGACACACACACGTTCATTTTTATCTATATAGAAGTCACTTCTAACTATCCTACTACCTGTCGATACATTTATTTTTGGCATTGCACAAGTCATGTCTTCTTTAACTGTTCATGACGTTAAAATACTAAATCCCTGGGATGTGTTTTAGTTGATTTCAGTCTCTGATGCATGACGTTTTATTATTAATTGTTTTGGCTTTTAACTAGCTGTCAGTAACTGCGAGTACTCTCAAATCGTACTTTCTTTTTAATTTGACCTGTTGATACTATTTGTAATGTTTTTTTTGTTATTTAATGTTAACATGGATCTTGTCTATATACTAGCTTTGATTATTTGGTATTTCTACAAAATTTCACTTTCTTCGTACTATGAACATCAAAATTATTTCATTTCTCCTTAAATTCTTGCACCTGTACAGGGAGTTTTATCTAGCACTTATTGTATAGTTTTATTGTTGATATTAACCCCATATGTACCAAGTGTTAAATTAGTTTTATTGATATTAAAGAAATTTCTTGGTATTCCTAAACGGAAGATTTTATACACACAGAAGAAGAAGTATACTTAACAATAAAATTATTTTCATTTACCTGTTTAAAATATGACGCAGGTTTTTTCAAAAGTGATGCTATTCTAAATATTGTGTAACATTTCACAGTGGTATCATACTTTAACTTTGTTTAAATCTGTTTATTTACTTTTGACCTTAATTATTTATCCCTTATAATTTTTATTAAGTATGTATTTGCATTCAGGTATCACAGATCAAATTTAGTCGTTCATTGTGTGTTAATTTACGTTTTTTGATTGAGTTAAGCCTTCCAATTGATATTTTATAGTGTGTCTTTCTATGTTGTGATGTTGTACTATTGTTTCTGAAAAGGGAGAAGAATAGGTACCATTAAAACGTTTAATCCTGCTGCAAATGTTTGCACCTGTCCTAAATCAGGAATCTGACCGTTGGTTTTCCTGTTTGAATGGTTTTACACTAGTAGTTATAGCTTGCTCCGTGTTGAAGGCCGTACCTTGACCTATAATGGTTTACCTTTATAAATTGTTACTTGGATGGAGAGTTGTCTCATTGGCACTCATACCACATCTTCCTATATCTATAGGGAGGAAATGGCTAATAGGCACAGGAACGGAATCGATCAATGCACGCAATTAATTCACGTACATGCGAATGCTACATTCCTTGCATGTTTGACAATGCTTGTTAAAGTTTCATAAAGGGTCTGTTGGTTGTCGGTTTCAAGGCAAAATGTCTTTTATTTCTTACACACCCTCTGTTTATAGAAACGTTTGTATTTACAGAACTATCGTGCAGAATGGACATGTCTTGTTTTCGTGCTGAATATGTATTAAATGATTGCCACTATATTTATAATAATGAGAACTCAATTAATCATACATTATTTCCTGCCAAGTTGAACAGGTTCAGTTTTATATAATAAGAATGAAGGGATATCTATACTACTAAAATACCGAGGTCAAATTTGGTAGCTGGCAAGACGTAAAAACGACGAATCATAGAACACAGCTTTATATATAACTTATATCGGACAATGGTGTATATTAAAAATAACACCATTTCAGGCCCTTTTGTCTTCCACATAATTGATATTACCAATAATTAATAAAAGAACAGAGTTCCAATGTCCCCCGCGTTGCACATATTTTATATATCCAACTCTTTTAAAAAAAGTCGATCGGCCACAATTAAAGAATTTGTCCGAGATATTGTTGATATTAATCTATAGTATAAGTTTAAAAAAAAGTGGCAAGAATTGTACCTGTGAGAGCGCTAACAAGACCGGTCGGACGGACGGACACACGGACGGACGGTATTTCCATGTCCCCCGCAACGCGTTACGCGGGGGACAATAAGTTCCGGGTCAAAGCCGATACCGTTACAAATGGTATGTCACATGTAGTTTTCGGTTGTAGTGTATATAAAAAGGAAGATGTGGTATGATTGCAAATGAGACAACTCTTCACAAGAGACCAAATGACACAGAAATTAACAAATATAGGTCACCGTACGGCCTTCAACAATGAGCAAAGCCCATACCGCATAGTCAGCTATTAAAAGCCCCGAAATGACAAATGTAAAACAATTCGAACGAGAAAACTAACAGCCTAATTTATGTACAAAAAAAATGAATGCAAAACAAATATGTAACTCATCAACAAACGACAGCCACTGAATTACAGCCTCCTGACTTGGTACATGCACATACATACAGATTGTGGCGGGGTTAGACATGTTAGCGGGATCCCAACCCTCCCCTTAACCTGGAACAGTCGAGTTACGGTGCAACATAAGAACGAACTATAAAAATTAGTTGAAAAAGGCTTAAATCATCAGATGGATACAAATAGAAATACTTCTAACAAAAACACAGAGTGGACGTGGCCGGGTACTTGTACATCCCAACAACAAAAAGACACTAAGTACAGATCTGAGAGTACTCGCAGTTACTGACAGCTAGTTCAAAGCTAATAACAACTTATAAAAATATCATGCATCTAAGACTAAATTATCAATCATTACACGTCCAACATCCAACGGATTTAGTGTAAAGACGTCATAAACAGTCAGAGAAAAATATGACCTTGTGCAATGCCAAGATACAGGTACCGACAGATTGTAGATCCATGAATGTGCATATGTATATAACAATAATACTTAGTTTGCTTTTAATTTACTGATAACAAAATCAATATTTATACCAATAAAAAACAATATTCAAAGATCTAATTACAGTGTTGAATTGTAACCTATTAGAATAAATGTTTTTACAAGATCGATAAGTTTACCAGGATCGTTTCTAAATTTACGATCACGGTAAACAACATCTCCGTAAAAATGAGGATGTGTTATCCCGTTTGAAATAAGTTTTCGACAGGTACAACCAAACTGCAATACCAAATTTTTATATTTTATGGAAGAATTTAGTAAAGGTTTTAAGTAATTTGTGGTAACAAAATTCCTGACTTAATAATTTACCAGTAATACATAGATTACGTTCATTAAAATCGAAACTGTTACAACAGACACAGGCATAGCGAACGAGTTGTGTGTGATATATAAACACCGTAAGATGGTGCCAAAGGAACATTATCATCCAAAAAAGGAAAATTAACAATAGGGAACGAAACATCGTTCCTTTTATCGTAAATTTTAGTTGGAGTTTCCTGTGTAAAACTGAAATATCTAAATCTAGGAAAGGATAGTTATTACCGTTTACATTTGATTTATTTAAAGTAAGTTCCTTTGGGTAAATTTCGGCAGTATATTTAGAAAATGTTTGATTATTTAACGAAAAAATATCATCAAGATAACGGTAAGTGTTGTTGAATTTATCAATCAAATGCAATTTAGACGGGTCTTTACTGAGGTTGGTCATAAACTGTAATTCATAACAGTACAAAAACAAGTCTGCTATTGAAGGGGCGCAATTAGTGCCCATAGGAATACCTACAACCTGTCGATAAACTTTGTTGCCGAAACATACATAAATATTAGCAAGGAGAAAATTAACAGCTTCATCATCTCATCACACCTCCAGTAAGTATATCTAGCATATTTACCTTTCTCATTAGAAATGAGTTGCACCAAATATATGTGGATTCAGATTTACCAAACGACCATATAATTAAATAGGAAAACTTTTCTTTGATAAAATTGGAAGTATAGTGTACAGAGTTGAAAAGTCAAAACTCTCAACAGAATCAAAAGGACCATCAAAAGCACGTAATTTATCGAAAACATCCACAGAACTTTTTAGACTCCAAAAATAGTTAACTCCACTATTTTCATATATTTTATTACAAAGGTTAATGATAAGTTCTTTGGTAGTAGTTAAGGAACTAGTTGAAAGCACTGAAAGATTAGTTGTAGAACACTTACTAGAGGCCGAGATGAAACGATATTTTACTGTTTTTTTTGTGTAGTTAAGGTAACCAATACACAGAAGATGCCTTAAGCTGTGATGTGGTAATGATATGTTTGTTTACTATTTGACTCTCTGTGGAGCGTACGGACTTGAATGTAGATGAACAAAATTCATTCTTAAGAACGTCCGTGTAGTATTTACGACATACCTCCACCACATTGTTGGCTGCTTTGTCGGTCGGTACAAACACAAACTGCTTTGAAAGTTCTTGAAGTTTATTTCTTATTCTTGAAATAGGCGTATTATATACTCTTTTATTTATTTCTGAATTATTTTCAAAATGTAATATTCGAGTATCCACAACATTCATACATTTATCATGTTTATTTAAATAAGAATCAAGAGATTTTTTCCGTTTACACCAATTTTTACAATACGAGGAAAGAGCGTCTTTTGTGACCTGACGACACTGTTTCCAGTCTGTTTTAGATGGAGGACGATATTTTGGTCTTTTTATAAAAAGTTTTTAACCTCTCTGTCTTGGACGATATTGAGGTCCCCCGTAATAACATGGCCATAGGGATCATATCTAAACTTCGACCATTCACAGTTTCAAGTTAGAGGACTATTATTTTCTACATTGACGTCTTATGTTACTGACGTTCAATTAAAAATTAAACTTCTGCTGGTTTTTTTTGTATGTGTACGAAATAATGGGTAGTTCTGTGTTACCAAAATAGGGAGGTATACTGTTTTGAACGGTAGAGTCATTAAATATACTCGATGAGTTGATAAAATTAATACCTCTGTTAATATATTTAACTTTCAAACAGTGCTGTTTATGATCTTCAGGTTTATCGATACGTAGGAACAGCCTATGATGGCAAACAGCTGTAGTTATACGAATATTCATATGTGTGTTATGTATCTTTCTCCTTTAAAAGGAGCACCATCATTGCATGGTTTTGGTGTTAAGGAGGACATTTAACACACTGTATCGGTACATATTTAATGTGAGCATTTGCGTACCCAGTTTCTCAGCTTGGTCGTGACGGGTTTTACTACCAAAAAGTTAACATTCCCCCAAAAGAATAAGTGCAATGCAGTAAAACATACGAACATACACTCACCTAATTCGCTCATCAGCAAAATGTAAAAAATGCCAAATATAAAAACAAGTAAGAAAACTAGGACGGGTTCAAACAAAAAGATGTTAAAAGCAGAGAAAACTGTGCATCCTATAATCAGCATAACTTTATCAGATGACAGTACGAATACTAAAAATCAGTGCAAAAATTAGGCGTACGTACTTTAATTCAGACTCGGATGTCGCGGGTGTTTTCTCTAGTTATATATAAACGATTGTCATTGTAAAATCGTAAGGATAAGAGCAAGGACACCTTAAATAAGTGAAGTAAATTTAAGTATTAAGGAATATAAACTAAAAAATTAAAGGCCAAAAAATATGTAGAAAAGTGTGGTCCATTCTCCCAAGCGCCTTTGTCATATACCCGACTTTAATACAGACATATTTGGAAAATTAAGGGTTAAACTTGGTTTATAGTTAGCTAAACCTCCTACTTAGATATCCATTCTATATATAGAAATGTTTATAATTTAAAGATAATATCCAAAATTAAGCATGTATTGAGTAGGGAGTTGAAGCATTTATTGTATACCGCGAAGGAAAACACGAACTTGATCAAATGAATAGCAACTGGTGTAATCATATCGTATTTGTTTGCAAATAATCATAATTTAGCTCGGTAGTATAGAGGTTATTAAATTAATTAAAAGTAGATGTCCCTAGTGCTGTGTTAGCGCAAAAAAATATCTTACAAAACACGTTTCCAGTCGTTACATGTTTCTTCAATATGGTTTCTAGAATGTCAAAGTATACTGTGCGATACATAACATAAAAAAAGAATGTTCAAGTTAAACCATTAAACATATCAAGGTCAACATGTTTATGAGTAAATACTAACTAAAGCTAAATGCCTAAATAAATAATTGAATCATATATTTTCGAGAGTATCTAGTTGGGTTATAAAATGAGAAAAATACTGCAGCGGACTTTTCTGTTACCAAACGCGTCATGGTGTTTAATTTTTTTTCTCGACTTTTTAGTTCTGAATGTGCTTTTAGCATAACCCACCTCTTTAATACAAAAACTGAATCGTTTTCATGTACTTATAGTTTGGTTTGTCATTAGCGTTTTTGATAAGTTAAATTTCTCCCGCGACAAAAATTATTTGATTTTCTCCCTCGAATAAATTTACTTTGAAACATATGTAGCTATCTGACATTTCTAATCAGTTGCAATTCAATTTGAAGGGACGGTGAAAAATATGTCACCGAAAAAAGACAGGGGAAAATCCAGTCTTTTTCGGTTTCTAAGTTTTGTTCACACTTTGAGACTATTTAATATTGGTATATATTGAAACAAGTGCACATGATTTATTTTAAATACCATAAGCTCTTAAGCTCTTAACAGTCGTAGATTTTTTTTTAAAACAACACTAAACTGATCAATAGTTAATTCAGTTGTGTTTGATTTGGTGATTTCGCATTTTCAATGGTAACTTTACATGAATATAGTAGTTGTTGAAATGAATAACATAACTAGAATCAATCTGATTATATTGTTAAGATTTATAGTCCTAAGAATTATCAACAGCAAGCATTTGATCACATAGCGAATCGGGGACCGTTAAACAACTAACCGGAACCTGAGATAAACGCAAACTAATATTATTGCACTTTATTTCATTTCGTTCTCATAATTGTTATTTTCAGTACAACTGCTATTGACTTCAATAGAAATTTGAAGATTCATTTTATAATTAAGACGAACTAATAAAACTTGGATAGCAATGATAACAATATAAACACAACCTCTTAACTATTATTTTTTTTTTTTTTTTTTAAGAAAATGCGAGAGACATCTACCACGATCGCCTTAAAGAATGACACTTTTGTATGCTCGCATTTTCAAATAAAATACAATTCTTTCGTTCTTTGTTTATGTTTTCATTGAAAAGCATAAAATCAAAATCTATATTTACTTCAATAATTTTGTTTGTATGATTATTATACGTAAAGTGGTTATATAAACTGTTTTCCAAATACGATCAAACACTGCACCTTTTTTTCCGATACTCATTTCACTGAAATAGTTCAAATCCTTCAACGTACCTTCACAAACAATTACGGGTCCTTATCATTTTTTAATCTCTACGGATACGATCATGCAATATTGCATATTTTAAGATGTTTAAGATAGTCAGTATGGATTTCTTTTATTTACTCCTTATTAAACATTATCAAATTGACTGGAATCCCATTTGACAGTTTAAGTCTTACTTGACAGGTGTAGCGACTTGATATACGTTTCATCATTTTTGATCCAAAAAGACACGATATTTTGTACAAAGTGATTATGATGTTTTTATCAAAACATAAGTAATATCGTCTTTTTTCCACAACCAGTAATGATACATGTATCAGAAAACAAGTATTCCAATAATGAGCGGTTTAATTACATGACTAAAGTAATTTCAATTCCTCGTTATTGGTAAATCGTTATGGGGTTTTCGGAAACACCATGTACTGTCGTATTAACCAACTGCCTAATATTTACTATTGTATTCATTGGGTGCCTCGTAAAACTACATTCATTAAAAATAAGTGCTGCAATTATAGTCAGGAAAATTACACAAACCATTTTTTTCCATATCATTATCCGCTCTATTGTAATATGTCTTAGGAAATCTAATGATGGATTTAAAAAGGGAAATTCATTGATATTTGAGTCAAAACCCTAAAAAAACAATATTCAATGGTGAAAAATTATCTTTATCTTTAATTATGTTCGGTAACTCGGATTTTATTCATAAAACATTACAGTCAAAATACCATAAAATAAAATAAATATAAAAAACCGGTTCACACAATATACACAAACAGTAAGTGTTTTAGCCGTTAATTTTTTATAACCTTTTCACTAATTCAATACAAATATGTTAGATTTGTACTGATATATACCTTTATTAGTCTGGGAGAATATAATTTATTTATCAATTGTTATTGGCCCTTGAGCCACCTTTTAGTAACTTCGAGTACTCCTAGATCAAACTTAATGTCTTTTGTCTTTATGTAAGTTGTCTATTGTGTGCATTGTGCCGATCTGATAAGATTTCCAACTGATGTTTACAGTTTGGTTTTATGCTGTGCTGTTACACCACTATCCCAGGTAAGGGCAAGGGTTTAGAGCTCACAAAAACAGTATGTGGTCGGATGTATATACATAAATGTCTTATTCCGACATGTCAGATATGGAGAGTCCGACAATTTTATGGCAGGTATTCTATATATGATCTACAGAACCAGGTTTGACCAGTGATAAAACTGTTCTTGATCTTAATCTGTGCTACATGACATTACCGCTTCACTGATTTTAGTTACCTTAGCTGTGATTTAAATGAATTTCCGGTATAGATGTAGACAGAAAAGAAATAATGATAAAGGATATAGATATTATTATAATAAAAATCATTGATTTAATTTGTTGAATTAATTTCGTCTATATTTTGCCTTACTGGTCTTTCTGTTTCATTGTCTATCGATCTTTCCGGTTTCTACCATTCATATTCGTCTTTGCTTTTATATAACACTAATATGTTCAACAGTGAATACTAAAAAAAGCTACATGGTATTATAAGATGTTCCCGGAAATGTTTCAATGGGATTCAGCATTTCATTCGTGACTTTTAATAACTAGGGAACGTCCTCCAGAAAATGTAAATGTGAATTCAAGCGTTATAATCCAAATTAAAATTACTTTGCTATAAGAAAACTCAATGCGCAATATTTTTGACATAAGTGATTTTTCTTTAACTTTATATTAAAAAAAATACAAATCAATATAAAAAAGTTTAAAAAAAAAAACATGATATATTAAAGTTTGTTCAAGCAGTCACAAAATTAATATGATTCTATCGGCACATGTTTACGGCTTTATTTTATATTGATAAAAATAAGTGTATTTTTCGATTAAATTTTATCATGAATAAACAGTTGGCTATTCCTAAATGATATGAATTGTCGGAAATTTCTACCAAATATGAGGACAGATGACATAAAATTAAAGACAAGTCATTTTATCTCCTTCATGCAAAGCTCTGATTCCTTTCCCGGCTTTGGCTATACTGTTTTGTCCTATTTGGTTTACAGCTCTTCATCTTTTTGATAAGCTTTGGATTTTCAGTAGGTATTATACAGGAAATATCACAGCTGTTGTTAATAAAACTCTAAGAACTGCGGGATAAGTCCGACATATTGTCGGATTGAGACAAATATGATTATATATCTGACCATGTACTGTATGTTTAACCTCGCCTCATTTCCATGTGTGCCTGTCCCGTCCCATGTCAGGATCATTTCATTTATTGAGTGGTTGTCGATGGTTGTTGTCTGTAACCGTTCTATTTGTTTTTGTTTTTCTTGAATTGGTTTGTCCAAAATTGGACGCTTTTTCGATGGAACTGTTTCTGATTCTGTGCCCTTTATAGCTGACTATACGGTATAGGTTTTGGTCATGGATTGTCATTATTGAAGGTGACCAAGAATTGCTTACGTCCGCTTCAATTGGATACTGTCATTGCCAATGAGACAACCACGCCGGTTGTCTCATTGGCAATAATACTGCATCTCTTTATTATATATTTAATATATAACAAATATTCCGTTTTTATATGTTATCATTGTTCGTATCTATCAATAATTGTCTGTAGGTGATCCTGATGCATCTTTTTAAGCTTTGCATTCAAGAATTGTTTTTATCGGTAACCTTGAAGATAGGCGAAATCAAAAACTGGTTAAACTTACCACTGAATTGAGATACTGCAAGTTGTATGCTGCTTTTACAGTTACTTTGTTGTCTGGTCGAAAAAGTTTATTGTAACTGGATTCATTAAATAGCTTGGTGTGAAGATTTTTTGCATCACTCACACTGTACATGCTGTACGATGTTGAAGATTTAAATAAATCTAAAAGAAAATGAGTCAAGGAAGCTGCAGTAGTTACAAGCACACATGTTTGAATACATCTGATTTGTGTGCACATTATAATACATGTGTGTGTGTATGTATGTTTGTGTGTTATGGCAAAATACATGTTGGGTATACGTTAATGAGACAGCAACCAACTAACAGACATGTTTTATAAATGTCAATATCAGTCGAAATCGGGTTTGAATATAATATTTAACAGAGACTATCAAAGATCACAAAGAAACACCACTTGTCCAAATCATCAAACACATAATGGTATGTTAAATAATACCAGTTTACGAGGATTTCGACTCACGACGGGGCCGGAATGACGATGGATCCAGTATTTTAAGATATGAACCGTCTATCCTTGAAAACAGTAATGACAAAAGGTACATAACAGAACATACAACAGTTTCTCTCTTGTTTCTAATTAATTTTCGATCATAAATTTCAAAACATATTTACTATTAATCTTAATAATATGTGGAATTCAATTTGATAGATTGATCAACCACGGCTTGGTAAAGTTCTCAATAAAGGTTAACGCTAAATTTGATGTGCCATACATCATGTATATAAGTCTCTCTATATGATTTAATTTAATATTGGTATATATATCTATTTGGTTTTGTTCCACAACCTTTATATCTAATATTGAGGGACCTTAATTGAACCGCAACGTAAACAGTAGTTTTCATATAATCTTTTAATCAAATAGAACCATCAAAGATACCAGGATTAAAGTTGTGTACGTTAGACGCGCGTTTCGTCTAAAAGAAGACTCATCGGTGTCGCTCGAATAAAAAAAGTTAAAAAGGCCAAAAAAAGTACGAAGTTGAAAAGCATTGAAAATCAAAAATACCGAAAGGTTTTGTCAAATACAGCTAAGGTAATCTATTCCTGGGGAAGATGATCCTTAGTATTTCGAAAAAAATCGTTAATTTATGATTATGACCATATCAATGATAATTTATGTCAACACAGAAGTGCTGACTACTGGGATTGTGATAGATCATGGAGGAAGGATAGGATACACGTTACTTTATTTGAATACTATAGAGATAAAGAAGAAAAAATATGTGTATTGATGTAGTTTTCTTTACAAATACGGCAAAATGTATGTGCATTTATTAGCAATAGTTTGTATATTGTAGGATAACACTTGATCTTAAGAGCCTGTGTCGCACACATGGATCAATATGCATCTTCAACAACGGAATTCTCAAAGATTTGAGAATATGATATAATTCATGACTAAAATCATTTTGTTGTTGTATTACTTATCAAAGGCTTTGTTCACACCAAACGTTGCGTACTGTAAACATGTTTGCAATTAATTTAATGTAATGAACACTGGTTTCGCATCAAAATTGTTCTCATCTGTACATCGGTTTTAATTACCTGTACATGAGAATTGTTCACACCAGTAAACTACATGTACACGTAATTTACATGTACATTGCATAGAATTGAATTGGAATTTTCTCTGTAAACTTTTGTATCAGTTAAGGGCAGACCAATTCATAATTTAAAAAAAGTGGAAAGGGGGGGGAGGGGGGGGGGGGGAGGGGGAGGGGGGATTAGGGTGTTGATAAATTGTTAAAAGTCCATTTTTTTTTAGAAACAAGATATTTGTTTCAGAAGGGAAGTAAAAATTATCGTTTGTTTCCATTGAAAAGTAAGGGCGGGGGATTAAATATGGAGTTTTAAAAATGTTTCTGTATGTTAATAAAAAAAAAGCGTTTGTCCCACGCAGATGATTGGCCGGTACCTTAAGAAAATCGTTCTATTGATTTGGAGAACTTTGAGAGTTTTAAAGGTGTCACGATTATGCAGGCTAAAGCAGCTTAACAATAAGTAAAACAAGGATTTTTGTAATGATTGATTGATTGATTGTTGGTTGCTTAACATCCAGTGACAAATATTTCATACATGTTCAAGACGAGAACAAAATCGCAATAAATACAATAGGTAGTCCTGTAAAACAAGCCTAAAGTGATGAAGATCTGGGAAATTTGGACAAACATTGGAAAATGAGAGTATATTGGATAGCGACAACAATTTTGCCTAGCAACAGGCCACCTACGGTGCCTACAAATGTATATGTTGTCCTACAAAATGCAGGACTTTGCAAGAAATACATATGAAAGTAAATACGCCTTACTATCAACAGGTGTAAAATGAATATTCCATCAGCAAAAAAAAACAGTCAATAGTATAATGTCGTCATGTCGTCATTGAAACCTGGTGCTAAAAAACAATATCAGACGTTCACAAAACATGACGAAAATGAATATTTTGTCCTACAAAATGCAGGACTTTGCAAGAAATTGATGTGTACAAAAAGTGCAATGAAAGTCAAATGGTCCACTAAGGCTATTTAAATTTAATCATGTTTTTAACTAAGCAATTTTTGAGTTTTTGTCATATAAATCATAATATTATTATAATCATTTGTATTCAATATATGTAACTTCCTTTAATATTCATAACAAAATCAACGTTCTTAACATCTAGTTTAATGTACACTTAACTTTAGTCCCAAAATATTGCCTCTCAATTTTGGACATGTTACATGTATAAAGATCTTGTATTGCCACTCATTTTTGAAATTTACTTTTTTAAATTTTACCATACTAGTACTTTTTAACAACGGTGCAAAAATCGATATTAATGATAAATAAATTGCAATAAATCCTATAATGAGTCAACTAACAACTTCAACATTGTTAACCTTTTTGCAGATCTTTGCTTATCATATTTACTACTTAAAGATTCTATAAAATTGAGAATGGAAATTGGGAATATGTCAAAGAGACAACAACCCGACCAAAGAACAGACAACAGCCGAAGGCCACCAATGGGTCTTCAACGCAGCGAGAAAATCCCGCACCCGGAGGTGGTCCTCAGCTGGCCCCTAAATAAGATTGTGTACTAGTTCAGTGAAAATGGACGTCACACTAATATATAATATATCTACTTTGAATTTTGTCAAAAAAATGCAATAATGGGTTAGAATTGTCATTTAATAAATCAAAAATTTCTTAAGTTGTCGGCTGGCATCTTCATCTATCCTGACGTATTATAAATCTTGCCTTTCTGTTTTTTGATAAAGCCGCCTTCTATCGATTACAGTTTTCACGATAATAGACACATACCAAATAAAATTGAAATGGATAAAATGGTGCTCGTAGGATGAAGTCTTAATTTTAGTGATCGATTTTTATAACCATTTGACCTATTTTTAATGTTTTCTTGCTGATCAGTTTTGCTATGATTAAGGTGGTACCTAACACTACAGGGAGATAACTCTGTAAAAATCAACTAAACGTTTTAATCACGTTGTTTTGTTAAGGAAATATTAAGCTTCTCAATGATCAAAATTAGTGTTTGTCAAACTGTTATATAACCAACGAAATTTTTCTGATAAAGTGGTTGGTTCAAATTTTTTGAAATTTTTATATTTTTGTCAAAGGGTCAAAGTAAACATTTTGTCAAAATTTTATGAAAATTCAACGAGCCAAATTAATATTAGTCAAGGTGTTGGGTACCACCTTAATGCTTCTCTAAATCTATTATTCTATGATAGCCAAAACATAAAACAATGGTAAAAAAGGATATTTGAGGGCACTAATATTTGTTGAACTGAAACTTTTGATCAACTAGGCAGTATGTAGAGCTGGAAATTCTGAACATTTCCTCTATCTATAATGGTGTACAGATCACAGATGCAATAGAGAGGCGACCTATACAAAAGGGATAATCAAACTCATAAGTCGAAAACAAGCTGACAATGCCATGACATAAAGCAAAAAAGGACGAAAAGACAAACAAAAGTACACAAAACACAACATAGAAAACTAATTTTTAAGCAAAATGAACCCAAAAACCCGGGGAAACCTCAGGTGCGTCGGAAGGGTAAGCAGATCCTGATGCACATATGGCACCCGCCGTATTGCTCATGTGGATAAAACCCAGTGATAAGTCTAATTCGGTAAGTTACATTGCGTGTTACCCCATATTACCTAGTTTTAGCCTTGTCAACTATGTTGGTTGGCAGTCGGAATTATCGGAAACCTGTTTCAAAGTAGATACGCTAAGAATAATTGTGACCACTTTTGGTACCAATTGACCCAGTATTTACGGAGGTAAATATTTTTGTAAAGCTAACAACCGACGAAAACCAAGTGATGGAAATGTTCGCTCTGGTCCTTTACCTAACGTTAGCTGATGGAACAAATATGAACTTTAAAGTAACACCCTTCAACTTACCTATACAAATTAGCAAAAGAAAAAGTCCTCTTGTGCAGAATCCTTTAGTCATCTTTTTCAAGTACGATATGCAGCAAGCACAGTCCCTCAATTTGTGTGATATTTCGATAAACTATTTAGTAATTTATTTTATCGAAAGCAACTTTAATGTGATATTGTCTCTACCGCGGTTGTCTGTTTCCGGCAACGTATCAATCTATAAACATAAGAACACCTACATCAAATCAGTCGAATTTGTTCTCAATTACGACAAACGTCTACATACATCAACGGATAATGTTTAAATGACTAATCTAGAATACACTGCTTGTATATTGGTTGACCGGTTTTACCTCCTAGATTAAGCGCAAAATCGTGTTATCCGAACAACATTTGTTCATCTTTACTTATAAATATATACCACCACAGAGAAATAATATCGAATTTCATTTCCTGCTAAATGTCATATTTAACGTATTATAGCTTGCTTCTTTGTGACTGGAAACAAAAAATCTTTGATGAACAAATTGAAGTGCATGCGATTAAAATAGTAGTTTATATATTTATTTCTAATAGCTTTCCTTACAATTATTTGTCATTATATAATATTATTTAAATTGATTATTCGTTATCTATGATTAGTTACCTCCAAAGAGAAATGATATGCAATGTAATTTAATTTAGTGGCTAAATACCATCTTTAAAGGGCTTTAGCATCCTTCTTTTTAATCTATCTCAAAGAAATTTTCGAATATTAAATTTCCCTTCATGTTTCTTTCTACTTGATAACAAAGACGTTGGTATATCAATGAGGTCAATTTGATATGACATAAACAAAAAACAGTGAAGGGTTTTAATTTCACGTCTTGCAATTAATTCTTTTGAAATTATATAAGAATAACCGCGTAAAGTTGAGATTTTAGTGCATATGATATTTATGAAAATGACCTAGAACGACGCCTTAAAGTGGTTTACATTAAATTAATTCTTGACGGGCGTAAATGCATTTTATGGAAATGCAGTATCCTAATTGTGCTTCGTAAAATTGTTATCAATTGTTAGAATGTTATGGACAAAAGTTACTTCATTGAATGTGACACGTACATTTTTTTTTACATTTTTTTTCTTTTTATGCAATGCATATTGATTTACATGTAATCAGTAAACAATGCCGTTTCAATGCCTATTTAATTTTGAAACTAGTAAAAAATTAGAAATACAGATTTGTACAATATTATGTGATACGATAAGTGACGAAGATTAACTGAAACATATTGTGGATTCATCATAATTCCTGTGCTTCCAATTTACGTAGATTTCATGGGTAAAGGTGAACTCAAATTTAAATGTTCAACGAAGTACAAAATTTCTGAAGACTTGTATACTGAATTTGCAAAAGCACGAAATAAAATATCCTCGAAAAAATTGTTTTCCCTTAGTCCACTAATATTGGTATCCATCAATTTTTTTGGAATCCACAGTATATGTAGTTTATGTGTATCAGTACTAGCGCTCAATACTATTGGGGAACATAAAAGAATCAACACATAACAAACTGTGAAAATTGCAAACAGAAAATAATCAAAGAATTCTGCTAGCTCCTTTTTACTGTAAGGTTTAAATGGCTCACTACTCTCCAGGCGGTCTCCTCCTTTAATCGGTTTGGCATGCTCTGCAACCTGACTTTGATCAAGATGATTTATTCTTCCAGCTCTGCACTTTAACTTTATAAATTTCCTCGCCAAAGAATGCATCCACTTGGGAGCCTTGTCGTGTTCTGGTTAATGGAAAAGTCTTATGATGAATATCGTAAAGATAATCACAAGACAGGCTATTTTTAATGTTACCGTTAGAAATACCACTGCAAAGGAAATTTGTGAACTGAGATTTTTCAAAAAGGTTTTCTCATTCATCTCATCATGCCATGGGAGTAACAAAATTAAAGGTAACTTTCAAACTTTCATTTTTAACAGAAGAGCAATGATAGCATTTTGCTTTTATTAAATTTCCAAACTTGTTTTGTTTTTTTTAGCAAGTAAAACTTGTCAAGTATATTGTGCTCTGTTCTTGTATGTTTTGACTGCTATATTTAAAATTTTGTAGAAAGTGTTGAAATATTATCCATCTGAACAGATTTTAACATATAAATATCATGGTTTAAAATAAAAATTGCTTTTGGCATTTAAACAAAGGACATTATTGTACTTGAAGGAAATATCCTAAGGCTAAGATTATTGTTAATTGTTAGAACAACATATTTACAAATTTAAGTCAATCATGTCAATAAATTGGTATTGTTTAAGTTTTAAATTTATCTTATGGATACATGTGAAAAAAAATTTTTTAAACTAAAAACAAATTTTAAAGATTATATTAATGCTATAATAATTAGAGAATATAAAATATTTTTTAAAACATTAAAATGTTTATAAAGTATTGAAATAAAAAATCAAAGTACCAAGTGCAATCTAATTGTAAGAAAAAATGCAATTTACAAGTGCATAATGTTTGCCTTCATCAGAAAAGCCAAAAATGTTACTTCCGAAGCTGCACAAAACTCCTTACAAATATAGATTTATTTCGTCTTCGAGCCATTGTTCCACTACTAAACTATCTATTCTACTTACTAGTACACTTGGTACAATCAAAAACCTGGTAATAAATTGTTCAAATAAGGCCTTTGAAAAACGTGGAATTAATTACTTTTAGAGTGTCAAAAATTCGTTGGAAGTACTTGATAAATTGCATACTTATATTGGTGATTTTTCTACCCTATATACCACTTTGCCTCATAATCTTATTAAGAAAAAATTCTCATACCTGAATAAATTGGCATTTAAAAAGTCTAAATGCGAATATATATGTTCAAACTCTTTTAGGTCATTTTTAGTAACACAAGAACTATGTCAATTGGACCTGCTTTGATACTATAACTGCCCTTGAATTTTTACTAGATAACATTTTTGTTCGCTATGGAGATTCCGTATATCGTCAGGTTATCGGAATTCCCATGGGGACTAACTGTTCACCACTTATTGCGGACCTGCTTCTGTATTGTTATGAGTTACAATTTATGACTAAAATCAGCAAAGACGCATCGAAACAACATCTGATTCAAAAATTTAATAACACTTTTAGATATTTAGATGATATATTGGCTCTCAATAATGACGACTTCAGTATGTACACTAAAGAGATTTATCCTGCCGAACTGACTTTAAATAAAGCTAATACTAACAATGAACACTGTCTTTTCCTGGATCTTGATATCTATATCTTTATATATTTCAACTTGTTCGATTCGCTCGTGTATGTAACAACTTATTTGATTTCAACGAAAAAAATCTCTGTAATACTGAAAAATTATTACACCAGGGTTTTCGATATCACAAACTAGTCAAAACATTTACTAAATCTTATCATCGGTACAAGGACATCATTCGTAAATATAAATCAAAATGCAGACATCTTATACGTTCAGGTATTTCACATCCAATATTTTATGGCAATATTCGTCATAAAGCACAAACATGTCGGCATTCACCTCAAAAGCTAACCAAACCTTTAAACAGACTTATTCGGAAAGGATATAGTTACGATACTGTTGTCAGGTCATTAAGGATTGCAATTTTGGTATTAATATTGATTCAATCATGGGGTCTTTGCATCGGAAATAAACACATTTATTGTAAAACCAGTTGTTGGGATGATACGGTTTATGTTCTTCTCATATATGTTATGATGGTATGATACTAAACCCCTAACGGGAGTGATTGTACTTGATTTTCATATGATGAAGACTTAATCTTTCAATCAGTTTAATTGAGGTCTGGAGCTGGCATGTCAGTAACTACTAGTAGTCCTTTGTTAATTTATGTATCATTGTCATTTTGCTTAGTTTCTTTTGTTACCTATTCTGACATCGGACACGGACTTCTTTTAAACTGAGTTTTACTGTGCGTATTGCTATGTGTTTCTTTATTATACATTGACTAGAGGTATAGGGGGAGGGTTGAGATCTCACAAAACATGTTTAACCCCGCCGAATTTTAGCGCCTGTTCCAAGTCAGGAGCCTCTGGCCTTTGTTAGTCTTGTATGTTTTTTTATTTTAGTTCCTCTATATATGTTTTGGAGTTTAGTGTGACATCCATTTTCACTGAACTAATACACAATTTTATTTAGGGGCCAGCTGAGGACCACCTCCGGGTGCGGGATTTTCTCGCTGCGTGGAAGACCCATTGGTGGCCTTCGGCTGTTGTCTGCTCTTTTGTCGGGTTGTTGTCTCTTTGACATATTCCCCATTTCCATTCTCAATTTTATTAAAATGTCAAAGCAAATATATAATTGTAATTAAAGTAATAGAAGTGTAATTCATAAGTACATGGTAAAAAGGCAATGCAATTAATTACTTTTAATAACATGTAATTGAAAATATGCTCAATTACAAATTACATTGGATTACTTTCAAAATTGTAATTAACTACAGCTAATTACAATTACATTTTTAATAACCCTTCTGCTTGTGTCGTAACTTAATTTAAAAGTGATAAACAACTCTAAAAAAAAGGTTGCGATAGTCCGTTTTGTAGAAACATTCAACGAGTAAAACCAACGTATAAAAACCATATTTGTTTATCTATGGAAGAAGCAAGTAAAGGTTTTATGTAATTTACAAATATGCACACCGTTATAAGAGGCCAAAGGAACACCCTCTCCCTCCCTCAAAAACAGGAAAATAATCATATGGATCGAAACAGATTGTGTGGCAAAAAAAAAATCCAATTTATAAAATAAAATTTACTGTTAATATAAAATTTATTTAAAGAGAGTTCCCTTTAATAAACTGTTGCAGTATATCTGTCATGTCTATAGTAAGCTCTTGATTTAAAAAAACAATATCATCATCATAACGATAAATGTGATGAAATTGATCAACTAAATGACAGATGTTTACTGGTTTTGGCCATACACGGACAAGCATGTGAAACTATAAACAAGACTTAGTCTCTGCTATTAATTAACACAGGAATTTATAGGAAATAGTTTTAAATTTTTTTTTTTTGTGGTTATGAAGTGCCGTAGCAAATTTAATTTTATGGATTTCTTATAATCTCACTGTATCGACGAATCATAGTTATGAAGGTAGTTCCGTAAATGATATTTCTGTTTTTCTTTTATGGACAGTTATCTTATTTAACGACCAGCTGTATTTAATTTGATAATAATTTGACTAGTTTATAAGGATGTTTCAACACTTTATTTGGACTTTTAACTCTTTTGATTCGAGCGTCACTGATAAGTTTTCGGTAGAGGAAACGCGCGTCTCGCATATACAATTATTATTTGATGATTTGATTTTCCACGTGAATTCTGTCATACATTTGATCGTAGATTAATACAAATAACTCTTTACAAATATTTGAAAGGCGAAGATTTTCGAACTTGTACGAGACATTGCTTTTAAAAACCTTTGATATAAATTTTATAAAAATCTGGTAAGAATTGTACATGTGAAAGCGCTAACATAAACGGACATACAGACGGACGAACGGGCGGCATTTCTATGTCCCCTGCAACGTTTCGCGCAGGGGACAATAAAATCAATAATAAAATATGCACATTGCTGGATGATTGCACAATACCTGTTCAAAAGGAAGACAACTTTTAAAAGGAAAAGTAATTTTGAAGTGTATACCATGTGTTTGCTCTTATTTCCTTTGTCATATTCAATGTATTATCTTTTAATGTATACTGTAGATTTCACAAAGCAACAGTTAATTAAATAAAATAGAACAAAGGTATAAGCTAATGAAAATCCTGGTTACGAAGTTAACAGTAAATACTTATCTGCATAAACCAAAAATAGATCAAATGTGTAACAATATTTAAATATTGTTCACAAGGACGAATCTAATGAATGGAAAACAGTGTATTACGTATATGTTAAAGAATGATAATCACTTTCTTCATGAATAAGTACGAGCGTTAGCGAGTACTTATCATGAAGTAAGAGATTATCATTCTCTTACAAACTTAGAATATTGTAAAGTGCTCAAGGCTCAAATGATCCATCAATTAGTTTCATTGTCAGTGCAATGTTTATAATTGATGCATGACTTCCTTTTTCGGCATGTCATTTATGGATTAGTTTAAATGATGTGAGGACTTTTTTATCATTTGGGAAATATTCAAAAAAAAAAATGCGTTATAGATATTAGGTGATACAACAGTAGAACGAAAAGGTAGGAATTGTATGTTTCATGATTGTGAGTATGAATGTAAATCATGTAATATTTTAGTGAGGAATTATTCTTTTTTTATTTACAGTTTAAATCAATTAATACATTTAAGTTACAACTAAATTTAATTTCACAGCCAATAATTTGGTCTGGCTTTTTACATCAAATACTGTTTCATTATGTCAGGAAAATGTTTAAAAATAATGCCCTTAATAGTTTTTAATATGTTCAAAACTAAATTCCTGGTTTTTTTATCGGAATACATGTATTGGAAATAACTATTCTCCACAACCGCTGATCAAGTAATCAAAGTTTTGAAAAGCTTAAGATTTAGGTTATTTTTTATCTGAAAGATTTTTTTCCTTTTTTTTTTTTGGCATTGCTTTGGTATTGTTTAATTTTATAGTAATTTGAAGTTATTAATATTTTCATAATAACATTCACGGTACCAATTTTACTGCACCAGTATTATTTTGAGATTTTTGTTTGTTTCACAATTCAACTTTTAGTCAGTTTCAATCACTATGTGATAAATCCTTTCAATCTGATAGATATGCTTCGGGGCAGTTGTAACTCATTTATAGAAACTCTTTGTTTTGAACTGTAACTAGACCCAAATAATAGAATAAGTTGCATTAAATTGAGCAAAGATAGCAACTACCGAATATCCTGGTGAAGAGGTTAACAGTAAATGTATATAATAGATTAGATTTCTGATAATATTAATTGCATGTCATATTAAATAAAAATTAGATCCGATGTCATATAATATAAAAATATAGTTCACAATGAAAAAAGTTCTTGAAAGGAAAACTAGTGTTGCAGTGTATAGATATAAGAAGATGTGGTATGAGTGCCAATGAGACAACTCTCCATCCAAGTCACAATTTATAAAAGTAAACCATTATAGGTCAAAGTACGGTATTCAACACGGATCCTTGGCTCACACCGCACAGTAAGCTATAACGGGCCTCCAAAATTACTAGTGTAAAACAATTCAAACGGGAAAACCAACGGTGTAATCTATATAAAAAACAAGAAACGAAAAACACTTATGAACCACATCAACAAACGACAACTACTGAACATCAGATTCCTGACTTAGGACAGGTGCAAACAATTGCAGCGGGATTAAACGTTTTAATGGTACCAAACCTTCACCCTTATCTGATACAATAGTGTAACATCACAACATAGAAAGACACACTATAAAATATCAATTGAAATGGCTTCACTCAAAAGATATATTAACACAAGTGAACATACACTGAACGAATAAATTTGATCTATGATACAATGTAAATACAAAATCAATAAAATAAGGGATGAATAATTAAAGTGACAGTATTATACCGCTGTGTAATGTTAAACAATTTCAGAAAATCAACAATAACCTTTGAACAAAAATCCGCCATTTACACGAATATTTTACACAGGTAAATGAAAATAATTTTGTTGTTAGATATACAGTTTAAAAGGAGAAAGGAAATATTTTTACCAAAAAAAATATTTTGATGTTTATAGTTCGAAGAAGTGAAAATTTATAGTAATACTAAACACTTATCAATGCTGGTATATACCAGATATAACGCTGAATAAGTAAACATTAAATAACAAAAAAGCATTACAAATAGTATCAACAGGTCAAATTAACAATAAAGTACGATTTGAGAGTACTCGCAGTTAGAGACAGCTAGTTAAAAGCCAAAAACAATTAATAATATAAAATCATGCATCAGAGACTAAATCAACTAAAACACATCCCATGGATTTGGTATTTTAACGTCATGGACAGTCAAAGAAGAAATGACTTGTGCAATGCCAAACATAAATGTATCGACAGGCAGTAGGATAGTTAGGAGTTAACCTCTTAATAGATAAAAATGATCGTGGGTGTGTCTTTATACATCCCGTGTGAAAAGAATACAAATTTAGTTATGTTTTAATTTGCTGATGACAAAATCGATATTAGTGCCAATGTAAACTATATTCAAAGATCTAATTACAACATTGGTAAGATAACCTTTACTAATAAGTTTGTTTAAAGATTCGATGAGTTTACACGGATCACATAGTGATTTCCGCGCTTTTAGTACAATATTACCATAAAATGTAGGATGTGAAATACCGTTTTTAGGTATAGCCAAATTTACTAATCAAATCTTTGTATCTATGAAAGAATTTAATAAAAATTTTACATGTATTACCTTTATATTCTCTAATCTCGTATGTCATATCCCCTGTCAACCTAAAATTCATTATGTAGATTTCAAAAAGATCAATGTATCAAAAACATTGAGTAAAGATAACAACTACCGAACATCCTGGTGACAAAGTAAACAATTAATTTTTATGTACGATCAGATATTTGATTAATATTCAATTGCATATAGACAAAAATATTATATACGTGGTTTCACATTATATAAAATCGATTCTGCCTGGGTATAAGTGCAATGTCAAAAAGTAAAATAACAAAAAATACTGAACTCCGAAAATTCAAAACTGAATGGCAAAATCAAAAGCTCAAACACATCTAACGAATGGAAAACAACTGTCATATTCCTGACTTGGTACAGGCATTTCCTTATGTAGAAAATGGTGGATTAAACCTGGTTTTATAGCTAGCTGAACCTCTCACTTGTATGACAGTCGCATTGAATTCAAATTTATTGACAACAATGTGTGAGCAAGAAAAACAGACATACTACATGTAATAGTTAAAAACGTCAAAAATTGGGGCACAGCAGTCAACATTGTAATATAATCTTAATCACCATAAAACAAATAACTGTTTCAACAAAGAAACACAAAATGGCAAATAGACCAAGAACATAAGCAAAAATGAAAGTCAAAAAACTCAAAATTTATCATAGCACATTAACACAATGGCGGGATGTATAAGTAGAAATCCACGTCATACGTATAAAATCAAAAATGAATAAACAGTAAAGCTTCAAAATATACAATGACAAAAAGGGGGAACTTTAACACGTCATTAAGATGATAAACAACTTCAGTACCTAGAAACTATACTTCAAGACCATCATGTATTATTTGTAAATTTGATACGGAAAATTTATCAACATGGTCTTGGTATCTTCCAATGAACTTTTTTAAAAACAAGATGAGACGTTCTTTGACATAACCTTAGCTCATCAATTTTCTGCTCAGACACTGGTGACGTTTTATAAAGTCTGCGTAGCAGCTGCAAGCTCTTGAATACCGAATGAGTTGGGAAATGTATATCCCATATGTAGATATATTGCTGCTAAAATTAAAATCGTCTCGCTTGTCATAGATTCTATATTACTAACATATTCCTTGGATTTCACATTAAATAAACTTACATGCAACATGGCTAAATTTTTTTATATGGATTAAATGGCGGAGATGTCTGGGGTGTTACATGTTATGTTTTTTTTTTTTTTTTATTGAATCGATTTTTATCAGCGAATCCCGTGTAAATAGGTGATTCCTTAAGGTCACATTATAGAATCATACAACAAAAATTATATCCTGTTAAATGACAACTGTTGGAATAACTGTCATAGTTACCATAATATGTTCTGCTAGAACAACTCATTATCAGTGTTGTATGAACGTTCGCTAGTGGTCATTCACCTAGAATATCTCAGTATCAGTGTTCTTGCAAAAATGTGAGTGGTTAAAGATCGCAATAATAAGAACTCCCATCTTAATATCTGATACTTATATCTGTTTTGTGATTATATTAAAGGTTTTTGTCGAGCTTGCGACTTTTGTCACAGAAAGCTCGACATAGGTATAGTGATCCGGCGGCTGTGGCGGCTTTAGCTAACTACTTAAAAGCTTTATATTTTAGAAGGTGGAAGACCTAGATGTTTCATACTTTGTATATGGATGCCTCATGTTACGAAGTTTCTGTCAGTCACATGTCCAATATCCTTGACCTCATTTTCATGGTTCAGTGACTACTTGAAATTAAAGAAAGTTAATATTTTTTGTAATGTTAAATTCTCTCTTATTATAAGTAATAGGATAACTATATTTGGTATGCAAGGTCCTCATGCCCGTCACACAGTTTTCACTTGACCTCGACCTCATTTCATGGATCAGTGAACAAGGTTAAGTTTTGGTGGTCAAGTCCATATCTCAGATACTATAAGCAATAGGTCTAGTATATTCCGTGTATGGAAGGACTGTAAGATGTACATGTCCTACTTGCAGGTATCTTCTGACCTTGACCTCATTTTCATGGTTCAATGGTTACAGTTAAGCTTTTGTGTTTTGGTCTGGTTTTCATATACTGTATGCAATAGGTCTACTTTTTTGGTGTATGAAATGATTGTAAGGTGTACATGTCTAGCGGGGAGGTGTCATCTGACCTGGACCTCATTTTCCTGTTTCAGTGGTCAAATTTAAGTTTTTTCAGATTTGGTCTTTTTTTCTAATACGATATGCAATAGGTCAACTATATTTGGTGTATAGAAATATTTTATGATCTATATGTCAATCGCGCAGGTTTTATTTGACCTTGACCTTATTTTCACAGTTCATTGCTCAGTGTTAAGTTTTTGTGTTTTGGTCTGTTTTTCTTAAACTATAAGCAGTAGGTCAACTATATTTGTTGTATGGAAGAATTGTTAGCTGTACATGCCTGCCTGGTATGGTTCATCTGACCTTGACCTCATTTTCATGGTTCATTAATCAATGTTTAGTTTTCTTGGTTAATGTTAAGTTTATGTTACAGTTGTAATAAAGCTTTATATTTTAAGGACTATCAACATAAAATCAATGATTAGTAAAGAAGGTGAGACATTTCAGCGTGTGCACTCTTGTCCTAAAATTGCAATAATTCAAAAAGAGGGGTGAGAGAGACCAGAGGGACAGTCAAACTCATAGATCGAAAATAAACTGACAACACCATGGCTAAAAATAAAAAAGTCAAAATTACAAATAAAAGTTCACAAGGCACAACATTAAAACCTAAAGATTAAGCAACACGAACCCCACAAAAAACTGGGGGTGATCTCAGGAGCCCTGAAAGGGTCTGCAGATCCTGCTCCACATGTGGCACCTGTCGTGTTGCTCATGTTATTACAAACTTGTTAAATAGTCTAATTATAGGTCATATTCGTGAAAAGGGAAGGGGATTGTAGTTACAACATAAGGAAAATATCCGATATCATCTGTAAAAAGGTTATTCCATAACGGTCAACTGACTCGTAATGGCGTCCAAAAATTTATACGAAGGGATGATTTCAACTTCACCAATTGGAACCTTGGTTTAATAGCTTCCTTGTGAGCAGCATCCCTCTATCAAAAAAGTCATGATAGGAATTACAAGCCCCGGAATATCGTATCAATAATTAATGCACACAGAAATTTCTGAATTGACAGTACTCTCAACATTGCTCAAAACTCTAGAAAAATATTGGCAAACTTAGGTTTTTTAATTTTTATACAAACCTTCATGCAATATGCTTTAATAGTCTTTCTTGAAATTTAATGTGTTATTTTATATTTCTTAGGGTTGTCTTTCTTAACACAGAGGCAGTCCAGTCTTGTCAACTCATATTTAACCTATGGACATTTTTTAAGTAATATGTTTGAAGACAGTTTAGAGTTTTATGTGCTAAGATGATTATTATTTCAGGATGAAAACATGAATGCACAATCAAATGGCCATGATGTGAAATTCCCAGCGAGAACAAGACAGAGAAGAAGTATATCTTCATGTTCTTCATCGAGTGATGAATCTGATGAGGAACCTGTTATATATGGAAGATTAAGAGAGAAAGTACTCTGTCAGCATATGCTGGGGATCTACTAATGCATACACTGGAACATAATAAGTGGAGGAATAAATTTGACTGTCAAACAAAAAAGTCAAAGTTCCGACCTGGAATTATTGTTGTAGGAACACAGGTATAACTATTGCTGTCTGTCAGTAAGGAATTTCAATGTCAAGAAATATTTCTTTAAGACAAGAATATTTCTGTTACATGTTTTATGATATTTAATATTTTTATTAGGGCCAAGTGAGCTTTTGTCATCACTTGGCGTCTGTCGTCCGTCTTACGTCGTCCGTCGTCCCGCGTCCGTCGTCCGTCGTCCGTAAACTTTTACAAAAATCTTCTCCTCTGAAACTACTGGGCCAAATTTAACCAAACTTGGCCACAATCATCTAGTTTAAAAAATGTGTCCGATGACCCGGCCAACCAACCAAGATGGCCGCCATGGGGGTAAAATGTAGATTTTGGCTTATATCTCTGAAACCAAAGCATTTAGAGCAAATCTGACATGGGGTAAAAATTGTTTATCAGGTCAAGATCTATCTGTCCTGAAATTTTCAGACAAATCGGACAACCCGTTGTTGGGTTGCTGCCCCCGAATTAGTAATTTTAAGGAAATTTTGCAGTTTTTGGTTATCTTGAATATTATAAAAGATAGAGATAAACTGTAAACAGCAATACTGTTCAGCAAAGTAAGATCTAGAAATAAGTCAACATGACCAAAATTGTCAGTTGACCCCCTTAAGGAGTTATTGCCCTTTATAGTCAATTTTTAACCATTTTTTTTAAATTTTAGAAATCTTTTAAAAAAAATCTTCTCTCCTGAAACTACATAGAAAAATTTAACCAAACTTGGCAACCATCATTTTAAGGGTATGTAGTTTTAAAAATGTGACCAATGACCACGTCCACGAACCAATATGGCCGACATGGCTAAAAATAGTACATAGGGGTAAAATGCAATTTTTGGCTTATATCTCTGAATTCAAAGCATTTAGAGCAAATCTCATTCATTAAAATGTGTTCATTAAGTCAAGATCTAACTGCCCTGAAATGTTCAGACAAATCAGGCAACCTGTTGTTGGGTTTCGCCCCTGAATTGGTAATTTTAAGAAAAAAATTCAGTTTTAGGTTGTTAACTTCAATATTATCTTAGATAAAGATAAACTGTAAACAGCAATTATATATTGCAAAGTAATATCTACAAATAAGTCAACTTGACCAAAACGGTCATTTGACCCATTAAGGAGTTATTGCTCTTTATAATAAATTTTAAACAATTTTCGTAAATTATGTAAGTTTTGTAAACTTTACAAAATATTTTCCTTTGAAACTACTGAGCCAAGTTCATTATAGATAGAGACAATTGTAAACAGCAAGAATGTTTAGTAAAGTAAGATTGACAAACACATCATCATCACCAAAACATAATTTTGTCATGAATTCTATTCTCATATATTACTTATGTCCTTTGTTTAGTATAAACATAGACCAAGGTGAGCGACACAGTCTCTTTAGAGCCTCTAGTTATATTATGTTTCGAGGCATATATATAGTATTGAATCTCCTTTTGGATTTTTTGGGTTTGAATGTTTTTTGTTCAAGACTTTTCTTTTTTTGTGATTAACCCAAGCTTCCTTTTATCATAGTTATTGATTTAAAAAAGAAAAACATGCCAATGGTTAGAATAGAGAAATGGAGATCTTGTTTAATTTTAAAGATTGGGCGGTTCTACAAATTATCTACTTTTTGTAAAAAAGTATGTTGAAATTAACATACTTGACCTTATTAAGCCATATTCAGACATTTTACTTACAGTGTAGGTATCTAAACAAATTTTGAAAAATACTTACTAATCGGAATAAAATTTTAGTACTCTTGGTCATCTGACCAGTGGCTAATGGTGCAGGTGGAACAACGATAAAAAGAAACAAACAAACAACTCATGATCATCATTCAATAACTTGGTACAGTTACAAAATACATGGTTGGATAAAATCAGTTTTACATGCACAAACTTTCCCTCTTGTCTTTCTAGATTATCATGACTATATACTTATGTCATTCAAGAAAACACATAATCATGATAATATAAAATTTGAAGTATGATTGCCAATGCAACAACTCTGCAACAGAAACCAAATTAGGTAAAAGTAAGCAGCTATGTGTAAATTTACAGCTTTCAACAATGAGCAGTACTCCTACCACATAGCAAGCTATATATTCAAAGCCACAAAATCATGTGTATAAAACAATTAAAAAAATAACTGCCTGATTTATGGGAAAAAAACAATAAAAAAACAACATGATCAACAGCAGCAAATGACAACCACCGAATAACAGCTAGCTCCTGACTTGGTGTAACAGTACAACATCAGAACAAACTATTACAATCAGTCAAAAAGAGTGGTATGGGCTTTGCTCATTGTTGAAGGGCGTACGGTGACATAAAGTTGATAACTTCTGTGTCATTTGATCTCTTGTGGAGAGTTGTCTCATAGGCAATCATACCACATCTTCTTTTTTATATAAACTCATCAGATCGATACAAAGCCCACATTTCACAGAAACACAAAAGTACAAAAGACACAATTAAATTGAGAATGGAAATAAGGAATATGTCAAAGAACCAACAATCCGACCAAAGAACATAAAAAAGCTGAAGGCCACCAATGGGTCTCAAACACAGTGAACAAATCACGAGAATGTTTATATTAATTTCATTTACTGTGTCATTTATTTGTAGGTTACATTCACTCTTTTGGACTACAGTTTTGATCATCACAGACAATTAAAATTAGGAAGTGTTGAAAGGGAAAGAAGTTTTATATACGACTCAGAACCTTTGGATATTTTAAAGAAAGAAGATAGGGATTTGTTGCTTGAGGCATTAGTTAGAATGACAAATACTGTAGATTGATGAGATTCTTCTGCAGCGGCGGATCCAAAGGGAAGCAGCTTTTTTAATGACCAATGCTATTGAATGGGGGCAGATGGTTGGAAACCCCATTTTAAAAATGGCTGGGTCTGCCCCTGTTCTGCCATTCTTATCAATGACAGCCAGAGCAGTTACGGTTTCTTGGAGAAGAAATCCATAATAAAAACTGTTTAGCTTGCAATGCATTTCTTCTTTATTGATAGAGAAGAATTTTGGTTTACAGCCCAAATATAATTCAAAACATGTTGTCATATTTGTTTTAAATTTTGTTGATGAGAGGTTATGATAGCGAGTTTTGTTACAAACATGATGAAAATTGTGATGTTATGTAAAATAAAAAAACATTTTTGATAAGAATTTAAGTCACTATGTGTTTATAGATTTCATATCAAAATATCTGATATTTTTCAGAAATATTCTGTGATCAATGGCTATTTTTGTTTGAAAATTGTTGGCAAATTGGAATGATGTACAGTTTTATGCTTGGGTAAAAATTTACCTTTGTTTTAATTTGTAAAAGAAGACACACTTTTCAACTGTTTCGAGTACTATAATCAACAAACTCTAATCATCATTTCACATTAAAATAAAAGAACAAATATATCTCGTGTGTAGATTGTATAGCTGTATTAAATATGAATTACTCTCTGATTTAGTCTCATTTCTAAAAAAAACCAAATCAATGACAAATAATGGACATTATGAACTCTTCAAACTTTTTTAAGCTCTCATGGTCTGAAGGATCAGTGTGAGCTTTTTCCATCAATTGGCCTCTGTCCTGTGTCAATAACTTTTACATAGATCTATGTTATGAAACTCTTGACCCAATTGTTCTCAAATTTGGCGACATTCATCATAAGAGTATCTTGTTAATGAATATGATAATTGGTGGCTGCTTAACATCCATCGGTAAAGTATGCATATTCAGGACGAGAACATGTTAATAATATATGAATATCAACGACAGCACACCTGGACACCACAAACAAAATATAAACTTTGTGTCACATGAATGGATCAACATCACAAAAAGTGACGTATTTTTTTGGTGACGTTTATATTATCACAGGTAAAAAGTAAAATCACAAAAATACTGAACTCCGAGGACAATTCAATCGTAAAGTCCCTAATCAAATGGCAAAATCGAATGACAAAATGCATCAAACGAATTCCTGTCATATTCCTGACTTAGTGCAATTTCAACAAATGAAAATACAGTTGTAAATTTGTTTTATTTATTGACACATACAAGAATATTAAATTGGGATTGAGTTTGTAATGGTGTTATTTTATGTATTTTCTAACCATGACAAGAATATTAAAATGGAACTGTGTTTGCAATGGTGTTATTATTTTTATTTTCTAACCATTTTAATTTTTCTTTTTAATCAAAACTGTGTATATACAAAAACAATCCTGTGCATATAGTTGCTTTAAACTCAAAATAGTATAAATGAAGAAGCTGATTTTTTTCTTTACTTATAAAAGCAACCATTCAAGCAAAATACATGAACCTAAATGGTCTTGTAAATATTCATGATAATGTATTGGTACATTTTGATAATCATGCAAAATGTTTTGAAGTAGTCGAAGTTGTGCTATATTCTGACTGATCTCGTAGATCAATACATCACGTTCATATATACTATTATAATTGAAGCATTCTTTAACCATAAGTATTGACGAGATATTTTCAATTAAGAGGGGAAGACCTTTTTAAGGATGTTCGCTACATTTGATTTTGAGTTTTTGCCAGATATTTGGAATCCTCTGCTTTTATTTATGTAGTGCTATTAAAAATAATTTTCTGCTTACCCCTACTTTTCTTTTCATCATTTTATTACATATTGTTTGAAAAGCCATATTTGAAAAATCTTATAAAATGCTTGTTATTTTTTCCATAGTTTTTGAATGAAAAACGGTGCAAATGTTAAATGTATGAAAAATTTAGAGAGATTCATTTCCTGCAAAATGTCAAAGGCTTATATCTCAAAAACAAGCACACGGATCCTTCATTTTTTAGTTCCTTTATTCACATTCTATCAATTATAGCAGTCTTTTAAACAACTTGTTATTTTGAAACAGAGCAGCGAATATCCGTAAAAAAAGTACTCAAAGGAGTAATGTTCCATATTAATTGGCACAATGAAAAACTTGTTTATTCGGAATAATTAGATATGTTTTTACCTTTTTTATCAATATATATCATTATCGAACATAATCATGATAATATGAATTAGTCAACATCTTATTATAAATCTTATTTACCGCTTCTTTGAACATGTATCAATTTGATTTTGAACAACGCTTTCGGTAGGAGATGCGTTAAAATTTAATACTAACCATGCTAACCTGCTAACTGCAGGGTTCTTTTTAAATAATAATCTTAAATAACACGGGTTCAGGTCCTGAGCCCTTTTCACAATGAATAAAATCGATAAAAAATGATCTAAAGTCGTAACACCTTTTTGTAAGTGTAAACATGTGTTATATTATATTGTGATGTCCTGAATCATCTTAAATGTAATGTTTTTACCAATTTATCACACTCTTAGAGATACATTCATGTTGAATTGTTTGCAAGTGTTAAGTAATGTTAGCTATCCGTTTTATGTAGAGGTCAGTTGACTGTTTTACATCTCATTCAGGCAGATGAGTGATGACAATGGTACATCTGTTATATTTTAAAACTTATTTCACAGAAATGATTGAAATTACTATCCAGGTTTTAATTCTTAAGAGCATATTTCAGAAGTAAATCATCTAAATCACTAATAATAATCATCCTGTCTTTTTAAGAGATTTGTTTTCCTGATTTCTGCTGACATACAAATATCATTCTTGCACTGCAAAGCAGTGTTGTAACACTGACAATCATTATCGTTATCACCAGATAACTCATAGCACACACCAAGAATTGTTAATGATAGAGATAGTTGATTTGATAAAATAAAATATTGTTCTGTAACAGCTGAATACAAATCCCGTAATGCTTGTTGTTTGTTACATAGATCACAGATATGGTAAACACTTACAAATTTCAGGCAATGACACAACACAACTGGAGGTATGGAAATGTTACCGTTTTAAATTTCTAGTTGAAGCTCATCGGGTATTAGAGAAGAATGTTGTAAGTATATAACAGGAAAAATTGTCACTAGTTTTATCTTGTCGCTTAATTGGATGGATTTCGATTGGAAATGTTCAGAATAATCATGTATCACTTTTTGATTATATAATGATATGGCTTCATAAATCTGATCAAGTGTACACTTTGATAGAACATAATCTGTTATTCGGAGTGTAACATTGTACTATCCGATAACATAATAAAACGAAGCGTACAACAGCCAACTAGTTACGGCATCTTGTTTTAGGGCATCTTGTAAATGTGAATGATAAAAACTTCGTATATATATGTATTTTCGACATTCTGTCCTGTGACCAATGAAGGAAGTTGTTGAGGTATATACTGATTGATTTTGGAGATCCACCGTCTGCAAACATCATGAACATATACAGATGATTCTGATTGAAGCAGAGAGGTAACAGTGACTAATCCTCGAATAGAGTCAGATGTATTCTTGGGAAAACCAAAGTTATCGAAAATTTTATAAAACAAAAAATCTAACTGAATGGAGAATACAGTTTTCATAGTAGATGTAAGGCGTTTGGAAAGTATATTAGATGTCAGTCCAATTGTTTCATCACAAATAATTCCATCAATAACCCTCAGTAATATCTGATTATTAGACGTATTGACCCTTCCTTGGAACATGTTTTGTTCTGGTATAAAGTAGTTTGGACAGTAGCAGTTTTCTATCCACGATTTTAATTTAACCAAACACAACATAAAACAGCGAAAAATATTAGCTAAATGAAATGTCTTGATAGACACTTCTTCTGACACCCAGAACAACGTTGTTTTTAAAAAATAAGAACATAACAAATCTTTCACATGAGGTTGTTCGTTTATGTTTTGTTTAAATGTTAGTTTGAGTAGGCTGTAACATAATAATTGCGTATAGTTAAATGAGTGCACGAGTTGTTTTTCTGCAACAGAAAAAGATATTCTCCATAACAAGTCATCGATTGTCATTGTTTTAGGTCCGATTGGTACTAACACACATCCCGATCTCATTATAGAATCAATAACTACATCAGGCGGCCATTGTTTTCTTTGTCTATAAACCCATTGTCTTGCATTGCACGGGAGTGATTTGTTATGAAAACAAAGTGCAAAATCCACATTTGATTCTGTATCTGAAATTCATGGACCATGTAAAGACAAAGGCATTGATTGCAGTTTCTGAAAATTTTTAATGAATTTATAGGGTGCTATGTATGAACCTTCGTTGGTTTTTTTTATCATCTTTTTAAGTTCTGGACTAGGATTTCGAAAATTGCCAATCAATTCCAGTCTACTAAATACTGGATGAACGGGGTCTATCTCCATCAACAGTGTTACATATTTATTTAGATAATTTATTTTCTCTACATTGTTTATAACTTGTACATAGTCCACAGTATACATAATGTCAAAGTCACTGCCAGGTAAACTCAGTCCCTCAGATAAACTTCCGCTTGATATGTAAGTATGTCCACATCCTAATCCATGATGTATAATATTAAATATTAAATCATGTACAAGAAATAATCGTTGTCTATGACGTATGTCGTTTTCGCAACCGACTATTTTTACTAGTTGTTCATATAAATCTTTCTAATGAGAATCATTATCCAACCAAATCACATAACCTAAAAGATAAACATGCATATATACAAGATTTAAATTGATGCATTAGAAAAAGGTATTTCATTGATAACATTCAGATGTGGTAGATAAAAAGTTGCATTATATATTTTTAATAGTTATCATGTTAAATCAAATAACTACTTTTTCTTTAAATGAGAAAAGCCGTTTCCGCTATTATCTAAACTTCGCTCTGCATAACATCGTCTACCCTTGCTAGATCATGAAAAAACCTCCTTTTATCATGCAGCAATCAAAACAGGGCTTCAAAGTTATTGTGACATAAACTATTCTAGAGGTGGCGTGAATCAGATGTGGATACTAAAAAATTCCAAAGATCTTTTAGAGTTCATACAATATAAGTCTTAAACATATGACTTTTTACACTTTACACAAGTATTTCCTATTCCAAACATTTTGAAACAGTTGGTCCTGCTTTGTTTCATAAAAAAAATTGCCAACGTAGAATCAAGTATCTTGTCTAAGGGAGGGATAAATCCTACATAATTGTTAAAATCACTCTGATTCAAACAAAAAAATTCTCTGTAACTGACATTATCAAAATGCTTGGACAACATATCTGTTACGTTTGGAGGACGTGTTGTTCAACAAACAATTAGCAATACCATGGGAACCAACTGTGCCCCTTCATGCCGACTTGTTCCTATATTTATATGAGACTTACTTCATACAGAAACTTTTTAGGAAGAAATAAAAGAAGTTATTATCCTTTAACTTTATTTTCCGTTAGAAGGAAGATGTTCTCTCAGTAAATAATTAAAAATTTGGTGACTATATTGAACGCACCAATCCCATCGAACTTGATATAGGATACAATAGATACAGTTAAGTCTGCCTCATATCTTGACTTACATCTAGAAATTGACTATGAAGTCGGTTGAAAACAAAACTTTACGACAAAAGAGATGATTTCAGCTTCCCAATTGTGAACTTTCCATTTCTATGTAGCAACATTCAAACAGCGCCTGCATACGAATGATATATCTCCCAGAAAAAACTAATTCGAGCAACAAAAATTCGGCAAAAAACCATATTGAAATCAAGTTACCCACGACAAGCAAATATCTCAAAATAAAATTGCATTTGGTGAAGCCATAAATTAAAAAAGGAGACCAGTTATGTATAGATATGTATACGTTATAATTCTTCTCTCCTAGTAACAAGACGGTTCTAGGTAAACACATTGTTCCACTCACATTTGACAAACGGTCACACTTTTAATATGGATTGAAACAAGTTGATTTGTAGCATGAGTGCAAAGAAGATTTTAATGTGCATGTCTCATTAGACACCTTTAAAATATTTACAACTGCCAAACTACAATGTCCACAGCTGATCTTTTAATACACTTATCAAACCAGGCAATACAAAAAATCCGATTTCTATTCGTCTACACTTCATTTTCAACCCTATGTGAATATTGAGCAGCTTAAAAGTACCTAAAGATATCGTATTATAATACTAGTAATAGATCATCAGCGATCATAATTTCATGGTTGAAACATATGTAACTTTTTATTCAAAACTTGTTCTTATCTTAACAGATTCAAATATATATGTTGAATGCTGTGTATTGCGATGAGTTTTACTAGAGCTAATAGAGAGATAGGTCAACAATATTTAGTAAAGCCCCTGAGCCAATTGTATTGTGTGTCCTTCTTTAAAAACAATGGTACCTCTATCCTACGTCGGAGCATTAAACGCGATGTTAAAACTTATCCTACGTTTGGGACCATGCACGATATGACATGACTTTTTGTATAGATACATTTTCATTGTTTTAGTACTTTGTCTTGGATATTTACTTTCTTATTATTTAATCTTCAGTTGAAAACGTCAGTGTTTAGAGAGATTTTCCTAAATTAAGCCAGAATATTTGGACATTGATTCTATGAGAATAAACTTTTTCTTAAATAAGTACAACTGTTATTTCCTTTTGAGTTCTCATCTCATTCATTAACTAGTCCTGCCTTGACTTTTTAGTGATAGTTCATACTTTGAATTGTCAAAATAAGTACAACCCTAGGTAATCAATATATGTACTTTGTGATTTAACGTTGACGCTTTACATTAATTTTTGTTTTATTCTCAAATATTGTATATATTTTAATAGAATTCGACAAAGCCTAAACGTGAACCGCAAAGTGTCTAAATAGATCCAATAATAAGGATACCATGCTACTGTATTTGTGAAAGTATAAATACGGCAAACAAATATGTGCATCCCTATTATATGTATAATAGTTGTCTGATTGCAGGATAAAATGTCATATACTGTTTTTATGACTATTTCGTTACCTTATATAATATATATTTGAATGATGCAGAAAGCTAACTATATTTCTATTTTACTTTATAGGAAAGTTTATTCAAACAGTTATGAGTAATCGAAGATATGAAATATTGCCTGAATAAATCTATTCGTCCTCTTAACATATTTCGTACTAGACACTTTAGAATAATGGAGAAACAGTTTCAGGTCATTAGTAACGTATATTTGCTAGCTAAAGGGTAACATATGAAAAGTGTAAAAAAATGTTGATAGTCAATGTAGACCCAGCAAGATATTTTAACTGGGTATGTATTGTTGAACTGAATTTATGTCTTTTCAGTGATGCTTGGGGCCAACATATTTCAAAATCAAACCAAGGAGATATATTTTGAACACACGATTAAGGCTGAATTCAATAGGAGATTTTTCTCTCTGTTTTGCATTTTTGTTTTGTCTATAGTTATCAAATGCTTGACCGTTGACCTTAATGATACAAAATTGCACTAAACAACTTTATGATGACCCCTTATTACACACAATATTGATAATAAGCTTTTCGAATGATATATACTACAGCCGTTATAATGCTTGAAGTTCTAAACTGAGACTTTTTTTTCTTTTGGAAAACGATATTCGTCTTTTTCGTTGATGTATTTTTTTTTTTATTCTAATATCACATATGAATTAATAACTAGCTAGAGGAATTTAGGCAACTTTTTTGTTGTGATTGGTATAGTGCTAGCATTTAAGAAATGTCTTTGGGTAGTTGTGTGTAAACAATTTTCTAACATGAAACACATTTATGTAATCTGTATATTTAAGATTACCTTCATCATGATCGATACAATTTCATAAATATTCCAGGTATTCGTTCGAAGATTTAACTGGATATCTTTAATTCAGAATCAACTGCGAGTTTTGTTTTCTCCTTTTCAAACAGGCATTAAATTATTCCTTTTTAAACTGGTGTACAGTAAGACCAAAATCTTCGTTAGCGATACTTATTCGGCCGTCAAATTGTTGCTGAGGAGTTGGAGTGTGTCTTCGTCTTCGAAGACAAGGAAAGCGTGTAACTCCATCTTCTTCCAATGCGCTTTTTTTCTCATTCCATACACAAGTTCATTTTCATTTTCACTTAGCGTACTTGGTCTACTGGTATTTGTATTCATTTTTTGCATACCTAAAAAAGAATTGACGAAAACGATAGATATGTACTCTCATTGTGTTGCTTAAGTTAACGATGAAAAAATGTTCATTTAAAATCCATCTTTGAGAGCTTTTACCTACTTTACAAAAAAGTCAAGCAATTGTATACTTACATAAAAAAAAACGAATACCAACATGACCGTTCTAACTAATACATGAAACAGGAGATTGTGAACAGTACCTAACTTACACTGTGCAACCATTACATTCTTGAGAGCTAATAATGTTGTCAATTTGTACTAATCAAAGGTTCTTGTGTATGAGGGCCGCATGTTTTTGCGTATACTTCACTGTTATTATATGGTTTAAGATATACATACTATAGACATAAGTGCTCAGCACGAACGGACTGTATTGATAATGTATGAATGACTATGTGTGAAATCTCCACATGACATGTGCAATATAAAAGAAAATTTGACAAAAAAATGTTTTATTAAGTAAAATACAAAATACTGACCAAAGCTCAGATGTATGAAATATTTTTGTTTAGGATTCAGACTGAACAGTATATTTTAGATTAATACATGTACAATATATTGCGAACATATACCAAATGGACAATCGCAAATCAAAGAAAAAAAACGTTATTGTTTTGATCAAACACTTACTAAGCATTTTATAAACAAATAGAATGGACAGAATGTTTGAAGAAAAAAGATCTGCCTTGGATTTGATAGATCAAAACGAAATTTACTAATTAATCTATGTACTAAAAAAAAATCATACTTTTGTCTGAATTTTTTTCCATTGCAGTTATCATTCTTTTATCGTTAAAACATATTTTTTGTTTATTTAATCATTATAAATTATTATGTCTGAAGGAACTCCAACTAATATGAAAATAAGAAGAGGTTTTTGTGGAAAAGCAGCAAATGCCAAAATAAAAGTGTTATCCGGCCATATATCGAACCCAAGGTCTTCTGCACTAGAGGCTAACATTTTACCATGAAACAATCAGACGATTCAATGCTATTCAATGCTGATATCTAGATCTGATATTAAAGTATGTTTAATATACTACAATTGTCCAATCAAGCACATATAGCAAGAGGCTCCCATTCATGAATATCTTCCTGTATTCTAAGAAATTTATCCTGATAATAAGTTTGATTTGAAAACTTGTGTTAAGTGCTAAGCATAATTACGAAACACCGATTAATATCATTTTGTTTCAAATGTATGACCAATTAGTGCAAGTGCTCTTGAATAATTGAATTTGCCTTGGCTTTATAAAATATGTTTACTCAGTTTGAAATGAAGAAATCTTAACTATTGAACCACGTCACATACACATCTCGTGTATAGAAAAATTGCAAGGCAGATACATTGCTTAAAAATGTGGATATCATAAAGTATCAAGTGTTATTTTTCCATTTTTTAAGTTAATTTTTAGAAAATGGATTTGCATTGACATTTTATTCTGTGTTTACTTTTTCAATCATTCAATGATTAGAACAGTCTTTCCGATAGGCCTACCTACAGAATTATGTTTTAACTTAGATGACTGTTACACATAAAATGTACATAATGATTTTATTGTTAACACACATTTATGTAAACAAATGATATCACCATTTCAATAATCTTTGTGTTAGTATCACTATGATATGATCAGATATTGCTTCATTGACTTACATGCCCGTTATTTGAACTTTGTATTATAATCATCTCATTTGTATTCACCCTATATCGTCATATCTTTTTTTTTTATTATTTCTTGCGAAAATGACAGATATTGATTTCCTTAAACATTAGGCGAGTGACTTATTTCAAAAAGACGCTTAGTTAACGACTTTAAACACCCACCTAACACACGGCTGTATTATATATCATTCGAAAGCTAATAATCTGTACTTTCTGTTTTGCCCGGTCGTAAAAAATCGTACGGTGCATTTTCTGTTAAATCAAGGTCAAAGGTCATGAATACACATTCCAATTTTTAGCGATTATTAAACAAAAGGCCATTTTCTAATTCTTGTACCATAAAATTTTCTAAAGATCATATGAACTGTATATGACATGATACATTATTTCCAAAGCAAAAAAAAATAAGAGTTTAGAAGCGCAATATTTCCTGAAAATTGAAATTCATCACAAATCCTAAACAAAATGAAAAATTGTTCCAAAAGCAAAATATATCTTGGGGGATCGATATTTGTATGCTAAATGAATAGATAAATGTATATGTTTTAGGTCAATGAGTATTTGTTTTGTAATTTTAAGATGCAATTATTAGTTATTGTTCATAGAACAGCCTTCTATTATAGTGTTTGCTGTTGCCCAAAAATCTGTCACCTGCAAATAGCGATCATTCTGTTATTCTATGTTAAGATAGCACATCGCTCATTGTCAATATCAGGGAGGAGAATGATTTTCCATAATAAAAGAAGGGATATTTAAAGTTTGAAAATAATATATACGAGCTAATTGAGGTAATAATATGTGTTTTACGAAGTCAAACTTATTTACTTATTGTAATCATGTTTAAATGCAAACATGACTTTACGACTAAATCATAGGCAACATTGAAATGAGTAATCTTGTTTAGAAACACTTGGTTGTCTAAAGCGGGATGTAAACGAACTAAATATAATGCTGCTGCTTCTTATTTAGTTTAAAATCGTGTAAGACATATCAAATGTGTTTAGAAGTTTAATCTCTTTAATTATTTGAATAAAAGATGCCTTGAGTATTTTCAACATAAGCTTTTAAAATACAAATGAAGGTCATTGTGTATGTAAAACACTATAAGCAGTTGTGAAATAAAAAAATGAAAAAAGTTGAATACCCTTCCTGACATCATAAGATCATTCGCTGTTTTAGGCAGTGATCGTTTTCATGCTGTGCTGTGTTTTGTGGATTAAAACCATGTTCAAACCACCATTTTTCTTCAAATGTCCTGTACCAAGTCAGGCATATGGTAGTTGGTATCGAATAATCTGTTCCTTTGTATGTTGGCGTTTGTTTTTGTAGCAGTTCAGTGTTTCTGTTATTCAGTTGTGTTCCTCTTATAGTTGATGCGTTTCCCTCGGTTTTGGTTTGTGACCCGGATTTGTATCAGTTACTTGTAAATCGATTGACGACTATTGAATAACGGTATACTATTGTTGCCTTTATTTAATATCTTCATTGTGAGAAGTTACGCACTATCACGAAAATCGTGAAAGTAAATACAAGCTCTGGAATATTGTATCAACTTGGAGATATATACTCCACAAGAAGATGCCGCAAAATCGCGTTAAAATTGGGCAAGTGTTTAAATAAATAGTTTTATTTGATTTCGCGGGCAGTACGTCGACTAAGCATGCAAAGACAAATTTAGGAAATACAAAACCCTACATGTATACGTCCTATCATAAATATTTCCGACTTGTTATTGATTCAGAGGAGTTGAGGCTCAATGAATTCGGTCTCCGCCTTTAGTAGTATAGATATGCAGGCGTTTCTATAATGTTGCTACATAGAAATGAAAAGTTTATAATTGGGTAGTAAGGAGTGTTTTAATGGGTTGATTTATGCTCATCTCTTTTGTCGTAAGACTTGTTCTCAACAAACCCTCATCGTCGATTTCAAGATACGTGATAGAGTAAACTATATCTGTTGAGTCTTTTATTTTCAATTTCAATGGAAAATACGAGTCCAACATTGTAACAAATTTGGCACTATTCATGCAGTGAGATGAAATCATCTATATAGTGGAAAGTGAACTTTCAAGATACTGGTAGCTTCTTTTCAGTCGTCACCAGAAGCTCTTGCCTGAAGTCATCCTCGTATGAAAATATGAAAAATGAACTAGTCATTCAAGCTATTCAGGAAGTCTAGTTGTAACTAGAATCGTTGCGTATTAATGGATTTTTTTCTTCAAAATTATTCTTATTTGATGAATTATTGCATTTAAACAATGAACAACGCAATTTAAGCAATCAAGATGTCAAGTTTTATAATGTATTTACTGGTTTTTTAATTCTTTGAAATTTCAATTTTCATCAATTTATTTTTTATTTATTTTTGTCTAAATTTTCAATTTCTTTTTCATGGTTCACATCAAATGAATAAAAGGTCTTTTAACTACATCAATATTTATAATGAAGCTACAAATCAAACAATTAGAAAAGTCGAAAGATGTTTATTTCAGTCTGATAGTTTCAATGCAGATTGCAATCTCTTAGTTTCGCCCCCTTTATTTCAAGCAATAGAATGATTCGCGCACATATTTTTTTACTTTACATTTTTCAGATTCTTAAGAATTTGTTTATTAAATCTTATATTGACCACATACAATGTTTAAATAGGAAGAAATGCTTAAAAGCTGTTTTTTTCGCAAATGGCGGTATTTTGGGATACTGTATGAGTTGTTATGTTTTGCTGTTTGACGTAAGCATAATTGTAGGAAATGAATGATGTCAAAAACTTCTTTGATAGTTATTACAGGGTTTTACTTAGTTTTAAGTGATAAGCAGTTGCATCAGAAAGAAACATTTGGGTTTTTACACATTTTGTTAATTTTTACTCGAATTTCAGGAAACATGTGCTGTCTATCAAAAACAAGCTTTAAATATTCAAAAATGCATTTGAATAAAGACTGTTTATCTCTCTGCTAAAAGTTTAAATGGTTTGCATATATGTGAATTTAGTATATTAAAGTCATATTATGCAATCAAGCTGAAATCTTAGAAAATATGCACTTATTCGTCTTTGTTCTTTGATCTTGATTTGACGGAAATTGCACCGTACGATTTTTTTACGACCGGGCAAACAGATAGTACAGATGTGTAGCTTTCAAATGATATATAATTTAGCAATGTGTTAGGTGGGTGCATTAATAATTAAACTTTATGGTAAAAGTCACTCGCCTACATCCGATAAAACTACGAAAAACACACCTAGCTAACTTTCATACTATAAAATTGAAAAGTTTCATAATAGTTCTAAAAATATGTTGTTGTGGTAAAAAATACTTTAAAGTTAAGGTTTAATGTTATAACATCTGAAATAGAATATATTGATATCTTCAGCATATACATGTACGTAGCTAGTCCAAATAACCTTAAAAATCCGATTCAGACATCAATCTTACCGCAGAATACAATATCTTGTACGTGTTGTTACCTATAGAAGATATATTGTAGAACAATAGAAAGTTAGCTGTTCTTGTGATTTAGAATGAAAAGGTTATTGCGTTTTTCTAACTGTGCTTCCAATATTGATAAAACATGACTTATAAAAAAACGTATGTGCAAATGTCAATTCACTTGCGTTCAAAATGCAACAAGAAAATGATTTATAAGCATTACTAAGGATTTTAGAAAATAATTTAGCAGTATCATTTTACTTTACTTTCCGCTATATAGATGATGTTCTCTCACTAAATAAAAATTTGGTGACTATGTTGAACGCATCTATCCCATCGAACTTGAGATAAAGGATACAACATATACAGTTAATTCTGTCTCATATCTTAACTTACATCTAGAAATTGACAATGAGGATCGGTTGAAAACAAACCTTTACGACAAAAAGGATGACTACAGTTTCCCAATTTTAAACTTTCCATTTCTATGTAGCAACATTTCAGCAGCGCCTGCAGACGGAGCTTATATCTCCTAGTTAATACGATATTCTAGGGCTTGTATTTCCTATCATGATTTCTTTGATAGAGGGTTGCAGCTCACAAGGAAGCTATTAAACCAAGAGTTCCAAGTGGTGAAGTTGAAATCATTCCATCGTAAATTTTAGGGACGCAATCGCGAGTAGGTTGCCGTTATGAAATATCCGTTTCACAGATGATAGAGAGTATGCTCCTAATGTCGTAACTACAATCCCGTAGACTTTTCTCGAATGTGACCTACCGCATTGGATTCATTACCGGGTTTGTACTAACATGAGCATCACGAAGGATGCCATATGTGAAGCAAAATCGGCTTACCATTCCGGAGCACCTGAGATCATCCCTAGTTTTTGGTGGGGTTCGTATTGCTCTGTCTTTAGTTTTCTATGTTGTTTTTGTATACTATTGTTTGTCTGTTGGTATTTTTCTTTTTTAGCTATGGCGTTGTCAGATTATTTTCGACTTCTTGGGTATAGGTTTATTCTTTGAAACGGGAACGTTAAGTATAAATGTTATGCATTTACAATCTTTGTTTTTTTCACTGGCTTAAGGTATGTTTGTGCAGATGCAAAATAAAAGCTACATTTAAGTTCTGCAGTAATGTTGAGTGTAAAAATTCAGTTGAACTTCCATTTTATGGGATTTTTCTTTAACGTGATATTTTGGTGTTTGATGGAAATTAAGTATTTTCTCAAATCAACCCCAGTATGTGTCCATAAGTAAACATATCTCCTATTCGTATGATAGTCAGGAACCTGTTCCAGTTGTGGTCGTTTGCTGATGTGGTTCTTATGGGTTTCTCGTTTCTCGTTTTTATATATAGATTAGACCGTTGGTTGTCCTGTTTGAATGGTTGTACACTAGTCATTTTTTTACCCTTGTTAGCTTGCTGTTCGGTGTGAGCCAAGGCTCCGTGTCGAAGGCCGTACTTTGACCTGTATTTGTTTACTTTTTACACATTGTGACTTGGATGGAGAGTTGTCTCATTGGAATTCATGCAACATCTTCTTTCTTATATGATTTGAGCTGAAAGGATTCATCAAAATTAGCAAAGTAGAGGTCAAGCTATAATAAATAGCTGATGTGTAACAAACATCAATTAAAATCAAACCTACCTTTCGGCTACCAATACGATACTTATACGCCCATATCAATACAATAAATTTACAAATGGCGATTAACTGATAACTTTAGATTAAAATGATTTACGTCATAATAATGTTAAACTTCAGTTATCATTTTTAATTTTACTTCTTGATTTATCACCATAATCTGTATAATATAGTTAATTTAGGAGATATTTACTGTATTGCATTTTAAGTTAATCTAGCGACGCGTAGTAGAGCTACGTAAACGGAATTTTGTGGCATTCAATTTAGAATGCAATACAGTTATCTTCATTAAAATGCCACGTCTTAGAATACATTCCATTTTAGTAAATGTTTTGCCTTAAAAATGCAATTAATGTAAAACTGTTTTATCGTCTTTCAATCAAAATAACAGGTATATTCACGATGTCAAACATAAACACTAGACGTTTTTATACTATTCGTACTCTTCTGAATGGGTTAAATATTGACAACAAATTTCGAGGCACAACATGTGACTTCTCTGTTTATTTCTTAAGAAAAAACATACCAAACAAATTCGGAATTCAAAATGGTGGTTTTCCTTATTTTAGTTACGGACTAGAAGAACGTGGTATCTAACCCTTCAAAAATATTTATCAACGTTCAATAACGGTTAGCGTTCCATACACATTGCATAAGAATACTATGTTATTAGTTTCACTTGTATTTCCTGTGAAAAGAAAAGAACCGAATAAGTCAACAAAACCTACATTAGGATTAACGACTGAGCTACACGAAAACAACAAAAAAAAACGGGTGTGAACTTAGGTACTCCGGATAGGTTCTCATTGCCATCCTACGTCAGAATCGGAGTTATCAGATGTACGCTTTCTGCATTTGTAAAGGATCCACTTGAATATGCATTAAATAGTTGCAACGTGACGTTATTCAATCAACAATTAATCAATAATTCCTGTATTCTAAAGTTGTTTAGGTCATTGTTCAATATTCTTTAGTTTTGTCCCATTATTCTTATGTATGAACTATTTTTTTTTGTATAAAGATGTGCTTCCGCAAAAGATTATCTAAAATATTTGAGACTTAAACTGAACTTATCACATTTTTAATGTTAATTGACAGAAAACATTTCCCGTTGACGACTCCTTATCAATATAATTGTTCAATAAAACATGAACACCAATAGAGAAGTGTTTATGATAGTCCTACACAATTATGTTTTCATTTTGAAGGCTGTTACCTATATATCATTTTGATAACAATGTTGTTGTTCGAAACACATCTATGTAAACACATGATATCAACATATTAATTATCTTTGTGTAACTATCACTATCATGATAATTTTCTGCTGCTTAGATAATACCTCATGTACTTAGTTGCACGTCATTATGTGTCTGGTGGATTGTTGTCTCATTGGCAATCATACCACATCTCCTCTTTTTTATATTATGGCCGATGTAATTGTAGTTTCTTCTAAAGATAATGATAGTTGTTATAACTATAACATTGAATTAAAAGAAGTTCTTAAATAGTTCTAGAATATGTTGTTTTGGTAAATAAAGGCAACAGTAGTATACCGCTGTTCGAAACTCATAAATCGATAGAGATAAAAACAAATCCGGGTTACAAACTAAAACTGAGGGAAACGCATCAAATATAAGAGGGGAACAACGACACAACAAAACCACAACATTAAAATGTAACACACACAGAAACGAACTATAATATAACAATGGCCATTTTCCTGACTTGGTACAGGACACTTTAAGAAAAAAATGTTGGGTTGAACCTGGTTTTGTGGCATGCCAAACCTCCCGCTTTTATGGCAACGTCAAACACAACACCAAAACGACAACATCACATGACAGGACCACAAAAAAAATAAATGGGAGAACATATAGGACAAAGAAACACACGAATTATAGCTAGCAGAAGGTACTAGGCTTAAAATTCAATACGCCAGACATGCGTCTCGTAAAATTAACTTTAAAGTTATTGTTAAATGTTAAATCATCTTATATAGAATATTTTTATATCTTTATTGAATATGTAGCTGTTCCAAATAAGCGTAAAAAAACGATTAGCAAAATTGAAATATACTCCAAACTGTTCATTTAAATTTTAAAATTGAGCGGAACTTTAATTTATGAAGTGTTGTTTTCATATTTGTTTTTTAAGTTGTAAATGCATCTTACCGCCGAAGACGATGCCTTATAACCTAGAGAAGTTATATTGTAGGTAAAGAAATATTGAAAAATTAGTTTTTCTTGTGATACACATTTAAAAGGTATCTGCGTTTTCTAACTTTGATTCCAAGAAAGATATCTGTTTTTGATAGAATTTGTGATTTAAAAAAAAACGGAAGTTTTTTGCTGCATTGAAGGCCTATTGGTGACTTTCTGCTGTTGTCTGTTCTATGGTCGAGTTTTTGTCTCTTTGACACATTCCCCATTTCCATTCTCAATTTGATCTCTCACATTCAACATAAAACAAAAACATTAATATAAAGCATTTTGAACAAGTTACGGGAAACTTTGTTCTATTAAAGATGAAACATGTGTTCCTGCGTATCGGTCTGTTCTTTTAAGCAGGAAAGTTAAGTATAAATGTAATGCATATATCATCTCTGTACTTCCCCTGACTTAAAGTCATGTTTCTACCGGTGTAAAGTGAAAGCTTTATTAAAGTTATGTTGAGTGTAAAAATTCAATGGAACTTCTGTTTTATTGGAATTACTTTAACGTGAACTTTTGGTGTTTGGTGATATGTTTAGTATTTCCTAAAACCAACTCAAATATATGTCAGAAGTAAACGTATCTCTTATCTGTATGATAATGGTTCGATTTTGAGCGAAAAATATTCATTAAAATCGACAAAGTAGGGTGAGGTAGATGTGAAGCTATAATAAGTAGTTTACAGCGATGCTAGTAATACAGAATATGGCGGTTCCTTTGTATCAGCAGCGGCGTTGTCGTATAACGGTATGTTATATCATTTACATAGTTTTTTTTCAAGAACATACATTATTATAGAGTAACGTAAATGTGACAAGTATATCTTGGACAGAAGTTCTTTTAATAAAGAATGAAGGTTGTTATAAGATAAATAACTGTTTATATTTGAAGTATACTATTTACATTACCTTCATCGATACTTTCCATAAATTCTCTAAATGTTCCAGGTATTCATTGGAAGATATGAGAGGCTATCTTAAAGTGAGTATCCACTGAGAGTTTTTTCCTGCGTTCCAAACACTCCTTAAATGCTTGTTCAAAGTAGTGAATAGTGTGACCAAAGACTTCGTTTGTAATACTTATTCGCCCGTCAAAATGTTGTTTGAGAATAGGAGTGTGTCTTCGTCTCCCACGATATGGAAAGCGTTTTACTCAGTATATTTCCCAAAACGTTACTTTCTTCATTCCATGCAACTGTTCATCTTCATCTAAATCCTGATTACTTGATTTTTCTGTTTGTTGTATTCACAACAAAAAACTTGTAATAGAAATAAGAAAACGATATGTATGTATTTTTTACTTAGAATTTACGTATTGTTGTTGAGATCTAAAATAGAAAACATTCAGTTAACATCTATCTTTAAGCATAGTCTTCTTTTCGCACGCCATGATTTCCAGCTTTATATTTCAGCACTGAAGAGACATGGAATGGTAATTACTTCACCCACCCTTACTTCTGTAGAAATTTTTTAATCAGTTTTTATGAATGTACATTGAGTTTGATTGATAGATGCAATCATCATAATTACAAACCAATTATTCAGTGAGAGTATATCATCGATAATCAAGTTAAAAATCAATTACCAAAGACTAATTCTAGATTGTTTTCATTCTTCTGGTATGAAGGCCGTCTCACACGAGCAAAAACGAGTAAACGAAAGTTAGGAAAGGAGGAAGCTATAAAAGTGATTGACGTAAAATACACCAACTATACCATGTATACGTTCAAATGTTTTTTGCTACAAAGTAAAAAAAATATAGATTTTATAATGTCAATTAAATTGGATTTTCTGTCACAGGTTTACAAAGGTATATACACTTTGAAATTGGTTTGACTTAAAAGTATGTTCTAGTCAGTTTGACAATGTTTAAGGTTTACAATATTCAGCTAGCCAACTATCGCATATTCATGAACAAAAAGTCATAAGAAAAAAAAAGGAAAATCACAAAAATACTGAACTCCGAAAACAATTTAATCGGAATGTCCCTAATCACATGGCAAAATATAATGACAAAACACATCAAACGAATGGACAACAACTGTCATATTCCTGACTTGGTATAGGCATTTTCAAATGTAGAAAATGGTGGATTGAGCCTGGTTTTATAGCGCTAAATCTCTCACTTGTAGAACAGTCGCATCAAATTTCATAATATTGATAATGATGAGTGAACAAAACAAACAGACACAATAGGTAAATATGTCACAAATAAAGGTAAAAAGTCTAATTCGGTAGGTCACATTTGTGAAAAGGGAACGGGATTGTAGTTACGACATAAGGAACATATCCGATATCATCTATATAACAGATATTCCATAACGGCCAACCAACTCGTGACGGCGTCCGTAAAATTTACGAAGTGATGGTTTCAGCTTCCCAATGCTGCACTATTAGGAAGCTGAAATCATCTCTTTTGTCGTAAAGTTTTGTTTTCAAACGACCCTCATAGTCAATTTCTTGATATAAATACTAATCAAATGGCAAAATCATGAGCTCAAACACATCAAACGAAGGGATAACAACTGTTATATTCCTGACTTGGTACAGGGATTTCCTATGTAGAAAATGGTGGATTGAACCTGGTTTTATAGCGCTAAACCTCTCACTTGTACGACAGTCTCATCAAATATATTGCTTAAAAGTTTTGCTGCGATAATATATTTAAAGTAGTAGTACGATATGTGTTTAGTAAGTTGAAAGAACATTTAAATAAACATAAGCACTTGTAGCGTGTTTCTGAATCCTAATTGTGGTTGTGTTCATAAAATATTCTTGTTTCATTCATAATAAAAAATTCTTTACACACACATTTAAATTATATCTGCGCTTCTATTGACTAGTATAACTATAAGGTACTTCTTCATAGACTAACTCGTCTTACTTTTAAAAATATTTGGTTGTACTTCGCCAGGTACTTATAGTGAGATAAAGCCGCCGTGTAATCATGTTGACAAAAACGCACATTACAAACAATTTGACTGCCAGTTACGATCAATAATTTTATAAAGCATTACGTCAAGAAAGTGTCGTTTTATAAGAAATACGTCTGAAAGGAGAGAGAGAGAGAGAGAGAGAGAGAGAGAGAGAGAGAGAGAGAGAGAGAGCGAGAAGGAGTGAGAGAGAAAAAGGAGTATACGAAAGTCCAATAATTTCAAAGTCAATACCATACATAAAAAGTCGGAGGGACAAACAAGATTAACAAACATTCCAAAAACTTAAGAATGTTTAAAATCTGTCTTAAATAAAAATGAAACTTAATAACACGCTAGGTAAGAAGGTCTTCCAATTGATCTGTCTTTGCTGTAGACGTCTTTAATCATTGCTATGATAAAAAAGAACTTTTTTGTTTTAACTTTTAAGATGAGTTTAAGATCAATTTTATGTCTGTCAAAGATAAAAAATTTACATGTTTCTGAAAAATTCCTTTTACGGATGTTTACGAATAGCATAGGAAAAAAGTTTGAATACCGAGAAATGGAAGAATCAAATCATCAAAGATCATGTCCTATAGTGTTCGGCTCATTTATAAAACAATGAGATGAGTACTAAAGAGAAAACTCTCCATCTAAGTCACAATTTGTAAAAGTAAACCATGATAGGTCAAAGTACGGTCTTCAACACGAAGCCTTGACTCACACTGAACAGGAAGCTATAAAGGGCACTAAAACCAATCAAACCCATTATTTGTTTTTCGTTGGAACACGGCGTAGATTTTAAAGTTAATTTTGAGGGTAGAAGAAAAAACATGAATCATAATGCACACGGCAGTGTACCTAAGTTATTTTATCATCTTGGAGTCATCTTTCGTGCCATATCCAAAAAGTAAAATAAAAAAAAATACTGAACTCCGAGCGAGGAAAATTCAAAACGGAAAGTCCCTAATTGAAAGGCAAAATCAAATGATAAAACACATCAAACGAATGGACAACAACTGTCATATTCCTGACTTGGTACAGGCATTCTCAAATGTAGAAAAAGGTGGATTGAACCTGGTTTTATAGCGCTAAACCTCTTGTTTGTATGACAGTCGTATCAAATTCCATTTTATTTATAACGATGCGTGAACAAAACAGACATAATCCAACTGTTTTTATGCAGATGAGGTAAATATTTGATAATCAATTGTTCCACAATATGTTGTAGCATGATGTTGTTTGATTTGATTTGTCATTCTACTCAAATTACTACCTGATGTCGTCTCACAACATATATCTGAATTATCCATCGAATTTTGGAAAACAGTCACGACTGAAATAACCATTATTTCAAAAGAAACAAATCTCATAACATTTGATTGATATTAATAATCTTCTTATATATATATATTCCTCTCGTTTATTATGAAAATTCCAAATCCTGTTTTGTTAAGAGTCTTGTTTTCCTTATTTTTGCTGTTATACAAATTTTATTATCGCACGCTAAAGCTTTATCGTAGCACTGAAAAGCAGTTTCCATATAACCAGATATTTCTGAGCACATACCACGAATCGTTTAAGACAATGAAATTTGTTCTGGTAAAATAAAAAACTTTTCCTCCACCGCCAAACACAAATCTCTCAACGCTTGTTGTCTGTTAAACATTTCACCGAGATGATAATAGCATAAAAATTTCAGACAATGAGACAACTCAACAGAAGGTACGGTGATGTAGCCTTTTTGGATCTCAAGTTGTAACTCATTTGGTATTAAAGACGAATTTTGTAAGTATCTAACAGGAGAAATTGTCGCTAATCTTAACTTGTCATTCTATGTTACGGATTTTATATTGACATGTTTACCATAGTATTGATCTGTCTTTGAAGATAAAATACCAAGCCTTGATACATCTTATCTGGTGTACACTTTGATAGAACATGTTCTACTATTCGAAGTATAACATGGAGCTGTCCGATGACATAGTTAAACAATGGATACAACAGCCAGCCAGTTACGACATCTTGCTTTAGGGCATCTTGTAAATGTTTATGATAGCGGCTTCGTATATTTTCGATATTCTTTCGTCTGACTCGAGAAGGAAGTTGTTGTGGTATATGCTGATTAATATTTGATATCCATCTTCTGCAAACATCAAGTATATATATAGATGTATCTGATTGGAGCAGATATTGAACGGCGATTAATCCACGGAAACAGAGATCAAGATTCTTGGGATTTCAAAACTGGGCAAAAAACTTATAAAACATTTGAATTGAGGAGTTGTTTTTCATGGTAGATGCTAGGACTTTAGACAATATATTCGATGCCAGTTCTACAGTTTTATCACAAATAATGTTTTTGAGAACATTGACCAATATTTGAGTATTGCTCTTATCTATTTTTTCCTGAAACATATTTTGTTCAGGTATAAAATAATTAGGACAGTAGCAGTTTTCGGTCCAAGACCTTAACTTACATAAATACAATATAAAACAGTGACACAAGTTTCCTAATTGAATTGTTTCAATGGATACTTCCTCTGACAACCAAAAAAACGTTGTTTTTAGAAAATATGAACATATCACATCCTCTACCCCTGGTTTTTTGTTAATGGTGTGTTTCAATGTTAATTTAAGTAGACCATATAATAATAGTTGGGTACAGTTAAATGCGTGTAAAAGTTGTTTTTCTGCAACTGAAAAGGATAATCTCCATAGGAACTGATTATTTGTCATTGTTTTAGGTTCGATTGGTACCAGCAAACATCCAAATCTCATTATGAAATCAATAACTGCATTAGGCGGCCATTGTTTGCTTTGTCCATAAACCCATTGTATTGCATTGTATGGAAGTGATTTATCACGGAAACATACTGCTATATCCAAAGCCATACATTTATCTTAAACACATGGGTCATGTAAAGACATAGGTATTGTATTTATGGTTGCTTATTCAAAATTTTGTCATCTGAATTGTCAGATTCCTATTGCCTATAGACATATAAGGTCCAACACGTATACTTCTCTTAAAAAAATCTGTCATCGTTTAAAGATGAATACCACAACTGATTATACCTTAGTTTTAGTTGGTTCTAAATTATTCTTTTCAAATTGGATTTCATATTAAAAACTTGTGATAAATCTATAAATCTATCACAAGCACAGGCTCTTAATTTTTTTTCAGGGACAAATGCCTGTGAAAAAACATGTACTAGTAAATATTATATTCAGATATTTGTCAAATGGTCATTAGGTACAACATTTCCAAATCTTCCACTCTCAGTAAACATGGTATAAACAAGGAATTAAATTATGCGTCATAGTGTGTTCTCATTGTACTACCTTGTCAAAATATATCTTGCATTAAAAATGGCGAAATCAAACTTGATGGCGGTATAATCTGCTCGGCTATACATAAAAGTAAACACTCCTACACAGTTTAAGAAATGTCTGTCAAATGATCTCAGGTTAGTTGCGTTCACAAGATAAAACCAGTACTCGTAAAATAAGAAAAGGCCCATAACCCCCACAAAAATGATCAAAGCAAAATGATGGTATTATATAGTGAAGTACTCATAATGGCAAACAATAATATAAGTATGAGAGCTTTATGTAAAACGGTCTCAGAGGAGTTGCTTTCAAAACATCAAATCAACAAATGGTCAAAGTCCAATAACTCCCTTAACAATAGTCAAATCAAAATGGCGATAAGTGGTGGCAAACAATAGTACCAATTGTAAGAGCTTTCTGATAAATAATCTCAGAGGAGTTGCAATCACAAGGTGTAATTGTCAACATATTTTCCCATAAATAGTCAAAGTATCCCAACTCCCGTCAAGATCGGTCAAATCAAAATGACAATATAATTTGGTAAACTACGCATGATAGCAACCAATCCTCCTATATATGAGAGGTTTTTATAAAACGGACTGAAAAGAGTTGCATATAAATATAATTTGCTTTCGAAAATGCACATGAGTTTGACGGTAATGTTTTGTTTATCCTGTAAAATATAACTACAAATAAATATACTTTACTTATCTATATTAGAATGTCTATAAATATATAATCTTAAGTGAACTTTGTAAGTACCGGGGAAAAAACGTCCTGTTTAAAGGAAGTTTGAAACTTTACATAAATGATCTATTTGTTTTAAATTAAACTGAGAGTTGGAAAGTTTCTTACATAAAGTGCAAACTACTTGCTTACAATGTACGAAAGTAAACAACACCCCACAAACTTCACTCTGATGCCAAATCTATCATTTGTTCATTTTGAACATATGCAATATCCCATTGTCAATTCAATTCATAAGTCAAGTTCATACTAACACATATTGAACCAATGTGAAAACATCTTCATGGTATTAATTTATTCCTAGCAAAAGTGTAATTCTTTTCGAAACAAATATTTAATGTGGTCATTAGAATTTTCCACTCCATAAGTAAATCCAACAAACAATATTTCCAGCAAGTAATGCTTTACAAAGTAAACAAAATTAGGAATCAGTTTCATTGAGTGTTTGAAAAGATAAAAATTGTGTTCTTTAAACATCGTTAACCAGGCAAAACTGAAAAAAAAACTTCAAAATGTGTTAAAAATTCAAAATGTTCTTAAGTGATCTTCAGTCGTCAATAATTTCAAAGGTCATGTATTTATAAACTGTACAGTCAATAGACAGTAAAAATCTACAGTTAAGACTTTACTAAGGATTCTAGCTTTGCATGAGGAAAGTTAGCTAACATTATAACTGCAAATGTTTTTGTAACAATCCCCGTATTATCATATTATTACAAAAACTAGTTGAGCAATTAAAATAAGGACAATAGTTAAGTATTCAAGTAAACAAGCATAAGCAACAATACCAATAATGACATAAAATGCCATACTGTAATAAACATGGGGCACTTCGGAAAATGTCGTTTTTTCAGGGATGCTCGAAGAAAACATATATTTTGAAATTGAATTTCAAAAAACAGTTTTAAACATTTATAATCGAGATATATGTAAGCATAATCATGTTAAATATTACAAATTTCAAACACAATTAAAACATTTTTTACATTGAGGATACAATTACACCCATACAGACAAAGAGCTGTTTAAATTGTATAACCAAAAATTAACAGTCAATTTTCAAATATATCAAATGAAAATGTATCCTTACGTAACGGAATTATATTCACTATACTGGCATAATAATTATTCCGTAAAGTATTCAGTGCATCCACATGTGTAGGTGTGTTGCTTTAGTATGGACATATACATGGAAGTTTAGTGTAAGCATTTATATATTTATCCATAGTAAACTTGGGTGGTCAAACAGACTTGAAATAGTATGAGCTATTCGTGTACTGATTTTTTATGCTTCTTTTTAATAATTCATTCGAAATGGAAATGAAAATGTGTACAAGAGAAGTAAGTTATACCATTTGATAAGTTTATATATAAGACGAACCAACTAAATTTCTTATAGTATATATATAGGACAAATGTTTCACACAGAATAGGAACAATATCAAATTATTTTGGGAACAATATTTAATTACTAGTTTGCATACATGAAGGACTGCATCCGCATATCCCTACCCCATCCAATAATGAAACACACAAACCATGTATGTGTGTGCATGTGCAGCCTTTAACTCGACACATTTTAAGAAGTACAGCAGCATTCCCCACATTTCAACATGTCAATCGATCTTCCCTGTATGTACATGAGCTGACAGAAACTTTTCAACAAATGTCAGTTTAAACAGATTTTCCCCCTTTTGAACTTGTCTTTGAGATAGGTATGTTTTTATTCATCTTTTTCACAACGAAAAATCTCAGTGTATCTTCGATGATCTAGGTTGTCTAACACATTTTGTCATGTCATAGTATCACTTTCCACAAAACAAATTGCGAAGGTTTTAATACTTATTGTTAAGTCTATTTAAAAAGATTGCTTGGTAGTTGATGAAGGATTGCATTAAAGGCAAGTATTTAAAACATGCGAAGTGCTCAATTTATATTATTTTTGTGAGCTTGTGTATGTGAGTGTGTGAAGGATTTTGCACGTATCGGTACCGATTTAACGTACGCATGCTCTTTCAGTGAAATGTTTATATTAAGTTTGAAGAGGCTTTATGATTGGGATAATAACTGGTTGTGCCTAGAGAAAATGTGTTTCTTTCCTTTTATTAAATAAAAGTTGATTATATGCCTTGTTCCGTATACTGTAACAGTTAAAAAAAGTTACATCGCAATTACCAGGTACACGTAATCAACGATAAAATGGCATGGAATAAATTAAAAGATAGAAGTTAACTTGATCATGGAAGCCCCGGTCCTTTAGTAATAGTGATTTAAGGATGTAGACCTAGGTTAAGGGAACTAGCTCTAAAACCATCAGTACGTCTGTATCAGTCATTTTCATAAATATATTCTAAGATTCTAAATACATAGATTATTTCCAATCTGTTTCAGGTAAATGCTTAAAATACTTGGTCTTTTTCGTTAATATCAGTAATGGTGTTGTCAGTAATTTTCGGCTAATGTGATTGGATGTCCCCGTTTGCCTCTGTTTAATTTGACATACTGTAATTGTAAAGGCTTGTCAGTGAAAAACACAAGAAGATGCACACACAAGGTTAAGGATATATAAGTTAAGACGGACACCGTGATAAAATTATGTGGGGGTTTCCTGTGCAAAAAAAAAATCGTCGTTTAGTTTTTATGACTTTTATACATGTATATGCCTACAGTAGTTGCTCTTACTTCTAGTTAAGACTTTCGTAATGACGTTATATAAAAAATAATTGTCTCTTCTTAAAGATATAATATATATATTGTATTGCTTCATTTGTGCAACAAGATGGGATTTTTTATAACCAATCATACATATATCTAATACGTCGGTTCTATTACAGTTATTGTAATTCATTATGGATACAAATATCGGAAGAACAAACAATCAAGGTGTAGCAGAAAATGGAAATTTTCATGGAATGAGAAAAGTTACGTATTGGGAAAAATATGGAGTTAAACGTTTTCCTTACCGTGGAAGACGAAGGTTCACTCCAATTCTCAATCAACATTTGGACGGTCAAATTAGTATAACAAACGATGTATTTGGCCTCACTATTCAGCAATTTGAACGGACATTTAGAGCCTGTTTGGAAAGAAGAAAACAAAATTCTCAATGGATACTTATTTTAAGATATCCTGTGAAATCTTCCAACAAATACCTTGAATATTTGGAAAATTGTACAGGTCATATTGAAGGTAAATTGATATAATTTATTGGAAATTAAGCAATGCTACAAATATTAAACATTAACATAAAGGAATGGTATTTATAAAAAAAACTTACACACTCATTGAATATGCTTGTACTGCTTTCACACCAATAGAAACATTCATCATGTGCAGCATCAACCACAGAATATTATGATAAACACGGATCTTTAATACATGATGAATCGACATATATACCTGTTTAGCTCACCCGGCACAAATAGGCCAAATGAGCTTTTCTCATCACTCGGCGTCCGTTTTCGTCCGTTAACTTTTACAAAAATCTTCTCTGAAACTTCTAGGTCAAATTTAAACAAACTTGATCATAATCATCATTGGGGTCTCTAGCATTAGTTGATTGTTCGTTATGGAATATCTAGACTAGTTCACATATAACGATAGAACGTTTACAAATTAATGTCGTACCGACAATCCCGTCATTGTTTCCTCAAACATCACACCACTTAATGGGACTGATAACTTATATGTAGGGACATAAGCAACACACGACGAGTGCCATAGGATCTGCTTACACTTCAGGAATACCTGAGATCACCCGGCATTAAAACCCTTAATAAAGTGGATATGCATGTCCTTTTGACAGTGCGGGATGATTTCGCATCCACATTTGATCAGAATGGGGATGTGACATCCGTTGTCTTCTGTTGAGAGAGTGCCACGCTCTTTCCACGTTAAAAACCCTGAAACAACTCTTCGGTGGGGAGGGGGTCCATAGGGAGCTTGTTGCAATGCAACATGTTTGCGTGTTTTTACAGTTGCAGTTTAAAACTCCCGCAGTACAGCACGGTCGGTCCCTATTGCACGACTTACCTGTTGTTTTAAGTATGAACTGTGCTCGTCCCTATCATGAATGCCATTATTGCCACTGAACGTAAAGAAAACAACAATCAATCAATCATTTAAAGAAAAAGCAGGAGTGGTTCTTCACTGTCCAAAAAATGAATGTAATCATTAATCTTTGAAACATAGCAGTTCACCATCTAATTTCAAAATTCATTAAAAAAATATGCATGTATTCATTGTTATCTTTTAGGTAACGTGCTCTGGCCCGGAATAAATGTTGATAATGAATACCTTTATGAACAGCTTGTCCATATAGTCGGAAAATAAAGAGACATACGTCATAGACAACGGTTATTTCTGCTTAAAGATATAATAGAAAGTAATATTGACATTTCTAATTTACAAAATATTACAAGTGGAAGTATATCTGAAAGACTTGATTTACCCGGCAGTGACCTTGATATAATGTTTGTAAATAATGATGTAGAAGTGGTAAATATGGCAGAAAATATAAAAGTTTCACGAAAATATACAAACCTGATGATGGAAACAGACCCCTTGTATGCAGGGTTCACAAGACTGAAGTTAGCTGCAGACGACTATCATTTTTCTTATCGTTTGATCAAAGATTCTCTAGTACAACGTTTGCAAACCAACAAAAATGTTTTTTATGTATCAACCTATAAATTCGTTCAAAATATTCAACAAATAACGGAGTCAGTTGAAACGTTATAACACGGTCCATGTCTATCCGATTTACATCATGAAATGGACTTTGCGTATTGCCCCCGTTGTAAATCGTTCCCATACAATGCAAGCAATTGGGTAAATCGTCATAGGAAACATTGGCCACCTAATAAAGTAATTGATACAATTGTGAAGAACGGCTGTTTGTTGGTACCTGTTGGACCTAAAACAATGACAAACGATCAATTGTTGTGGAGGTTATCTTTTCCTGTGCCAGAAAAACAACTGGTTCATTCTTTTAATTATACGCAATTATTATGTTACGGCCTTCTTAAATTAACATTAAAACACATCAGTAACAAACAACCAGGTGTAAAGGATTTGTTATGCTCCTACTTTCTGAAAACAACGCTATTCTGGTTATCAGAGAAAGTGTATATCGAGACATTTCAGTTAGCTAACATATTTTACTGCTTTTTCTTGTGTTTAGATACATTAAGATCGTTTATTAACAATTGCTACTGTCCTAACTACTTAATACCTGAACAAAATGTGTTTCAAGGAAAGGTCAATATGAGAAATAATAAGAGATTGCTAATTATCCTTCACAGTATTGAACGTGGCGGAACAGCTGGACTGATATCTAATTTTTTTTCCGAAGGTGCTACTTTAGATTGCCTGGCACCAACTTTTAAATGCAAATCTTCCACGCAGTTAAATTTTTCCTTTAATATATATATCTCCGTATTAAGGTCTCAAACGCATATGAATAACTGTTACCGAGGAATGATTATTGCTAAATCTTTCCTTCAGAGTGAATCGTCTATCTTTGTACGGGATGTATGTAAATGGTGGCTGGACAGTCTCAATCATTTTGTGGTGCAACTACTTCCTCGTCCATTTTTGGGACAGAATGTCAACAATAAACAAAATCGTTATCATAAACATGTACTGCAAAGTTTACAAACAGATGCTGTGAATGGTTGGCTGTTATACGCTTCGTTTTATTACGTACGTATTTAGACAGTACAAAGTTACACTCCAAATAACAGATTATGTTTTATCAAAGTGTACATATGATAAGTTATATATAGGCTTTTTAACTTTTCCCCAAGATATTATAAATAACTATGCGAAAAACAACTGTACAAAAAACGTAACACTTAATGAAAAGGCGAAATTAGCGACTATAACTCATTTTAAATATTTGAAATGGTCTTCTTCAATACCTGTGGAGCTAAGCCTGGAGGTGGAAAATAATGAATTTATTGCATCTCCTGTTGTTTTAACTCATTGTCTTGGAGTTCTGTGTTTCCATCATCTCGGTGAAACCTTCAATACACTACAAGCATGGCAGGATTTGAACTTAACTGTTAGAGGAAAATATTTCATCACAAGCAGTCTAGCATCTGAAACATTAACAATTCTCGGTGTGTGCTGTGAGGTATCTGGTGATATAGATTCAGCTTATGTATGCTACGATACAGTTTCACGTATTCATGTTGGGACTAATAATACAGCAGAAATTAGGAAAAAAAAGAACCCTTGAAAAGACGAAATGTTAGACTCTAGAAATAGTCGTTCTGTTAATGGATGTTTGCTTTAATGCACATTTTGAATGTATTTGTTTTCTGTACATCTAAATTTTTTTATCTATTTATATATTATCGTTGGTTATATCAACGAGATTGATTTTCACGCTTCAGCCGGTACGGCTAAAGTGAGAAAAGCAATCGAGATTAGATGACCAATGATAATCTGTTTATCGCTATATCACTTATGAAGACATTGTTATTTCCCTTGAAAACGGCATGTGTTACCTTAGTTTCTTCAGGAATATTCCTAATTTTTATTTTAACCTGAAAAAAAAAAACGTAACCTATCTTTTCTTTTGATATTTTCAAAGCATTTTCAAAAAGCTGCCGTCTCGTATTTTATTTTACAATTATATCATTTAGTTTAAATTTTAATCACATAATGATGTTTTTTCTGTATTATCCAAACAAAATGTGTCATTTTCTCACAACCTGTAGCTTGAGAAAATGGGCGATGAACTATCATTTTTGTGTTGACATAAAATCAATATATACTACGTTTTGGCAAAGTATGAACAAATTCTATCATTTTTAATGTAGATTCCCATACCACCTTAAATATCATATTGAAGTAAAAATATCTGTTTTGACACTATTTTATTATGAAACTATGCAATCTTCGAGATTAATAAATCATTTATAATAAACTATAAACTTTAAAAAGAGTGTTTTTCTACAAAAAATGATGACTGAACGGAATTCATATTCGCCGACATACGCTTTACATATATTGCACTGGTCCACGTGTGTCAATCAGTATATCGAGAGAAATGACCGTGAAAGAATACCTAACGGTGGTCAATCATTGCGACTGGATCGTGAAAGTATACATAACGGTAATCAATAATTGCGACCGGATCGTGAAAGATCTGGTATCGGATCGTGAATGTAATTAATTGAAATTCTACTTCAAAATCTGTTAAAATCTGTTGTATTTTCAAAACGCGGAACAAATCCGAAAAAAAATATTATGGCTGTCAAAATGATTCAACTTTCTCAATACTGTGCAATAAGTGAAATAAAATATGCAGTGCTTTATGAGAAACCACAAATGGCGTAACGCATATCTTTGGGATTTAAAAAAAAGAACACGTTTTGTACCTATAATGACTACATTCCAATATATATAATTTTATATTCCAAACTGAATCTTTTTGGTATGACAGATAATACAGTAAAATTAAAGTGTTGTTTTTCTTCTTCCTTGAAACCGTTCATTTTGTTTGTCAAAACACTGAATGTTGATGACTTTTCATTAAAAATTGACAGCAAAATATCGGGCAACGCATTGTCTCGATAGTGAAGGACAATACGTGACCAGACAGACGCAGGACGTTTGTGCTTACTTGTAACACTAAAGAACCAATTTGCGCTTTTAACTTTGATTTACCTGAACAAAATTGACTAGACATTTGCAGTATTAACCTATAATAGTCGTATACCTGTAATCTGAAGAAAATCACGTATATAAAGATGTTCACATATTCTTTGAAAGTTCGTCAGAACAAATGAGAAATTCAGATTTTTTTTTCGGATAAGCCAGACATGTTATAAAGAATATAGTTTCCGTTTTTAGGTGGCGCATTATATTTGTGCTTATTTGAAGATTAATGTCTGTTTACGTTTGCGCGAAGCCATTACTAACATTTATTTGGGCATCCTGTAGAATCCAAACGTACTACGCATATTTTTGAGCATGTTACGACGTGTGAAATTATCAAGTACTTTTAAACCTTAGATTTACTAGTACTCTTTTTAAGCGTTCTAATTCATATCTCGTTTCAGTACTTAGTGCGTGTACGTAATAAAACGGACTTATCCTACTCGAAAGTAATAGTTAAAAAAAATAAGTATAACTAATCTACCTTATTTACATGAGTTTACCTCTGAAAGAATGCGTGCAAATGTAATCAAAAGTGGTGCAAAAAATAATGATGTCTATGAGTAAATGAAATGGTGATGCGCAAATGTAATGCACCGGTTTCTCGGTAAACATTAGAGACAACGAGTATTGGATGGGGTTGGAGAGGTGCTAAGATGAAAAATTATGACCTGTCTATTTTTTAGTTCAAATCTCTGTCCTGTTTTTTTTATTTTTCACTCTATTCGGTTCTGCCTTTTTATTACTTTATCCTGACTTTTTTTTGTATATAACTTGTCATCCTGCCTTTTTTCAAATTTCTTTCTAGCCCCAATCCCCATAAAAATCAAATGGTAGCTACCTTATATAGACAAGTTTTATTGATTATTAATAATAAAACCAGAGACGATTTCAGAAACAATATTCTTCTTTCCAATCCATTCGAAAATTACAATCCTCCGAAAATATCGTACCTTCAATTCGATCATAAGAACCGTTTCCTTACTTAACTGTAACAGTTTATATATTTCTTTATTAGACAAACACTCGTTTAAGAACTTTACGCAGATTTACTCCCTGTTTTATTTTTGCAAAGACGTTTAAAAGCTGTATTGTGAAAATTCCGTTTTAACATATAGGCCAACTGTCAAACATGACCATTCCGTCATTTTGCAAGAATTATACAAAGTGATTTGATGGTCGTAAATACACGTTTACTGTCTCCGCTAACGCGTCGCCAGTAAACTTAATTTTCGACCATCAAATCACCAATTGATGCCTTCGGAGCGTAACATACAATACAGTTATCTCCTAAATGTCATGTATTTATACACTGTACAGTCAATAGACAGTAAATATCTACAGTTAAGACTCGACTAAGGATTGGAAGCAAATTTTGTTGTTAACAGACCCCGTATTATCATATTATCACAAATTATTCAGTTGAGCCATTAAAATTAAGGACAGCATTTTTAATAAGTATCCCAGTAAACAAGCATTGTACACAATACCAATATTGACACAAAATGCCATGCAGTAATTAACATGAAGCATTTAGAAAAATGCCGTTTTTTTCTTGGATGCTCGAATAAAAATTATATTTGAAAATGATTTTCAAAAAATATTTTTAAACATTTATAATTGAGATACATGTAAGAATAATCCATGTTAAATTATTACAAATTCCAAACACAATTAAAACATTTTTTACATTGAGGATACAACTGCAGCCATACAGACAAAGAGCTGTTTAAATTTCATAACCAAAACTATACAGTCCATTTTCAAATATATCAAATGAAAATGTATTATTACGTAACGGAATTATATACACTATATTTGCATGATAATTTTTCCGTAAAGTGTTCAGTGCATCCACATTAGTAGGTGTGTTGCTTTAGTATGGACATATATGAAAGTTGAGGGTAAGCATATATTTATATTTATATTTATCCATAGTAAACTATTTTGTGTCTTGTGTACTATTATTTGTCTTTTTGTCTTTTTATTTTTTAGCCATGGCGTTGTCAGTTTATTTTCGATCTATGAATTAGACTGTCCCTCTGGTATCTTTCGCCTCTCTTTTAAAATAGTATGAGTTATTTTTGTGTGCAGATTTTGTAAGCTTCTTTTGGAAAATTCAGTCGAAATGGAAAAAAAAGTGTGTACAAGAGAAGTAAGTTATACCATTTGATAAGTTTATATTTATACAAGAAAACCCAACTTAACTTCTTATAATATGTAACGGACAAATGTTTCACACAGAATATGAACATTGTGAAGAATATTTAATTACTAGTTTGCATATATGGAGGGCTGCTGGCGCATAACACGTACCCCATACGTGCTTCTATATATAAAAAAGAAGATGTGGTATGATTGGCAATGAGACAACTCTCCACAAGAGACCAAAATGACACAGAAATTAACAATTATAGGTCACCGTACGGCCTTCAACAATGAGCCGATACCGCATAGTCAGCTATAAAAGGCCCCGAAATGACAATGTAAAACAATTCAAACGAGAAAACTAACGGCCTTATTTGTTTAAAAAAAGATGAACGAAAACCAAATATGTAACACATAAACTAACGACAACCACTGAATTACAGGCTCCTGACTTGGGACAGGCACACACATAAAAGTTGATGACATACCTTGTTCCGTATATAGTTAAAATAAGTTATATCGCAATTACTAGGTACAAGTAATCAACGGTAAATGGCAGTGTTAACAAGATCTCCAAATAAGCTACGGAATAAAAATTTAAAACCCCTAGTTTTAGGTGGGGATGGTACTCAGTCAGTGTTCGATGTAGTGTTTTGCATACTGTTGTTTGTCTTTTGGTCTTTTTCGTTTAATGACATGGCGTTGTCAGTTAATTTCCATTTAATTGATTGAATGTCCCCTTGGTATCTTTCGCCTCCCTTTTAATTTAACATATTGTAATTGTAGAGGCTTGTCATTCAAAACACAGGAAGATGCACACAAAAGGCAAAGGATATATATATATACGTTAAGATGGAAACCGTGATTAAATTATTTGGGGGTTTCCTGTGCGAAAACAATTCGTCGATTAGTTTTTATGACTTTTATACATGTATATGTCTACAGTAGTTGCACTTACTTCTAGTTAAGACTTCCGTAATGACGTTATAATACCAGACTGGTCTCTTCTTAAAGATATATTATACTGTATTGCTTCATTTATGCATTTATCAAGATGTGAATTTTTATAACCAATCAAACATTAACCAAATACGTCCGTTCTATTACAGGCATTGTAATTCATTAAGGATATACATATCGGAAGAACGTGCAACCAAGGTATAGCAGAAAATGGAAATATTTATGGAATGAGAAAAGTAACGTATTGGGAAAAATATGGAGTTAAACGTTTTCCATACCGTGGAAGACGAAGGTTCACTCCAATTCTCAATCAACATTTTGACGGTCAAATTAGTATAACAAACGATGTATTTGGCCTCACTATTCAGCAATTTGAACGGACATTTAGAGCCTGTTTGGAAAGAAGAAAACACAATTCTCAATGGATACTTAATTTAAGATATCCTGTGGAATCTTCCAACAAATACCTTGAATGTTTGGAAAATTGTACAGGTCATATTGAAGGTAAATTGATATAATTTATTGGAAAGTAATCAATGCTACAAATATTAAACAGTAACGTAAAGGAATGATATTTATAAAAAAAAAACTTACACACTCATTGAATATGCTTGTACTGCTTTCACACCAATTGCAACATTCATCATGTGCAGCATAAACCACAGAACAGTATGAAAAACCCGGATCTGTAATACAGTACGGATATGTCTGGGGATAGACTCGATTAATCGACATATATACCTGTTTAGCTCACCGGCACAAATAGGCCAAATGAGCTTTTCTCATCACTCGGCGTCTGTTTTCGTCCGTTAATTTTTACAAAAACCTTCTCTGAAACTACTTGGTCAAATTTAAACAAACTTGGTCATAATCATTATTGGGGTGCCTAGCATAAGTTGATTGTTCGTTATGAAATATCTAGTTTACAGATAACGATGGAACGATTGCAAATTAATGTCGTACCGACAATCCCATCATTGGTTCCTCAAACATCACACCACTTAATGGGACTGATAACTTATATGTAGGGACATACGCAACGCACGACGAGTGCCATATGTTGATCAGGATCTGTCTAACACTTCAGGAATACCTGAGATCACCCTGGTTTTAAATTGGGGTTCGTGCTACTCCGTCTTAGTTTTGATGATGAAACTTGTCTTTTTGACGTGTTTCGTTTTTAGCAATGGCGTAATCAGTTTACCTTCGATAGTTCCTTGAATATACCTTTAGGATCTTCTCTCTTATTTTCTTCAGCTATACGCTAAGGGTGTCTTGGGTATAGCAATATGGTCACTGTTGGTCGTCTTTTGGTCAGCAGTAAAACTATTAGCAAAGTGGATATGCATGACCTTTGGACAGTGCGGGATGATTTCGCATCCACATTTGGTCAGAATGGGGATGTCACATCCATTGTCTTCTGTTGAGAGAGTGCTACGCTTTTCCCACGTTAAAAACCATGAAACAACTCTTCGGTGGGGGGGGGGGGTCCATAGGGGGCCTGTTGCAATGCAACATGTCTGCGTGTATCAAACAAACCCTTGTTGTACAGTTGCAGTTTAAAAGTCTCGCACTTCAACTGTCTCAAAAATGAATGTAACCATTTATCTTTGAAACATAGCATTTTACCATTATATTTCAAAATTCGTTACAAAATATCCATGTATTCTTTTTTATCTTTTAGGTGATGTGCTCTGGCCCGGAATAAATGTTAATAATGAACACCTATATGAACAGCTTGTTCAAATAGTCGGAACAGAAAGAGACATACGTAATAGACAACGGTTAATTCTGCTTAAAGATATGATAGAAAGTAATATGGACATTTCTAATTTACCACATATTACAAGTGGAAGCATATCTGAAGGACTTGATTTACCCGGCAGTGACCTTGATATAATGTTTGTAATTGGTGTTGTAGAAGTGATAAATATGGCAGAAAATATAAAATATTCACGAAAATATACCACGCTGATGATGGAAACAGACCCCTTGTATCCAGGGTTCACAAGACTGAAGTTAGCTGCAGACGACTATCATTCTTCTTATCGTTTGATCAAAGATTCTCTAGTACAAAGTTTGCAAACCAACAAAAATGGTTTTTATGTATCAACCTATAAATTCGTTAAAAATATTCAACAAATAACGGAGTCAGTTGAAACGTTATTACACGGTCCATGTTTATCGGATTTACATGAGGAAATGGACTTTGCGTATTGTCTCCGTTGTAAATCGTTCCCATACAATGCAAGCAATTGGGTAAATCGTCATAGGAAACATTGGCCACCTAATGAAGTAATTGATACAATTGTGAAGAACGGCTGTTTGTTGGTACCTGTTGGACCTTAAACAATGACAAACGATCAATTGTTGTGGAGTTTAATTATACGCAATTATTATGTTACGGCCTTCTTAAATTAACAATGAAACACATCATTAACAAAACACCTGGTGTAAAGGGTTTGTTATGCTCCTAATACTCCGAATTACAGATTATGTTTTATCAAAGTGTACACATGATAAGTTATATAGGCTTTTTAACTTTTCCCCAAGATATGATAAATAACTATGCGAAAAATAAATCATTTTACATACTTGAAACGTTCTTCTTTAATACCAGCGGAGCTAAGTCTGGAGGTGGAAAATAATGAATTGTATGTACTTCCTGTTGTTTTAACTCATTGTCTCAGAGTTCTGTGTTTCCATCATCTCGGTGAAACCTTCAATACACTACAAGCATGGCAGGATTTGAACTTAACTGTTAGAGAAAAATATTTCATTACAAGCAGTCTAACATCTGAATCATTAACAATTATCGGTGTGTGCTGTGAAGTATCTGGTGATATAGATTCAGTTTATGTGTGCTACGATACAGTTTCACGTATTCATGTTGGGACTAATAATACAGCAGAAATTAGAAAAAAAGAACTCTTGAAAAGACGAAATGTTAGACTCTAGAAATAGTCGTTCTGTTAATGGATGTTTCTGCGCAAATGAAATGGTAATGCGCGCAAGTGTAATGCACCGGTTTATCGGTAAACATTAGAGAAAACGAAACTGGGATGGGGTTGGGGGAGGGACTAAGATGAAAAATTATGTCCTGTCTATTTTTTAGTTTTAATCTCTGTCCTGTTTTTTGTTGTTTTTTTTTTCACTCTATTCGGTTCTGCCTTTTTATTACTTCATTCTGATTTTTTTTAAAATAAATTGTCATCCTGCCTTTTTTCAAATTTCTTTCTAGCCCCCATCCCCATAAACATCAAACGGTAGTTCCCTTATGTAGACTAGGTTAATTGATTATCAATAACAAAACCAGAGACGATTTCAGAAACATTATTCTTTTTTCAATCCATTCGAAAATAACAATCATCCGAAAATATCGTACCTTCAATTCGATCATAAGAACCGTTTTCCTTGCTAAACTGTAACAGTTTATATGTTTCTTTATTATACAAACACTCGTTTTTTTGAACTTTACGCAGATGTATTCCCTGTTTTATTTTGCAAGGACGCTTAAAAGCTGTATTGTGAAAATTCCGTTTTAACATATAGGCCAAAGGTCAAACATTAACATTCTGTCATTTTGCAAGAATTGTACAAAGTGACCTTTTTCTAGCCCTTGTATTATTAAAATGAAAATAACACTCAATTAGTGTATACGCCCGACGCGCTTTTCTTGATTAACCTTCATCAAGAGCGCTCAATACCAATTTTTTTCGATGCACGAAACATATATGGTTATAAGGGAGCAGCCATTTAACTTCAAAAAGTTTTTTCGAGGCGAAAATTTTACACTATAAAGTATGGGGGGAATTTGCATTTAGAAAAAAATAACTAAAGTCCACTGTATCTACCTCTCTCTATTTCTGAATTATGGTTACTTATTCTGAATTTTGTCATCTCAATTCTCAGATTCCTATTGCCTATATACATTTAAAAGGTTCAAAACGTGTTTTTCTCTTAAAAAGTCTATATGTTCTTATTTCCAAATGATTTATTTTTTTTGTCGTCGTTTAAAGAAAAATACCACAACTGATTATACCATAATTTTAGTTTGTTTAAAATAAAGCTTTTCAAATTGGATTTCATATTAAAAACTTGTGATAATTATATCGATCTATCACAGGCAGGCACAGGCACTTTATTTTATTTCAGGGACAAGTTCCTGTATAATTGAAGTTCTAATAAATATGATTTTCAGATATTTGTCCAATGACCATTAAGTACAACTTTCCAAATCTTCTTCGCTCTTGAAACATGGTGTAAACGAGGAATTAAATTATGCGTCATAGTGTGTTATTATGGTACTATATTGTCAAAATATGAACTGCATTAAAAATGGCGAAATCAAACTTGATGGCGGTATAATCTGTTCGGCTGTACATGAAAGCAAACACTCCTACACTGTATAAGAAATTTCTGTCAAATGATATCATGTTAGTTGTGTTCACAAGATAAAGTAAGCAAAGTCCCATAACTCCCATAAAAATGGTCGAAGCCAAATGATGGTATGATATGGTGCAGTACACATAATGGCAAACAATAATATAAGTATGAAAGCTTTATGTGAAACGGTCTCAGATGAGGTGCTTTCAAAAAGTGTTGTAACAGTTGTAAAAATACTCCTGGACCAACAAATGGTCAAATCCACAAACTCCTTGAACAATAGTCAAAGTAAATGTCGATAAGTGGTGACAAACGATAGTACCAAGAGTAAGAGCTTTCTGACAAATAATCTCAGAGCAGTTGCATTCACAAGGTGTAATTGTCAACATATTTTCCCATATATAGTCAAAGTATCACAACTCCCGTCAAGAATTGTCAAATCAAAATGGCGATAAGTGGTGGCAAACGATAGTACCAAGTGTAAGAGCTTTCTGACAAATAATCTCAGAGGAGTTGCATTCACAAGGTGAAATTGTCAACATATTTTCCCATAAATTGTCAAAGTATCACAACTCCCGTCAAGAATGGTTAAATCAAAATGGCGATAAGTGGTGGCAAACGATAGTACCAAGAGTAAGAGCTTTCTGACAAATAATCTCAGAGGAGTTGAATTCACAAAGTGAAATTGTCAACATATTTTCCCATAAATTGTCAAAGTATCACAACTCCCGTCAAGAATGGTCAAATCAAAATGGCGATAAGTGGTGGAAAACGATAGTACCAAGAGTAAGAGCTTTCTGACAAATAATCTCAGAGGAGTTGCATTCACAAAGTGAAATTGTCAACATATTTTCCCATATATAGTCAAATTATCACAACTCCCGTCAAGAATGGTCAAATCAAAATGGCAATATAAATTGGAAAGCTACACAAGATGGCAACTAATCCTCCTATATATGAGAGGTTTTTATAAAACCGACTGAAAAGAGTTGCATATAAATATAATTTGCTTTTGAAAAAGAACATGACGATAATGTTTTATTTATCCTGTAAAATATTACTACAGATAAATATACTTTACTTATCTATATTAGAATGTCTATAGATATATAATCGTAAGTTAACTTTGTAAGTACCGGGGAAAAACGTCCTGTTAAAAGGAAGTTTAAAACTTTACTTAAATGATCTCTTTGTTTAAAATGAAACTGAGAGTTGGAAAGTTTCTAACATAAAGTGCAAACCACTTGCTTATAATTACAATGTACAAAAGTAAAACAACACCCTGCTAACTTCACTCTGATGCCAGATCTATCATTTGTTCATTTTGAACATATACAATATCTCATTGTCAATTCAATTCTTAAGTCAAGTTTATTTTAACACATATTGAACGGGTGTGAAAACATCTTCATGGTATTAATTTATTCCTAGCAAAAGTGTTATTCTTTTCATAACCGATATTTAATGTGGTCATAAGAATTTCCCACTCCATAAGTAAATCCAAGAAACATTATTTCCAGCAAGTAAAGCTTTACAAAGAAAACAAACTTGGGATAAATTGAGTGTTTGAAAAGATAAAAAATGCGTTCTTTAAACAACCAGACAAAACAGAAAAAAAAACAGAAAAAAATGTTTTTACATATTCAAAATTTTCTTAAATGATCTTCAGTGGTCGATAATTTTAATTCTAATGCAACAACGTTTGTAACGTTCATTTTGATTAGATAACGTCACTTATCTCCATGGCATCAATTGACAATTGATGATATGGAACGAACGCGACAGTGCAGACGATATATGACAGATTTTAAATACACGTTTCAACGTCGTTTTCTGTCAGTTTTATTAAAATGGAGATAACAATATTCTAAGCTTCGACGGCATCAATTGGTGAACGCGTCGCCAGTAAACTTAATTTTCGACCATCAAAACACCAATTGATGCCTTCGGAGCTTAACATACAATACAGTTATCTCCTAAATGTCATGTATTTATACACTGTACAGTCAATAGACAGTAAATATCTACAGTTAAGACTCGACTAAGGATTCAAGTTTTGCATGAGGGAAGTTACCTTACATTGTAACTGCAAATGTTTTTTTAATAATACCCGTATTATCATATTATCACAAAAACTAGTTGAGCCATTAATATAAGGACAAAAGTTAAGTATTCAAGTCAACAAGCATAAGAAACAATACCAATAATGACATAAAATGCCATACAGTAATAAACATAGGGCACTTCGGAAAATGTCGTTTTTTCTTTAATGCTCGAAGAAAAATTATATTTGAAAAATGATTTTCAAAAAATAGTTTTAAACATTTATAATCGAGATACATGTAACCATAATCATGTTAAATTATTACAAATTTCAAACACAATTAAAACATGTTTTACATTGAGGATACGGCTGCACCCATACAGACAAATGGCTGTTTATAATTACTAAACCGGAACTTAACAGTCCATTTTCAAATTAATCAAATAAAAAGATTAATGTATTATTACGTAACGGAATTATTTACACTACATTTGCATAATAATTCTTCCGTAAAGTATTCAGTAATCAACATTTGTAAAATTGTAGGTGTGTTGCTTAAGTATGGACATATATGAAAGTTAATGGTAAGCATTTAATTTATATTACATATTTATCAGATGTAAACTTTGGTGATAAAACAAACTTTTTATTTGTATGAGTTTTGTGTGTGCAATTTTGTGTAAGCTTCTTTTAAAAAATCAGTCGAAATGGAAATGAAAATGTGTACAAGAGAAGTAAGTTATACCAAGTTCTTATAATATGTTTCGGACAAATGTTTTGCACAGAATAGGAACATTGTGAAGAATATTTAAGTACTAGTTTGCATATATGGAGGACTGCAGGCGCATAACACGTACCAAATACGTGATTCTAGCCTGTTATCTAATAAAAGTTGATGACATGCCTTGTTCTCTATACAGTTAAAATAAGTTATATCGCAATTACAAGGTACAAGTAATCAACGATAAATGGCAGTGTAAACACGATCTCCAACTAAGCTATGGAATGAAAATTCGAAAACCCTAGTTTTAGGTGGAGATGTGACTCAGTCAGTGTTCGATGTTGTGTTTTGCATACTGTTGTTTGTCTTTTGGTCTTTTTCGTTTAATGACATGGCGTTGTCAGTTAATTTCCATTTAATTGATTGAATGTCCCCTTGGTATCTTTCACTTCTCTTAAATTTGACATCAAAGGCTTGTCAGTGAAAAACACAGTAAGATGCACACACAAGGCAAAGGATATATAAGTTAAGATTGAAACCGTGAAAAAAATGTTTGGGGGTTTCCTATGCGAAAACTAGATCTTCCGTAAAATGAATGACGTTATAATACCAGACTGGTCTTTTCTTAAATATATATTATACTGTATTGCTTCATTAATGCAACAAAATGTGAATTTTTATAACCAATCATACATACACCTAATACGTCCATTCTATTACAGCTATTTCATTATGGATATAAATATTGGACGAACATTCAAACAAGGTGTAGCAGAAAATAGAAATATTCATCGAATGAGAAAAGTAACGTATTGGGAAAAATATGGAGTTAAACGTTTTCCATACCGTGGGATACGACGGTTCACTCCAATTCTCAATCAACATTTTGACGGTCAAATTAGTATAACAAACGATGTATTTGGCCTCACTATTCAGCAATTTGAACGGACATTTAGAGCCTGTTTGGAAAGAAGAAAACAAAATTCTCAATGCATACTTAATATAAGATATCCTGTGAAATCTTCCAACAAATACCTTGAATATTTGGAAAATTGTACAGGTCATATTGAAGGTAAATTGATATAATTTATTGGAAAGTAATCAATGCTACAAATATTAAACAGTAACGTAAAGGAATGATATTTATAAAAAAAAACTTACACACTCATTGAATATGATTGTACCGATTTCTCACCAATTGCAACATTGATCATGTGCAGCATCAACCACAGAATATTATGATGAACACGGATCTGTCTGGGGATATACTCTATACCTGTTTAGCTCACCGGCACAAATAGGCCAAATGAGCTTTTCTCATCACTCGGCGTCCGTTGTCGTCCGTTAACATTTACAAAAATCTTCTCTGAATCTACCAGGGCCAAATTGAAAAAAAAAATGGTCATAATCATTATTGTGGTCTCTAAGCATTAGTTGATAATTGTTCGTTATGGAATATCTAGACTAGTTCACATATAACGATGGCACGTTTACAAATTTATGTCGTACCGACAATCCCGTTATTGTGTCCTCAAACATCACACCACTTAATGGGACTGATAACTTATATGTAGGGACATAAGCAACACACGACGAATGCCATATGTTGATCAGGATCTGCTTACACTTCAGGAATACCTGAGATCACCCAGGTTTTAAATTGGGGTTCGTGCTACTCAGTCTTAGTTTGGATGTTGAAACTTGTCTTTTTGTCGTGTTTCGTTTTTAGCATTGGCGTGATAAGTTTTCCTTCGATTGTTTGGATATTCCTTTAGTATCTTCTCTCTTATTTTCTTCAGCTATACGCTACGGGTATCTTGGGTATAGCAATATGGTCACTGTTGGTCGTCTTTTCGTCAGCAGTAAAACCCATAGCAAAGTGGATATGCATGTCCTTTTGACAGTGCGGGATAATTTCGCAGCCACATTTGGTCAGAATATGGATTCCACATTCTTTGTCTTTTGTTGAGAGAGTGCTACGCTCTACCCCGGTTGAAAACCTAAAACAACAATTCGGTGGGGGGAGGGGGTCCATAGGGAGCCTGTTGCAATGCAAAATGTCTGCGTGTATCAAACAAACCCTAGTTGTACAGTTGCAGTTTAATAGTCCCGCACTTCAACTGTCTCAAAAATGAATGTAACCATTTATCTTTGAAACATAGCAGTTTACCATAATATTTCCAAATTCATTAAAGAAATATCCATGTATTCATTTTTATCTTTTAGGTAATGTGCTCTGGACCGGAATAAATGTTAATAATAAATACATGTATGAACAGCTTGTTCAAATAGTCGGAACAGAAAGAGACATACGTTATAGACAACGGTTATTTCTGCTTAAAGATATGATAGAAAGTAATATGGACATTTCTAAATTACCACATATTACAAGTGGAAGTATATCTGAAGGACTTGATTTACCCGGCAGTGACCTTGATATAATGTTTGTAATTGGTGTTGTAGAAGTGATAAATATGGCAGAAAATATAAAATATTCACGAAAATATACCACGCTGATGATGGAAACAGACCCCTTGTATCCAGGGTTTACAAGACTGAAGTTAGCTGCAGACGACTATCATTCTTCTTATCGTTTGATCAAAGATTCTCTAGTACAAAGTTTGCAAACCAACAAAAATGGTTTTTATGTATCAACCTATAAATTCGTTCAAAATATTCAACAAATAACGGAATCAGTTGAAACGTTACTACACGGTCCATGTTTATCAGATTTACATGAGGAAATGGACTTTGCGTATTGTCTCCGTTGTAAATCGTTCCCATACAATGCAAGCAATTGGGTAAATCGTCATAGAAAACATTGGCCACCTAATGAAGTAATTGATACAATTGTAAAGAACGGCTGTTTGTTGGTACCTGTTGGACCTAAAACAATGACAAACGATCAATTGTTGTGGAGGTTATCTTTTTCTGTGGCAGAAAAACAACTGGTTCATTCGTTTAATTATACGCAATTATTATGTTACGGCCTTCTTAAATTAACATTGAAACACATCATTAACAAACAACCTGGTGCAAAGGATTTGTTATGCTCCTACTTTCTGAAAACAACGCTATTCTGGTTATCAGAGAAAGTGTCTATCGAGACATTTCAGTTAGCTAACATATTTAACTGCTTTTTCTTGTGTTTAGATACATTAAGATCGTTTATTAACAATTGCTACTGTCCTAACTACTTTATACCTGAACAAAATATGTTTCAAGGAAAGGTCAATATGAGAAATAATAAGAGATTGCTAAGTATCCTTCACAGTATTGAACGTGGCGGAACAGCTGGACTGATATCTAATTTTTTTTCCGAAGGTGCTACTTTAGATTGCCTAGCACCAACTTTTAAATGCAAATCTTCCACGCAGTTAGATTTTTTCTTTTATAAATATATCTCCGTATTAAGGTCTGAAACGTATATAAATAACTGTTACCGAGGAATGATTATTGCTAAATCTTTCCTTAAGAGTGAATCGTCTATCTTTGTACGGGATGTATGTAAATGGTGGCTGGACAGTCTCAATCATTTTGTGGTGCAACTACTTCCTCGTCCATTTTTGGGACAGAATGTCAAAAATAAACAAAATCGTTATCATAAACATTTACTTCAAAGTTTACAAACAGATGCTGTGAATGGTTGGCTGTTATACGCTTCGTTTTATTACGTACTTGGACAGTACAAAGTTACACTCCGAATTACAGATTATGTTTTATCAAAGTGTACAGATGATAAGTTATATATAGGCTTTTTAAGTTTTCCCCAAGATAAAATAAATAACTATGCGAAAAATATCTGTACAAAAAACGTAACACTTAATGAAAAGGCGAAATTAGCGACTATAAATCATTTTACATACTTGAAACGTTCTTCTTTAATACCTGCGGAGCTAAGCCTGGAGGTGGAAAATAATGCATTGTATGTACCTCCTGTTGTTTTAACTCATTGTCTTAGAGTTCTGTGTTTCCATCATCTCGGTGAAACCTTCAATACACTACAATCATTGCAGGATTTGAACTTAACTGTTAGAGGAAAATATTTCATCACAAGCAGTCTAACATCTGAAACATTAACAATTCTCGGTGTGTGCTGTGAGGTATCTGGTGATATAGATTCAGCTTATGTTTGCTACGATAAAGTTTCACGTATTCATGTTGGGACTAATAATACAGCAGAAATTAGAAAAATCGAACTCTTGAAAAGACGAAATGATAGACTCTAGAAATAGTCGTTCTGTAAATGGATGTTTTCTTTAATGCACATTTTGAATGTATTTGTTTTCTGTACGTCTAAAACAATTTCATCTATTTATAGATTATCGTTGGTTATTTCAACGAGATTGATTTTCACGCTTAAGCCGGTACGGCGAAAGTGAGAAAAGCAATCGAGTTGAGATGACCAATGATAATCTGTTTATCGCTATATTACCTATGAAGACGTTGTTAATTTCCTTGACAACAGCACGTGTTTCCTTAGTTTCTAGCGATAACTTTCATATCACTCGACTCCGTTTTCATATCACTGGACTTTGTATGGTTGGGGGTTGTGGCTCAATGAAATCGGTCTCTTTCTTTAGTAGTATAGATCTTAGCTTAGAAAAGGTTTGAGCTCTGGCAAATGTATTTAATTTGGCAATAAGTTTGCTGCAATGTGTAGTAATGTTTAAAAGACACTCATAAGCACTTTTTTAGAAATATCTCTGACACATTCATCAATCATACCTAAAACTCTTAGAAATATTCAATTACGAAGTTTTACTAGTTCGGTTTTCCTATACTTGTTATAATAAAAATAGTGTTTTATCTTAATTATCTTAAGGATATAAAACGGGGACATTAAAAAATGTTATTCCTCTTTTTGATGGAGCTAAGTGGAAACATGTATATAAGTGATGTTTTCTAATAAATAAAGACAAAATCTAAATGCAACATTCGAGCATCGCCTGCAAACGGAGAATTTATATCTCCCAATTGATACGATATACCCGGGATTGTATTTACTGTCATGATTTCATTGATAAAGGGTTGCTGCTCACAAAGAATCATTAAAACAAAGAGTTCCAAATGGTTGTTGAAGTTGAAATCATTCCTTCATTAATTTTACGGACGCCTCCACGAGTTGGTTGACCGTTATGGATTATCCGTTTCACAGACGATAGCGGATATGTTCCTTACGTCGTTACTACAATCCCGTTTCCTTTTCACGAAAGTGACTTACCGAATGAAACTTTTTACCGGGTTTGTATTAACATGAACAACACGATGGGTGCCACATGTGCAGCAGAACTTGCTTACCCTTCCAGGGCACCTGTTTTTGGTGGGGTTGTGTTGTTTGGTCTTTAGTTTTCTATGCTATGTCTTACATGTATGTACTATTATTTGTCTGTTTGTCTTGTTCTTTTTGTTGTCAGTTTTTTTTTTTCGATGTTTGAGTTTGAGTGTCCATTTGATATCTTTCGCCCCTCTTTTACATGATACAGATAGGAGAAGCAAAGGATGCCAAAGGAATATTAAAACGCATAAGTTGAAAAATAATGGACAACGACGTTGGCTGAAAAGAACAAGCCAACGAACAACAGAACACAACACTTTGAAAACCAACAATTGATCAATAATACCCCTCCTAAACTGGGGTTGACCTTAGGTGCTCCGGAAGTGTACGGCAGATTGTTTGATTTAGTGTGATTTTTTACAAAGTTCCATGCTTCCCTCCTTAAGACAAGAAACTTGAATCTACGTAGGCCATTCGTTTTTATGAAACAAAACATGATTAACTCTTTATATTGGTCTTTTAGTTTGGAATTGGAATACTTGTTAAAAGTGAAGAAAAGTGAACTGGTTTAATACTGTTGCAAGATGAAAGAGTCATTGATTCATTGTACTCTAAAGAATCTTTTGATTTGTTAAGTATCTGCATCTGATTCACGTCACCTCAAGAATAGATAGGTTCACAATAACTTTGAACCCTGGCTTTGATTACTGATCGAATTGATGTCAATATTTAAAAAGAGGTTTAGTGGAACACCTTGAAAACTCAGCAATATGTAATGTGCAAGAACACTTATGTAGATATCCAAAACAGTGAAGGATAATCCAGTTATTTTGGTTGAAGTTTCAAAGGAACATATTTCCTCCTTGGTAAGTGTCGATTAATATATATCAAATATCAAGAACGCATCATTGTGTTTCAAGGTATATCAGCATAAAATGAAACGCCATTTTTTTTCATGCAATACGACGGATGCTACATGTGGATCTGTCTGCTTATCTTCCAAGCTCACATGACATCACCCCTGATTTCGTCAGCAAGCGTGTTGTTTTGTATATAATTTTCTTTTTTGTGTTTTGTTTTCAGTCATTGTAATTTTGGGTTCGTTTTTCTAGAAAAGATACCATAATTTTATTTTTGTTTTTACTTCAATTTTTTGCAATTGTCATCATTCCCATTTACACCATTGATTCTAAATGTTTTCTTTTGTCTTTAATGGATTTTGATGTGTTTATCAAGTGTGAATCAGTATATAATAATATGTCGTAAAAAAAGTTCCGTAAACTCAACACTCCATTTTGTTTACATGTTCAGATTCAAAACTTTTTTGCCGTGCATTAACAAAATACGGAAATTATGGTTTCAAACTGAAAACACGCTTTGATGAGTTAACTAACACGGTTTACAACTAACTGGACCAGGTGTATAAATGTGAACAAATTTAATGTGAAACCAGTGTACATTACATTAAACTAATTGTAAACTGTGAACATGTTTACTGTACATGGCGTTTGGTGTGAACACGGCCTTAGTTTTATCATGAAGTAAATCAGTGTAATCAGTAAATTGTCATGTGGAGATTAGATGTTTCACTATGGGCGTATGTGTATGCAAGTTGTAAGCCAAGGTATGTTTTATTTTGATAAGATGTTTCTTCTGCATCGTCTACATAGTATATCCTGATTTGAATGACTCTTTCATCCAAATATCAAACTATTATCATGGACAGACAATCATTGTTGAATCGTGATGAATGTATGCTTCCAAATTGTTTAGGTAGACTGATAAATCATGTTTTTTTCTCCAGAAATCTGACTCGCAATATAAGACATCAAACGGTCACGAAGTATAGAATCACATAAACATCAAAACCTACTGCAATGCAAAATCATGTTTGTTTTCCAGAAAGGTCAAGCGCGTTCTTAGATATCAAACGGGCATGAAATGTGGAATCACATGACATGAAATTCACTGCATTCTCATACTAAAGACACCGGTACAAATTGAACACAAACACTGGTCTCATCTTTCAATGACAATAAGACGCCAACATTGATTAAAGGTCAAAGGATGGCTGCACGGTGATTTTCTGTTTGTTTTCAACATAAGTCTATATGCATTTCAACATATATTCGTAATTACAAGATTTAACTACAAGCTAATTAATGTCAATATTGCGTTCAACTTTTGATATATATCCTCGTCATTGTTAATGAAACAAAATACCCATTTTAAACTTGAATAACAAAAATACTTATTTCCGTTTGTACTTTGTTTATCAGTCTTCTAGCGTTCTTGTTAACTAAGCTGCGAAAAAACCGAACTAAAGTTGAATGATCTTTCTTCCTAAAAGAATCACAAAAAAAAAAACGAACAAAAAACTTATTGGTAGCAAGAAAATAATTTTCAGAAATAGCTTCTTCCTAAACTATACATAATATTCCAATTATTAATATGATTTAATTACAGAAGTTAACCAGCTGAACCTTTTTACTTGGTATTATGTGACATTTCGTTGAAAATAACAGTTATGTACTAAATATGTAATTGTTAGTATTTCCATTATATTAGAATATGAAGATGTGGTATAATAGCCAATGAGACACCTATTCATCAGATACCTCAAAATAAAATAAAATTTATCTTTCGGGTCGTATTCAAAGAGTCGTTATTAATGGTCAGACATCATCGAATCAAAACACTTATGCTGGTGTATCCCAGGGCTCTATACTCGGTCCTCTGCTTTTTCGTATGTATGTTAATGATATAAAAGATGGAATTATCAGCAATATCAAACTGTTTGCTGATGATACTTCCCTTGTCAAACAAATTGATGACATTTTTGATTGCTTTCAAACTCTGAACAGTGACTTCGACACGTTGAACACATGGGCCCATCGATGGTGTGTTACTTTCAATGCACAAAAAACTGAGTATCTTATTATTTCTAAGAAGAAGCAAATACCCCATTACCCTCCATTGATCTTAAATAATGTAAATATAAAGAGAGTTGCACACCATAAACATTTAGGTTTTATTTGGAATGATAAACTTTCTTGGACCGATCATATTGCTGATATTTGTAAAAAATGTCATAGTAAACTGAACACTATCTTGAGGATGCGACATATATTACCTAGATTAAGCATTGAAAAATTATATAAAACATTTGTTCGTTCATTGCTAGACTATGCAGATGTCATCTGTGATTACTGCTCTAGTGCCGATTCTGCAAACATTGAACATGTACAGAGACGTGCCTGCATTATATCTACTGGGGCAATCAGGGTCACAAAACATGTCACTTTATTGAGAGAGGTTGGCCTTGAGCTTCTTAAAACACGCCGTCAAGTTCATAGACTTACATACCTGTACAAAATTAAAAATCGTCTTGTCCCAGATTATCTCTGTTATTTTCATCCATTGTTCCATCCTAACACCGAAAACTATAACTTAAGATGACATACCAACTTGATACCCATCAGGTCAAGATCAGTAGCATACTATAATTCTTGTCTTCTAGCTACGATTAGAGACTGGAATAGTTTGTCAGCTGAACTAATTTCAGCAACATCTTTGGCGAGTTTCAAAAGGTTGTTAAAGAAGAATCTCAATTTGTGTAGTTAAAAGATATATTCACGATGACATGGTTATGAGAAAAAGATTCATACTAGATTACGATTAGGGCTTAGTGCCCTGAATGACCACTTGTACAAATATAATCTTACATTAAATAGATTTTGCAATTTCTGCCTAGGTAACCATATTGAAAGCACTGAGCACTATTTAATTCATTGCGCCCGTTTCACGAACTATCGGATTACTCTTCTACTTGGTATTAAGAATCTGATTTGTCCAGATATAAATATAGCAATGTTGCGGGATCTATGTCCCAACTATATGAGCAAAATTTTAATGGAAGGTAGTGACGATTTGTCTGATGCTACTAATTTAGAGCTGTTTGAGTGTGTGTTTCTATACTGTAAACCAACTTATTTTCGCGAATACTTTATTTCGCGTTTATCTTATTCTAGTCAACACGCGACGATTTTATTTCGTGATTTTCAAACTACATGGTGTAGTTAAATAAGAAAATATCATTTTTTACATATTCGCGGCGATTAATTTTCGCGTTATTTATTCACTCGCGAAAGTCACGAAAATAATTCGCTCGCGAAAATTAGTTGGTTTACAGTATATTAAATCTTCAAACAGATTTTCTCGATAGCTAAATAACTTATTTGTACTTTATCTTTTTTCTTGTAATAAAACATATAAGGTATGAAACACATTTTCCATTTGACCTGATTGTACTCAAAATCATATTTCCGTAATCATTATTCTATATTACTGAATCATACATGTTTGTAAAGTCGTGTGCATGTGAGTAAGAATGAGCGAGTGATTGGATGGGTGTGTAGTCAAATTACATTCGTATGTCTTGTCCTCTACATATTGTCTTGTCTTGTGTTTAACATGTTTGTAAACTTAAAATAAACTAACTTTGTTAATTGTGAATCTGTATATATCTATGTTGAGGAGACCCACACTTAGCCTCTGGCTGTTGGTAATCCTCTTTAAATAAATAAAGAATTAAATTGAATAAAAAAAAGTGTGTAGGTAATTGCTGCTTGGATATTGGTAGGACATGTTGAAATAAAACATTCAAAATAAGAAAGCTGATGTGAAAATGTTTAGTTTTCCGACCTTCAGTGTCATACGTCTAGATGTATGTATATCATATATATACATGTATATATATGTTTCTAAGATATTCTATATCTATTGTTGAATTATAAGTTGTTAAATTTTCCCAAAACTTTTAATTATTTAGTTACAGGACATTATATAATATATATAGCGTAACGTCGAGATAAAGGATCACACTATCATCTTGTGCTCTACAGCTTTTTAATACGTGTGAATGTAGTCCACTGTGGTGTGTTTTCATGTCTGATTTGGGTGGTTTTTTTTCCATCGTTCATAAGGATTAGTAGTTTGTCCGTGTAGAGAACCAACTACTTGTCTATAAAATAAAAAAAAATCAACAGTAATGTATATGCAACATACAGTCTGCATACACAAAACACTTTGAAATGTAACAATGGACAACATTATCATCTTTGAAAAGCTTACATCGGTAATGAGAGCCCAGATTAAGACAGATACTGCTGACATTGCTTCTCTGTCCGATAAAATCACCATTGTTGTGTCTACGACATTTGAATACTGTAGATTGCGAGCGATTTATTTTCGCGATTTTTGCGAGTGCATAAATAACCCGAAAATTAATCGCCGCGAATATTTTAAAAAGGATCTTTTCTTATTTATCTACATCACGTACTTTGAAAATCGCGAAATAAAATCGTCAAGTAGTTGACTAAAATTGGATAAATGCGAAAAAAAGTATCCGCGAAAATAAGTTGGTTTACAGTATGTACTAAAATAGTTTGACTAACTTTTAGAGCACATATTTAAGGCGCATATTATATCATGCACATGCGTACTCAGGAATATATCATGTGACAGATTTTAAGCACAATTTTTCTATTGTAGTCCTAGCAACCGATTGAGAATCTTAATTCAACCATGCAAGTCTATCTTTTCGACAATTATATAACAGGTCTGTAATAATGAATAAACATACCAATAAATCAAACAATCAAAGTGAAGATGACAATGAACATGTGTATGGAATGAGAAAAATAACGTATTGGGAAAAATATGGCGTTATACGCTTTCCGTACCGCGGACGACGACAACGCACACATATTCTCCAGCAACATTTTGATGGTCGGATAAGAATCTCAAACGACGTATTTGGTCTTACTATTCACCAGTTTGAAAAGGAATTCAAAGCCTGTCTGAAAAGAAGGAAACAAAATTCACAGTGAATCCTGAATTTAAGATTTCCTGTTAAATCTTCGAACGAGTTCCTTCAATATTTGGAGAATTGTGAAGATCATGATGAAGGTAACCATACAATATCATACTACACGTTAAATCGTGCATATAATTCAGTACGCTAAAAGAGGGGTAAAAGATACATTTTTGTACCAGAGTGACAATCAAACTCATAGATCGAAAACAAACTGACAACGCCATGGCCAAAACTGAATAAAAAAACAGACAAATAATAGTACACATGACATAACATAAAAAACCAAGGAATAAGCAACACGAACCCCACCAAAAACTGGAGGTGATCTCAGGTGCTCCGGAAGGGTAAGCAGGGTGAATTATGTTTCGTCTATATTAGACTTACCAGTAGCACCTTATAAAACAATTGGGAATCCCAAATTGATTACGTCGACAAACAAAGACAATCAATAACTAGAAAAGTGAAAATCTCACGTTCCTCACAACAATTTTGATCATTGATCAAATTTAAAGCAAAAACAATAATTAATATATTTAAACACATCATAAACAAAAACGCCAGGTGTACAGGATTTGTTATGTTCATATTTTCTAAAAACAACGTTGCTTTGGTTGTCAGAGGAAGTATCAATCGAGACAGTTCAATTAGAAAACTTGTTTCACTGTACAGTTTTAAATTCTGTTTAGGTAATTTAAGGTCGTGGGTAGAAAACTGAACAAAATATGTTTCAGGAAAAAATAGATACGACCAATAATCAAATATTGCTCAGAATATTCGATAGCATTATTTGTGATAAAACTGTAGGACTAGCAACGAATGTATTTTCTAAGTCCTATCATCTACCATGAAAAACAACTTCTCAATTCAGCTAGACTTTTTTTATATAAGATTTTCGCTCAGTTTGGAAATCCCAAGAATCTTGATCTCTGTTTCCGTGGATTAATCGCCGTTCAATATCTGCTCCAATCAGAATTATCTGTATACATACGTGATGCTTGTAGAAGATGGATATCAAATATTAACCAGCAAATACCACAACAACTTCCTTCTAGGGTCAGAAGAAAGAATATCGAAAATATACGAAGCCGCTATCATAAACATTTACAAGATGCCCCACAGCAAGATGCTGTGACTGCGTGGCTGTTGTATGCATCGTTTTACTATGTTATTGGACAGTATAATGTTACTCTCCGAATAGTAGATCATGTTCTATCAAATTGTACACCAGATAAGATATATCAAGGCTTTGTATTATATCTTCAAAGACAAATCAATTACCGTAAATGGGTTATTTTGATTGTAGTTTTATTTTGGTGTATTTGGTGCCTCCAATGAAAGTGCAAAAATTAAACACTCGAAAATAAAGCAAACACTAAAAATTGAAACGACAAAATCGCGTACCGGTACGACAATATCGTTATGTTAATAATGGGGAAAATATGTATATGCCCCATGTATGGGCATTATGTTTTCTGGTCTGTGCGTCCGTTCGTCCGTCCGTCCGTCCGTTCGTCCGTCTGTCTTGCTTCAGGTTAAAGTTTTTGGTCGAGGTAGTTTTTGATGAAGCTGAAGTCCAATCAACTTGAAAGTTAGTAAACATGTTCCCTATGATATGATCTTTCTAATTTCAATGTCAAATTAAGGATTTTATCCCATTTTCACGGTCCACTGAACATAGAAAATGATAGTGCGGATGGGGCATCCGTGTACTTGGGACACATTCTTGTTTTTGATCATAGCTTCCGTATATTTCCTACAATTCTAAACATAGACAAATCTGCAATTAAACATTTGATACAATTTGACAACAACACTTTACAATTTTTACTTAATTGTCAGTTTTCTGAAATTGTTAAGAAAACACAACATGAATGTTTATTCACACATGTTATAAATATGCAAGGCTATTGCTTATAAGACACCGTTATTGGTAATTAGAATATCAAAACTGCCTGTAATCCTTGATCTCCAATTAATTAACATGTACTGCCAGAGGCATGAGGATTAAAATTTATATCCTTGATCATCAATAGATAATCATGTTCTGCAAGAAAGATGACTAAAATTTATTTCATATGATATTTGTAAAATATGAATAATCTATTTAAAAAGTGATTTTAATGTTAAAGATTTTATATCATATTTTCTTTCAGCTTTGAACCACAATATACGGATTTTTTTTGCAATTACATCCGTATCAGATTCCTTCATTAGGTTAACTTTGTCGTATTTCTAGTTTGAGAAAGTCAATGATATTTTGTAAATAAACGGATAAATAAAAGTAAATAGGAATGACCTTGCTCACTACTGTTGTTCCAAAATTAAACATATCAATTGGACAAAGCACCAAAATTACACGCACCAAAATAAAACACATGCCTTTCGTAAGAAAACAGCCAAAATATCCCGACGCCAAAATTTTCCAATTTACGATACTATGGTAAATATTTCAATATCAAATCCATAACATTAAATGACAAGTTAAGATTATCAACTATTTCTCCTGTTAGATACTTACAGCATTCGTCTTTCATACCCGATGAGTTACAACTTGAAATCCAAAAAGGCTACATCACCGTACCTCCTGTTGTTTTGTATCATTGTCTGAAATTTTTATGCTATTATCATCTCGGTGATTTGTTTAACAGACAACAAGCGTTGAGAGATTTGTGTTTGACCGTGGAGGAAAAGTTCTTTATTTCACCCGAACAACTATCATTGTCTTTAAAAATTCGTAGTATGTGCTCAGAATTATCTGGTGATATAGAAACTGCTTGTCAGTGCTACAACAAAGCTTTACGTTGCGATAATAATATTTGTATCACAGCAAAAATCAGGAAAACAAGGCTCTTAAAAAGACAGGATTTGGAATTTTCTTAATAACCGAGAGGATCATAATATTTAACAAACATTATGTGATGTGTTTCCTTTGAAAACCATATATTACTGAATAATCCATTGTTTTTTTTAGAGAACAGTAATGATCGAAATAACCAGTTTTCAAACAAAAACAAAAGACAATAGAACAAATAAATTGGGGAGTTTCTTTACTCTATCTTCGTATTGTTTATTGTTTGTAAGGTTGTATTATAGCACAAAAAATAAGCAATTCGAATGTAGAGTAAAGAAACTCCCCAGAAACTGAATATGCTAAACTATACCTACTAATGTGACAGATTGTTGACGATAAGGCATCTCTTAAATGTGATTTTGAGAATCAGTTCCTCAAAAAATGCCAGCTCTTTCAGCATCAAATGTACACATGCACATTCTCTGGTAATAACAATATTGTTTTTCCCTTTTATTTTGTTCTATTGTCTTTTGTTTTAAACAGTTAAAGCATTTTGAATAAATAAATAGATACTTGTCATTGATACAGTTTAATTTCATGAAGTACTAGATCCGAGGACATTGTTATCGTCCTTTGATTTGAAAGCAAATATAGTTACGTATGTTTACAGTAATTTGTATGCATGAAATATTAAGTAGGTGGCAAAAGTTGCATGTTAAATTTTGTTCATGTAAAGTAGTGATTTGGCCATGGTCTATCTAAACTGGGAAACACATTAGTATGTCTCAAAATGTCAAACTGATTTATAGACTCCCTAACATATATTTTGAAATATAACATTAAACAATTCTTTTCATTTATTTTATTGTTGTATAAAATCCTCAAGACATTTCTATCGACGTAGTTATTGTTAACATCTGAGTCAATCAAAATAGTCTATGTCAACTTTAAGATGGTATGTCTATGAACCAATCAGTATATAACACAGCTACTAAATCCTCATAATGCATTACAGGTTAGCTATGCTATACGAATAGTATATTATGAATATTTATATGTTTTAGAATATTGTGAATGGTTGGTCCTTTTACGCATTTCAGTATCTTGCCATCTTTCAAACTTCGTGTATTTCAAATTTGAACATTTTCGTTTGCAACAATATTTTTATATTTCCTATGATATTGAACACTATTTGATATTACCATTCCCGGTAAATTCAAAAGTAAAACCCCTCATCATATATTGAATACGTCAATAAAGGAAATTGTTCCTTAAGTGAATAAGTCAGCGTAGCAAACTATGTCTTGCGAAGAAAGTGAAGCTTAATGGTGTAGACCTATTATGTCTGTTTTGTTCACGCATCGTTGTAAATATAATGGAAATTGATGAGACTGTCATACAAGTGAGAGGTTTAGCACTATAAAACCAGGTTCAATCCACCATTTTCTACATTTCAAAATGCTTGTACCAAGTCAAGGATATGACAGTTGTTGTCCATTCGTTTGATGTGTTTTATCATTTCATTTTGCCATTTGATCAGAGTTAAGTTTTTTTGTGATTTAACTTTTTAATGGACCATAGGCCTTGTATTCTTATTATTGCGAGAATGTAACATATTATCCTTTTTACTATACTATATATAAAAATATTAATTTTCGCGAACCATTTAGGTCACAGAAATTCCAAAAAATGGCATCAGTAAGGAGAGTTGTACACATAATATGAATACACAGAACCCCGATCCAATTTATCTTTTGCTAAAAGTATTCATCATTTTCTGTTTTGTATGTACTAACAACATTCCTTTTTTCTATAATTTCGATTAAAATATTCTAAAACCTGCTGTTAAAATAGGTCACATGCCCCAAATAAACATTCCCCAATTGGTTGAACTACTGTCGCCTCGATGTCAACCAACGCAAGCCTCGATGTAAAGAACACGCTTCCAAAGAGTAAGGCGAGTTGTATAAATAATATGAATACACAGAACCCCGATCCAATTCATCTTTTGCTAAAAGTGTTTCAGTATTATGTTCTGTTTTGTATCTACTAACAACATTTAATTTTTCTATAATTCTGTTTTAAATATGCCAAAACCTGCAGTAAAAATACAGATATGTCCCAACTTA